>NC_138878.1:63152121-64352121 GCF_965194805.1 Balaenoptera borealis
TACCATGATGAACAGACCCATAGGGAGATGTGAGTTCTGGGAGGCTGAAGGAAGGAGCCCTCAGCACATTTGCTGTCCTTTGATGGACCCAGCGGTCAGAAGCACCTCTAGAAGTTTTTGAACCTTTTGAAAATAGGTGCAGACATCATGCTACTTCATCTGTAAATTCTTTAATCTGTGTCTCCTGAGAACAAGGCCAGTTCTGCACCACAACCATAATATCATTACCACCCTCAAGAACTTTAACATTGATATTATCTAATGAACAATCCAAATTCAAAATTTCCTAGTTGTCCCAATAATGAACTTTATAGCATTAAAAAAAAATCAGAGTCCTGCAATGATATTCTCCCCCCTTCCCAAGAATAGACCATGGGTCAGAAACACAGCACAGGTTGATTGCCAAAAGCAGAGATAATACAGGCCACATTCAAAATTAGAAATTAATAATGAAGGATAACCACAGACACTCAGATTGTTTTGCACATATCAAAACACTCTCTAAGTAACTCTTGGGTTAAATGGAAGAATAAAACTGGAGTGCCATTCATTTAGAAATGAGCACACTACACAACAAAACTTGTGAGGTGGGGCCAAAGCTGTACTCTGAGGAAAAGCTGTAGTTTCAGATGCTAATTAGGAAAAATGCTCACATGAAAGGAGATGAGCAAAACAATTCAAGAGGCTAGAAAAAGAACAATAAAGTAAGTGCGCTAAAATTTGAAAGAAAGCATGGATAGATTTTTTTTAAAGGAAAGTACTTTTACTTTTTAAAAATTTATTAATTTTTATTTATTTTTGGCTGCATTGGGTCTTCGTTGCTGCTCACGGATTTTCTCTAGCAGCGGCGAGCGGGAGGTACTCTTCGCCTTGCGGTGCACAGGCTTCTCATGTGGTGGCTTCTCTTGTTGTGGAGCACAGGCTCTAGGCACGTGGGCTTCAGTAGTTGTGGCATGCAGGCTCAGTAGTTGTGGCACACAGGCTTAGTTACTTCACGGCATGTGGGATCTTCCTGGACCAGGGATCGAACCCCCGTCCCCTGCGTTGGCAGGCAGATTCTAAACCACTGCACCACCAGGGAAATCCTCATGGATAGATTTTAATGAGGAAATTAACAAAAAAGAAAAAAGTGGATAGTATAAAGAAGCTGTTCTCTCTGTCTCTCCAACAATAGTATCCTTTTACATTTGTACCTGTGTACTTTGGTACACACTCCAAGAAGGCAGAATGGCATGACAGCTGCTTATAGCTGGGTGACACCTGTCAAGTTGCTTTCACTCTCTATGCCTCAGTTTCCACCTAAGTGAAATGAGATATAACAGCACCTCTCTCAAAGAGTCACTGGGATGATTACGTGTATTGATGTGGATAAAGCGTTTAGTTCGTACCTGGCACCTCGGAGGTGTGACGTATTTGCTATTATCAATCTTGTCATCTGTAGAATAGATCTTTCCCCGGAGACTGACAGGGTCAGAGGGCGTGTTAGATGTTACTAGACTCCTCCACAGGGAGCTCCGAAAGGCAAGGCGGTTTCCCAGAGCTTCGCCAACGCGACCGCGATGTCAGACTCTTTGATCTCCGCCTTCTCAGAGGTGAATAGTGGGATCCCGGGGAGGTTTTTAATTTGCATTGATTTTCTAATGAATTTGGTTAAGCAGTCTTTCAAGGAGACTCTGTGGTTTTCACAGCCGCTTCAGGATTCTCCTGGGGAGATCGTGGTCTTTGATTGGGGAGAGCCTCGCATGGTTGGTGACGTGGGTTTTGAGACCCAGAGAGAGAGCAGCCTCTCCGCGTGGCCCAGCGCGGGAATCAGCATTTCCTTGATCAACCTCTGTGAAGGGGGTGGGGTGGGGGGAGGTGGACGATGCCCTAAACCTCAGATTCTTACTCTACCAACTAGGGACTGAAAATGCTTCTCTAATAAGATTTCTATGAGAATCTAAGAAGGCGATTCACCCCTTCATTCATCCCATAAGGACAGCTCGCAAGTATTGATCGTGTCCTGGGCACCAGGTCCTGTCCAGAGCTTTATAAACGTGTGAACTCCACATCTCGACCTTATTGAGGGCGGTAGTACGATTATGCCCTCTGATGAGGAAACTTGAAGCTCAGAGAGGTAAACTCACTTACCAAAGGTCACACAGCGAGTGAGTGGTAGTCAAGACTTGAGCGGTCTGACTGCACTAATCCATCCAATTTTGTTTATTGAGTGCCTGTCAGGTGAAGGGCGTGGTTCTAGTCACTAAAGATAAAAGGTGAAGGAGACAAAGACCCCCACCTTGGAGGCACAGATATTCCTTGGGCGGGGCCGACATTCGAGGGGGCGGGGCCAACATTACGGGGCGAGGGGCTGACGTTCTCTAGCCTTCAGGGTCCACAGCCTCCACCTCCACGTCGTACTCTGTCCCTACATAGTACTGACCGAGCACATAGTAGGTACAAATCTCTGCCATCCCCTGGGATTCAAGCGTTCCTGACAAGAACGCAGCCTCTGCCCTCAAGCAGCTCACAGCCTAGGAAAGACAGTCCTGAACAGCAGGACCCTACAGAAAGGTATTTACCTCCCAGGCAGGAGGGAGGCAATTACGCGCTCTTAATCACTACCTCTGTTTCTCTCAGCAAGGATGGAGGAAAGGCGGCGCCCCGAACCTGGCCTGGTTTGAGATGTTCCCAGACGCGGGAGACAGACAGACTGTTATCAAATGTCGGAAAATAACTGTCATGAGACACCTCACCCCCTGACACCTGAAACCCTCCCCCTGCGACTGCAAAGTCATAGGTTCTACTCGTGTTGACTGAGCACCCGCATGATTTCTAGTTCTCACGCAGCCTTACTGGGGTGGAGACTTACTTACCCGAAGTCCCAGCCGGGGGTCAAGATGTCAGGATCGGGATTCAAACTCAGCACCTTGGATGTCACGGTGAGCTGTGCTCGGATCTCCCGGTCCCCATTCTTGTTCGTGTGGAATAAAACGAAGGGAAGGCAACGTGACCGCCTTACACCCTTGTCTGCGTCATTGTTTCTGTGTCCTCCATGCCTGGGACATGGCCTGTCATGAATCATGTGCTGCCCTACACCCCTCAGACTCACGCTGACCAAGACCTGGGTTTCCAGAGTGTTAAATGATTCACTCGAAAGTGGGGACCCCCCCCCCCACGTGCCTCCCCTGTGGTGGGTGGTGCTGGGGACCCCGGAGGAGTAAGACCAGAACCCTGATCTCAAAGACGCTGCAGACTGGCGGCAGAGATGGACACACACAGTGAGAACCAAGGTGGTCATGGCTGGGACAGGGCAGGTACCAGGTGTGTGGCGCCCAGAGCTTTAGGGTGAAGCCGTGGGAGGTGAAATCGAGGGCTCTGATGCGCGACAGTGGAACGCCAGGCTGAGGGGCTGGGTCTTTGCCCAGGGGCACTGGGGAGCCATAGGAGGTGTGTGAGCAGGGGAGGGATAGGGTTAACCCTGGGTGTAGAAGGAATCCTCTGGGGCCCCCGTGGGGGTGAACAGAGGCCAGAAGAAGGCTGGGAGGGGGGAGGGGTCCAGGGAAAGAGGAGGAGGCCTGAGCAGGGACCAGGCGGTGGGGATGGAGAAGAGAGAGTGGGACAGACAGGGCTGGAGGGAGGGAAGGGACGGAGAGGCTGGTAGTGGGCTCTAATGCGGGACCCCCTCCTGCTCCTTCCCCCTCCCAGTCGTGGGCACTTTGAAGCCCACAGGAGCCACAAGATGCAGCCTGGCAGAGCACAGCACTCGCATCCCCTCTTTCCCCACAGCCAGCCCCATCCCTCCCACCACAGCCTGACCCCTCCCTCCGTGCTTCTCCTTTGGCCATTCTGGGCCCAGATGCCCCTCTCCTGAGGCCTGTCCCCAATGTCCTACCCCCTCTTACTGAGGGGGCAAACTCAGCAATTGAGTGCCTGGCCCTCAGAGAGCCTCCAAATGGCTGGTCTATAAAATGGGTGTATTATTTTCCTACGGTTGGTGTAATAAATTCCCACAAACTTAGTGGCTTCAAACAACACAGATCTATCTCATGATTCTGGAGGTCAGAGGTCCTAGATGGGTGTCACTAGGCTCTAGAGGAGAATCCATTTCCTTTCCTTTCCCAGCTCCTAGAGGCTGCCCCCGTTTCACGGCTCATGGCTTTTGCCTCCATCTTCAAAGCCTGAAGGTAGCATCTTCATTTATTTATTTATTATTATGTTCTGGCCATGCCACGCGGCTTGCGGGATCTTAATTCCCTGACCAGAGATTGAACCCGGGCCATGGCAGTGAAAGCAAGGAGTCCTAACCACTGGACTGCCAGGGAATTGCCCTGAAGGTAGCATCTTCAAATCTCTCTCTGCCTCCCTTTCCCACATATCAGGATCCCTATATTGTGACTATACTGGGCCCACCTGGATAATCCAGGCTCATGTCCCTATTTTAGAGTCATCTGACTAGAAGCCTTAATTCCATCTGAGACTTTCATTCCCCTTTGCCATGTAAGGTAACATACCCACGGGTTCCGGGATGAGGACGTGGACATCTTTGGGGCTATTCATCTGCCTACTACAGTGAACAGGGGGTTCCCTACTCACATTTATCCATTCATTTATTCAACAACATTTATTGAGCACCTACTATGTGCCAGGCACTGTTTTAGGATGAAAATCCCTACTCTTATGGAATTCCTCTGTTACAGCATTGGGGTGGGGTGCGGGAAGGGGTGCAGACAGACAATTAAACAATTACAGTTTAAAAAATCAATGCATGATCATCGGTGCTATGGAGAGGAAAGCAGGATTATTAAGGGGAGAGGGAGTGTTGAGGGGTTTAGACACTTGAAAGAGGCAACCGTTAGCGGAGACCTGAGTGATGTGAGGCAGAGGTGTGGGGAAGGGTGCTCCAGGCAGGGGGCACAGCAGGTGCAAAGGCCTAGAGGTGGGAGGAATGGGGGGTGGGGAGGGTGATGGAGACCCCTTGGGAGGATCCAATATGGCAGTCTGTGATGTGCTCATTATTCACTATCCAATTTGTCCATGGACACTTGTTCTCCGGCTGAGAAAACTGGAGCTCAGAGATGAGGGATCTGGTCATACGAGGAGGTGGGTTGTCTCTGGACTCCTGGTATAGTGCTCACTCAGCCTGCTCTAGGCCCTGAAGCTCCAGCCATGTCTTTTCTGGAGGACCGCCCTGAGGTTTTGTATGTCTTCCTCATCATTGGATTTTAGCCTCTTCTTCCTCCTGATCTGTCACCAGACAATGAGCTGTGCATGCAAATACGTCCTGAGGTCTCATGTGACCTGGTCCTGAGCTGGGAGATGTTGGGGACACAGATATGAATCAGCCCTCCAGGGGCTCCCAGGCTGGTATAGGAGACAAATAGGGCACAGACAGTTCCAGTCTGGAGGGATACAGGGGATCCGAGGGAGGAAGAGGGACTGTAGAAGGACTAGGCCTGGAAAAGTCAGGGAGGGCTTCCTGGAGGAAGGGGCATTTGCGTTGGGAATTGATGTATGAGTAAAGTTTGCCAGGTAAAGATGGGAATACCTTCATTCATTCACTCATTCATTTTATAAACATGTCCTGAGGCATTGTGTGGGTTGGTTGTTCAAGAATGATTCATGCATTTATTCATTCAATATGTCTTTGTTGGGACTTCCCTGGCAGTCCAGTGGTTAAGATTTCACCTTCCAATGAAGGGGGTGCAGGTTCAATCCCTGGTCGGGGAGCTAAGATCCCACATGCCTCAGGGCCAAAAAACCAAACCATAAAGCAGAAGCAATATTGTAACAAATTCAATAGAGACTTTAAAAATGGTCCACATCAAAAAAAAAGTCTTTGTTTAGGCAAAATAATACAATGGTTAAGACTTCAGATTCTGGAGTCGGTCAACCTGGATTCTTTTCTGAGTTTTCATTTACTGAATGGCTCATTTATTTAAGTTTGCCTCAGCATTCCCCCTTGATAAAATGAGGACAGCAATAGTATCGTCCTCACAGGGTTCTTGGAAGAATAAATTAAAATGATGCACTTGAAGGTCATAGCACATTGCCCCATACATAGTTGACATTTCATTCCTGCCCTTGGCTTAGCATGAACCTCTCAGAGACCCTACATGCAATGAAGGTGACACCTGATTTAGTCAGGTGGGGTGTGTCATAGTCAGAGAAGGGTTTCTGGGGAGGGTGGCACTCAGTCGGGTTCTGAAGCTTGAGTAGGAGTTTGTTGGCTGGAACAATAGGGTCAAGTCCAGAATGAGGAAATGGCAAGGACAGAGGCTGCGTGTGTACATGTGTGCATGAAACCATGTGGCTTGTTCTAGGAACTCCAGAGCAGAAGCAAGGGAAGTGGTGAGCTAGGCAGCTGGTGATGTGGGTGGAGCCCCAAAAGCTAGGGCTGCAAATGCCAGGCTGAGCAGCTCAGACCTCATCCTGGGGGCAATGGGAAGACAGCGCCCAAGCAAACAAGCTGATCCTTCGGTTCACAGATGGGGAAACTGAGGCCCATGCTCAGACCCTGTGTGGTGGCCCCTCCGATTTCCAGCTCTCTTGATTTCTATCCACTTGTGAGCCTCCCCATTCTGGGTCCTCCAGGGGAGACCAGGCCTCCAGCTCCTGCTCAGACACCCTGGAAGACGCCTGCCTCCCACCTGCTGGTGGGCTCAGGACAACGAGGAAACAGAGTGGGGAAACTGAGGCCTGCAAACAGATCAGGACCCCCGATTTAACATCCTGGCCTCTGAGGTCACACAGATACGGGTGCAAATCCAGGCTTGGTCTCTGTTTTGTCTGCTTTGATTTTGAGCAAGCGAATCTCCTCCTCTGAGCCTCAGTTTCCCCATCTGAAAAGTGGAGCTGTTAAGAGTAGCCACCTCGGGACTTCCCTGGCGGTCCAGTGGTTAAGACTCCATGCTCCCAATGCAGGGGGCATGGGTTCGATCCCTGGTCAGGGAACTAAGATCCTGCATGCCGCGAAGCACGGCCAAAAAATAATAATAAAAACAAATAATAATAAAAATTAAAAAAAGTAAGAGTAGTCACTTCGTGGGGCTTGGCACAGCCAGGATCCTGCAGTCCTTGAAGGATACAGGCTTCCTGAGAGGATGGAGGAGAATACCAGGGGTGAAGTGCACAAGACTGGAGCAAGCCTCTAGCTCTGGGAGTGGTTTCATGCAATGATGCATTAAGGACAGGAAAAGGGGTGCAGAGGAGGGTGGGTCAGACCACCCAGGGTCTCCACCCTAGGCTGAGGGGCTGGGACTTTGGCCAGGGGTACTGGGGAACCATGGGAGGCCTGCGATCAGAGGAGGGGTAGGTCTGCTCTGCATTGGATGGGATAACTGGAGGCAGGGAGGACTGAGAGGAGGCTGGGCTGAGAGTCCAGCCAGGTGAGGTGGAGGCCAGGGCGATGGGGACGGAGCGGAGGGGACGGGGCAGAGAGAACCAGAGTGAGACTGTGAGAGGTGAGGGGAAGGAAGGGAGAGAGGACAGCGCCCCAGGTCTGGGTGGACGGTGGGGCCGTCCCTGAGATGGAGGGCACGGGGAAGATGGTGGGGGGCGGGGCGTGGGACTTGCTAACGTGGAGGCCTGTGGGTCCCAACAGCATCATCCAGCCCGTGGAGGACCCTTTGGAGACTTGGCAGCCGTCACCCGCTGGAGCCCTGTGCCCACCGGGGACGGCCCTCTTCCTCCTCTACTCCCTGGCCGCCCTCATCTCCTGCCTCCTGGTGATCCGAGGGGCAGGGCCCCCTCCTGCCTGCCCCTTTGTCCGCAGACTGGTTTGGCCACCAGGCCATGGCCGATGCCGCCTTCACTCTTCTCCTGCCCCTGCCCCTCACCTGGACGCTCTCCGGCTGGCCCCTGGGTGGCATCTTCTGCCACCTGGACCCCGGCCTTGTCTTCCTGACATTCTACGCCAGTGGCGGCCCGCTGACTCATGCAGCCGCCGACCGCTACACCTCTGCGCTCCAGCCCACCTGGGCACAGAACCATCGTACAGCCTGGAGGGCAGTTTTCTGGGCCGGGGGTCTTGGGCTCCTTCTTCTGGTCGTGGGCACGTCAGCCCTGTGAACCCTGAAGGGCCAGGTGAACCGGGACGACCCTTTTAACAAGACACCTGCCCGGAGCCTCCCCAGCCATCTTCGTCCTCCAGCCCTGCACTGAGTCAGCTGGCGTTCAGCTTTGGGGTGCCGCTGGTGGTGCTGGGTGCCTTCCACAGCCTCCTGAAGGCCAGGCTGCAGCTGGCGAGGCTCTCAGGGAGGCCCCGGCTTCTGGGGGTGCCATAGGCCACGGGGGCCATGCCGTTTCTCTGCGGGTTTTGCTTCCACCTGCTGCTTCTGTTGATGCTGGTGGGGGTGTGAGAGGCCGGGCTGGACACAGAGGACGTGCGGGCGCTGCTTAGCCCCCTGGGGCTCACCCTGCTAGGGGCCTGTGGCTGCGTCAACCCGCTGCCTTATGACTGAGGGGACCAAGCCTCCAGGCAGCACCTGCGCCGGGCGGGCCCCCTGGTCCTGCCAGGTGGGGGAGTCTGAGGAGGAGATGGGGGGGCGTCTGGCACTGGGGAGGGAGGCCCAGGTGTCCTGCGGGGACCGGGAGGGAAATTCCTGGGGGGGGGGCTGGGGACATTTAGGGGGAGTGTAGAGGTGGGGGGTCTCCCATCTTATCAAACTCCAGAGAATGTGAGATGCTGAGAGAGGGGGACAGGGACCCGGGGTGGGGGGCAGGGGCCCAGAGAGAGGGAGACAAGGCTGCAAAGAGAAAGCAGGCCAAGTGGAGGAAGAGATGCAGAGAGGGAGGAATGGGCACCGACGCAGACGTGACAGCATCACATAGACGCGGTGACAGACGGAGGCCAAGGCAGGGAAAGGACGCGAGAGACAGGTCAGGCCGTCGGGAGGGACCAAGTGGGAGACAAGACAGAAAAAGATACGGAGACAAAGACCCAGGAGGAGATGGAAATAGAACTAGACTCTGACTGAAGGAGAGGAGAATGAGTGGGGAGAGAGACAGATGGACAGGGAGAGACGGACAGACATACAGACAGACACGGGCCTGGATCTAAAGACAAGACTATAGACATGGGCTAGGAATTTGCCACCGACCATCCTGGGTATGCCAGGACTTAGCAATACAATATCTGGGCTATGGGGCTTCTGGAGCTAAAACCAGGAAAGTCTCATGCACGCTGGGATGCCATGGTCCCTGCAGGTGGAACCGAGTAACACAGGACAGTACTTGGCCACCGGATTTTCTGGGTCTCCAGGACACTAGTTATCATTCGTCTTCTCTTGCTGCCTTTTGAAATATGCACGCGCCTCCTAACCATGCCCCCGCCCCTGGAAAAGGATGTTGTTGGTCATCTTTGGTTTTCAAACTCCCAAATGTTTCCAAACTAAAGGTTAATTTTTGCTCCACGTTCTGAGTCGTTTGATGTATCCATGGTGCTACCTCAGAAACGCACTAAGCTCCAAGGGGGAAAATCTATCTCTTCCGTCTTTGGAAAATGCATTATAGTAGATGCCTCTTGACCCTGTCTGCACATTAGAATCTCCAGAGAAGCTTTTAAAATCCAAATCAATGCCCAGGCCCCATCCCCAGGTGTTGTGGTTTAAGTGGTCTAGGGTAGAGCTGGGCTCTGGGAGTTTCAAAAGCTTGCCAGGAAGTCCCACGGGCAGCGGGCTGAGCCCCATCCATCTCCAAGTGCCTGTGGCTGTGCAAATGCAACCTTGGCAGCTCCCAGGGGATTGAGAAACCCAGCACTCAATGGCTGAAAACCCTGGAGTTGGGAGTGGGGACGAGGGAGGCAAAGATCGATTTCTTTGTCAATATTTGTTTGTTTTCCAAACGTTGATAGCCAAGACCCAAGCTGGTGGTCCAGCAGAAGTCAGATTTATTCTGTGCACCCCCAGCCTCAGGCTCCCAGTCACAGCCAAGAAGGGTGGGGAGGAGGTGGGAGGGAGGGAAAGAGAGGCAGGGAAGCTGACTCTGATTGGGAGAGGTTTTTAGGAAGCCTTCCAGGTGGAGCTGACACACAATAGAGGAGGGAAAGGGCACTCCGGGCAGGGAGTACAGCATGTGCAAAGGCCCTGGGGTGTGGCTTTTTTTTCTTTAAACCATCTGTGAGTTATATATGTTAAGATATACTACAGAGGGGGCGTAAGAGGTGGGTGCGATTAAAAAAAGAAAAAGACGGGAGGGCGTCAGGTCAAACACAGCTTCCGGGACTTCTCTGGTGGCGCAGTTGTTAAGAATCCGCCTGCCAATGCAGGGCACACCGGTTCAATCCCTGGTCTGGGTAGATCCCACATGCTGCGGAGCAACTAAGCCTGTGAGCCACAACTACTGAGCCTGCGCTCTAGAGCCCGGGAGCCACAACTACTGAGCCCACGTGCCACAACTACTGAAGCCTGCGCCCCTAGAGCCGGTGCTCCACAACAAGAGAAGCCACCGCAGTGAGAAGCCCGTGCACCGCAATGAAGAGGAGCCCCCGCTTCCAGCAACTAGAGAAAGCCCACAGCCCACACGCAGCAAAGAAGACACATCGCAGCCAAAAACAAACAAACCAACAAACCCCAAAACACAGCTTCCTATGCCAGGCTGAGGGGCTGGGACTCTTGTCCCAGGGGTTCTGGAGAGCCATGGTAAGGATAGGTCGCCTCTGCTTGTAGAATGACCCCTATGAAGACTGAAGGTCTTCCAGGGAGAGAGGAAGCCCCCTGGGAGAGGGCACGAAGCCTCAAGGACCGCTCACCCGGCTCAGGTCTCAGAATTCTTGTTTTGCGGAAATCGACTTCCCTGCTAGAGCTGGGCCGACCAACTTCTGGCTGGGAACATTGTACAACACCGCCTCCGTGTGGTGATTCTTAGCTTTGCAACCAAGGTCTCCTATAAGTAAGACTGTCTTCTAAATCAGGACGCTTAGGAGAGTTAAAGAGGACACTATTACCAATTAAAATTACAGTGAAACTATAAATTCGTTTCTAATTGGAATTTTCTAGGCCTTTCCTAGGAAGCCCAGGATGTTCAGTCACCCTACTCAGAAGCTGCCTTTTCAGATCTTGAGGCGAAATGAAATTGTTTATCTGATGAGAAAAATGGATGAAACTTGATCAAAGGCTGGGGTGTCACCCATGGCATTCCACCTGCTGGGGATGGAGACAGGGAGTGGGAAGGAGGCGGTTAGTGAGGGAGCTGGTAACTGACTGTATATCTGGAGGTCTGGACAGTTTTATAAGTAAGGGGCATTTACAGTAGGTATTGAAGGCTGAACAGGAGTTTGCTAAGAAAAGAGAAAGATGTGTTGATACAATATAGCAATGAAGACGATCACTACAGACCCTTTGCAACTTGCAAATTCCATTCACACCTTTGATCTCAGACTGTCCTTGCCATGGCCTTCTGGGGCCCACTGGTCCAAGATTTTCACCTTTGTCTGACTGAGAAGAAAACCAAGACTCAGAGAGAAGGAATGAATCTGAAGTACACAGCAGTCGGTGTTGGTACCAGGTGGTGAATCATCCCTGCTTCTTCTATCTGTGTTTTTGCACTCAAAGTTGGAATGTCCTTCCCCCTCTCTAAATGCTCCTGGCAGACTCCTACTCATCCCTCAAAACACAGCTCAGTTTCTGGGCACCTAGCCTCAAACCTGATAGTCTATCCCCCTAGTCCCCACCTTCCCCAGACCCAGGAGTCCAGGCCTCCTCTCTCTGACCCAGAAGCCTGGCCCTCAGACAGAGTTGGCCCAAGGCTGTGTGCCTGCCGGGGTGGTGGGATGGAGCAGGGTGCGCTGATTCAGTCACATTTATTTGGTCTCAGAGGCCAGGGTCACGGTCAGGACAGAGGCAGGGCTCTTGGATTAGGGGTCCTGTGTCTTCTCATTGCTGAGCCTAAGAGAGGAAAAGAGACAGAGAGATACACAGAAACGTGGGACAGAAAGAGAGGCCAAGATGATAACGTGAAGACAAAAGGACCGAGATCTAGCCTGCTACCCCTGCCCTCTTCCCACTCACCTTGTTGAAGAAGTAGATGGAGGTGAGGATGGTGAATACGGCTATGGCCAGGGTCACATTCTGGGTGGAGGGGTCAGAGGTCAGGACCCATCCCTTCCCTTCCCTCTCCCCACCCCTACCCCGGGCCTCCCTCCCCCTGCCGGACCCCTCCTCACTTCCTGAAAATTCATGGTCAGAGGTCTCAGCCGCAGCGTTGCTTGGCCTCCCTCTCCCTTTCCTGGGTCTGTGAGCCAGAGAGGGAAGATCAGCCAGCAGAACCTGAGAGAGGGTCGTCTGGGAGACCAGAATGGTGGCCATGGTGACAAGAGAAGGGCATTCTGGGTAAGGGGACCTTGGGGCAGAGGCTTGGGGGAGAGGGGCATTTGGGTACAGAATGTCACATGGAGTGGGGACATTTGAGATGGGAGAGTCCAGACCTGCAACCCTGGAGGGTGCTGGGGACCCGTGAGAGGGCTGCGAGCAGGGGAGGGACGGGGTGAGCTCTGGGTGCCAGAAATATCTTGGAGAAAAAAAAAAATGAAAAAGAAAAAGTGAAGAAAAAAAAAAAATGAAGTATCTTGGAGCAGGAAGAGACTGGAAGCCAGAGAGAGTAGATGAGGTGGTCCAGGCAAAATTTCCTCCAATGGTATCTGCCAGCTGCAAGATTTAGAGACACAGCAGGGGGAGGACCGAGCCTTCCAGAGCCTGGTCACCAGTTTGGGGACGGGAGCAGCAGTTATAATGGTAGAAATCGTGGCGGAGGCAGCAGCTTTCCCGTCTCTGGGCCACGGGGACGGTGATGTGCCCGGGACTCCCATGGCCCTCTGGCGGTCCCTGGCTTTTACTCTGCCAGCCCTCCCGAGAGTTTGTAGACCTAAATCTCTCTGGGTCCATCACGCCTTTAGAACTAACTTTGGGGTTACCAGAAACACAGAGGACAGAGGAAACCAGTGCAGTCAGCCCTCATTATCCACGATTCCATCTCTGCCCAGAGTGGCTACAAGTTTGAGTCTGAGGACACGCACATTCCCAGCTGTGGTTGATCAAGGTGACAGTTCTCTGCTCTCTTGTTTCAGCTCAAGCAGAGAGCTGCCCAGAGGCTGGAGACAGGAGGGGGCAGCGCTGGGGAGGAGCTCCTGCTCTGGGGCCAGAGGGATGGGTTTGGATCCCAGCTCTGGCACCTGTGAGTGGGGTGGCCTGAGGCAAATTTTCTAGTTTGTAAAAAACAAAAAGAAAAAAAAAAAAAAAAGGATCTACCAGGATGAGTAGTGTTTTGGATTTAAGATTATAATCTACGTGACACACACACACATTTTCCCTAGAAGCAACGATTCAGTATTTGCTAATCCCGCGTTCCCAGTGACTTTATGCAACATAAATGCTGGAAATGACAAGAATCAGCTGTGAAATGATACCTGAGTGCACCAACCAGAAAATTCCAGAAGGCAAGACATTGAACAGGGCAGCTGGCATGGTCTCTCCAACAAGTCCGTGTCCCCCCAAAAACCAAGGCAAATGGACTTGCTCTATTTAAACAAATCCATGAGAGACGTAAGACCAGATTCGATGGGTGATCCTGAACTGGATTCTGGTTTGGATAAATCAGCTGTAAAGGATATTTGGGGAGATATTGGGGACCTTTGAAAGGAGAGTGGGTGTTAGATGAGATGAAAGTGTTATTGACATGGAAAGGGGGAGATTGTTCCAAAATTGCATGTGCGATATGATCTCATTTTGGTAAAAAGTACATATATTTTTAAAATGTGGGGATTTCCCTGGCGGTCCAGTGGTTAAGACTCTGCGTTTCCACTGCAGGGGGCACGGGTTCGATCCCTCGTTGAGGAACTAAGATCCCACATGCCGCGTGGTGCGGCAGGAAAAAAAAAAGAACGTGTGTGTTGAAAAATCTGGAAGGATGTGCTGACTCAGTGTTGCAGCAGAAAGCGGCAGGCGCAGCTCAGAAAGGTTTAATTGGAGGGAGTTTAATGCAGGGCCCACGTTCAGAGTTGGCAGGACAGCGCAGCACTGGGCTTAGGAAACTTGGGGAGCTGCTGCCACCCAGCTGGGTCTGAATTGAGTCCCACCAAAGATCAAGTCCTCACCCCTGGTACCTGTGAATGTGACTTCATTTGGAAATAGGGTCTTTGCAGATGTAAATCAAGTTAAGATCAGGTCATTACTGGTGTCCTTATAAGAAGAGGAGAGACCCAGAGACAGACACACACAAAGGCCACATGATGACAGAGTCTGGAGGGATGCTTCTATAAGCCAAAGATTGTCAGCAACACCGGAAGCTGGGGAGAGGCAGGGAGCAGATCCTTCCTCACAGCTCTCAGAAGGGACCAACCCTGCCGAAACCTTGATTTCGGACTTCTGGCCCCCGGAACTGGGAGACAATAAATTTCTGATGTCTAAATCAGCCAGTTTGTGGTTGTTTGTTACAGCAGCTCTAGCAAACCAATACACACCTCTAGGCGTCAAGGGGTGAGATCCATGTCATCAGAACCTCAAGGGACAGGGGGTTCCCCGAAGGAAGCTATACTGCAGCCAGTACCTCTCATCCTAGGAGTTCCTGCTCCCCTCCCTGGCTGACCCCAACGGGGATCCAGAGGGCAGGGGGGCCAGGATGGAGATGAAGACAGAGGCTTCCTCAAGGGCACAGAGCTGGACAGAGAAGGGTGGAAAGTGGATCAGAGGGGTGGGGTGGGCCACCCCCATATTTACTTGTGTGGCGGCCAGGGCGACCAGCCCTGACCTGGTCCCCTCCCCAGGTGTTCCGCCATGGCGACAGGGCCCCGCTGGCCTCCTATCCCACTGACCCGCACAAGGAGGCTGTATCTACCCTGTGGCCACGTGGCCTGGGCCAGCTGGCCGGGGTGAGAAGCTGGGGATGGGAGCAAGGGGTGGGGCAGGGCAGAGAGGGGTCCGCTGAGGCTGCTCTGTCCCCAGGAAGGGGTCCGCCAGCAGCTGGAGCTGGGCCGCTTCCTGAGGAGTCGCTACGAGGATTTTCTGAGCCCCGAGTACCGGTGGGAGGAGGTACTGCCTTGCTGACCTCCATCTTAACCTCCTGACCTTCCACCCGACTCCCACTGACTCTCGTGCTTCCCTTGGCCTCCACCTCTGGTCTTTGACCCCCATCAACCGGACCTGCACCTTATGTCTGATCTCTGACCCCTGAACCATCGACTAAGCCACGTTGACCTCTGACTCTGTCTCAACCTGAGTCACATCTTGACCTCTGGCCTCCATCATCTCTGACTTTATTTTCTGTCCTCCACCTCTGTGTGCTGACTCCCCCTGACTCCAACCAGACCCTCTGACCTCTGACTCTGAAACTTGATTGATTCTGTCTTTGATCCTCATTGATTCTACTTGCCCTTCTGACTCCAACCTTTGACCTCTACCCTTCCTCAAATCTGACTTTCCTATACCTTCCTCTGTCTCCTGACAGAGCCCCAATTAGGATCATTCCTCCTGACCCCTGACCTCTGACCCCTGATACACATGTACTGAACTCTGACCCCATGACCTCCAATCTGCCCTCCTCATCTTGACTTCTAACTTCCAGCCTCCAGCGATTCTTATATTCCTTTTTTAAAAAAAAATTTATTTATTTAATTTATTTACTTTTGGCTATGTTGGGTCTTTGTTGCCACGCGCGGGCTTTCTCTAGTTGCGGCGAGCGCGGGCTTCTCATTGCGGTGGCTTCTCTTGTTGCAGAGCACGGGCTCTAGGCATGGACTTCAGTAGTTGTGCCTCGCAGGTTCATTAGTTGTGGCTCGTAGGCTCAGTAGTTGTGGCACTCGGGCTCTAGAGCGCAGGCTCAGTAGTTGTGGCGCACGGGCCTAGTTGCTCTGCGGTATGTGGGATCTTCCCGGACCAGGGCTCGAACCCGTGTTCCCTGCATTGGCAGGCGGATTCTTAACCACTGCGCCACCAGGGAAGTCCCTGATATTCCTTTCTGACTTTCATTGACTCAGCTGACCCCCTTAATCCTCCATGTCCACGCAACTTCTGACCCTCAACCCAACTGCTCCTGACATTGACCTCTGACCCTTGATCCCAACTTCCAACATTGAAGGCCAGCCCCTGAACCCACCCTGAGTTTTGACCGCCAACACCTGAACTTTGACCCTGAACTTAATCTGAAGCTTTTGGTTTGCTGCTATAGTTGACCTCTGACCCTGACCGTGGTACCCTGGCCTGGCCTCTCCCCACCGCGCCCAGGTGTACATTCGCAGCACAGACTTTGACCGGACCCTGGAGAGCGCTCAGGCCAACCTAGCACCTAGTGGGGCTGTTCCCTGAGGCCGCCCCAGGGCGCTCCGAGGCCACCTGGAGGCCATCCCTGTGCACACGGTGCCGTCACTGAGGACAAGGTCAGGGGCCTGGACAGGGCCTGGAGGTGGGAGGGATGGAGAGAGACAGGGACCCCAGAGATGGAGAGGGCCAGCGGCTCAGAGGGGAGGCTCGGGGCCTGGATGGGTGGCTCCCGGGAGCCAGAGCACCCAGACCTTCCCTGGGGCTGAGCTGCCCTGATGGGGTGAGCTGCCTAGCCCGCACTGTGCAGCCGGATCTGGGAGAGACGCTGGACCGCAGACAGGGCCCCACAGCCCGACTCCCCCCGCCTGCAGTCGGGCCCCGGCCACGCTGCTGTCTCGTCTGAGCCTCCGTTTCCTCCAGCTGCTGAGGTTCCCTACACGCAGCTGTCCCCGATACCAGGAGCTGCTGAGGGAGGCCACGGAGGCCGCCGAGTACCAGACCGCCCTAGAGGGTTGGACGGTGAGCAGGGCCTGTGCGGTGGGGCAGGAGGGGGCGGGGCCGGCGGGACGGGGCGGGGCCGGCGGGATAGGGCGGGACCTGCGGTGCAGGGCGGGGCCAGTGGAGCGGGGCGGGGCCGGCAGGACCTCGTGGGACCCGCCGGGCTCGGAGGTCTGTCAGGCTCACCCAGCCCAGTCCGGTGCGTCCAGGACTTCTTGACTCACCTGGAGAACTTCACGGGGCTGTCGCTGGTCGGGGAGCCGCTCCGCAGGGCGTGGAAAGTTCTGGACACTCTTATTTGCCAGGTGGGTCCCTGCCTTACCCACGCAGCCAAGTCGTTTATGGCACCTGGGTTCAAATCCCAGCTTTGTTCCCTCAGGCAAGTCACTTAACCTTTAGTGCCTCAGTTTCCCCATCTACACAATGGGGATGGCGACACACGTATCAACACCCCCTGGGTTGCTGTTTAGATCAAAACGGGTTAATTCACGTGATGCCTTAGAACAGCGCCTGGCACACAGTGAGGCCTTTCGGTCTGCGTGCTTGCAACTCCAGTCCCCCAGTTCCATAGTCGGAAAAGCGCCGGTAACTGAAGCTTCGGCGGCAGGAGCTGCGTGAGGCTGGTAGTCCTTTCTTACCCCACTTTATGGGAATGTATGTCTACGGGGGCTGCCCCAGACCCCACTGGGTGTCTTATGAGGTATAAGGTATCCTCACCACCGTACCTTTCTAAAATTCCAAACGTCTGAATTCTAGAACAGCTCTGGACCCAAGGTTTTGGATAAGGCCTTCTGGAATGATGGTCATTCCTATGCTTAATTAATAATCGCTATCGCCCACCCCATAATTTCCTGACCAGACCTAGCCCACGAGGGGTTCAGATGAGGGTTGGGAGAGACGATTGCAGCTGACGGGGGCCACACAGGAGGGCCTAAGGGGAGCATGAAGAGTTCAGGACGTGGCGGTCACTTTGTCCCCTCCCTCTCTCTCCCCAGCAAGCCCGCGGTCTCCCCCTCCCATCCTGGGCCTCCCCGGATGTCCTGCAGACACTAGCTCAGATCTCGGCTTTGGATACTGGGGCACACGTGGGCCCCCCCGGGGCAGCAGAGAAGGCCCAGCTGTCTGGGCTGAGGTGTGGAGCCGGGAGGCCGGGAGGCTGAGGTGCCTTCCTCTGGAGAGTTCTTAGCCCTCTGTGTCTTGCCCTGTCAGGAATCCTGCTGGATGCCATCCTTGCCGACTTCTCTCGGGTGCAGCACTTGGGGCTGCCCCTCAAGATGGTTATGTATTCGGCTGTGAGTCTTTGGGGAGGGAGGCAGTGCCACGTGGGCGCAGGGATGGGGGGGCAATTTGGATGCGGAAGGACTTGTGGTCCCAATGGAACCTCAGCCTAATGCCTTGAGTAACTCATATCTCCAAACCATACTCCTGGACCATATCACTAGAGGCACGGAATCTGGAAGGAGGGAGGTGATGGTGTCATGGGAAAGAATTCAGTTTTTCTGGAAGGACTGGCTTTTTAACTGAGCTGTCATCATATTTCGTGTCTATTTAACCCATCTTTATTAAATGACCACCTGTAACTGGTGGGGCTGCCTCCAGCGTGAGCAGGTTTGGGGGGACTGGTTCTAAGGGGTCTGAGGGACATCTGGGTGGCAGCTGGATGCACAAGCTCAGGAGAGAGGAGACCTCTGGAGGAGCCCCGAGTCAGCCCTGGATCCGCCTGCAGCGCGACAGCGCTCTCCTGGCCCTCCAGGGGGCCCTGGGTCTCTATGACGGGCACACACCGCCTTATGCCGCCTGCCTCGGCTTTGAGTTCCGGAGGCGCCTTGGGGACCCGGATGACGACGCAGGGTGAGGAGGGGGTGGTACCCGGGAACGGGCAGGCCCAGAACTCTCAAGAGGAGTGATGGGGTGCCAGGTAGAGGGCATGGCCCAGACACAGGCTTCGAGGGGGATTTACTGGGGACGGTACCAGGAAGTAGGAGTCGGGGGCCCAGTTCCCCATCCAGCTGCTCTTCTCCAGATTTCAGGCCAGCAGTAGGGACAGCAAGGAGGGGCCTGGGTACCACCACCTCCTCTCTCCCTCCAGGGATGTCACCATCTCCCTCTTCTACCGCAACGACTCTGCCGGCTTACCCTTGACCCTCAGCCTCCCCGGGTGCCCGGAGGCCTGCCCCTTAGGCCGCTTCCGCCAGCTGACTTCCCCCTGCCCAGCCTCCGGCTCGCGGGATCCCCTGCCACGGCTTCCACGAGCCCGCCACCCCCGCAGGTGACGGCCCTCGGTGCTGGGCTGGGAGTGGGGGGCTCAGGTCTGGAGACTCACACCACCCCGTTCTCCCCGCAGCCACCGTGGCGCCCCTCCTGGCTGGGGCTGGGGCCGTGCTGGCAGCCCTTAGCATGGGGCCGGGCTTGCTGGCCTGCAGAGCCGGCTGCCTGCGGGCCTGGGGGGGCCCCGTGTGAGCCACGGAACCGGCACCCTTTCCCCCGCAGCTGACACTGGGTCCCAACACATCTGCTCACCTGCTGCTCTGGCGTCTGTGACTTACTGTGCGCACCGGGGGAACACAGGGAGGGCTCCCAGGCCTGGAAGTCACAAGCGGTCCTATGTACGTGTGGGCTTAAGTGTGCATATACGTGTTAATGCACATGCACAGGTCTGTGTACACGTGCACATATGTGTGGATGTCTATTCATGCATATGCTCCTGCACGGATCTGTGTATAAACGTATTCGGCGTACACGCACATGCTTACCTGGTGCTTTGCATGTGTGGGTGATACGTGCATCAGTGTTTATGTGCAGGTTTCTATACATGCCTGGAAGCGCATGGTGTACGTGCAGGAACCTCTATTTGTAGGTACAGCACATGTGATGTGTGCGAGCCTGCGGGGTGACCCCCTCCCCACCGCGGGCCATGCGCTGTCGGGGTCCAGCTCACTCAGCCTGGCTTTGGCGCCCGCCTGGTAGTGGGAGAGCCAAGGTCGGGGTTCGGAGCCTGGCCGCACGGCCAGCCTGCTGGGACCAACCCGGAGGCTGTGACTCTGGGCTAAGCATTGTCTCTGCACCGCCATCTCCTCTGGCACGCGACTCCTCCATCAGGTTAGCTAGCCTCCAGGGAGCCAGCAGCAGGAGGGGGGCGGTGGCATCCCCTCCGGGCTACCTAGCCTAGCACTTGCTATAATTACGATTTGGAGGGGGCGGGATCCCAGGATCCCACCCAAGTACTGTCCAGTATGGCAGCCACTGGCTGCCACGTGGCTGCTTGAATTCACATTGTGTAAATAAATAAAATGTGAAATTCAGGTCCCAGTGACTGGCCAGTTCAAGCACTCATTAGCCACACATGGCAGGTGGCTGCCGTAACGGGCAGCGCAGACAGGGAGCTTCCACGGGACAGCACTGAGCTTCCACGGGACAGCACTGAACGTAAGGAAAGGTACCGCTACTGGTGCTGGTCGCAGACCAGGCCGTCCCAGGCCTGTACTTGCGCTGCTGCATTTAGCCCTGCAACCCAGGAAGCGGCTCTGCCCTCCCCACACGCCAAGCACCAGGCAGCAGTCTGGGGCACCAACGATCGTGTCTGCATCATCAGGCAAACGTGCCAACACGCCATTAGGCTGTCGGTGGGCAGCCCGGTGTGCAGTGTGTGCTCTGTAACCGCCACTGGTGCCCGTTAGACGGGGGAGGCTTGGAGGGTCAGAGGTGGGGCTGCACAGCCAGACACGAGAACCACCCCCCGCTGCCAGGACACCTCGGGCACGGGAGGGAAAAGTCAGGGGTCAGCAGCCCCGTCCTCACACGTGGACAAGCCCGGCCCCACCCACCTCCCAGCACCACCTGCCCTGGGCCCCCAAGGGAGCCTCTTGTCATGCGCACGCGGCCTACCCCTGCCCCTGCTGGTACCGGACAGTCACGGCCTGAGGGAAGGCCTAGGAATGCCCTCTGCACTTCACTTCTTGGTCCTGCTTGGGGGCGGGGCTGGAATTGCAGTGGTGCAGCCTCTTGCTTCCAGATGCGCGGAAGACCCAAAGGAAGTTCCAGCCGATTTACCTGACCCCGCGGCTGTGAGCCCAGCCCCCTCCTCAGCAGACTGCTGGGAGGGCCATGGAGGTGGGGGACCTCGCTGGGGCTGCCATCCTCACCCGGGGAGGGTTCTGGCAGTCAGACGCCGCAGCTCACACGCAGTGACGTGCGGGCTACTTGACGGGTGCCTGGTACCGCCTGCCAGGGCTGTCCATCCTCAAAGCTGGGATTCTTGGCCCCAGCACCCCTTGCCCAGAGGTACCAGCCACACGCGCAGCTAGAGAAACTGGAAGGGACTGGCCACCCCCTTCACAGGCGAGCAAAGCGCAAAATTCAATTTTAAAACAGAAAGGCATTGCAAAAAACTTAATAGAAAAACCTTCGCAAAAGGGGAAAGGAGCACCCATAAAAGCCAAGTGTTGTGTAAAGTAACAAGTAAAAATACTGCATTACAAAAAGCCTTAAGAGAAAGGGTACAAGCTTCAAGGTGCTTTCATGGCGTGGGCCGCGGGGTCTCCCGCTGGGCCTGTAGTGCTTCGGAGGCCCGTGTGACAGAGCGGCGGGGGCCCCCCCACCATGCCCATCGGGCCAAAGTGTAACAGACTGAAACGTAACAGACTCTGGCATCCAGCAACAGCAGCTATCAGCCAGCTGCCTGTCCTCCGCCAGCTCTGGCTGGTGACGCCCACGGGGTGGGCCGGGGGCAAGGACACCCCTCTTTGGGGCTCCTTGAACACCGGCTGGAGCCGACCAAGGCTTTGCGTCTCCCCCACGATGTCCGGCTCCTCGCCCCGAAGCCCGGGAGGCCTAGTCGTGGCGCACGGGCGGCTCCGCCCCACAGGCTTGGTCAGAGTACGGGGGACACGGGGGCTGCTCCTCCCCCGGCCCGTACGCGTCGCGGGTGTGGCTGCGCTTGGCCTCTTGGACGTACAGCTCCAGGAGCACCTTGGTGGGCTGCTTCTCCACCCGCGCCTTGGGCATGCCGTGGCTCAGCAGCCAGCCCATGAGGTCCTTGCGCGTCGGGTTGGGCCCCAGCATGAGCCTGGCGCGGCCCGGCTGGCTCTGGCGCCAGAGCAGGCCCACGTCGGCCACGGTCTGGATCACCATCACCGCCTCCAGCACCGTCACGCCCTTGACCAGCAGGCCGACCAGCGAGAGCCGCAGCTCGGAGGGCGCGGCCGTCAGCAGGCGCCGCTGCAGGCCCTGCGTGAAGGGCACGTCCTCGGGCACCAGCCACTCGGGCTCGGGGAGCTGCGGCGGCTCGCGGTAGATCCAGTCGAGCATGCCCAGCTCTCGCACCAGCTGGATGCCCTCCTCCATGGTGGTCCAGGGTCGGAAGGGCAGCTCGGTGCCCTCGAAGTGCAGGAAGGACTCCCAGCGCTGGCGCCAGGCCAGCAGCAGCCAGGCCAGCAGAGTCTTGCCGTCGCCCCGCAGGGCCTTGCAGCGGTAGTTGAAGACGGCATCGCCGGTCAGGTCGCCCAGCATCACCAGCTCCCTGGAATTCAGGGCCAGGGCCAGGCCCCCCTGGTCATACACCCGCAGGATCCAGGTGATCATGAGCTCGTTGGGGTTCTGCCGGAAGCGCCGGGCAATGGCCAGGAGCTCGGTGTACGTGTAGTAGCGGTCGCCCTGCCCCGCCATGGCCACGGGAGCTGCGGGAAGGGCACAGAGGGGCATTGGGCGGGGAAACAGTCACAACCCCCCAGCCTCACCCCAGAGGGGGGAGCCCCTCAGACCCCCAGGTGTCAAAGGTCCTGGGGGGCACTGTGTCCTCATGGGAGATCAGAGCCCAGTGCTGGACATCACGGGGGCCCCAAGTGCGGCCCCTTCAGGAGCCCTCATACTGGATGTCTCCCCGCAAACCCCACCCCAAGCCGTTCCAGTACCAACTTCCCCTTACGCCACCCACTGCGCCCCCATCACGGGGTTACTGTGAAGATTCAATGAATTTAGTGCTTAGGACTGTGCCTGGCGGAAAGTCACGTGCTCAGCATCTGCCTGTACATATACCGTTACCACAATTTCTCCACTTTATAACCGTAAACTTAATTACGGTATTAGTAACTTGCTCTCACCGAGAGGTCTGGTGGAGCTGTTGGCCTCCTGGAGGAACTGTCTGCAGACAGGGAAGGGGGGGAAGAGCAGGCTGGCGGGGCGCAGGGCAACTGTGACCCCCATCCATCTGTCCCCAGAGCCAGGGACCCTTCAGAGCCCCGGGGGTCTAAGGTCCCGGGGGAGCACCGTGTCGTCACAGGTCAGAGCCCAGAGCTGGACATCACAGGGGTCCCCAAGCACGGCCCCTTCAGGCACCACCTGAACACATCTCACTGCAAACCATGCCCCCCCCACCGCGGGCTGGCTGTTTCTCATCCCTGCCCCGCCCGCATCCGCCGCCTCTAACGCGCCCCACCCCCATCTCTGCAGTGGATGCCACAGAACTCAGGGCACGACGCAGCACTCGGGGGCGGCGGGGAAAGGCTGGCGCTCAAGGATCCCGGTGATCCCCCGCAGTACCAGCTGAGGCATCGCTACAAGCCCAGGAGGGGCTGGGCCCGGGACCTTGCCGGCGGGGAGGGGAGGCCCACAGCACACGCACCAGGGAGCCCACCCCTCAGCCCGATCCGTGCAGACAAATCACGGAGGCGCCCTAAGGCCAAAAGTGGCAGAACCGGGGCTCAAAACTCGTTGGTCCTGTATCCTCAACTGTAGGGAAGGGGGGGGCAGAGAAAGCCCCCATCACCCTGTTGCACCTGAACGTGGATGGAGGCTGCAGAAATAAGCCCCCTTCCCGCCACAAGGAGACGAGTGTGGGCAAATCACAACCTCTATGTGCCCCCATCTCACCTGTGAAATACGGACAAAACTGCACCTATTTCAAATAATGGGGTTATTGTGACGATTAACTGAATCTAGTGCTTAGGAATGCGGCCTGGCTCAGACTAAGTACTCAGCATCTATCCTTATTAATATTACCATACTAACAATAAATTTATAATATAATACGCTTAATATGACTATTACAGTATTAATAGTAAGGGGAGTCGTCTTCTGTTCTTACCGAGGGCTGCTCAACTCCTGGGGGAACCACCTGCAGACGGGAAGGGATGGGGGAATGGAGAGGTTAGTAGGGTGCAGGTCAACCATGGCCCCCATCCGTCCCTCCCCAGAGACGGGACCCCCCCACTCAGACCCCTGGGTGTCAAAGGTCCCGGGGGGCACTGTGTCCTCAACAGAGATCAGAGCCCAGTGCTGGACATCATGGGGTCCCAGTGTCCTCAAACCCCACACCCCAACTCCGCTGCCCCCGGACTGGGCGATGCAGAACAGAACATTTCCACCTTGCCAGTTCTGCTGGACGGCACCGCCTCAGAAATCGACAGATGTTACACATCCCTTCGGGCTTCCCTATCCTGCTGTCAGCGTTTCCTCTTCTCACCCCCCTCACACCCCTGCCCAAGTGACACTCTCCCTACTCCACACCATCCCAGAAATTCCCTCTCAGCCCACAGCGAACCTTCAGAGCTCTGCAGAGGACACCTCGGATGAAGAGAACAGCCCCCCAGAAAGATGCTCAGATGATCCGCATCCCGAGCTAACCCTTCACAGGACGCAGCTTCTCACCCCGAGGTACCTGTCAGCGAGAATCTAAACCTCTGAGAACCCCACAGACTACACTGCCAGTTCTCCGTATTACGTATTTAGAAAGTAATCTAAATACGGGTGAAGACATACCTGTATTAGTATCAGAAGTCATCCTTATTAATGGGAATATAGATTTAGGCCCAGACCTCATTGAACAGAGAAAAAAACCCTCCTAGAGCTGGGAACACTTGTTTCTTTTTGGGTAACACACATACCCATGCCCATTTGATGATCTATTTAGCTCTTTGAAACATCTGTGAAACTGTCTCCAATGTGAGACATTTATGAAACATTCTCCAGATAAACCACGTTCTTTGACAACAAGTATTGCATAAATTGAGGGTAACCGTAACAACTGTATCAGTTTACACACGCATGATCACGGGAAGCAGCATCTTTGCTGACAGGTACACTGTATTTAGTCTACAAACCACCCCCACCGCCCTGCAGTGTGCGTGATAATGCTTCGAGCCCTTCTGTTTCTTTTCTTCTGCTGAGTTTGAAAATTAGATTTCTGATTAGTCCTTTTCCCTGCAACCCAAAAACATACACTGGGCCCTCCATATCTGCGGGGCCCTGGAACCAATCCCCCATGGACACCAAAAAGTGACTAAATATTTTCTCTTCTACAGCCCATATATTCCCTGTCATATTCAACCCTTACCTTTGATGTGTTGTGCCCACTCTACAGACACAGAAACTGAGGCTCAGGAGACCAATCACTTGACTAACATCCCTAAGCCCAAGAACAGCAGAGCTGGGATTTGCATGATTGCTGGCATATAAAATTAGGTCCCAGAGATATCTGAGGTGAAGTCACCCCAAACAAGGGTGAGATATTTTAGACCTGGGTGGGTCAGGGACTGGGAACAAGGGTTCTTACCAAGGTGGGAGGGCCCTCAGCTTGAAGACACACCTGTAACACAAACACAGGAAGGATCTGGTGAGGGTTGGGGAAGAAACAGTCTGGGGGTCCAAAGAACATCAAAACCAGGGCCCCTCAGACCCCCAGGTGTCAAAGGTCCTGGGGGGGCACTGTGTCCTCAGGGGTGATCGGAGCCCAGTGCTAGACATCATGGGAGCTCCAATCCCTCTGCAACCAGGTCCCAAGGCCACTCACCTTCAGGGAGCGAGGCCAAGCAAGCTAACAGTGCTCAGAGACTAGAAAACACAAAATCCATCGGACGTACAAATGCCCACAGCCTTCCCTGTGGTGACACCGAAATGCCCTCACCTCCCCAGTGTCACAGGTCCACAAGGGACTGTCCTCAAAGCCATTACATGGAGAGAACCTGCTGAGTACCCCTCTTGCCTAGTTCTGCAGATTTCCAGCATTGGCTATACCTGCTACTGACCCTACACAATGAAAGCTAAGATGCAAATCCCTTGGAAGAAACTGTTGGGGGAAATGAGGAGGAAAAGAGAAACCTAAAATACAAGCAGCGTAGTAAGCAACGACCAGAGACCCTTAAACGCAACCATTTTTGAACAAATCAACCGTGGAAGACATTCTGGAGATGACTTGGGAACTATGGACACAGAGCAGATAGGAGATGGCCTCATTAAGGAATTATCTCACTGAGGATGACAACGGCATTGTCATTAAGTAGAAAAATGTTACTTTAGAGACACAGTGTTAACTATTTTGGATGAAACAAGAAATTTACTTTCAAAACGTGAAGGACACAAAAGCAAACATGGGAAAATGTTCTTACTGTCAAGCATGTCTATTTCCCTGCATGTCTGAGGATTTTAACAATAAAAAGTAAAAAAAAAAAAGTGGCGCGAAAAAGGAACACATGGGACAATGGCAAAAGAGGGCGCGCCCCAATGATGAACGGATGAATATCCTTCCACTTGTGACATGGCAACAGTTAGAATAAAGTCAACGGTTTTCTAGATGGTTGACTGAAGGGAGAAACTCAGCTAAAGAGAATTCTTGCTGGGTTGTGGTGGGGAGAGAAAATCAGCTAGCTGCTCCTGGGCTGGATCTCCTTGGCAGGAGCGTAGTATTCCTCAGGAGTCAGGGAAACAATGTCCAAAAAAGTCCGGTTAGCCCAGAACTAACGTTTAACACAAAAGTCTGATGTTCTGAGTGATCACGAAACTGGTATTTAAGTGACCGTGTCAGAATGATTCCTGAAAGTGAACAAAGGCCCCCTTTGCTTTCTCCTAAAACAACTCCTCTCTGGTTCTCAGACACAACCCAGGAATTCACTTAAGAGACCCCGCTCGCACTTCTTCCTCAGGAACCCCTGAGATTGTCTCTACCTGCCCCATAGTCTCTGTTCTACGTTGCACAAAAACGCCAGCCACGTGAGATGGGAATACACAAGAACGATTTCCGAAGGAAAGTACGTGTAGCTAGCACAGGTGTGGAAAACCTCAGAATGAAAAACTCAGGGTCACAAGCCCCCCACCCCTCCCCGAAATGGACAAAATGGCGGAGCCCTGCGACGTGGGCAACAAAAATGGCGCAGCCAAGCAGCGGCGCAGACAAAGGACGACTAATCCTAGTGGCCCCAGTTCGCTTCGGCGGGAGGATTCCTCTCCCACCCCCCGAGCACCCCCAAAGAGCCACCACCCTCTCCGGTCGCCACTGCCCGCCCCGCAGAGAGCACTCAGGCTCGCCTCGGAGCGCGGGTGCCGGGCCCTTACAAAGGCCCTGACCCCGTCCACGCCACGGCGTGGCCACCCCCGCAGCAGCCCTGGGCACACACGACACGCGCGACCCAGATCCCAACGCACGCCCTCCCGCAGAGGAAAAAAAAAAAAAAAAAAAGCCAAAATGCAAAGAGCTCTCACCGAACCCTCACTTTCTCCACCGCGTGTGCGAGTTGCAGCACCTTCTGCTTTATTGCGCGCGCCGCTCGCACGGCCCGCCCCCCGGCCCCAGGTCGGGCTCCGCCCCGAGGCATTCAGCATATTCGCCGGTGTCGGAAACCCCACTTTGGTGCTTGGGGCAGGAAATACTGCCTGTTTCCTCTAGAATCTTCCTGAACAGGCGTGAGACGTTGTCCCGGGAGGCGGAGAAAAAGAGAGCAAGGAAATATTGGGGCCCGTTTTCCTATCATGAGAGTCAGGCAATTCTGTGAGCAGCACAAGAGGCGGGCGGTGCAGGGGAAGGACCCCAAGTGTGGGAGGAGCCAGAAGGAATTGCCAGCACGGCAGTGGCGCGACCTATGGCTGCAGGGGCGGGGCCGACTCAGACGCAGTCCCAGACGCAGGGTGGGAGGCGGGGCCAGTGCGGAGATTGACAAGGGGGCGTTCCGGGAAAGGGTCTGCGTGGCGCAGAGTTAGAGGCCGAGCCTGCGCAGTGAGAGGCGGGGCCAGAGGCTGGACTCTGGGGTTGGGAAGCTCGACTCCTGGGTGGAGGGAGGAGGGGATTGGAGGTCCGGACTCACCTGGAGATCTGAGGAGTGTCTTTCAACTGACATGATTGTAAAAGTTTTTTTCAAAGATATTAAATGAAACTTCTCTACTTCAAACCCACTGTCCAGAGTCGCCATTGTCAACAAGTTGGTGTGGACTTTTTACTTTATGATATACACACACACGTTATGGGTAAAGATGCTTTTTTTTTTTTTTTTTTTAACTCCAGTAGTCTCATAAGTAGTCTCTCCCCATCGTACACAGAGTGACCTCATTCCTTAAGCAGTGGCAAAGTATTCCCTTGTGTGACTAGAACACGCTTTATTTAGCTGGTTCCCCTGGTCATTGGGGTTGTTTTCTTCCTTCTAGTGAGGAGCTCCTCCATGAAGCCTGTGGTCTGAAGTAAAAGGAAGAGACCTAAACTCTGCACTTAAGTGGCACATTTCCTTCACTGGTTCCTGCTTCCCTCAGAAGAATGCAAAGTCCTCACTGTGGCCCACAAGGCCCGGAGTGACCTTGTCCCTGTTCCCTTTCTGTCCTCATTTCCTTCCTCTCTCTCCCTTGAGCAGGGCTACACTAGCACATTGGCCTCCCTGGTCTTCCTGGAACCTGCCAAGGACATGTCTACCCCAGGACCTTTGCATTTGCTGATTCCTCTGCCTGGAACTCTTTCCCCCAATCAATCCCCATGACTCTCTTCCTCTCTTCAGTCCTGTTTCTGCTCAGATGTCGCCTTAGCATAGAGCCCTCACCCGTCTGCTCTATACAACAGACCTCTCCTTTCCAGACTGGTCTCCCTTACCCTCTGTTATTTTTCTTCATAGCTCTTATCTCCTAACATATCTATTTGTGGGCATGTTTTTTTCTTTTTGCCTCCCTGCTGAATTGTCAGTTCCTTAAGGACTAGGATTTGTGTCCAGTTGGGTCACTCCTGTAGACCCGGTGTCTGGCACATAGTTGCAGCTCACTTTTTGTTAAAAATGAACACATTGGAGAGCCTTTTGTGCGAGACAAGAGGAAGAATTATTGTAACAACACTTAATGAGCACATACTATGGACTAAACTCTGACTAGATTAAGGTACAATTGGCTTTCTGTATCCACAGTTTCCACATACATGATTTCAACCAACCACAGATCGAAAAAATTGGGGAAAAAATATCTCCAGAAAGTTCTCAAAACCGAAACTTAAATTTCCTGTGTGTCCCAGCAACTGTTTGCATAGCATTTACATTATATTTATAACTATTTACATAGCAATTACATTGTATTACATATTATAAGTAATCTAGAGATGATTTAAAATGTACAGGAGGATGTGCATAGGTTACATGAAAATACCCTGCAATTTTATATAGGGGACTTGAGCACCCCCGGATTGCGTTATCCAAGGGGGGGGGGGTCCTGGAACCAATTCCCTCGAGATACAGAGGAGCAACTGTACTGTCATTATCCTCCAAACCATATGCAAGAATTGGCTACCTATAACAGCCTTTAAAATAAATAAATAGAGAAGGAGTGGGATGCTATAGGGAAAAAAACTAAGTCAAAAAAAGGAATAGACCTGAACTGGGCTAGGGGAGGAGAAAGGGAGTGGTGGCAGGAGATCCTGGCAAAGGCAAGAGGTGAAGCGTGGGTGCAAGGAGAATTAACCTCAGGAGGGGCAAATTATCGGGGGTCACAAAAGTGAAGGATGAAGCCCAAAGAGCTTGGAGAGAATCAGCTATTCAACACACATTGATTGAGCACCATCTGTATGCCAGGAACCAGGAACCAGCCTGTTTGCTGACACCTCCCATCTCTTTCCCGCCGAGTCTCTCCCTCACCTATCCCTGTACCCCAGAGGGCTCAAGGGATGGCCCCAGAGAGGCGTGGCATTTCCAGGGAACACTTACAAGGTACTGACCTTAAAAGAATGTTCTGGGTGAAAAACGCAGATTATTTGAAAATACAGATTATTAATCTGAGTTGGGGGGGGGTGTTTCAGAGGGGACTGAGGGGGTAGAGAGCAGGGTTGGCAGGTGCTTGGCAGGGAGCCGTGGGAGCAGGCCCGAGGTGGGGACATTCTCATGTCTTAAGTCCAGGTGGCCTGGGTCGCCAGGAGGGACCAGAAATTCATGTAGTTCAGATAGGAAAAGAAACCTGGGGGAAGGAAGAGAGCAAAGGCGGTGAGGCGCAGAGTTCACCAGCCCAAGCCTGATCCCCGTCCTTTCTCCAAGCCCAGCTGTACCTCCTATCATGTCCCCAAATGCATGTCTAAACCCAAACTCAGCCCCATCCCCTACACTGTCCCCAAACCCAGCACCACTCTCTACACTGTCCCCAACCCATTCCCAAATTCAAACCCGACCCTGCATCCAGCCCCAGGCCTGTCCCCAACCCCATCTCCCTACTCAATCCAATCCTCCCAGCCCACAATCCCCTCCCCATCCCAAACCCTATCCCACCCTGACCCCATCTGCATCCTTGAACGCATGCCCAAACCCCAAACCCAACCCCACCCCAGCTCAAACCAGTCATCAGGAAGAGGAAGACGCCAATCCATGCCAGGTAGAAGCTGCACCCCAGCTTGTAGGTCATGCCTTCTTGCAGGTACTCATGGGCCTGCATCAGGTAGAAGAGGATACCCAGTATCATGCTGGTTCCTGTATGAGTACAGGTGTTAGGAGGCCGGGCATCAGGTGTGTGAGGACCCCTGCCCATAGCTGTGTGGCTGCCAGGATCGTGTTCCTTATTTTCCCACTTGCTTTTACCTCCATGAACCTCTGCTCACAGGCAGGAAAACAGGCTCCTGACGATGTCTTGGTGGAGGACATTGGGAGGGCGAGACTTGGTGTTTAACCAGGCAATGGTGATGTCTAAAACCACAGGCTTTGGAGCTAACAGACTGGAACTCTTGTCCCGTTTCTGTATCCCACCTTAGGGAAGCCACTCCATCTCTCTGAGCCTCATTTCCCTCATCTGTAAAGTGGGCATAATCGTAGGACCCATCTCCTTGGGCTGTCTTGAGGAGTTATTGAGATTGGCACATTCCCTGGCACAGAGTGTGTCCTCAAGAATTGAGATTATTGGGAATTCCCTGGTGGTCCAGTGGTTAGGGCTCCGCGCTTCCACTGCAGGGGGCACGGGTTCGATCCCTGGTCGCGGAACTAAGATCCTGCATGCCGTGCGGGTGGCCAAAAAAAAAAAAAAAAAAAACAGAATTGAGATTATCATCACTATATTGGGTCTTTAATTTTGGGCTTCTGAAGCAGTGGCAAGAAACGTAGTCATTCTGGATATTTTAATTTTATTTTGAAATGACATGAATTAAAGAGAATTTGTGAAAAGGAAAAGACTCGTTTTTTTCCCCTCTCAGGTAATGGAGTACTGGGTAACTTTTTCTTTGTTATTGAAAAATAATATAGGAGGTGTTTTCCATTTCATTAAAAGGGGGAATGGGCAGAATTTTTTTTTTTTTTTTTTTTTTTTGGCCATGCCACGCAGCATGTGGGATCTCAGTTCCTCGACCAGGGATCGAACCCGTGCCCCCTGCCCCGGAAGCATGGAGTCTTAACCACTGGACTGCCGGGGAAGTCCCAGAAATGATTTTCTTACAGAACAAACGTCCTATTTTAGATGACATATAACAGGGGTGTTTTCTACACTTTGTACCTTATATTTAAACAATTGGGAAGATTTACTAGACAAACTGGATAAATACCATTTACTAACAAGAAAACAGGAAGTTGAGTGTTCTCTCTTCTTGGCCTTACCATCACTCTCCAAGAATGTTCTCTTGATGCAACTGAAAGTTGTGAACAATTATTACAAGAGACGGGAACACAATATCCTTCATTTCCAAAGTAAATTGCCCCCCTTTTTCTGAAAAGTGTAATTTGGCATGCAAATGGAAAACTAAACTATTCTAATCAGACTATCGATTCTGAGTTATTTGGAAGGAAGTGGGAGGACTGCCATGGTAAGGAGGTGTGCAAAGTTAAACAGCTACCATCACGTACTGACACTTTCTCATTCAATCCTCACTACCTCTCCACGTGGTAGGATATTTTATTATCCCCATCCTACAGATGAGAAAACTGTGGCTCAGAAAACATTAAGTAGCTTGAACAAAATCACAGAGCTGGTGGTGGTGGTGGTGAGATAGGATGTGGGATGGGGTTAGAACTGAACATGGGGTTGAGTATTGGGTAGTTGGAGCCTGAGTGATGGACATTAAGGTTGAGGCATGAGTTTTGCGGATGGGCATGAGTTGTGGTTGGGGATGAGGATGGATTGGAGATGGGGAAGAACATGGGGTTGGGAATGCACTGGGTTGAGTGTGAGAGTGAGATCCACAGGTGATAAGGATGTGGTTGCAGTTGAGGTTGGGGATTAAGAAGAAGATGGGATCAGAGATGGATTTGGGGTTGAGTTTGAGGTTGACATTCATAGGCGATAGGGGTGGGTTGCATTTGGAATGAGTCTTGAGGAGGGTTAGGCATGGAGTTGGGTGTTGAGGTTTGTAAAGGGGTTGGAGATGGTAATGTGGGGATGGTTTGGAGATTGGAAAGAAGATAAAATTGGGATGGGGGTGGGGATGGAGATGGACATCACAGAAGGGAATGTGAATGAGTTTGAGATTTGTTGGTGATGGAGATGGGAGGTGAAGTGGAGGCTGGTATTGGGGCTGGAGATGGGGTTAGATTGGAAGTTGATCTTTTTTATTGGGATGGGTTGGAGATTTGGAGGGAGATAGGCTTGGGGTTGGGGATGAAGGTGAGGATGGGGATGGGATGGAGGTACTCCTTGACTTGGTTCCTCAGGGAAGGATCTCAGTGCCATGCCTGTGAGAAGGCTGATGATGACATTGGAGAAGTCCAGCATGGGCATGTTGGAACTGGTGAAGAAGATGATGTTTATGAGAATGATGCAGAGGATGAAGCTGGTAATGCTGGCGATGAAGAGGAAGGCCCAGGCAGAGTCCAACAAGTCTGGGGAAGGAAGAGAGTCAGGAACACCAAGACGGGCCCTCAGGCCCCGAGCACGGGGGAGAGGGTCCCCGGGGAGTCTGGGAGTATTCTTAAGCCCTCTCCCTTGAACATTCTTCATCCCCCTTTTAAGAAAATTGAAACTGGGCTCTAGAGAAGGGATATTGAGGCAGATGCCTTTGGCATTGAGGGTACACCCCCCAGGTCAGTAAGGACAGGTTCTTGGGCAGTGACAAGTGGGGTGGGCATTGAGAAACCAACTTGATGTGATGAGGACAGATTCCTTGGGGTGAAGAAGCCTCAGGATAGTGAATAAGATGCTACGGTTGTGAGAACGGTGAGGATGGGTAGCATGTAGGTGAGAATGAGCGTAGGGCAGTGAGGATGGTTCTGAGACAGTGAGGACCCTTCCGGGGGGAAGGGAGGACCATCCAGGGGGTGGTGAGAACCATCATGAAGAGGGGAGGACTAACCCGGGGCAGTGAGGACCAACCCAGGGGAGGCAGAAAGGGATCTCTGGAACAAAGAGGAAAGAGGAGTCCCAGGAATGGTGAGTATAAGGCAGGCCTTACAAGCATTCTGGTCGTACTCATGCAGGCAGGAGATGTCAGAGCACCGCACAAAGAAGATGGTATTGATGGGGATGGTCTGGGAGCCAGCAGGGTCCCCAGGGGGCGCCAGTGGCACCTGGAAGTGGATCCAGGGCTGGCCCAGACAGATGAGGCCGATGATTACCAAGCCGGCCAGGCTCAGTGCTAGGCTTAGCTGGCGACTGATCTTCTTGGCCTCATGCAGCAGCCGCCAGCCCATGGGCAGCTGGGAATGGCTGAGTCTACACCTCTCCAGAAACCTGCAGCAGATTGCCCACCACTGGTGTCAGCACCGCGTCCAGCCAGCCAGCCCAGCCACCCCAGGTCCAACTGTCAGAGTCCCACCCAGCCTAACTTTCAGACTCTATCTTCCCTATGTCCATTCTCCATTCCCTGTATCCCCCAGGTCCTGCCTCTAGGACATGCTCACCCAGATACAGCCTCTAGGCTCCCTGGCCTCCAGATCTAGCTTCCAGGCCCTGCCACCCCCAAATGCAGTCTCTAAGTTGAATCATAGGTCCAGCCTCTATGCCAAGCCCCACTCAGGGCCAGCCTTCAGGTCCAGCTTTCAAGCCCTGCCACACCTAAGTCCCACCTCTAGTCTCATATACTGACTGTGCTTCTGGTCCCTGACTTGTGCCTGATACCCCTCCCCCAGAATTCTGGCCCCAAATCTGGCCTACTCCGTGGACTCCTGCCTCTTACCTGCCAGGCCTGCTCTCAGTGGAGCTGCCTGATGGTAAGCTCTGAATGTTGCTTTCTAGAGGATATTGGTTGATTTGGGAGCCGTCCAAAGTGTCTTTGATACTCTCCTGGGAGGTCCAGATAATTGATTCGACGCTTTTGACACTGGCCTCGGGGCTGTGAGTAATTGATGGGGGGACATCGACTCTGGCCCGGATTGGTGACCTGGAGCTTTGAAGACTTGAGTGGAAACTCTGGGTCATTGGCTGGATACTAATTTGACTATTGTAGGTAACTGATTTTATTTTGGTCAGGAGGGTGCGAGCAGTTAATGAAGGGTTTTGGTTACTGAAGTGGCGAGTTTGGAAAACTGGTGAGACACCTCGGGTATGGAAACGGCGACTGTAAGTAATGGATGGTGTGTCTTGGCCACTGGCCCGGTGACTGCTGTTGACGGGTGTTGTGTCCTCAGCACTGAGTCGGTGACTGTTGATTGCTAGAGGGCCTTGGATACTCACCCGGCGACTGTGGATAACGGGCAGGGGGTCTTGGATACTGACCCGGCGACCCTGAACATTGGGCAGCGGCTCTTGGATACTGACCCGGCGACCCTGAACAATGGGCTGAGAGTGTTGGGGACTGATCCGGGGCCTGAAGGTAGTTGATGAAGGGTTTTGGGTCTCGCCTTGGGTGTTGCTGGGAGCTACTGGAAGAGACTCTGGCTGAGAGCTCTGCCGGCCAGATTGGGACCTCTGGGCCATGTGGAGATGCGGGACAAGGGCAGTCCCCAGATGCACTCAACAGCCTGCCAACTGCCTCACTCCCTCTTTCCAGGCATTTCCATGGCCACCTGGAAGTCCATTGGTCTCTCCGGGGCTCAGACTCTGTCCCTTGGGGTTTGAGTCTCTCTGTCCCCTCTTCTGTGTTCCTTGGTCTCTCCTGCTGTCCAAAGGCAGGCCTCAGGGCTTCAGTCTGGCCTGGCCTGGGGACAGGGGGCAGGTTCCATGACAGTTGGAGAGGTTCCAGGAGGTTGGGACGTTGGTCATGGACTCATATTCCACCCTAGCCCCGTGTGAGAGATATGGGGGCTTGGGCCGGGTCAGGGTGGGCTCAGTGTAGGGTCCTGGTGGGGTCAGGACTGGGTCAACAAGGGGTCACGGCTGGGTCAGAGAGGTGTCAGGACAGGGCAGGGGTCGGGGTAGAGGGTAGGGAACAATCAGGGTGGAGACAGAGCAGGATCAGAGAGGGGCCAGGGTGGGGTCAGAGTGGGGTCAGAGTGGGGTGAGGCGGTAAGGGAGGGGTCAGAGTGGAGACAACGGGGGCCAGAGTAGGGTCAGGGCTAGACAGGGCTGTGTCAGGGCTGGGTCATGGGCTTTGTCTGAGATCAATTCTTGCAGTTTCTGGAGGGCCTGAGATCTGAATTTCTGATTCCTTCCTCCTACCTGTTCCCACCCTCCCCCCGTCCCAGGGCCTTCTCTGAATCAATTTCATCCCTTTATTTCCATCTGAAATTCTTTGTGTCTTCTTGCTCCCTTTCCTTCTCCTCTGTCTCTCCTCACCTTTCCCTGAGTCTCAGGGACCCTGAGAAGATTGGGCCTGTTCCCTGCCCTCAAAGACCTCCAATCTGGACTTGGGGATTGGGACTTCCCTGGCAGTCCAGAGTTAGGATTCTGCACTACCACTGCAGGGGGCACGGGTTCCATCCCTGGTTGGGGAACTAAGATACCACAAGCCACGTGACGTGGCCAAAAAATAAATAAATTTTAAAAATGAAAAAATCTGGGATTGGGGAGAGGAGGCAGACCCAGCTACAGCTCAAGAAGGGCTCAGGAGAGGTCAGCAAGGGTGCAAGCATCCCAGAGAGTGTATGCCGCCTTTCCAGTCAGAAGTGGGGATTTTCCAAACTGTTGTCTCCTTCATCCTCTCCTTTGGCTTTAGTGATGATCTTTTGGAAAAAATAAAACCCCGTGAACTTTTATGTCTTTAATTACATGAATATCCATTTAACCGCTCTGTACCTCTGTTTCCTCATCTGTGAGAGGAGACAATGATACTTCAGAGGGTTGTTATAAGGATGAGATGGGTTGATCACATGCAAAAGGGCTCAGAACCCATTGTAAGAAAAACCTGTTGAATTTTTACATTTCATGGGTATTGATTCAGTCCTAAAAGTTTCTTTCTCCATCTCCCAAGCTCCTTCCTGAGTTCCAGACTCAGAGACCCAACTTCCTCCGAAATCCACGTTGGGATGTACCGTAGAAGAAGAGAAGGGAATGACTATTACTGGGTACCACTAATGCATCCATCCCTTCATTCATTAATTCATGCATTCATTCATTATTCTTTTTAGTTAACAAAGAGCAAAGGCTCTGTACCAGGCAATAGGGATGCAGCGGGAAATAGAAGAGATTGGTTCCCTACCCTCATGGAAGACTGGCAGGGAAATAAATAGTGAAATAATAAATCCCAAGTCTAAGGTGTGCACGTACGAGAGAATTGCACACTGTACTGTGAGAGTGTTTAATGGGCAACCTGGCTAAGAATTGAGGCTGGGGGTGGGGTAGGGCTCAGGAAAGGAGATGTGGAGGAAGTGATATTGGAGGTGAGAGTGATTGGGGCAGTCGGGCCAAGGTGGAAGACTAGTGCCCCAGGTAGAGGGGGCAGCATGAACTCAGGGTGTAGAGGCCCCAAGGTAGCCTCTTGGTGTGCGGGAGGGACCCTGTGAAGTCCAGCGTAGCTGGAGGTAAGTGAGCAGTGCGGGGTCAGGGTCCCTGCCAGCTGGAAGGTTGGCAGATCACAGCCCTTGGTGAATGTCGGGTGCACCACCCGTGTTCACTCTTTGGGCACCATGGGTCTTGGCCTCGTGAACACACTTTGGAACCTGTGTCATAGCTGTCTGTGTCCCGGGTTGGGATATGTGACAGGGATGGAGAGAAGGGGATGATGTTGAGAGTGGAGATGGAGCTGGGCTTTGCGGAATAGGGAGCAGAGGAGGAGGTCGGAGACAAAACAAGTAGGTCTGGGTTTAGGATGGGTGGTGGGTGGGAGAGGAGATGTGCATTAGGGCTAGAGATGGGAATGGAGTTGTGTTCGGGGTTTAGGACAGGGGGAATATAGGGGATGGCACGGGGCTGTGGATGGTGCTGGGATGGCACAGGAAACAGAGGTGGGGATGAAATCGGGATTGGGGTTTGGGTGGGGATGGGAAGATGGCTGTGGGTGGAAGGGGATTGAGAATGGGGTAAAAGGCAAGGTTAGGGTGGGGGTGGAGACGTGGCTGTGTTCGAAGATGGAGACTAGGACGCAACCGAGTGATGCAGGCAGAGCCAGGCCTCCAGAACTCTATTCTTTCCCAGCGGAACAAGCCTCTGCCTGGGAGGAGGACCGCAAGTTTGTCCTGCGGGGCTGGTGTCTTGTCTTCAACATCCTGGCGACCCTGATGCTGTTCAGCATGATGGATGGGCGTATGGCCTACTTGCAGGGCTCCTACACTGGCTACCTGGGCTTCTGGACCAACTGCGGGAAGCACAAGTGCGCCAGCCTGGGCCAAGTCACCGGTCAGTAGGAGCCTGGGCAGGCTTTGGGATGCTCTGGGGGCGGGGTGGTCTCTGGAGATGATCTGGGGAGAGAATCTCTGGGGGAATCTCTTTGGGTGTTCTTGGTTGGGGGGGGGGATCTTTAGAATTCTTGAGAGGGTCTCTGGAGATTCTCTGAAGGCCTTATGAGGAAGCTTCCTGGAGTTTTATGTGGGCTTATGAGGAAACAGGACTGTCATTGCTCATGGGAAAAAGAGCGTTACACTTGGCCAGAACCCAATCTGCCTCATGACTAGATGGCTAGACACCTTCATTCTCTCTCTCACTCTTTTTAAAATAGTGTGTTTTTTTTTAAGATAACAAGAGCCTTCCAGCTCCTTCAGAAACATTTTGCCTCCTTGTAGGTCTCCGCGTTTCCAGTGCTTTCGAGCATTGCCCCAGAGGCAGCCCAGACCCTGGAGCCAGAGCTCTGGGTTTGAATCCTGCCTCAGACACTTGGTAGCTGGGTGATCCTGGGCATATTACGTCACCCCTGTGTGCCTCAGTTTCCTCGTTTCTATAATGTCAGTGATAGTAGTACCAATTCATGGGCTGTTTGAGGAATACGTGAGTTAAAACACGTAAAGGAATTAGAACAGTGCCTGGCACATAGTAAGTGCTACCCCCAGATTTCTTCTTATTATTATAAGGATCCGCCACCCCACCAGCCAATGCGCCTACCTTCATTTCAGATCTCAAATAAGTGCTCATAAAACTTCCAGAATATTGTGTGGTATTAATCTTATTTATTTATTTTGAGTATCTCTTTCTCTTATACCTCTCAAACTCAAGCTGGTTTCAAGTTACGGAAAAGTCTGCAGGCATAAATTGTCCCTGCTTCGGGATCCAGGTGTTCAAAAGGTATCTGTCTCTTGCCATCTCTCCTTGAAGGATTCTTTTGTGTTGGGCCCTCAGGCAAGCTGTGCTCATACAGTGGCAATGGGGCTCTCAGCAGCTCCCAGGTCCCATTTTTTTCCTGTAAGCAACGAAGAAGAAAAGAGAATAAGTTTTCTTCTGTGGCCCTCACACAAAGTTCTCAGGATTAGCTCCGATGGGATCAGATTAACTACCCTGGGATTTCTCACTCCTCCCTGAATCATTTGCTGTGGTCAGGAGGACGTCATGCTGTGTCTGGCTGGGTCTGAATCACATGCTTTTCTTAAGAGTCAACGGAGGGGGTCATTTCTGTCAGAATCACAAGGACAGAGGGTGGGCAGAGAGTTCCTCTGAACAATAGCAAGTTGCTCTTGCCAAAAGAATGGGAATGGATGCTGGGTGGGCAAAAGCAACTGTGCACAATTTCCCCCTCTATTTACAATACTTTCTTTGAGCATGACTCCTTTTGGGGGATGTATTCCCAAGAGCAGAATAGCAGTGCTTCAAAAGGGCTGAGGAAATTTTGTAGGGCTTTGATATACACTCCCCATACGGAAGTCAGGATTCTCATGACAAGCAGCAGAAGCCAATTCAAGCTGGTTTAAGCAGAAAATAGATTTACACAGGATATTGCGGAGCTTATAGACTCTCTGTGAGGCCAGGGAACTGGGCTCCAGGGACTGACTGAGTGATGAAGACTGTGCCGAAAGAGTCCTGGGGACTGGCTGACTGGTCACACACACTGTAGCCTGGCGTGTGGACCCCAGTCTCTCCAGGCCTGGACTCCACTGGGGAACCTCTTTCTCTGCTGCCCCAGGACCCCGGAGGAAGTTGCAGCCACTCCGACTAGAATAGAGTTCACGGCTATTTCTCCTGGCTGCTGATTCCAAGTTTAGCGTGGCTCTATTTTATTGGTGGAACCTGGTCACATGCTGAGGTCCTAGCAGTAAGAGGCTGGTTTCCTTGCTGGGAAGTGTGGATACAAACATTGGGAAATTCCCCAAACATAGGACTGGTGTTCAAAGGCGCTGGGAAGACAAAAAAGAAGGGCGAATATTCATTACATTCCTCATTTGTTCTGAAATGTTAACTCTGTGTGATTTTATTTGATTTGATTTGATTTGATTTTTTGGCTGCACCACGCGGCTTTTGGGATCTTAGTTCCCCTACCAGGGATTGAACCCTGGGCCCTTGGCAGTGAAAGCACAGAGTCCTAAGCACTGGACCGCCAGGGAATCCCTCTATGTGATTTAAAAATTTTTCCTTATTTTAAAATTTAAATGACTTTTATTTTATTTGAACAGGTAATATATTTGCGTGGTTCAACATTTTAAAAAATGCAGAAGTCTCCCTCTCATTTTTGTCCCCCGTCCCTCCCAGTTCCCCTTCCTGGGGGCAACCGATGTTACGAAGCCATTTTTAAGCTCTTATGTGTTCTGCTAGTCAAAGTCTCTGCATATATGAGAAAATGGCTATGGTTATATACACGTAAGACTATATATACACACACACACATATATAGGCATGTATTTATTTATATTTCATTTAAAAAACACACATGGCAGTGTTACAGTTCTCGTTTAAAGGTAAATCACCATTTATTGAATGCTAAGAATATACAAAGCTTTGTGGTTGGCATAAAGAAATAACAAATAGGTTGTGAGGGTTTTAATTATTTTTTAGGTGCAGAAATTTAGGATTTTTATGTAGTCTAAATTCTCCACCTTTGCCTCTGTGACTTTACCAACTGCTCCTCAGCTTTGGGGAGTTCTTCTCCTTCTAGATTTTTGGTGAACATTCAATTATGGTTTTATGTGTGTGTGTGTGTGTGTGTGTGTGTGTGTGTTTTAGGGTTTGACTGTGATTTTGGTGGGTGGTATTCAGGCAGTACTGAATCCTGTGCTCCTTGCCAGGAGCCTACAGAAGGGACCTGAATCAGTCATAAGTCTTTGGATCACAGGTGGTAGAAACTCTAACTTGAACTAGCTTGAGTGAAGGAATTTACAGGTTCACCTAAGTGAAAAAGTATGGGGGTAGAAATACTTTCAGATATGGCTGCATTCAGCGGTCCAAGCAAGGGATTGCATCAGACATTACTGTCTGTCTGTTTCTTGGTTACTTACTTGAGTGGGCTTCATTCTCAAGGCTCCATGTAGTGGCAAGGTAGGATCCAGTTAGGAAAAAAAAATCATTCTAGGTGCTTCAGAGGGAAGTAAATATAGGGAATTGGTTTCATAGGTAATAGAAGAGCTGAGAAGCCGAGTAGGAATGGTGAGGCAAATCAGGGATTAGCAACTCAGGAAGCTGCTAGGCCCCTACGCCAGAAGGACAAAGGGAAGAAGTAGTATTACTGGAGTCTGGAAGTCGGAGCCATCTGGAAGGCACAGACTCATGCTGGGATTTGCTTAGAGGTGGCTACAGTCACAGAAGAAATGCATCGATGGCTGAAGACACCAACTGAGGCAGAGAGAGAGGAGAATAAAGACCCTGGCTTGTCCCCTCTCGCTAGAGCCAGTCTTCTGCCAGTGCCTCCCATGAGCCAAACAGAGATAAGTCAGTGAGCAAGGGAGGCTGGTAAATGTAGTCCTTGTAATGCAGAACAGAGAAGGGCGGGGAATGAACCTGAAAGCAGACACACAGAAGAATGACTGGCAGAACTGCTAACAACTCAGACCTCAGGTCCGGCAGGAAAAAAAAGTGCAGAAATTTCCTGCAAAAGTCCTGTGTGACTGGGTCACAAGGTACCCCCAAACCAAGCATGGTGGCTAGAGCAATGCAACGTACTGACTGGCTTATAACTGGGACTCCAAGTGAGGAACGGCAGGAAGGCGAAATGCATGGTGCGGAGGTAAGCTGCAAATGCCCATCCCTTCTGACCAAACTACAGAGTGGGCTTGTCTCTGGGATGACAAGAGCCAGGGACTTGAGTGTCATCTCAACTCTCTTTCTCTCCTTCTCTTGCCTGCTTTTTCTTCTTAGTTTTACTCTCTCAGTTCTCCTGTCACCTAGGAGGCTGGGTCCAAGGCTCAGGCAGCTCCAAGCTCATAATCCTCTTGATTAGAGAAGAAAGAGCTGGTCCCTGACAGCTTCAGTTAGAAAAAGTCCCTGGGCAGAGCTTGATTGGTTGGCTTTGGTCATGTGCCCATGTTTGAGCCAATCACCACTGTCTGGGTCATGGGGCACTGTGATTGGCTCAGCCAGAGTCACATGACTACCTCTGTGGCCCCAGAGGGCAGGGTATGTCATGAAAAACTCTCAACCAGGATTATGTGATTGATCCTGAGAGCACTATTTCTATTTTGTAATATGTTCAGTTTGCCAGAAACAAAGCAAATGGAGTTTTAGCTCATTTGGCTGAAATAGTCTTGCACTGTTCAAAAGTAGGCAAAGTAGGAAAGGGCTAAAAGGGAGAGATGTAATTCTCAGAAGGAGCTGAAACTCCTGTCATACTGAAATGCAAATTGGATAAATATCAATTTTAAACTGAGTGTGATTACGTCTTTTAGGTACTTTGGTTTTAGAGTATTTGGAAATTTTCTTGTGTGTACATCTGTGTGTGTGCTCTGGGGGATGTCAGGAGGGTGATTTGGAGACTGTCTGTGAGGGGCTCTAGGGTGTGAATGGGGGTGACATTGGGATACCTGGGGAGGTCTGGGGGTGTGAGTGGGGTCATTAGGGAAACTTGGGGTAAGAGTGGGAGAGAAGTAGCGTGACTTTAGAGGTGATTAAAGTGACTAAGGGTGCTATGGGGAGTGCCTGGGATTGGTATGGAAGGTATTAATGTGATTTGCTGTGGGGCATCTTTTGGGAGTATGAATAACTTTAGGGGTGACTGTGGGGATGACTCTAGAAATAATAGAGATGATTCTGTGGGGTGAACTTGAGGATGTGAGTGGGGGTGACTCAGGGGTCATCTGTGGGGTGACCTTGGAGGTATGTGTGGAGTTGATTATGAGAGTGTCTAGGATTGACTTTGGGGTAAGAGAGGGTGATTTGGGACAACTTTGAGGGTGCAAGTGGGGATGACTTTTTTAAAAATTGAGATATAGTTGACTTATAGTATTATATAAGTTTCAGGTGTACAACATAGTGATTCACAATTTTTAAAGAAGGTGGGTTTTTAAAGACTTTGGGTTAACTTTATGGGTACGTGGGGCTGACTTTGTGAGAGTAGGAGTCATTTTGGGATTTCAAGGAGGTGACTTTGGCGAGGGCAGTGGGGGTGATTTTGAGGATGTCTGTAGCTAAAATTTGGGGGTGTCTGTTGGGGATGTTGCTCAGGGCTGTCAGTGGGGATGAGCTGGGAGGGTGACCTTGGAGAGTATCCGGGGGTGACTCTGGGGCATTTCCCCCTTCCCTTCCAGTTCTCATCCACATGAGCATGGGCTTCATGATCGTGGCCCTGATCCTGTGTCTACTCCTCCTCCTGGCCATGGGCTTCTCCTTCCGGCCAGTATTCCGCCGCCTTAATAAGGCTGACCTCATCTTCAGTTCCCTCAGCTTTTGCATCGGTGAGTGTTTCCCTGGGGGAAGGGGTGCCCTCCCCACCTCAGCATCTCTCCCCGGGGCTCTCTTTCTGGCTTTGGGGAGGTGTGTCTCAGTTTCTGTCCTGCTGGGTCTCTGTCTTTGAATGCCTCTTGGGCTCTCTGCCCCACCCTCCCTGTGTGTTTCTCAGTTCTATATCCTTCTCAGTCGGGGTGAGTGTGCTGGGCCTCTCACTCTCTTCCTGTTTCCCCCTCTTTCTTTCCGCCCCCTCCTGGTATCTTCTGTCTTGTGTGTGTGTTTGCGCGCGCGCCCTTGTCATGGAGGGTGGGAGAGGATGTCTCTCTTTTCTCTTTCTGGGGGCCTCGGGGTCCCTCTCCAGCCTCGTGTCCATCTCTGGCCCCACCCCAGTGCAGGGCTCCTGGTTGTCCTCAGCCTGACGCTCTTTGTAGCCAACTGCGAGACGCTCCAACCGAGGCCACAGGTATCCTACCTGGTGACCACCTACCTGTGCTGGGGCGCCGGCGCCTTGACGCTGTGGGCCGGTGAGGGCGGGGCCTCGGGAGGAAGGGGCGGGGTCTCGGCAGGGGGTGGCACCCGGGGAGAATACCAGGCAGGGCTTCTGGCCAGATTGGGGCGGACCCCCGGGGAGGTCAGCCTCGAGGGAGAGGGCGGGGCCTAGGGCGGGGTTCGGAGTCCAGCAGCCCATCTGGCCCCCACCCCCAGGAACCCTGAGCTACTTAAACTACGTGGGCATGTGGGGCAAAAGGGGGCCCTCCACGGAGCTGCGGGTGAGCCGCCGCCGGTGCGTCTCGCAGCAGAGCACCCTGAAGTCCGAGTCCGAACAGCAGCAGTCAGACCCGGACTCCAAGAGCACCGAGGAAGAGCCCACGTCACTTCCCCCCCAAGAACCCCCGTCTAAGCCTCTCTAAGCAATTGCACCCGAGCTTCTCAGGACACTGACGCCTAACCGCCGCCAGGTGCCGGGCCCACCCATTTCATCTTGGCCACGCGCCCGAGATTAGACTTCCCTGGAGGTCCCACCCCCTAAGAACCCTCCGAGAACAGGTGGCAAAGCCCCACCCCTCGAGCCAGGGCCCTCCCTTTGCGGCTCTGTTCCCGCCCAGAGTCCTCCCCCTGCCCCCACCCCGGAAGTCCAACACCGCCCCCTCCAGTTCCGCACTCCGCCCGTGCTGTGTGGCCTGTTGGTGTGGCCCCGCCCCCGAGCTTAGCTAGGCCCCGCCCCCAGGCGTCCAGCCCTCGCTGGCCGTGGCCCGAAGCCGCACTTCATCATAGGAGTTCCTACCCCTCCGAGGGCCAGCACCGCCCCAGGATGTCCAGTCTTGCCCGGGGCCGACACGACACTGCCCAGCATTTGATTTAGCCCCGCTCCCCGGCGGAACAGACCCCGCCCCAGGGAGGCGTGGCTTGCAATTTATACCCCCCGCCCCTCCCTGGCTTCCGTGCCACAATAAAACGTGGGCCCTATCTCTCTGAGTCCGAGCCTCCGTTTCGTGCTCTCCCCCAGGGCAGAGTGGGGCTCAGAGTTCTTGCCTTGTCCTTTGGGGTCTGAGCCTTTCTCTGCCTCTTTGTCCACACCTGCCTCTGACCCTTCCTTTCCCCCCTGATCATAACTGCACATCTCCCGCCGAGAGAGACCGGGAGGGCTGGGGAGGCTCTAGTCCGGGCCGGATGGGTCCCGAGTTCCCAGGTGTCTAGCGTCTGGAAGGGCAAATGACACCAGGAGTTGATGCATATTCGATTTTACTGGGGGTAAGGGACAGGGCGGGGGCATTCAGGGGTTGTCAGCCATGGTCTTCTTGATCCAATCCACATATAAAATCACTTTGGTGTAGACGGAGGGCTTATTGGGGGCACCACACGGGATGTGGCCCCATGACGTGATTCCCTGAAACATACCCTCGCAGATCAGCGGGCCCCCTGAGTCACCCTACAGCACAAGGGGGAGGGGGAGAGTGTGAGAGAGGTTAGCTGGGCCTGGGGGGCTCCAGCACTTGGACCTGGGTGCACAGATCCAGACAGCGACTCCCCATCTCTGGGGAAAGAGACAATTGTCTCCAGAGTCCCCTCCCAGAAGAACATCAGCGGGGACTCCAACAGAGGGGACAGTGGCTTGAGTCCTGCCAATGGGGATGGGACCTCAGGGTCCAGTTTCTTCCCCGGGGTTGGGGGGGGAGGGAGGATCCAGGAGGAGGATGGTCCCTGCAGACAGATCAGTGGGGAGGAGGAGCGGGACCCATCTATAGGACACTCCCGCCCTCAGGGCTCGTCTCAGATGTCACCTCTCCGGAGAAGCTTTCTCTGACCGGAGAGTAAGCATGTGTTAGAGGAACAGGCGAATTATGATGTGCAGGAGGGAGATACCCAGGATACCGGGATGGGGATACAGGAAGGAAAGGGGGCAGAGGGCTACAGCTGCGAAGTTATGGAGACAGGTGCCTGCTTAGCTCTGAACCCCTGTCCAGAACCTGAGTCCCCTCCCCCAGCACTGCAAGGCTCGGGGGACAGACTGGCTCACCACGCAGGTGTCCTTGCCGCCCTCCAGGTGTCCAGCACACAGCATGAACTCTGTCACCTTCTGGGGGTGGGCACTGGCACACATCTCATTGGGCAGGACAGTAAGGTCCACACACTGGAGGTCATCTGGGTAAGTGACTACGGGCCAGGGAGAAACACGGCTGTGGCCAGACCCCACCCCCTCAGCCCTCCTCCCCCAGACTCCAGAGTCCAGGTCCCCAGCCCCCTCCTCCCTTACACCCAGGTGCCTGGGCTCCAGGCTGCAGGGCGTGGCCCTGGCATACACTTATCTGGTTCGATGCTGCCCCAGCCAGAGGCATAGCAGGTGCTCTCCAGCTGGGGTTCCTCGGTGGGCAGCTCCAGGACCTGCACGTCCTCTGTGATCTGGACGGGCCCTTCCAGGCGGAGCAGCATGAGGTCATGGCTGTAGTCCTCCCCTGGGGGGAGGGTGTCGTTCTTCAGGAGGCTCAGGTTGAAATTGGGGTGTGGAAAGTCCTTACTGACATGGGCAAACTGGGCTGTGTCTTCGTCCTCAAACAGGTTGTGGCGACCCAGCCAGAGCTGGTAATTGCTGGTGAAGGAGAAGATGGAGACGATGAGAATGAGAGAGGAGGCAGAAAGGGAGGGCATGAGGAAGGGTCCAAAATAAGAAAGAGAAACAAGAAGGGGGGGGGGGAGAGAGAGGGAGAGAGAGAGAGAGACCGAGGAAAGATACAGAGTCACAGAAAACAAAGAGACTGCGAGTAAATACATGAAAGAATGTGACAATGTCACAGACAGAGACAGACTGAAATGGAGTCAAAGAAGAGCTTGGAACAGTAGAGAGGATGGGAAAGATGGAGGGGAGACGGTGCGATAGAGGGAGCACACAGGGGACAGGAGGAGGAAGAGACAGAGACCGTGAGGAACAGACTAAAAAAAGAGGAAGGGAGGGAAAGGACAGAGCGAAGCAGGAGAGTGAGACACGGACCAGGTGAGGAAGGGAGGAGGAAGGAATAAGAGAGAATGAGAAATAGAGACAGAGGAGGCAAAGGGGTGAGAGAGTGAGAGAGAAAACGGAGGAGCACGGCAGGGGGGGGAGGGGGAGGGGGAGGGGAGGGGGCGGGGCGACCAGCTCCGCCGCAGCTGGGGCTGCGGGGCTGGTTCCCCAGCAGGCGGGTGACCTGGCCCCCAGCCCAAGGTCGGCGTCCCCTTCCTGCCCCAGCTCCCTCTCTCCTCTTCTCCTTCCTCCTTCCCTCCACTGCCCCCACTAGACCTTCTCTGTGTCCCCCTGGAGTGGATGATTGGCGTGGAGGGAGGTGCTGCCCAGGGATGGCTAATCTCTTCCATTTCTCTGGGGTGGAGGTGCGCTCAGCAGTGACGGGAGAGGGAGTGAGGCAGAGACCCAGAGAGAGACAGAGACACAGAGCAGAGAGTTGGAGGATGAGACACAGGTGACAGAGATGGCAGCAGAGACTTGAGATAGACAGAGACAGGGAGAGACACAGAGAAATGGAGACAGAAGAGAGAGGGAGAGAGAGACCAGTCATAGTCACACAGAGAGACCCACAGCAGAGCCAGTTACTGAGACACACACAGAGATAGGACAGAGGCAGACAGAAAGAGAGACAACAGGACAGACCCAAGAGACCCAGGGTCTCTTGGAGACCCAGGGTCACATGGAGAGGGCTTCCCTGGGGTCATCCAGTCCCAGCCCTGCCCCTCTCCTTGTGACCCTGGACCACAACCTTCCCTCTCTGCCTCAGGTCCCCCAGCCTCCCCTGAGGTTATCCGAGGGGACAGTGCTGGCTGCTTGATCCTGTGTGTGCCCCCCTCTCCAGATCCCCTGCCCCTACTCACTCACTCTTGCAGTGAGCAGCTGTGAGGACCCACTGGGGGTCCACCAGGACACCGCCACACTGGAAGCTGCTGAAACGGTACAGAGCCACCTGCCAGGGCTGGGAATGCTTCTTACACTCGTGGCCTCCTATGATCCGGGACTGGATAAGGGGCACAGCACCTGTGGATGGGGGTGCTGGGTCAGGTCGGGTGGAGTTAGCAATGGGGCTAAGAGACGGGGCTAGGAGAGGGAGCTGAGCTGTGTGATTGGAGGTTCGTGGGGGTAGAGGACCAGAGCTGGGGGTCTGAACATGGGCCAGGGGTGTTGGGAAGGGCCTGGAATTCTGGAGCCATCCCTGGGATTGTGGGTTGGTGGCTGGTCCTGGGTGTGGAGACTCGGCTGAGTACAGAGCTGACCCCCGGGATTAGGGTAGGGAACAACAAGACAGCATCTGGAGCAGGCATCTGGTGAGGGGGGTTGGGTGATTTGGGTTCTTGGACTGCAGGACAGGAGGCTATGGGTTCTGAGAGGGGAAACCAAGGATAAAGGCACCAAGAGACGAGGTCAGAGGCTGCAGGAGGAAGGATTTGGAGGATTAAGGGGCTCTCAGGCTGATGAAATAGTTAGGGCTTGGGTTGAGCTTTTGGGCTTCTGGAAAGAACGCAGATTTGGGCAATTAGGTTAGAGGGGCCAAGAAGAGCATCTGGGGAATTTGGGGGTTCCTGGAATGGAGCTGGGAGATTTGAGAGAATTTGGGGTTCCAGATCAAAGAATGAATGAAAGGATTAGGCTGGGAAAGGGGTCCTGTGATGTAGCAATGGCATTCTAACAAGAGTGAGGGCCCCGGGACCAGGTTGGGGTCAGACTGGGAGGGAGCTCAGGAGAAGGGAGAGCGGAATAACAGTCATTCTGGGATTGGGTGATTCTCATGGGGCTGGGGTTCATGGGCTGAGGCTACTGGAGGGATCTGGGGTTTTCTTGGGAGCAGCGCCAGGACAGGAATGGAGGAGGAGGCATATCAGGGGCCAAACAGCTGTGGGAACACAGAGAGAACTCACTTGATGTGGGGTTTTAGAATCAGATGTTGGGGTACCTAGGGCAGGACAGCTGGGCTGGGAAGGTACGTGTTGGGATCCTGGTGGGTGGGTTCCCAGAAAACCAGAGCTGCGCAGGAGGGATTCTGGTTGGTAAAGGGCTGGAACTTGGGGAAGGATGGAAATTCTCCAAGGAAAGGAGCATGTGATTGTGGGTTCTGGATATTTTTCCTGGGGGGAAAAGGCTGGGGTTGTGGGATGCGGGGTTCTGGAGCAAAGAGGTGAGGAAGCGACATTTGCAGAACCCACCCCCGATACCAGATGGGAGGCCTACTTAGTCACAGACCAGAAAGTCTGTTTTTGAAGAAGTATAGGTGTCTAGTGAAATTTGGGGTCCTGGGGGGATGGCGGGGGACCAGATGTCAGGACTGAAGGAGCTAGTTGAGAGCTGACAGCTGGATGGGGAAAATCACCAGGGTGTGGTAGGATTTGGGGCCTCAAGAGCCGGACCACTGGGCCATAGAGAAGTAGGGATAGGAGGGGGTGATTAGGGTCCCAGCATCTGATGGGATTGGGGGGGGCTCTGTGGAAGAGAGAGACAGAGATGGCCCAGGATCTGCCCCTTTAGTAAGGTGGGTGGGGGCAGGGATCTGAGAGGGGAAGAGGAGAAAAGTCTGGTTATTCCCGAGGGAGCAGGGACCTAGTGCAAGCAAGGTGACACTGAGGAGGGGCCAGGTTGGATTTTAGGGTGGGGCTGGGAGAGATAAGAGAGAGCCTGGTGTCCTGGTCTGGGCTAGACGGGGTCGCAGGGGTGCAGGCTGCGGTGCCATGTGGGAGGAGAGGGACTCATGGAGCGGGGCCGGGGGGCAGCATGAGAACCGGGGCCCGACCGCCCTCCCACATCTTTCCCACTGTCTCACCAGTCCCTGCCAGGGACAGGGCAAGGCACAGAACCGGGAAGCACATGATGACAGAGGTGTCCAGGGGCAGGCAGGCTGTGAGCTTGGAGCTGGGGAGCCCTCCCCGAGGAGCCTTTTATAGCCCTCATCCCCCCAGGGCCCCACCCCTGCCCTGCTGGCACCCAGATGCTGGCCAAGGCCCTGCCCCTGCTTCCTGGGGGCCGGACAACCCTCTCCCATCCCCAGCGCTTGTGGAAGGGGCGGGAGAGCCAGCAGCTGTTGTTCTGCAGGCCCTCGGTCGCACTGGAAGCCTTCCTGGGGCCTGAAGCCAGACAGGGCAGGGCCTGGAGCTCCTGGGACCTTGCTCTTGGGGACAGAGCCAGCGAGGGGAGGTGGAGGTGGGGCAAGAGGAAGCAGAAACAGCAAGGTGGAAGAACCATTGACCTCCAACACAAAACCCCATATACCTTAACCCCACGTAAGGCTATGTACCCCCAAGACCCAATATACCCTCAAATACCAGCAGTGGGGCTCTGATTCCTTTCTCCCTGCACCACTTCTAGCCAAAGATACCAGCTTCTCAGCTTCTAGAACCCCCTGAAATGTAAGCCTTTGCTTTCAGAATGCCCTGACTCTTGCACTCCTAGATTTGGGATCCAGGCCCCTAAATCTACTCTTCCTTTCATAATAAAATCTTAGGCACCTCCCCTCACCAAATCCTAGCATCCCCAGATGCAGGAATATGAAGTTTCAATGGTTCCCAGGGTAAATTTCCTAGCATTTCAAAATCTAATGCCCCCCCAAACAATGTTGGGACCCAATACCTACCTCCTCCTTGTTCCCCAAATCTGGATGCTCAAGGTCATGTCCTCCAAAGTCCCAAAGATCCTGGACTCCTGCCTTGCAGGGTCAAGAGATCGTCTCTGCAAATTCCAATCCACCCTCCCCTCCATAAACTATTTAGGTCTCAGGAGCCAGGTTCCTGTGCCTTGACATTCAGTGACCTTGAAACATCACATTTTTGGGGTCAGGAACTAGATTCCTGCAGCCTCAATGATAAACCCAATCCATTTCTAAGGTTCCCAACCCATTCTCTTGGCTCTTCAGTAAAATCAAAGCAGCTCATGGGGGCCCAACCTCTGCTGTAGGTCAGGAACCTGCCTAAGGAAAGGAGAGTTTTTGCCTTTTTGCCATGGCTACCAGGAAGCCTAGAACTAAATCTTGAAGAAAATGAAGTCATTCTTGAGCATCTAGTGTGTGCCGCGTTCTTTCACTGGGGTCCAGAAATACAGAGTATTTTCTCAGTGCCAGGCACTATTCAAATCAGTTCATATGAATCACCTCATTTAATCCTCACAGCAACCCTCTGAGGAAAGCAATATGAGACGGGGGAAACCCAGGCTGACTGAGGTTGGGTCTTTTGCTCAAGATCAAATAGCTGATCCTAGGTGCTGAATGAACGTCAGGGCAGCGGGTGAAAAGGAACAGTATATAGTGGCTGTGAGTCCCCCACCCAGTCTGTGGCCCCCATTTCCCTTCATCCCCAGAAGTAAGTTGCAGAAACTTCCACAGAGAAACTTGCATCAGTGTTTTCTGTTATTCTGGTATCAAACAGGTGACCTGGAGCACCAGCTCTGGTCTCAGATGGGCAAGTCCTTGGCTAACCTCTGGGTCTTGGACAGGGTCTTGGGGGATGGTCCAGTTCTGTTCCAGGTCAAGATGGGGCTGCTGGCCAGCCATGGGGGCTTCTGTGTAGTCAGGGACACAGGTGGTAGGCCAGAATAGTCATTTCCTCTTCATGGTTTCCTTGATCCACTCCAAGTAGCTGCAGACTTTGGTATAGACACTGGGCTTGGTGGTTGTGTCGCAGGGGACATCACCCCAGGACACAATGCCCTGCAGTACATCCCCACAGACCAGGGGTCCCCCGAAGTCACCCTGTAGGGAGAAGGGGAAGATTGAGTGGGAACCTTCTGGATCCAGTGCCCCCATCCCCATCCTAAACACCATTCAGAATCTCAATCAAAACCCAATCCAACCCCACCCCAGGCCAACCCACCCCAGCTCAACTCAATACAACCCAGTTTAATCTAAATCAATCCATCCTCACCTCAACCCAACACAGCTCAATACAACCCACATCCAATCCCACCTTCCCACAACCACAACCCAACCTGACCCCCACATCTTTCCTATTCAGAATCTAACCTAACCCATGCCCATTCTCATTCCAACACAACCCAGCCCCGATCGTCATGTCTCTTGCCCCCCAAACAAAATTTACCCCCATCCCCAGTTCAACCCTGACATATTTCCCATCTGAGATCAAACCAAACTCATATCCATTCTCAACGCCAGCCCACGCCGTCCCAAACCTCATTGCCTCCCCAAACACAACCCAAACCCATTGCCTCTCTAACCCCAACTCCAACCTCACCCCCATTCTAACTGCCCTTCCTCCTCCATCCCCGAAAACGCTCCTTAACATCTTCTCTGGCCCAAAGCAAGCAAAACCCTGCCCCATTCCAACTCCCAGACCTGTTCCCCTCTCTTCCCCCTCCTTCCATGGCTCCCTGCCAGCTCTGACCTTACAGGAGTCCGTGCCTCTGCCCTCCACGCCCGCACACACCGTGGTGTTCACCAGGCGCCCTGCATAGTCCTTGTTACAAGATGTGGTCCAGATAATGCTGATGTTGGCCCAATGCAATGTATCTGGGAGTCTCACTGGGGAGGACAGTAGAGTGGGAGCGAATCCATAACATTTCAGACCCTTGTTCCCTCCGCCCAAGGGCCCTGGACAATATGGTCCTCGAGGTCTGACATCCAGTTCCATGTTTCCACGCACCTTGTGACACGGGGCTCCCTGTGGCCCCAGGCTTGCTGTCGGACACCAAGCCCCAGCCAGACACCACACAGGCCTCGCTGGGCTCGGGGGAGCGCGTGGGCAGCGGGACCCGGGGCACTTTGGTAGAGACGCGCGCGGGCCGGGTTAGACGCAGTAACGGGATATCATGATGGTGGCTCTGCGTTTCGTAACGCGCCTGTGGGACAGTGAGAGAAACAGCCCGCAGTTGCTCCGGGCCATCGCGCTGGCGCAGCTCTCACGGAGCTGTGCGGGCGAGTGGTTAGCCGTAAGCGGGGTGCGGAGCAGACAGAAAGATCAAAGAGTGGGCAACTTTGGGTCCCCTGACCCTTTGGGAATCTGGAGATCCCATCAGCCTTTCCGCAAGGCCCCCGAAGCCAATAGTTTCAGCCTCTGCCTCTCAGAGACCAAGGTGCCAAAGTCATGCGCACACCTGGAACTCAGTCCCCAGGCTCCGGCTCTTTTCCTCAGAATCCGTGATTCTCAGATCCCTAGACCCTCCCGCCATGCCCCCTCAGGACCCCAAGGCTTCATACCGCGATTGGCAATGGGCTGCAGAGAGCACCCAGTGCGGGGAGATGAGGGAACCACCGCAGTTACAGCGTCCATGCTCGAAGAGGGCCACCTGCCATGGCTGGGAGTGGGGTGCACACTTATCACCCCTCAGCGCCTTGTCACTGTCGTCCTGGGCCACTGACAGAGGAGACAGAGGAAGACCCCCGAGGACAGAGTCCTTTCCCTTGCACCCTACGCCTTCCTTGTACCCTGACCTCACTACACATTTTCCACCTGTTGCCTTTCCCCAACTTCTTAAGATGTCCCTGCTGTTGATTTTTAAGCACCGCCTTCTCTCTAGCTTTTACAACTGCTGCTTGTTTTCTCCAGAACTGTCCCTCTGCCCTCGGCCCCCACTCGTTTGCTACAGGACTCCGGGAGAGAGAGGACAGGGAGAGGACCAGAGGGCAGGAAGTCCTCTGGGATTGGGAGTAGAGACAAGGACAGTGGATACAGGTCCGGACAGATGGTCACTTGGAACCAGCCATTCAAGGTCACCGAGCTGTCACAGACACCAAAAGGGTGTGGCCACTCGATCTGTGTGGCACACATTCTTGGCTCCAGAGTCTGGACATCTCAGCCAAATGCAGTATCTTACAAGGACACAGATGTAGCCACAAAAGGTCATGGGCAAACATACAGGCACAACCAGTCTTCCAAACTTAGGAACTGATATGGACAGCACTTTCAGCTGAAACTCATTTGCATGTACATGGGTTGCAGCTTCAAGAATCACAGCACAGAACTTCATATGTGTATGTGAATAAGGATAGTTAAGGCATGAGCACGTGTGTCTATATGTGTGCACACACACGCATTCACAGACACAGGTTTGGACATAGAAGCTCAGACCTAAATTTACAGTCTCCAGCGTGGATCTGCATATACTAGGCCACAGACTTGCACACTTGCACACGGGGTCTGAACAACAAGGTGAGGTCCTTAATAAGGGTACACAGGGAGAGACACTGATACACACTCAGGTCCCAAAAGACTTGTCACCAACATGGGTCTATAGTATAGTGGTTAAATCTGAAGTGATAGAGTAAAAAATCCTGGATCCAAACATATTATCTGTGAGACTTTGAGCAAACGGACTTTTCTGTGCCTCTATTTCCTCATCTGTATAATGGGATTGTTGTAAGAATTAAATGCGAAAGAGAGCAAGAGAAAGAGAGAGTGAGAGAGTGTGTGTATGATGTCTGGCATATTGTAACTGCTTTAAAAATATTAGCTATTTTAAACAAAGAGCATATAGATTTATTTATGTAGACATATGTCTGGACGTTCAGGTTGTGGACACAAATTTAGCCAAAGTAAGCCAGACGTACGTGCAGACCCAGATAAAGATCGTCAAGGTCAAAACTGTTATTCATTCCCAAGTCACTTTGTGGAGATTCAAAGTTATAAAACCGACCCAGAGGGCCAGAGCTCAGATGTGGACCCACTAGATCAGACCCAGGGAAACATGGGACACAAAGGTGGCATTCAAGGTCAAAGACACATTGCTCAAGACACAGGCAGCCAGGTCAGGACATACTTATCCATCTCTAGATCAGCCCCCAAGTCACTCACTTGGTGTTCAGGGTCACTAATTGAGTTTCACAGTTGGGGACCTGGTTCCAACATGTGGGCAGGACGTAGACAAAAAGGACTTTGCACACACACACACGCCCCTTACCCACACTGCACCATGCACGAAGACATGCACAGGGATGCGTCAAGATCGTAGGACATGACCCCCTACACTGGGCAATGTGGATATGTCCCCTCAAGGTCACAGCCAGGCACACAGACACCCGCACTGGGGCAAGATTTGCACAGCCACTCCAAATGCCCACAAGTCTACCTGCCAAGGTCAGGAACTGGGCCAAGGGCCCTGGCAAGGCGGGGGGAATGCGGATGTGGTGGACAAGGGGCTTAACAAGGGAAGGGTGGGGTCGTCCTACAGAGAAGGACAGAGGGCGCGGGTTGAACAGCTGGGCACTGAGGCCGCCCTTGGCCAGTCCAAGCTGGAGGAGGGCGGAGGCCCTAGCTGGGTGCAGCGGGCAGGTGGGGGGCAGGGAGGAGAGAGCACAGAGAGAGGCTGAAGGGAGGCTGGCAGCAGGGGGGAGGTCTGAGGGGCCCCCAGAAGTGACGGTCATGCGGTGGGGGGGGGCGGTTAATAAAAGTCCACCTTCAACTTCTCCAGGGTAGAGGTATCAGGTTACAGTTAATTTCCCCACGGGTCGTGGCTGAACATGGTCTGGAGCTCTCCTGCCACCTGGGGTCACCTTGACCTAGTGGCTGCCCCTCTCTGAGCCACAGAGGACGAGATGAGTGCTGGCGCTCTGCCTGGAATATACCAAGTGCCCAGCAAGGCTAACACACCTTGACGGGGCGGTACCCCGGGCCGGGACCACATTTAATCCTCACAACGACCCTGTGAGGGAGCATCTGTTGTTATCTCCATGGTACAGTTAGGGAACCTGAGTCACAGAGACGTTAAGTAACTAGAAAGTGGCAGAGGCAGGATTTGAACCCAGAGTCTGTGTTCTTGAGCTTCCCAGCATGTATTTAATGCTTAGTATAAGCTTTACCTACATCGTGCTATTGAGCCCTTACCATTATTGTTGCAGGTAGGTGCTGTCTTCTAAAGAAGGCGCTTAAGGACCAGAAAGGTGAAGTAATTTCCTCAAGGTCACACAGCAAGGAAGGGGCAGCCCCAGAACTCGAACTCAGGTCTGTGTCACCCAAGGGCCATGTTCATTGTCATGGGGACTCCAGAGCAGCCCCAGGCCCCTGACAGCTCTTGGGGTAGGGTGAGGACCCAGGGGTGTCAGCATGTGGTGGGGGTGGGTGTGGGGGAAGGATCCTCAGATGGTCCCCGAGTGAGGGAGGCGCTGGCAGACTGCAGGACCCAGATAGGCTGGGGGGATTAGGTGGTACGACACTCCCACAGACCCGGACCTGACCTGGGCCCACCTCACCTGCACACGTCAGCAGGAAGGAGAAGGTGGGGAGAAGCCACGTTGCGAAGGAGGGACCAGGGCTCTGCTGATATCTGGGGAAGGGAGAGAGCGAGCGGGTGTGAGGTTGGACCCTCCTGTCCCCACCTGGATCCCTCCAGACACAAACTCATCCCACCTGCTCTTAAGAACCCCCTTTTCACCATCCTTGTTCCCCACCCCAACCTGCTCTTCCTCCCGGGCTCCCCATCTCCCAAGGGTCTGCTGTTTCTCCAGGCACTGGGACAGACTCCCAGGTACACCCACAGCCTGGCAGAGCCCAACACCATCCACTTATCCCAGAGCTTTGGCTCAGGATACATGCTTTCCCCAAACCCCATACCAGCCTCCTATCTGGCCTCTTGGGTCCTCCTCTCTAAGCCCGTCCCTCCACTCAAGTCCCACTCCCCTCACAGCCTGTACCCCTACCTGGCTCTACAGGACCCCCCTACACCCGGAGCTGACCAGGTCCCTTTCCCACTCACAGCTCTCGCAGACCCCTGGCACCCCCAGAATAAAGTCCCGGTCCCCCAGCCTCACTTGCGAGGCCATGAGTGGCTTCTCCCCTTCTAGCCCCTCCGGCCGGGTCTCTCCTGACCTTGCTCGTCTAGGCTATTTCTTCCCATTTTCCTTCTTGCAATTTCATGCCTCCACACTTCTGTTCAGGCTGTTCCTCCTCCCAGGTATCCCGGTCCCTTCAAGGTCCACTTCCTCCTGGAGGCCTCTTCTGACCTCCCTGAGTCAGTGGTGTCTGCCTCCCCTTCCAGACCAAGAACTCCCTGAAGGCAAGCCTAACCTGACTGGACTCTGGACCCCAGCACTGCCCAGAGCCAGGCAAGCTTTGGGCTTGAATTAAAGCCCTTTTCCCCCGCATCTTCCAAATTCCGATTTGTCCTCTGAGGCTCAGCCCCCACCTCTTCCGGGAGACCCTGATACCTAACAGGTATCTCTTCTGGGGCCTATAGTGCCTGTTCTGGTTCCATCCCCAGGAATGCTCAGGTCAGGTCCTCTCCGTGTCCCCAGCACTGCCCAGCCAGGGGCCCGGCACACAGGAGGCCTCAGGGAGATTGTGCTGAGCTGACCTGCACCCATGATAACTCCTGACCTTGTTCCTGGCTCCGGTACAAGTGCTTTAGAAGACGTCCTCCTGATTTACTCCATCCCCTCCCCCACCTCACCACTGCAGCTCCCTCTTGCATCTCCAGGACATTTTCTTGGTTCAGGTTCAACCCGGTGCCTCAGTAAACAACACATGGACCTACCCAGGTGCCCTTGACATGCAAATCCCTCAGGACATCCCATGTCTCCCCTAGACCAGCGAAGACCTGTGTCTCTCCTCACTCCAAACCCCCTGCCCCATCTCAAAGATCTCACCCCCTCCAGATCCTCCAGCAACATCTGGGGTAGCTTGGAAGCCAGAAGAAAGCGAGCAGGCACATGAATGCCTGAATTTATAAGCTCCCAGCCCCACCCGGGTCTTGGGGGAGGGGGATAGGGTGAGGTGGGAAGTGGCTGAGAGTCAGGTTTACAGGCAGGGATGCCTAAGTGGCCGGTGGGGTGGAGGACAAGACCTACTGAGCATTTATTAGGCTGAAGCTTTTGTCTGAGTCTGGGAGGAGGAATTTCCCTACCAAGGGCAGTTTGTCAAGGGGGAAGAGACAGTAGGGCAAAAGCAGAAAACTGGAGGAGATCAAAATATAGAACCAGGAGTCTGGAGCATGTAAGCTGGAATTTGGGGTCTGGAGTGTAGAAACTGGATTCTAGAGTCATGCTTCTTGTGCCTGGATTAGGGGTCTAGATCTTGGATTCTGGAGCTGGACCAGGATCCCCAATTCTGGATCCCTGATTCTGGATTCTGAACCCTCTATTCTGGATTCTGGATCTTGGATCTCTGATTCTGGACAGTGGATTCGGGGTCTAGATATCCAATTCTGGACCTTGGATTCTGGATATATATCCCCAATTCTGGATCTTGGAGTCTGAACCTCCCAATTTTGGATTCTGGATCTTGGATTCTTCATCTTTGATTCTGGATCTCCAATTCTGAATTCTGAGTTTGGGGCCTAGAATCGGGCACTCATGACCTGAAGCCGGGAGTGGATTTTGGAATGTGACTTCTGGAGTTTGGGTCTGGAGTCTGGATCCTGGACTCTGGCCTTTGAGTGACAGGTCTCAGTCTTGGATTCTAGATCCAGGGCCTCTGAATCTAGAGTCCAGACTAAGAATCTGGAGTCTGATGTTTGGAATCTAGGACTTGAGGTTTTGGGGCCTGGAATATGAATGATAGATTTTGGATTTTGAGTTATGGGGCCTGGATTCTAGAGTCTGGGTCTAGACTCTGAGGGTTCATGGATTGACTTTGGAATGTGAAGTATGGAGTTTCAAAGCTGCATTGTGGGGACTTCCCTCGTGGTCCAGTGGGTAAGACTCTGCGCTCCCAATGCAGGGGGCCTAGTTTCGATCCCTGGTCAGGGAACTAGATCCTGCATGCATGCCTCAACTAAGAGTTCGCCTGCTGCAACTAAGACCTGGTGCAGCCAAACAAAAACCAAAAAAAACCCCCCAAAAAAACCAAAAAACTGCATTGTGTATTTAAGCGGCTGGACTAGGAGACAGGGGCCTGGCTTCCATGATTCTGAGATTCCTAGACTCTTGACTCTAGAGCATGACTTTAGAGACTGGGAGACTAGAGTCTTTATTCTGGATCTTGCAGTCTTCATTCTGCATCCTGAGGCTTGAAATCTGGATTCTGTTTTCTGGAGACCGGAGATCATCATTAAGATGACCCAAAGCTTTGGGAATTTAAATTTGTTTTCCAGTGTCTCAGGACCATAGAGGGTCCTGGGAAATTGTCTAGAGTCTATCATGGCTGGTTTAAATAATGAGGAGGCACAGGTAGAAGGAGATACTGACCTCAGATCACCCAGTGAAAGATGGGACCTATTATAAGCATAGTTTCTCCCTGTTTCTGGAAATCCATCACATATATAGGAAGGGGTTGCATGATTGGGGCTGACTGTTAAGGACATCAGTGGCCAATGCTTAGGGGTCGCTGACCCTTGATTTCCACAGAGATAATATGGGAGAATGATGGTGTCTAAGCCCCCAGATGTCTTTCAGACATTCCAGAACCATAGACCCTTAGTTATTCCAGAATCCTAGGGTCTCAGTCATTCTAGAACCACAGACCTTCAAAAGCTCTAGAATACCAGACCTTCAGATTCTAGAATAGAAGGGCCTGAGATATTCTGGAAATCTAGGTCCTCAGATGCTCTAGAACCCAAGATGGTAAAATAGTCTAGAACCACAGATCTCTAGACATTCTAGAACCCTATCATCTTCAGATGTTCTGGGACCCCCAGAATAGCTAGAAGCTATTCTAGAACTACTTTGTCCCTTCATTTTGCCACAAATTCGTGCTCAAAGTCTTTGGACTCACAGTGGGCCACAGCGTCAATTGAGCAGTCTCTGTTTATGGAGTGTTGGCCTTGCATTATCTCATTTATCCTTCTGACAGCCCCGTGAGATGGCTATTATGGATGGCTTCCTCCTTTTCTTTTTCTTTTTTTTGGCTGTGCCGGCATGTGGGATCTTAGCACTGGCACGTGGGATCTTAGTTCCCTGACCATGGATCGAACCCGCGCCCCCTGCGTTGGAAGCACGGAGTCTTAACCACAGGACTGCCAGGGAAGTCCCTCCTCCTCAATATAGAGGAGACTGAGACCCAGAGAGGGGCATCGCAGCAAAGGTCACGACAGAGGGCGGGAAGAATCCAGTGTCTGCCTTTGGGAACACCTAGTTGGTCTGTTCATCTCCACCCCTGGAGGCACCTCCCCCTGTTGGAGCTGGGTGGTGGTGAGGGGTAATCATAACGAGGGCTTCCCGGGCGCCAGGCTAAGCGCTTTCCATCAAGATCACACATGCTCCTCCCACTAGCCCACACAGGCAGGTACTGTAACCGTCTCCGTGACGCAGATGGGACTCTGAACTCAGGCCAGAGCGCAGCCCAGGCTCTTACCTGACCTGTGCGCAGGATCCGCGGGAGGGCGCCGCGCCTCGCCTCGGCCCCGACACGGTGATGTCAACGCCCCTCCGCGCACCGCCCGCCCACTCTGGCCGAGTTAGACTTGGGTGATCAACGTCCTCCTGGGCATGTCCCCAGACGTCCTTCCCCTCCACTAAGGCCTGCGTCCTGCCCTCTTCCTCCTCCTGGGAACACTCCCTAGAGTCTTTCCTTCATCAGCTCCATGGTTCAGCCATCAACCAAGCAGTTCTTCTCCGTCCGACCCTGAATTCCAGCCTCGGGCAGGCACCTGCTCCTGGGAGGCACCCACCCCGGCCCGGGCTCTCCAGATCCCTCTCACTCACTGTGACCTAACACGTTTCTCTCTTTCCCCGAACTCCCCTCCTCCTTCCTCCCGTGTTTCCCATCCCAGGGGCAGCCCCCACTGTCCACTCAGTCATGTGGCCAGATCCCCGAGGGTGCTGTCTCCACCCCTTCCCTCCCCTCATCCCCTACAGCCCAGCGGTACCCAGCCCTGTCCCGCTTCTCTGTCCCCTCGGTGTGGCTCAGGTGCTCCCCTCTATTCCTGGACCCTCACCCCAGCCTCCACCGCGGCCTCCCACCCTCCAGTCTGCCCCCTCCTGCCCATCACCAGTTGGCTTCAGGGGGTCTCTCTATACACTCAGAGCTGCCCCTGCCCCTTCCCTGCTCACAGCCCGGCTTTCTCTAGTTGCGGCGAGCGGGGGCTACTCTTGGTTGCCGTGCGAGGGCTTCTCACTGCGGTGGCTTCTCTTGTTGCAGAGCATGGGCTCTAAGCGTGCGGGCTTCAGTAGTTGTGGCCCATGGGCTTAGTTGCTCCGCGGCATGTGGGATCTTCCCGGACCAGGGCTCAAACCTGTGTCCCCTGCGTTGGCAGGCAGGTTCTTAACCACTGCGCCACCAGGGAAGCCCGGGACTGGACTCTTGATGCCCCAGGGAACTCCTCATGTAGTGTCGGCTCTCCTCTAATTTCATCTCACCACAAACCCCCCTCCCCCTTCATTATGGAACCAGTCAAAAGTGGAGTTTCAGGGTCCTGGGCTCAGACCCCTGCTCCACTACTTGCTGTTTTGGAAATTCTGGTAAGTGCTTTCAGTTGCTCATCAACTTTCTGTACTGAGACATAAAGATCCTGAACTTCTCTAGGTCCTGAGACCAGGTGTGTGATTTTAATTAAAAGCTAGTGGGTTCAAGTCCCAATCTGGGTTGGGCAGTTTCAGCTCCATTACTTCATCCTTATTATCAGTATACATACTCTGATTATATATACCCTTATATATTTATTACATATATATGATATATAACCTGATATGTATCCTGATTATCAATATATATGCTCTGATTATCAGTGAAAAGCTTATTATCAGTATATAAATCTGCATTCACTTCCTATTGCTGCTGTAAGAAATTACCACAAATTTATTGGTTTAAAACAACACAGATTTATTCTACTACAGCTCTGGAGGTCAAAGTCCAAAGTCAGTCTCACTGGGCTGATTCCTTCTGGAGGCTCTTGGGAAGAGTCCATTCCTTGCCTTTTCAGCTTCTAGAGGCTGCCCGCATTCTTTGGCTCATTTAAAAAAAATGGCCACCAGCATTGAAAGATCAGGAGATCTTAAGCATCTCTTGAAAAGGCCATGACATCAGTCAGCAATGCACCTGCATTCTCACGTGGCCGTAATCCATCCTCAGCAGGGCTCTGAGTGGCCACAGCCCTGGGGGCATCCTGTGGTTTTCCTTGGCCCATAGCTAGCTGACTTCCCTCATTACCTGCCTGGCCCCAGGAAGCAGAAGACTTTGTGACCCCCAAAGAAGAAGAAAAGTGGAGACATGGATGCGGAAAGATGTGGACACAAACAGATCAGAGAAAAAGCAAGTCACAAATAACAATACTATTCATACACCATCATCACTGTCATGAAGAGTACTTACATATAGACTTACTTGTAGACTACATATAGAGCACTTATTTTGTTCCAGATACTATTTTAGGTTCTCCACGAATGTTAACTCAATCGCCTCAACATCCTATGAAATAGGAAGTATTATCACCCCGACTTTACAGATGAAAAACTGAGGCACACAGAAGCTAAGAGTCATTTACGATTGACCAAGCTGGTAATCGTTAGAGATGGGATTTGCACACCACCCCTCCCAACTCCAACGCTGCCTCTGTGCGCCTAACTACTGTGCAACACTGCCCCCTTGTGGATCCAGAGAAACACACAGGGAGAGAGTTAGAGGTGAAGGGTGAGGGACAAAGGAGGGGCCCCAGGTCCTCTTGGGTCAGTCACCCTGGAGGCCTCAGCACCCAACTCTGGACCCAGATGTGGGAACAGAGGAGGCAGGTGCAACCCGGGCTGGTGACAGGAGCCGGGGTCGCCACCTGAGCTTTGCACTAGGTGAGCTCTGAGCCTTGCACTTGGTGAGCTCAGGTCTTGATCCTGACCTTGGATCTCTCAGGTACTAAAAGGAAGGGCTGAGAATGGGACCTCTGGAGTCAGACCCGTTCCAGTGAGACCTTGGGTGAGGGGCCCAGTGTTTCCAGCCTCAGACCTCAGCCACTGTTATCTCCAATTATTGCTACTAATGTAATGATTTACTAAGTCCGAGAGGTCACCATAATCTCTGTTTATTCTTTTTGTTTTGTTTTGTTTTGTTTTTTGGCCACGCCCTGCATCTTGTGGGATCTTAGTTCCCTGATCAGGGATTGAACCTGGACCCATGGCAGTGAAAGTGCCGAGTCCTAACCACTGGACCGCCAGGGAATTCCCATCTCTGTGTATTCTTGGATCATGGTGACCTTGGGGGTGTCTTCCAGAACCATCTCCTCTGTGCAACCAGCTACCCCCCCCCAAATGATCATGCTGATAATAACGATGATAATAGCTCACTCACATGCACTGAGTTGTTATGGTCAGCGTTTCAATTGTGCTATTGTCCTTAATCTCAGGGAATAAAATTATGAGCCTGTCTTTTAAAAAAGCAGAGATAGATTCAGAAATGTGACTTTCCCCATTATAAAAGGAAATCAGTTTTTCTCAGTAAAATCCTCGCTGGCTATATTTGTTAGGGTGGCGGGGGGAGGTGAAAAGAAAGCCCTTTTTGGTTTTTACTTACTCGTGGAGAGAATGTTAACACTAATGGCTAACATATGCTGAGTGCATGCTCTGTAAAATTGTTTTAACGGCTTTACACAGATTAACTTGCTAATATTCCCATTAACCTTGAGAAGTTGCTACTATTGCTATCTCCACTATAAGCAGGGGGAAACCAAGGCAAAGAGAGATTAAAGTCATTTTCCAAGGCTACACAGGAAGAAATAGCTGGGTTTGAACCCAGTGAGAATTGCATGAGAATCTCTGTATGTGTATGTGTGTGTAACATCATTTCTACTTTATTTTTTGAGTACATATTATTTCCACGTGGTACAAAAACAAAGTATGTTTATAAAAAACGTACAGAGTGATAAATCTCCATCATGACCTTGTCCCCCTTCTGTCCTGTCCTCGCCCCGTCTTCCGAGCATGACAACTAGAATATATTTCTTGGGTCATATTCAAGGGTTTTGCTGCACATGAACAAGCAAATGCAAAGATGTGTTCTTATTTTTCTCTTGCCTTTAGCCACCAGGCTGGGCTTCTTGAGAAGTAAGGTGTCTCCTGGTGTTCAGAACATTTGGTGAATTCTTTTTCCTGTTCTAAGCATCAAAGAACCTGTAATGCCTAGTTAGTTTCAAGGTTTGTGAAACACTGTTTAGATAATGACATAAGTTATAAAACAATGGGTATGAACATTACACATGATCCATAATTATATCTATGACTATAAAGCTCTCTGCTGGGAAGGCTTCCGGTGGGAGACATCTCCCCCCAACCCGCACCCAAGGGACCTTGTTACTCATTTTGTGGTGATTAGACCTGGCCAGAAAAAGAACATTGAAAATAGAGCAAATAAGATTGAGTGGAAAAGGCACATAGGGATATCTAGGACACTGATAACTGTACACTTCCGATGTAGAAATATCAAATCACTACGTTGTACACCAGGAACTAACACAGTGTTGTAGGTCAATTATACTTCAAAGACAAGCAAACAAAAGAAGAACTCATAGAAAAAGAGATCAGCTGCAACTAAGACCTGGCACAGTGAAAATAAATAGAAATAAATAAATAGAAATAAACCTTAAGGACTTCCCTGGTTGCACAGTGGTTAAGAATCTGCCTGCCAATGCAGCAGACACGGGCTCGAGCCCTGGTCCGGGAAGATCCCACATGCCGTGGAGCAACTAAGCCCGTGCGCCACAACTACTGAGCCTGCGCTCTAGAGCCCGCGAGCCACAACTACTGAGCCTGCGTGCCACAACTACTGAAGCCCGCGCGCCTAGAGCCCGAGCTCCACGACAAGAGAAGCCACCGCAATGAGAAGCCCGCGCACCACAACGAAGAGTAGCCCCTGCTCTCCGCAGATAGAGAAAGCCCGTGTGCAGCAACCAAGACCCACCACTGCCAAAAAATAATAACAATAATAAATAAATAAATAAATAAATCTTAGAAAGGAAAAGAGATCAGTTTTGTCATTACCAGAGGCGAGGGTGGGGGCGGTGGGGGAGGGGAAATTGGATGAAGGCAGTCGAAAGGTACAAACTTCCAGTTATAAGATAAATAAGTGCTAGGGGTGGGTGTAATATGCAACATGATTAGTCCAATTAGCACTGCTGTCATATATGACAGTTGAGAGTAAATCCCAAGGGTTCTCATCACAAGGAAAAAAAATGTTTTCTTTTTCTGTTCTTTGGTGTCTACGTGAGATGATGAATATTCACTACTTATTGTCGTCCTCATTTCATGATGTATGTAAGTCACATCATTATGCTGTACACCTTAAACTTATACAGTGCTGTGCAGTAAGTCCCCTACCTACGAACGCGTTCCATTCCGAGAGCGTGTTCGTAAGTCCAATTTGTTCATTTAAGTCCAACAAAGTTAGCCTAGGTACCCAACTAACACAGTCAGCTGTGCAGTACCGTACTGTAATAGGTTTATAATACTTTTCACATAAATAAAACATAAAAAACAAACACAAAAAATAAAGAAAACATTTTTAATCTTACAGTACAGTACCTTGAAAAGTACAGTAGTACCCGCTACTGCACCGCTGCTTTTACACTTGCTTCCAGATATCCTGGGCTTGAAATAAAGCTACTGTACTGTACTCTATACAATAGTGTACAGTAAAGTGCACAAAAGCACAACCACTTGTAGAGGATGCACGCACGTGACAGTGTACGCCAGACCCATGAACTAACTTATGTGATTGGACATGTGAACACATGTTCACATCTTTGAAAGCTTGTAACTTGAATGTTCCTATGTAGGGGACTTGTGTATGTCAATTATATCTCAATAAAGTCAGAAGGGAAAAAAAGAACCAAAATGGATGGATGAATGGATGAACAAAATGTGGTATATCCATAAAATGGAATATTATTCAGCTTTAAAAAGGAAGGATAGTCCGACATACTACAACATGGATGAAGCTTGAGGACATTATGTGAAGTGAAATAAACACTTATACACATACACACATTCACACATACTCTCTCATGCTCACTCACACATTAATGCTGACACACTCACTCTCATGCACACAAAATCACTCCCACACATCCATACACACCCATGCTCTCTTTCACATTCACACACACGAAGACCCACAGCTTTCAGAACCAAGATCAGCTTTCAATTCAAGAGTAGAATCAACCCACCTCTTCCTTCTGTCCTATTTCCAGAGGTCTCCAGGATTACACCTGGGCTGAATGTTCATTTCCTTTCGCCCCTAAGGAAATAGAACACTGTAAGCTTCAAGTGCACTTCAAGCTTCAGCCTAAATTGCGATGAAAGAAAACCTCAGGCCACATGGTATCATGGGACCTAATGAGAACATTTAGGAAGAAAAAGATGACACAAGTGCCTCTGAGAATACACAGCCCTGATGTGGGCGTCCTCCTTTGTGGAAAAGATAAGGCAGACAGTTAAAAAAATATATTCCAATCAGTTATAAAGGTTTGAAGAAAAACAGCAGCAGCAAAACAACACTAATTTTGCCCAGTGGGACAAAGTCCCCGGTTAAGCCAAGTGTATTCATCTCCAGTGACTTAACTCCTGGATAGTTTGTCTGCTTGAACCTCTTCAGGTTCTTTATTATCACCTATAAAATGTGAACCCTTAGTGAAGATGATGGTTATGCAAACTCTGTTCACACGTTTGTTCTGGGTAACTACAGCTGTTCGAGTGATCATTTTAGAATATTTCATGTCTTCTGAAAGTTAAAAGCTACATCTTTAGCTAGCAAGCAGGTGGAGAAGGGCTCAAAATCATTAACGATTTGAGAAACGCAGGTTGAATATGGCAGGGTATTATTTTACACCTGTTCGATTGCCATGGAAAGCTGAGTAACGTTAAGCAGCAGCAGCAACGTGAACTGCAGGAATCCTCAGGTTTTGCTGGTGGGCTGAGGGGGGTGCAGCCGTTCCGGAGAGTGACCTGCCTCTCTTGGTCAAATTAACCATAACCCACATTATCATCCAGCGGGTCCATCCCCATCACCGAACTCCACAGCAAGCTCAACTCAGCCTAACAATCCATGCTGCTGATCTGCAGGGAAAAAAAGCACCTCCTTCCCTGCAAAGCAGCGCTCACCCCCCTCTGTTTGCTGTGATGAAGGGCAGAAGAGGGCAAAAGCGAACGCAGAGACCAGTGCAGGGAAGCAGAGAGGAGTTTACAACAGTCCAGTGCGTCTGTGTCTGCATCAGCCACGCATTCTGGAGCCTCCTGTATCCTCTCCGTGACTCCCTCCCTCACTGTTTCTGGGCTGTGATCTGAGTTACCTCTCTTGTACAGCTGATGGAAAATAAACCCCCCTCCCAAGTACTCTCTGTCCTCTTACGCTGCTTTATTCATCTTCATAGCATTTAATGTCCTCACTGAAATAGCACATATTTATACATGTTTGTTGTCTCTCTCCTCCTCCAGGGGGGGGAAAAAAAGAAGCTACATCAAACAGACTTTCTCTGACTTGTTCAATGCTATGGTCTGGGAACATAGAACAGTGCCTGGTACATCATAGGTGCTTAGTAAGGATCTGTTGAATGAATGAATGTTTAAGAAAGAGTGGTTAGCAACTTTGGCTAAGGTGGTGGCACTAAAGATGGGGAAGAACACAGCCACTGCAACTGACACAGGTCCTACTTTCCCCCCAACGTTTTTATTATGAACATTCTCAAACATACAGCAAAGTTAAAAGAAATTCACAGCAAACGCCCATTTACCTGCTACCTAGATTCCACCATTCACAATTCACCATACTTGCTTTATCACGTCTGTTGACCTTCCACCCATCCATCCATCCGTCCATCCATCCACCTGTCTTGTTATTGATGCGTTTCATGGTAAGTCACAGACATCTGTACACTTCATTCTAAACCCTCAAATATATATGTATGTCATTTACTATAAGTTAAACTCTGTTTATGTTTCTTTTCTAAGGGAAAATTCACATACAATGAAATGCACAAAACTTAAGCTGTACTTTTCAGGGAGCGTTGACAAATGCACACACCTGTGTGACTCAAACCCCTATCAGTATGTAGAACATTTATCATCACCTCATGCCAGTTCCCAGTCAATCCCCACCTCCACCCAAGAGGCAAGCAGCATTCTGATTTCTTTCTACCATAGGTTAGTTTTGCTTGTTCTTCATATAAATGGAGATATAGGTATGTACCGTATGTGTGAGGCTTTTTTCACCCTGAGATTCACTTAGGTAGCAGTAATTTGTTCTCTTTAATTACTGAGGCATATCCACAGTTTGTTTATCCTTTCTCCTGTTGCTGGACACCTGGGCTGCTTCCAGTCTGGGACTGCTACAAATAAAGCTGCTATGAACATCTGTCTGATGGTGGTTTTAAGTTGCATTTCTCTCATGATTAAAGATGTTGAGATCTTTTCATGTTCTTATTGGCCATTTGTGTATCTTCTGTTGTAAAGTAGACCTACCGCTGATTTCTTCCTCTCAGGAAAAGGGATCTTGATATATTTTCTAATGCCCTTATCTAACTTCCATAGACGATCAACCTTCCCGTGTGTATTCATTTTCCAGGGCTGCTGTAATAAAGTACCACAAACTGGGTGGCTTAAAACAACAGAAATCAGTTCTGAAGGGCTAGAAGTCCGAAGTCAAGGTGTCTGCAAGGCTGTGCTCCCTCTGAGACTCTGGGTAGAATCTTTCCTTGCCTCTCCCAGCTTCTGCTGGTGGCCGGCAATCTTTGGCTTTCCCCGGCTTGCAGCTGCATCACTCCAACATCTGCCTCCGTCTTCACATGGCATTCTCCTCTGTGTGTCCGTCTTCACATCATCTTCTCTCTTCTTATAAAGACACAGTTATATTGGATTAGGATCCACCCTACATCGGTTTGAACTCATCTTAACTAATTTCGTCTGCAATGACCCTATTTCCACATACAGTCACATTCTGAGGTACTGGGGATTAGGACCTCGACATATCTTTTGGGGGGGACACAATTTAACCCTAATACTATGGATTCAGTGGCCTGCCTCCTAAATTACGTCTAGGCTCTGTCTTGGAAAGAGGGATGCATCCTCAAAGTGGTAGAACAATTTTTTCTGCACCAACTCTGGGGCAGGCACTGTGCAAGAGGTGGGACTGTCATCTCGGTGTTACACGTAAGAAGTTTGATCCATCCACGGCTCAGACAGGTCGAGTAAATTGCTCCAAGTTAGCCCAGGAACTGGCACCCAGGGTGGTGGGACTCCAAATGTCCTGCCACATTCACGGCTTTCCCGAGTCAGTTCTTCAATGGGCCTCAAGGTGGTGCTAACTTGCAACTCCTGATTCAGTTGGTCTGAGGAGGGGCCAGGATGGACTTGAGGACACGGGGAGGGGGAAGGGTAAGCTGGGACAAAGTGAGAGAGTGGCATGGACATATATACACTACCAAATGTAAAATAGATAGCTAGCGGGAAGCAGCCGCATAGCACAGGGAGATCAGCTCGGTGTTTTGTGACCACCTAGAGGGGTGAGATAGGGAGGGTGGGAGGGAGACGCAAGAAAGAGGAAATATGGGGATATGTGTATATGTATAGCGGATTCACTTTGTTATACAGCAGAAACTAACACACCATCGTAAAGCAATTATACTCCAATAAAGATGTTATAAAAAAAAATTTACTCTTAGAAAGCACCCAGGGGATGCTGGTAGGCGTGGGCTTAAGTGTCAATGACTGTCTTTGCAATTGTGCGGGCAGCTTAGGGAACTCCAAGACAACAGTAATAATGTTCATAATCATTACAGAAACGACTATTTTTACATGCTCCTTCTGTGCCAGGCTCTTTGCGCTTGTCCTTATGTGCATTCTCTCCTTTAATGCTCATGGTAGCCCTATGAGATAGTCCCACGGGTACAGAACAGGAAGCAGATGCAGATCTGCAACATCCGTCACCTCTTTCCTACGGGACGGACACTACCCATGGGGTACTCAGCCCAGGGCCTGGGGGAAAAGAGGTGGGGGCTCTGGAGGTCAGGCGGCAAGGCCACAGGGTTCAGGGGGCACTTAGGCATCTGGAAGTGCAGGGAGAGCTAGATCAGGGTCAGCAAAGGAAATCCCGGGTCCAGGATTGCCCCCGCCCCTTAAAACTCTCGCTGTAGGAATACTTCCTGCCTTTCTTTCTGTCTCTGTCTCTTTGTGTGTGTCTCTATCTCTTTCCTCTAACTAACCATCATCTGTCTGTCAATCTACTGTCTATCTATCCACCATCTATCTATCTATCTATCTATCTATCTATCTATCTATCTATCTATCTATCTATCTGTCTCTATCTTGCTGCGACCGTCTCTCCATCTCCCTAAGTCCTTCTTCAGGACTTTTCTCTGTAGTTCTGTTTTAGTCTCTATTTAAGGTTCCCCAAAGGGCTGGCTTCTCTCTCTCTCTCCTCTTTAACCTGTGTATATCTGTCTTTAAATCTCTTCTAGCCTCTCTTTCTTTAAAGCTCTCAGTCTCTCCCCCCTCCTCTCTTTCTCTCCTCCCCCCTCCAGTTTCCTCCCTCCCCCTGCCATCATCACACTTCTCTCTTGCTTTGGCCCTATGTCCCTCTGCTTTTGTTGGCTCAAGGGCATTGAGGTTTCAGGCATCACCATAGGACTCCTACTCCCTTGATTCACATCCTGGCTCTGCCAGGTACCAGCTGCAGAAATTGAGCCAAATTCATCCAACCTCACTGCCCCTCAGCCTCCTGACGTGTTGAGCGCCTCCCGACTTGTTGAGAACCTCCCTCCTGAGAGGCTGCTGTCAGAACCGGATAGACAAGGCATGCAATGAATGCAGTGAGGTGTCTGGTGCTCAATAAATAGTAGCTGTCATCATTATCATTATTATTACTAATAAAAGGTAACCCACTGCCAGCCTCTCTGTAGCCAACAATTAGATGCTTATCTGGTGTGTGGAATCCTCCCACCACCAAAATTGGGGCCACTCCCTGACCTCAGTTTCTAGCCAAGATCAAGCACCTCAAGAGTGAGGACACCGGGTGGAGGACACACCGGCTTTCTGAGACACACCCGATGGCACTTTTCGCCCTTAGTCTCGGCCTCTCCGATATCCTGAGCCAATCCTGTGCATGTGGTGTGTGTGTTGGGGGGTCGATCAAGCAAGAATCAGCCATGTCGGGTTAGATAAAGCATCTGATTTGACAAGTTAGGGATATACAATAATATCAGAAGGTGGCCACAGTGAGTAGAAACACACAACACACACACAGAGCTTCCCTAGTCTTGCAGAAGGGACTCTGCCCCTGGGCAGTGTTCATGCAAGATGTGGCTTGACAATCTGACAAGGTTATTTTTTACTCCCTTTCGACCTTAGGTCGGAGGTTGAACATCATCTATGCACCATTATCAACATTATCATCACTGGTTTGTACAGAGTCCCTCTTTTATCCTTCCTTCTTCCCTTCCTTCCTTCCTTCGCATCCCCCCTTCCTTCTTCCCACCCCCCCCTTCCTTCTTGCCACCCTCCCTCAGTCTTACAAAACATACAGTGTGGTTTTTATGTGTGTGTAATTTCAATGTATGTAATCGGCCCTGGATCACACATCTCATTCTCTTCCAAGTTGCTTTTCAAACAAGCACCGTGTTTTTAAGACCCATCCATGCTGTTTGTGTTCATACATCTGCCCCACTGGAGGAACTCCATGGAGGGTGTCCACACATTCACCCAGCAACCTCCCTCGGTATGGACACTCCATGGCTACCAACTCCCAGACACTGCAAAGAACACTGCAAGTCATATCCTTGTATGTGTCCACTTGTGGGTGTGTAAGAATTTCTTTGGAATGTATAATCAGGAGAGAGATGGCGGAGTCATCGGGTGTGTGTATACTTAATTTGATGAAGTAGTGCCAGACCCTTCCTCAGAATTGAAAGCACCACCCTTACCCAAGTAGCACCTGAACATTCTAATATGTGTACATCCCTAACAACACGTGACGCTATCCATTCTTCTAATTTTCTCCACCCTAATGGGTGTAGAGTAGTTCTCCTTGTTTCAGTTTACATTTCTCGGGTAACTAATGAGTTTTGAACAACCCTCTCATATGCATAGCTTTTCTACAAATTGCCTATTCATACCCTTCACCCATTTTCCCCAAACGGTGTCCATCTTTTTTCTTATCATTTCACAGGTGCTTCTTGCCTATTACAGGTATTGGTCCCTTGTCCATTTTTGATATTACAAATAATTTTTCCCATTCTGACAAATGCCTATTAATGGTCTGTCTTACCTTCCTTTAAACCTAAATTCTTAGTTTTGACATAATGAACCTAATCAATGTTTTGTCCTATGATCTGTGATTTTGAAGTCTTAAGAAGTCGTTCCCTGTCACAGAGATTCGAAGATATTTTCCTTGATTTTTTTTTTCTATTGACCTTATAAGTGTATCTTTCCCATATTGGTTTTTAATACTTCCAGAGTCCACTTTCATGTGTGGTGTCAGATAGGAATCTGCATTTTGTTTTCTCCTCACAGTGAGCCAGTTTTCTTTCTTTCTTTCTTCCTTCCTCCCTTTTTTTCTTTCTTCCTTTCTCTCTCTCTCTTTCTTTCTTTCCTTCTTTCTTCCTTTTGCAGCTCACCAGCTCCTTAGTTGCGGCACGTGGGCTCCTTCATTGTGGCTCAAGGGCTCCTTAGTTGTGGCTCACTGGCTCCTTAGTTGTGGCATGTGAACTCTTAGTTGCGGCATGCATGTGGGAGCTAGTTCCCTGGCCGGGGATCGAACCCCGACCCCTGCCTTAGGAGCTCAGAGTCTTAACCACTGCGCCACCAGGGAAGTCCCATGAGCCAGTTTTCTTAACACCATTTATTAAGTGTACCTTCTTTCCCCCATTAATTTGAGTTGCTACTTTAACATATTTTATATAGAGTATATAAAATTACATTGAGTTCCCATGGGCCTCTTTCTGAGCTCTTGCTCTGTGTCTCTGATTCATTTGTCTGTTCTTGCACTAGTACCTCACTTTAAAAAATACATTAAGTTTGTTTTGTAGTATGTCTTAATGTCTAGTAGGGCAAGAAGCTTATTTCTTGCACCACCACAGCCCTATTCTCACCGCTTACATCACCGTGTGGGAAACACACTGATCCTCTCCACCCTTATTGGAAACTGTTTACTGACATCTGTCCCATCCTGGTTCTGGAGCCAGCCTCCTCATGGGAAAAGACACATCCTCATCCAGGAAGGGAAAGTCAAACCTGCCAAGGAAAATTTGCACAGTGTCTTAGCTCAGCATTTAGTTCCTACAAACGTTATTTCCCCCACCATTTCCTCTGTATCAGCATACTGAAAACCAGCTCCAGTAGCCCAGACACTTGAGGTTTTATTCTCTCTGTTTCGAGCCCAGATATTGGAAGTCCATGCCTGGAGCAGGTACTTAAGTAAGTCGCCAAGAATGCAGGTTTCCTCTTGCTTCTTGCGATCGAATCTTTTTTTTTTTAAAATAAGTTTATTTATTTTATTTATTTATTTTTGGCTGCATTGGGTCTTTGGTGCTGTGAGTGGGTTTCTCTAGTTGCAGCGAGCGGGGGCTACTCTTCGTTGTGGTGCGTGGGCTTCTCATTGCAGTGGCTTCTCTTGTTGCAGAGCACGGGCTCTAGGCATGCGGGCTTCAGTAGCTGTGGCACGTGGGCTCAGTAGTTGTGGCTTGCTGGCTCTAGAGCACAGGCTCAGTAGTTGTGGCGCACGGGCTTAGTTGCTATGTGGCATGTGGGATCTTCCCGGACCAGGGCTCGAACCCGTGTCCCCTGCATTGGCAGGCGGATTCTTAACCACTGCACCGCCAGGGAAATCCCGCAATCGAATCTTTATTTGTGGCTTTTATCCTCATAGTGGCTGGTCTACCTCCGGGCACCTCCATGCCAGGTGAGAAGAGAGGGAAGGACCAAACATAATGCTCTCCCTTTTAACAGCAAAACAAAAGCCTCCCAGGAAAACCCAGCTGCTAGGTTTCAGCTTATGTCTTTTTTTTTTTAAACACTGATCCACGCATGACCCTCTTTTATTTTACTTAGTTATTCATTCATTCATTTCAACAAATAATAAATATCTGTGAACCCAACATCCAGGCCAAGAACTAGAACACTGACTATTGTTTACATGTATCTTTACGTTCCTCCCCAGTCTGTCCTCCTGTCTATAGCTCCATCCCAAGTTATCTATCATACTTCAGCTCATGTCTTACTGCTTAGAACTGGCTCACGTGGCCACCCGGTGAACCTCTTTATTTAGGTCACGTGCCACCCCGAGCAACAGATGGTCCCAGGTGGTAATGCAGTGCAGAGAATGATGACTACGTCTCAGTTTTGCCCAGCTTGCCCTGTGCTGAGTCAGACAAGTTCACAATCCACAATTTCTGCCTCCTGGCCCACACACTTCCCTTCTCATCTCCTGCTCACCCTTGAGCCTAAACCCGATCCAGGATGCTTCTGGGTTCTGTCATCAGGGGGAATAAGCATGGGAATGGGGTGGTTGGACAATCAAAGTACACTGCTTCTCCTAAACTCTTTTCACCAACGCTTTAGCAAACGTTACATTAGGAAAAAGTCAAATGGTTTAAAACCGTTGAAGAAACTAGAAACTATTCAAATGCTTATGCACAGTTAAAATGGGTAACTAAATTGAAGTACGTTTACAAAATAATATACTTGGCCACAGCGAGAAGGAAATGTTTACAACTATAGATAAAAGTCTGGGTGAACCAAACAAATATAACATTGACATCTGGATGCTGAAGACTAAATCTCGTGTCTCCGGATGTGCCCTTTTCCCTGACAGCCCGCTGCTGCTGCGGAAAGGGTTACTGGAGGGTCCACCTGCACCAGGCGGCCCCACCCCCTTGGCCATAGCTGACTGGACCCGGAGTCAGCACCTCCCGTGAGCATCCAATCAGGTTTTTTCTCTCCCTCGACTGTGAACTAAGACTAGCCAATCGCTGGAGCCAGTTATCAGGGGGATGATGGGAAAACAGAGGATGCCCCTTGCAGGAAATGAGAAGAGAGAGACCGTGAAAGCAAGGTCACGTGGGGGAAGAGTGAGGGATCCCAGAGGCAGCTGCTTCTGTCCTGACATTTTCCAACTGCAAGTCATGGATAGTCTGTTGCTAACGCACCTTCCCTTTTCAGCTCTGGCCAATAAGCAGCTCCATTTTGTTCTCCACCAACAGCCAGAAAGATCTTCTTAGCGCACGTCACCATCTGGCTTTGAAACCTCTGGTGGCTTCCCAACCTTTTAGGAAGACAAACCAACCAGCTTCCAGGTGTATTGGTCTTCTTTGCGTTCTGAGAAATGCCCAGGCTGTCCCCATCTCAGAGCCTTTGCACTTGTCCTCCCATCTGGAACACCAGACATTCAAGGGGCTATAATCCCTTTTCATCCCAGACGTCTCAGCTCAAATGACACCTCCTCTGAGAAGCCCTTCATGTTAGTTTCCTGTTGCTGCTGTAACAAATTATCACAAATGTAGTGGCTTACAACACAAATGTACTCTCTTATTGTTCTGGATGTCAGACGTCCAAAATGTTGTCTCACTAGGCTAAAATCAAGGCATTGACGGGCAGGGCTGAATTCCTTCTGGGGGCTCTAGGGGAGAATCCATCTCTGTGCCCTTTTCATTGCCTAGAGGTCACCTACATGCCTAGGCTTATGGCCCCTTCCTTCATCTTCAAAGCCATCAGCATAACATCATCCAATCTCTCTCTCATTTTGACCCCCTATCCTGCCTCCTTCTTATAAGGACCCTTTGGATTCTACTGGTCTCTCCCTCTCAAGATCCTTAATCACAGCTGCAAAGTCCCTTTGCCATATAAAGTCACATATTCACAGGTTCCAGGGATTAGGATGTGGACATCTTGGGGTGAGGGTGGGAGTCGGAGTAGCTACTGCTCTCCCGCACCCTTCGGACCTCCCAGTGTAAATACACATCCCCCCAACGTTCCTTCTCTTTCCTCATGCCCTGTTCTCCTTTTATTCATATCACATACTTATTATAGTATATAATGTATTTGTCTGTCTTTTTATCGTATGTCTTCCCCTACTACAGGCGGAGCTTCACGCAGCAGGAATTCTTCTCTGTTTTGCCCGTTGCAATATCCCCGGCATCTGGACACATTCCTGGCAGTCGATCAATATTTATGAATAAAGTGAAAAGCAGATCGAGTGAATCTGTTTCCTGCAACTGAAATCACCTAATAGAGTACACACAGCAGTGCCGAGGGGTGAGTGACTTGTTCCTGGCTGCCCGCCTATTCAGGAAGAGACCACACACGGAGCCCACTTCTCAGACGTTTTATTTCTGGGGCCAAATTTGGGTCACAGCTGCAGAGAAGGTGGACTCTGGACCCGAGGAAGGAAGCACTGGGGAGACAGAGGTGCAGTGCAACTCTCGCCCCGGTCATTATGGGAATTGTCTTCAGGATCCCACCAGAAGGACGCGTCCATCCACTGTCTGGGAAGTGGGGGGACCTTGATTCCAGGAGACTGGGGGCGGGGCAGTGGAGAGATGAACCACCTCAACATTCTGGGGAAGGAAGTGGTGCCTGGAAGGAGTGCTGGGGTCCCTGCAGGGGTGGGGACTTGCAGGGGGCGAGGGAGGCCAGAATGCCGGGTCCTAGGACGACTCATGAATTAGACTGCATAGTGTCCTGGGTCCACTTGGAGAACCGGCGGAGGTTGGTGTAGACGCCGGGTCTGTTGGGCTCAGTGCAGGGAAGGTCCCCTCAGGACACAAGGCCCTGGAGGGAACCACTGCAGACCACGGGGCCTCCGGAATCACCCTGTGGAGGAGAGAGAGGGGCACAGAGAGGCAGCGATGTGGGGAGGTGAGGGAGGAAGTCATATAGATGAGGAAGGACCAGGGCAGCAAGAATAGAGACACGGGTGAGAAAAGTAGAGAGATGAGGAGACACAGACAATGACAGAGAGGGAGACACAGGTAAAAAGAGACACACAGAGAGAGAATATTAATATTTCACCCCACGTTCACCCTTTAGAAACCCCCTTTGTCCCTCTCTACCCAACCCCCAACCTCCTTTCTGTCTGTCTCCCTCATTGTGTGTCTCTGTGCTTCCTTCTATTTCTCTCTCACTCTCCCCTCCAACCTTTGAATATTGTGTTTCTCCTACTGGACACCCCTTCCTTTCCCTTGCTCACCCTTCACCCGTCCTTGACACCAATCCGCCTTGTGCGTATACCTCACTTTTGCAGAGAGGCAATTCTCAGCCCCTGGGTGAGGGGTTCTCAACCTGGGCACCGCTGACATTGGGACCAGACGATTCTTTGCTACGGGAGGGTGTCCTGTGCCTTGTAAGGCATTTGGCAGCACCCCTCTACCCACTACATGCTAGGAAACCCCTCCCTCCCCAGCAGACAGCTGTAACGATGACGAGAAAAGCATCTCCAGGCATTGCCATACATGCCCTGGGGGGTCAGAATTACCCTGGGGTTGAGAATCACTCCCTTGGACTAATTTAGGTTGCCTGTGCTTAATCCCCCATAGCTCCCCGTAATTACCCTTCTGTAATAATATTCAGCACTCTTTACTGTCATTTCTTATTTATGTTTACGCAAAATACCTACAACCTGGCTTCTTTCCCCATTATAATGCAGACGCTCTTTCCCAGGCAAAAAAAGCTTAGCTGCCTCGATCGCTAAATTTCAACTTTCTTGTGGTTTGATTTCTCTCATCATTTTTTGTTCGCCCTTGTTTAACATCCCTACAGAGCTTCTTTTGCTCGGCAGTTAACTGCTCTGAGCCTTGGCTCCTCGTCTGTAAAATAGAGTTAATAATAAAGCTTAAATGAGTAAATTGAGCTGATGCATCTGAAACACTTAAACGAGTGTCTGTCAATTAGTTAACTGCTATTAGTGTTATAGTATTAGTATTACTGTTATTATTTCTTGCTTTTAGCGGCCACACCCAGACCACACTCTGGTATGAAAAAGCCACTCGAGGTCTAGGGAAAAAATAGCAAGGTACTACCCTTGGCTACAGAAAGGCTAAGTGGTTTACAATGTTGACATCCAAATTAGATGTGTTTTCTTCTGATAAAAACCCCTCCACCCATCCCTCTCTCCAGATGTGGGTGCTTCCAGTGTTAAGTGAGGACAGAGATTAAATTGGCAGATCTGGGGAGTTGCTGCAACTGTCACATTTGTAAGATTTGCGGGGGTGGGTGAGGTGGGTGGGGAGATTTTCCCAGCCATCAGAAGGGGACTGGAGTGCTGTCTGAGCCCACAGCTTACTAAACACCAATATTACTGAAACATACATCCTGCCAGCAGAGAGCTTGTTAATTTACATTCCTCTAGACCCTTTGGGGACCTGAATACAGGGAAGGGTCCTGAGCTGTAACAGTTTAATTTCTGTCATCCTCAACAAATAAAGCTCCCATGAGAATATAAAGAAGCTCTGTACTGGGGATGAAGAAATGTTTGCTGAACATTGGGTCCCACTCATCTCTCCAGTCTCAACCCCTGTCCCCCAAACATGCTGGCTCTTTTTTTATTCTTTGAATCAGCCGAACTCCTCCCTGCCTCAGGACCTTTGCACATGCTTTTCTTGCCCTTAACCTCTGCAAGGCTGGCTCCTTTGTGTCATTCAATCTCCGCTCCTCTTTGAGGCCTTCCCAATCACCCTTCCAAATACTGCCCCCCCATCACTTGCTTTCATAAAACTATGTTTCATTTCCTGCACAGCCCTTACCACTCTCTGAAATTACCCTGTTTATGCAGTTCCCTGACCATAGGATTTTTTTTAACCTTTTTGCTATTCCAACAACTTTGTGATCAATCCTCTCTATTAAATATTTTCTTTTAAAAATACCTACCATGGGTTTCTGTTTTCCTTCTTTAAGACATTTTACTAGCATTTGTCAGAAAACTTTCATACTACAGATTTTATGGGAATGAGACACTTAAGACTGCATCTGCCTGAAATGTGCCAAAATAAATAAGACAAAACTGTGATGTATATTGTCTGAAGGGTGGCCCTTAGATGTGATATCTTTATTCAGGGCACATCCTGCCCTTCTATACAACACAGCCTTGAGCTCTCCCTTGAGACCTGTGCTAATACAGTGGCCATTAGCTATATGGGGCCCTTGAGCACTTGAAACATGGCTAGTCCAGACTGAGATATGCTGTCAGTGTAAAAATACTCACTGGCACAAACAAACCAAAAACAAACAAACAAGGAAAAAATAGAAAAAAAAGAAAAAACAAATAAAACAAAAAACAAACCAAAAAAATACACACTGGCTTTCAAAGACTTATTGTGAGAATAAAAGAATGTAAAACATTCCATTCATAATTCTTTTATATTAATTACCATTTGAAATGATGGTACTTGGGATACATGGGATTAAATAGGGTATACTATTATAATAGTCAATTTCAGCTGTTTTTTACTTTTTTTACATGTAGCTACTGGAATGTTTAACATTACATGTAAGGACTTCCCTGGCGGTCCAGTGGTTAAGACTCCGCGTTTCCACAGCAGGGGGCACAGGTTCGATCCCTGGTCATGGAACTAAGATCCCACATGCCGCACAGTGGGGGGAAAAAAAACCAAATAAAATTACTCGTAAGGCTCACATTATATTTTTACTAGACAGCACTGCTCCAGAATATGAGCTCTGTGAGGACTGATTTGATCATCGCAGGGTCCCCAGCACATAGCAAGGTTCCGGGTTACATGGCTGGTTTCAGTGTGTATCTGCTGAATGAACGGAGAAGTCTCTAGCCTTACCCTGCAGGAGTCTCTGCCGGCCTGGGCACCAGCACACAACATAGTGTCACCTATCTGATTTGGAGAGGCCGTCTTGCACCTGTCATCACTTAGCACAGTGACGTTCAAGCACTGGAGGACTCTGGGGAAGGTAGCTGTCAAACAGAGAAATGCAGAGCAGGGCCACAGTGAGCGGCGGAGGAAGATGGGAACGGGGCAGAGTGCTCAGGGACAGAGAGGGGGAGAAGGCAGACACAGGTGGGCATCGAAAGAGACCCGGACACTCACCCTGGGGACTGCTGGCTGTTTCCCACCAGACGCCAAGCAGCTGGTCCCGGCAGATGGACAATGGGAGGAGATGCTGATGGGCCTGACATGCGGAGTCTCACGGGTTCTTTTGTTCAGTTTGATGAGCGTGAGGTCGCTGGAGTGGCCGGGGTGGGAACAGCCGGGGTGGGGGATGGATTTGATCCCCTGAAACAGCTGTTGCCCGGATTCACATATGCGTGACAGGCAATGGTGGCCAAGATGGATTCTGAAAACTCTGAGGAAGATGGAGCTGATCACGACCAACTCTGACCCTTATCCCCATATCCAATGTCAACCCCAACGCCAAACCTACTCGCAACCCCAATCTCACCCCATCCACAAATCCATCCCCAACACCATCTTTATCTTCAACCCCATGCCTATCCCCGCCCCAGTCACAACTCCAAACCCATCTCCATCCCGTCCTCCTCGCTAACCCTAATCCTTTCCCCACACAGAAACCACCCACATATGCAGTCTCAAGCCCAACTCTATCTAACCATGCCCAACCTCAAAGCCAACCATCTCCAACCCCACCCATAACTCTAATCCAAAGCCCGTCTTCAATCCTACATCTATTCCGAAGCCCCACCCTATCCCAATTCCATTTTTATCTCCACTCCATCCCAATCTCCACCCACCTCTAATTCTAGAGCCAAACCTAATTCTATCTTCATCCCAAACCATCAGCCTATGACCAAACCCAAATCCAACTCATTCTCGACCCCAAACCCAACCCTAACCCCAGCCCCAATCTTTTACCCACCTCCAAATCATCAACATATGCATTCCCAACTTCAAATTCAGCCATCTCCAATCCCACTCCTGTCTCTAACCCAACACCATCTTCATCCTGTCCCATCCCACCTCCGATTCTAAAGCCAAACCAAGTCACATCTCTACTCCTAACCATCCAACATTTGCATTCGTAGCCCCAAATCCAATTCATCCCTAACTCCCAGCAGTACCACAAGCCCCTCCCCAATCTAACCCCATCCCCACCCCAACTCTCCTCCCCAACTCTATTCTTTTTTTTAAAATTTTATTTATTTATTTATTTACGGCTGTGTTGGCTCTTCGTTTCTGTGCAAGGGCTCTCTCCAGTTGTGGCAAGCGGGGGCCACTCTTCATCGCGGGGCGCGGGCCTCTCACTATCGCGGCCTCTCTTGTTGCGGAGCACTGGCTCCAGACGCGCAGGCTCAGTAGTTGTGGCTCACGGGCCCAGTTGCTCCGCGGCATGTGGGATCCTCCCAGACCAGGGCTCGAACCCGTGTCCCCTGCATTGGCAGGCAGACTCTCAACCACTGGCGCCACCAGGGAAGCCCCCCAGCTCTATTCTAAATCCCATCCCCAGCTCTACCCGCTCCTGCTCCCTCATCCCCGTCCCATCCCCCGCACCTCCATGCCCCACCCCGCCCTCAGCCCTCCTCTGGAGCCCCCCACTCCCTGCTTTCGGCAGCGGGCGGCCGTGAGCAGCCACGGCGAGTCCCCCAACACGACCCCGCAGTAGAACTTGTTGGGTCCCGGCAACAGCGCACCCTGCCGCGGCCGGCTGTGCCTCTCGCAGTCGGTCCCATTCACGAGGCGGCTGCTGGTGCCGTCAGCCGCCCGGGTGTTCTCCGCGGCCCCAGGTCCGAGGCCCTGGGTGCTCCCGGAGGGCCCGACGGCAGAGGAGTTGTCGCAGGAAGCAACGCCATTTGCGAGAATAGGCTCTGGGGGCAGAAAACGGGGCGGGGGGGCGGGGGGCGGGAAATGGAGCTTGGGGGCGGGGCTTGGACTCAGGGAGCGGGGCTTATAATCAAGAGGCGAGACCAGCCAGAGGACTTCTGACCTCCGAGGGGCGCTTTTGTTGCGTGGGGGCGGGGGCGGGCGTGCAGCGCTCTAGGGGCGGGACCTGGTTTTAAGAAGTGAGGGGTGGGGTCAAGCCTTAGCGAATGGGGTCTGGGCTAGAGTCGGCAGAGCCTGTGGTGTGGGAGGGGCTTGAAATCGACTCGGGCAGGGCCAAGGCCAGGGTCCCGCGGAGGAGTCGATCCTGTAAAGAGCCCTGACTTTGGGAGAACAAGGAGGGGCTGGGTTCTAGGAACTGTGGCCAGGACCGGAGGTGGAGCCTGGCCCAAAGGAGGAGAGCCAAAGAGGCTGGGCCTTTCTTGGGGTCGGGGCATAGCTCAAGGATCCCTGACTGTAGATAAAGTCTGGACTTGGGGTATGGATGGGGAAAAGGGGCAGAGTCAGAGCTTGTGGGCTGGGCCAGAGTTGGAGGAGCAGAACCAGGAAAAGTGCTCAGACTGGGGTGGGGCTCCCGTGGGGTGGGGGGATGGAGAGCAGAGCTATTTTGCGAATTCTCGAACACAAATGTGCCTCCTGAATTATCCTGCTAATACCCTTCTCCCTCACACAAACCTGCAGATAGGGGCATAGATATCCTACCGCATCACCGGTTCCCCCATCGTCTGTTCACGCGTTCACTTGTTTATATTCTTGCTGAGGACCCAGACAAGTGAAGCCCTTGTTGCTGTCTTCATTTATGCACACAGTCCAAGAAACAGGCACACAACGGCTGTCACAGACGTGCACACGCACAGTTACACAGGGAGACGTGCGTCGTCTCCATAGGGACAGTGACACACATAGCTCTGCCTCGTGGTACACACGCTTCCCAGGTGCACACATTCGGGGGCAGCCTTACATGATCTCACTCACTCACACACAGTGTTTTAGTGACCTGTGTATATATGCCTCGTGTGCAGACAGGTAGAGACTGCCACTCACTTCTGCACACAGCATGGTGACGTGGTGACAAGGTTAGACTCAGTGGACCAAGCATGACACAGGACAAGTCATCTAGCATCATCCGCCTTCACACAGCCGCTGTCTCGTGGTGACAGCCTCTTCTGCACACGCAGTCTGTCACGGGAGGGATGGGCACGCCACACACACGCACAGCGCTGCACCATCACACATACAGCCCCTACAGTCACACAGTCACCTGCAGTCACCCACACGTAGACCCTCAAGCAGTCACATGTTTGCAAAGATAGCCACACATAATCTTGCACCCAACCACAAGCACACAGTCACAAACGGCTACCCGAAGGCACCTAGCCACACACTGTCATGGTGCCAAGCACTTTTGTCACACACAGTCCTGTCACACAGGGACAGAGACCTACAGTTATACATACACAGAGCCAAGCAGCCACACACAGTAACACTCACAGTCAATGATACACACACAGCATCCTAAATGCACAAACACTCAGTCACACAATCACATCTACAGCCTCAAAGAGTAGGCACACCTGTCACAGACGGTCACTCAGTATGGGAAAAGGCACCACACACACACACGGTAGCAGTCACACAGCCACACACAATCACAAATAAAGACAGACTCACATTCACCCAGCCTTGGAGCCATAACTAGTCACACGTGTTCCCCCAGTGCCACACAGAGTCACTGACAGCCCCACGATGCAGTTAGCCTGCGTGCACACACTGGGATTCTGGGTACCTGTCACCCCCAGAATCAGTGCTGTGATCAGTGCACCGACCATCCGCGCCCAGGGGTCCAGCTGTAGCCAAGGTCATTGCACCTGGCGGGGGTGAGGCAGGGAGGAAAAGAGAGTGGGGAGGCCCAGGTGATTCTGGGAACCCTTATCCCACCCCCACCTTCTTCCCTCCCCTGTTTCTCAGAGCAGAGAGGGACCACGAGGACATGGCCCACCCAGAGCGCTGAGGTGAGTTGAGACTCAGGGCTTATAGACTTCAGAGGACTCAACATCCAGCATCCTTCAGTCTCCGAGAGAGGATGGAGAGAGGATGGGGGATGCATCCCAGACCAGAGCCAACGCAAAGACATCTCTCCCTTCCTATGCCCCACCCCCCAGCCCTCACCTGCCACGTCCCCCAGGTAGGGGGTGGGAACCCGCTCCCAGCTCAGTCGCAGACTCTCAGGCCCGCGCCGCCGCCGCCGTCCTGCAGCCGCCTATTCCTCTGCTTCCGGCACCCGGCCTGGGTTGTAACGACCCACTGATCCCCGCGGCGCATTCCCGGGGAGTGAGGCGCCCTGCCGGGCCTTAGCAACCACTCCCCCGGCCTCCCCCCATCTCCACCCCCAGAGCACCCCCCACCCAGTCCCGAAGGCCACTCCCTACCTCCCTGGCCCCGGGATGGGGAGGGGTCTCCGGAGGTCTGGCGTCTCACCAGCTCTGGAGCGCCCTTAGCGCAAGTGTTTTTCTGTTTTCCCCGTGCCTTCACTCATTCTAGCTCCCTCCGCCCCCCTTCTCCTCATCTTTCCTTCTACCCTTCCTTCTCTCTGTGTTCCGCTTCGCTCGGAATCTTCCTGAGTCTCTCTCAGTATAAGGCGCCCACCCACTATCTCTTTCTGCTGTATTTTTTTTTTGCAGCTTTATTGTGGTAAAACTGAGGTACAATAAATATACCATATTTAAAGTGTACAATGTGATGAGTTTTGACCCACACACTTCCAACCATCACCCCAGTCAAGATAATGAACTATCACCCCAAAAGTTTCCTCAGGCCCCTTTATGTGTTTCTGTGATTCTCAATTCATCTCTCTTTCTCTACACCCCTGGGTCTCTCTCTGTATCTTTTCTTTTCTGTTATCTCTCTTTTCTCTGTGACACTACCCTTCTCTGTCTCCCTATTCTCTGTTTCTATCCCTGCATCATCTTCTTCTCTTTCCTCTTCTTCTCCTTCTCCTCCTCCTTCTCTCCCCCCCACCCCTTTGTCACTGGCTCTGAGTATGTGTATCTTTGTGTCTTTCTCTTCCTCTATCTCCCTCACCCTCCATTTGGGCCAGGAAGACTCTGGCCACTTTGCTGAGGGACCCCCCTCAACCCCTTCTCTGCCCCTCACCCTGTGACCAGAGCCACCGGGCAGAAAGGGGCGGGGATCCAGTCTAGGCCCCCCGCAGGTGCCTCACACAGTCTGCCTGGCACAGCCAGGCGTGGGTGAGATTTGGGCAGGGCCACCTGTCAATGGGGAAAGAGGCCAAGAGGCCAGGATAGGGGGTGGGTGGCTCCCGGCCTCTTGGGAAATGGGGCACTGGGTAGGGAACCCAAAAGGTGCCTCCTCCCTCCCCGGCTCCTGGGCCATCCAGGGCTGCCTCTTCTGACCTCTTATCCCTTCCAGCTCTTCTTTCTGTCTGCCCCCAACTCTATGCAACCATCTCTAACTGTGTCTCCAAGTCTCTGTCTCCGCTAGGACATAAGAGCCAAAGACTCATTTGACACCTATTTACTGAGCATCTACAGTGTGCCAGACTCAGATCTGTCTGTGAAGAAAAATAGACAAAGATGCCTGGAGATGCTGCCTTTGCAGCTCTCACATTCCTTGAGGGCAAAAACAAAGCTGTCTTGTTCACTTCTGTAATCCAGCACTTGTTGAACGGGAGGTTTTAGAGCCCTGAGACTCGTTTCAGTGTATAGGGAAAAAAACTTAAAAACATAAAATTCTGAGGTTTGTTTTGGCTATTGCAATGAATATTTCATGCATTAAGGTGACAAATCCAGCAGCCTACCTCTTTTAAGCCTACAGTCTTTTAAGTTTAGCTTACAAACCTTTTTATTCCAAATATGTGTTTTGATTACAGGAAGGGTTTTGTTGTTGGTTTTTGTTTTCGTTTTGCATTTTCATTTTTTTAATTGAAGTATAGTTGATTTACAAAGTTGTGTTAATTTCTGCTGTACAGCAAATCGTACCAATGTTTTCTTTTTTTATTTTTATAAGGATATGGCTGAGTCTTTTTTAAAAATTTATTTATTTTCTTTATTATTTATTTTTGGCTGCATTGGGTCTTCATTGCTGCGCGCGGGCTTTCTCTGGTTTCGGCGAGCGGGGGCTACTCTTCATTGTGGTGCCCAGTCTTCTCACTGCGGTGGTTTCTCTTGCTGCAGAGCATGGGCTCTAGGCGCACGGGCTTCAGTAGTTGTGGCACGCGGGCTCAGTAGTTGTGGCTTGCGGGCTCTAGAGCACAGGCTCAGTAGTTGTGGCACATGGGCTTAGTTGCTCCGCGGCGTGTGGGATCTTCCCGGACCAGGGCTCGAACCCGTGTCCCCTGCACTGGCAGGCGGATTCTTAGCCACCGAGCCACCGGGGAAGCCCCCAATGTTTTCTTAGGTCAGTCTCCCAAGGCAATAGAAATAAAAACAAAAATAAACAAATGGGACCTAATCAAACTTAAAAACTTTTGCACAGCAAATGAGGTAAGTCTTTATAATAATGTTGGGTCCCAGTTACAAACTAAGTTAATTAAATATCTTCAAACATTTAAAAACTACATTTCTAAAACCAACTCCATCTCTTCTGGAAGTCCTTCAGTTTTTAGGCAAACCTTCCAGAGCATGTAAATAAATTTATACATCTATGTATATTTTACTTATAAATATGATCAACTGGGACTTCGCTGGTGGTCCAGTGGTTAAGACTCTGCACTCCCAATGCAGGGGGCCCAGGTTCGATCCCTGGTCAGCGAACTAGATCCCACATGCCGCAATCAAGATCCTGCATGCTGCAGCTAAAGATCCTGCGTGCCGCAACTAAGACCCGGCACAGCCAAATAAATAAGTATATAAATAAATAAATATTTTTAAAAATATGATCAACATTGCATTCTTTCAAGTATCCCAACACTGGATATAAACTTGGGATGACTCTAACTTAAAAATCACAGAGCAATGACCCATTCCAAGCTGAAGTCACAAGACTATCCCCACAGTAGGTAAAATTCTAGTAGACATAAAAACACCTTAAACACCAAACGTGCAGAGATTCTGCTTCCAACAATATTCATGTTAAGGGTTGGGCCTTCAAACATTTCTATGCTCATTTTGAAAACATATCAGAATTGGAAGAAGATGTTCATATAGGAGAGCAGTTAGGAACCCAGATTCTGGCACCAGCCCCCCTGGTATTCAATTCTGACTTGACCACCTACTGTCTTCGAGACTTTGGGCAAACCATGTTACCTCTCTGTTTGATATTATTGTTAGTATCCATTAAGGAAGATGATTTCCTCTCAGTTAACTGAAGTTGATTTTGGTCTGGACATTCATGGATTGGGTTCTTCCTGCTGATCCCAGTGAATTTCATGCCCCTATTTATTGTTCATAACTTCTGAAAGGGGTTGGTCAAGGTGGGCCCGGGGCCATCACGTGACTTAATATTTTCATGTACTCATAAAAAGTCAATTACTCCCTCCCATCGCAAAAATTTCACCTTTGGTAAATTTCACCTTGATAAAATTTCACCTTTCTTTGGTTCTTGAGACATCTAAGTGTGCTTTTTCTCAAATCTAAAGTTCTTTAGAATGGAGAGACACTGTTCTTTTCATATATTGCCTCTGTCTTTGGACCACATAACTCTTCTATCATAAGATGACACATGGGGCTTCCCTGGTGGCGCAGTGGTTGAGAGTCCGCCTGCCAATGCAGGGGACACGGGTTCGAGCCCTGGTCTGGGAAGATCCCACATGCCGCGGAGCAACTAGGCCCGTGCGCCACAACTACTGAGCCTGCGTGTCTGGAGCCTGTGCTCCGCAACAAGAGAGGCCGCGATAGTGAGAGGCCCGCGCACCACGATGAAGAGTGGCCCCCGCTTGCCGTAACTGGAGAAAGCCCTCGCACAGAAATGAAGACCCAACACAGCCAAAAATAAATATAAATAAATAAAAATTAAAAAAAAAAAGACACATGACTGACTTTGAATATCTCCTACGGTGTGGCCGCTCTGTGTAACAATTTCCAACTTCATTCTACTCTATGCTGGGCAAACATAAGGTTGCGATAAATGTTCGTGAAGCAAATGGACCATTGTGTCTGATTCTCCCTCTGTTCCTAAATATTTCTCTGCTCGAAACTTCAGCTCCCTTGTTGGACCCTCTTTTCCCTTTCTCTGGGGAGCCACTTACCATCCCATTCGTCTTCCTGGGAGGATGCCTGGCTCAGATGTCTTTTTGTCTTTCTTGGAGCTGGTGCAGCGGGGGGTCAAGAGAGGAAGGCCTCTCTGAGGACAGGGACAGACCTGGGGCTTGGGGATAGGGGTGCGTGCATCAGTGTGGGATCACGCGCGGTGCCTGTGGGTGGAAGAACCCCAGAAAGCATGTAGAAGCCGGGGTCCTCACCCAGTTCTGCCTGTCTGTCCCCCTCATTTCGGGGAGGGCCTCCAGTCTCTACACCTCCCTGCCCATCCCCCTCTCCTCAAATGGACTGCAATGAGATCTTTCAAATACCCACATCTGACCCTGTCCTTCCTTTTCTCAAGGCCCTCAGGATCAAGGTCAAGCTCTTCTGCCTTGCACTCAGGGCCCAGCACCATCTTCCAGCGACCTACTTTCCCAGCCACGTCACCCATTTCTCTGGCCTCAAACCCCAGCCCCCACCAACCTGAGTGATTTGCCATCTCTGGAACACACCAGATGTTCCCACACTCCCAGACTTTTCTGCAGGTCATTAGCATCTTGAGTATGTCACCCACCCAAACTTCTCCACACGGTGAACTCATATGCAGCCTCCCTCTCCAGCTCTCCCAGCCCCAGCCCCTGCTCAGCCCTCATCTTCTCTCCCTGCACCATCACTTCTACTCCTCCCTGGCCTCTGGTCTCTCCTTTCCGGTCCATCCTGCACATGGCCCCAGAGCTGCTTCAGCTCACATCCCTTCCATGGCTCCCCACTGCTGTCAGGAGAAGCCCTAGCCTCTCAACCTGGGGTCTGAGGTCTTTTGGGATCTGGTCCCTGCTCTCTTTATCTCCCATCACTCTTACCCACACACAGTGGCCTCCCAGCCCTCTCATCTCCCTGCTTTTGCTGCTATAAGGGGAGTTTAGTGGAGAAAGCCACCCCTCAGGGCTAGCTAGGTGGAAGAGACAAGGATGTCTTCCCAGGGAGGAGAAAAATCAATTGGGCTGTAAAAGGGAACTAAGGATATCTGGGCTTGAGAGGCAGAGGTGGAATAAGAGCAGAAAGTACCACTGATAATAAAATTCACTCTTTATTGTTCACACGGCTGTGCCAGGCACTGCTGTATGTGTTTCACATGTTTACAGCCTTGAATCTCCCCAACAACATAGCCACCGCCTTATGAGGGATATACGATTATTATCCTTATTTTAGAGATGAGAAAATCTACACACTGAAGGAAGGCACTTCCCGCGGTTGCACGGCTAAGCAAGTGGGGGAGCTGGGAGCCCAACTCAGGTTTGGCCAGACTTGGGACCACTTCTCTGTAGGAAGAAGTCGAGCCCATGGAATAATTGGGGAGGGAGAGATGCTTGGAAGGGATTTTCCTGTATTCTCTTAGTGGCAGGGTTGAGACCTTTGCTGGTTTTCCCATCACTCCTAGTGATGCAAGGATGGGGCTGGGGTAAAATCAGGGAGGATTTGTGCTGTGGTGTCACCGCTTTTATTAAGCATTAAGGGTCGGGTCTGGGCAGGTGGGGGGAAGGTCAAGAGGTGGAGGTCACACATCAGGATCAGTTGGCCTGAATGGTTTTTCGGATCCAGTGGCCGTATCTGCAGACGTCGGTGTAGACGCCTGGCTTCTCCTTGGATCCGCAGGGGATGTTACCCCATGACACAAGGCCTCGGAGACGGTCGCCACACACTAACGGACCCCCAGAATCACCCTGTGGTTAAAGAGGGAGAGAGTCAGATACAGACTCGCAGAGAAGGAAAGACAGACAGAAGGAGACACAGAGACATGTAGAGAGGGGGAAAGACACTCAGAGATGGAGAGAAAGACACACGTACAGAGAGAGACAGACAGACACAAAGTCACAGATAGGGAGATAGAAGAGACTGAGGGAGACTCAGAAACACAGAGATCTCTAAAGAGAGGACAGATGGTCTCGGAAATGGGGCTCACCTGCCTGCCCTTCCTTTGCAGCCAACTCACTGTGTATCACTTTTCTCTATCTTTGTCTCTTTCTCCCTCTTGGCTGGTCTCTGCAGATCCTTCAGTGTACAGGGTTCAGTTTTGGCATCAAAGGGAGAAATCCAATGGACGATGGTGGCAGAAACCCAAGTTAAAAGTGTTTGGGAGTGGGGATGGAGCCCCTTCTCTCCCCAGCTATGGTGCCCCTTCTGCACAGTGTGGCTATTTCCAAGCAGAACCTGTGGGGATTCTGTTGCAGCAGGGACAGTCTCCTGGCACCATCTGCCTCCCTACTGTGTCTCTGTGGTTCTTGATCTCTTCATCTCCATCCTTGTCTCTGCTGACTGGCTCTTTATCTCTGCCTGTCCCTGATTGTGTTTCTGTGTATCAAATTGAGTCTCTCTCCCTTATCATGCCTCTGATTTTCACCCAGCCTGTCTCTGTAAAGCTCTAGTTTGGTCTGTGTATCGGTCTCTTCCTGCCCACCTCTGTCCTTGGCTATGTAACGGGTGGGTCCTGGCGTCCTCACCTGGCAGGAGTCCTTCCCGTGCTTCTCATCCCCGGCACACACCATGTTTGGGGTGATCTGGCCAGGGTAGGCGCGGTCACACTCCTCACGGGGCACCAGGTGGAGGTATGCACACTGGAGGATGTTAGGGAAATCACCTGCAAAGAGAGATGGGCCAGGATCTCTTCACAACCCACCCTTCCCATTGACCCTCCAACACGTATAAATCCTCCCTCCCCTATTGGTCCCTATTTCCCAATGGTTCCCTTTTTCCTATTTGTCGCTCGTTCTCAAAACCCACTTCCATTGCCTGACTCCTGATTGGTCCCTCTTTCCATCAGTCTTCCCTCACATTGGCCTGTCTTCCTCATTAATTACCCCTTCTCTACCGGTCCTCATTTCCTATTGGTTTTTCCTTCTCTTAGTTCCCGCCTTCGCTTGTCTCTCTTCCATTGGTCCCACCTTCTTCAGTAGTTCAGCTGACCTCTAGACTCTCTTCCTCTCTTAGTCCCTCCTCTGTTATAGCCCGTCCTCCTTCATTGGACCCTTCTTACCCATTGGCTCATCCTGATTGGTCAGCACTTGACTTTTGGTCTTTCCTAACTGGTCCCTTCTTTCCCCATTGGTTCTCCCTTCTATTGGCCCTTCATCCAAAGGTCTACTCCCTCCTTGCTTCTTTCCTAAATGGCCTCATCCCCCCCCCCCCCCATTGGTTCTCCCTTCCTTTTTTGGCCCTTCACTCACAGGCCTACCCTCAATGGTTCCCGCTGATCTATTGGACTTGTTTCTTCCTCTGGTCTTTCTTCTAGTGACCCCTCTTGACCACTGACTCTTCTCAATTGACCCCTCCCCCATTAGCTTTCTCTACACTGTTCGCTTTCTCAGTTCACATCCTTCCTCTGGCTCCCCTGCTTCTTGCATTAGTCCCTCCTCCATTTATCCTTTTTTGATCATCAGTGCATCCTGATTGGTCCCTTTTGACAACTGGTCCCCTTCCTGATTAGTATCTCCACAGTGACCCTCCCTCCTCCTTGACCCTTCATCTTATGGCCCACATCTCCATACCTTTCACCTGTTGGTCTACTTTCTCCATTGGCTGTTCACTCGTTGGCCCACCTCCAGTATTTGCCCTCCCTCCCCGTTGAACTTTCACCCACTGATACACTACCCCATTGATTCTCACCATTAACCCACCTCCCCATGACCCATCACCCATTGATGATGGGTCACCTGCATCATTCTCCCCCTACTGACCATCTGCCATCTTGCCCCAGCCTAGGATGTGGCAGCTGGTGTGGTTGGCTGAGCAGTCTCTTTCCAGGGACAGGGGCTGTATGTGTGCAGAGAATTTGGCTGGACGTGACAGGCGCAACAGCATGATGTCCTGGTCATGGGTGGCGGCGTTGTAGCCAGGGTGGACCACAGTCCAGACAACAGAGCTCTCCTCCTGGAAACTCTCCCTTTGCTGAAGGTTGTGCTTCCCCAGGTAGACCTGAAGATTCCTGGGAAAGAGAAGGGCTGGGTCTCACCTGGAGCCCTTGGGGTGCAGCTGAGACTCCAGAGGGGGCTACGGTGGGAGGCGGGGTAGCCTGGTACACCATGAACCATCCGGTCTTCTCCCCTCACAGTCTTCCCAGCTCAGTAAATGACAACTCCATCCTTCCAGAATAACCCGGAGACTATTCTTGACTCTTTATTTCTTGACTCACCTCCCAGCTGTCCAGAAATCCTTTTGTCTCTCCAAAACATATCCAGAATCTGACCCACCATAATCTCTTACCTGGACTACAGTCTCACTGGACTCCTGGCTTCTACCTTTGCCCCTCTGTAGTCTGTCCTCCACAAAGCAACCAGAGCTATTTTAACAGTATAAGCCAGTTTTGTCCCTCCTGTGCTCAGAACCCTCCTGTGACTCCCATCTTGCTCAGAATAAAGGCCAAAGTTCTCACTGTGGCCTACAAGGTTCTGCACAATCTGTCCCCATCACCTGTCAGTTATCTCCCACTCTCTCCCTTCTCCTTCTGTTCCAGCCACACCGGCTTCCCTGCCTCTCCTTGAACACAATAGTCATCCTCTCACCCCAGGGCCTTTGCACTGGCTGTTCTCTCTGCCAGCAACTCTTTCCCCCAGATATCTGCATGCCTCACTCCCTCAGCTCCTTCAAATGTCACCTTCTCAGTGAGGCCTTCCCTGGAGACCCAATTAAAATGCAAGTATCCACCCCAACAGGCAAGTCCTAGCTCCCTCTCCTGATTTCCTTTCCACCAGAGAACCTAACGTCACCATCTGGCACACTATACATGTATTGTTAAATATTTACTTGTTTTACTGTCTCTCCCTCTGCCACAGCCGTGCTATTCGATAGAAGTTTCTGTAATGATGGAAATATTCTCTATCTGCACTGTTTGAAACAGTGACCACTGGCCACAGGCAGCTACTGAGCCCTTGAAGTGTGGCTAGTGGATTTGGAAATTCGTTTCATTTTTATTAATGTAAATTTAATTGGCCATATGTGGCTAATGGCTACTGTATTCGATGGCACAGCTCTAGAATATCAAGATGGGATTTTTGTTTTCGCCAGATACATCCCCCTTGGTGCCTAGACCAGTGTCTGGCATATGATAGGTGTTCAATAAATATTTGTGAAATGGATCAAAACATTACTCCCTTGCTCAGAAACTTTCCATAGCTCCCCATTACCCTCAGAATAAAGCCCAAGTGCCTTATCCCAGTATCCTCTGACCCTCAGTGAACCAGTAATTTTCTTTTCTTAGAACTCTTCAGATTGTTCCCACTTCTTTTGTCCTTGCATTTCCTCTGCCCTGAATGTTCTGCCCTCTTCTTCATTCGGCTACCCTGTCTCATTTTCCATGCCTCGGTTTGAATTTCATCTCATCAGAAAGTCCTTCCTGACACCTTCTTCCATCTAAAGCAGGTACCTCTGTTCTTTTCTCTCATGGAGCCATCCCTGTTTTTTTGCCTTCATTGGACTTAGAGTAATTTGTAATTGTATGGTTTTTCGAGGATTCTATAACTGTCTTCCTGCACCTTTCTGCTCCTGTGTTCCCGAGGGCAGAGACTCTGGGTATCTCCCCCTCTCAGTCTTTGCTGAATTCCCACTGCCCAGCTCAAATCTGGCTCTTAGTGGGTGCCCTTGATCAATGTGGGCTGAATGAATGAATGAGGATGGTGGGAGTGATGCCAGGTTTACCAGTGCTTGGGGGAGACCACCGTGGGGGGGTCCTTGTGTCCATGACCCTGCAAGGTGAGACCCCTGTTGGGGTCTCTCCCCGCTCCCACTGGGATATGGCACCTGTTGGTTTGTCACTTGCTACTTCTCTGAGCTTCAGTTTCCTCAGAAGCAAAGAGTCCCTTATTGTGGGGGATTCCAGGAAGGGTATAGAAACTGCCTACCTGGGTACGTGACCCATAGTTAACATTGAAAAAAATGGTGGCTGTTGTTCACCAAACTAGTGGTTATTAGTGCCCTGAGGACTAGTCCTGGGTCCTCTATGGTCCTCTATCTATGCCCACTCTTTGGATGATCTCATCCCATACTGTCGCTTTAAATACCACCTGTTTGTGGTATTTAAAGCCCTAATGTTTACCTCCAGCTCTGACCTCTCCCCTGAGCGCCAGCAGCCAACCCAGCATCCTTCTCGAACATCAAAACAGCCAGTTGTTCAAGTCCCATCCCCGGAAGTCAGCCCTGCTTGTTCTCTTTCTCTCCCATTCCACACCACCAAGTCCTGCTGACTCAGCCTCAGAACCCGTCCCCAGGTTTTCAACTTCCCTCCACCCCCAGGGCCACCATCCTGGTCCATCTCAGGACCATGGCAACAGCCCCCACAGGCATCCCTTCATCTCACGCCCAGTTCACTTTCCAGGGTGCTCCTAAAAATGTAAATCAGGTCATGCTGCTTCCCTGATTAAAACTCTATGTGGCTTCCCCCAGCACTTAGAATTAAATCCATCGCTCCCTACAGGGCCCTGTAGAAGGTCAGTTCATCAAAGCAGCAGTTTTGCTTCTTTTCTTCACTGTGATATCCCCAGGGCCCCAAACACTGCCTGACACATATTTAGTAATCAATTAAATACTGGTCAGTTGAACCTGCTTATCAGATGGCCTCATGATGGGACAGGGGGATGTGCGAAGTCTGCAAGACTCCTGCAGGGTCTAATTGCAACCACTCCTCATTCACAGCGTGGAGACTCACGGTTTTTTGCAGTGGGCAGCGGTGAGGACCCACAGTGGATGAATGACGACCCCCCCACAGAGCAAGTGGCCTGAGGTGTAAAGGGCAGCTTGGTAGGGGTGAGACGTCTGCTCACAGGGTCCACCGTGCAGCACCTTATTCTGTTCCTCTGTCTGGGCTGAGGGAGGGAGGGTCTGAGTCAGAGGGAAGGTCTGGAGACACCAGGCACCTCCTCCAAGGTGAACCCCATTGCCGTCTTAATCATCAAGATCATCTCCATCCCCATGCCCCAAACCAGCCCCTTCCTCAAACTCTTCCTCAAACCCACCCCTTCTTCATCTCAATCCCCATCCCCAAAGCCAAATCCATCCCTAAGCGTTCTTATCTTTAAACCCACCTCCAACCAATTTCCCCATCTCTAACCCCATCTCCCAAACAAACCTCATCCTCAAACCCTTCCCAATTTTCAAGACCACCTCCCGCCGCTTCCCCATCTGCATCCCTCATCCCTAATTTAACCCCTGTGTCTTCCTCATTTTAAACCCACCCCCCCTCCATCCTCATGTGTATCCCCATCCCAGGTCCAACCTCTTCCCCATCAACAACCCCCACCCCATGCCCAAACCGCCCCCTCCCCCTCCCTTTTCTGCCTACCTGCAGCGACCAGAACCAGTGTTACAATCAGCATCTTCATGGCCATTCCTGAGAGGGGAAGCCAAATGCTCCATCAGTCCCAGCCTCAGACTTCACCCAGACCCCTCTCTCTTCTCCCTCCTCATCCTCCCCTTCCTGCCCTGCTCTCCTGACCCTTGACTTCTGTCTTTCCCATTCAGCCTCTTGATTTCTTGTCTCCCCGACCCATGTCTTCCATCTGAGGGTCCCACGAAGGCGGGTGCCAGAGAGGACCCAGAACCACGGACTGCTCACCGTGCACTTCACATTATTTTTCTATTCTCGGCTCTAGTTTGCCTGCTTAGTAACAGGAGGAGGGAGGGCCCCTGACATTCTTCCCTCTCCATGGGATTTCTCCTCCTCCCCTTGGCTCTGTGCTTACCTGTTGCTCAACCCCACACCTGTAGGTTCTGGTGGGAGGAGGTGTGATCTTACCTGCTGGGGGCCGGCTGCCTGGGGGTCGACTCTTGGGTTGGGGGCAGGGACAGTACGTGTCACAGGCAGACAGAAAGGGAGACAGACAGAGAGTCAGAAATGCAGGGGACCGCGGGGAGAGAAGTGAGGCTGAAAACAGAGACGATGCCTCAGAGTCAGAGACGGAGGGCAGAAAGCAGAGAATGTAGGCCTGGCAGACAGACACCCTGAGCTCCCTGGCCCCCCTGGAAGAGGCTGGTCCTGTCCTCAGATGCTCCTGGTGTTTCCTTTTAACCTCTGCCTCCCCAGGTCCCCGAGGCAGGAGGGGGACCCACCCTTTTCCTCCTCACCCAGGCCTCCCACGCATATTCCTCCCACCCTCCCACAGCTCTGCTCCTGATGACCTTCCTGACCTCGGCTTCCAGGGGGGGCAGTGCAGGTCCCTGAGTGCACTGGGGGCCCGGATTCCCAGGTCTGAGGGAGGAGGGGGCTGGGGGCTGAGTATTCTGGACCTTCAAGGAGAAAGGAGCTGGGAGTCTGCACACCTGGATCTAAAGGAAGGAAGGGCAGGAGCTTGTTCTCCTCAGTTCCTAGACTTCTAGGTCCTTGAGCAAGAAAGGATCTGAGGGGCTTCCCTGGTGGCACAGTGGTTAAGAATTCGCCTGCCAATGCAGGGGACACGGGTTTGAGCCCTGGTCCGGGAAGATCCCACATGCCGCGGAGCAACTAAGCCCATGTGCCATAACTACTGAGCCTGCGCTCTAGAGCCCGTGAGCTACAACTACTGAGCCCGCGTGCTACAACTATTGAAGCCCGCGCGCCTAGAGCCTGTGCTCCGCAACAAGAGAAGCCACCGCAATGAGAAGCCCATGCACCGCAACGAAGAGCAGCCCCCGCTGGCCACAACTAGAGAAACCCCGTGGGCAGTAACAAAGACCCAGTGCAACCAAAAAATAAATAAATAAAAATTAATTAATTAATTAAAAAAAAAAAAGAAAGAAAGGATCTGAGGACCCGAATGCCTGCGTCCCAGGCAAGCACACACTATCCCCTGTCCTCCTGGACTCCCACCTCTTCTGTGAGCGCTCTGGGGCCTGCAGGCTGTCACTCCTGGGTTCAGCACCCTTGGGCACCGGGAACCAGGCCCCACGAGTTTAGTGGGGTTGGGGTGATTCACGCACCTGCCCGTAACTCCCTCTGTGGGTGCTGGAGAAACTCAGTGTCCTCGCAAGACAGAGCAAAACCAGCCAGGAAGAAAGCGTGTGTCACCAAGCTGGTACCCGCCCCGCCCCAGGCTGTGGTGCAGACCCAGGCACTGCGGTAGGGAGGGGGGGGGGGCGGGAAAGAGCCTTCGAACAATCGGGCTTTGTCTGCTCCCAGCAGCCAGTGCCATGCTCCTGTCAGTTCCATTTCTCAAGCTCTCTTCCGGGCAGGTGGGCAGGCAGCTGCATCAATAGCTTCCCTTTATCTATCTGACAGTCCTGTTGCTGTCCTTTGATTGTCCGCCCACCTCTGCCCGGATATCAGGACTCTTGACCCTCCTGGTCCCCCTCCTCCAAGTCTCTTGCCGTCCAGCTCTCTCCCTGGCCATGGCGGGGGGTGCCTCCGTGTCTGTCTCTGTTCGTGTCTCTCCACCCCTCTGCCTCTTTCTCCATAGTTTTCTCTGTATCTCTGTCTTTCTCCTTGATTTTCCAAGTCTCTGTTGACACTCTCTAAATCTCTCTTCTTACCTCTCCTAGGTTCCACCTGCGTTTCCAGGAGAAGCATGTGTATGCACAGAGGGGAGTTGGCTCCTGCAGAAGGGATGGCATGGAAGAGGGCAGCGGGGAAGCTAGTGGGACCCAGGAGGACTTCAGGACTTGTTGATGAGATTTAACGTGTGCAGAGAGACACAGAAATAAACAGGAATGCAGGAAAAGTGTGATGAGAAACGGGGGTCCAGGAAGCTATGGGGGGATCCAGGGAGATTTGAAGAGGTGTCTTTAAACTTGGGCTTTTTAGTCAGGAGGAGAGAGGTAGTTAAATGGTCTGGTGCATGCAGGGAAATGGCAGACTGACATGAGCTGGAGGAATGGGTGTACGTGCGGCCGCCTGGAGGGAAATGGGTGTGATGATCACAGGGACGAGCAAGATGGAAAATGGAAGCTTTTGGGAAAGTCATTGGGTAATAAGTACAACTGATATGAATAATGTCCACCTCAGCACGAGCTTGGGCCTGGCGCTATGGGTAGCATTTAATTCTTGCATTAAATCTAATTGTTACCACCTTTGCTTGTCCCCTGTCACTCCTGGGATGAAAACCAGTTTGGCACTTGATATATTCTCTGGGGCTGCTCCCCTTGTCCCCCAGTTTCCCCCAGGCCCTTCTCACTCATCTCCCCACTGAACTCAGCATCTTCTTCTCAGGACCCACCATCCTCCCAGGTACCAGGTTGGACCGCTCATGGCCCATTGATCCCCCAAGTCTTATCCCACTGCCTCCTCTCTCCGTGTGGTCCCTTCTCTCCATCCCTATGTCCCTGGTCCCAGCTCAGACCTGCTTCTCTCCCACCTGAACCATTACCCCAAACTCTCCCCCTTCTCTGTATCCTTCACTTGACCTCAGAGGCGTCTTCCTGTGTCAGAGCTGACATTGCCTCTGTCTGGCTCACAGCCCTGGCCTGGGTCCCCCAGCATCTCCAAGACAAAGTCCCAGCCCTTCAGCATCCAGAGCAGCACTGGCCAAAAGAAATATAATGCCAGGTACACGTACACTTTTTTTTTTTAATATAAATTTCTTTATTTTATTTACTTTTGGCTGCATTGGGTCTTCGTTGCTGCCCGCGGTCTTTCTTTAACTACGGGGAGCAGGAGCTACTCTTCGCTGCGGTGCACAGGCTTCTCATTGCGGTGGCTTCTCTTGTGGAGCACGGGCTCTAGGCTTGTGGGCTTCAGTAGTTGTGGCACGTGGGCTCAGTAGTTGTGGCTCGCAGGCTCTAGAGCACAGGCTCAGTAGTTGTGGCGCATGGGCTTTGTTTCTCCATGGCATGTGGGAATCTTCCCGGACCAGGGCTGGAACCCGTGTCCCCTGCATTGGCAGGCGGATTCTTAACCACCGCGCCACCGGGGAAGACACCACATGCACTTTTAAATTTTCTAGTAGCCACAATTTTTTTAAAAAGTAAAAAAAACAAAAAAACCCCCAAAAAACAAGAGTTCATTTTAAAATCTCATTCAGCCCAATACATCCAAAACAATATTATTCCAATGTGAAATCAAAATACAGTTTTATTTTTTATTTTTAAAGATTTATTATTTATTTATTTTATGTATTTTGGCTGCGTTGGGTCTTAGTTGCAGCACATGGGATCTTCATTGAGGCATGCAGGATCTTTCGTTGCGGCACTCGGGCTCTTCGTTTTGGTGCGCAGGCTTCTCTCTAGTTGTGGCGCCCGGGCTCCAGGTCACATAGGCTCTTTAGTTGTGGTGCGCGGGTTCCAGAGCGCGTGGGGTCTGTAGTTTGCAGCACAGGGCCTCTTGTTGAGGCGCATGAGCTCAGTAGTTGTGGCCCATGGGCTCAGTTGCCCCGAGGCATGTGGGATACTAGCTCCCTGGCCAGAGATCGAACCCACATTCCCTGCATTGCAAGGCGGACTCTTTACCACTGGACCACCAAGGAAGTCCCCAAAATACAGTTTGAAAGAGGTGGTTTGCTTTCTTATTTTTTGCATGAGAAGTGTTTGGAATCCGATGTGTCTTTTACACTTACAGCACAACTCAGCTGGAGCTGCCACAGTTCACGAGTCAGGAGCCCCCAAGCCGAGTGGCTGCCATATTCTCAGTGCAGCTCCGCCCACTTGTCTATAGGCTGACCTAGTGCATCTGTGATGTTTTGTTATTTTTAAAATTTTTAGGTTGAATATGGATTTGGGGTGGCTTGCTGGAGAGAGGGGCAGTTGATGGAGCTTCATGAGGGTGGTGGCCAAATACTCTTGACATTCATTAAACGTGACACAGATCCAGAGGCGGGAGGGGCTGGGGGTCTGGATCCTGGGTCTGAGGGGGGAGGGGCTGGGGGCGGGGACTCTGGGTCTGAGGGGGGAGGGGACTTAGCTTCCTGTGCACAGGGACACCAGAGGAAGTTAAGAAATTCCACGGTGGCTACAGAATTCCTGCAATATGAAGAAGAGTGGGAGAATAGGAGGCTAGAAGAGAGGGGAAGATGGTGGAGCTTCAACAAGAGGAGAATGTTGACCAGTGGAGAATTCTGGGGGAGAAACTGGAAAGGCAGGTAGGAGAGGTGAGTCCTGGGCGTCGGAGAGGCTCCTCTGTCAGCACCTTCTCAGGTTTGACTGCCCGGGAGGCTTGGATGGCAGGAGCAGGGCCGTGGCCAGGCTGAGTCACTGGGACACCTACCTCCACCCTTTCTGAGGCCCCTTCCCTGCCTTCTTGAGGACAGGAGACCACCTACCTGGGTTCCCAGCCCCCAGCCTCCCCTGGGCCTCCCCTGGCATCCAGGAGGCTGGGGGCTCACTTTTGGCGGGCCCCTGTGGGACGCAGGTGTCCTGTCTTCCTGCCAGCCCTATACTTCCCCCAAACCTTCTCCTAGTTTGTCACCTGTGAAATGCCCAGAAACACTTTCACACCCCTTTCCACCCTGAAGAAGTAGACATATTCTCTCCTCCCTCCCTTTTACTCTCTTTACCTTCCCTTTCCCTCTTTCTCTTCTCCATTTTACCGATGAGGAAGACTGAGGCCCAGAAAATGGAGAAAAATATGCCACTGGGCAGGGAGGCAAGGCAAGGTACCAAAAATCAGATACATTTTTCTTTCCTGTCTTCCTCTCTAAGGGTCTCCTCTCCTTCACCTTAGATCTCCAGAGCTTTTCCACTGTCTTTTTTCAGGTTATAAAAGTGCATACCTACAGAAAAGTAAATGGAAAGAAGCAGTCTACCTTCCCATGACTACCACTGTATGCAGCTTGGTACACATGATTTCACGTTTTATTTTGTGAATATTTTCATTTTACATAGCAAGGATCACATACGCATATATTTCTGTATCTTCCTTTTTTCATTTAACATCACATAGCATAAACATCCTTGCATAACACTAACAATCCTGCATAATTATTATCCTTAACAGCTTCATAATATCCTTGTCTCAAGCTAGCCTATTGTTTACTTAAACACTCCACTGACTCTGGGCATATTCAGTGTTTCCACTGTTTTGCTATGATAAATATTGTTGTGATAAATTCAAACCTTGCTCCACATTTTGGATTTTTATTTTTAGTAGTATCTTCCTAGAACTAGAACTACTGGGTCAAAGGTGGAGAACAAGGGTCCTGATTCACATTGCCAAATCAACTTCCATAAAAATCGTATGAATTTACAGTTTCAGTGGCCGAGAGTGCTGGTCTCACTACCTCTTTACCAGCACTGAGGTTTTTGTGTTTCTTGTTTTGGTTTTAAGTCCCTGCTGATTTGATTGACTTACACACATGGCGTATTGTTGAGGTTTTGATATGTCTTTGAGGAAAAGTAAAGTCAAGTGTAACTGTAGATCATCGATGTCCTTATTTCTGTGAATTTCCTGTTCGGGGTGTAGGGATGGAGAGATGGGAGTATGGAGAGATTAGCAATACTTTCTCATGGTGTCGTTTATCCAGTCGACGTACTTGCAGACTTGGGTATAGACAGCTGGGTTGCTGGGTTGGCCGCAAGGGAAAACTCCCCAGGACACCAGGCCTTGCAAAGTACCTTTGCTCATCAGTGGTCCCCCTGAGTCACCCTGGAGGGGACAAAGCAAATTAGCTTCAGCTTCAGAGTGAAGTCCCGCCCCCACTTCTGTCTCATACACCCCCACGGTTGTCAGTCTTTGTCTTGCCAGACCCTGGACTTCCACCCCGGCCAATGGGGAGAGACTCATTGTCTCTGGGGACCAATAGTAGAGCAGGAATTATGGCCGTCATGGAGAAGACAAACCACGTTCTCTGAAGACATTGGCTTGAGCCCCGGCCAATGGGACCAATCATAGGGAAGGGGCAGGGCTTCCGGGGGGTCAGAGCCCCATTTCTTCCCCATCTTTGAGGACTCAGCGCCAAGCCCATGGGAGAAGGACCACTGTCTCCAGGGAATGGATACATGGGCATGAAAGAGAGACAGGGTGGTCTTGGAAATCAGGGGCCTAACCGATGACACAATTCATAAGGCCCAGTGCAAAATGAAAGTGTGGGCTCCCTCGCTCTGAAAGTATTAAGAATTTCAAGAGGGCAACAGGAGTGCTTTAAACCAAGGGTGGGACTCTCCTGAGTGTGGGACCCTGTGTCACTGTACAACTTGCACATTCATGAAGCCGGCCCTCACTAGGGGAAGAGGAGGATACCCCATTCTCTAGGACACACATTCCTGTCCCATCACCCCACCCCTAACACTTACCCTCCCACTACCCCTGACAGCTGAGGGTGCAGGTGAGAGCAAAAGGAGTGGGGCTACGGGGAGAGAGACAAGGAAAGGGAGAGAGTCACAGAGAAGAGGAAGAGAGGTAAAGCAAAGGATGGAGAAAAGAAAGGTGGAGGAGGAGAAGGAGGACAGAGAAACAGTAGTGTAGGGGCTGGAGAAAGGGGCAGAGAGGTAGGCAAATAAAAAGAGTGACAGAAACAGACAGCCAATGGGGGCGGGGGTGGGTGGCAACACTGATGGAAAGAATGAAATGAAATTAGGTGTAAAGGGAGATGTGGGAAGGTAATGTTCAGAGACAGGGAGGGGGTTACAAAGAGGAGGGGAGAGACAGTTCTTTGCCCAGGAACAGGACCAGGACCCAAGTGAGGTGAGTGAGACATTAACTTCGGGCACACAGTCTCAGTAATTGCAATAAATAGTATTGTATTGCAATACCTTAAAATTGAATTTAATATGAAAAAGTCCATGATGAACACAGTATCCCAATTTTAGATAAAGGGTCAGTACAGGGCTGTGCTGAGACTTATTGAAGCCTGAGGTAAGTGGGAAATTCAGTAAGACTGATGGCTCTTCATTGAAAATTCTGACATTTTGTTCATCGTGGACTTTTCCATAGATTTTTTAAAAAATATTGCATTAGAATGTGATTTATCTTGATTACTGAGTTTTCTGGGCACCCTCTCCCCTTTAAAGTTTGGGTTTGAAGTCAAGGCTTCACTTGCCTTCCCCTAATCCTGGCCGCATGTTGCCCGTCCCCAGCCCCTCCCATTCATCTTTCTGCCTCATCCTCAGGGCCATACCAGCCCCCACTGGGCTGCCACTACTGACCTGAGCAGAGAAGGGGGTAGAGAAAGCTAGGAAAGCTGGGCCTAGGGTGGGGCGGGGGGGTGATGAGGGAATGCTCAGTGCCAAGGTCAGGTGCAAAGATTCTGGATAGAGGGGGATGATGGGGCTCTGTGCTGAGATGAAGCAGCCAGGGACCCAGGGCAGGGGAGGAAGGAGGTCTCACGTTGCAGGCATTGGTGCTGGAGTTGGCGATGCCAGCACACAGCATGGAATTTCCCAGCAAGTCCTTGTAAACCTTCCTGCAGTCTCCAGAGGAGACGATGTCGACATTTGTGCACATGAGTTTCTCTGGAAAGGTCGCTGCAAGATGGGGGGGCGGGGGGGGCTTGTCAGTCAGAGGCCTGGGACTGTGGACCCGTGGGTCCTGGTGGGGAGAGGATGAGGGTCCAGGATCCTAGACCCTGAAGGAGGAGGGGGCTGGGGTGCTCAACATTAGGATCCTGAAAAAGGACCTGAGTCCTGGTCTCCGGGGTCTGAGGGGAGAGGGGTTCAGGGTCTGGGGCTCCTGGGTCACTGAGGGAGCTTCACCAACAGGGCTGGTGGTGGTGGCCCAGCCAGAAACGGTCCATGTGGTCCCAGGGGGTTCACAGCGGGAAGGCAGGTTGACTTTCTTCACAGCCTGGCCCGCCTCTTCAGCTTCACCAGCATGAGGTCATGAACGTGGCTCTGTGTGGAGTAGTCGGGGTGGCGGAATGACATCGTGGCCCCGATCTTCTGGCCTCTTCCCAGGTATTCACTGCCCATGTGCACGTTGTACGAACTGGGAGAAGGGAGCGACATTCATAGAGTCACTGTGAGTGAGAGAGTGGGACAGGGACCTAGAGAGAGAAAAACAGAGATCCTGGGCGGTGGTGGTGGGGGGACGACAGAGACCCAGAGAGTGGGGAGGGCAGAGATGGGGGGCGGTGGAACAGAGCCCCAGAGAGAGGGGCAGAGACCCGGGGTGGGGAACAGAAACTGGGGGGGGGGGGCAGGGAGCCAGAGGGAGAGCTGGAAGTGGTCAGAGCACCCCTGCCCACATACCTCATCATGCAGTGGGCAGCAGTGAGTACCCACCACGCGTTGACCAGCGCGCCGCCACAGGGGAGCTGGTTGCTGTTGAGCAGGGCCACCTGCCAGGGCTGGGAGCCTCTTAGACATGGGACTCCATCAATAATCCTCTCGCTGTCGTTACCCTGGGCTGGATAGAGACATGGAGAAAAGCATGGGTAGTAAGCCTCAGAGGAAGGCTGAGTCAGCAGCGGAGGGATTTGGAGACAGGGATGGAGACAGACAGAGAGACAGGGAGAAATGCAGAGGCAGAAATGGAGAACAGCACAGAGAAAGCAGGAGATGGAGCTGGAGACAGACGGAGGCAGCCGGCTCAGAAACCCAGGAGGAGCACCTTGTCTGTCTGGGGGTGACGACAGAAGCTGATAGGAGAGACCCTGGGTGCAGAAGACAGGGCCTGGGTGGGGGCACAGAGACCCCAGGAGTCAGAAGGAAGCAGGAAGAAAGGAGGCAGGAGGCAGAAGAGTCTTGTCTTCTGAGGGAGGAAGCTGCTGCAGCAGGGGGAGGTCCTGACTCAGGGACCCCTTGGAGAGAGGGGCCCTTGAAGAGGGTCACTGGGGATGATGGGCGGTCCAAGGGTTAGGGCAGCCCTCCCAGACTGGCCCTCGCCTTCCTGTGTAGCAGATCCCAGGGCTAAGGACAGCAGTAGGGTCAGCGGGGGTGGAAGAAAGAATCCTGCCATGCTGGCTTCTCTGAGTCTCTCAGGGGCTGCCAGGCAGAGGAAGGGTCTCTTCTGCTGGGGCTGAGAAGGACGGAGTTCAGGAAGCCGGAGTCCTGGCCCCCAGCCCCCTCCTCCTTCAGACCCAGGAGTCCTTCCCCTTGGGACCCAGGAATCTGGGCTCCCATCTCTCCCCATCCATAAGTCTGTATCCCTAGCTCCTTTTCCCCTAAGAGACCAAAAATTCCAGACCTCCAGCCCCTCATCTGTCAGAGCCAGGCGTCCAGGCTTCGCACTGCCCCTCCCCTCGGGAACAGGAGTCAGCTGTCCAGCCAACCTCATTCCCCCACCCTAAATGAGGCCCCTTCTCACCTCCGGAGGGTCTGATCTGACGTGGGTTGCAGACTCGGTTGGGAGTCAAGCGTCTCCAGACCTGCGCAGGGCGGCAGTCTTAGACCACGTCCAGCCCCCGCCCCCGCCCTCAGCACCCTGGGGTGCAGGTGGAAAAGGCTCTGAGGCACCCTCTTCCTGCGTTTCTGGTTATCTCGAACCCCCCCGAGGCAGCTAAATCACTTGGCAGCACTCTACCTTTTCCACCCTCCCGCCCCTGCGCGTTCGGGGCCCAGCATCCTCGGTGGCCGCTACGGAGATGGAGACGGGAGCCCGGCGCGCTCTGGCTCGAGGGGCCGGAGCAGGGTTCAGGGAGCGGCCGAGCTCAGGAAATGCGCTTTGACTTGGGTCCTCCCTTGGGGCCATTTCCCTGCCCCAGTCCCCTCTCAGGGATGGCCTAGAGCCCATAACGTAATTCTGACCAGCTTATGATAATCTGTTCAGGCTGGAACCCAGTCATATCGTTTGAACCTAATATAGGCTATGAGTGAAAAAGAAAACGCTTTCCCTAACTCCACCCTGATAAATGCTTACCGTTATCAATATAGTCTGTGTTCTCGTGTGATACAGAGATTTCTATACATATTATGTATTTATAACAAAAACGTCTGTACTAAACATTATCTAATAGAACCTTTTTCTTTATAAATGACCTTGAACAATTTTTTCCTCCTAGTATATTTATCTATTTAAAAAATTTGGGGAAATATTTATTTATTTGGTTGTGCTGGGTCTTCGTTGCGGCAGACAGGCTCCTTAGTTGTGGCATGTGAACTTTGAGTTGCGGCATCCGTGTAGGATCTAGTTCCCCGACCAAGGATCGAACCCGGGCCCCCTACGTTGGAAGCTCAGAGTAACCACCAGGGAAGTCCCTCCTCTTAGTGTGTTTAAATGGGTTCTCCTTCCTTCTTAATGGTTGCATAACATTCCATACTATAGTTGTACCCTGATTTATGTAATCTCTTTCAAATTGGAGTATTTTTGGATAGTTTTAAGTATAATAATGCCAGGTAGAACTTCCTTGTACATTCATCTTCGCTAATTGTGTTCATTCAAGAAATATTTTTTTTTTTTAGCAATGTTTTTTATTTTTATTTTTATTTTTTAAACCTTTCTTACAACACTTCTTAATTTTATTTATTTATTTATTTTTGCTGTGTTGGGTCTTCGTTTCTGCGCGAGGGCCCTCTCCAGTTGAGGCAAGCGGGGGCCACTCTTCATCGCGGTGCGCGGGCCTCTCACTATCGCGGCCTCTCTTGTTGCGGAGCACAGGCTCCAGATGCGCAGGCTCAGCAATTGTGGCTCACGGGCCCAGTTGCTCCGCGGCACGTGGGATCCCCCCAGACCAGGGCTCGAACCCGTGTCCCCTGCATCGGCAGGCAGATTCTCAACCACTGCGCCACCAGGGAAGCCCATTCAAGAAATATTTACTGAGCACCTATTCTGTGCCAGCAATTATTCTGGTTCCTGGGGACACTGTGGTCAACAAAGCAAACAAAAGTTTCTTCATACAGGCTCTTGTTCTAGTGGGTGGAGACTGTGAATACAAAAATAAATATATAAAATATATAGTTTGTTAGATGTTGGTAAGTACTACAGAGAAAAATAAAAGCAGGGAAGAGGGTATTTAAATCAATGCCACCATTCAGCCATTTAACAATCATTTAATAAATATATTTTGTAATTCCTATGTGCCTGCAACTTACTATTATGCATCAGAAGGTCAAAAAACATCTTTGCTACACCACCAGACTGTATGAGAAAGTAACAGACCTGTATTTATTCCAGAGTCACCTTGCAACTAATAATGAACAGAAAGTAGAACTCTATTCTCAGTATATTTTCAAGGTAAACCAAGCAGTCACCCATGATTATTTTTCACATCTAATCTTTTAGGCAGTATCGACTTGCTTTGTTGCAGTTTGTGCTTTTTCAAAGCAAAAGCTCTGCATTAAAAATACAAGACTGAGAGAAATGTGCATTGAAAAGGAAAAAAGCAGAAATGTCATGTGGAGAACCTGGGAACAAGAAAGAATATCATGGGGATTGTCTGAGTCATAGTGTACCTTCAAAAGCTGAGTGATAGGTTTAGAGTTGCTCCTGGCTTCTTAATTATCTGGGCACTGTTCTAAACCAAGGATAATTTACTGTATTCTATAAATAAGATTTAAAAAACGAGCAGGGAAGAGGGATAGGGAGTTATTGGTTTCCTCCACTCTCAGGGACCCCTGGGGTTATAATATTAGGAAGATTCCACATGAAGACGACATTTGAACAATATCTTAAAGGAGATGGTGGATTGATCCATGTAGCTACTTGGAGGAAGTGAGTCCTAGGCAGAGCAAATGGCCAGGTAAGTTAGGCAAGGGGCATGCTTAGAATGTTCTAGCAGGGGAGCCCTTTTGACTGGAGCTGAATGAGCAGGGGAACAAGGTCAGGTAATGAGGTCAGAGAGATAATAGGACTAGGATGACATAGGACCTTAAAGATCAGTGTAGGACTTTGGTGTTTACCTTGAGTGAGATGGGAACCATTATACTTGAAGGCAAGTTCCTAAAAGCGGAATTGACCCCAACTTCTAAATCAGACCCCAAAAATGTGATTTGTTCCTCAGTCCTGAGCCCAAATCTTACCTCAATCCTGACCCCTACCCCAACTCTATTTTTGTCCCATAAAAGACATTATTGTTGCCTACTCAAACATTCATTCCTTCTGTCTTTCGATCAGAACCGCAATTTTGTTTGGATAATCTTTTATCCTCGTCATGATTGTAAACTTTACTGCACCAAGCAGAAAAGCCATTTCTGCCTGCCAGGGATTGGTTTAGAAGTGAACATGTGATGCAGTTCTGTCCAATGAGGAATGAGGGGAAGACCACTGGGGCACTTCTCGGAAAGGCTTTCTTATTTCCAAAAAGAGACACCGGAAGAATTCTCTTTTCTTCTTCAAGATGGTGCCCCTTCTGGATGTAAAATCTGGAACGGTGGAAGCCTTCCTGGGACTGGGGAGAGAAGTGGCTGGTGGACCAAGCCAAAACACCGCAGATGGTCAAGCAGAGAGATGGAGTGACGTAACAAGATTTGTGTTTTCTGGCTGCTACATGAAGGGGATTTTAAGGGGATGTGGAGATATGAGGAAACTATTGTTATTGTTCAGATGAGAGACGATGACTTGGATAAAGCCATTGGGGAGGTGGAGATGGTAATAAGTGGATGGATTCAAGATGCATTTAGAAGAATCAACAGGGCTTGGTGATGGATTGAATGGAAGTTGTGGTGAGGGAGACAGATGTTAAGGCTTCAAGGTCTCTTGCTTGATGGATGGTGGTACCATTCATTGAGAAGACACAGCTGGATACGATCAAGTGCCTATGAGAGAGTGAAAAAGACCTCACTCTTTTTTAACAGAATGCTGAGGAGGCAGGGGGCTGAAGAGAGAATCCAGGGACTTCATGCATAATTCTAACTCCAATCTTTACTTTGACACAATTCTCAACACCAATCTTTTTTTTAAATAATACAATTATTTTATTATAAGCCTGAATATCACCTGACACATATTCCAAAACTAAACAATGTTGTATGGGAAACAGAATAAATAAGCATATTGAAAGATGGTAGTCTATCTTCTCATCCACCCCTAACGTTGATAAAGGATACAGTCAAATTATAGAAATTTTAAAAGGTAACACACAGGTTTCACTTTGAATTCTGACCAAGCTTGGTATCTGATGGTAGAAGACACATATACTAAAGGCTCAACACCGATATTGATGCAAGCCTGAGTCTTAACCCAAAACCTCAACTCGTACCCAACCCTAACCCTCAATTCTACTATATCCTTGACCAATTCTAAACTTTTACCTCAACTTGGAATCTAGTTCCTGACCAAGTTCCTGCCTCCAAATATCAACACAGGCTAGATTTCACCCCTCAATCAACCTTAACCCTGACTCTTGACGCAAACCCTGGATCCCTAACCATGACCCAAACTCAACCTTGACCCAAACACTGAATGTCACCATAGCCTCTGTCCCAAACCTGACCACATGCACAACTCAGACTATAGTCTTCATCCCTGTCTTATTCCGGGAAGACCACATTGACATCCATCCCATGAACCCATCCCCAGCTCACACCAACACTCTGACTCCAGTCGCGGCCCTACTCTCGTCTACAACCCAAATTCTACACGAAATCCCATCCCACTTCCATGCCAAACTCTTTCCCTCACCCCATCTTCATTTTTCCAACTCCATACCCCACCTGACTCCATACTTCCTTTCACACACACACTCTAAAATAAAGTTCACCAGTTAACACCATACAGTTAATCCCACACTGACTAAGTTCAAGTGAAGTCCCCAAAACTTCTGAGACACTTACTCTCATCAAATCCCAAATCAGACCCCAGAATTCGGACCCCCGACCCCACTAATTCCACACCGGGACCCTGGCCATGAGGGGTGTCAACCCTCTTGACTTGGGCTCCCAAATCAAGTAGGGGCAGATGCTAGGCCACTCGACCTCACAGCACCGTGAGCCAGCAATCTGTATCTTTCCCTCCTGGCTTCCCAAAGAGAGGAATTTTGGCAAGACTTCCAACCTGTTATCTGTTGTCCAAATCTTCATCCCTGGATTCTCTCTTCAGCCCCCTGCCTCCTCAGCATACTGTTAAAAAGAGGAAAGAAGCTACGCTACTCTGGAACCCTGCTATAGACTCCTAAATCACCAGAATGTCTCTTCTGCTGTGCTTGGCATATATGTCTTTCTTTTTTTTTTTTTTTTAAGATTTAATTTTTTATTTATTTTGGCTGCGTTGGGTTTTTGTTGCTGCGTGCAGACTTTCTCTAGTCGTGGCGAGAAGGGGCTACTCTTTGTTGCGGTGCTCAGGCGTCTCATTGCGGTGACTTCTCTTTGTTGTGGAGCATGGACTCTAGGAGCATGGGCTTCAGTAGTTGTGGCATGTGAGCTCAGTAGTTGTGGTGTATGGGCTTAGTTACTCCACAGCATGTGGGATCTTCCTGGACCAGGGATAGAACCCATGTCCCCTGCGTTGGCAGGCGGATTCTTATCCACTGTGCCACCAGGGAAGTCCGGCATATCTGTCTTTATGTTGTTGTTGTGGTTTTTTTTTGGTTGTGTTGGGTCTTAGTTGCGGCAGGCAGGCTCCTTAGTTGTGGCATGCATGTGGGATCTAGTTCCCGGGCCAGGGATCAAACCTGGGCCCCCTGCATTGGGAGTGTGGAGTCTTAACCATTGCACCACCAGGGAAGTTCCTGTCTTACTGTGTTCTTGACTATTTAATCTGACTTTATTGCTAAACACTGGTCTTCACAAGCAGAGGAAATGTGTCTGGTGTTCAAAGGTGTTTTTATAAGCACCCAGCCCAAACCAGGGAGCATAGGAGGTACTTAAATAAATACTAGTTTGCAAACCACTGTCATCCACAGAGCAGTCAACAACCCAGTCCTTCCTTGTTCCCTGAGTCATTCAGCCACAGGGTGTGATAGGAAGAACTTGACCTCACAGGTCAGACAAACCCAGGTTTGACCAACCCTAGTTGCCCTCCTCGTGATCTCAGGTAAGTGATTTAATTTTTCCAAGCCTCACTTTTTCCCTCTCTAAAGTGGAGGAAAGCAAAATCTACTTCTAAAGGCAAGTGAAAGAATTAAATAATATTGGCTGCCTTACCTCATCCTACCAGGAATGAGGCAGCTTCCATTTCTTATGCATCTACTATGTGATGTGTCGGACGCTCTGCAAACCACATCTCTATTCGTCTCATGGGACCAAGCGAGGACTGTCTTCCCCATTTTATAGATGAAAAAAGGGAAGCTTAAAAGAAGCTAGAACCCTTGTGCAAAATCAACAGCTAAGGAGGCAGAAGGGTCAGAATTCGAATGCTGAGGATTGCCCATAGTCTAACCATTGTACAAACCCACAATCTGAGAAGGAAGTTTCCCTGGGACACTGTCACATATGCTCAGAATCTCTTTTGGCTAAAAATGAACTCGGAACCCCATAGGCTTATTATTAATGAGGCATGCCCCCACGTTGACGAGAGCCCCAAATCCCCAGCCCTCTCGTGCCCTTTGGGTTTAGTCCTGTTCCTAAGTCCCACCCAGACACCCAGCTTCATACTTCCTTTGCACACAGACTTATGTCCTGATCCTTTGCCTGATGACTCATCTTCCAGCTCATGATCACACCTGAGAACTGGTATCTTGCTGTCCTGCAGCTGTGCCTTACCCTGAGGGATCCTGGACATTGCGATTCTGGAACCTCCTGATTCAGCTCCTTGGGTTCTGAAGGCCCATTGTTTCTGACTTCCAGGATTCCATTCCCCCCTTTTTTCAAGAACAGCTCCCACTTCTTTTGGGAATCTGCCCCCTCATTTCATGTAGTTCTGGTGAAACTGTCAATCACAGTTTTCCAAACCCTCCCACCCACTGGGATGGACTCACGACCCAGCCAAGCCAACAAGATCATTGTTTCCTCCCTAGAAATAATGATTAATCCAGTGGGTGGGCTCATTTCAAGCTGGACCAATCAGAATTCTTTCCTGGGATTAATATCAAGATGTTGGGAGAAAAGAGATCTTTGTTTCTGCTGGGTTTGCTTAACTGGGCTGCTATGTTCCCTCCATGTGACGAAGTTTGTCTACAGAGGCTAGAATGAGATCCACAGGAGAAGGAAAGAGGCAAGCAGAGATGAGAAAGAGTTCACACATATGAGAGAGAGAAACAGAGACAGAGAGAAGCAGGCAGAGTGACAGAGAGAGAAATTGTCACAGAGAGACAGAGATGATTGGCTTAAGTCACCAATACAGGTACTTGAGACTCATACCCATGTCACTTCTAACATTATGAATCATCTCCAAGGCCTTCCTAGGCACCTGCACCAACGAATCCCCTTTTACGCATAAGCCAGTTTGAACTGGGGCTCTGTCACTTGTATACAAAAGCTCCCTGATATAGGTGGGTCCTTCCAGCTTTTGTGCATGACTGGTGTTGTGATCTCCTGCCAGAATCCACAATCCATGATTCTATTCCTGAATTTCTGGTTGACCTTGGACAAGTCCTTTCCCCTCCTTGACCTCAGCCGCCCTCCCCCTTCATGCCATAAATTAATCTTCAAATCCTTTCTGGGTTCACATTCCATTGGGGATATTTAAATATCAGTTGGGTATTGGGATGTTAAGTAAAGTGTTTTTTAGGAGGAAAAAAGTACATGTGAATAGACGCCCACAGGCAGGCTCAGAGAAAGAGTCACGCCTTCGTGGTAGTTTAAATCACTTATATGGGGCAGTTTTTCTGAGTTTCCTCTGGCCAATCATCTTGCTTTGTCTGGCTCTGAGTCCATATTTGGTTTAATTCAGGGTCCTCCCCTGTGTGTGTGCATCTCTTAGCCAAGATGGAATCCAGCGCACAGACCTGTGGGAAGGTCGACACCACATATTATGGGGTGGCGCCCCTTCCCTTTTCGAACTCTAAGGAGCCTTTCTGTACATGTGTAGTTGGGAGGTCTCCTTGAACTCGAGAATGAGAAATATGTGGTCTCCTTATCTCTTATCTGGGCAGGGCTCAGCTCCTCTCTCCTGCTATTGTCTTCATCTTGGAGTATCTGTCTACAGGGGACAAAATCCAGCGGCTCAGCCTGGGGACCTTCTGTCTCCTGCCTCAGTTTCATGGATGTTCATGGGTACATATTTAAGCTATTTCTATATTTCTTGCACCGTACTCTGCATATCTCACAATTTTTATTTTTTTATTAAAAAAATTTTTTTTGTTAAAGTATCTTTTTTAAAAAATATTTATTTATTTATTTAGGCTGCACTGGGTCTTAGATGAGGCATGTGGACTTTAGTCGCAGCATGTGGACTTCTTAGTTGCAGCATGTGAACTCTTAGTTGTGGCGTTCATGCAGTATCTAGTTCCCTGGCCAGGGATCAAACCCGGGCCCCCTGCATTGGGAGCGTGGAGTCTTACCCACTGGACCACCAGGGAAGTCCCCATATCTCACAGTTTTTAAGGAGAAATCTCCCCCCAAAGCTTAGATACAGTTTAGCTGCTCAGAAAAACTAAACAAAAACCCGTTCAACTATGTCTTTCACAGGCCAGCCCATTGGATATTTGGAAATCCTTATGTCTTCTCTCCCCTGAAATTAACCTCCCATTCCTCCAAGTCCTTCCAGAAAAAAAAGGGGATCACTTTGGCCAGTGGTGATGGCCCGAATGGCCATGCAGGTCCTGATCTCTCTCGATCTCCCATCACACCTCCCAGCAGGGTTCAGACCCTCTGCCCCTCCACCCCTCTCAAGAGGGCCAAAGCACACACAGGCAAGGGGCCAGGCTGATGTTGTGAGTTTATTGAGGGAGATCTAGAGCTCATCTTGGGATCAGCCCTTTCTGCCCATGGTCTTAATCCAGTCCAGATAGTGGCAGATGTTGGTGTAGACGCCAGATCTCTCAGGCCGCCCATAGAGGTCTGATCCCCAGGATGTGATGCCCTGGAGAATGCCACCACATACCAGTGAGACCCTGGAATCTCCCTAGAAGGCGAGAATAGAAGACTTTCCCCTAAGATGCCCTGCTGTACCAGTATTAAGTACCAGCTTTGTAACGTGATTGGGTCCCTTGGGATAAGAGCATTGTATCCTGGGACGAATGGTGAGAGAGAGCGGTGGGGCTTCCATGTGCAGGAGATGCAGACAGGATGTCTAAGGGCAGTGGAAGAAATCCTTACCAACGAGGGAAGAGAATGCTGTCTGCAGGGTACAATCCAGAGAGAAGAAAGTAGGAATTACATGGAGGGGACTGAGTTCCTCCATTCCTGGCCAATCTTGAAGAGATCATTGAATCCAGTTACAAAACAGAGGAGAAAGGAGCAGGGTTCTTTTGGATACACACACACCCAAGGGACAGTGGCGGGAGTATTTGGGAAGAAACCATTGTCTCTAGGGAATCCTCCAGAAAGATTAGATTCCATGGCCGGATCACTAATGGAAATGATTCTATTCCTGGCCAATAGGAAAGGAAGCGTTGAAGCATTGTCTTCAGGGACCAATCATAAGCAAAGGGGGTGGGGCTTCCATGAAGGGGACAAATCCAAGGGGAGCCGTGAGGACTGAAGTTGCAGCCAATAGGAAAGAGAGTGTTATACCTATGGCAAATCTCCAGATGTGTCACCTTGGGGTTGGGGAGCTCACTGAGGGAGCATTGAAGTCAATGGCGCCATTCCCTGGCCAGCTGGGAAGACAGCATTGTTCCCCAAGGAACCAATCATAGGAGAAAGCAATCATGCTAGGGAACCCAGTCAGGACTCGAAGAAAAATAGCTGACTACCTGATCATCGGTAAAGTCAGCACAAATTCCAGGCACTAACACTGAGAAAGAGGGCAGGGAGCTTGCGTACCCTCTAGACTCAGACTCTCTCCTTCATGGACTTATGCCCTCACTCCCTTTAATCCCCACCCTGCAGGCAAGCGTTCCCAAGAAAGCAACAAGGACAATTCAGTTATTCTGATTCCTGTGCTGTGTAACCTGCAGGGAGAGTGTGCCTTCTCTGAACCAGCTTCCCACTCTGTAGAGGTAGGGGTGCTGACTCTTGGGGAAAACCCCACTGCCAAGATTCCAGTCTCTACAGTGCGAGTGAGGGAAGAAGAGAGTTTCAGAAGTCACTCACCTGGCGTGTATCAGCCCCACTGCTTTCATTTGCACAGACCATACTATCTGTGACTTGCCCAGGGTAGGCGTCTTCACACTGCTTCTGAGGAATAATTTTTACTTCTGCACAGCTGAGGGTGTCAGGAAAATTCTCTGAGGGGGCAGAGGTTGCAAGTTCCCAGAGACAGCAACACTTTTCCCTCCATCCCTGTCTGTATCTAACCTCCCTTCTGTGTATCCACAGCTGCACAGGGTTTTCTGACACATTTCACAGGGCACATCACTTCTCACCACATGAAACAAAGCCATGGCCCCTGCTGTTTCTTTTTCTCCACCTAAAGAAGGACCTTTGGACCCTACCTTTTGTTTCTTGCCCTGAGTTATTTTCAAATTAAGGATCAGGTGACTGGGGGACATGGATGTGCCCCCTTGGGACACCTCTGACCCTTTCTAATCTTCCCATTCCCAGACCACCAGGTCTTCAATCTCAGCTAAATCTTACTTCTTCCAAATATCACCTCTTTCTAGAAGCCTTCCCTGACTATTCTAATTAAAACAACACATCTCGGGACTTCCCTGGCAGTCCAGTGGTTAAGACTTCTTCCAATGCAGAGGGTGTGGGTTTGATCCCTGGTCGGGGAGCTAAGATCCCACATGCCTCAGGGCCAAAAACACCAAAACATAAAACAGAAGCAATATTGTAACAAATTCAATAAAGACTTGTTAAAAAATGGTCCATATCAAAAAAAAATCTTAAAAAAACCCCCAAACACCACCTCTCCATCACTCCCTATTCTCTTCCCCTCTATGATATTCCATTATAGCACTTGACTCTACCTAATATTTCATTTTATATGTATTTGTTTATTGTCTATTTCCCCACTTAGCATGCAACTCCATAAGGCTTTGTACACTACAGTACCTGGGGCATATCAGATGCTCACAAAATCAGTGTTGAATTGGTGATTGACAGTGGAATTAATCTTTCTTATTAACCTTTGAAGAATAGACTTGAGAGGGAAAAAATTCTATCTGGTACCTCTATGTGCCAGAAGCTATAGGCCCACAATCTCATTTGACCCTCACAACAGCTCTTTGAAGGAGGGATGCTTTCATTCCTTCATCTATGCATTCTTTCAACAAATGTTTATTGAACACATACTGTATACCAGTCACCACCCTGAACACTAAGAACACACAATGAAGAAAATAGATATAACCTGAGCCCTCATGGAGCTTAAAAATCTATTGGATAATTATCCCAGTTTTGTAGATGAGGAAAGTGAGGTCAAGAGGTGGGAAGGGACTTGCCCAGAGAAAAGGGGCAGAGCCATGGTTTGAAATGACCTGCCTGATTCATGAGCAGCTAGGTTTCCACAGCATGCCATTGTCTTCTTAGGAGTCAGACAGGCAGGGACCTGAATCCTGACTTTGCTTTCCTGGCGAACCACATCACCTCTTTGAGCTGAGCCCCAATGTTTTCATTGTGAAGCAGGGCAAAGGGCTACCTGAACTCTGAAGCCCCAGAGGGAGGACCTCCATGGAGGTCCAGACTTTTGGGTCCAGAGTGAGGAGGGAACTGGGGACCTAGACTGTGAGTCCTGGAGGAGGAAAGACCTGGACTCCTGGGTGTGAGGGGATCTGGGGCGAGGAATCTTGGGTTCAAGAGGGAGAAGAGGGAGCCTGTTTTCCTGGGCCACTGAGGAGCCCATGTATCCCAAGTCTGTTGTGAAGACTATGTAGAATCCTGTACCCATAAAAGGTCTCATAACTCTCCACCTTAAAGGAGGGGTGCATTCATTCATCCACTCATTCATTCATCCATCCACTTTTTAGAGCCCTGTTAACGATCTGTTAATTTGTTTCCTTTCTCCCACCACTCCTGTTAATATTCTGGTCTTTAAGGTTTCTAACATGGACCCCTTGTGAACTTGAACATCACAATCACCTTCCCTTCTTTATCTACTCTACAGGCAAAGCTTTGCCAATGGCTTGGGGCCCACTGGGACAACCAGCTCCTCCTCTCCCTCCCACTACCTTGGGGGCTGGTGACCGAGCTCCAGCTTGAGATGGTGCACTTCTGGCCAACTTGAGGGCAGTGATCTGCCAGGTTGATGGCTTCACTTTGGGCCCCAGGGATGCCCGACCACATAGTCGAATGAGCATCAGATCACCGTTGTGGTCTTCGTTGCTGCTGTTGTAGCAGGGGTGTGGGATGGACTGAGCCACAGCCGTTTCTTGTTCTGACCCATCCTTATCCTGCAGACTGTGATCTCCCAGGTGGACTGTGTATTTCCTGTAATGATGGGGGTGGTTTGGGACCCAGGCAGGGATAAGGGCTCCCAGCCCCCTCCTCTCTAAGACCCAGGAGTCCAGGTCCCCTCTTCTCTCAGACCTCCATTCTCGGGGATCCAGTCCCCAGCTGTTGCCTCCTGAGGCAAAGCCCCAGCCCCCTCTTTCCCCAGGCTCCAGCCCACCTCTGCCCCCGGAATCCACTCACAGTTTTTTACGGTGGGCTGCTGTGAGGACGCAGTTGTCATCTATGAGAACATCCCCACATATTAGCCGGACACCCTGGAACAAGGCCGTCTGCCAAGGCTGCTAATGGGGCGTGCACTCCTGGCCCTCCAGCACCTTGGTCTCCTGTGCTCTCAAGTGTCCTGCAGCAGGAGGGAGAGGGTTAGATCACCATCCTCTGGGTCAGTGCAGGGGCCAGGAAAAGCACTGTGGTTTCAAACGGATACACACACACACACACACACACACACACACACACACCCTCCGGTGTTTGCCTCGCAGCTTGCACATGCTGCTACGCAGATACACATGTACGCTCATGGAAGCCCGTGAGTCATCACACACAGAGTCACACACCTGAGCATGTGCCCACATGCCCCGTGCACTCCTGTGTGTATCTGTGCCCCCTCAGCAGGCAGCCCTGCTGGCTTCGTGCACTCCTGCAATATCAGCAGAACTCAGCGCATTCCTACCTGCCGCCGCGTGCGCCGTGCCTCCGGCCACCCCACAGAAGCTCCCGCACGTAATCGCGTGCTTCCCGTCTCCCCACATGCCACCACGTGCACCCTTTTAGCCACCACCATGGTATTCCCACAGGCTCAGGTGCTCCACCGATGACTTCCGGGCGCCCCCCGCCCCCCACCTGCCCGGGATTCCAACAGCAAGAGCTGGAACATCCAGACCCAGACTCTGCAGCAGGTGTGGGATGTCCCACGGTGGGGTCTGGGAGACAGAGAGGACAGGGCTGAGCGGAGGAGGAAGGAGACCAAAACCCTAGGGATCTTGGGGTTGGGGAGGAAGCAGAGCTTCTGGAGCAGTTCTTCTGGGTCCCGCTGGAGGAAGGGGCTGGGGACCCAGATTCTTGGGTGTGAAGAAGAACGGGATGGGGCCCCAGATTCCTGAATCCGAGGAGCTGGGAGCTCAGGGGCTGGATTCCTACGTTCCAAGGAAGGAGGGAGTTAGGATCCCCAGACTCCAGGGTCTGAAGGAAAAGGGAACTGGGAGCTGGGACTCCTAAGTCTTGGAGAGCAGGGGCTGGGGTGCTGATTCCTGGGTCTCAAAGGAGGAAGGGATCTGAGGTTGAGGTCCTGGGCCCTGGAGGAGGGGGCTCAGGGGCCTGATGCCTGTGTCTGAGAACTTTGGCATCTCACCTTACAGAATTCAGGGGGCGGGGTCACCTACTGATTCGGATCCAGAGGAAGAACACCCCGCGTACTTCAGCTCTGCCTGCCTGGTACAAGATTCTGGAGCCTTTTAACTGGGACCACCAGCCTCCTGCTCCATCTCCTCCCACTTGGGGGCCGGCGGAGTAGCAGGGAACTGGACCCCTGGTTATGAGTGAGGAGAGGCTCAGGGGCTGAATGGAGAATCTGGAGGGAGGAGGGGTTGGAATCTCTCTTTTTTTTTTTTAAATTGGGGTAGAGTTTTTTACAATGTCTTGTTAATTTCTACTGTACAACGAAGTGGAGTTCCCTGTGCTCTACAGCAGGTTCTCATTGGTTATCTATTTTATACATATTAGCATATATATGTCAATCCCAATCTCCCAATTCATCCCACCACCCTCCCCTCTTCCCCCCTTGGTGTCCATGCTTGTAAACTGATACAGCCACTGTGGAATCTCTAACTCTTGAGGTCTGGGAGTGAAGGAGCTGTGACTCCTGGGTCTGAAGCAGAAACGGCTGGGGGCCCAGACATCCTGGTCCGAGCGAAGAGGGGGTGAGGGCCCCTGACTCCTGGAGCTGAGGGAGGATGGGACTGGGGTCCTGGACTCCTGGCTCTGAGAGAGGGGGGAGGGGGCTGGGGCCCGGGACTGCTGGGTCAGAAGTAGGAGGGGGATGGAGGCCCGGATTTGAGGTCTGAGGGAGAAGGAGCTGGCAGCTGAATTCTTAAGTCTTTTCGGAAGGAGTAATTTGGAGCCTGGGTTTTTGTGGGAAGAGGGGGCTGCCAGTAACCTGGAATGGAAGACAAGCCAGTCTTCTTGGTCCCGACTTCTGAGGGCGGATCGGCCCGGCCCACGGACTGCCCCCTGAGAGGTCCAGATTCCGGAAAGGCAGGTTTGGGAGGCGCTGTGACCTGGTTTCCCCTTCCCCTGGGGGCGATGGGACCAGCCCAAGCAGAACCCAGGAGCTTTGCTGCAATAGGGCTGATGGAGACAGACTTAGGCAGGACCTGCTCGGGGCTTATGGGGAATTGCAACGCGGTGGTGGTTCCCTCTCTGCCCTCCACCGCCCACCCGGTCCCCATCCTTTAGCTCACAAAACCGGCAGTAGGAAGGCGCGGCTCAGCACGTTTAATGTAAAATCATCCCTTGGAGGATCGGAGGGGACAGAGAATCTCTCCCAACTTCTCCCGGTCGGGCCCCGGCCAGGATTCAAACCCTGGACACGCCTAGAACGGGGCCAGAGCGGGACAGAGACCGACACACTGCCTGAGTTCCACGTGGGGGAAGCTACCCTCTCGTGAGGTCACGAGGCTGGATCTATGACGAAGGAGGCGTGGCCACAAGGGGTAGCGTCCAGAGGGGGAATCTCATTGGGCAAAGCGCGGAAAGGAGGAGCTATTTAGTGGAAGTCTTTACTGCGGTAGAACCAAAGGTGATGCCGTTCCATGGGGGCGGTGGCAGTTCTGGTGACGTCATAGATATGGGGCCAAGAGGGGCGGAGGTGTCTCTCCTCTCCTTTTCAAGGCGGCGTGGCTCTATCATTCGCGGGGGCCAGGGTCTGAATATCCAGAAGCTGGGAACTTGAATATCCAGAAGGCGTCTCCAGGCCAGCCGAAGCCAAAGGCGGAGACCATTGAGGCTGGAGTCTTGCAAACCCTCCTGCCCTGCGCCCACCCTCCTTTCCTGGTCGTCCAAGGCGCGAGGTCTCAGTTGTTCTCCATGGTTTTTCGAATCCAGTCTAGGTAGTGGCACACACTAGTATAGACGGCAGGGCGCTGGGGTCTGGAGCAGGGCTCCGAGCCCCCGGACACCACACCCGCCAGGGCCCCATTGCAAACCAGGGGGCCCCCAGAGTCACCCTGTGCGCGGAAGAAGAGCAGGGAAACTGTTAGGCCAGTCTACTCAGGACATGACACAAGGCACTTTCTCCCTCTCAGGAAGCTCCCAGTTCCCTCCTCCTACAATACCCAGGAGTCCAGGTCTCCAGTCCCTCCTCCCTCAGACCCAGGAGTAAAAGCTCATAGCCCCCACCTCCCCCTAGGACCTAGCATTGTGGATCCCTCTTCCCCCAGGACATAGAGTCCAACCCCCAGTTCCCTCCTCCTTTAGATCCAGGAATCCTGGCCCTGGTCCCACCCCCTCCCAGGACCCAGGTTTCCCAGCTCCTTCCTTGCTCTGATCCAGTAAGTCTGGGGCCCCAACTCCCTTCTCCCCCAGGACCCTGGAATCCCCACAGGATACCCATCCCTCTCCTTTCCAGAGGAAATCTCACCTGGCAGGAGCCCCGGCCGCCCTCCCAAAGGCCGGCACAGAGCATGTGGTAGAAGACGTGGCCTGGATATGCCCGATAGCAGAGTTTGGTCTCCAGGATCCTGATGTTGGCACACTGCAGCGTGAGTGGGTACTGCGCTGTTGGGGAAGGAGGTCCATAAAAGATCAGCAGCTGTCTCCATCACACTCAGCACCCCCCCACCTCCCCACTTTCCTAAGATGGACCCACGGAGCCACAACATAAGACTCTCAAAGACAGAAACAAGAGAAAGTGACAAAGCAACAGAATCACAGCATGCAAGAGAAACAGATGGATATGATGGGGAGAGGGCCAAAGAGAGAGAGAGAGAGAAAGACGCAGAGAGTCAAAAGACAAGGAGAGATACGTATGTAACTCATACAGAGAAAAAGAGGGACCTTGGCAGGAGACAGAGACCTCTTAAGGGGAAAGAGATTCTCAGAGGAGGAAATGAAGAAATAGGGAGAAACAGACCCAGAGATATCCAGGGAGAAAGCAGTGAGATAAAGGGGAGGAGACATTTATAGGGAGATGGTCATTGACAGAGACAGAGATACAGATTTAGAGAGACCAGATAGAAATAGAGGGAAAGTGGGGGGAGGGGGCCTTGTAGGGAAACAGCAGCCCTTGGGGTGAACTGCAGTGGACCCGTTCACCTGCAGTGGATACAGAACCTGTATCTTGTTTGAAGGGGGCAGCCTCCACTGATTCTGCCCAACAATGGTCATTATTTTAGAAATATGAACCCAGCATTGCCAGTCTTGAATTTTTCAAGCGAATCCAGAAACTTGGCTTTGATGTAAAATCTCTCAGGTTTTAAATGTTGGCAGCAACAAACTGAGGTGTTTTGTTTTTTTTTTTTCAAGACATTTTGAAAACCAGTACTGCTGTGGGAGGCCAAATTTGACTAATGGATTTGCTGATTTGTGATTCTGAGTGACGTAGACCTTATTTCAATTCTAAGATGCATATATTTTCACATTTAAACATCTCTGAAATCAGGATGTGCCTTCCAGTAAATATTGTCATACAAGGATAGATGGCACCTTTTTTTCCTTTTCTCGTTTTTAGCGGGTTGTAGAATAATGATGCATCTTATAATTTATAGCATTTAGATCTGATGAAATATATGGGTAGATAGATAGGTGATAGATAGATAGAACATAGAGATGAAAAAGAGAGGGGATTCAGACCTCTGGCATGGGCTGTACCCTTAGGACTGGATGTGGCCCCCCAGCCTGAGATTAGGCACTGGGTGCCTGGGGAGACGCAGGTCTGGCTGAGGTTGAGGGGCTGCACGGCAGGTCCCAGAAATGCCTTCCTGGACAGACGAATCAGCATGATGTCATCATTGTGGTCTTGGGCACTGAGGTTCTGGTTGAACCCAGGGTGAGGGAAGAAGTCTGTGGCCCGGAACAGCTGCTCTGGACCCTCCCATTTCCAGAGGTGGTGCTCCCCGAGTCGGACCCACAGATACCTGTTGGACAGGTCCCAGAGGTCAAGGTGGGATAAGGTGAGGTGTCTTCTCAGCCCCTGTCCTCTTTTTTCTGTCCACCAGGATGCTATGTGACTCTCCACAAGCCACACACCCTCTCTGGGCCCCTATCATCTTCATGTGACATAGAGTGCTGTGTGATTTTAAGCAAGGCACACACCCTCTCTGGGCCCCTGCTTCCTACTCCATCTCTTTGTCTGCCTCTAACTTTGTAGCTCTCCCCCAAAGCTCACACCTCTTCCTAGCCCCATGTCAAGTAAACCACCTTCCTCTCTGCCCCACCTGGAGCCTTAGTGGTGACCTGAGTTCCCTGGAACCATGGAGACAGGTGGAGGCTCCACCTACCACCCAAAAACAGCCCCACCCCCTGCCCCCACAGGTCTGGTGGTTTCTGTAGGGAGTGGCTCTGTGTGTTTTGGTGTGTGTGTATGGAAGGGGTGGGATATGGAAAAGCCCCAAGTTGGAGTCATCTGTAGGCTCAGGCTTTTCCTGTCTGCCAAATCCCTCATCTCTCAATGCATTTCTTCCTGAGGTCTAGCCTCAAGCCCTCTCACTGCACGTCCCAGTACACTTGTTCTGCTCTGGGTTCCTGCCCTGGATAGCTGGAGACCCTCAAGGGGTCTATATGTCCATCCCCCAGACTCTGACTCTGACATTAGGGACGAGGCTACTGACTGAGAACTCAGGGTTTGAGGAGTATGAGGTGTTATTTCTACCTTTTCCCTCTCTGTCACCTTGTTGCCTTGGTTCTGTGTCTGGGATGCCAGTCCCAACCCCACCTCCCAGCCCCAACCTGTCCCTGCTCCTGAATCTCTTGTACCTCCATATTTCTGCTTCTCCCCTTTTTTGTCTTTGGGGCTGAAACCTGAACATTGTTTTCCTAGCCTGATGTACAGGCCTGAGCTAAAAGAGGCTCCAGCATAGAGTGATGCATGATGGGAAATTCTCACACAGCATCCTGTATAGCCCCTGTGCTTCATTCCTAGAGGGAAGAATATCAAACAGGGGGGATGGCCCCTTTCCCCAGATAATATAAAAAGGATTTCTGCATCAGGTAGATTCTAGAATTCTGTTAGAATGCCCAGAATCTAAGATTCTGGAATTCTAAGATTCTAACACCTTAGAAATCCACGATTTTAGAATTCTATGAGGCTCAAATTCTAGAATCTTATGAATTCGAGATTCTAATGTTTTCGATTTCTCTGGATCAAAAAGTCTAGGATTTTGGGGACTTCCCTGATGGTCCAGTGGCTAAGACTCCGCACTCACAGTGCAGGGGTCCCAGGTTTGATCCCTGGTCAGGGAACTAGATCCCACGTGCATGCCACAACTAAGAGTTCGCAGGGGCTTCCCTGGTGGCGCAGTGGTTGAGAATCTGCCTGCCAATGCAGGGGACACGGGTTCGAGCCCTGGTCTGGGAAGATCCCACATGCCGCGGAGCAACTGGGCCCGTGTGCCACAACTACTGAGCCTGCGCGTCTGGAGCCTGTGCTCCGCAACAAGAGAGGCCGCGATAGTGAGAGGCCCGCGCACCGCGATGAAGAGTGGCCCCCGCTCGCCGCAACTAGAGAAAGCCATCGCACAGAAACGAAGACCCAACACAGCCAAAAATAAATAAATAAATAATTTTAAAAACCCCAAAAAACAAAAAAACAATACTAACAGCCTAAAAAAAAAAAAGAGTTCTCATGCTGCAACTAAAAAAATAAAAAACGATCCCTCATGCTGCAACGAAGATCCCACGTGCCTCAACCAAGACCTGGCTCAGCCAAAATTAAATAAATAAAGAAATAAATGCCTAGGATTGTTTAATTATCTGAATTAAATCTAGGAAACAAAGAACCTAGAATTCTAATATTCTGGGATAATAAGACAAGAATTTCATCATTCTAGAATTCTAGAAAACTTTGATTTTAGAAATGTAAGGATTGGGATTCGAATAGTTTGAAACTCTTGAATTCTCTTGGTTAAAACTCTGGGGATTTTAGAAATCTTGAATGATAGCATGCTGGGATATTAAATCCACCAGATTCTAGACATGTATGAATATAAGCTTCTAGAATTCTCTTGGTTCAAGATTCTAGAATTCTACAAATCACAGTATTCTAGGATACTGTCATTCAGAGATTCTAAGACTATGAGCTTCTATACTCAATGAACCTAGCTAGAACAGTTTGAATCTAAGATTCTAGGGTTGCGCTATCCAACACAACTATTGAGCACTTGAAATGTGGCTAGTCCAAATTGAGCTATGCCATACTTGTAAAATACATGTCTGATTTCGAAGGCTTAGTATAAAAAAAAAGACTAAACTATGTCATTCATAAATATTTAAAAACTGATAATTACATGTTGAAACAATATTTTGAGATGGCAAGTTAAATCTATTATTAAAATTAATTTTACTCATTTATTTTTAACTTTTTTAATGTGTCTACTAGAAAACTTAAACTTTCCTGTGTGATTGGGGCTATATTTCCATTCGAAATTCCAGTGGCGCTGCTCCAGGCTTCTCAGAGTCTACCAGTCTCTGAATCTAGGATTCTACAATTTAGTGAAGCTAATGTAACATCTCCTGGATCCAAGATTTTAGGAGTCTACGACTCTGGATTTTTCTGGGTCAGAGTCTAAGCTTCTAAGAGTCTAAGTTGCAAAATTTACACTCTTAGAAACAGATTATTTTGGACGCTAGAATTTGGAGAGTGGACATTTTGTCATTCTAAAGAGTTGAACTTTGGGGAACATAAATAGAGGCTCAGCCCTTCCTGTCCACAGTTCCCTCCCTCCTCTACGAGGCCCCTTGCCCCCTCTCCCTTTCCTGACCTCCAGCTCCTCCCCAGAGGGGCCCGCCCAGGTCACTCACGGCTTTCGGCAGTGGGCAGCTGTGAGCAGCCAACGGTCACTGATGAGGGTCGCCCCGCAGAAGAGGTGGGTGAGGAAGAAGAGCCCAACCTGCCAGGGCTGCGAGTTGGGGCGGCATTCCTCGGCCCCGATGGCTCGGTGGTCTGCCCAGCTTTGCCCTGTGGGGGGGGGTGGTGGGAGGCAGAAGGGTTGGTGAAGAGCCAGATGGGAGGGCTGGGGACAGATGCTGGGATGCCTGGAGGGCAGGAGTGGACGCCTGGGGGACAAAGAGCATGGCAGAGGGGCGCCGGGGGGCCATGGAGAGGCAGCATGATGGCAGGACGGCAGGAACCTCACCTTCCAGGAGAGAAAGCAGAGCACAGATGAATCCCAGCCTCATGACCTCCAGGGTGCCTTGGTCCGGGAGCCTGCTCTCCAAGTCCGTACTTCTTTACGGTAAACCGTACTATATCCCTCCACCCTGGGGCCGCCCCGGTGATTAATCTGGGTTGGGAAATACTCCAGGGGGAGGGGGAAGCCGAAGAGCCTTGACTGGGGGCCTTGCGCAGGAAGACAGTACAGAGGGACCACTTGTCAGGATGAGCTGGTGGCCTGCAGCATCAGGGAATCCCGCTAAATGGGGGAGGGGCTGAGGGATCCTGCTAAATGGGGGAGGGGCTGAGGGATCCTGCTAAATGGGGGAGGGGCTGAGGGATCCTGCTAAATGGGGGAGGGGCTGAGGGATCCTGCTAAATGGGGGAGGGGCTCAGGGATCCTGCTAAATGGGGGAGGGGCTCTGGGTTGTATAGTCCTTCTGGGGTTCACTAGAGGGAGGAGCCCTCAGTAACCCTGACTTCTGGTTACAGCATCTAGATGCAGGATATTCTGTGGCCTGGAGGAGGAAGAGGGAAAGGAGGAAGATCCGTAAGGTGGAGTCCTGGGGTGGAAGCAAGTTTATCTTGAATGTAGCTGCAGTGGGCTGGGACCAAGGCACTGGGCAGGCTGGAGGGTTACGTAGAAGGACCTCCCAGAAATCAGGCAAGGAGTGGGAGAAGGAGTCAGGACTCAGAGCAAAGAAGGCAAGCAAGAAGGCAGGATGGGGTGAGGCAGGGAAAGAGGGAGAAAGAAAAAAAACAAAACAAAACAGGGAGATAAAGACATTGAAGGATGCAGGATGAGATAAGGAAAGAGAGACAGAAACACTGTCTGGAATGGCAGAGACTACAAAGAGAGCTGCACACGTGTACACACCCACAGAACCCTCCCTGCACTGGGGGCAGAGACTACAAAGAGAGCTGCACATGTGTACACACCCACAGAACCCTCCCTGCACTGGGGATTTGGGCCCCTTTCCGTGAGGACAGAGGCTTCTCCTAGCATGGTTCCAACTGGGTTAACTCATTCTTGTCATAACCTACTTCCTTTTTCACATCCTCACCACTCCAAGGATCCAGGTGCCCAACCTAGGTGGAACTAAGCACTTTTCCCATTCTCTTAATGCCACCATATCTTGGCTAAGTCCTGAGAACATGGTCTTGTTTTTTCCACCCATCTCCTCCCCTCCACTGTCCTTCCCATCACCTCATCTTTCCTGCCTCTCCCCCCATCCCTCCTGCTCACCAGATGGGCAGCCCTTGGAGGGCCAAGCCCAGATCTGACTCATCTCTGTGTCCCTCACATCACCCTGTTCAGGGCTGGGATCATGGGGGCGCCTCAGGAGATGTTAATTGAATGATTGAATGTCTTTCTCCACGTCTTTCTTTTTCCAGTGAACTCCAACTCATTCTTCAAGATCCAACCTAAATGCCCCTTCCTCCAGGAAGCCTTCTCTGATTTCTTCAGGCAGAGTCCATCTTTTCCAGCCTGGGCACTTCCAGGCTTCTTCCATTTTCTGTTGTTGTAAGCCTGGTTATCAGGCTGGGTCTAGGCTCCCCTTGAATGTGTACAACTCACCGTGATGTAGTGGTTTGGAGCATGGACTCTGGAACTGGACCATGTGGGTCCAAGCCTCAATGCTGGTAATTATTAAGTGTGTGACCTTGGGCAAGTCACTGGACCTCTCTCAGTTGCTCCATCTATTAAGTAGCAATAATAACTGGGGTTGTGGGAGGATTATGTGAGTTAACACATATGAAGCACTTACAACTGTGGTAGGCATTCAATAAATATGTTTGTCCCTCACCTACAGAGCCCTGCACTGCCACCATCATAATACATATTATCCATGGCTGCAGTTGCCTTATACCCTCTGCAGACTGGGAAGTCCTCGAGACCAGGGACTGAATACCCACTATGTGCTAAGTGCCATAGTAACTGCTTTATAGAACATTTTGATTGCTAACTTTATTGACTGTTTACTCTGTGCCAGGCAGTTGGCTAAACATTTCATGTATGCTTTCTAATTTAATTCTCACAAGAGTCTAACCAATCTCTGTTTCATAGTGGGGATGATTGTGGTAGAGAGGGCATTCAAGTTTTTTGCTCAAGTCACACAGTGAGTTACAGAAATATATTTTCTTCCTGGTGAACTCCTACTGATCCTTTAAAACCCCATGCATATATCCCCTCACCTGAGAAGCCTTCCCTGATTCCTTCAGGAGGAGTCCTTAGGCCCTCTTGGGGCACCCTATGCCTCCTTCTGTTACAGCACTGATCAATTTGTGTTATTTGTTAATTCAACAATGCGTTGAATGCCTTCTGTGTGTCAGGTATCAGACCAGGTGCTTAGAAAACCACAGTGAATAAATGAGTCCCTGCCCACATTGACTGGGTGAGGGGAAGTAGGGGACAGACCATTATGGAGTAAACAGATAAATGAGATCATTTTTGCTATAACAAGTGCTGCAAAAGAAATAAACAGAGCAATGGGTTAGTGGCCAGGGAGGAGGAGTACAGGGGCAGACCCCTTTAGCCAGGGCAATCCTGGAAGGCCTCCTTGAAGAAGTGACCTTTGAATGGAGACCCGAATGACAAGAATGTAAGACTTCCTGACCTGACTAGCAGCTTCTTGAAGGTAGGGCTCACTCTGAATCATCTCCAGGACCTGGCATAGGACATGGCTCAGTAAACACTTATGATGTGACTAAAGGAATGGGTGAATTGCCTTTAAAAATGAATCGAGTTTTTGAGTTCCTACCTACTTCGCTTCTGATTCTTGCATAATGAACTCAGCTGATACGCCTGATTGATGTTTCCTGGGTGTGCTAATAGGAGTGGGGGGGATAGTCAGCGGAAGAGAGCTGTGTAGTCTCTGCTCAAACCCTGTGCCCCAGTCTTCTGTGGGCTCTGTGGGCGCAGGGACCTTGTGGTCACCACTGTGTTCCCGGCGCCCAGCACCGGGCCTGCCATACAACAGGTGCTCAATAAATTGGTGTGGGCTTCCCTGGTGGCGCAGTGGTTAAGAACCCACCTGCCAGTGCAGGGGACACGGATTCGAGCCTTGGTCTGGGAAGATCCCACATGCCACAGAGCAACTACGCCCGTGCGCCACAACTACTGAGCCTGCACTCTACAGCCTACGTGCCACAACTGCTGAGCCCACGAGCCACAACTACTAAAGCCCGTGCGCCTACAGCCCATGCTCCGCAACAAGAGAAGCCACCGCAATGAGAAGCCCGCACAACGAAGAGTACCCCCTGCTCACCGCAACCAGAGAAAGCCCGCACACAGCAACGAAGACCCAACGCAGCCAAAAATAAATAAATAAATAAATAAATAAATATTTAAAAATAAAAATAATAAAATGAAACTGAAAGACTGTATTTAAAAATAAATAAGTAAATAAATAAATTGGTGTTTGAAAGGGGAAACAGGGAATTCCCTGGTGGTCCAGTGGTTAGGACTCCATGCTCTCACTGCCAAGGGCCCGGGTTTGATCCCTGGTCAGGGAACTAAAATCCCACAAGCCTCGCCAAAAAAAAAAAAAGGGCGGGGGGGTAGTGGACAAAACAACCTGTGCTGGATGGAAAATTTCTACTGTGCATATGTTACCGCTCCGAAGTCTGGGCTAAGTGGAGACACTGAAACTTCTGTTAGCTTTGCCTGGATTCCGTGTATAATAGCCCCTAGCACGGGAATATTTACACAGCGACAGTTTCAGGGAGAGAACAAGAACCCCTGAGCCCAATTTTCAGGACAAAATTTCAAAGCCAATTTGGGATGGGGGTGGGGATGGAGTTGGACTTAGAGTGTCTGGGTGTTGGATCAGGGAATGAGAATGGAGATGTGGTAGAGCTGGAATTGGAGCCGGTAGTAGGTGAGGGGATGGGGATGGATCTAACAGAGAAACCAAAAAATTTCCCCTAAATTTCAGAGGGCTTCTTTGCATAAACTTAGCAACTGAAGTGGGGTGAGGTCCTCTGGTCTTAGAGGCTGAGATGGATGCAGGGTGAGGTCCCTTGAGTTCCAGTGGCCCCAGGAAGGCACAGAAGGTACCAGATGACTCAGAGACAGCCCAGTTCCTCCTGAGACAGGAGGAACAGGTGTTGGGTAGACCCAGACATGGGAAACAGTGGGAGGGAAGAAGGAAGTGGTTAAGAGGTGCTTCATGGAACTTGACAGGAGGGTGAGGAATGCAATTCTCCCATCAGCCCTGAGGGATGGGGATGGGGATGGTATGGGGGGTTGAGATTGTAGGGTACCCCTGTGCTTTTCTCCCCAGGACACAAAATCACACACATTCCCACCAGGACCTGTTGCCATTTAATCAGAACTCACTACCCACTGTGTTAGTACTTTGCATGACAATTACCATAACAATCTACACACACGTTATAGTCTCTTCATAACACGTTTATGAGGTACACGCTTCATTGTTCCCACTTTCCAGGTGTGGAAACTGAGGCTCAGAGAAGATGCTTGGCTTGCCCAAGGTCCCACAGCAGGGAGTGGTGGAGGAAGCCAGGTTGGGTAATTGATAACTTCTCTCAGAGACTAGTGACCACCGGCTTCCTCGTTTCTCATGAACAAAACTTTGCCTCCACTTTCTGCATCTTGGCTTCAACGCGGGCAGAGAACAGCAGTGGGCAGGAGGCATGAGGGAAGACGAGAGATGTTAATAGGTGTGGATGGGCGACAGAAGTTTGAGTGGGGCAGGGGGAAAGTCCAGCTGTCTGCGGGGGAAGGAGGGGAGGAAGGGGGAAGACGGCAGATGGCGAAGCAGTTGCAGGGCCTTTGGGTCAGTTGGAGCGGATGATTTTCTCTATCCAGTCGCGGTATTTGCAGATCTTGGTGTAGACAGCTGGATGCTGACCAGAGACGCAGGGGTAAGCGCCCCATGAAAGGATGCCCTGAAGGGTCCCATCACAGACCAGAGGGCCACCCGAGTCACTCTGGGGGTGGGAGGAAGGAGAGATCAAATAAATACACCAGTGGAAAGGCTGCCACTTGGGGGGTCTGGGGTAGTGATGGGGAAGGGAGGTGTTGGGTAGGGTTGGAGCTGGGTTGGGATAAGGATGAGGTTGGGATGGGGTTGGGGGTGGGATGGGGCAGTGATGGAGTTGGACTTGGGGTTTGGGGGCATTGGGTGGGGGATGAGAATGTTGAGTCGATGGAGCTGGGATTGTAGTTCTTGGCAGGTGAGGGATGGAGTTGGGATTGTAGTTCTTGGCAGGTGAGGGATGGAGCTGGGATTGTAGTTCTTGGTAGGTGAGGGATGGAGCTGGATCTAGAGATAGGGCTGGGGTAGGGCTTTAGGCATGGCTTGAGGGTGGGAATGTGGTTGAGGATGGGGTGGGAAGGGGGCTGGGAATGGGCTTGAGAGTAGACTTGGGGACAGGGTTGGGCATGAGAAGGTGGACCCAAGGAGGTAGAGTTGGACATGGGGCTGATGTTGGGGTAGGAATGGGATAGTGCTGCACGCGGGGATGAAGTTGGGCTGGGAGTGGCTATGGGGTTGGGGATGTCTGTTTTCCCATAACCTCCCTATGCTGTTCCCATGAGTCAGAGACCCTCTCTGGCCAGTTCCTACCAGGCAGGGGTCCTGATCCTTGTTGAGTCCTGCACACATCATGTTGTTGGTGACCACACCAGGATAGAAGACCTCACACTCTTCAGGGCTCAGGATAGTGACCATGGAGCAACTCAGGCCCTTGGTGTACTTCACTGATGGGAGAAAACATCAGGTAATCCTGGGGTCCAGCCTCCAATCCTCCAGGATCCAGGAGCCCAGATACCCAGACAGTTCCCAACCCAGGCCCCAGGCTCCCAACCCCCACTCCCTCAGGCCCAGGAGTCCAGGTCCCTTGTCCTCCTTCCCCAAGATACAGCCCCCAGGGCCCCCAGCTCTTGCCTCTTCGGAAGGTTGTGGTGCCCCAGCCAGCGACCTGGCACTGGTCTCCGGGCTGGGCACAGTGATAGGGCAGGCGTAGAGGCTGGATTCGAGACCCCAGCACAGCGGGCCAGGTCAGACGCAGCAGCATGAGGTCATGTTCATCTGTTCGCCCGGGCAGGAGGGGGCCCGAGCCCTTGAGGTACTTGGGGTGGATAATAGGAAGAGAGGTCCTGCGGAGCTGCTCTCCCTGGAGAAGCAGCAGGTGGTCATCCCCAACTCGAGCCCACAGAGGCCTGGGGAGGGAAGAGTCTTATGGATGCAAAGCCTTCACTGGGACTGAGACTGAAGCCTGAGTCCCTGGGAAGGAGGGTACAGGCCGTGGGGTGGGGATAGACACTTGGGTCCTGGCAGGGGAGGGGCCTGGGGGCTGGGACTCCTGGGTCTGAGGGAGGAGGGGCTGGGGGCCTAGATTCTTGGATCTGATGGAGGAGAGGGCTGGGGACCCAGACTCCTGGGTCTGAGGGAGGAGTGGGTAGGGGAGAAGGGAGCTGGAGACCTGATCTGGGGGCACATGGGGAAGAGTGATCAGGTGTTTGGGTCCCTAAGTTCTGCAGGAATTGAGGGCAGAGGGTCTACCTTGGTAAACCTACCCTTTTCTTCCTCCCTCAGTGGGGACTCATGAGATGAACAATTTCTTTTAGTTCTAAAGTCCTAACCACACCAGATCCTGACTTCTGTCTGCTGCACACAACTATCTACACCTAAATGGAACCCTAGCAGAATCAGCTGGTCAGTGGCTCTGGATGGGCCCAGAAACGCTGAGAAAGACCACACTGCCCCCTCGTGGCCACAGCACAACCCCACCTCTCCTCCTACAGGAAGCCCTCCAGGACCGACCCCACATCGAGCTGGCAGTTCCATACCCTCAAGTGACCCAGCCCTTCCAGCCGCCTCCCCGGGGCCTGCCTCCACAGCCCCTGCGTAGCGTCCCTGAGGAGCTCTCCCTACTTATTGTTCCCGCAGTGCGCAGCCGTGAGCACCCAACTCCTATCCACCAGGACGCCGGCGCAGTGGAACGAGAAGCCATCGAAGAGGGACACCTGCCAGGGCTGCGAGCTGCGAGGGCAAGTGCCGCCGAAGACCCAGGAGCGCGAGAGTGTGTCGTTTCCGGGGAGCAGCAGAGCCTCCGCGACTGGAGAAAGAAAGGAGGTGGAGATCAGAGCAGGCAGGACAGCAGGGCAAGCAGTGGGCTTGGGATCCGAGTGGGGCCATGGGACGGGGCTTCGGGGGGGCACAGCCTGAACCCGCGGGTGTGTGTGGAAATTGGGGATCCTGAAGGAACCGAATGGAAGTGGGCGGAGAAGAACGGCGTGAAAGGGCAAGGAGGCGGGGATAAGAATGGAGGAAGGAGACCTAACAGGTTGGGTCTGGAGAAGCAGGGGCGCTGCAGAGAGCTCGAAGAGGTCAGGAGTGCAACGAGGCGGGGCAGAAGGGGCGGGGCTAAGGTGGGCGGGGCGGAAAGGGGCGGGGATAGAAAGCAGCCTCTGGTGGGCGAAAGTAGGGGTGGGAATAACGCAACTCGCCGGAAGAAGGGGCGAGGGCAGAAGACTCTAAGGCAAGACTTGGGGTAAAATAGGGCGAAGTAAGAAGGGGCGGGGAAAGGACGCGGCGAGGAGCAAGGGGGAGTACGGGTCCCGGAAGAGTGAAGGGGGCGGGATACCTAGGGCGGAGCTAGAAGAGGGGCGGGTCCGACTTGGGGCTGGGCTTCTCCGGATCTGTGGGTGAGCGCTGGGGTCCCAAGGGGAGGAGAAGTGTGCGGGGCTTGGTGATAAGAGCCCACTCTGCCATCGCCCCCGGTGTCCGGCGCCTCCCGCCAAGCCCTGCCCCGGCCTCACCCCAGAGTTGCGTCATCAGTAGCGGCAGCAGAAGGTTCTCGAGGCCCCAAGGGCCGGCGGCGGCGGAGAGGTGGAGGTGTGAGGGTCTCATGGCCAGGACCTAGGCTGGGGTGGGGGGAGGGCCGGGGGACAGTTCAAAACACTTGCCGGGTCAGAGACCCCAGCCTGCCACGCCCGTCCGCCCATCCTGGGCCACCCCAGCCCGCGGGGACCCGTTTAACTCGCGGCCGACAAACGCAGGGGTGGGCAGACGGGCGATCGGGGCCTGCACAGGCGTGATGGGCGCAAAGACCCTAATGACGCCGCCCTGGCGTCCTCCTGCTCTCCCTACGCCCGCGGGGAGCGCTCTCCTGGCCGGGGCTGTCCCGGCTGCCAGCCTCTCAGCGCTTCGGGTTTCGCCTACCTTCACAGGTGGGCTGGGGATTCGAGGCTCCGAAGTGCGTCCCGTAGATAAGGAAACTAAGGCTCGAACAAGTCTCCTGCCCGAGGGTCCCCACCTGTGCTCTCGAGACCCACCCCAACCAAGGTGAGGTGCACGCCGCTCACCTGGGAGTCGTGGAGGGGAAGAAGTGCCTCAGTCCTGTCGTATGGGCCGCCGGAATCCTCTGCCCAGAGACCCCTTCCAGGCCCTCCCTTTTAATCCCGAAGAGCCCGTTTCCCCACCCTCCCCTCAGGGATTCACCTCCTCCCTTTCCCTCTCCCTAATTATGCCCTGGGTGAGGCTGGCACCCAACCTGGGCCCCAGATTCCTGCTCTGGGAGGGGCCTGGGAATACAGGCTTCTCCCAGTGCCCGAAACACCCTTTTTAGAGATGGATTTCATGGAAATTCCCCAGGTCCCTGTTCCAAGAAGTCTTCGCAGATGGGGAAAGAGGGTGCCACATCCCCAGGGGCCGTGGGGGTCGCGGGGATAGTGTCGGAGACAGATGATTGTAAGTGAGAGAGAGGAAAATAAGTAAACAGGGACGTGCATACCTAGGGTGGCATAATGAGAAAAGCCAGAATGCTGACCCTGAAAGAGGGAGGCAGAGAGAGAAGATAGATTGAAGGAAAGAGTAGGTGCAAGAGACGCACACATACACGGGAAAGAAAACACAGAGAGGGAAGAGGCAGATGCAGACCCAGAGAGATGCTCTGTGCTTGAACCCTCATCCACGGCCAGAGCAGCGTCCTGTGTGTCCCAGCGACTAGCCCATGTGTGCTGGGGGAGGTTCCGCATCATGTGTGGTCACTTCACATACTTCCTGCCATCTGCGTGTCTCCAGGTGACACACAGGCCCGTGAATCACAGGAGGCCAAAAGCTACAAGGGGCATCAATGTCACTTCCGCCAGCTCCCTCATTTCAGGTGAGGCATGGGAGGATCAGAGAGGGCAGTGACTCACAGGAGGTCACACAGCAAGTCCATTTAACAACCCAGAGGCCCAGTTCCAGCTCTGGGCTTTTACTGCTCATGCCAACTACCTCCCCTGCAAGGTGAGCAGAACATCAGAAGAGACCCTGAGTCCTGGACTATTTGTGAGCATATTCTCCAGCGAGAAGTCGGTTAACCCTAGAGGTTGTCCAGCACAGCGCCGTTCAGGTGAACTTTCCGCCATGATGGAAATGCTCCGTTTGTGCTATCCAACACGGTAGCCACCAGCCACATGTGGCTATAGAGCTTTTGATATGTGGCGAGTGCAACTGAGGAATTCCATTTACTTTTTTAAATTAAAAAAATTAAAAAAAAATTTTTTTAACATAGTTATTGGAGTTTAGTTGCTTTACAATGTTGTGTTAGTTTCTACTGTATAACAAAGTGAACAGCTATACATACACATATATCCCCATATCCACTCCCTCTTGCGTCTCCCTCCCACCCTCCCTATACCACCCCTCTAGGCGAAGAATTACATTTCTGATTTTAGGCAATTTTAATTTAAATAGCCATATGTGGTTAGTGGCTACTGTACTGACCTGCACAGGTCTTGATGAACTACCTGTTGCAGAGGTTGGAAAGAAAACAATGATAGCTGCCTTTTATTGGGTCTTAGCTATGTGCAGGCTGACTGACTTTGTGTGCTATCATATTTTTGCATGCACGATTTTACAGATAAGGAAAGGAGTCTTTTTTTAAAAAAAAAAAATTTTATCTATTTATTTTTGGCTGCGTTGGGTCTTCATTGCTGCGCGCGGGCTTTTTCCACTTGCGGCAAGCAGGGTCTACTCTTCGCTGTGGTGTGCGGGCTTCTCATTGCGGTGGCTTCTCTCTCTAGGCGCGCCCGTTTCAGTAGTTGTGGCATGCGGGCTTCAGTAGTTGTGTCGCATGGGCTTAGTTGCTCCACAGCATGTGGGATCTTCTTGGACCAGGGCTTGAACCCGGGCTCAAACCCGTGCCCCCTGCATTGGCAGGCAGATTCTTTATTTTATTTTTTTTTAATATTTATTTATTTATTTATTTATTTATTTATGGCTGTGTTGGGTCTTCGTTTCTGTGCGAGGGCTTTCTCTAGTTGTGGCAAGCGGGGGCCACTCTTCATCGCGGTGCGCGGGCCTCTCACCATCGCGGCCTCTCTTGTTGCGGAGCACAGGCTCCAGATGCGCAGGCTCAGTAGTTGTGGCTCACGGGCGCAGCTGCTCCGCAGCATGTGGGATCCTCCCAGACCAGGGCTCGAACCCGTGTCCCCTGCATTGGCAGGCAGATTCTCAACCACTGCGCCACCAGGGAAGCCCTAGTAAATATGTATTGAAACCTTAGTGTGTGCCAGGAATTGTGTTTGAGACGGGAGGTACAACAGTGAACCAAACAACTATTTTCACTCCCAGAGTCACAAGTTAGTATGAGGCAGGAGTAGAACCCAGGTCTCCTAACTCCAAACTCCAAATTGATTATTAAAGTACAGCATCTCTCATAGTCAAGAAGGCCCCCAGAAAAGTACATAAAGGGGTCCTGGCTCAGGCTTCATTATTAACAGAATGAACAGGTACCACAGCACCAAGTAGGGATCAGGGGATTGGGCCGTGATGATCTGGTCCTGGCTAATTGTTCTCTATAGTCTTCTGGATCCAGTCCACATATTTGCAGACCTTTGTGTAAACCCTGCGCTTTCTGCTGACAGCACATGGATCCTAGCCCCAGGAGATGATGCCTTGAAGAGACCCATTATAGACCAGTGGGCCCCCAGAATCACCCTGGAGATGGGGAGGAAGAGAACCAGTCAGAGAGGAGGGGAGGCCTCAGGAGAGGGGAAAGGGTTGGGCATGGTGTTAGGGAGGAGGGGGAAATTGTGTTGGAAGTGAGGTGGAGGTTGAATATGGGGTTGGCAACGGGATTGAGGAAGAGGTTAGAGTTATGGGTGAGAACAAAGATGGGGTTAGGGTCGAAAATTGATTTGGGGATGGTTAGGGTTGGAAATAGGGGTGGGACTCGGAATGGAGCTGGAAACTGTGTTTACGTTAGAAATGGCACCTGGGAGTGGAGATGGATTTGGGGTTGCAGGGGGAAGTGGCGTTGAGGTTGGGGCTGAGATTGTGGGTGTAGATGAAGACACAGTTGAGGTTGGAGGTGGGAATGGAAATGTGATTGGAGACCCAGGCCCTGCCCTCTGACCTGGCAGGAGTTCTTGCCCTCTTCTCGAACGCTGGCACATCCCATGGTGTCTGGGATGTTCCCAGGGTAGGCGTCCTCACAACCCTTGTGCTTGAGGATGGTGACGTTGGCACATCGCCAGGTATGGGCAAGGTGCACTGTAGAAATGACATGAGGGGGCACAGAAAATTAGATCCCTTTGGTCCCCTCCCCCACACTGCAGGGCTTGCTCTGAACCCAGCGGAGAACCAGGGACCTTGCTCTGAATCCGGTTCCTGTCCTGCTTGCTTGGAGTCAACTCACCTCTCTGCTTGTAACCGTAGCAACGGTAACGCTATCAAGTAAAATTCTTTACGCCATTTGCTCTATAAACATTATCTCTAATCCAGCTCTAGTAGGTGGATGTGATTATTCTCATTTTATAGAGAAGAAAACCAAGGTTCAGAGAGGTGAAGCCACTTGCCTAAGGACCTACAACTAGCAGGTTGTGGATCTGGAATTGCACATCATGTCTGCCTGAATCCAAGGCCCAAAGTTTTGTCTCCACCCTCCCCAGCCCTTACTTTTCCCCTCTTCCTTTCAACTTATCCCACTATTGACACCTCCAGGTAACACCCTCTTGTATCACTATGAATCTCATCTTTGAAGGTTCCTCTGGTTCCCTATTTCCTTCCACAATCATAAACACCTTTCCCCACCCCACCCCCCATCATGCTCCTCTCTGGAACCCCTACATTGGGGGCTGGACGTGGTGCCCCAGTCGGAAATGAGGCAGCGGGTGCCAGCAGTGACACAGTGTGATGACACACTGTGGGTCGCACAGCCCAGATGATGAAGGCTGGGGCCGCCATTTTCAGCAGCATGATGTCGTGGCAGCGGGCTTTGTTGGGCAGGCTGCTGTTGAAGTCTGGGTGGGGGAAGGACTCAGTGGCTGCTCGGGTGCGCTCACAGCCATCCCGTCACTGGAGGTTGTGTTCTCCCAGATGAGCTACATATCAGCTGAAGTGAGAGAGATGGTGGTCAGAGATGGAAGGGGAAGGAGAGACAGGAAATAGAGAGTGACATGGGCAGGGGGGGGAAGGGGCTAGATGAAGAGAATGAAGAAACATAGCTCCACTTCCAAACTCATCCCCATCTCCCACCAAAACCTTATCCCCAGCCCAGCATCCAAGCCCATTCCCAACACCATGCCAGTTCCAACATCATTCAGCCTTCCATCTTCAATCCCAACCCAATCCCCATCATCAATACCCATCTCTGACCCCACTTTCCCCACCCCATACACATTCTCCCCATCCCCAAGCCCTTCTCTACCCATCTCTCCATCTCCAGCCCCCTCCCAGCCCCGCCCTGCCCCCGCACCCATGGCTTGTGGCAGTGGGCTGCTGTCAGGAGCCATTTGAGGGTGATGAGGGTCGCCCCACAGAGCAGCCGTGTCTTCTGGAACAAAGCCGCCTGCCAGGGCGGCTGGGAATGAGGAGAGCACTCATAGCCTTTGTTGATCCTGGTCTCTCCCCCTACATGCCCTAGAGAGGGTGAGGGCAAAAGAGGGGGCTCGGGCATGAGACGACTCCCGGAAATGGGGGAGGAGGACCATAGCCATAGAGGGTTGGGAATCCTAGAGATTCGAGAGGGAGACCCCTGCACATCCCCATTCTCCACCGTACCTGTCACCAGAGCAAACATGATTAATTGCAGGATCATCACGGCCTGGAGGCGGGGAGGGCAGGCCCCAGGTTCTTCCGGGAACAAGGAGGGACAAGGGGCCAAATCACTCCATGGGGAGACTTAGGGCTGGTTCATGCCCTCTCTCTCCGCCATGCCTGCTCCGGCTCACCCCCCAGGGAGAAACAACCAGGTGTGAGGAATCCCTTGGCTCACACAGCATCCCAACCTCCAAACTTTTAAAATAAATCTTTGGTATGGAGGGTGGCCTTGCAGGGGCCTAATCCCTGTTAGAACCTCTCACAGCCAAGTTGCTGGGAAGGCATTGCCCAGGGCAAGCTACAGGCTGGCTCTGTTTAAGTCAGCCACGGGACCTCGTAGGTGCAGTTTGGAGAATGTTTTCCTTCTTGCCCACCTGAGACTTGGGGCCCAGCAACTTGGGGTGGGAGGATAAAGGGTACCAGTCTCCATTCAGTAACCACCCCAGGGTGATGTGAGCCCTTTGAAGGCTACCTGGGGTGCAGTAGGGGGCTCAGCCTGGAACATCACTCTGGCCCCCACCCTGCTGAACCCCTGCCCCTTTGAAGAACGGTGAGACAGAGCAGGGCAGGGCTGGTCACTGGAAGGGCCAGTGCCCTTAGCTGCCCTGGCCAGCGGGAGTGGGGCTGGAGGGTTGGACTCAGTGACGGAAGGTGGGGTTGGAGGACACAGAGGTTGGGGGGCAGCTGCTGGAGACGCAGATCAAGGCAGAGAGACACCATGCCCCCACCCCAAGAAGTACGGTGCAGAAGGAGAAATGATGCCAGGGCAGAGGCCTGGCACGCTCAGTAGGGCAGGTCCCTGGAGGGGAGCCTTCCCTTCCCTTCTGGACTCACGGGCTCTGGGGCTGGAGCTCTGGGGGCCTGGCAGTGGTGGCAGACGCGGCAGGCTGGGTCTCGGAGCGGGAGGCACCAGGAAGGCGAGCAGGCAGGGGTGCCCCCTCACCCCCCCCCACCCCCCCGGCAGGCCCAGGATGACTTATTGCCCTGGGGGTGGGGTGTGTGGGAGCCCTCCCCAGGCCAGCCCTGCCCACCTGCCACTGTCACCTCCCCAAGCCCCTCTTCTCTCTGCTTCTCTGTTTCCCCACACCTCTGTGTCCGTCCATCTGTCTGCATCCTTCCCTGTCTCTCTTTACCTCTCCCACATTTCTATCATTCTTTGTGGGTATGTGTGTGCGTGTCATTTTTCTTTCTGTTCCTATGTATCTCTGGGCCTTTTTCTCTTTGTCTAACTCTGTTCTTCTCTCCCAGTGTCTCTCTGCACATCTCCTCTAATCCTTTGTATCTTTCTTTGTGTCTCTGTCTCTGCCTGCCTCCATCCCTGTCTCTTTCTCTCCCTCCCTTCACTTCTGTGTCTAAATCCCCCTCCATCCTCTTCATCTCCCAGTCTCTCTGTATCTCTTGTCCCAGCCCCTCCCTCCCCACAGCCCGAGCCCAGGTGGGACCCTGGCCCCTTCTGGGCCCCTCCCTTCATCATTCCAAGGAGCGGGGTGGGGGGACTGGGACGTCATACAGATGGGGCTGCTGCCAGCCGAAGGGGCAGGCAGGAGGGTGGGGAAGGCAGGTTGGGGCCTGTGGGATTCAAGGCCCAGGAAAGGGAAGTCAGCCCTGGGCAGGGACCACAACCCCCAGAGCTCCTCTGGGCTTCGCTTCTCTGCCGACCCTTCCCTCCACTCCCTTCTGCCAGCCTCTTAGGCTGCCAGGAACCCCAGGGTCCTCAGAATCCAACTGTGGCACTTACTTGCTCTGTGACCTAGGTCCGATGACTTCCCAAATCTGAGCCACCTCAATTTCCTCGTCTGCAAAACTCAAGTGACGATCCCTACTTCTCCCAGCTTGTTTGCTATCAGTTAGCTCTCCCTCTGTCTTACCCTCCTCTCTCCCCTAACGAGATGTGAAGCAAGACTACGGGGTAGGCCTGGGTTCTGACAGCAGCCAGCCCTGGCCCCAAACCCTGGCACTGCCTCTTCCTACCACAGTGATGTGGGACGAGAGACTCCACCCCGGCAAGGCTCAGTTTCTTCATCTGTGAGAAGGGGGTGACAGCCCTGCCTCAGGGGGCTGGGATGAGGACTCCAGGAGAGCCAAGTACAATAGGCAGTCAGCAAAAGCTCCCACAGCTCTCATAGTCTCCCCTCACCCTCTCCCACCTCAAATTTCCCTTCCGTTCACTGGGGAGAAGAAATTCTCTTTCCAACTCCTGGAGAGGCTGTGAAGACAGAACCTGAGAGGTGGGCAGAACTATTTTAAGACCTAGGCTGGGTCCTCTTGCTTTCCAAGGCTGCACCCCACCCTCCATCATTGCAGATGTATTAAAACAAACCCGCACCCCACATTAAATATAATAGGTGCTCAACTCCAGCTGAGCCAAGTTGCAATTGGCTAGTTGGAAGAATGTTACGTTTTATAGACACTTAATTAACTGGTAGTGGATTTTGATTTTGCAGTTTTCATTTGGTATTTTGGAGCCAACAATCCTGTCCGCACACACCCCTGTCCCAGTTCAGCTTATAAGCTCTAGGCAGTGTTCCTGTTGCGGCAGATGGAGAAAAATGACCTTAATTTTTTACTGTTATAAGTAACTTTCTCTAGTCCATTCCTGTGTGGCCCCTGGGGGAAAACCCTCCCCCTCTGATCTCTATTTCTACACCTGTGGGTAGGGTAGCTGATGGGTAACTCTCCCTCCGATTTCAACCAGCAAGGGGATCAAACAGACACAGCCCCTCCTCCAGTTAGATTTATTCCAGATAGTCGCATACTCCCTCCTCCCCCAACGATGGGTCTTAGAAGGGCTGGCTGGAGTTGGAGTTCCAGGAAGAAGATCCCCAGTCCAAGAAGAGTGGGAGCTGGGGGTGATGATGGAGGAGGTATTGGCGTTCTGAGGGTCAAAGTGGCCCCCAAGCTGAGGCATGAAGGTGGAGGGAGCAGGTCAGTTGTTCCTCATGACCATCCGGATCCAGTCCACGTATTTGCAAATATTGGTGTAGACCCCTGGGATGCCTTCTTGCCCACAAGGCTCCACGGATCCCCAGGGCACCAGACCCTGAAGGACTCCTCCGCATACTAGGGGACCCCCAGAGTCACCCTGGAAGGCAGAGGAGAAGGAGCATGGTCTGAATATGGGAAAAATCCTTTTCCAGTTTTCCTCTCCACAGCCTCCTGCCCCCTCACCCATTCCTGGGCCTAGAGGACCGTGGCTCCAAGCCTCGCCAGCAGAGAAAAAAGCACACACAAGTTCCCAGAGGACAACAGCAATGGCTAATTAATAGAGAAGAATACACTGTCCCTAAGCGCCAGCCCCAGGGAAGGAGGGCGGGACTCTATGCTGGGTAGAGGGTTCCCTCAAGGACAATGGGTGGGCCCTGACCAATGGGGGAAGAGAGCACAGGCACCAATGACCAATCCCAGCGAAGGAGGACGGGACTCCGTGTCAAGGAAAATGGCTGGGGCCCTGACCAATGAGGAAGGAGAGCACCGGTACCAGTGACCAATCCTAGAGAAGGAGGGCGGGACTCCTTAAGAGTTCTCTCCATGACAGTGGCTGGGGCCCTGGCCCGTAGGGAGGGGCAGCCTCCTCTGTGAAGGACCAGGAGGATAAGGTAGCAGAATTACAGGGTGAGAGAGTCCTCCAGCCCCCTTTCCTCCTCCATCCTGGAATCTCTCACTCTTACTTGGGCCAGCACCAACTGGATGGTGTGGGGAAGACTCAGAACTGGAGAGACAGCCGGTTACCTGCCTGAGCTCCAAACGCCGCCTGCCTCTCTCCCTCCCCCATCGTCTGTCTTTGTCTCTTCCTCTCCCTCCCTTTGTGCCCCACCCGTCTTTCCTTCTCTGTTTCTGCCCTCCCTCCCTCTGTCCTCCACTCCCTGGCTCTCCCTCCCGCATTCTGTGCCTCTCCTTCTTTCTGACCTCATCTCTCTCCCCATCTCCCTTCCCTGACTCGCCTTCTCCCCCTTCCCCACCTCCCCAGTTCTCCCTCCCCTGCTTTCTGTCCTGGGTGTTGGCTGCAGCCGCTCACCTGGCACGCGTCCTCCCCAGCGACGCCGCCGGCACACACCATGTTGTCCGTGATTCTCCCGGGGAACGCCGCCCGGCAGGTGGCATTAGAGATTAAGGCATTGGAGTCGGTCTGACAGCTGGTCTGGGGATGGAAGACGGATGCTGCAGGATCCCGCAAAGCTTCCCTCATCTCCCCGAAGAGGCCACATCCCTCTTCGCAAGGAAAGCCAATACAAGTCTATACCCCACCCCCTCCCTATGACCTCCACTCCAATCCTCCGAGCTCTAAATTTCAGATTATGACTTGATTACACAGTGGCTCTTGATTTCAATTCATTGGCCCGGTCTCCCTGACCTTTAGCCTACGACTCAGATACAGTGAATCCAGACCTGACTTTCTCCTTCAATCCCAGCTACTGTGACCTTTGACCTTCAATCTTATTGCCCTTTGATCCCAACTTGGCCTCATGTCTTCTCTCTGTCTCTTGGCCCCATGTTCCTTGTCTTCACCTTAACCTCCAACCTCAGCTCTGAATCCTCCAAAGTGACCTCTGATCCTAGTATAGTGGACTCCAGACTCCATGACCCCTAACCTCTAGCTCCACCCACCAAGCCCTGTGGCTCCCAGTCCCAGACCAGTGATCCTTGATCGAATCCCAGTTTCCATCCTCGGATTGTAGCCAACATCTGGATCCCATGACCTCAACTCTACAATGACTAACATCAGAGTACCTGACCCATGACCCCAAGATCCTATTTACATATGTCTTTTGCTCCAGTCTGAAAACAGCACTCTGACCTCTAACCACATCCCTGACCCATGACTCCTAACTCCATACACAACCACTTAACTCTTTAACTCCCAAGACCCCGATGCACCATGATCTCAGACCCCAAAGCATGAATCCTGATGTGTGACGCTTTACCCATCCTTCCTCTGAGATGGCATGACTCCTGACCTCTCACCCTATACCGCAAACTTTTGCCAATCGTGACCCCTGACCCCGGGACCCCCTTACTCCCTGGGTGGTTGGTGGTGCCCCAGCCCGAGATGCGGCACTTGGTGCCAGCCACTGCACAGGTCGCGGGCAGGGGCAGGGGCTGGATGCTGCGGGTCAAGAGGACAGGGAAGCCCAGTTGCAGAAGCCAGAGGTCATTGTCATGGTTCTGCAGAGCTGCCTGGTAGCCAGGGTGGGTCACGGAGAGGCCACTGTGCCGGATCTTTTCGGTCCAGTCCAGCTGGCTGAGGCTGTGTTCCCCCAGGCTCAACCAGTACCTGCTGGGGGTCACAGAGGCTCAGCACGTGCAGGGTGGGCTGGCCTGGGGCTCCCAGACCCTCCTGCCTCTCTCTGCTGCTCTGCACCTTGATGGCTGTTCATTCCCTTGCTCTCTTTCTCTTTGTCTCTTCCCATCTCTTGGTCTCTATTTCCATTGCCATCTTTCCATTTCCAGTGTTGGTCCTATTTCTCCTCTCCGTGCCACTGCATCTGTGTCACTTTCTGATTCTCTTAGCTGGTGATGCCCATGGGGGCAGGGACATCCATTGGCCCTATTCACTGCCCTGTTCCCACCACCCAGCAGGTGGCCTGGGCCATCAACACTGTCAACTAAATGAATGGGGGAACAATGAGTGGACTCTGTCCTGCTGGTGTCGCCTCCCTGTCCCCGAATCTCTCTGTCTCTCCATGTCTGAAACTTCCCTTTCAGAAAAAAAAAAAAATCCAGAGCATCAGACCTACAAAGCCCAATCCCCTCATTTTACAGATGGGACCACTGAGGCCCAGAGAGGTACCAGATGTAACCTTTGAAGTTGCACAAAGAGTTTGGGTCAGACATGGGTCCAGAGCTCAGACTGGGTCAGGGGATGCTGGACTGGTGACACCATATAGGAAGGAAGGGGGACATGAGGGAACATTGGGGGTGGGTGGGCAGATTCCAGGACCCTCCCCTGCCCTCCACCCCACCGATCCCCAGCCAAGTCCACCCCAGGCCCGTTGTGAAGAAGTCCTACTTCTTGTCTAACCTCAGACCCTCTTGTTGCAGGACCATCTCCTTACTCCTGTGAGCCCCCTCCCCCCAGCGCTCCCCTCCCCATCACCCTCCCTTCCCACCCTGAGTAGGGAGGGACCCAAGTGGGGGGCTTACCTGCTGCTGCAGTGAGCAGCTGTGAGAATCCACCTGCGGTCAATGAGGATCCCCCCCACAGCGCAGCTGTGTACCTTCAAACAGCCCCACCTGCCAAGGCTGAGAGTGAGGGATACACTCTGTGCCTTTAAAAATCTTCTGTGCGTCCTCGCGGCTGAGCCCTGCGGACAATGGCATGGGCCAGAGAGACAGAGTCAGGAACCTAGAGATTGTGGATCCGATAGAAAGAGAGATACAGAAAGAGCAAGAAAGAGGCAAGAGAAAGAAACCGAGAGAGAGAGAGAGAGAGAGAGAGAGAGAGAGAGAGAGTGTCACAGGCAGGGAGACACAGACCCAGTGATATATAAAGACACAGTGAAACACCCAAAGGACACAAAGAGGAAGAGAGAGAGATGCTTAAAGAGAAGCGAAACAGAGATTCAGAGAGAGAAAGGACAGAGACATAGTGACAGGGAGAGACGGAGGGGAGATGGATCATAAGATACAGGGAGAGAGAGGCGCGTAGGACCCCTGCAGACGGAGGTGAGTGGAGGTATAGAGTCAGCCTGCCTCCCTCCCCTCCTCGGTGCCAGGCAGCCTCATGAGGGCTCCTTGCCTTCTGGGAAACTCACCAATAAAACACAGGAGAAAAAAGATGCTGGACACCATGGTGGGCCACTTCCAGGTTCTGGGGAAAAGGTGAGGCATCTCAGAGATGGCAGCCGGACCCTCCTTTTCCCTGTCAAGTGGACCCTCCCTTTCTCCTCCCCTTCCACCAGCAATTCCACGTGGAGGGGATGGTCCACGGGCCCATCCCTCTCGGTACCCATCCCCCGAGTGTTACCCCCTCACTGGTGATGGCCTGCCCCCTCCTCACCTTGTTTCTCCGCCTGCCGGCTCCTCCACGTGACTGCTGCAGTCTCAGCCTGTCGGTCGCTCTGCTATCTATCTGTCTGGCCACCTGCCTGCTTGGTTTTCATCTGCCAGCCACCCCGCCAGTCAACTCTCCTCCTGTTCACCTGGCCTCTCAGCCACCTGTCACGCAGCACCACCTGTCTTCTTCCTTCCGTCCGTCTGTCCCAGACCAGCAGCTGATACAGCTCTTAACTCTCTTTGTCCCAGCTCATGCGATTTCTGGGTTGAGGGAAGGAGACAAGGTAGACATGGGGCGGGGCACCCTCTAATCCCGTAGAAACTCTTCTTGGCTAATGACACTTAATGAGATTTACAGTTAAATGGGGTGGGGGGGACGGGGGGCCCAGTATGGCTCTGGAGGGAAGACCCAGGCCCTCTCCTTCTCCCCTGCTCTGCACACCAGCCAGCAGCCCCGAGACCAGTGATTCAAGGTGATCTGGGATCTTCCCCAACTCCAGTAATGAAGCCTCAGGGAGGGCGGGGCAGGTAGATACCTGGCAGTCCTCCCTGAGTGTTGCGTGGAAGGGGCAAGAGGGCGGAAGTGAGAGGCAAGGAAACCAGGGGCAGAGAGAGCCTGAGAAAGAAGATGAGGAAAGGGAAGAGGTTTCAAAATAGGGGAGACAGAGGAGTTTCCAAACTGGGATCCAAGGAAGCCTGGTTCTAATTGAAGTTTTTAAATGCACGATCAACTCTGTTGCCTGCTTTCAGAGCACGGGTCTTATTATATATGAGGTCCATTTATCTAATTCCATGAAAGTTTTTTTTTTTTTTTTTAAATTATTATTTATTTTTGGCTGTGTTGGGTCTTCGGTTCTGTGCGAGGGCTTTCTCTAGTTGCGGCGAGCGGGGGCCACTCCTCATCGCGATGCGCGGGCCTCTCACTATCGCGGCCTCTCTTGTTGCGGAGCACAGGCTCCAGACGCGCAGGCTCAGTAGTTGTGGCTCACGGGCCTAGTTGCTCCGCGGCATGTGGGATCTTCCCAGACCAGGGCTCGAACCCGTGTCCCCTGCCTTGGCAGGCAGATTCCCAACCACTGTGCCACCAGGGAAGCCCCATGAAAGTTTTTTGCATAAGGACTTCCACTGAGAAAGAAAGAGACAGGGGACAGGAAACAGAGAGAGGGAGAGTGAACGAGATTTAGGACAGAATCCCTCTCTTTCTCCTCTTATCTTTTTTTTTTTTTTAAAGTAAAATTTATATAACATAAAATCCAGCCTTCGAACCATTTTATTTTATTTTATTTTATTTATTTTTTAAATAAATTTATTTATTTATTCATTTATTTAATTTTTGGCTGCACTGGGTCTTCGCTGCTGCGCGCGGGCTTTCTCTAGTTGCAGCGAGCGGGGGCTACTCTTTGTTGCAGGGCGCAGGCTTCTCATTGTGGTGGCTTCTCTTGTTGCAGAGCACAGGCTCTAGGCGCGTAGGCTTCAATAGTTGTGGCACACGGGCTTCAGTAGTTGTGGCTCGCGGGCTCTAGAGCGCAGGCTCGGTAGTTGTGGCGCACAGGCTTAGTTGCTCCGCGGCATGTGGGCTCTTCCTGGACCAGGGCTCGAACCCGTGTCCCCTGCATTGGCAGGCGGATTCTCAACCACTGTGCCAACAGGGAAGCCCTCGAACCATTTTAAAGTCTACCATGCCGTGAATTCCACTGCACTAACAATGTTATGCTACCATCACCACCAACTAATTCAAGAACATTTTCGTCACCCACAAAGGAGACCCCATACCCGTTAAACCGATGTTTATCAAATGATGAATGGACAAATAAAAAGTGGTCTATCCGTGCTATGGACTATTATTCAGCTATAAAAGGAACAAAGTACTGATGTGTGCTACACATGGATGAACCTTGAAAACACTATGTGGAGTGAAAGAAGCCAGTCACAAAGGCCCACAAACTGTGTGATCCCATTTATATGAAATATCCAGAAAAGGCAAATTGGTGGAGACAGAAAGCAGGCTGGTGATTGCCTGGGGCGGCAGGGAGTGGGGACGGGGAATGACTGCTTAGTGGTTCTCTTCTGACACACAGACTTGCAGCTTGTGGCTTCTGGATAAAGTCAATCCCTTTTTGTAGCCGGAGACTCAAAGAGGACAGACCTCCTGCTTTCAGAAAAAGCTCTGAGCACCTTTGCCACCTCATCCAGGGAGGCCCTGGAGCGCTCAGGTCCCTGTACCTCATGCTTTACTCTTGGGCGTCATCATAAGCTCACTATGAAGCCCATTCCCTAAAGACGACTCAGGCATCCCAACACATGGGGTGATGTCTCAGGGCATGGATACCATCATAGGTGTGGAAACTGAGACACAGCTAGATGGAGCCACTTGACCAAAGTCACACAGCTGGTAAGAGGCAGAACTGGAGTTTGAACTGAGGCAGACTGGCCCCAGAACTTGTATTGTTAATCATTATCCAAATACGTGAATGAGCAAAAGAATGACTGACTGAATGAGTATATGTGTGAGTAGATGAACATATAAATGTTGCTCCAGGTTTCAAAGAAAGAGGATAGCTTTTGGAAACATTCAGACTGGGTTTGAAAGCTCAGCTCATCTCGTGATTCACCGGGGGCCACTGGGACACTCTCTTGTTCTGTCCTCGATTTGTTCATCTGTAAAATGGGTCTGGGGCTTCCCTGGTGGCGCAGTGGTTAAGAATCCGCCTGCCAATGCAGGGGACATGGGTTCGAGCCCTGGTCCGGGAATATCCCACATGCTGTGGAGCAACTAAGCCCGTGTGCCACAACTCCTGAGTCTGCGCTCTAGAGCCTGCGAGCCACAACTACTGAGCCCGCGTGCCACAACTACTGAAGCCCGCACGCCTAGAGCCCATGCTCCGCAACAAGAGAAGCCACCGCAATGAGAAGCCCGTGCTCCGCAACGAAGAGCAGCCCCCACTCGCCGCAACTAGAGAAAGCCTGCACGCAGCAACGAAGACCCAACGCAGCCAAAAATAAATAAATAAAATAAATTAATTTATTAAAAAAAAAACAACTCTTGGAATTTCCCGAGTGGTAAGGGAAAGAGGAGCATCTTTTGCTATTCATAATAAATCCCAGTAACGCTATTTGAGTTTATGTTAGTGAAGTGACAGGATGGGGAGGAAATGGGGTCGGCTGCTAGGGGAACCAACCAATTGATTGGAGGGTTGGAACTTAGAGTCCCACCCTCCGACCTCAGGGCAGGAGAGAGGCACAAAGGTCCCGGCTGGAGATGCACAACCCAGGGCCACTTGAAGGAGGGTCCCATGCCCCGTTCCTGAACACCAACTATGGAAACTTCTGACTTAGGTCTGTTAAATCTACAACAGAGTCTCCTTAGGTCTCAGCAAATATAGCAGCAAGCAGCACAGTTCAAAATGCATGGCCGCGGGGCCAGTGAGCCAGACAGCAAGACGAGAAAGACCTCGGAGGTCGTGGACAAAAAGATGTCACCTGCCATATCAGTAAACAAAGGATGTTGCAGCCATCAAGCCACCAAGCCACTGCTGCCACCCACGTGCACCCTGCCGGGATTCAGGTTGGAGAAAAACAGGATACTGGCCCTGCATAGCTGAGGTGCATGTCAAAGGAACGATTTCAGTGAGCCCAGACTCTGGCATCTTCCCATACATAGAAAAGCATTAAATTCATTAACTGGAGATGTTTGTTTGTTGGCTTTCTTTAATTAACAGTAATCTCTTGATGTTCCTGACTCTCTGGTTTTTGTTGCTAAAGCTCCAGTATATCCTGGTTCCTCCCTCATCTTTGAAGCTCTTCCTCAGAGCTCTCTGAGAGGCTGTCTCCCGGACTCAAGTCCTCAGCGTGTCTGCTGAATAAAACATAATTCCCAACTTTGAGATTGTGCATTTTTTTTTCAGTGGACAAGGTGTTGGTCCTGTCTAGACCCCCACTCACAGCGCCAATTGTGGTCACCCCACAGAGGCAGAAAGGACCCTTGGCTGCAGCTGTGGCATCATTTTGTTTGTTTGATCGTTTGTTTCTTTTGGGTGGGGGGCCGGGGGGCCGCACACCGTGCTGCATGTGAGATCTTGGTTCCCTGATCAGGGATCCAACCTGCGCTCCCTGCAGTGAAAGCTTGGAGTCCTAACCACTGGACCGCCGAGGGAAGTCCCCAGATGGGGCATCACGAATCATGACATCTGAACCAATTCTTGGATGGGGGAGTCCATCCTATTTCTGTGGGACGGCTACATTATCCTTCATTATCCCTTCCTCCAAAAAGCCTGACCTGGGTCTCCGACCTCCTCAACCCTCTCACAGCCTGTCTGCTTCTTTCATCTTAGCATTGCATTTGTTAGAATGGAACTGTGGGCTTATATGCGTATTGTTCCCGTTTGCCTGCTAAGTCCAGCCTCGTCCCTTAAACAAGGCCTCACAAATCGGGCAGTGGCTCAACACGGTCTGGACCCTCCTTCCAGACTTGAGGGGCATGTCCCTGAGGGGGTTCTCAGAAGAGAAATATAGGAATGTGTCTCCATCAGCCTGGATGGATTCAGCTCACCGATGGATTTTCCTTAGTCTAGGTCTGCACTTCTGTAAAATGGGGAGCTGATATTTCCCCAGCCGGGGCCTTGGGGGAGATGACATGAAAGGGCTTTATCTGCTGGACCAAAGACAGGAAGTATTGTTATCGCTTTGACGCCTCTTTCTCTCTTTGCTTTGTTCTCTTGCCCAGTCTTCTCACCTCCTCTCTTCCCTCCACCAGCCTCCAAATTCCTTCCTGCACAGGATTTAAAAACTCCCCTGGGCAAAAACAGGAAGGAGAGGGCATGTGGCTGCGAAGTCCCTGGAGACGGGAGGGAGGAGGGCGGTCTGAGAAGCCTGTCACCTGGCTGGCCTTCTTGAATTAAGGTCTTGCTGGCAGTCAGAATCTCCAGCTCAGCTATGTCATTACTTTCTGTTGCACAGGAAGGATTTGGGTGGTTACCTCTCATTCTCTCAAATACGCAGCTGCCACCCAAGGTGTCTTGCTCTGGCACTGGGGCCTTGGAGAGAGCGTCATAACAACGGCATCAATAATAAGAACGACAATAATACTAATGACAGCTACCACTTAGTAAGCATTCGCTCAGAACCAGGTGTTCTCCTTAGTGAGTGCTCTCACATGTTAACTCAATCCTCCCCAGAGCCCTCTGAAGTAGGTGCTATTTTTTTTTAAGTTTATTAATTTACTGAGAGAGTTCTTAATCCTCAGACGGAGGGAACTGCATTCGTTGGTGCCACCTTATCATTGGCACAAGGCGCTTCTTTTTTTTTTTTTTTAATTTATTTATTTAATTTATTTATTTTTGGCTGCCTTGGGTCTTCGTTGCTGCGCGCGGGCTTTCTCTAGTTGCGGAGAGCGGGGGCTACTCTTCGTTGCGGGGTGCAGGCTTCTCATTGCGGTGGCTTCTCTTGTTGCGGAGCACAGGCTCTAGGCGTGCAGGCTTCAGTAGTTGTGGCACGCGGGCTCAGTAGTTGTGGCGCACGGGCCTAGTTGCTCCGCGGCATGTGGGATCTTCCCGGACCAGGGATCAAAGTTGTGTCCCCTGCACTGGCATGCAGATTCTCAACCACTGCGCCACCAGGGAAGCCCAAGGCCCTTCTTTTGTTTTCCTTCTTTATTTTATTTCCTTTTACCCTCATTTCCTTCTGCTGTTGTCTTTATTACTGTATATCTTTTGCTATTATTTCTGTTACTATGTATCTTTTGCCGTTGCTTTTATTATTGTGTATCCTTTGCTATTATCTTTGTTATTGTGTATCCTTTTATTATCTTTAATATCGTGGATCTTTTGCTACTGTATTTATTATCATATAGCTTTTTCAGAAAATTAAGTTGAAATTTACATGCTGTACACTTAACCATTTAAAGTGTATGGTTCAGTGACATTTAGTACATACATAATGTTGTATATATTTTTTTAATTACTGTATGTTCCTACAACTTGTGTATAGTTTTGTGTACAAAACAAATTGTAATTGTTTTATGTACTTTGGGTTTATGTCAATGGTGTTGTGGTACATAGCTTATTCTTTTATTTAATTTTTTAGCTCAGAACTGTGCTTTTTGTCATTTTTAAATAAAATATTATCTACATAAAATAAAATCCATTCATTTTAAGTATTCAGTTTGGTGAATTTTGGAAATTGGATGCAATCATGTAACCACCACCATAACCAAAATATAGAACAGTCCCACTCACTCACCTTCCCCCTATTCTATTTTTTTTTTTTTTTTTTTTTTTGGCTGTGCTGTGCAGCATGTGGGATCTTAGTTCCCCAACCAGGAAACCCGTGCCCCCTGCATTGGAAGCTCAGAGTCGTAACCACTGGATCTCCAGGGAAGTACCCCACTCCCTCAATCTTTAAGCTGCCTTGTGTTTCTTTTGCAAAAACTCCCCTCCCCACCCCAGCCTCAGGCAATCACTGATCTACTTTGTGCCACTATAGCTTTGCCTTTTTTAGGACATCATATAAATATTTGGCTTCCCTCACTAGCATAATGCATTTCAGATTCATCCATGTTTTTGCATTTATCTATGAATAGTTCATTCTTTTTTTATTACTGAGCAGTATTCCACAGCCTGGAAATATCACAATTTGTTTATCCATTCACCAATTGTGGGATATCTGGATTGCTTCCAGTTTCTGACTATTACAAATCATGCCTCTGTGAACATTCATATACAAATCATTGTGTGGACATATGTTTTTAATTTTTCTTGTGCACACACCTAGAAGTGGAATTGCCAGATGGCATATTAGGTGTCTGCTTAACTTTATAAGAAATTACCCCAAAATTTTTAAGTTAGTTGTACCCTTTTGCATTGTCACCAGCAATGTGTTAGTGTTTTAGTTGCCCCACATCTTCACCAGCACTTAGTCTTGTCATTCTTTTTAACTTTCACCATTGTAGTTGGTAGCATTATACCTTTAAGATTCTGTTCGTGTTGTTTTGGGCACATCTAATCTGTTGCTTTTAACTGCTGTGTAGTCCTCCATCTTTGTCTCTACCACATCCTACCATCCACAACCCCATTAGTGGGTACCCAGCTTTCCTCTAATTCCCAACATAGCAAACAGATCAGTGATGGACAACTTGTATTTGCCCCTTTATGATGATCATTGCCCTAGGACAGACATCCAGGGTCCTAGGGTGTGCATATATTTAATTTGACCAAGGTGTGTCAAATTACTTTCCAAAATAACTGCACCAATTTACATTCACACCAGTTGTGCACCAGAGTTCCTGTGTCTCCAAATCCCTGCCAATGTTTGGGGTTATTTAAAGATTTTTAATCCATCTAATAAATATAAAGTGATATGTTATTTGTCTTTGCATTTCTTCATAACTCATGAGTATGATCATCTTTTCATATGATTTGGGGGGGGGGTTCCTCCTCTACAAATCTCTTATTCATATCCTCCAACATTTTTCTTAATTATGTGTGGGATTTCTTTGCACATTTGAGATAGCAATCCCAGATCAATATTGCAGATTGCAAATCTCTCCTCCCAGGTTGTCACCCACTTATTTATTTTGTCCGTATTGTCTTCTGTTGAACAGAAATCCTTAACTTTGATATAACCGAAGTAAACAAGTTTTGCTTGTGATTAGACCTTCTGAAGTTTTAAAAAGTCCTCCCTCATCCTTAAGTCATAAAAATTTTTTTGCTGCCATTATCTTCTATTAACTTTATAGTTTGACCTTTAGCTTTTTGGTCTTTAAGCCATTTGGTGCTAAGTACCATTGTTATACCCCTTTGAGTGATAGGAAGACTGAGGCGTGGAGAAGGCAATATACACAGTTAAATAAGTGGCAAAGCTGGTCTTCAAACCCAGGCAGTCTGGCCCCAGAAACAATATTCTTCACTACACTGTGCTGCTTCTCCATCAATGAGGCTCCTTAATTCAGAAGTTGCTGGGTGCAGAGCCTTTAAATGTCAGTCTTTCACTCAGTTGACCCAACAGCTCTGCACGGTAGGTCCTACTAGTGTCAGATGAGGAAACTGAGGCTCCTAAAAGATAAAGATCCTTCCATCCAAAACCAGATCCTTTGGACTCCACCCTCTTTTGCTTTAAAACATGAACATACAGTCTCCCCCTGAAGGAGCCAGGGATGATGGAAGAGTCACCCTTGATATGTCCCTCACCTTCACCCCCACGTATACAGTCGATTCTCGGATTCACGGATTCCGTATTTGCAAACTTGCCTACTCTCTAAAATCTATCGGTAACCCCAAAACCAGTACTTGCGGGGCTTTTGTGGTCATTTGCAGACGCTCCCAGAGTGGTGAAAGTTTGAGTCGCCCAAGTGCACGTTCCCAGCTGGGGCTGAACAAAGTAACACTCTGCCTTCTCGGTTCAGCTCTCACACGATAAACAAGTGTCCTTTTCACTGTCTACGTAGCGCCACATTTTTGCATTTTTCTGCTTTTTCCTGGTGATTTGGCTGTTTAAAATGGCCCCCCAGCATAGCACTGAAGGGCCGGCTGGTGTTCCTGAGTGCAAGAATGCTGTGACATGCCTTGCAGAGAAAATATACGTGTGTTACGTGAGCTTCCTTCAGGCACGAGTTATGGTGCTGTTGGCTGTGAGTTTAATATGAATGAATCAACAATGCATATATTAAATAAAGTGTCTCTAAACAGAAACACACATAAAGCCAGTTGACGTATTGATTGGTTGACGAAAACATTTTGACCAGAGGCTCATGGGAAACCAGCCCTGTATGCCCCTGGGAGCACTGTTTCAATAGCCCTAATTCAGTGCTCATGGTGACTTTATGAAACATAACTATTATGAATGAGTACCAGCTGTATCCACTAGGCTGCTTTGATGTTCCTGCAAACTCTCTTTCCAATCCCTCCACATCCTTTCATCTCTCCCGACCCAAGCCATCGCCTGGCCCTTGCCCACCCGATCACTTCAGTCTGCCCTGGATTCATCTTTCTGCTTCCACACCCTCAACCCCCTTGTCTTCACCACCCACCCCAAAGCCAGAATGATGATGATGAAATAGCATTCACATTTTATGGAAAGATGAGAGAAATTTAAACATAAAATTTGTCTCTGCCCACTTGGGCCTCCTCCCTCCCCTTTAGTGTGTGTTGTGCATCTGCATTAACCAAGCCTCCTTAGGAGATAACCTTCCTTCTTAATCTTCTAAGAGGCAGGATGACCCATGACCCACTGCTCTGTACAGTAGATCTGGACTGTGTGAACTGTCAATAATACATCATTTAATGTACAGCCCTCTGTCTCAAAAACTTATATAAATGTGCTTTGACCTCCAATGGGTGGAGTTTTCTGAGAGGCTATTCCAGAGTTATAATCCTCAATTTGGCTCGAATAAAATTTTCCATTTCTTTCTTAGATCAACTGATTAATTTTTTGTCGACATTGGTATGATCTCAGATATGATCTTTCCCACGTTCACCACTCTCAGGGGCTCACCGTCACACTGGAAGAAAGACCAAACTCTGTACCACAGCCTAAGAAGATCCTGCATATGTATTTGACTCTGCTGAATCCTCCAAACTCCTTCCCTACTGAGGCCATTACTCTAAGATCACACTGGCCTCCTTGCAGATCCTGGAATAGGCTAAACTCAGGGACTTTGCCCTGGTGGCTCCCTCTTTCAGGGATAACCCCCCACCCCACCCCATTCTTTGCAAAAATGGCTCTTTCTCACCTTTTAGGATCTTCAGCCAAAACGCCACCTCCTTCAAGAAGCCCTCTCTGACCACCGTACTCAAAATAGCCATCCCCCCTAATTCTTTAACACAAAGCCCTGTTTATATCCTTCATGGATCACATTTATTACATAAATCATCACAATTTGCAGTTATTTAGTTTGTGTATTTGTTTATTTTCTGTGAATCCGCTGAGGGCCAAGTTTATTGCTGCTTGGCTGTCTAATAAACAGTTCGAAACTAAAACACCTTACCTTTCCCTGCAAAACTGTTCCCTCAGGTTCCCCCCGCCCCATTTTAGTCAATGGCAGCTCCATCCTTCTCGTTGTTCAGGCCAAAGCCTTGGAGTCATCCTTGACCCCCCTTTTTCTCACACTCTCCAACTGATACCAGCAGACACTGTAACAATCTCTTTAAACAGATCCAGAATCTGACCTCTTAACTCCTCCGAGGATGTCACCCTGATCCAAGCACCGTCACCTCCCACTGGGCTATTGCAGTCACTCCACACCAACCTTTGCACCCTCTTCATTAATCTGATACATTAGGCAGGCTCCTGCCTCAGGGCCTTTGCACTGTCTGTACTTTCCACTTATGGTACTGCTCCCCAGCCAGATATGCACGAGGCTTCCTGTCTCCATCCTTTCAGTCTTTCTTTAAACTTTACCATCTCAATTAGGTCTTCTTCCCAGACCATCCTATTTATTTATTTATTTATTTGTCCGCACCGTGCGGCATGCGGGATCCAAGTTCCCCGACCAGGGATCAAACCCGTGTCCCTTGCAGTGGAAGCGTGGAGTCCTAACAACTGGACTGCCAGGGAAGTCCCTGAATCATCCTATTTAAAATAGCAATGCCATCTTGGGCTTCCCTGGTGGCGCAGTGGTTGAGAATCTGCCTGCCAATGCGGGGCACACGGGTTCGAGCCCTGGTCTGGGAGGATCCCACGTGCCGCGGAGCAACTGGGCCCGTGAGCCACAATTACTGAGCCTGCGCGTCTGGAGCCTGTGGTCCGCAACAGGAGAGGCCGCGATAGTGAGCACCGCGATGAGGAGTGGCCCCCACTTGCCACGGCTAGAGAGGGCCCTCGCACAGAGACGAAGACCCAACACAGCCATAAATAAAAAATAAAATAATTAAAAAAAAATAGCAATTCCATCCACTTCCCAAACCCAATACCCTTCATCTCTGCTTAGTTTTTTTGCCATGACTCATATCATCACCTGACAGTCCTTTTCTTTATTCATCCTTTTTAAATGTGTGCTTCCGCAAAGACTGTATGCTCTACAAAGGCAGAAGTTTTTGTCTGTTTAATTCACTGTCTATTACCTGCGTCTGCAACAGTGCTTGGCTTATGATAGGAACCAATGTTGACTGAATAAATAAACAAAATGGTATTTACCAATACTCAGGAGAGTATTTGCACATGATCAGCACTGAATAAATGTCTGCTGAGAAAAACATTTTAGGCACTATGAATTTGAGAGGTTGTCATTAATAGCCTAAGGAAATATTATATAGGGAACCATGCAAATATTAATAGTGGTAAGTGCTCAACATTTATACTCATAACAGTGCTATGAGGAAAATTATGAGCCCCATTTTACAGATGAGAAAACAGAGGTTGTGTTTTATGACTTATTCAAAGCAGGGATTCCCATGGCTGGGCATTTAACCACTGCATCTGGGAGTCATAGACAAAGATGTAGCAGCACAGGGTACAGGACGAGGATTGTGGATAAGATAAAAGAACAGAATATTTGGTGAACAATACGGCATGGAGGCCCCTTGGGTTACTCGACCCCAGCACCCTAGAATTTAGAGTGCTGTTGATGTTTAGTGGGCATGGGGATTCAGACATAGGGAATATTGGCAGAATGTAGAAGGTAGGTAGGAATGAGACAATTTGGGAGACCCAGAAATGTCTCCAGGAATTTCCTCAGGTTCATTTGAAAGAATGAACCATTGTGAGTTTCCATTGTTAGCTGTGACGAATCAGAGGTGCATATATAATATTGTCAGAGCAGAAGATCCTGCACACAAGAGACTATTTTCAGGAAGAAATGTCTTGGGAGTCTAGAACCCTCTTGAGCACAAAACATAGAAGGATCTAGAATATAGGCAGCAAATTGGGGTATAAGATGTTGTCAAGGAAGTTTTGTTCATGGGACATAGAATATTGTTGAGATGGGTTGATGGAGGTATTTAAGCGTTCCACAGATAGAACATTCAGATGGTGATCTAGACTTTAAACAGTTGAGAGATCTGGGACGTTGTCTGGGTTGGGACGTTCAGGGGGCTGGGATGTTTCAGGGATGCAACGTCTGGGAGACCATGATGCTGAAAGTAACTGAATGCTTTTGAAACATGTGATGTCCGCTGGGATTGGGTATTTTGAAAACATGGGTCACTGGTTCAAGCGGAACACTTTGGGAGGGACAGAGAAGGGCTAGGCAAACCGAGTAAGGAGGCAGGGAAGCCAACCCGCCTTTTACTGTGGGCCCTTCGTCCATTTCTACTCCCGAGTTGTCCGTTTTCGGATTGTTTCTTGGATCCATGTAACACACTGAGAGACTCGGGTGTAGACACCAGGCCGGTTGGGCTGCCCACATGGGAAGTCTCCCCAGGAGATGATGCCATAGAGTGTTCCATTACAGATCACGGGACCCCTGGAGTCGCCCTGAGTGGGAGAAAGAGAGAGGGAGGGGGTCCTAAACAAAAGGAGAGACACACACGGAGGCAGAGGTAAAGAGAGATAGGAATATGGAGAAAGGGTGAGACAGAGCAACAGAAACAGAGATAAGGAGACAAACACAGAGAGACAGGAAAAGAGAGAAATTGACAGAGATAGAAGCTGAGACAGATAGAGAGAGACAGACAGACACTTCTGTGTCTCTCCCTGTTTTTCCGTTCCTCAGTCTCATTGAATTGGTGGTGGCTTACCTCATAAACCTGTTCTTGGTTCTCTGGCCCCAAATCCCACCTTGTACCCCTCCCTACCTCCCAACCCTGCCTCAGCTTTATGGTTCCTTGGTGTCATCTTACTATTGGGTTAATCCAGCCACATTCCTGGTAGGGTAGGCAACATATCTGCACTGCCACTTCTCCCTCTGGGCCCAGGGCAGAAATTACTAATTACTCATATCATTAGTTCATTATCATACCCTTTCCCACGAAACCAAAACTCAATCTAAGAAGCCCCCTCAATTGGACATACGTTGGGTTATTTTTGCCCGTGTAGTATCCATTTCCCCTTATTTTGATGACAGCCTCTTGATTTTTTTCATTTGGGGAACACCCTCTCAACCACCTTCAATCCATGCAACTTGTCCCTGCCCCTACCCGCCCCCACGGCTAGTCATGTGACTCAGACTTGGTCCATCAGGGAATCCCACAGCTCTGGCCAGAGTGGTGGTTCAGGACACAATACGGCTGACCCTTGAATGGCACAAAGGTTAGGGGCACTGACCCTCTGCACAGTGAAACTCCCCCTATAACTTATAATTGGCCCTCTATATACGCTGTTCCTCAGTATCTGAGGTTCTGCGTCCGCAGATTCAATCAGTCTTGAATTGTGTATTTACTGTAGTATTTACTACTGAAAAAAACTCTGTGTTATAAGTGGACCCATGCAGTTCCAACCTGTGTTGTTCAAGGGTCAGCTGTACTTAAGTCAGCCTAGTGAGAATCATGCTCAAAGTGTTTATGTACACAGTTGGAAAAGAGATGTTCTCTCTTTCAAATATGGTTCCTTAGAGGGTGGGATGTAAGCCCAAAGCTGCTGGGGCCATCTTGCTATGGCATGGGAAAAGTTTAACTGAGAATGAAGCCAAAACTGAAGAGAGAAGAGCTGAGAGTTAGAGAGAGACAGACTCTTAAACATTATCTGTGCACCTCGATCCACCCGTGCCTGAAACAAGACACCCTGGACTTTTCAGTTACAAATGCCAGGGTTTTGTTTAAGCTGGTTTGTGTTGGGTTTCTGTCACTTGCAACCAAAGGAATCCCAACGCTTATACATCTCAACACAAGGATCTGGGCAGCCACTGTCAGTAAAAGCCCAGGCTTACGATGAATTCTGTTTGCCAGCCATGGGTATCCCCTTTTTGTCTTGACCCTCTATGCTAGGAGGTATCTCACCTTGCAAAGACTGGTTTGCCCAAGGCTGGAAGCAAATCCTTCTGCCCAAGCATCTGTCCCCACCACGTGGCCTGTGGCAACCCACCACCCCTTGGCCTCACCTCACAGGAGTCATTGCCACACTCTTTTGTGCCGGCACAAAGCATGTTGGGTGTGATCTTCCCCGGGTAGACTTGATGACATTCCTCACCTGAGCATAGTTTGATGTTGGCACATTGGAGGGTTTGGGGGTAACTCACTGAAAAGGAGAGAGAGGAAGATCTAAGGATGTCTGTTCTGGACAGGCTATGGGGTGGAAGCTGGGTGGGCAGAGAGTTGGTAGAAAATAAAGATGGGAAGAGAAAGATGGGAGAAGAGATTGGATATGTATCTGGGTAAAGGGATGGAAGACAGAAATGTGGAGAGAAATGGGGGGAGAGGTGGAAGAAAAGATGAAAAGTGGAGAGAAAGATGGAGAGGAATGGGACAGGGATAAATAAATATATCTCACTATGAGATATAAAAGGGGAGGTAGATGAGGAGAGAGGTGAAGCAAGTGATGGGGAAAGACAGAGAGAAGGTGTTGGGAAGAGATAGGAAGGCAAAGGGGTGAGAGAGAATTGGAGATGAGGAAAACACCAGGAGGAGGAGAGATGAAAAGAGATGTGGGAGAGTAGGAAGGAGTGGTAGGAAGAGGAATGGGACATGTTGGGAAGAAAGATATGGTAATGAGACTAGGGGAGAACTAAGGACTGCTCCGGAGATGCAAAGGGCTCTTGTTGCTATAGGGTTCAACTTTATATTCATATATATATATAATTTATATCCAAAAGATATATTTATTTATACTTTATTATATTTAATAAATATAATTGATATAGTAAATTTATTTTCTGAATCATAAATGATAATATTTATATATTTAAATATTATATATATATATATATATATATATATATAGTCTGTGCCACACAGCATGCGTTCTTAGTTCCCCGACCAGGAGTTGAGCCCCGCCGTGGAAGCGTGGAGTCTTAACCACTGGACCGCCAGGGAAATCCCACAAATCTATTTAAATAACTACATAAATATATCGTTTATAGCTTAGGAAATAAATCTAATTTCTATCATTTACGTATTTATATACAGATGTATTATTAGGCACGTCCATATAACATGAACATATACTATATAGTATATATTTTTATATATTTATAAATTTATATATATTTATAAAAAGGAAACAATTTTATATCTATAACATATTATATGTGATTATAACTTTATATTCATAAATTTATGTATATTTATATAAAGGATATATAACTATATCATATATGATATATAACATATATAACTTTATATTTATACTTATATATGCTATAAAGGATATATAAAATGATACATTATCTATTATATGTAACATTATATAACCTTATTTTTACATATTTATATTTTATATTTACATAAAGGATATATATATAACTTTATATATTATATCTGTGATATCTGACTTATCACATATATAACTAAATCTATTTTTATTTATAAAAACTCCTCTTCCAACCTACCCTCCCCTCTCTGCCCCAGCTTCCCTGGCCTCTCTGTGAGACCTCAGGCCACCTGTGTGGGCACAAACCCTGGGGACCGGTGGTGGTGCCCCAACCAGACACCGGACAGCAGGTGCCAGCGGGGAGGCAGTCGTGGTGGGAGAAGGGTGGGATTTGGATGTGGCTCGTGAGCTGGACCGAGGACTGCAGTTCCAGAAGCAGGATGTCTCGGTCATGGTTCAGGTGGGTGGGGCTGATCCGGTATAGAGGGTGGGGATAGATCGAACTACCTCCCTCACCTGCTCTCCATCTTCCACATGCCCCAGGGCTTCCTTGCCCAGGTATACTCTGTATCCGCTGTGGGTGCACGAAGAGGGTGGTTAGAGGAGCCCAGGAGCCCATCTCCGTTTCCATCCCCAACCTAACCCTCCCCCATCCCTCCTTCCTCATCTCCAAACATGTCTCCTTCCACATCCTCAACTCCACTTCCATCCAAACCCTCTACTTTGACTCCATTCCCATACCCACCTCCCCATCTCCACTCCAAATCTCATTCTCTCCCCCATGCCCATCCCAACCCAGTTCCAACCTCATCCTCAAACTCAGCTCCACTCACCCACCACCCCAGTCTCAGTCTCATCCCTACCCCATGCTCCCCTGGCCCCCACATACTCCTTTAGACAATGTGCTGCAGTGAGGACCCATCTTGGGTGGATCAGGACCCCCCCCCCCCACAGAGCAGCCGCCCTTGCACTAGTTAAGGGCTACCTTCCAGGCTGAGAGTGGGGGGGGCAGGTGTAGCCACCAGGGAGGAACCCATTGGTCCCACTGGTGCCATTAAGAATCTTGGGGTACTGCTGAGAGATGCCTGGTAAAAGAGAGAAAATGTTAGAGAATTGGGGTTCACGGGGGAAGGAGGCCTGGTGTTGTGGTTCATGGTCTTGGGGAGAGACTCAGAATTTTGCTCCGGGTGACCAGGAACTGATGATTCATTGGTTGGCCTCTGGGAGTTGCCATTTTCTATGTAGTAGAGATGAGTCAGGGCAAAGTGGTGATGTCCTTTTCTGTAGAAGTGACAAACACTCCACTGGAGGTTAAAAGAAGAGTTCATGGAATGAGGGTGCTTCTGATGGGTAAGCAGAAGCCTGACTTTCTTCCTACCTGAATTTTCTCTCCTGGCCCACTACAGGGGTTGATTTCTGGATGTAGAAGTGAGCCTAACCTACCCATCTACACAGGCAGTATCCCTCCATCCCTCCATCCATCCATCCCTCCATCCTTTCAACACACATTTACTGAGTGCCTTCATGACTTTACGTACCATTCATAGGCTAACCACCCCCAGATACAAAGTTTGCAGCACTCTGCGTCATCTGACCCTTGCTAGTCTCTTCAACCCCATCTCCCACTTCTCCTCTTCACTCACTCTGTTCCAGACCCATGGACCTGTCCTTCAAACACACCAGATCCCTTGTGCTTGCTGCTTCCTCTTTCTGGACAGTTCTTTCTCTAGACCTGCCCTGTTCAGTATGGTAGCCACTAGCCACATAGGGCTATCTAAATTTAAATTAATTAAAATGAAATTTAAAAGTCAGTTCTTCAGTCACACCAGTCACACTTGAACTGTTCAAGGCCCCGCATGGCCAGTAGCTACCACATTGAACAGCACAGATATAAGACATTATATACGTGAAATAGTCTACTGGATGGCACTCAGAATCTAAAGACTGCGTATCTGGGTCCCTCTTGACTCTGAGAGCTGAGCTCAAATGTCACCTCTTCAGAAAGGCCTTCCCAGATTCCTGGTCACCTGGTCTAATATTGGCCCTCCTGAACTCCCCGCCCCCTGTCATACCCTATGACATCTCCCGAGTTGAGTTTCATCATAGCTACAATCACTATTCCTTTCTCTTTATATTTTGTTTACAATTAAGCTCCTCTTCTTGACTGTAAGCTGCACTGACCACAGGCACCTGAACTGCTTTATTCAGTGCTGCATCCCCAGGCCCTAGCGACGTCTGGCACACAGCAGCTACTCAAGCAACGAATGTTGTGTGTACGAGGCACTGTGCCTGGCATTAGAGGTGCAGCAGGCAACACAGGGACAGAGAAAGTCTAATCCTGAATGTGCCACTTTCTGGCTGGGTACAAGTCTCCAGCCTCAGTTTTCTCAGCTGTAAAGAAGGAAAAGTAATCGTTTGTCTCTCTTCGGGTAGTTGTAGGTTCAGTAAGATCCTACATCCAAGACACACACAGGACCTGGCACAGAGCAAGCACTCAGTAAGTGGGGACTGCTATTAATTGCACCCTCAGAAACTGAGTCATCATTCCTTTCTCTTTCAAACCTGATTTTGTCAGGAGAAAGTTTCACGATGGTGCTAATATCCTTTCAACACCTCTCTTGTCTTGCTGAGCTCACCTTTCAAAACCAGGAGGAAGCAGAAGGTTACCTTCAGCTGGCAACCCCAAAATTAAGTTGAACTATCTGCAATTGCTATTTTAGGGGAGGTCAAAAAGGGTCAACTATAGGCACTTTCAGGTGGTCCAATACAATAAACATTGTTTTTGTTCATTGTGTGGAATTGATTTTTCTCTCTTACCTTTTATTTATAGCAAAGGATGCTGTTTTCCATTTAGAACAGTGATATAAACTTCAAATATGTTTTAAGTAAAAAAAAAAAAAAAAGTTGCCTCTAAGAAGACCATTCGGTTGAAATTAATAAAGATGGTTTGCCAGACCATAAAGTCCAGGGTGTGGAAGACAGCACAGGCAACATGGATTAGGATCCTGACTCAGGCACTGCTGGGGACTTTGCTTTCTCAGAGTCGTGGGTTTTTCAGCTGTGAAACTGGAGTAATTATAGTGCACCTACCTCATAAGGCTGTTAAGGATTCCACAAGACGATGCATGTGGAGCTCCTAGCCCCGGGGCATGGCACCTAGAAGGGGACATGGGAGTCCTAGGTGTGTCACCAAAGGAGAGAAGCTACCCCACCTTCAGGCCAAGGGTGGTGATGGGTGCCTGAGGACCCCTCCCTCCTTCAGGTCTCAGCTCAAGGGTGAAGCCTTTTGGGGGCCTTTCCAGGCCAGGAGCTGCCATGATATCTCTGGGCTTCTGGCTTGGCTCCTTGAAGCCATCACCTCGTGTCACAGTTCTAACTAATTATTATCTAATTATTTGGGTAATTGTTTGAATAATGTCTGCATCCATCTCCTCTAGGCTCTGGGTGCTGAGAGCAGGAACTCTGTCTCTGCTTTTACAGCACGCGGCACTCTGCCTGGTGCTCAGCTGTTTGTTGAATGAATGAATGAATGAATGAGTGATGCATGAATGGGGTTTCCAGAGAACTTGCCTGCCAAGGCAGGGAAAGGGGGCTTAAATGTGAGGAGAGGAATCTCTGCGGACCAACTCTGGGTGGAATCAGATAGGTTTGGGGTCTCCTCAAGGATTAAAGAACAATCTAGAAGGTTCTGGAAGGGCCTGAGAACGGAGACAGAATACTACCAATAAAGTAGTAATAACAACTAACTTTCCAGTCCCTTCTGTCTGCCAGGCGGTGAGCACCTTACATGCATTGCATTTCAATATTCACAACCACCCTTTGTGGTAAGGACTTAATGTTCCCATTTTTACAGATGAAAGAAAGAAGCTAAGTTACTTGCTCAACGTGGCAGCCGTCAGGATTTGAACCCATGTCTGTCTCTTGTAACTCTGGGGAGGCCTTGAACGTGGGAGGGTCTTGGGGGTGGGCTTTCCAATGCAGAGTAGGACAATCAGCAAACAGGCTGGTTCGGAAGATCCCGAAGAAGACTTAAAACTAGGGCGAGCCCATCTGAGCTGGGAGAGGGTCTGCGGTCGGTGGGGAGAGTGGACTGACCCCAACTGGGACACCAGATCACGCAGGGACAAGCAGGAAGCTCTCCTGTGTCCCGGTGGGACCCGGCCCCGAGCGGGCGGGGGGCGGAGCTCGCGGTTCCCACGCCCCTCCCCTCCCCCTTCCCCCTCCCACCCCTCCCCCGTCCCCCCTCCCCCCCTCCTACCATGGTCTGGAGTGGCCACCCGGCCTCCACCCCCGCGCATTCTTACCTTCTGACAAGGCCACCGTCAGGAAAGCGATTGCGGCGGCCAGGGGCCACGTGGTGACTTTGGGGTGGGGGTCAGGGCGGGCGGAGCCTGAGAAGTTGAAGAGGGTGCTAAGCACTGGCCAGAACCCCCATCTCTGGACACTCCCTACCCACCCTGCTCTGCGTTTCCCAATCTTGAACGTCCTCTCCTTTACTCTGAAAACGTTGACCCTGGAATCTGCAAGCCCCTCCCCAAGTGCCATTCTTGGTTGGTGGGGGGAGAGTCCCAGGAACGTGGTGGGAGCGGCAGCTTGCACACCTCCCTCACCTGGGGCTCTGGCTTGCAGCCCTTCACACTAGGTGGCCAGTCCCTCCACCCCTGCCCTCCAGCGAGCTGGGTCCTTGGTGAACGCTCCCGCCCCTCTCTACCCTCTCCGTGTCCTTTCTCCCCTCTCAGGGAGAGCTTCCACTGCCAGCTGCCTCAAACTTCAGCCTCGACCCATGGCTTTTAACCCCTGAACTCCCTGCCCCCAGCGCCTTCAGCATTTCCCTGTTGCTGGCCGTCCCCTCTCCACCCCCAATGGCTCAGCTGGCTGTCGCCATGCACCACCCCCCCAACCCCGCGCCTGGGCTTGGCCCTTCGTGTGGGGCGGAGCTACCAGGACAAGCTAGGACCCAGATCTGGTTCCACCCAAGCCCAAGTTGAACCCACTGTGAACTTTCAGGCAGCAAGACCCACGTGGAGGGAAGGGAAAAGCTCAATTCCTTCTCCAGGCCCACCCAAAATCCCTAAGGCCCTCCCTAACATCAACCCATTTTTTATGCCACTTTCTCATCCCCCCTCCAACCCTATACATATTCTTAATATATGTCAGCTCCTGGTTGGCCATTTTCTACTCTATTCCCACCTCCCAACTAATTTTAACGATTCCCCTTACCGTCAGCCTATCCCTCAGACCCATTCCCATCAACAGCCTTATCTCAAGTTTATCTCTCTACATCAAACTCAACACATCTCAGCCTCATCTCCAGCCCTATTTCTTCTGGAAAACACAGGAATGCCCAAATTTATTCTACCCTTCCCTCCTCCCCCAATCAGACACAAGAAAGGAATCTTCAGATAGGTGGATAGAAAGTCAACTTAGACTTGGATGTGGGCAGGGGTTGGGCCTGGGAAAGCAATATTTTGGATAAATGGCCTTTTAAGAGCAGGGTCAGATGGGTGAGGCAGTCCATGGGGACCTAGGTGGGGAGGGAGAGGCAGGAATCAGGAAGCTCTGGGGACGGGATGATGGGGAAAAAGAAGGAGGAAGGGTGTTTTAGGAGTGAGTAGGCGTCTCCTGGAACTGTGGGTGGGGACATGAGCTAATCCTAGGGGGTGGAGGGGGTAGGATTAGGGATTAAAGAGGACAGAGGTGGAGTCAGAATTTGAAAGAAAGCCAGAGACGGGGACCAGATGATATTTGGAAAGAGAGACAGCAGTGGTGTCATGATAAGGATAAGGGGTTGAGATGGATGGAGTGAGTATTCATCTCAAAACTGGTGTGGTCCATATTGGGGGAGTTAAAGTTTGGACATAAGGGTCAAATCTAGTGTTAAAAGATAATTTTTTTTAAAGTATCTAACCGTGACTCTCCTGCATCTATAAAATGAACATATGTCAAAGATGTTATTTGGATTTGTTAATGAGCGATGGAGCTAGCAAGATGTTACGAAGAACCACACATGTATAGGCAATAAGAAGTGCTAAAATGAATGAACAAATAGATGCAAAACTGGCTTATTCTATATGGAGGGGAGAGAATTGTACTTCCACCTGACAAACGTCATTTGCACGGTTATGGACAAGAATTATTTGCACTGCTATCGACTATTTATCATTTACAGAGTTGTAAAGTAGCTCAAAGACAGTAAAAGAAGCTGAGACCCCATAGAATCAGATAACCCACCTAGTTTTCCATTGATGACATCTGTTGGGTCCATCTTAAAGTCTTTCACAGTTTTTCCCTACACTAGGAAGAAAAGTTTGTGATCGGGTTTAGGATGGTGGTTGGTGGGGGGGGGGGGCAGGGGCTCTGATGACTGTGTTGGGAATGCAGGTGAGTTTGGGGAAGAGAATGGACCTGGGGTGAGGATGGGGTTGGAGTTGGTTTTGGGGATAGAATTAAGTTGTAGATGGGAGGGATCTGGGGATAATGTTGTTGACAGAGTCCCAGTTGGGTTGGGGCTGGAGATGAGGCCAAGACTGAGTGTTTGGATGGGGAGGTGTTGAAATACAGTTGAGTTGGTGTTGTGCGTTGACATTGATAATGAGCACTCGGTGTGAGGTCGAGTATCTGTGTCAGGGTAGGGTTTTGGTAGGAGTGGGCTGGGTCATAGCTCTGAGTGCCTCTCAAGGTGACAGAAAGGCTACTGTCCTTGCCCACCTTGGAATTACCCCACTTCCCAAGACTGGACCCAGAGTAGGGACCGAGTTCACTCTTTTTGAGTTGAGTTGGGTTCAGGCTGAGTGGCAGGAGGGAGGATGCTGGTTAAATGAGGTGACAGGTTTGTGTGGGAAGTCGGGGTACCTGTGCTCTCTTGTGGCCTAGGTCCACACTTCCAGAAAAAGCCTTTCTCCCTTGGGAAAGGCTGGAACTTGGAGTGGGGTGGCTGGCTTTGGTATTTGCTGAGGGGTGGGTACCAGGTCAACACTGATATTAGGGCTTATGATTGGCTGACTCTTGTTGAAGTGAGGTCATGGACCCACCAAGAATTGGGGGTATTCTACCCCCTCACTTGATCAGTAAGGCAACTGGAGCCCATGGAGTTCAGTGAGCAACTGAAAGTCACATGCCAATTAGACCAAATCCAGGGGTACTGTCTCATAGATCAGGGTCTGTCCCCCTCAGAGAGAAGGGCTAGAGCAAGAAAGAAAAAGGACTAGAAAAAGAGACAGTGTTCCTAGTGTTTCAGAGCTGAGTTCAAGTGACATGGCCACTCTGTGCCTCCGTAAAATGGTGCTATCAATAGCACCTGCCTCATAGAGCAGGGTTAAATGAGTTAATATTTGAAGATGCTTAGAGGAGAGTTTGACACTAACCAAAGGCCACAAACATGCTTGTTAAATAAGTAAAGCTGGAGATGGAGGCAGCCTGAGGTTCCCGGGGGCCCCACCCTATAGCTTGGCTTCAAAATGAGGTTCTTTGTCAAGCAGGAACTGGAAGTTCTGGTTGGAAGTGCTGGCTGGGATGAGGAAGTTGGCCCTACACCCATGCCCAGAGCAGAGGCCCCGATGCAAATGTGAAGGGATGGGGAGACTGAGAAAGACCCAAAGGGATAAATACACAGAGACAGATAAACAAGGTGGATGGGAGAGAGCAGAGGAAATGCAAGGAGAGACAAAGGCAAGATGATGTAAGAGGTAGAAAGAGAGACGCCTGGGGAGAAATCAGACTTGGGCTTTTGGAGAGAAAGATGCACAAGAAATTGAGACACGTGACTTCTTCTTTAGAGCTGGATCCATGTTATTAAGGATGTTGGTCCCAGTCATCTCACACATCAACGAAATACCCCTTTTCACCCATCAGAATAGCAAACACTAGAAAGGTCAGTCTTGCCACCTCCCTGCATCTGTGCCCACATGCTCCGCCTCCTCTCCCATTTCTACAGATGAACAAGCTTCACCTCCATCTAAGAAAGACACCTGCACTTGTGTCAGGTACCCCAACCCCTCTCACCTCCTCAAGGACACTGTTCCAGCCAGCAGTCCTCTGCTCCCTTGCCTGCGTCATCCATTTTTTTCTTCTCCATTAACATACAAACATGCTACAATGTCTCCCATGTTCCATGAAAAGAGTTTTTTAAAAACCTTCTCTCAACCCTTGTGCTCTCCTTCAGCCCCTGACCCAGTTTTTTGCTCCCTTTGACTGCAATACTCCAAAACGTTGGCTACACGTCCTGTGTGGCATTCCTCTCCTCCTGTTTTCTCGGGCCCACTCCATGCAGGCTTCCACCCCCACTTCTCCACCAACTGTGCCTCTTTTAAGGGCACCAATAAGGTCCATGTTGCTGAACCCAGTGGCTAGCTCTCTGGGGTTCATCTAACTTGAGTTATGAGCAGCATTTAACAAGCGATTCACTCCCTGGTCTTTCAAAGTCTTTCCTCGGCTTCTGAGACACTACCTTCCTCCTGGTCTTCCTCATTACTCACTGACTGCTTCTCGTTCGTGACCGATGTTGTTGTCTACTCACGTCCCCAGTCTCTACATGCTGGAGCATTTGGCCCTCTTCTTTTCTCTGTCTATGTGCTCACTCCCTTGGTGATCTCATCTGCTCCTGTGGCTTTAAATACCATCTACATGCTGATGACTCCCAAATTTTATGTCTCCAGCCAGACCTTGCTCTTAAACTCTCAACTTGACACCCAACTGCCTACTCAATAGATTCATGTTCGAAACCCAACTCTTGTCCTTCACCCCTCTCACGTCCCAAATGGGCTCCTCCTACAGTCTTGATCGTCTCAGTAAATCGTTTCTTCGTCCTTTCATTCCTCAGCCAAAACCTCAGTCTCGCCCTTGAATTCCTTTTCTCACACATCACACGTCCATTGTGTTACCAAACCCTGCCAGCGCTACCTTCAAAATAGATCCAGAATCGGACCATTTCTCAACATCTTCCATCCTCGCCACCCTGGTCCCTCCCAGCCACCATCATCTCTCATCTGGATTATCGCGAGTTTCTTATCTGGTCTCCCTGTTTTTGTCCTTGTCGGCCTACACCGTTTACACACGGCAGCCAGAGTGACCTTTTATTATAAAATGTAAGTCAGGGCAGGCCACGCCTCTTCTGGAAAGCCCGCAGTGCCTCCCACCTCACTCAGAGTGAAAGTCAGGTGTCCTTACGGTGGCCAACAAGGCTCTAGACCATCTGGCCCCAGTAGTCCTCTGATGTCACCTACCGCTTCCTCTTCTCCTGCCCCTCTCATGCCAGGCACAATCCCATCTCAGAACTTTAGTACTTTAAAGCCCACTCCTGGAGCCCTCTTCCAAACCAGATGTCTACCCGGTTTCTTCCATTCTTGTCATCCTCTCCATGAAGACTTCCTTGACCGTTGTAGTTGGAGATCCCTGAGATGGGTTCAGGGAACCACCAGAAGGACCCACAGAACTCGGAAAAGCTCCTGCACTCATGATTTTGGTTTCTTACAGCAAAGTAAAAAGACACATGGGGCCAAGTCCAAGAGAGACCAGGCCCGAGCTTTCAGTTGTCTTCTCCCAGAGGAGTCGTACAGACAGCACTTACTTTGCCCAGCAACAATGTGTGACAACACGTACAGAGGATTGCCCACCAGGAAAGTCCACCTGAGCCTTGGTGTCTATGTTTTTTACTGGGGGTCAGTCACATAGGCACATGGCTGTCTGCCTGCATGGCTGGCCTTAGTCTCCAGCTCCTCCTCAGGTCAAACATGCCCCAAGACCTCCATCACAAATCATCCTATTAGGATAGACTATCTGGCATGGCCCAAGGCCCCCAGGTAAAGAAAGACACTGTTATTAGGCAGAATATTACAAAGGCTTAGAGGTTATCTCCCAGATGCTAGGCAAGGGCCTAACTTTTTTTTGTAATGTGCAGGGTTTGGACAACATAGCCCTGCTGAGTTAACCACCCACTGCATAACCCTCTTAAAATTATAACCTTCCTCTGACGTTCTCTATCCCCTTACTCTGCTTTATTTTTCTCCAAAGCGCTTACTCCCATCTGTAATATTTAATTTTTTTTTTTTTTTTTTTGGCCACGCCATGAGGCTTGCAGGATCTTAGTTCCCCGACCAGGGATCGAACCTGGGCCACGGCAGTGAAAGTGCTGGGTCCTAACAACTGGACTGCCAGGGAATTCCCAATATTTCATGTTTTACTCATTTATTTGCCCCTTGTTTGCCTCACCTCCAGAAGTGAGTTCCCCGAGGGCAACAATGTTATCTGCTTTGTTCCTAGAGCAGTAACTAGCACATAATAGGATTCAGTAAATATTTGCTGAATGAATGAATGAACTACAGGCATTTTTGAGGGTGTGGAGAGATATGAATCCTTCTTATCTGGGCAAAAACTTGCCAGTACTTGGTGAAATTGATTAAAAGTAAGACTTTTGGTCCAGTGGTCCTACTCCTGCGATATTCCAAAGAAGTCTTCTATAGCTCTAGAAGGGGCCTGCCCCCAAATGGTCATTGCAGTAGTGCTTGGGTAGTAGAAGGAAACTAGGTGTCCATCACTGGGGGACTGGGTCATTAAACATGGTGGATGTATACCATGGGGAGGTGCTTCTCAAACTCTAATAAGCATGGAGTCCCCTGGGGGTCTTGTTAAAATGCAGATTCCGGTTCAGTTGGTCTGGGGTGGGGTCCAAGACTCTGACTTCTAATAAGCCCCAGATAATTCTGATACTGCTGTCCCCTGGACCACACTAGGAGCAAGGGTATAGACTCAAGCAGTCCTGTCCAGTAGAACTTTCTGCAATGATGGAAATCTATTTATCTGTGCTGTCCAATATGGCAGCCATCAGCCACATACGGTTATAGAGCAGCAGAAATGTGGCGAGTGCGACCGAGGAACGGAATTGTAATGCATATTCAATCTAGATCATTTTAGTTTAAAAATTAAATGACCACATGTGGCTAGTGGCTACCATCTCGGACAACACAGCTTGAGAAAACACCAGCACCGTGGCAGTGAGCAGTAATGAACCAGGTGGGCAGACAGCAACATGGATAGGCTGTTAACACAGTATTTTGGTGTGAAATAACGTCACACCATCTCTGGTGGAATAAGATCGCCTATTTAATGCTGAAACCTGACTCCTCACCCACACGCACCTGCCTTCATACCCTATTCCATCAATCTAAAATGCCTCAGTTGTATTGGCACTATTATTTTGTATACCACTGAGAAAGAAAAAGGAGCCTTCGATGAAATTAGGGCGTAATGCTAAGACATAACACTATCAGCTAATTATAAACGGAGCCTCTCGCTTACGGAGGTTGTAAAAATGGGAGAGGGATATGCATCTAAGAAGCAAAAAAAAATAGGGTACGTAACCATCGCAGCTGGGAATATGAGTTGGAAATCAGATTAAAGATTACTTTCATCTAAACTATTTTTACTTAGCTTTATAGTAGGATGCAGGCCAAGAATTACAGCACGGTCCGTGTCTTCATCTCTCTGGGGGCTCAGAGCTACTCAAGTACACAGCTGCTTTCAACTCCTTTCCTCCGCAGAGCTTGTGTGGTTGCCACACATGAGAGCCCAGGTGTGTCTGTATCACCATGACGAAAGTTGCAGTACCCACTTCCCAGCAATCTTCTTCTTTTTTTTTTTAATGCTGCATTGGGTCTTTGTTGCTGCGCCCGGGCTTTCTCTAGTTGTGGCGAGCAGGGTCTACTCTTGTTGCGGTGCAGGGGCTTCTCATTGCGGTGGCTTCTCTTGTTGCGGAACACGGGCTCTAGGCATGTGGGGTTCAACAGTTGTAGCTTGTGGCTCTAGAGCGCAGGCTCAGTAGTTGTGGCCCTGGGGCTTCGTTGCTCTGTGGCATGTGGGATCTTCCCGGATCAGGGATCGAACCCGTGTCCCCTGCATTGGCAGGAAAATTTTTAACCCCTGTGCCACCAGGGAAGTCCCCCCAGCAATCTTGTTTTCCTCTCTTTTTTCTTTTTCTTAATTGAAGTATAGTTGATGTAAAATATTATATAATTTCCAGGTATACGATATAGTGATTCACAATTTTTAAAGGTTATGCTCCGTTTATAGTTTTATAAAATATTGGCTATAGCCAATCACCCCAGCAAGCTTTTGAGCTATTGTAGTAAGACAGGTTCCAGACCTGCCACCTCAGAACTCTCTGATCCTGGGCTTTCCCCCACAGAGCAGGTGAACACGTGTGGCAGGTGAACCGTATCTGAGTTCTGCGGTACCCAAGCACAGAACCACGAGAGGATGGACATGCGATCGGGAAGGGATTCCCAGATGCTCACCATTACAGATGGAACGTGACAGACATAAATAGCCTCCAAGCATAGACAGCAGGAAAAATAATTAGGAATTGATGAGTTTTGAGTATTGACTTTTAAAAAGTATACATTACTTAATTGTAAGTTTATGTAATTTAATTTTTAATAATGGCTGTGTTTAGCAACCGGCTCTCAAAATTCCTGAAAATTTGCCAAGAGGCTCTTATGGGCTGGGATGAGCTGGTCCTGGCACACGCAAAAGAGCTGCCACCCAGCCCAAGTTTAATGATTTTTTTATTCATAGGGACTCTCGACTTTGCTTTTAAATTATGTTTACTGTTTCTTGTCTGTGACCTCCTGCTAGAACGCAAGCTCTGTGACGAGAAGCATTTAGATTTGTCTGGCTCGTTCGCAGCCCTACTTCCAGTACCTAGAACCATGCCTGGCGCAGAGTAGGTACCCAGTAAATAGACCAAGGCCTGGTGCATAGTAGGTGCCCAATAAGTAGACCAATGCCTTGTACACAGTAGGTGCCCGATAAATAATCGTTCTTGAATGAAAGTAAGAAAGAGAATGAGATTCATAACACAATGATTTTGTGTAAATTAGAAGCAACACAATGCGACGGTGCATGTGTTCCAAGGATGCAGAGTATTCAAAGCCATCTGTGTTGATGCCTTTGGGGAGGGAGGGGAACCAGAGCCAGGGATGACAAATGGAAATAAATAAAACGAGAGCAGAGCTCTGTCAGGACCTGAGTGTGATTAACTCAACTCTCCTCACCTGAGATCTGACTAGGAAAAAGAGGATCTCTTCACTTGCGTAGCGTTTTCCAGGAAACAAGGCAGGTCTTTGCCCTCCCTGTCTGGGACCTCAGCAGTCCCTGCTCACAGGACTCTGAGAGGAGGCTGGGGGAAGGGCAGTCCTGCTCAGGGTCACCGTGCAAGGCTGGGGCGTTTCCTTCTACCACACCAAGTACAGTGGATGGTGAGGGGGCAGACCCCCAGGGGACACCATGCACTTTGGAACATGCCTCCTGGCTGGGCATGATTGGACCCCTGTGTGCATATCTGTTGGATGAATTAAATGAATGGAGAACGGAATTTAGGATTGTTAAAGTTTTATTAGTAGTATTTACCTGGTCTTTACAGACACTAAGAGTTTTGAACATTGGCTTCTTCGGAATATGGTGCCAGTGCAGCGCCTTTGCCTTCACGCTCCTACTCTGTGTGTCTTAGGGGCGCCTTGAATAATGACGGGGATGTTGTGGGGTGCAGAGAGAACCCCTGAAGGAACTGCTCTGGGAAAGGGGAGTTCTGAGCCTGGGGTCAGGAGCAGCATGCCGGAGGCCTGGGCTTGTGGGTCTGAGGGAGGGGGCGCCGGGGGCCGGGATCCCTGGGTCTGGAGTGGGAAGAGCAGGGTCTTGGGGAGCATGAGGGCAGGCGCTGTCCTGTAACACCGGCTACGATCTGCCCTGCATGGTTTCCTGGATCCAGTTTTGGTACTTGCACAGGTTTGTATAGACGCCGGGGTAACCAGGCTGGGCACAGTTCTCCATCCCCCAGGACACGAGGCCCTGGAGCTTTCCATCGCACACCAGGGGTCCCCCGGAGTCACCCTGAGGGGGAGAGACAGAGATGGAGACATCCACAGACAGATGACCAGAGCCGTGGGCATGGAGAACCCGAGAGGCAAAGATGGGACAGGGGTGGGCTGAGAGCCCTGGGCAGGGGCTCTGGAGATCTCAGCCCCTGGGCGTTGGGGTCACTGGTTCCCACTCTGTCTCTGTCCCTTGGGCCCCTCTTCATCTTAGCTCTGTCTCTAGAAAACTATGTGTGTGTTTCCACATCCCCTGTCTCTGGAGCCATCGCTCAGGGATGGATTACGATCTCTAGAGGACCTGAGCCCGGCTTTCCAGGTGCCCGTATGTGATGATGGCAATGACAGGGGTGACCAGAGCTCTGTGCTCTTTCCATGGACTAGCTCATCTCATTCCACCGACTAAGACCTGCTACCCCCAGGGGACAGATGAGGAAACTGAGGTCCAATACCCAAGGGCGAACAGCGTGGAGGCAGCCTGGCTATTACAACCTCTCTCGTTCTCTGTGTGTGTGTGGGGGGGGGGCTCCCCTGATCTTCATGTTCCTGCGGTCCTTTTGTACCTAAGTCCCTGCTCCAAACAATCCCCCTGCCCGTGCTCTCTCCCTGGGCCTCACCTGACAAGAGTCCTTCCCGCCTTGGGGGACCCCTGCGCAGACCATGCCAGGGGTGATGGCTCCAGAATAGGCCCGCTGACACTCCTCATTCGAGAAGATGTTGATGTTCACGCATTGCAGAAAGTTGGGGAACCTGGCTGCAGGGGCACCGAGGGGTTACGATGGGGTCAACCCCTCAGCAAGACCCGGGGGTCACGGCCCCCAGCCCCGCCCCCCTCAGCAAGACCCCGGGGTCACGGCCCCCAGCCCCTCCCCCCTCAACAAGACCCCGGGCTCAGGGCCCCCAGCCCCTCCCCCCTCAGACCCAGGAGTCCAGGCCCTCAGCCCCTCCTCCCTCAGACCCAGGATCCAGACCTCCAGCCCCTCCCCCCTCAGACCCAGGATCCAGGCCCCCGGCCCCTCCCCCCTCAGACCCAGGGGTCAGGGCCCCCAGCCCCTCCCCCCTCAGACCCAGGATCCAGACCCCCTGCCCCTCCCCCCTCAGACCCAGGATCCAGGCCCCCGGCCCCTCCCCCCTCAGACCCAGGATCCAGACCCCCCAGGCCCCTCCCCCCTCAGACCCAGGAGTCCAGGCCCCCAGCCCCTCCCCCCTCAGACCCAGGATCCAGACCCCCCGGCCCCTCCCCCCTCAGACCCAGGAGTCCAGGCCCCCAGCCCCTTCCCCCTCAGACCCAGGATCCAGGCCCCCGGCCCCTCCTCCCTCAGACCCAGGATCCAGACCCCCGGCCCCTCCTCCCTCAGACCCAGGATCCAGACCCCCAGGCCCCTCCCCCCTCAGACCCAGGAGTCCAGACCCCCAGCCCCTCCTCCCTCAGACCCAGGGGTCCAGGCCCCCAGCCCCTCCTCCCTCAGACCCAGGGGTCCAGGCCCCCAGCCCCTCCTCCCTCAGACCCAGGACTCAGACTTCCAGCCTCTCTTTCCTGACGCAGGACTCTCACCGACGGGACTGGATATCGTGCCCCAGCCCGACACACGGCAGGACGTCCCTGCGCTGGCACAGGAGCTGGCCATGGCGATGGGCTTCACTGCCCTCCCCAGCCGAGCAGGCCGCTCCAGCTCCAGCAGCATCAGGTCGTTGTCGATGGTCCGGGAGTTGTACTGGGGGTGTGGCACCTGGCGGATCACACGCAGCACCTGCTGTGTGACCTCCAAAATCCTCATGTTGTGCTTGCCCAGGGCCACTCGAAGGATCCTGGCCCATGACCCCCAAGAGTAGCGCCGCTCAGGGTCTGACCTGGAGAACTGTCCCCACCCTCCAGCGGCGCTCCCTTCCCTGGTGATGAGTTTTCCTCAAGCCTAACCCTCCCTCTGACTGCAGGCTGAGTGTTTCCCGGCACCCTGCACCCTTTCCCCCAGCCTGGGCTTTCTCTCTGGACCCAGTCTTACCATTCTCCCCTTCCCCTTGTGGGCTGCGCTTTGCCTTCTGACTTGGGTATAAGGTGATGATTGAGCGTTCTTGGCTCTGTCCTAGGGTCTGAACCTGGATCAATACTCTGAATTCTAAGTGAGACTCTGGGCTGTGGCTCTAGGCTCTAAACCAGAATTGGTATTCTGGAGTATCCTTTCCAGTTACTCCATTGCTTCAGGGAGGCCCCATTCCAGTTCTAGCCTGGCCTTTGGACTCTAAACATCCTGAACTTTTGAGTCTAAGCTAGGAGCTGGGTTCTAGATTGAATCTGGATGATAGCATACTTTTTAGATACTGGTGTGAGCTCCGGTTTCTAGGTTGAGTTCTGGGTTCTTGATTAAACTCTGGTTTATGACCTGGGTTGTAGACAATGGTTTGAGCTCTGTGCTCCAGTTGGGCTCAGGGCTCTAAACACCGGTCTGCATTCTTGACTCTAGGTTGGGTTCTGTTTTAGATCAAATTACAGGTGATAGTCTGGGCTCTTGGTTCTAGACTCTGGTCTGAGCCCTTGACCTCAGGTCAGGCTCTGGGTTCTAGATGGAGCTCCAGGTTATGGTCAGGTTATCCCAGGTTCTAGATGTTGGTTTCCATTCTAGACTCTGGGCCCTAGGTTCTACACTGAACTTTGGTTTACGGCATTAGATCTGGTTTATGGGCACTGGGTGAGCTTTTATCTGGACTTTGACTTCTAGTCTGGGGTCTGAGGTCCAGGTTTCAGTCTAGAATCCGAGAAGGGCTCTGGGTTCGATATGAAGCTTTAGATTATGGTCTTCATTCTGGGATGTAGATGGCGGGTTGAGGTCTGGGTTCTAGGCTGCTCAGAGAGGAACTGTAGACTAGACTCTGGGTTAAACGTTGGATCTAGAACAAGCTTCAGGTTCTGTCTTTATCTTGCGCTCTGAGCTGTAAGCGGGTTTCTGGATTTACGTCTGGACTGTGGGCTCTGAGCCTGACTCTGGACTCCAGGAAGTGTTCTGAGAGGGGTCCTGAGCTTCTGAAGGTAGACTGTGTCCAGAATTCAACCACCACTCTGGCACAGGCTCCTCATCTTCGTCTCTAGGTAGAGCTTGGCCTCTGGATGGATCTCAGGTTATGTGTTAGAGTCTAGATTCTGTGTGGGACTCTAAGCTTGTGTATGGGTTCTAAATGGTTGATCTGCTTTTAGAATCTAAACCGAGTTCAAGATTTATGGCTGGATTCCATGTTCTGAGCTGGGTCTGTTGTTCTAAGCTCTTGTCTAGACCCCAAACCAGGGTCCAGCTACTACACTGGGTTCTACACAGGGCTAGACTCTGGAATTCACTTGGCAGAAGAAAAAGGAGAGGGTCACTCACGGACGGGCGCAGTGAGCGGCGGTGATCACCCATCGCTCGGACAGCAGGGACCCTCCACAGAGAAAACTACGGCAGGGACCTGTCAGTAGGGCTGCCTGCCATGGTTGGGAGTGCCGGGCGCATCTGTAGCCACCAATTATCTTGTTACTTTGGTTCTGTGCCATGGCTAGGAGAAGGCAAGCGTGAGGTGGAGTGGGGAAAGTAGATGAACAAATGCTCTCCATCTACCTCCAACTCTCTAGGACATCCGGAATCCACAAATCCCCCCTTTTTTGCCTAATCCTTAAACCACCCACCTTTATCTACCCCACCCTATATGAGATATGCCCAACACTGCCCCCCATTATTGTCCCAACATAACCAGGGAGTTCTCTGACACCCCCTCACCCCCAGGCACCTCCATAGTATCTATTATTGGATCCCAGGGCCACCTCATCCAGGGTCCTGATACAGCTACTATGCTTGACTCTGCTTCTCCACGAATACTTTCTGTCATCACTTTTCACAATACAACACAATGCCACCCAGTAATCTTCCAACACCTTCAGGGAGCTGCCTGTTCCTTCCCCGAACTTCTCACTCCATGTGACGCCCCAGGATCCACTATCTCTCCCCACACCCACTCTGCGTGCCACACCACTCTCCCTGCCAGGAGCTCACCACCCCATCATCATTCCCACCATCATTTCTGGCAACACGCTGTCTTTCCCGTATTAGTTCTTCCCTAACGCAATCAAGAAGTGTCTTGCTGTCCTTTCTAGGAAGACCCAGTCAGGACCCCATAGTTCTACTCAATTCCTCTCTTATTTCTCCCCATCTCCTACAACTCCCCGGACCCTGTGATCTCCTAATACCTCCACAACTTAGAACTCAGGCCCCCCTCTCCAGCATGCACCTCAGCCATCATCCCCAAACTACTCCCTGCCCCTTCTCACCAGGTCACCTGTGAGCACGTCGGGTCCCCAGGACCCTTCCCCACCTCTTCTCAGGGTCCAGGTCCCACTGTTGTCTTACCTACAGCCAAGATCTGAAGCGCTGTCAGCAGGAGGAACATTCTGAGGGCTGGGGGCTGGATTCTGGCAAATGCAGAGAGAAAGTGAGGGTTAAGGAGGCTGTGAGAGACGCAGAAGGTATAGTTCAGAGACAGAGAGAGCGTCTTAGACAGAGACTAAGACCCATAGAGACATGGATGAGGGACAGAATAGAGAACAGAGACCAGGTAGGTCAGAGACAGAGAGAGCGTCTTAGACAGAGACTAAGACCCATAGAGACATGGATGAGGGACAGAATAGAGAACAGAGACCAGGAGGGCAGGGTCTGGGGGCTCCTTGGTGGCTGGAGAGAGGATGCTGAGAAGGGTTCAGGTCCTGCCTGGATGTCTCCTGTCTGGAGGAGCGGGGAAGATGTCTTGCTTCCTTGTCACTCATGGAGGCCTTTTATCTCTGGCCTGAGTAGCTGGCGCTTCTCCTCCACCCTTCTGACTTTTTTTTTTTTTTTTATTGCCTACTTCCCATTCCAGGATCCCTGTTCCATCTCTTCCCTCTCCCCTCTCACCAGAGAAGTAGTCACAATTGTTAATGAGAACCCGCCTGCCTGGTGAGGGAAGGTGTTGTAATCTGGAAGGAATCCAGGGAGGGGGACCCCAGGGCAGGGTGGACAGGGTAGGGGTGGGAGAGGGGCAGAGAGAGGGAGGGACAGAGGCCGAGAGAGGGGCTGCCATAGGAGGAGAGAGAGTCTAGGAAATGTGAGAGAAGTAGCATATGAAGGTGGAGAGGCAGAGAAAGAGTAAGAGAAATACAGGCCAGAGAGAGAAGAGTCAGAGGTAGAGAGAATTCAGGGAGATGGAGAACGAGGGAGAGGAATATAGATGGGGAAGGGAGGCAGACAGCAAAAGACAGAACAGATGGGGGCAGGGCACAGGGACAGACATTCATGGAGAGGTGAGTGTGGCAAAGTGAGAGACAGAAACACAGAAAAACAGAGGGGAGAAGGGGGAAGGCAGAATAGAAACAGGCACAGAGAAAGAGAAAAAAAGTGAAGAGAGAGAAAGGAGGCGGAGGTACCCCAACTCCAAACACACCCACACAGAATAATAACAGTGATGATGAAAGGAGGCCAAGAGATGACAAATGAGGACGTGGTGATACAGGGAACAGTGAGGAGGAGATGCAGGACCTGGCAGAGGACAATGGGGAGATGGAGGGAGAGGGGGACGCAGAGGAGACTGAGAAAGAGGAGACACAGCCGCAGAGGAAGAGAGAGAAAGGGGTGCGGGTGAGGAGCCGGCAGGAGACTGGAGGTGCTGGGGCACCTGGTGCTGGGTGGTCCTGTCTCCTAGGCTTTCTCACTTTGTGGTCCGGGAGCAAGGGCCCCGGCAGGGAGCGAGCGGGGGGCGGGTGGGGGAGGTCAGGGCAGGACTTGTGTCCCCCAGCTCAGGCTCTGCAGAGAGGTCAGGGGAGAGTGGGATACAGGGACCCAGAGAGAGGGGGAGAGGGACCCGGAGAGAGCAGGAGAGACAGAGTGATGAGGTGGGGATTGGTTCCAGGCAGACGGAGGAGGGCCTGGGTTTGGGGGACTCATCCTATCTTTGGGCAGGGCTCGCTGGCCTCAGCCCCTCCCCCAGCCTCTTAAACTCCCTAATGACTGCATCTGTCTCTGGGCTTGGGCAGCCCATCTGGACCACCACACAGCGACTCAGGAGGCCACATCTGTGCACTCTCCCTCCCTCACCAACCCCGGGGCTTGCTCCCAAACCACTTTCCTCCGCTCTCCCCCTGGGCTGGTCTCCGCCCCTAGGGAGTCCCTCTGTGCCTATGCCCACCTAGCCCCCTGTGCGTGTCTGTTTCCCGTGAACTGGCTCTGCTGAGGGACCTCGCTGCTTTGAACTGAAGGTCTTGGCTCAGGCCCTGGGAAACCAGAAGGGCGAGATACGCAAACAGAAACCCCTCTGACGGCGCGGGGCGGCACAGGCGGCTGCTCTGTGAGCGCTCAGTTCTGCATCTTGATGCCATTGTGGTTACACGGATCTACACTTGGGATAAAATTACACAGAAACACACGTGCACATACGTGCACAGGCAAAAAGATGCACGTAAACAACGAACACCGAATGAGACCTGTAGTCTGGTCAATAGCATGGTACCCTCGTCGATTTCCCGGCTCTGATTTTGGACTGCAGTTATCTGAGCTGTCACGACTGGGGGAAGCTGGGGGAAGGGTATTGGGACTCTGTACTCTCTGCGCAACTTCCTGTGAGTCTATCATTATTTCAAACTAAAGAATTAACAACAAAACAAATTCCTGGTAAGCGCAAGCCCTGCCCCCCTCCATTTGAGCAGAAGTCTGTGATCTGGGGGACTCACGGGGACCCTCTGCTGAGCTAGAAGGCCTAGGTAAACCTGAGATCTCCCTCTTCCTAGAAAGAACACTCGGCTTAAGCAGAAGGCCTTGGCAAACCCCAGGGAGCGCAAGAAAAAAGTGCTGGGGATGCAACCGCGAATAGGGCTCAGTTAACTGCCGTATCCCCCCCATCCCAGCCCCTAGTTCCCTCAGGGTCACTGCCAGGTTACTCATTCCCCTCCCGTCAGACTCCACTCTGGGCTGTCTTGCTCCCTACTCCGCCTGCCACAGTATTGTTTGCCATGACAGGGGTCCTCAAAAAATATTTGATGATGAATGAATGAATGAACATATGGCCACAGTCCTCGCCTTCAAGAAACTCACGGTCTGGCAGGAAAGGCCCAAGAGGCAACAGGAAACTCCGTCTGGTGTGATGTGTGCTCTAATGGGGGTGGTAGGGGAGTGAGTGGCAGTGTTGAAGGGCCTGATGAAGCCCCAGGGGCGGGGAAAGTGTTTCCGGAGGGCGGGCTGTCTAAGCTGGGTACCGCGGCTCAATATTATAAAACAACCTAAATGGGAAAAGAATTTGAAAATACATGTGTATGTATAACTGGGTCACTTTGCTGTACACCTTAAACTAACACAACATTTTTTTGTTGCTGTTTGTTTGTTTTAAACATTTTTATTGGAGTATAATTGCTTTACAATGGTGTGTTAGTTTCTGCTTTATAACAAAGTGAATCAGCTATACATATACATATATCCCCATATCTCTTCCCTCTTGTGTCTCCCTCCCTCCCGCCCTCCCTATCCCACCCCTCTAGGTGGTCACAAAGCACCGAGCTGATCTCCCTGTGCTATGCGGCTGCTTCCCACTAGCTATCTATTTTACACTTGGTAGTGTATATATGTCCATGCCACTCTCTCACTTCATCCCAGCTTACCCTTCCCCCTCCCCGTGTCCTCAAGTCCATTCTCTATGTCTGTGTCTTTATTCCCGTCCTGCCCCTAGGTTCTTCATGACCTTTTTTTTTTTTTTTTAGATTCCATATGTATGTGTTAGCATACGGTGTTTGTTTTTCTCTTTCTGACTTACTTCACTCTGTATGACAGACTCTAGGTCCATCCACCTCACTACAAATAACTCAATTTCGTTTCTTTTTATGGCTGAAGAATGTTCCATTGTATATATGTGCCACATCTTCTTTATCCATTCATCTGTCAATGGACACTTAGGTTGCTTCCATGTTCTGGCTACTGTAAATAGAGCTGCAATGAACATTGTAACACAACATTGTTAATCAACTATACTCCAATACAAAATTAAAAGTTAAAAAAAATGAATTTCCAGCTTTAAATTGTCAAAAAACAAAAACAAAAACAAAAACAAAACCCACACGTCTACTGAGGTCTTGGTTCAGCCAGGTGCTGTGTTATGTTCTTCTTCCTGCTTTTTTTTTAATGTTCAAAACTTTTTTAAAAATAAAATTTTTTATTGTGGTGAAGTATAATACATACATAACATAATAAATACATAAATATAATAAATACATAACATAAAACTTACCATTGAAAACATTTTTTAAAATAAATTTTATTTATTTATTTATTTTTGGCTGCGTTGGGTCTTCGTTGCTGTGCGCGGGCTTTTCTCCAGTTGCGGCGAGCGGGGGGCTACTCTTTGTTGCAGTGCGCGGGCTTCTCATTGCGGTGGCTTCTCTTGTTGCGGAGCACAGGCTCTAGGTGCGCGGGCTTCAGTAGTTGTGGCTTGCGGGCTCAATAGTTGTGGCTCATGGGCTCTAGAGCGCAGGCTCAGTAGTTGTGGTGCACGGGCTTAGTTGCTCCGCGGCATGTGGGATCTTCCCAGACCAGGGCTCGAACCCGTGTCCCCTGCATTGGCAGGCGGATTCTTAATCACTGTGCCACCAGGGAAGCCCCTTAAAACATTTTTATTTTTATTTATTTATTTTTTTTTATTTATTTATTTAAAACATTTTTAAATGGCATGAAGTACATTCACTTGGTTGTGCAACCATCACCATCATCTGTCTCCAAAACCTTTTCATCTTCCCCAACTGCAACTCTGTCCCCGTGAAACACGGGCTCCCCATCCTCCCTCCCCCAGGCCCTGGTAACCTTCATCCTACTTTCTGTCTCTATGAATCTGACTGCTCTAGGTATTTCATATAAGTGCCATCATGTAGTAATTGTGTGATTATTTTTTGTGTGTCTGGCTTATTTCCCTGAGCATAATATCCTCAAGGTTCATGTCAGAATTTCCTTCCTTTTTCTTATACTTTGTTTTGCTGCGTCATGCGGCATGCAGAATCTTATTTTCTGGACCAGGGATCGAACCTGCACCCCCTACAGTGGAAGCGCAGATTCTTAACCACTGGACCACCAGGGAAGTCCCAAGAATTTCCTTCCTTTTTAAGGCTGGATCATACACCACCGTATGGACAGGCCACAATTTGTGTATCCAGGTAACTTCTTTATGTGGGTTAGCTTCTTTCATTCCTCCTTCCCTCCCTCCCTTCCCCTCTCCCTTTCTCCCTATCCCTCCTTCCATTCAACAAATATTTCTTGAGCACCTACTAGGTATCAGGCACGGTTCTAAGTGCTGAGGATACGGCAATAAACAAAATAGACGGAGATCCGTACCCTCCTGATGCTTCCATTGTGGAAGGAAAGGCAACCAAGCAAAAGAAAGTTAAATAAATACAATGTATACTATTGCAAGTTACGAGTGCTAAGAAGAATAAGAAAGCAGGGAAGAGGTCAGTGTCCAGGGAAGGCCTGACTGAGGGGATTTTTGAGCAAAGACCTGCAGATTGTCAGGGATACCAGGGGAAGACTGTTCCAGACAGAGAGAGCAGCACGTGCAAAGGCCCTGAGGTGGAAGGAGGTCTGATGTGTCTGGGGACCAGTGAGGAGGCCAGTGTGGCTGGTGCAGCATGAGCCAGGGAAGAAAATAGAAGGAAATGAGGGTGGTGAGGTCATGGAAAGTCCAGACTCCATGGGCTAGGGACTATCTTGGGCCCATTTTACAGTCTGAGAAACGGAGGCTGGGGGAAGGGGGAAGTGGCTTGTCCAAGGTCATCCAGCTGGTAAGCCCAGGAGGAAGCGTACAAACTCCTGGACTCTCTGAATCCTCTCTATGGTCTCCCGAGGTGATCTGAGCCTCAGTTCCATCGGAGCACTGATTTGTGTGTCCAACACTGTTTTAACGCATTTTTCGTAAGTTAACTTACCGAACCCTTCCCACGGTCTGCTGAGAAAGGTACACTTATTATTCTCCATGTGCAGAAGGAGAAGTGGAGACGCCCATGCAAGGTTACACAAAGCTGCGTGGTGGCACCGTGAAGCAAACCCAGGCGGAGAGCTCTTAACAACCTCAGGGATGCCCGAAAACAAAGGCGTGGGTGGTGCATCTGCCCAGCCGAGTGGTGGGATTAGCCCCAGACAAAAGGAAAGACACCTCTTCCCTTGTTCAGAAGGGAAGAAGGAAAGGGTGGGGGAGTTTGCAGGTGGGGTGTGGGTCGGGTGGCCAGAAGCGGAGGGAGGGCTGGGCCAGGGAGACTAGGAGGCCCAGGCCAACTCATCTCAACGGGCACCTGGTTGGGGAGGTGAGGATGGCGAGCAGGTTCCCAGGTGAGGCTGGTGACCAGGAATTTAAAGAGGCGTCCTCTGAGCAGCCAGATGATTTTGCTTTGTTTCCTCCCGCAAAGGACAGCGGGAGGGGGTGTGGTAAAGGGGCGGAAGGTAGGGGTAAAGGAGGTGCAGAAATAAGGGCCTTGGTGGAGGGAGGGCTGCACAAAGAGGGTCAGGGTGTCTTTGAGGTGGAAGAACAGGTATGGCAGAGCTCTGGAAGCATGGGAGGCTGTAGTCTGGGAGTGGGATGTGGGATTTTGTGGTTTTAGAGGTGGAGCTCTTCTGATGGAGGTAGGGGTCAGGGTGTACCTGTGGGACTGGGTGATGGGGGAGGTGGTCTCTGGCCACCTGGAGGCTGAGAGACTGTGAAGCCAGGGGGTCCTCTCTCCTGGGGGCTCCTGGGGGCTCCTGACTCCCTGTCAGCAAATGCCTGTCTCTATCTCCATTTATAATACAAATCTGGCAGGTTGTCAAGGACTTTCCATACATTATCACATGTAATCCTCACAAGAGCTTTATGAGGTTAAGGTTAGGGTTAGTACCGTGTTAGAGATAACGAAACCAGGTCTCAGGCAGAAGTCACTTGTGCAAATGGCATTAGCCAGGATTGGAACCTGGGTCATCTGGCTGTTAAATGCCATGCCATTCTGTCTCCAAATCTGTCTCCATGCCATCAAGGGTGGGGAGTTCTCCGCTGGATCCTCTTCTCCTGGAACAGCCCCAGCGGCTGAGAGTTCCTGCAAAGAATGTTTCTGGTATGTGCAAATGGACCCTCACCTTGGGAATTTCCTGGTGGTCCAGTGGTTAGGACTCCACCCTTCCACTGCAGGGGGCATGGGTTCGATCCCTGGTCAGGGAACTAAGATCCCGCAGGCTGCTAAAACAAAAAGCAAAACAAAACAAAAAAACCAAACCAAAACAAACAAAACACAAACGGACCCTCACCTTTGTCTTCTGTCTCCCATCAGCTCTTGGTTGGCAATTTCTCTAGTACCTCCTAAATGTCACGTCTTGCTTAATTCCCCCATTGGCCCTGTGTGGTACACACAATCACACCCATTCTACAGATGCGGAAACTGAGAGAAATGAGGTCAGTTGCCCAACAAGCAAGTGGTGGAGCTTGGATTGGAACCCCAGCCCATCTGACTCCATGCTCCTCTGCTGCTGATTTCACGTGTCTCTTTGATTACCCAGACTCTCTCTGGGTAATCTCTTAGATGGCTCTGAGTCAGCACCTGAATCTGCTACATGCCAGGCAGCTTCTGCGTACACACCTGGGTGCCCCTGGTGCCCCGTCAACAGCCAACGAACATCTCTGCCCCACCTCCCTCCATCTCCATCATCAATCACTTATTTCCCTTTGTTGGTGGTGACACCATCCTCTCCCCAGTTGCTTTCGTCAAAAGCTGGGAGTGGTCCTTGATCCCCTCCCTCACTCCCACTTCCTACTTTGGCACTTCCTGTCACCTTAGTGCCAAAATAGACACTGAATCCACCCACTTACTTCCTCTCACTCACCCTTGTCCAAGCTACCCTTACGTCTCACCTGGACAGGTGCAAGAGCATCCAAGCTAGTCTCCCTGCTTCCACATTCAACCCCATTCCCACCTCCCCCCACTCCTACCCCACACTAAGTTCATTCTCCACTTGGCAGCCAATATGGTCTTAAAATATAAAAGAGTATCATGTTAAACCCTGCTTAAAGCCCATCTATGATTTCCCACTGCAATTGTAATAAAACCTAAACACCTCCAAGGCACTCTGTGTCTGGCTTTATGTCCGCCTCTCCAGCCTCACCATTCCGTCATGCACTGTGCCTCAGACCCCCTGGACTTCCTTGACTTTCTTGACATGGTAGGTGCCTTCCCACCTCAGGGCCTGTCTTTGCTGTTCCCTCTGCCTGGGACACGCATCCCATCACTCTGCCCGTGATCACCTTCTCTAGAGTAGACATTCCCTTCTAGTTTCTATCTCAGCCCCTTGTTGGTTTCCTTTCTGTGCCTCATTTCAATCTATAATTGCTTTATGTGTTTGCTTCCTTTTTTATTGTTGTTGTTGTTTTTTCTCTATGGTATTTATCACCATCGGATGTCCCTCGTGTTTTATTTATCTCCTTTTCTGTGTAGTCTATCTCCCACAATTTGAGTGCCAACTCTGACAGGGCAGGGGGTTTTGCCTGCTTTCTTGGCTTCTGTTCCCTGGCACATAGTAGGTGCTCAGTAAACATTTATGGAATGAAGAAACATTTCTCTCACTCAGACTGAGGCTTCATGAGGGCAGGGACCTTGTCTAAAGTGCTCACTGCTGAATCCCTGGAGCCCACTCTGGTAGCTGGCATGTGCAGGGCCTCTATGAAAACAGGCTGAATGAGAGTGAGATTACTGAGAGCCTTCCTCTCCCCAGAATCTCTGCACCCAATGCCTCTACATCTTCAGACCTGACAGGAATCTCTAATTATCCAGCCCTGGGAGAGCACACACAGGGGGAAGATGGGGAAGCCCATCTTTCTGAGATCGGGTTCCAAATCCTTGCAGGAAAGAATGCTTCTGACTCCAGGGGATGGTACCTTAAGGCGTGGGGGATTCCTGCCTCATCAGTCCTGGTCCTTTCACAGACATTCGATAAGTATAAAGGACCCCTTGTGTTTAGGTAAGGGCTGCATTCACCAAGGCCCATGGGCTCCCAGACAGAGAGCCCATTGAGGGCAGGGACTGGGGCTGACCCAGCTCTGTTTCCCCGGTGCCCCGTGCAGGGCCTGGCTCCTGGGAGGTGCCAGCAAATGTTGGCTTCCTGAATAAAGAGATGATCCTTATCGCTGCTGTGCTCAAAAATCTCCTGACCTCCGCCTCAGCCAAAGCCCTGCTCCATCATGACTAGACTTCTTGCCTGGGCAACACCTGTGCCCCACCCTCCTTGTTTACCACGACTTTCTCCCTCAGAAAGACTCTCCCGTGTTCACCACGGCCTGCCTAAGTGGCAAACATCTTTATTTTTGTTCAGCCTGTTTAGGAGAGGTTTCTCTTGTATTTACAGTTTGGGGGGTTTAGGCAGGAGCTCTTAATACTTTCAAGGCACACCCTAGAGTTTAGTAGGATTTCCAGACTTCTTAAATAGCCCTCATCTCTGTTCCCACCATTCCCACCCGCTTATGGTTTTGGCTTCTCCCTGGCCTCCTGGCCTTGAAGTCCCCCTCCCCCATCCCCACCCCACAGTCCTCCTAGACACAGATCCAGAAGGCTCTTTCTGACACCCGGGGCGAGGCCTGTCCGCTCTAAACCCTTCCTGGTGCCCCATCACCCCAGCGGGAAATCTGCCTTGTGCAATGGCATCCTGACCCTCTTGGGGGTGGGGTGGGGAGACGCTGGCCGCCCTCACCAGCTTCTGCCCGGGCGTCCTACACCAGAGGCAACCATTCCGCCCGGTTCACGGTGTGTCCTTTCCTGCAGGCCTTTCCACCTGCTGTTCTCTGGGCCGCAGGTGCACCCGTCCTCCTCCACCCTTTTCCCCGTACTCATTCTTACTCATCTTCTGGGGCCTGGTTTAAACACTACCTCCTTCAGAAAGCGTTCTATGACGCCCCACGCTAAGTTAACCGCCCCACCTCCGGGCTCCCCTGTACCCTTACGAACCCCCGCCGTGACACGTATCCCTTTGGGTCTTGATTTGCCAGTGTCGGTCCGTGCCGCCTCCCCCATCAGACAGAGAGCCCATTGAGGGCAGAGACTGGGGCTGACCCAGCTCTGTTTCCCCGGTGCCCCGTGCAGGGCCTGGCTCCTGGGAGGTGCCAGCAAATGTTGGCTTCCTGAATAAAGAGATGATCCTTTTCACCCCTCGGCTCCAAAATCTCCGTGGCTTCGGCCTCAAAATCACAGCTGTGGGCCCCTCTTACCTCTCTCCTCCACTTACCCGCTCCACCACTCCCCTGCCTCCCTTGGCCTTTGCCCACGCTGTTCCCACAGATCTGCAGAGCCCACTGCCTCACCTTGTGTGGGTCTCTGCTCAAATGTCATCTTCTCCTCGAGGTCTGCCCTATCCACCCTACTTCAATGTGTGGCATGCTTCCCATCCTCCGATTAATCAATTTATCACCATCTGACACATTACATAGTCTACTTATTTTCCTCCTTTCTTGGCCTCTCCCATGAGGGCAGGTTTTTGTTTTGTTCATTGTTGTCACAAATTGAGTGCTCAATAAATATTTGCAGAATGAATGAATGAATGAACACATGGATCTTGAGGTCATGGAAGGTTTCCAGCGTTCATAGGGGACCTTCAGGTTTCTGCCAGACTGTGTCTCTCGCCCTTGGAGGCTGGCTCAGGCCAGGGGGACCGGTGGGGAGGTGGGAGGAGAGAGCAAAGCTCCCCAACCAAGCAGCGGAAAGACTTTGCTCTTCGGTCAATGGCCATCCGATGCAAGGTGTGGTCACAGTGACCCCCTTGTGGTAGGAGCTGAGAACAGCATTTTCCCCAGCTCCCGCTTGAGGCCCTCTTGTCACATTTGCCACAGAACTGTGGTTGAATCTGAATAGAGACGGGTTGTAAGTGTAACATACATACCGGATTTTGAAAACTTAGTACCAAAAAAAGGTAAAATATCCTCAAGGTTTTAATTTATTTATTTTTGGCTGTGTTGGGTCTTCGTTGCTGGGCGCGGCCTTTCTCTGGTCTACTCTTCCTTGTGGTGCGCGGGCTTCTCATTGCTGTGGCTTCTTTTGTTGCGGAGCACCGGTTCTAGGCGCGTGGGCTTCAGTAGTTGTAGTTCAGAGGCTCTAGAGCGCGGGCTTCAGTAGTTGTGGCACACAGACTTAGTTGCTCCGCGGCATGTGGGATCTTCCCAGACCAGGGATAAAATCGTGTCCCCTGCATTGGCAGGCGGATTCTTAACCACTGAGCCACCAGGAAGTCCCATCCCCAAGGTTTTAAAATATTGATTACATGTTAAAATAGTAATATTTTGGATATAGTGGGTCAAATAAAATACATTATTAAATTTTCCCCTCCCCCTCCTTAAAAAATATGGCTACTTGTAATTTTGAAATTACACATATGGCTCGCATTATATTCCTATTGGATAGTGCTACTCTAAACCACAACAGAAATCTAACCAACCACCCACCTCCTGGTGTGAAGGTGTGAAGGTGTGACGGGAGAAACTCGGTTACAGAAAAGTCCCTTGCCCAAAACCACAGGGTGAATCCGTGACCGACCTGCAACAAGGGCCCAGGTCCTCTTGCTTCCAGCAGGCGGCATAGCAAAAAGGTTCAAGAGCCCTAGCTCCTTCACTGATTTGCTGCTGTGTGACCTTGGGCAAGTCACTTCACCCCTCTGAGTCAAAAATTTACCCTTTGTAAAATTGGGGATCAAAACGCAAGGAAGGAGTGTTCCGCAGTGCCTGGTGCGCTAGAATCATTCCAATTGACCGTGATCATCTTGCGCCCCCTAGAGCCTGTTCTCTCCACCGCAGCTGCAGGGATTTTTAGAAAACGGAGATGGGCTCCTGCCTCTGCGAGATGCTGCAGGACCAGCCCTGGCTACCACCTGATCTCAACTCTTGCTCTTCTTCTCCCTGCCCACTCAGCCCTGACCACACTTCCTTGCTGTTCCCTGGACTTACCAACTTTATTCCCACCTCTGGGCTTTTGCATCGGCAGTTCCCTCTGCCTGGAAAGCTCTCTCCCGAGATGGCTTTATGATTCACTCCTTTGCTTTATTCAGGTCTCGGCTCAAATGCCACCTCCTCAAAGAGGCCTTGCCCTGACCCCTATGGACACTGGTTCTTGCTATCTCCCTCTCTCTTTATCCTGCTTTATTTTATTTGTTGCATTAATCACTACCTGACATTATATTTTTATTGACTTATTGTCTGTTTCTCCCAGATTGTGAACTTCATGGGGGCAGGGGCTTTTGTCTTTTGCTCACTGCAGTATTCCTAGCACTTGGCACATGGGCCACAGATGAGGTGCTCAATAAACGTTTGTCGAATGAATAATTATCCTAATGCTCAATTAACTCACGGAAGAGGCGGGGCCTCTGGTCCCTGCCCTCCAGTCCAATCTAATTAGGAAAAGCGAGCCCCAAAGAGTGTGCATGGCTGGAGGACAGGACCCAGGGGCTGAGGTTTGGGAGAGTCCTAATGTGCTGGGCTGGGCAGGGTGGGAGGAGAGAATCAGGGATGCTTCCAGGAGGCCCCTGGAGGATGTGAGCCGGAAGATGGGAAAGGAAGGCACTCCTGACAAGGAACCAGCCCAGCACAGCTTGAAGGTGGGACTGAGGACACCAAGTCTCCCCAGGGGTCAGGCAGGAAGTTTCTGAGCCTCACACCTGTCTGGACCGGCAGGGAGGCAACCCTGCAACCCAGAGCCTCCCAGGGGGCCAAACTTTAATGTGAACAACGAAGTTGGACACCATTTATTGAGTGCTTTATCAAATATTCACAACAGTGCTTCGGTGGGAGGCTTTGATTCCATTCTTAGAGGAGGAAATGGAAGACCAGAGAGGTTAAGTCACTGACCCAGGTTCACCCAGCTCTGCCTCCAGAAATCTGAGCTCTGGGGAGCTGACCCAGTGGCTCCCCACCCATCACACAGAGATTCGGGTGGTGGTGGGCAGGGAGAGGGGGGGTAAGGACCAAATACACCGTCTTGAGGAGCCCCAGGCAGACCTGGGTGTGAGCCCCCAGTTGGGGGGGGCTCAGGCCAGTTATGGGGCCCAGGCTATAGCCAATGAGATCGTGGTGCGGATGAAATGAGACGACCCAGCGCCCGCCCTGTGTACAGCGCTCACACAGAAGCATCACGATTGCTGTAACTGACGTGCCCATCAAGTTACATGGTTTTGCTTATCCCACTGCAGGCAAACATGAAACATCAGGCACACAGTAGGCGCTCAAGAAGGGTTAGGACTATCTGACTACACCCAGAACCCCACAGAGGTACAGGCAAGGAGCCCCCTAATTCCCACTCGCTCAGGAATGGAAAGTTGTTTAGTTCTCTCCTCTCTGGGGCCCAGGAGTCCCCCAGACACCCAGGAGACCTCCGCAGCCCCAGGAGCCCAGAGCCCCAGCTTCTGCAGGATCACAGGTAAGGGGTTCCGACCCCTTCCCAACCTCACACCGAAACCCGGCCTAAGGTAACTCGGGTTCCTTCACAGTGTCATTTACAGGCGGCCCCGCACTCCCACGTCGTCGGATCCCAGCGGAGAACCGGAGTCTCTAGAAGCCGGGGATGGGCTCCGAAGCCGGGGGTCCGGACGGCTGCGGCTCCCGCGGCGACCCGGCGGCCCCTCCTCGTCCAGCCCCCGGCGGCCCTTGCCGATGGCCAGGCGGGGCCGGCCGCGGTTCAGGCCGTCCAGGAGGGCGCAGGCCTGGCAGAGCGCGCGGCTGGCCAGCGCCCCGCAGCGGGAGCAGGCGCCGGGCGGCGGGGGCCGCGCGGCCGGGGCCAGCGCCAGGCGCTCGGCCGAGTGCACGAGGTCCAGCACCGCCGACGGCCGCGCCGCCTCCAGCAGCTTGAGCAGCTCGCGCGCGTGGCCGCGGAAGGCCTCGGGCGCGTACACGCACTCCTCGGAGAAGTAGTCCAGGCGGCGGAAGTGCGCGTACAGCACCACCTCCTTCTGCGAGGCCAGCTGCAGCGGGCGGCAGCGCGGCAGGGCGCCCCCCTCGCCCGGAGAGCCCAGGCCCCCGCCCCGCGCCAGCCGGCCCGCGTCGCCCCGCAGGAAGTTCATGAGCACCGTCTCCGCCATGTCGTCGGCGTTGTGTCCTGGGGGAGAGACGCGAGCCGGTGAGGAGGGGGCGCGGGGGCCGGCGGGTCCGCGGGAGGAGACCCCGCGGTACCGCGGGGCGGCCGGGGGGAGGCTGCGGGTGGACCCCGCGAGAAAGGAGAGGGGAACACACCAGGCTCCCGTGGAGCAACTTGGGGTGCCCTCATTTGCCCCCCTCGTATTGCAAACCAGGCCCCTTGCTAGGTGCCCTTTCATGTAGTGAGTAAAAGTGCTTTATGCTACAACTATCATTTCAGTCTCAGTTGAAAGTGTACTTCAGGGAATTCCCTGACGGTCCAGTGGTTAGGACTCAGCGCTTGATGCGGAGGGCTGGGGTTCAATCCCTGGTTGGGGAACTAAGATCCCACAAGCCACACAGCAAAAAAAAAAAAAAAAAAAAAAAAGGCATTTAATGGAGATTGGAAAGAGGATCGTTGTGGTAAGTAGAATTCTCCCCCACCCCCCAACCTGAAAATATGTTGGGTCACATGGCAAAAGAGATGAAGAATACTGACAGAATGCAGGTTGCTAATCAGCTGACCTTAAGATAGGGAGAGCAGTCTGGATTATCCAGGTGGGCCCCAGGGTAATGACAGGGGTCCTTAAAGTGAAAGAGTCAGGATGGGAGGTGTGGGGACAGAAGCAAGGTCAGATGACGCAAGGTGAGAAGTACTCAGCCCGCAGCTGCTGGCTTTGAAGCTAGAGGAAGAAGTCGAGGGATGAAGGTGGGCTCTAAAAACCAGAAGAGGCAAGGAAATGGACTCTCCCATAGACTCTTCAGAAGGAATGCCAACCTTTCTTCACTGGTCTCAGCCCAGTGAGACCCTTGCTCAACTTCTGACCTCCAGAACTGCAAGCTAATAAATTTGTGTTGTTTTTAAGCCACTCAATTTGTGGTAATTTGTTATAGCAGCCGTAGAAAACTCATAGTTGTTGACACAAGTGCCTTTGACAACACAGACTGCAATGTTTTTGTGTTATCTTTGTTTAGAGAGACCAGGGAGAAGGTAAGGGAATATTTACACACCATAAAAAATGCATTGATTCTCACAACCATCTTTTCTCACCTGGACCACCCCAGCTGCCTCCCTCCGAGGTCATCTCCTTTGCTCCGCCTTGCCCCTCCAACCCAGGCTCCTCACCCCTGCCACAGTGAACTTTTCAAAGTCAAACAGTCTTCATATCAGGACCACTGGTTTCCCCATTGCTGCAAGGAGCAGGTGTTAATGCCTCACCGCCACAAGGGCCTGTAGAGCCAAGCTCCGCCCACTGCTGGGCCTCACCTCCCAGGCTCTCTGGTCTTCCTGGGGCATCTCAAACGGGCCTCTGCTCAGATGGTTCCCTCTGCTTGGAACAACCTACCCCCCAACCCTCACTCCTCTTCACCTCCTCACCCTGAGCCCTCGGATCTCAAAACACCTCCCTGATCCCGTCTCTCCACATCATAAGGTCCTCTTTTTGCTCACATAGTCCGTGTAATTTTTTTCAGTAACATTTATGATCGTTTATCATTCTATATTTGTGTTGTTCAAAGGTTCGGACTTAACGTCTGTCTTGTGCATAGTTGTATTCTCGGCCCTAGTCCGATGATGATGATAATAGCATATATAATATATATGTGTAACACATATTATATATATTAATAACAGCTTGGATCTGGCATTTAGTAGAAACCCGGTAGTTTGTTGAAGGAATGGATGAAAGTGAGAGAATAAAAGAGAGTTATCGAAGAGATTCCAACAAGAAAAAGGCGTTAGGAGGCAGAGAGATGCTTTGCAGAGATAGAGAAGTATTCTGAAGAAAGACAGACGGGGGCCATGAGACCAAGAGTGTTAGACAATTAAAAATAAATTAAGAATCAAAGACCTAATCCCCAGAGACTAACTCCTACTCACTCACTTCTCCCATCTCCCACCCTTCTTGCCAATCTGTGTAGACCCAGATGGTGGCAAAGACACCAAAGTCTTTGTGATGCCCTGCCTAGCCCCAACCCTGACATAGCCCATCCTGTCTCCTGCCGCCCCCCCTACCCCAGCATGAACGTTCTGTGGGCTCCAGCCCCATGCTGGAGCATGCGCACATCCCCTTTTCCTTGTTGGGTTCTGTCCCCTAGGAGATACAGTCTCCATTACCACCTCTGGGGCACGCGCCTCAGTCCCCTCGCAGTGGCCGCCCCTCGCCCGCGCATGCGCCCGTTCCTCCCACCTCCCACCGCGCCCCTCTGTGCCGCGCCTGCGCTCACCCGTCACGACGTGCGTGGCTCCCACGCGGCGCGCCCCTTCCTCTAGCGCCCGGCGGCGCAGCACCCCGCAGAAGGTGCAACAGGAACGGCTGCGGCCGGAGCCGGCCGTGCTGCGGGCCACGGCGTCCATCGTCCAGCCCCCGAAGAGCTCTGCGTAGGCCACGACGGTGAGCGGGAGCTCCCAGCGCGCTGCCTGCCGCCGCACGGCCGCCAGCGCCGCGTCCCGGTAGCCGCCGATGCCCTCGTCCACGGCCACGAGGTGCAGCGAGATGGCGAGGCGCGGGGCCAGCTCGCGCAGCACGTGCGCCAGCACAGTGGAGTCCTTGCCGCCCGAGGCGCCCACGGCCACCACGGCGCCGGGCGGCAGCAGGCGGCCCGCCACCACCGTGTGCAGCACCTCGGCCTCGAAGGCGGCGCAGAAGCAGGTGCCGCACAGCGCCTGGCCCGAGCGCGGACGGCGGAGGGCGGCTCGCGCCTTGCGGCAGGAGGCGCACTGCGGGGCGGGCATCGCGGGCTCCTGGCGAGGCGGGAGGGGTCGGCTTCTCCTGGATGGGTGGAGAGGGGAGGCGGGTTACACGTGGATTCCGGATTGCGGGAGTCCTTGCCTGCAGAGAGGCTGCTTGCGTAGTGTCTCTGCCAGGAATAGTGCAGGCCGAGTAGGCCTTTTCCAGAGTAAGGGAGGGTTACACGTATACACTTGACCCTTGAACAACACGGGGGCCAGGGACGCAGCCGAAACCCGCATAACTTTACAGTCGGCCCTCCTGGTTCCGCATCCGCGGATTCAACCAAACCGCGGAGGGTGTAGTACTGTATGTATTTATTGAAAAAAAAAAAAAAAATCAGAGTATTAGGGGACCAGCGCAGTTCAAACTCATGTTGTTCAAGGGTCAACTGTATTCTAGTTTAAGGAAGCTAGTGCCTCCAGGAAGGCTTCTTGGATTACACCCATTACACACCAAGAAGAGAAGGAGCTGGTTGGGAGAGGTGGAGGGGAGAGGGAGAGACAGGCAAGTTACACCCAGAATTAGGTCGGATTCTGTTTGGAGGGATGGAGGTGCCTCTTAAGGACCAGTTTCACAGTCTCCAGGGAGGCCAGCCCTTTTACAACCCTGATCAGAAAGACAGGGTGGTAATCACTGACCTGGGCTTCCAGGGCTGGTCAGAGAGCTTGGGAGGGGTCAGTGATCTAAGAACAGAGAGAGGCAAGGGAACTGCAGCTCTGTTAGGGGAAGGGAGAAGAACAGAAAAGACCAACTGGATTTCACCTTGGTGGGGGTGGGATACTGTCTCTAGGAATTGGTCCCGATTGTATCCTCTGAAAGGCAGGGCAGTCGTCTCCTCCAGGGAGACACACAGGCAGCATGGGTCGTACCTCCAAGGAGATCAACTGGGGCTTCTTCTGTTTTGGGGGCGGGAGGGGGCGTGGTGTGGGCCTCCAGGATTGCTGTGGTCTCAGAATCCCCCGAAAGCTTCTGTGGCCTTATCAAGACCTGGATCAGCCCAGTTTTGACTCATTTCTGTTCCCCCCACCTCATCCCTCCCCACCCAGCCAAAAAATTCCAACCCTCTCTCCTTGGACCCACCTGCTTGGGGGAACCCATAAAAACCCACCCGACTGAGTCCCTCCTCCCCAAGCCACCATCATCTCCAGGCTGAAGGAGTGCAGTAGTCACCCTGTTTCCAGGATTTACCACAATGTGTGGAATCATTTTATGTGACTTGTATGCTTACTGCCGGTAACACCAGTTAAGGACCAGTGCAACTTACGTCTGACAGGCATCTCAAAACCTAGATTCCTGATTCCCCTTCCCAAACCTGCTTCTCTTGCGGTAAAGGGCAGCTCCATCCCTCCAGCTACTCAGGGCAGGAGCCTTGTGGTCCAGGACCCATGACTGCTCTTTCTTCACCCTTCTTCCCACTCTCCCTGTGGGTGACTCCCAACTGCAGTGTCAAGTCCCAGCCTTTCCTCCAAACGCGCCACTGAAGATGCACCTGGGGCATCCTCCTCAGACCTCGAACCGCATATGCCCAACCAGAATGGAGCGAATCCTGTTCGTAGCTTCAAAACAGATCCAGAAGCCCAACACTCCTTAGCATGTCCACAACTGCGACCCTAGCCTGAGCTGAGCCATGTCTCTTACTGCAGGAGGCTCCTCCTCGGTCTCCCTGCCCCACCCTCCCCTCCTCTACACACACAATTCTCCGCAAAACAGCCAGTGGGATCCTGCCCAGTATCTTCTCTACATCCTCCCATGCATCTCATCTCACTTTCGTAAAAGCTTATGGCTGATGAGGCTCCCTTTTTCTCTGACCTCACATTCCACTCTCCTTCAGCCACTCTGGCCTCTACTCTCCAACACCGCAGGAAACACCTACCCAGGAAAGTGTTAGCACTGCCCTTCCCTCTGCCCAGAGTACTCTTCCTTGTCACTGGGCCCAGTAAACAGCCCTCAGGACCCCATTGGCCATGACCATTCGGCACATCCGTCACAGCTGAGCAACGCCCCCTTGAAATCTCTACCCCCCACCCCATCCCACCCCCGGCTTTGACTTGATTCTCCCTCGCTCTCCTGGTTTGCTTCCTGCCCAGCCTCCAGTCTCTTTTGGAGAGCCCTCTTTATGGTTCTCAGGTCCTGCCCAGCTCATTTTCCTCGTGGGTGACTCTGAATAATGACGTCCATCGGGCTGGTCCTCCAAGTGCCCCACTGAGGATCCCCGTTGGTCCTCTGCGATCCTAGGCGCCCAAACTGACCAATCACCCTGCTCCCCACAGGGAGACACCTGTTCTTGCCCAGCTATCCCCTGTCTCCTGAGAGGACTGCCACTTCCTCCCAGCTCCTCCCCAGGACAAGACATAAAGTCACCCTGGACTCATCTCTCTTCTCCCCCTAAATCTATGGTCACTCGGTCCTAGGGGTCTACCTCCTGAGTGAGGAAGACCCTGGCAGGCGGTGAGTGTGTGCAGATTGTCAGAGGCTCGTAAGTCATGATACAGTTTTTATTCAGAGAGAGATGGGAGCCATGGGAGGGTTTTGCGTGAAGAAGGGATACGATCTGACTTAGGTTTTAAAAGTTTCCCTTTGGCTGCCGTGTGGGGAACAGGCTGTGGCAGGCAGGATCAGAGGCAGCGAGGCCAGGGAAGAGGCTATTGGCAATAGTCAGTGAGATGATGGTGGCCTGGACCGGGGTGCTGGCAGTGGAGATGACAAGAAAAGGTGGGATTTTGTATCTATTTTGAAGGTAGGGTCCACGGGACTTGCACAGGGCTTGGATTGGGGTGGAGGGTGCAGTCATGAGGAAAGAGGAAAGAAGGATGACTTGGAGGTTTGGGCCTGAGCACCTGGGAGGATGATGGGACCATTTAGTCAGCGGGGACACTGACCAGAATTCCATTTGGACATGTCAGATTTGAAGTGTCTGTTAAGCATCTTCCCCTCGAAGACTTTATAGACCCCAGGCTGGGTCAGGCGCCTCCTCTGGGCTCGCAGAGCCCCATGTATGCCCCCATCCCAACCGGATCATGACGGTATCCTTCATGTGACAGGCCTGTCTCCCCCGTTGTACTGTGAGCTCACTAAGGGCAGGGACAGGGTCTGCTTCGGCCACCACTGACTTCCCCTGCCTCGCACGGGATTTGGGACAGGGTCGGTGCTCAGGAAAGATCTGTAGGCTGAGGGAATAATAAATGCGCCCGGAAGACGAGACCCAGACCCCAGGGATGCCTCCGAATCGCAGCCTTGTCGGAAGGACGGATAGTGTGTACAGAGGTTCCAGGACAGAGTAGGGACCTCCCGGACGTACCCAGTCGGAGGCGGGGGCAGGGAAATGGTCGAATTCCAACCTGGGGGAGGGGATGGGCGAGCAAGAGACAGGCCGGACCGCAGTGCCCAAAGTGGGGATCCCGGTCAGAAGGCCTCTGGGATACAAGCGTTGGGAAATCAAAGGCGAGTGTCATCACCCCCAGAGAAACCCTCAACCCTCACACGGCACCGCAACAAAGAGCGCGCGCTCACGAGCCGACCAGCTGGTGAGGAAATACCTGAGTAGAACGCGGTGCTGGATGGTCCCGACTGCCGAACACGCGGAACTCCGGCGCGGAAGTGGCTCCAGAGACTACGACTACCACAAGGCCTTGGGGGCTGTCTTGCCTACGGCTCCCAGAACCCCATGCAACAGCTCCACCCGAAGCACCTGTGGTTACTGGGCCCTCGGCCTTCAACTCCCAGCAGCCCCTGCGGCCCCTTGTTTCACTCTGCCTACCACTCCCAAAATGCACTGCCTTGTTTCCTTCTGCGCCTGCGCACGGGCAAGGGCCGTGGGGCGTGTACTGTTTGCTGTACTAGTAATCTGTTGCCGTGCAGGACGCTTAAAAGGCGAAATGGCTGTATTCGGGTTATCTGCTTTTGTGGGATTATTATAGGCTTTTAGAGGGATTATAGAGCATATTATTTTTACCCTTTGAGGTGGGGTTGCGGGTGGGAATTGAAGGTGGGAGTGCGGGGTTTGGTCGTGGGTGTAAAAGGAGTCAGCGCATGCGCAGCGCAGAGAGCCTGAGGGTGGGGGTTCGGAATGGATCTGCGCATGGCCTGCAGGGGTGGTAATGGTGCGTGTGGACGTGTAGGGTGGGGAGAGGGAGCAGTGTGTGTGTAAGCTGAGGTCTCTGCGCATCAGCCCTAGAGCCTCCGACTTTTGAGACTGAGGGTTCCAAAGACTCAGATCCCTGAAACTCACTAGTCCCTAGGCCCCGTGTCATAGAGACTCGGAGTTCCAGTGACCCAGAGACCCAGACCCCTGAGACTTCAAGCAGCCGAGAGAACCCGGGCTCCAGAGATAACTCTCCCCAACCAAAGCCCAGAGACCTGGAGACTTCATCCCCCCAGGCCCTGGAAACTGAAATCTGGGGGCCAAAGAAGACCAAAGATTCAGATCTCTTAGACGCAGGAGACCAGAGATTCTGGGCCTCAGAAACTGAGACCCAGGGTCCCCAAACCAGATCCCCCCAAAACTGGGGCCCAAAGGTCCTCACGATGAAGGGGCCAGAGCCTCAGGGATCCCAAGACAGAGGTGCACAGCCCCAGGGTGTGCGGGTCTGTGGTGAGTGATGTCACGAGTGACTTGACAGGCACTGTGGAGGCCATGTTTTCCTCATGACAGGGGAGCCATGATGCCTTAGTTTAAGATGAGATGGCCTCCATGAAGTCACCGTCAAGGGTCATCATGGGCCAGTTCTTGTCATCACTGGCTCGTTGGTTTATTTGTTGAATGGTCATTTCCTGAGGTCTCCTCGTGCCAGGCTGGCCCTGTGCTAGGTGCTGGTGACACAAGCGAAGTCACAGGCCTCTGAGCCCTCTGCCTGGTGTGGGTGAGAGAGACATAGTTAATACAGGTGACAAAGCTTGACGTGGGTGTTAGGGACTCTGGAAGCTGAGCCTCAATCACTGCTAGCCAGGGCATCAGGGGAAAAAAATTCAAGCAGAGGTTATTAGACAGTGTGCTTAGCACTTTACATGCACTGTCTCAGTTTGCTCATCTGTAGAACGGGGATGATAATAGCAATACCTGCCTTAAAGGGCTTATGTGAAGTCAAATTGAATTAACAACACCTACAAAGAGTGGTTTGTGCTCTAGAAAGTTTATTCCAGTTGCCAAATTAGAAACAACTGGTAAAATGAATCTCCAGAGGTGGTGAATTTAAAGCATTTTGGCGCACTTCCCCTGGAGGTCCAGAGGCTAAGACTCTGCGCTTCCACTGCAGGAGGCACAGGTTCGATCCCTGGTCGGGGAACTGAGATCCCACATGCTGCGCGGCACAGCCGAAAAACAAAAAGAAAAAGAAAAGAAAAGCACTTTCACTCAAGATAAAGTGGAAGTAAAATAAATGCCCAACCTCAATTGAAAGATTTATTAAATATAGCACATTTCCTCTTTTTTAAAAAAACAGTGAGGGGACTTCCCTGGTGGCACAGTGGTTAAGACTTTGTGCTCCCAATGCAGGGGGCCGGGGTCCGATCCCTGGTCAGGGAACTAGATCCCACCTGCGTGCCTCAAATAAGAGTTCGCATGCCACAACTAAGGAGCCTGCCTGCCACATCTAAGACCTGGTGCAACTAAATAAATAAATAATTTTTTTAAAAGTGAGAATTGAATTCAGAAGACTAGGTAATTGCCCAGAAAAATAAAATAGAACAACATAAGATCATACTTCCAATAGGACATATAATAGAGAAAACAAATGCACAGAAAAAAAAGAAGGAAGTCTACCAAGATGGTAATCAAATGTCTTTGGCTCTGGGAAGCTGGACCTGGTGTTGATGATGTTATAGACCATACCGTGACACCATGTAACCTCATGTGTGGGATGGTGCTTTGCATAGAGTAGGTGTTCAATCAACATTCAAGAATGAGGGAAAGTCAGCTGGTCCCTCCAAAACCTAGATCTAAACATTCTATTTAATAAGCACAAATCATACCTAGTAAGGTCTTATGAGAAAACATATTTTAACATTTTTCCTGAAATATAATAGTTAATTAGGATTATGAATACTTCTATTATTATAATTACTTGCTGAAACTGATGGTCCCTCCCTGATGAGTTCCTGTCATTTCATTTCTCACTCTCTCTACATAAGGCCCAATACTCTCCTGTAATCCTTCTCTCTCTGGTCCCCATTAGTGTCCTTGACCTTAGGCCCCACGGTCTTTCCTGTAGACTCACTGTCCTTTATTCCCTTAAGCAATTAGGACGGGCAGACATGCAGAAGCATCCCTGAGGATGAACTAGGAAGCAGAGAGAAAAATAAGAGAACCCCAGCCCACTGAGAAGAGGGTCTTGTCCCCCAATCCTTTTCTGTTAAGAAGACCTTATCTTTTCACCACTCCAGGTTATATGGCTGCCTTCCTGGCCTGAGTCTTGGATCCCGTGCTTGAGGGATCAGACCCCTCCTGGAGCTGGGCGATTTTTGAGCTCAGGACCTGGCTCTATTTCAGCACCACAGGCAGCGCCATCCTGTTGCGTGGAGCTCACCAGCCTGACAAAGCCTCCACAGGTTATCTTCACTGAAGGCTTCAAGTTACCATTTAAAAGTCATCCTTTAAATACAGTATGTGGGGGAATTCCCCGGCGGTCCAGTAGATAGGACTCGGTGCTTTCACTGCCATGGCCCGTGTTCCATCCCTGGTCAGGGAACTAAGATTCCAAAAGCCGTGCATTGCAGCAAATAAATAAATACATACGTACATACATACATACTTACATACAGCACGTGAGAAAATTGGTGGTGAGTAAGCCTCCAATTTCACTTTTCCCCTATTAGCTATAATTCGTGTGGGCTGCTATTTTGGTTATGTATTGCTGCACAGCAAACCACCCCAAAACTCAATGGCCCAAACAATCATTTAATTCTATCTTACGGTGCTATGAATTGGCCAGAGACCAGGTGGGCAGTTTCACTTCTCGTTTTGCCTTGGGCTCTTTCAGGAAGTCATGCTGAAACGGTTGCTGGGGCTGGGGATGAAGGTCTAACCCCTCAGGGTTTCTCTGTGTAGCAACTCTTTCCATCAGAGTCCCCTGGGTTGCTTACACAGATACCCAGGGGTCCATGAGGCAGGAACAGAAGCTGCCAGGCCTTCTTAATATCTGAGCCATACAAATCTCAGGACGTCTTGTCCTCCACATTTTATCGGTAAAAGCAGTCATGGGCCCAATCCAGATTCGAGAGGAAGACATAATAAATCCCATTATGTAATAAAAGGATAACCATGTTTGCATAAGGGAGGGGTAGGATTGTTTGGAGTGGTCTTTGGGGACTAGTACCTACAGCTACTCATCCGTCTGTCAGCTGCACCCTCTATCTGTTGGGGGCATTACCCCCTTTCTGTCAGGGGTGTTCAGAAAATGAAATGGGACCATATCTGTAAAAGGGTAGCACAAAGCTTTCACCTTCCCTGAGCTTGGACCGGTGTCAACAGCCTATGTTGTTGAATGTCCATAGGACATTCCTGAGGGTTGCCCGAAGGTCAAGGAGGAGAAACAGAGGTCTTCCTTTCCCCGGAGCGCTTCCTCCCAGGTAGACCTGGGCCCTTTCCAGCACATCTGACATACTGACCCTCCTGAATACAGACCTGGGGTCCCTGTTCTTTGTGATCAGCTCCCCCTCCTCTGCCCCAGAGCTGCAGACATCTAGAGTCAGCACCACGGACAGCGGCACCGCCCTTTCCCAGGGATCCCCAGGGTCCTGAGGAGCAAGTCTTGGGCAGAGGCCCGACCCCTTGCTGGGGCAGAGGTGGGGTTGGTGACGAACAGAGCACAGAACTTGGTGGCTGGTGAAGGATCCCCAGCGCCGTGGGAGAGTAAGTGGGATTGAGAACATAGTACCTGAGAGTCCAGGACCATCTGCAGAATTCACATACCCTGTGAGTGCCTGGAAGTCCCTCCTATGTCTACCTGGCCTACTCCTCTCTGAGAACGCACCTTCTAGCCCAGAAGAACAAGAGCCCCACCCATCCCCTGCCCTTGTTTCCCCCATCACAGGCATTGTCCCTACGGCACTGAAATTGTCAGGTAACCTGTCCCCCAACCAGATGCTGCTTTCCTCCAGAGCAAGAGCTGAATCTTTACTAGAAACCGAAAGGCACAGTGTGGATGGTGGATGAATGCCTGAAATTTCTTCCCTCGCCTCATGGTAAGAGTTGACAATTCTTCCTTCTCATATTAACATACACTTCCTATCACCCAGCCAATGAACCCTGGGCAAAGATTGATGAAGTGTCTCCCTGTGCAGTCAATGGTGCATGAGACAGGGCTCCTGTGTGATTTGGACAATCCACTTGCCCACTCTGGACCTCAGTGTCTTCTTCTGCGAATTGAATAAGTGGGGCTAAAAGTTCTCCTAGCTCTGATGTCCTGTGGTCATAAGTTCCTCTTTCGCACACTGTTAGATTCTCTGTGGCTTCCCTGTGTCTCTCCTCCAATTATTCTGCTTTTCTTGGCAAATTGGGGGCCATGGGAAATAGTTTGGGCATAGCCCAGCCCCTCTGAGCACAGAGATGCTGTAACTGCCCCTGCTAGGAGAGAGTGAGTTGGCCAGGACGGGGGGTGGGGGGGGCAGGAGGGGGATGGGGCTGCAGGATGAGATACCAGCTGAAAATGCAGGAGTTGGTGATGGCGTGCGTGTGCCCTGTATGCTTAGACCCTGCACCTTCCCTTCTCAATTATCCCAGCACCGACCCTACCCCGGGTTATGGGTAATGGTTCCAGGAAGGGGATGATATAGGACGGGCAGATTCATGAAGCTGAATGGAAGAAAACAGATGGCAGTTTTCTCTCTTTATACCAAGTCTTAAGAAAAACAAGTGCAAAGCCATAGTACTAAAGGCAGCATGCTCAGATGTTAAAACTACAGAGAAAAGCAAGGAACCAAATAGCATTAAAGTGAGGCTAGGGGCTTATTGAAGGAGTGGGGTGTGGGGATGAGGAGGAGAAACAAGAGGGAGATCCTGGGGGGCTGGCAGCGTTCTATTTCTTGGAGGGTGTTCGTTTTGTGATGAATCACTAAGTTGTCTTACATCTCTCCCCAATAATATTTCAAAAAAAACCCAGCATGGCTCTGAGGAGTCACCACTTGCCCTGCCTTCCCACCACTTCCTCCCAGCCCCCAGCCACACAGTTAAAAATAATCTTCTGTCAATTCAGTGCATGTCTCTTCTCTCATGAAATCCTGACCATCCCCGAGGGTGGGCGACCGCCAGGCTGGTTTTCCTCGCTCCAGGTCTCCTGCACACCTGTACTTCTGGGGGCAGAACCTGCGTGGGCAAAGCCCCCAGAGGCTGACAGACCCCACCACACTCTGGAGTAACAAAGAGAAGTGTGGTCATGAGACAGACCAGCAGTGAAGAAATAATCCTGGCGCACCACATGGGTTAGTTTCCCATCCTTTTCGAAATCCATACAGAGAACCATGCTGTTTCCCAGGCATCCTGAAAGCCCACCTCCCCTCCAAGTCCTCCATGTGTGTTAATACACAGAATCCTCACCTCCACTGCCCGAGATTCCCCTCCACCCTGTCCTCCTGACACTCAACTTCCAACCCTGTGGGGACGGCGACACCCTACCCCCCGTGCATCCCTGCATCACAGCTCCGGGTGCTAGGACATCTGTTGTCTCCCCACGGGACAGTGGCTCAAGGGACAGCGTCTGGGCCCGGTGTGTGGCCTCATGAGCAGGGAGGGGATGCCCATGACCCGGACACTGAGGGAGGGAGGACAGTAAACCTCCTCACCCTCCACCCCCCATGTCCCTACGTCCCACCCCGGCTGGACCGACCTCCACAAACTACACCCTGCGACTCAAGGGGTCTGGCCAGAAGGGCCCAACTTTCACTTTGCAGAAAATGACCCCTGAGGGGAAGGGCATTGACAGGGAGGCAGGAAATGGAGCTCAGGCCCAGCATGGGGTGTGAATTTGGGCAAGTCTCTCACCTTCCCTGGTCCAGTGTCCCCAGGAGTGGACGTGGGGTGGTGGGTGGTTGATCTCTAAGGGCTCCCGTGGTGCCAACAGTCTTTGGCTGTGAAGTTCCTCCTCTGAAGAGGCTCACTGTTCTGACCTCACCCACATCTTCCTGCTGGGGCCTCCTCTAAATCTTGCAACGTTTGGTTCCTGAGAGACGAACCCTGAGAAACAGACTTTCCCTGGGGGTCCCTGGCACTGTCAACCCCAGACATGCTTCTGCCGCTGCCGCTGGCCCTGCTGTGGTAGAGGGAGGGGGCCGAGGGCCAGAGGGAGTCCAGGAGGGATTACATGCTGCAAGTGCAGGGGCTGGTGACCGTGCAGGAGGGCCTGTGTGTCCATGTGCCCTGCTCCTTCTCCTATCCCAGGAGCTGCTAGACTGACTCTACCCCAGTTCATGGTTACTGGTTCCAAGATACAGACTGGGAGGCTCCAGTGGCCACACACAATCCAGATCATAAGCTACAGGAGGAAACTCAGGGCTGAATCCTCCTCCTTGGGGACCCCCAGACCAACTGCTGGACATCAGAGATGACAGGAGGAGGGACAATGGAAAATACTTTTTTTAGGATAGAGAGAGGAAGAATGAAACGGGATTACATGTCTAACCTGTTCTCCTTGTATGTGACGGATAAGGAGTAGGATCCAGGAGAGGTCACAGGGGAAGGCCTTAGAGGTCCCTGGGTAGGGCTGCGATGAGACACTCCTCCCGAGATGGGGGGTGGGGTAAAGCAGGTCGGGGCTCAGAGGGAGGAGCTGGACCCAAGCCTGACGCTTCTCTCAGGGCCGCGCCTCTAACCTTCTTCCTAATCCCCCTGTCTCTCCCTCTCCTCATCAGCCCTGACCCCCATGCCCGACATCCTCATTTCTGGGACCCTGGAGTCTGGCCACCCCGGGAACCTGACCTGCTCTGTGCCCTGGGCTTATGTGTGGGACATGCCCCCAACCTTGTCTTGGACACCAGCTGCCCTCACCTCCCTGGGCCCGAGGACCCACCTCTCCTCAATGCTCACCCTCACCCTACAGCCCCAGGACCACGGCACCAACCTCACCTGTCAGGTGACCTTGCCTGGAGCCGAAGTGACCACAACGAGGACTGTCCGCCTCAACTGTGAGAGCTGGGCCAGGACGCCTGAGCCCCTGACGGACGGGGTCCTGAGGGCAGCGGGGAAGGGGCTGTCAGGGCCTTGGGCAACAGGTCCCAGAATCCAGTCTGGGAAGGGGTGAGGAGGATGCCCACCCCCACCCTCTCCCCATTTATGCAGCTTCTGGGGACACGGGGCCCATATCCACCCGGGCCTCACCATTGACATGGATCCACTAAGTCTTTCCGTCCCAGACTGTCCATGAACTTGACCATGACTGTCTGCTGAGGAAACAGCACACGTAGGACGGAGCCCCCTGCCTGGCTGTAGGGAGCAGAGCTGCTTCCTGCTCAGGGCTGGGCTGGGCCCCCGACTCATCCTGGACCCACCCTGGTGACCAGAGACCCCCTTGTGGGTGAACCCAGTGCCCCCCCCCTCAGCCCCCATGGCCACTGTGCCCAGCTGTCCCCCCGGCCCCTCACTCCCCTCAGACGTGTCCACTCCCTCCTCGGCTCCCCCAGAGCAGGGCAACATCTGCACGGCAGGGTCCACCTCTCAAAGCCCCTCATCAACCTTGTCCTGATGACTTCTCCTGCCTCCTCCTTTTGCTTTCCCTAACAATTGTTTATTTAAGTACCTCTGAGCACGCAACATGCCAAATGCTCAGCAGAGTCTGTCCTCAGATGCACGGTCCCCTCGCGGGAACTAACCAGTGTCCCTATGCTGCCCTGAGCCTTGGTGTTTTCACCTAAAAGATAAGAGGTCACGGATACCAGTAGTAAGACTGCCCTCCTTCTTCTCCATGACTGTGGAGTATTCCATCACATGGATGCATTCTGATTTTGTCTGTTAGCGGAAAATCATGGCATTCATTTAATCTACTAACAGAAACACTGCAAGGAATAACCCTGTGTCTACTTTCATGTGTGTGTGTATGTCTGTGGGATAAGTTCCTAAAAGCAAAATGGTTGCTCTTCATATGATCCAGTTTTGAGAGATCTGGTCAAGTTGATCTGCACTGAGGGTGGACAAGTTAATGGGAGTAAGAGGTGGGCTTCTGGGTTGAGATGGGGGTCAAGCAGCAGCTCATGATCTCCCCCCCTTAGAGAGACAAACCAAATGACTGAGGAAGGTTCCCAAGTGATCACACGACCATCTGATGAATGAAACAACATGATCCCCAAATTCACCTATAGCACCAAAGCGAAGAAAGGAGTCTATCACAGCAATCACTTCATAAAGTAGCCTTGGTGGAAAGAAATCAAAGAACTGGATGAGGCACTAAAGCCACCTCTTGAGTTCGGCTTTCAAAGACAGAGGCAGGTGAAGGCCAGGTGGGCGGGCATTTCCAGGAGGGACCCAACATACAGGGACTGAGGTCTAATGCTGGTCTTCTCCAGAGTCAGGAGAAATTCCCAGTAGGACCTATCTGTTCAAAGCTCAGGGATCCAGGCTGTGTTCAGCAAACACTTGGTGTCAGGTGCTCTGATAGGATTTTACTCCTGTAAAGTTTTCCACCCTCAGTGCAGGTCAACTTGGTCCTAAAAGTGGACCCCAGCCCATTTATAAGAGCACCAAAAACATAAAGGAACAGCTTTTAAAAAAAATATGCAATACTTCCACACTGAAAAACACAGAACATTGCTGAGAGAAATTAAAGACGATTCAAATGAATGAAAAAATATATCATGTTTATGGATTGGAAAGATGTCAGTTTTCTCCATATTGATTTAAAGTAATCCCAGTCAACAGACATGTATATGGGTGTATATGTATACATATGTATATTTATAACTGTGTATATATGTATGTATAAGTATATGTGATATAAATGATATACACACACAAATTGACAAGTGGATTCTAAAGTTTATATGGAAATGTAAAGAACCTAGAATAGCAAAACAATCTTGAAAAAGAAGAACACAGTTGGAGAAATCAGATGTTATTATAAAGCTAGAGTAAACAAGAGAGTGTGGTATGGAACAGAATCCATAAATAGTCCCATACATACACACATATACACGTGCATATATACATGCATGGTCAATTGAACAGCACCGTGTCTATTCGACTGAGAAAGGAAAGATTTTTTAACAAATGGTGGTAAAACAAGTGGATCAAGGTTTGGAAAAAATAAACCTGACCCCCTTGTCACATCGCACAGAAAAAATTTAGTCTAAGATGAATCATAAGCCTAAAAGTAAGAGTGAAACCTATGACGCTTCTACAGCTGTGCTGTCCAATATGGCGGCCACGAGCCACACATGGCTATTGAGCACTTGAAACGTGCTACCTTAGTATGCAAAAAAGGAAGATAAAATACCTCATTCATAATTTTTAATATTGATTCTGTCACCTACAAATTGGCCCTTGCCATCTACCTCTACAAGTGTCAAATTATGAGCCACTGCTGCTGCTGACCTTCAACACCCCCTGAAAGGAGCTCAGTGTGGAGAGCAGAAATGAGGCACTCTGTGCTCTGGGAAAAACTGGCAGAACAGGTTTTCAGATAGTTAGATATTTTCAGGAGAAAATCTTATGAGCCCAATTCTTGCATCTCCTCGTATCTAGAAAAGCACTAAAATCCTTCAGGGTGACGTCTGCTCCTCCTGACTAGGAGTAACCTTCACGAGACTAGCAGAAACCTTCTGCAAAAAAATATGTGCTTGACTGCATGTACTCTCCCTTCACCAAAATCACATATAAACTCACCTTCCCTCATACCTCTTGGGAGCAGTTTCTCAGAGCTTTCTAAAATGCTTTCTCCTAGGCTATAGTCCTCATTTTGCCCAAAATAAAACTTAACTCACAACTCTCACATTGTGCATTTTTTTTCAGTTGACAAGTCCATGTTTAAATGATAATATTTTAGATATGTTGGGTTAAATATAATATGATTAAAAGTAATTTCACCAAGTTATTTTTTTATGGTGGCTAGTAAAACTTTTTAAATTACGTATGTGGCTTGCATTCTATTTCTATAGGACAGCATTGATCTAGAAGGAAACTTAGAAGAATATCTATGGATATGCAAAGATTTCTTAAAGGACATCCAAAATACTAAGCTTAAAAAATATATATTTAAATTAGACCTCATTAAACACTTCTGTTCATCAAAGACAGAATTAAGAAAATAAAAGGTAAGCTATAAGTTGGGAGAAAATCAAATCTATATATCTGTCTATATAGATAGATAGGTAGACAGATAGATCCCTGAAAGACAGGTTGAACTTAAATATATAAAGAATTCTTACCAGTTAATAAACCATGTTTAAACCAGTTAATAAACCATGTTTAATAAACCATGTTTAATAAACAATGTTTGAAAAAAGATGTAGCAGGCCCCAAATGGAGTTATATGTGCTAAGCACCATGTCAGCAAACAATACTTAATACCTAACCTAATTGCAGTTTCAACCTCCCAGGAATGTGACCTTTAACTAGTCAATCTGGAATTTCCTGGTCAGCACTAGTGAGATAATATCCCATATTCATCTTTATCTCCCAAAGCAAGATGGGGTAATTCGTTCTTTCCTTGTCCCTGCCCCCTTCTGCCTATAAAAGCCTTCCATTCTGTACAGCTCCTTGGAGCATCTTTCTACTTGCTAAGTGGGATGCTGTCTGATTCATGCACTGACTAATAAAGCCAATTAGATACATAAATGTGCTCCGCTGAATTTTGTTTTTTACACCGATGACAAACGAATTTTTAAAATGGGAAAAAGAACTCGTTCATATATTGTGTAAGAGAAGAGATCCAAATGGCCAATAAGCACAGGAAAATACCATTGGGTGCCAGGGAAATGAAAATTAAAATTACAATAGATGCCCTATCACATCTGCTACAGTGGCTAAAATTTTAAAACCTGAGCACACCAAACGTTGGAGAGGATGTGGAGGAACTGGAACTCATACATTTCCGGGGGGAATGTAAATAGTACAACTGCTCTGGAAAATGTTGTGGCAGTTTCATGTACAGTTGAGCATAATACGTCCACTCCATGACCTAGCAATTCCACTCCTAGAGATTTACTCAAGAAGCATAAAAGCAAACATCCACACAAACACTTGTATATGAATGCTTACAGCAGCATTATTCATAATGGCCAAATGTGGAAACAACCCAAATACCCAAAGAGAATGGATAACCAAAGTGTGGTATATCCATACAACAGAGAACTAGTACTCAAAATAAAAAATGAACAATTGGGGCTTCCCTGGTGGCGCAGTGGTTGAGAATCTGCCTGCCAATGCAGGGGACACAGGTTCGAGCCCTGGTCTGGGAGGATCCCACATGCCGCGGAGCGGCTGGGCCCGTGAGCCACAACTACTGAGCCTGCGCATCTGGAGCCTGTGCTCCGCAACAAGAGAGGCCGCGATAATGAGAGGCCCGCGCACCGCGATGAAGAGTGGCCCCCGCTTGCCACAGCTGGAGAAGGCCCTTGCACAGAAACGAAGACCCAACACAGCCATAAATAAATAAATAAAAACAAATACTTAAAAGCCTGCTCCTATTTGAGGAATAATAGGGTAGCTCCATTTAAAAAAAAAAAAAAAAAAAATGAACAATTGACACATGTAACAAGATGAATGAATTTTGAATACATGGTTAATACATGTTAAATACAAAATGAGTTTTGAATACATACTGGTTTCTGAAAGAGGCCAAAGAACACATACTCTACAATTCTACTTATATGAAGTTCGGGAATAGGCAAAATTAATCTATAGTAACAGTATATAGAATCTATATAATTCACAACAGTAGCTGCCTCTGTTGGGGGGGGTAGGTATTAACTTAAATGGCACACAAGGAAACTTCCTGGAATGCTAGAAATACTCTATATTTTGATTGGGACAGTAGTTACATGAGTGTTTGTATTTATCAAAACTCATTGAATTATACAGGTCAGATTTATGCATTTCACTGTATATAAATTTACCTTCAGTAAAAAAAGAAATTTATTTATTTTTATTGAAGTATAGTTGACTTACAATATTATATTAGTTTCAGGTGTGCAACAGAGTGATTTGATATTTTTATGGAAATACAAGTGTAGATATAGAAAGAGTACATGTGCCCACCTCTGTCAATGGGTATATGCAGTGGTTAACACAGGATGTATTTAGTTTTCTATTATTCAGATGAGGCGATTTTGGAAATATCTGTGAATCTATGCATTTTAATGCATAGATATGGTGGTTAAATAAGTGAGCACAGAGACCACAAAAAAAGGAGGGGGGGGAGAATGTGTGAGCAGAACATATAGAAATGGCACTGAGATGCAATAGCACGCGTCTCTTTCCAATCTGTCTACACAGGCGAGGGAGCTGGGAGCCTGTGACTGGGGCAGCCTGTACCCGTCTCAAATCTTGACAATTTACATCTGGAAGAACTTCTCAGGGCACCTCACAGTCCTGATTCTCTGCTGACGAGGACTATGGTCCCTGTTCCCTTCTCCTCCCACAATCACTGTACATACAACCATCCCAACTTTTCCTGGGACCAGCAGCTGCGATCCTGGGGTGACCCTTCCTCGGTGGGCGGCTCCAGGCAGTGACAGGCTGAAAACCCCGCCCACTCTGTTCCTTCTCTGTTCCCTGCGCTTCCTGGGTAAAAACCTCAGCCCTCCCCCAAGAGGAAGGTCCCTATTAAAATGCTGTGACTTGGCCACTGTCCAGCCCCACCCAGGAGGCCCTCCGGGTTTGAACAGTAGAATTCATCACTCTCCCTCCCCACCTGCCCCCACCTCAACCTCACCCCCAGTTCAGACGGGGGATTAATTCAAAATTCCAGGAGGCGGTTCTCACTTCTGAATCAGGCAGGGGAATGAACTAGGGTGCGGAAGACCACCGGTGCCCTTGCTGGGTCCCAGCTGGGCGCTGGAGTCTGACAGTAGCTTTCTTCTAAAAAACAATCAGACGCACGTATGGCTTCCCGGGCTATTTGCCGAGCACCTGGCCTGTGTGAGACTCTGTGCCTGGTGCCCTGAAGGATCCTGTAAAACGCAGAGTGTAACCCCTTTATGTAGATGAGGAAACAGCCTCACAGAGGTTATGCGGCTGCCTCAGGGTCACTCAGCTACTCAAGGCAGGGCTGGGATTTAACCCCCTGCCTGATTCTGAGGGTCTCTTCCTCACTGGCCACGGGGTCAAGCAACCAGCAGACCCCATGGCCATGTGTTTGCAGGAAATAACATCCCTTGAGGACTTCTGATTTTTACTGGAAAAAGGGGGTAAGTGAGTCAGTGACTCAGGGACAAGAGAGATACAGATGAGGAGATGAAGGCTAGAGGATCCGGTGACACAAGGGGTCTCAAGCAGTGGGTCCAGGGACGGCCTTGTATCCAGGCACTGTCCTAACTGCTTCGCGAACATGCAAACAATCGAGTGCTTCCTAAGAGCAGTTATGACCACAGGGACTAAGCTGGCCCTGCACACTTCCCCAAATGTGGCCAGGAAACAGTCCCACTTTCTCTCTCTGTTTCCTTCTCCCTCCCTTCCTCCTTCTTTCCTTCCTTGTCCTTCTTTTCCTTCCTCTCTTCCCTCCCACCTTCCTTCCTTCCTTCCTTCCTTCTTTCTATTCTAACCGCCCTGGGGATGAACAAATTAGGTAGTTTTGGACACATCCATGAAGAGAGCTCAAGAAAACAATTGCAGAAATGGCATTATGGGGGTCTCAACAAACTTTATGTTGTTTTAATTTTATTGGTTCTCATTCTAAGTATAAAAACAATTTACATGCTTTGTGAAGAAAAAAGAACTTCAGAGCATAAAGTGAGAAAAAGGAAATTGAGATAGCACTGTTGATAGTTAAGAGTTTCTACAATTTTTGCACAGATATATGTATATATATATCTGTATATATATAGTGTGTGTGTCTACACATAAAGCTGTGGAAAACACATACATACACACTGTAATATTATATCCATATCAATTAACTAATCTGTGCTTTTCACAGCATGGTCCTATCAGATGCAGGTTTGCATTACGCGTTTCTAACTTAGCATCAAGTTGTGAACATTTTCTGCATCAGTGAGCATCCTTCCCCAGCGAGGTTTCCTTTCTTTGTTTCTTTCTTTTTTTTTTTTTAGTTAATTAATTTTTGGCTCTGTTGGGTCTTCGTTACCGCACGGGCTTTCTCTAGTTGTGGCGAGCGGGGGCTACTCTTCCTTGCGGTGCGTGGACTTCTCATGGCGGTGGCTTCTCTTGTTGCGGAGCACTGGGCTGTAGGTGCGCGGGCTCAGTAGTTGTGGCTCGGGGGCTCTAGAGCGCAGGCTCAGTAGTTGTGGCGCACGGGCTTAGTTGCTCCCCGGCATGTGGGATATTCCCGGACCAGGGATCGAACCCACGTCCCCTGCATTGGCAGGTGGATTCTTAACCACTGCGCCACCAGGGAAGTCCCAAGACCACCAGAATTCTTAATCTTCAACTCCAGCAATTGAAGACCCCTCAAAGAAAGCAAAACCCTCCTAGTTTCTGCTATTACTGCAAAGATCCAGGACAGTGGAGAGGACTGTTTTAAATTAAAGGGCTTAACCTCTAATCAGCCTTGCCATTGTCCTCCCACTTCTCAATGACGGGGCTCTGAGGAACTTCAGGGGCTCTCCCAAATTCTCCCTATTAATTGGTTTGGAGAAACATTTCTCCAGATTGGGAATAAATCTCTCTGGTCCAAACTGACACTGGAGACACACTCTAGGTGCTCATCCCCACTACTATAAAACAGCCCTGGGGCTTCCCAGGTGCCACAGTGGTTGAGAGTCTGCCTGCCAATGCAGGGGACACGGGTTCGAGCCCTGGTCTGGGAGGATCCCACATGCCGCGGAGCAACTGGGCCCGTGAGCCACAACTACTGAGCCTGCGCGTCTGGAGCCTGTGCTCCGCAACAAGAGAGGCCGCGACAGTGAGAGGCCCGCGCACCGCGATGAAGAGTGGCCCCTGCTCGCCGCAACTGGAGAAAGCCCTCGCACAGAAACGAACACCCAATGCAGACAAATATTAAAAAAAAAAAAAAATTCTATGAGAACAAAGTTTGAAACAAACAAACAAACAAAAAACAACAGCCCTGCCTCAGAGTACTAAAACAATTCAAATAGTGGGGATCTCTAAGAAACCTCCAGAAATTCCTGCCTCTGAACCTGTTCCCTTCTGTTTAGGCCTTTTGAAAGATACTCACCCTTTTCTCCCTAGCTTTTCCACCTCTATCCATTTATTAGGCTGAGACTCCCTGAAAAAGTATCATGCTGTAATATCTTTCTCCCAAAAGGGGGAAATAATTCTAGAATTTGACAGTAGTCATCACAGCAGCCAACCAGGTGAATTAAATGACACTCTGATATCTTGTATTTGTTCCATCTCTGGCAGTACTAATGCTGATTCTGGAAACACTGATCGTTTGTCTATTGAATCAGGTACCACCCTCCTTATGGGCAAAATCTGCAACTGATATTGGCAAAAGTCACAGCACATCTCCCAGCAAACTTCAAACAGATCCCTGAAAATCAGAATTTGCAGAATTAATCAATATCCTGTAAGTCAAGAAGCCCTTCAAGGCTTAAAGACCATAATAGAAGATTACAAGGCTCAAAGCCTCATTATCCCTTTACCAGCCCCCTGTAACACTCCTGTTTTGCCACTACCTAAGGGCTGAGGATGGAGGTTTGTCCAGGATCTTCAAGGAATAAACAACATTGCTATCCCTTGACACTGTTATTCCTAACCCTCATATGTTGTGGGCACCCACTCCCACTGGAAGTAGATTCTTTACTGTAATTGTTTTATGAAGTGCGATCCTTAGTATATTCCAGTTGATGAATCTAGTGCATACCTCTTTGTCTTCACTGGGGAAGAAAAAAATTCGCCTGGACAGTAATGCTTCCGGGGTTTACTGAGAGTCATTATTTCTCACAAATCCCGAAGGCTGATCTGGATGATATAAAGTTCCCTAAGGGGTCTACTTTGCTACAATATGTGGGTGACTTGCTTCTTTGCTCTCCTGAAGCCTCTTTACAGGAAGACAGCATCCACTTCCTAAAGCTGTTAGCCTTAAAGGGACGTAAGGTTGCCAAAGAAAAACTGCAGTTTGCACAAACCCAGGTTTGACATTTAGGGCATCTGCTCTCAGAACGAGGGCTACACCTAGATCCAGATAGGTTTCGTGAAAATCTAAGTTTCCCCAAACCCCAAACTAAGTACCAACTCTGCAGTTTTCTTGGGCTAGCTGGTTATTACTAAAATTGGATTCCAAATTTCTCTCTTATGGTCAAACCTCTGTATGTTTTACTAAAGAACAAGTTCCCTTTGGATCCTGTCGCTGCCACCAATCTCTTAAGAAAAAACAAAATTCTACTGAGGAAATTTGAAGAACTAATTGGCTTCATTCAATGACTCATGAATCAGGCAGCATCCCATCTAGCAACTAGAAGGGGGCTTTGCGCATGGGCAGTACAAACCGAAAGGCTTTTATAGGGAAGGAGGGTGGGGTAAGAAAGTATTAACAAAAGAAAAGATAGGGTTATTTGGGGCCAGGCCATCTTTCAAGGAAAGGGAAAGGTAGGGACTTTTATCATGCAGATGACCTCATTAGTGTTAATCAGGAAGATTCAGCTTGACTGTTTAAAGTTCATATTTCTGAGGGACTTCCCTGGCGGTCCAGTGGTTAAGACTGCAGGGAGGACGGGTTCGATCCCTAATCGGGGAACTAAGATCCTGCATGCCACACGGTGCAGCCAAAAAATATAAATAGATAAAAAATAAAGTTCGGGCTTCCCTGGTGGTGCAGTGGTTGAGAGTCTGCCTGCCAGTGCGGGGAACACGGGTTCGAGCCCTGGTCTGGGAAGATCCCACATGCCGCGGAGCAACTCGGCCCGTGAGCCACAATTGCTGAGCCTGTGCGTCTGGAGCCCATGTTCCTCAACCAGAGGCCACGATGGTGGGAGGCCCGCGCACCGCGATGAAGGGTGGCCCCCGCTTGCCACAGCTGGAGAGGGCCCTCGCACGGAAACGAAGACCCGACACAGCCATAAATAAATAAATAAAAATTAAAAAAATAATAATAAAGTTCACGTTTCTGGAAGGGTTTGATACTGCAATTAATTCTTGGTTTACTATAGTGGGCAGCAAATGCTTGATTGCTGTTCTTGTTATTTCTTTTTTAACACTGGGCAGTGCTGTGCCCAGTTTTCAAATTTTCTCATCCCATTTGACCAGCTTCCTGAGGTTGCTTCCACCCCGCCCCCCCCAAAGTATCGTGTGTCAACAAAAAAATTAATCAGTCGATCTAAGAAAATAAATGGAAAATTGTATTTGAGCCAAATTTGAGGATTGTAACCTGGGAAGAGCATCTCAGAAATTTCTGAGAACTGTTCTGCCAGTTAGAAATCAAGGCACAGTCGGGCTTCTCTGGTGGTGCAGTGGTTGAGAATCTGCCTGCCAATGCAGGGGACACGGGTTTGAGCCCTGGTCTGGGAAGATCCCACATGCCGCGGAGCAACTAGGTCCGTGAGCCACAACTACTGAGCCTGTGCGTCTGGAGCCTGTGCTCCGCAACAAGAGAGGCCGCGATAGTGAGAGGCCCGCGCACTGCGATGAAGAGTGGCCCCCGCTTGCCACAACTAGAGAAAGCCCTTGCACAGAAATGAAGACCCAACACAGCCATAAATTAATTAATTAATTAATTAAAAAAAAAAAAAGAAATCAAGGCACAGTTATATAAGTTTTTTGAGACAGAGGGTTTTACATCAAATGTTGTATGATTGACAGTTTACGTAACCTGGATCTAAATGTCATCATCATGGTAGGTCATGTGACCCCTTACAAGATCAAGAAGGAATGCTGTCTTTTAAGGAGTTGCCTTGTTGATGCTGGGAGAATGTCGCTCTTTATGGTTGAGCTGGTATTTCTGCTGATGGGGGAGGTTTAGTCGATGCCCAATGCAGATACACAATGCACAGTGCGGGGAGAGAGGAGGCCAAAGGGCAGAGAAGAATTTTTCTACGTTTAAATTTTTCTTGTCTTACCATAAAATGTGAATTTTATTTCACATGAGTATCTCTCCTTGTCATTGAATGTTCCTCAACATGGCCAATTTGACAGGCTGCAGGGTGCGCTCTTATATGCCTGAACCAGAATTTATAGAACGATTTCCCTTGATGTTGGGCCTTTAGGCTATTCCTAAAATTCAGCATCAGGGGTAATGCTGCAGGAGAGGAGCAAAAGGTACTCCATGCAGAGGGAGTCGGGCAGCGGGTATAGAGCTGTGCAGAATGTGATGTGTGCTTACTGAGGCCAGATTCAGAGAGAGACGCAGACACAGAGAGGTGAGATACAGAGAAGGTGGAGGAGAGAGTGCACGTCCCAGAAGTGTCTGATCAACAAGGTCTTTCAAAAACAAAGTGAAAAATAGATATGCTGTTGCTACCTTTTGTGTACAAAAGAAGAAGAAAATAAGAATTAAATATCTGCAAAAAAAAAAACCCAAGGTCTTTCAAACTGATAGGGACAGATAAAGGGACAAAGTAGGTGATTAAATCATTAATCCCATTATGGGATTACAAGTAGAGAAAAAAGTATGGGAGACCCCTGTAAGTTAATGATCACCCAAGAAAGCAGGCTTGCTTAACCGCAAAACCAAGGGGGCTTGCTTGGCAAAAAAAAAAAAAAAAACATGCAAGGAAAGCATGAGACATTCCCCCAAACAATAAAACAATGGTGGAATGAGACCCACATCCTGCCCAGTGAGGTCAGTAAGTTAATGATTCCTACGACATGCTTCTCTACGTGCACTAAAAACAAAAATATAGGGAAAGGTGACATTATACTGAAACCTGAGATGATCTACCATACTTTAGTATATGTTACAGCCCTTATGTTCATTTCCATAGCACCGTTGACAGTCCTGGTTGGGCCATACAGGGTCAAAACTTCCCTGCCCAACATGTAGGAGGAGCTGATGATGGAAGACTCAAAGAACAAGGAAGAAGGTGGTCTTTTCCGCCTTTGATTATAAAACTGTAGCCCACTAAGTTCTGGGGGTGGCACTTCCCTGCCTGCTTGCTGTATGTCTCACAAGTGTTCTTCACTAATAAACTCTTTCCTCACCTGCCACTCTGCCTCTTGCTGAATTCTTTCTGCACTGAAACAGAAGAACCTATGCTCTACTAAGTCCCAAAACCATTCTGTGGTTTCAAAACTGTACTTGGAAATATGTTCACATTATTCTTTCTTTCTTTTTTTTTTTTTTTGGCCATGCCGGCTTGTGGGATCTTAGTTCCCCAACCTGGGCCCCTTATAGTGAAAGCACTGAGTCCTAACCGCTGGATCGCCAGGGAATTCCCTGGAATATGTTCATCTTTTATTTTCATAATAACACATACTACTTTCTTAACTGCAAAAAGGAATGCAGTGGCTGAAGAAAATTTGGAAAATTCTTAACAACGAAAAAATAGAACAAATACTATTTTAATAAGGATTTTAAATAAAATTATGTTATGCATGTTTTCTAAATATATATTCATAAACATAAATATTTCTAGTAAATAATTTTAATTAGATATTTACATATTTACCTAAATATATATTTATACATGTATATATTTCCCTTGTATAACTATATACATAAAAATATATATTTTATAAATAAACACACAATTATCTATTATAATTTAATTAATACTGTTAAAAATAACTTGAAGTTATTTGACCACCCAGAGGTATATCCAGCTTTTCCCTACATATCTTTTCAGTTCTGATATGCTATGTGCACTTGTGCACATGTCCATATTTTTACCAAAGTGGAATCACACTGTTAAAGAGAGATAACGGGCCGAAAATGGGGTCACTCTTGCCGAGCTACATCACCAAACCAAAACTTAATCACTAACTTAGAGGCAGTTTCAGCCTCTCCCAGTGTTACCACACACATGTCCAGCTACTCACCACTCAAAAAAATCAATCCTTGAGGAACTTCCCTGGCGGTCCAGTGGTTAAGACTCCGCTTCCACTGCAGGGGGCTCAGGTTCGATCCCTGGTGGACGAACTAAGATCCCACATGCTGCGTGACGTGGCCAAAAAACAAAAACAAAACGCAAACAATCAATGCTCGAGAGAAAGAAAAATGTCGGTAGAAAGGATAGTTGCTTTTAATCAGAATGCTGGCAATCTGGGGAGGTGGTGGACTCGGTGTCCCCAGAAACCATCTCCGAAGTTTCTGCTTGGCCGTGAAAGCTTTTTTTTTTTTTTTTTTAATTAATTAATTAATTTATTTATTTATTTTTATGGCTGTGTTGGGTCTTCGTTTCTGTGCGAGGGCTTTCTCCAGCTGCGGCGAGCGGGGACCACTCCTCATCGCGGTGTGCGGGCCTTTCACTATCGCCGCCTCTCTTGTTGCGGAGCACAGGCTCCAGACGCGCAGGCTCAGTAGTTGTGGCTCACGGGCCTAGTTGTTCCGCGGCATGTGGGATCCTCCCAGACCAGGGCTCGAACCCGTGTCCCCTGCATTGGCAGGCAGATTCTCAACCACGGCGCCACCAGGGAAGCCCAACGTGAAAGCTTTTAAAAGGAAAAAGGGAAGTAATCTCAGCTAATCATTGAGATAGAGCGTCAGAGTCATCGCCGTTCCCCACTGTGTGCGGGCTTGTGGACTTCGTGTGATTTCTGTTTAGATGCTGTCTTGTTCACACAGTTTGTTCACAAAATTACTGAAGGGGGAGCTAGGGCGGAGACGTGGTCATCTGTTAATTACTTATTCTTCATTTCTGCTTCTTTGATCTATGTAAGAACCAACAAGTTAGGCAAGGTATTGTGTGATCAAAAGATATGAAAGGTGTGCCAGGGCCAGAGATGAGTAGAGCATGGGGGTGCCTCGCTTAAGGTTAGTGAGAAGACAGAGGGTCCTCCCGCAGGGAGCTCTTTCCTGCGAAGGGCTCCTTCCTGCCAAAAGCTGCTTACACCAGGGGTGGCACCAGTGAGGTGATCTACATAATAAGAGCCCTGCCTTTCCTTTCCCCCAAAGAAAGGTGAGGTTGCCTGAAACAATCCTTTTTATCTTTTCTTTGGCTAGTAACTTGCCCCACCCTCCTTCTGCCTATAAAAACTTTACATTTTGTACAACCCTTCTGAGCGCCTTTCTGCTTGCTAAATGGGACGCTGTCCAACTAATGAATCACTTAAATAAAGCCAAGTAGATCTTCAAATTTACTCGGTTGACTTTTGGGTTTTTTAACCAAAGAGAGGTCTGGTCTTTGTCCTCAACTCCTGGGAAGGTTCTAAACCCTTAGAATCTCCTCTTTTTTTTTTTTTATTTTTAAAATTTATTATTTATTTATAATTTATTTATTTTTTATTTATTTATTTTTGGCTGCGTTGGGTCTTCGTTGCTGCATGTGGGCTTTCTCTAGTTGTGGCGAGCGGGGGCTACTCTTCCTTGCAGTGCACGGGTTTCTTATTGCGGTGGCTTCTCTTGTTGCGGAGCACGGGCTCTAGGCGCATGGGCTTCAGGAATTGTAGCGCACGGGCTCAGTAGTTGTGGCTCGCGGGCTCTAGAGCGCAGGCTCAGTAGTTGTGGCGCACGGTCTTAGTTGCTCCGCGGCATGTGGGATCTTCCCAGATCAGGGCTCGAACCCGTGTCCCCTGCATTGGCAGGTGGATTCTTAACCACTGCGCCACCAGGGAAGCCCTAGAATCTCCTCTTGATAAGACTGTCTTTGTTTACCTGGGGGCCTTGTGCTACACCAGATAGTCTAGGAGTTTATGATGGAGGCTTTGGGTCACGAGGTATCAGCTCTACTTCTGAAAAGTCTGGAATCTGAGGTCAGCCATGTGGACAGCCAACCATATCTATGTAACAGAGCCTCAATAAAAACCCTAGATACCAAGGCTCAGGTGAGCTTCTTGGCTGGCATATTGTCACACATCAGTGCTGGGAAGAGCCAATCCTGTCTGTGACTCCAGTGAAGAGGACAACTGGAAAGTCCACACTGGGAATTCCCCTGGACCCTGCTCCGTGCATTCCTCCCTTGACTGATGTGAATCCGTATCTTTATGCTGTAATAAACTGTCACCATGAGGATAATAGCTTTTAGTGAGTTCTGTGAGTTCTTCCAGTGAATCATCAGAACCGATGGTGGTCTTCGGGACCCCTGAACTTGCAACTTGCATTAGAAATGAAGGTAGTCTTGGGACTTCCTTGGTGGCGCAGTGGTTACGAATCTGCCTGCCAGTGCAGGGGACACGGGTTCGAGCCCTGGTCCGGGAAGATCTCACATGCCACGGAGCAACTAAGACCATGCGCCACAACTACCGAGCCCACGTGCCGCAACTACTGAAGCCCACACAACTAGAGCCCATGCTCCACAACAAGAGAAGCCACCACAGTGAGAAGACCATGCACCACAACGAAGAGTAACCCCCGCTCACCACAACTAGAGAAAGCCCGTGCACAGCAATGAAGACCCAACACAGCCAAAAATAAAATAAATAAATTTTTTTTAAAAAAAGAAAGAAATGTAAGTAGTCTTGTGGACTGCCCCCTAACTATGCAGGACCTCTGGGTGGGTGCAGAGCATTTGAGAGATTGTGGTTATAGAGGAACACCCCGCCAACCCCACTGCCCGGGTTCCAATCCAAATGCTGCCACTTATCTGCCACATTATCTCAGGCAAGTTACCTTCTTCCCCTGAGCCTCACTTTCTCCACCTGTAAAAGCAGGATTATTTTTTTTTCCATTATAGGTTATTACAAGATATTGATTGGGAGATGGGGATTGACATATATACACTATTGATACTATGTATAAAATAGATAACTAATGAGAACCTACTGTATAGCACAGGGAACTCTACTCAGTGCACTGTGGTGACCTAAATGAGAAGGAAATCCAGAAAAGAGGGGATATATGTACATGTATAGCTGATTCACTTTGCCGTACAGTATAAACTAATACAATATTGTAAAGCGACTGTACTCCAATAAAAAAATAAATAATAAATAATAAATTTTTTAAAATTTTAAAAAAGATATTGAATACAGTTCCCTATGCCATACAGTAGGTCCTTCTTGTTTATCTACTTTATATATAATAGTTTGTATCTTTTTTTTTTAACTGAGAAACCACTCTTTTAATGCATGAAAACACAGTGCAAAAATTACAAAATAGATTTAGAATTGAAGGACCAAAGAGTGAAAAACATTTCAGTTCCACAAAGGAAATAATAACAAAAATATTTTTCCTTAAGTTCCTTAAATTCAGGAAACTCATAAACCAGTTTTCATCATTAACTATATTACTTGGTCTCCTTTCCACGTAATTTTCTCCAAGTTTTTTAGTCACAATATGTGACTAAGTGCAAGGAACAAAAGATGGAATCACGTTCTGATTGTTTTTTCCCAAAGCCAGTTTCTTTCTCCTAAAGAGATGTGAAAGCTAAGACAGAACCCTGAATTTGTTTACCATCTTAAAAACATTTTTTTGTTGTTCATAATCCTAACATGATCTCCTATTCACAAACCTGTTGGTGTCCCAAATAATGACATTTCCATCAAATCCTGACGTTACTAAGAGTCTTGTATTAGTATCATATTCGATGTTCTTCACCCAGCTAGCGTAACCATGTAAAGTGCATACTTTGCTGTTCAGTTTTCTCAGATCCCATAGTGCTATTGTAGTGTCATCAGATCAGGTAGCAAACAGCCGATAATCAAGAAATGTTTCACTGTTTACCCTTTTGTACCTTTGAATTTTGTACCATGTGCATGTATTACCTTATATTATTTACACAGTCTTCGTGAGCTTCAGAAAGCGTTTTTACGTGCTTTGAAGATACAGGATCAAAAAGCAGAACACCAGGGCTTCCCTGGTGGCGCAGTGGTTTAGAATCTGCCTGCTAATGCAGGGGACGCGGGTTCGAGCCCTGGTCTGGGAAGATCCCACATGCCGCGGAGCAACTAGGCCCGTGAGCCACAATTACTGAGCCTGCGCGTCTGGAGCCCGTGAGCCACAACTACTGAGCCTGCGCGTCTGGAGCCCGTGAGCCACAACTACTGAGCCTGCGCGTCTGCAGCCTGTGCTCCGCAACAAGAGAGGCCGCGATAGTGAGAGGCCCGCGCACCGTGATGAAGAGTGGCCCCCGCTCGCCGCAACTAGAGAAAGCCCTCGCACAGAAAGGAAGACCCAACACAGCCAAAAATAAATAAATAAATAAATAAAAATTAAAAAAAAAAAAAAAGCAGAACTTCCGTCTGTTCACCAGCACTGACCCGTCGGGCGAGTGTACTCGAGGTTGAAGACGGCCCCGTGGGTGCGGGTGCTGAGGTACACCGGGTCCGCGGGATGGACGGAACCATAGAGGTTAGTCATGCTGCGGAAATTGCCTCGCGCCGGATCCACGAACAGCCCGCGGCCCGGGCTGCGCTCTCTCGGCCACCCGAGCACCAGGGCCGCCCAGGCGGGCGCTCAGGCCGGGCCGGCCCCGCCTCCCGGCCCTGCAGTCGGGCCCGGGTTGCCGGCGCGGCGCGGGGGGCGGTGACTGCTCTCCCCGGGCGGAAGCGGCTGAGGACTCCAGAGCTCCGGGCGGCCCGAGCTCCCCCGCGCGGCCAGCCGGGGGCTGTGAAGGGCCGCGGGGGCGGCGAGGGCCCCCGCAGGGCGACGGGGGAGGGGCCGCGTCAGCCCCCGGCTGGGCGCGCGGGGGGCGCGGAGAAGGGAGCGGCCCGGCAGCTGCCGCCTGTCTCGCGTGGGGTGCCGGCTCCCGAGCCCCGGCTCCGGCCGCCCTGTCCCCTCCGCGGCTACCGGGCCCGAAGGGAAACACGACCAACGCCCCGAGCCCCCGGCTCCTGGCTGCTGCCCTGCCCGCCGACACCTCCGCGCTCCCGCCCCAGCCCAATAGTGTGTATCTTTTAATCCCACACTATTAATTTACCCCTCCCCTTTCCCCTTTGATAACCATAAGTTTGTTTTCTATGTCTGTGAGTCTGTTTCTGTTTGTAAATAAATTTATTTTTATCACTTTTTGCATTCCACATATAAGTGATGTCATATGTTATTTCTCTTTATCTGTCAGACTTACTTCGCTCGGTATGGCAATCTCTGGGTCCCTCCATGTTGCTGCAAATGGCATTATTTCATTCTTTTTTATGGCTGAGTAGTATTCCATTGTATATATATATATATATATACCGCATCTTCTTTATCCATTCATCTGTCGATGGACATTTAGGCTGCTTCCATGTCTTGGCTGTTGTGAATAGAGCCGCTATGAACATTGGGGTGTATGTATCTTTTCAAATTAGAGTTTCCTCCAGGAAAATGAGGCTATCAAATGTCTCCTGTCCATAAGGCTGTTGTGAGAATTAGGGCAGTCGGGGCGCGGAGCAGCAGAGGTGATTCTGACGGCCATCTGGGAAGCGGCTGTCAAGATCCCGCTCCTCTCCCTCTGCCTCATCGCCCTCCTGTGAGCACCCCCAGGGAGAGGGGGGAGGGGAGGGGTGGGGAGGGCAGGGCGCAGGTGGCTGCATCCTGGAAGCAGCGCTGCAGGGGGCGGGGGCGGGGCCGGCAGGAGGCGGGCGGGAGGGGGAATGGGGTGGGGCTTGGGGGCGGTGAGGATTCCACCGGGGCAGGGGCTCCTCCCCGCCCAGTGTCAGGGTTGAAGGTAGACGCTGTGCTCTAGAGGGTCTGTGGGGCCAGACCTGCCCTCTCCCACCTCGGTCATCCCCCCCGCCCCTGAACAAGGAACAGGGTGAGTGAGTCTGCGGCCCGCGGCACCCGATCTGACCAGAGCCTGGTCTCCTCTCGCTCAGAGTGACATCCCGCAGGAGGAAGGCAGCCAGGCCGGCAGGGGGCGTGTCAGATGCAAACGCCATTCCAGGTTACCCCTCAGGTGAGTGATGTCAGCATCCTACCACCCAACATCCCACTGCACACCTGCCCCAGAACGGCCCCCAGGATTGCTCCACTCAGCATACCCAAAGTGGAGCTGCCATCTTTCTCCCCAAACCCACTTCTCTGCTGGGTTCCCTGCCACACTGATGACAAGGTGGCCCCCATCTCTAAGGCCAGAAGGAAGGACGGGGTTTCCCCCCTTTCATCCCCCCTTCTCTTCTCCAGGATCCAATCATCACTAAGTGCTGTCCATCCTTCCTCCTAAGCACAGCTCGTCCTGATGCCCGTCTCCTCCCCATCCTGACCCCAGTCGTTCCAACAGCCTCGTCTCTTCCCTGGGTCTCTGAACCCACCCGCCTCCTGCCTCCATCTCCCTGGGAAACACAGGCCTCCGGACTGTTCGCAGAGACCGTTACCACCCACTTGCTGCACAGCAGGAACAGCTGTGTTTCCTCTCCACGGCCAGAGACCAAGGTGCACACACCACTGGCTGGATTTGCAGCCCTGGCGGGCTCTGCCCTGCTGGACTCTCCACCCAGATCCCTCCTCTCCCTGCATCTCCCAGCATCTCCACACCCAGCCTGGCCGGACCTCTGTGACTCTGAGACTTTGTATGTGCAGTCCCTTCCCCTGAGACATCCTTCCCTCCCCATTCCTGCCTCTCCAAGTCCTGAGCACCCTCAGGCTCTGTCTTAAACGTCACCGTGTGTGTGTGTGTGTGTGTGTGTGTGTGTGTGTGTGTGTGTGTGTGTGTGTTTCATTGTCTGGTTTTGGGTGGAAGAGTGACATACACTTAATTATAGACTATTCAGCAAGTACTATTGAACATCTACTCTGTGCCACCTTGTTGGAGGTTCCCAGGGGGCATCAGTGAACACAGCGTCAAAAATCTCTGTCATCAAGCATAGAGAATAAGCTTGTGGTTACCTGGGGTGGGGTGGGGGATGGATTGGGAGTTTGGGGTTAGCAGATGTGAACTATTATATATAGAATGGATAAACAAGGTCCTACTGTACAGCACAGGGAACTATAGTCAATATCCTGTGATACACCATAATGGAAAAGAATATGAAAAAGAATATGTATTATATGTATATGAATAACTGAGCCACTTTGCTGGACAGCAGACATTAAACACAACATTGTAAATAACTATGTTTCAATAAAAAAATTTTTTTTAAATCTCTGTCATCAAGAAGCTGTCCATCTGGATATAGGAAGGATAGAAACATTAAAAAAAAATAAGAAAAAATATTGAGTCTGTTTGATGGTAATATGTGTTTGGAGAAGCATCAGGCAGGAAAAGAACAAGTGACATTTGGGGGGCCAATTTTCTGTTTCTGAGAGTGTGCCGAGGTGATGTTTGAGCCAAGACTTGAAGGTGGAAGAAAGCAGGTTCTGTGTTCACCTAAGAGACAATTATCCCAAGGGCTTCCAGGCCAATGCAAGTATCCGGAAGCCTTTGAGGAGAGCAGAGGTAGGATTGAACTTTCATTTGAAAAGGATCCTCATGGAAATGCAAATCAAAACTACAATGAGGTATCGCTTTACACCAGTCAGAATGGCAATCATCAAAAAGTCTACAAATAATAAATGCTGGAGAGGGTGTGAAGAAAAGGGAACCCCTCTGCACTGTGGATGGAAATGTAAACTGGTGCAGCCACTATGGAGAACAGTATGGAGGTTCCTTAAAAAACTAAAAATAGAGTTACCATATGATCCAGCAATCACACTCCTGGGCATATATCTGAAGAAACCTCTAATTCAAAAAGATACATGCAACCCAATGTTCATGGCAGCACAATTCACAATAGCCAAGACATGGAAGCAACCTAAGTGTTCATCCACAGATAAATGGATAAAGATGTGAGATAGATAGATGGATAGATATGTATATATATATGAATATATATAATGGAATATTACCTAGCCATAAAAAGAATGAAATAATGCCATTTGCAGCAACATGGATGGACCTAGAGATTATCATACTAAGTGAAGTAAGTCAGACAGAGACAAACATTATATAATATCACTTACATGTGGAATCTAAAAAATGATACAAATGAATTTATTTATAAAACAGAAACAGACTCACAGACATAGAAAACAAACTTATGGTGACCAAAGGGGAAAGGGGATGGGGGAGGGATAAATTAGGAGTTTGGGACTAACACATACACACTACTATATATAAAATCGATAATCAACAAGGACCTACTGTATAGCACAGGGAACTCTACACAATATTCTGTAATAGCTTATACTGGAAAAAAATCTGAAAAAGAATAGATATATGTATATGTATAACTGAATCACCTTGCTGTACAACTGAAACTAACACAACATTGTAAATCAACTATACTCCAATACAAAATAAAAATTAAATTAAATTGAAAAATAAATAATTTGGAGGCTCGTTAAAAAAAAAGAAATTTCCTTTGCACTGACATAGAACATGTGCTTGCCCGTTTGTTTTACATGAAGATGCTACATGGTTTTCTTGCTTTTTGTTTTTTTTAATTAATTAATTTATTTATTTATATTTGGCTGTGTTGGGTCTTCGTTTCTGTGCGAGGGCTTTCTCTAGTTGTGGCAAGTGGGGGCCACTCTTCATCGCGGTGCGCGGGCCTCTCACTATCGCGGCCTCTCTTGTTGCGGAGCACAGGCTCCAGACGCGCAGGCTCAGTAGTTGTGGCTCACGGGCCCAGTTGCTCCGCGGCATGTGGGATCTTCCCAGACCAGGGCTCGAACCCGTGTCCCCTGCATTGGCAGGCGGACCCTCAACCACTGCACCACCAGGGAAGCCCTCTACATGGTTTTTATTCTGAAGATGCCATTGAAAGTTTGTGAATCAGCATAGTAGAAGTTAAAAAAAAAAATCCCATATCATATTTTTAGAAAATACCCAGTACGCTGCCGGACACTCGGCGATCTCACCAGGGATGCAGCTCTAAAGCCCGACACTGCTGCCTGTTTGGGGAGGAAGCGATGGGGCCGGGTGGGAGCATCTCCTGGGCAGGGACCAGGCCAGCCTATCCCTTCTGGTCTCCAGGTCACCAGCCCAACATGCTCACTGTTGGGTGAAGGAGTGAATGGCTGATTGGCTGCTGCCTTCACGTCACCCAGGAGCCCCTTCTTGTCTTCTGCCCCAGACGCTCACACAGACCCTAAAGAGCCCTACGTCTTGCAGGACCGGCCACCCGAGGGTCTAGGTGAGGCTGTGAGCCTCCAGGTCGAGACGGGGCTTGAGCGGCTCCCTGGTGTGGACGCCGGTGCGCAGACGGGAGGCCCTTAGGAGGCTCGCCGTGTCCTACGTCCCCGTGTCCTCAGAGGCTCTGGGGCGGGAAGGACCCACCCGAGATGGGGGGCAGGGCAGGGGTCTCCTCCTCGCCTGCTCCTCTCTGGGCAGGTCTCCGGGGTCTCTGGGCCGCGGGGTGTCCGTCCGCTCTGCGCGGAGGGGGGACGAGCTGCGGCTCTGCAGTTCCTCTTCTGTGCACAGCGGAGTCTCGTGTTCCTCCCCGGCTTCCCGTGGGTCTCCCCGCAGCCCTGCCTCCCTCTCGCCTCCCGCTTCTCTTTTCACACACAGGACGCCCAGGAGCCCTCCGTCTCAGAGATGCCGCCGCTGCTGCTGTCCCTGCTGTGGGCAGGTGGGTGGGCGGCGGGGAGAGGGCTGGGCGGGGCAGGTGGGTGGGCGGCGGGGAGAGGGCTGGGTGGGGCAGGGGCTGCAGCTGACCCTCGTTCCCCCGCAGGGTCCCTGGCTCAGGATCGGAGAATCCGGCTGGAGGTGCGGGAGTCCGTGACGGTGCAGGAGGGCCTGTGTGTCCGCGTGCCCTGCTCCTTCTACTATCCCTGGAGCTACTGGGACAACTCTGTCCCAGCTCACGGCTACTGGTTCCGGGAAGGGGCCAATGAGAAGCTGGATGCCCCAGTGGCCACAAACAAGCCAGGTCGTAAAGTTCAGGAAGAGACCCAAGGCCGATTCCACCTCCTAGGGGACCGTGGAGACAACAACTGCTCCCTGGACATCAGAGACGCCAGGAGGAGGGATGAAGGTTCATACTTTTTTCGTGTGGAAAGAGGAAGTACACTATGGAGTTATAAGTCTAACCAGCTCTCCTTGCATGTGACGGGTAAGGAGTGGGGTCCGGGAGAGGCCTCAGGGGAAGGACATGGAGCCCCAGGGCAGGACTCGGATAGGACCCCCTCCTGGGAGGGGTCGGGGGTAAAGCAAGCGGGGGCTCAGAAAGAGGAGCTGGACCAAAGCCTGAAGCTTATCTCAGGGCTGCACCTCTAAGCCTCCTCCTGACCCCGTCTCCCCCTCTGTTCATCAGCCCTGACCCACACACCCCACATCCTCATTTCTGGGACCCTGGAGTCTGGCCGCCCCGGGAACCTGACCTGCTCTGTGCCCTGGGCCTGTGAGCAGGGCACGCCCCCCATCTTCTCCTGGACGTCAGCTGCCCTCACCTCCCTGGGCCCGAGGACCCACCTCTCCTCAGTGCTCACCATCACCCCACAGCCCCAGGACCACGGCACCAACCTCACCTGTCAGGTGAAGCTCCCCACAAGTGGTGTGATCGTGGAGAGGACCATCCAGCTCAACGTCACATGTGAGTGCTGCACCATGATGCCCGGGGCGTGAGGGGATGCGGGCAGGTGGGCCAGGCCGGGGATGATTGGTGTTCTTGCCCTGGAGACCCGGCTGAGTAGGAGGCCTAGAAGGACAGAAGCCCTGTCCCGCCTGCATTTCTGTGGCTTCTGGATCTGTGGGGGGGGGACGCCTACCCTTATCTCAGCCCAGTCCTCCCACTGAAGAAGGAAATTCTGTCTTCCACTCCTAGGTGCTCCACAGAACCCAACAAGAGGTGTGTGCTTAGGGGATGGCACAGGTAAGAAGGAGCGCCCCCATCCATGGGGCATTGACTGGAGTGGGGTCTCTTCCAGGTTGGGTCAGAGCTGCACTTTCAGAGCTCAGATGGTGCAGGTCGGGTGTGGTCCTGCAATTAGACACAAGAAGCCCCCATTAGGTCTCTTCCTGCAGTATCCTCCGACTCTGGTCTTGCCAAAGTGACCCACACCTTCCTCTCTGCCCATTCTAAATATGGTCTTTATCTTTCTCCAGTCTCGGAAGGCCTTGGGGGGGGGCATTTTTTAAATAGACTTTATTTTCAGGAACAGATTTAGGTTCGTAGCAGAATTCATCAGAAGGTAAAGAGACTTCCCTTGTCCCCGCTGCACTTTCCCACACACGCACGGCCTCCCCCCAACAACATTCCCCACCAGAGGGTACCTGTTACAATCGATGAATCTCCATTGACACATCATTTTCAACCCAAGTCCATAATTGACATTAGGGTTCAACCCATGTCATGGGTTTGGACAAATGAATAATGACATATATCTGCCATTATAGTATCATACAAAATAGTTTCATTGTCCCCACATCTCTTTGGGCCAGTTTTTTGACTGTCAGCCCCTCAGCCCTCACCCTGACCCCTCTCTGGAGCCCAGAGCTCCCCTCACTGCTGTATTCCCACTGGTCATAACATCTGGTCCTCCAGCTGGAGAGTGAGCCCCATTAGGGCTCTCTCAGCAGTGCCCACCAAACTGTTGACAGGTGATGCCCAGACGCACATCCCTTGCCCTGGGTGTTGGGGTGCCGCCAGGCAGGGCCAGAAGAGCTGTCTGGGTCTGACCTGGAGGTCTGAGAAGCTTCCTGCTTCCATCTCCTTCTGAAGGCACAAAAGATCACCGTGGACCCTGAGTGACAGGGCCAACAGAGGCCAGGAGAGCAGATTTAGACACCCTCCCTGGAAGGAAGGAGAGACAAGGCCTTTCAGCATCCCACAGTGCCCTCTGTCTGTCTGTCTCTCTGGCATGTCCACGGGGCACAGAACCTCATGGCTCTGCTGTGGCCAGGTCTGGAGTCTTTTGCAGAGAGACCCTGGATGGAGAAATAGCTGACTCCACGAAGAGCTGAAGTTTGTTGGGAGTATGTGGGCTGGAGAGGAAGTATGGCATAGACTGTGTCCTTCTGGAAAAGGCTGAGGTCCTACAAATGCTGGGGGAACCTAGGGGCTGCACCCTCGGTGGGAAGGGAGGGGCACCTCTCTCTACCTGCTGAGGACAGGAGGAGACTTATGCCTGCTTATCGAGATTGGAATTCTCCCCAAGTCTCTCTTGTCTGCAGGAAAATCGGGGACCAAGGCAGGAGTGATTGAGGGGGCCATTGGGGGAGCTGGTGTCACCATGTTGCTTGTTGTCTGCCTCTGCCTCGTCTTCTTCACGTGAGCTGGGTTGGGTGTGGGCCAGTGGAGGAGAAGAGGGGCCTGGAGGGGTTGTGAGGACCCAGAGCAAGGGTGGGGGGGTGCAGAGGTAGTGAGGATCCAGCTAGTAGACACCTAGCCAGGCATGAGTATGTTCCCAGCCTTGGTCCCAGATCCAGAAGCCGGGAGGGAGAAGGGACCTTCTTACAGTCTTGTTATAAAGGTTCCTGGGCTCCCTCTACCCTTTTAATTTTTATTTTTTAAATTTTTATTGGAGTATAGTTGATTTACAATGTTGTGTTAGTTTCTGGTGTACAGCAAATTGAATAAATTATACATACACATATATCCACTCTTTTTTAGATTCTATTCCCTTATGGGTCATTACAAAGTATTGAGTAGAGTTCCCTGTGCTATACAGTAGGTCCTTATTAGTTATCTGCTTTATATATAGCAGTGTGCATATGTCAATCCCAATCTCCCAGTTTATCCCACCCCTTTTCCCCCTTGGTCACCATAAGTTTGTTTTCTATGTCTGTGAGTCTATTTCTGTTTTGTAAATAAATCCATTTGTACCATTTTTTTAGATTCCACATATAAGCCATATCATATGATATTTGTCTTTCTCTGTCTGACTTACTGCACTCAGTATGATAATCTCTAGGTCCATCCATGTCACAGAACATGGCATTATTTTGTTCTTTTTTATGGCCGAGTAATATTCTATTGTACATATGTGCCACATCTTCTTTATCCATTCCTCTGTTGATGGATTTAGGTTGCTTCCATGTCCAGGCGATTTTTTTTTAATAAATTTATTTATTTTATTTATTTATTTTTGGCTGTGTTGGGTCTTCATGGCTGTGTGCGGGCTTTCTCTAGCTGCGGCGAGCAGGGGCTACTCTTCATTGCAGTGCGCGGGCTTCTCATTGCGGTGGCCTCTCGTTGCGGAGCACGGGCTCTAGGCGCATGGGCTTCAGTAGTTGTGGCACTTGGGCTCAGTAGTTGTGGCTCGCGGGCTCTAGAGCGCAGGTTCAGTAGCTGTGGCGCACGGGCTTAGTTGCTCCGCGGCATGTGGGATCTTCCCGGACCAGGGCTCGAACCCGTGTCCCCTGCATTGGCAGGCGGATTCTTAACCACTGCGCCACCAGGGAAGCCCTCCAGGCTATTTTAAATATGCTGCTATGAATGGTGGGGTGCATGTATCTTTTCGAATTACGGTTTTCTCTGGATATATTGGGCTCGCCCTACTCTTGACCTGCCTTAGTCACTCACTCCAGCCTCAAAAGAGATACCCTGTGTCACAGACCCTGGTGTCTCCCATCAGAGTGAAGACCTACAGGAAGAAGGCAGCCAGGACTGCAGTGGGTGTGGAGGACGTCCACCCTGCCATAGGGCCAACTTCCCTGGTGAGTGACATGGGCACCCTGGCAATGCGACCTGCCCTGCGTATCTCCCGGGGTGGCCCACAGCTGTGCTCCATTCAGCGTGTCCAGAAATGAGCTCTTCCCCTTCCTGCTTCTTTGAAAATGTAGGATTTATTATTATTCCTGTATGTGAGGCCAACAGATCAGGAGACGATTGCCACAGAAAAGACAGGTATTACAGTTGCCAAGAGGAGGGGGCACGCCACACCATGCAGGGCCATGAGAGGCAGCACCAGGGTCTGTCAAGAGGCAGAGGGAGTGAGGAGGAAACCTGGGCAAGAGATTCTTTTGTGGTTTATGTGGGAAGGAACAGGCAGGGAAAACAGACTGAGGACTGTCTAGTTTGAATGATTTCAGAATGCTCTGGGGTGCAGGGGCTGTCTCTAGTTGTCTGGTACCTGGCCCCGGGGTGACGAGAGCGGGAGGATAATGGTCCAGAGAGTAAGAGTTTGATAAAGGAAGTGGTTTGGGCTGATCGATTTGCAATATGAAGGGCAGGCTTGCAGGCAGATCCCTTAGAATCTCTAGAAATTGACTAGCACTGGCTAGGGGCAATCCCTCGAGGGTTAACGAAGCCCCAGTTGTCAAAACATCAGAAACACATGGTTAATACATCCCTAAACATACCTCTGCTGGGTTCTCCAATTCATCGGTGGTACCTGACTCCCAGCCAGAGATCTATCCCTTTCCCCCATCACCTCTTTCTGCACTGATACACTGCAAAGCATGTCTGTGTTTCCTCTAAATACAGCTTGATACAAACCTTCCCTTTGAGCTGAGCTCCCCACTTAGTTCATATCCTGCTGAAGCCTCCTCACCTTCCTCCAAACATCTGCATTACCTGCATCAAAGACCGTTGTCCCATCCTGCCCAAGTCTGAAATGCACTGTTTCTCCACACTGCCAAACAACTTGATTGACATTTAGGGCAGGAAAGCCAGAGTCAGCTTTAATGCTGCACTTCTTCCAAACAGGCTTGCTCAAGCAAAGTAAGCTTTTTGCATCTCAGAATCATTGCCCATCTGTCCCCTTCTCCTCACGTGTCCGTATCAGCCAGCCCTACTCCTGCTCATCCTCTGAACCCTGACTTTCATTTATTTCTTGAGCTATGACTAATGTGGCCATCACTGAGGGTTTTGAGCAAATCCATCACCCATGCATTCACTTATTCCTTCAGCAACTATCTCCCACTTGTCGATTGTTCTGGGCACTTGGGTAATATCTGTATTTTTACAGAGACATATGTTACAAGTGGAAAATGTCCCTTGCTGTCAAGGACTTACATTTATTGAGAGGGGAGTGGGGCGGTTGTGGTGAAAGCAATGAACAGGAAAGTAGTGAAAATACACAGGAAATAAGAGCTATGGAGGGAAATGCAATGGGAGAATGGGAGGGACAGTCCTGGGGGTGGGAGTCTTTGAGAAAACACCTGCAGGAAGTGAAGGAACACAGTGTGAGCCCCTGAAAGAGAGTCGTTGAAAGGCTCTAGACAGAGGGAGCTACAAGGGCTGGGCTCAGAGGTTGGGACAAGCCTGATGCATTGGAGAGATGCATCACTTAATCATGATGAAGCCTCCATAAAAATCCCAGTAGTATGGGGTACAGGGAGCTTCTGGCTGGTGAACTAGCGGAGGTGCTGGGAGAGTGATGTGTCTTGAGAGGGGATGGAAACGCTGCACACCTTCCCACATACCTTGCCCTGTGTATTTCTTCATCGGACTTTTCATGCCTTCCTAAGCTCTATCCTTTTATAGAAAACTAGTAATGTAGTAAGTAAACGGTTTTCCTGAGTTTTGTGAGCCACTCTAGCAAATTAATCAAACCTGAGGTGGAGGTCATAGGAACCTCTGATTTATAGCCAGTTGGTCAGAAGCACAGGTGACAACCTGGACTTGTGATTGACATCTGAAGTGGGGGGGGGAGGCAGTCTCATGGGACTGAGCCCTTAACCTGTGGGATCTGACACTATCTCCAGGCAGATAGGATCAGAATTGAGTTACATTGTAGGACACCCAGCGGGTGTGGGAGAATTCCTTGGTGTGGGGGTAAAAAGAACCCACACATCTGGTGTCAGAAGTGTTGTGAGTGTGATAATAGTGCGAGAGTAAAGGAGAGACACACAGGAGAAGTGAGTTTTTCCATAAACACGCTCCTGTGTATCCAACGTTGGGCACACAGGAAACCTCAGAGGGCCAGGAGTTGAGTTTGTGATCAATAGATGTGTGTCCCTGGGAAGAACCTACCCTCTCTGAGACTTAGTTTCTCTCCCTGTAACATAGTAATATTTTCTACATAGGTCTGTGTGAGTGTTCAGTAGAACTGGAAAACAATCTATAGCATTATATTTGTTGGATGACTGAATAAATGGAACCTTAAGAAACATTTGGTAACGGAATGGAAGAATGAATAAATGCTCTGTCCCAGAGTCAAATTCACTTCCTGGACCCTCTCTCCCTTCTCCCCCCGAAACTACCTTGATCTGACCCCTTTCTTTGCTCTCCATACAGCAACACCAGCAGGAGTCCAAGTTAGAGGATCCTCCTGACCCCACAAGCTCGGCAGGGGCCACCCCCACCTTGGGGATGGAGCAGGAGCTGCATTACGCCTCCCTCACCTTTCATGGGGTGCATCTTCAGGAGAACACCCACTCAGAATACGCGGAGATCAGGACCAAGTGAGGAACCGAATGTAGCGTCAGCCTCAGCCAGAACGTCCATATCATTTACAGGAAGGGGGACCCACAGGCTAATCCTTAGAGACTTAACCTCCCCATAGGTGATGGGCTTACGAACTACTGTTAGTGAGTTTCCTGCTATGTTGGAACTATCTTAGGCTTTGCATTCAGAGAGACCTGGCATCAAATCCACACTTTTTCATTTATTAAGAGTATGATATCATGTGAGACACCTTACCCCTCCATGTCTTGGTTTTCTGCTTTGGTGAAATGGATGTGAGAAGACCAGCATCACAACGTTGTTGTGAGGATTAAACGAAAGTATGAAATATGCAACACAAGTCTTAATACATTGTGACCTTTGTCAACTGAAAAAAAACACACAACCTAAAAGTTGCAAGTTATGTTTTCTTTGGGGATCTTACTGAGGACTATAGCCTGGGACACAGCCTCTCCTATAGCTCTGAGGAACTGCTCCAAGGAGGTCAGGGAGAAGCCAGGATATAAAGGTGTTTTTGCTGAAAACAAACAAACAAACATGTAGTCGAACATCAGAAGATGTCTAACCACAAAAATCAGACATCTCAAGGTAATGGCTTTAGAGCTTTTAGAGCTTTTCTATGTATGGGAAGATGCAAGAGTCTGAGCTTATTGGAAATTATTCCTTAGATATGCGCCTTAACAAGGTAGGGCCAGTATCGTGTTTTTCTCCATCCTGAATTCCCCTCGGGGCACACCTTCAGGGGAGACTGCAGTGGTTGATGGTTTAATGGCGGGCAACATCCTTTGTTTACTGGAATGGCAGGCAACATTTTTTTCTGTTGTTTGCACATTTCACCCACAGGCTGCGTATGTCCTGTCCCGGGCACCACATCGGCTACATGTCAGTCTCACTCTTTACTCAAAACCCTCCCATGGATCCCTTCCTTGACTTGGCTTCCAGAACCATCTCTTTCCATTCCTGAACCTTCCCTTTCCATCCTCCCTGTCTTCTACTAGCCCTGCTGTAGCCAAAATCAAGTAATAACATTTAGAGAATTTCCTAAACCTTAGAGCTGACCATAGCCAAAATACTGCTCTCTCCTCAACCTAGAAGAATAATTTACAAGCTTCTCAACCTGACATTTTAGGTCAGGGGTCAGGAGACCTTTCTGGTAAAGGGCCAGATAGTAACTATTTAGGCGTTTCAAGCCATATGGTCTCTGTTGCAACTATTCAGCTCTAGTGCAAAAGCAACCATAGACAATTTGCAAATGAATTAATGTGGCTGTGTGCCAACAAAATTTTATCCACAAAAACAGGCAGCCCCGGGGTTGTAGTTTTCTGACCTCTGTTCTAGGTTATTCTTAGTCTCACCCAATCTGCTTCTCCATCACCATATCCCAAACCACCCCATCCCTCAAGCCATTCTCTAAGAACCCATTCTGATGCATCCCTCACTGTCTTGGAGCACCTGCATCTCTCCTTCCAGGAAGACCCAGCCCCATGAAGTCATGTGGCTAACATCTTCTTATCCTTCAAAGTGAGTTCAAAATTATAGTCTGGGTTGAGAAGGTAGAGGGAGGCAGGAGCTTGTAAACTTCCTCCTAAAAAGCCTAATACTCTAATTTTACTGAAAATCAGTTGAAGCAAAAAACAGCCCCAAATATACCAGCAGCACCAAAACCATGGCAGGGATAATGCATGATGCCCCAGTTTCTAAAGTGACGCTTGAACAGATGAAAGATTCTGGTGTGGTGTAAGAAAAGGCAAAACCCAAACCCGTCGCCCAAAGCCGGCGCCTACACCCAGAAAGAACAGTTAAGTCAGACTTTCGTTTATGATAATGTCAGCCTGCGTAATGTGACCCAACACATTAAAGGTCGATGGTCAGCCTTCCAATCCAGACAAGATGACATTGGCCCATCGTTCCCTGCTTCTCCCTCTCTTCACAACTCTAAACCCTGCGAATGGTGCAAGGGACAACCAAAGGAGAATTCTGGAAAGTGGGAAGAAGACGGCACGTTGGTTTAGGACCCCAGGACCCTAAGAACAATGCAGAGTCAGGCCATCCCATCCCTACACCCAACCGAGGATGGACACTCAGACCCACCGTTCCCCAAACCCTGACTGAGAAACAGTCAAGGGCTATCATCATATTGTCACGAACGAGCTCACCTGTCCCATCATCCAGGTATGTCCTCTCTCCCTCCTCGGGGCCCCCACAGCCCCGTCCTCCCCGCGGCATCAGCCCAGGTCACACCCGACTGTGATCGTGTCTCGATCCCCCTTCCTGACCCTGCCTGGTTCTCCTCCAGTGTTGGCCTCGCCTCAGCCCAACCCCACAGGACACTCTGCTTAACAGATGGGAGACAGGCACCCAGGACGCAGGAGCAGCTATACCAGCCCAGCCAGTAGAGGGACCTGCCCCAAAGAGGCCTGCTCAGCACGTCCTGGCCTGAGGAGGGGAGCGAAAGTGTGGCCAGAGTGAAGTAAGAGCCAGTAGAGGTCAGAGCCGGTGCCCGGAGTGAGGCAGGAGATAGATGGGCTCCAGGCTAGACATTTACAACTGGCCTCCTGTTCACACTTCCTGGGGTGAGAAGAAGATGGGCTCCAGGCTGGACATTCATTCCCGGCCCCCTGTTTACATTTCCTGAAGCAAGAGACAAACAGGCTCCAGGACTACGTATTTATGACCGGACTCCTGTCTATCTTTCGAGATCTGCACCTCAATATAAAAACCAGCAACAGAAATAGGGTAACTATCCAGACATTGGAGATTTTTATGGCAGGAACAGAGTGGGACAAACCCTGTTAAAAGATCAAGAGGTCATACATTTCCCATCCTTGGGGCAAGGGAAACATTGCATATGCGCAGAAAGGCTCCTTGGGGGTCAAAAGGGAGGGGGCACCACCCCATAATATGTGATGCTAAGTCCGTCCCATAGGCCTCTGGGCTGGACTCCATCTTGGAAAGAAGTTGCGCACGCAAGTTGGGGAGGGTCCTAGGGCAGGGCAGGTGTGGAAAAAGAAATCAGATAATTGGCCAAAGGTAAACAAAGACCCGGAAGAACTGCCGTATATGAATGACTTAACCGCTTCTTTATGGGGCTCCTGGTCATTAGGAAGGACGCCCACACCCTTCCTCTCCGGGTGTGCGTCTGTGCCCTGCTTCTCTCTTAACTAAACAAACTGTTTCTCTGTGTGCTCTCTCACTTGTTGTTGTGCTGTGTCTCTAATAATAAACTTTGTACCTGTTTTTACAGTTTTGCCTCTGTAAGAAATGCATTTTTCACTGGGGGCAACAGCCAGCGGGTGTGGTGGCTGGGATTCCTGGTTTTCATCCAGGCTCCCCAGGTTCAATTCCCGGGCAGGGAAGTAAGATCTCGCTTCACGCCACCCCTCACTGCCGCCACTCTGAGATCAGGAGGAGAAGCCGAGGTGTCCTCGGGTTACCACCTCTTTCGTTCCCTTTTCTCCTCCTGCCCTCAGAGCGGCCCCACCCTGCAGGCTGGCCACTGGCCGCTGTGCGGCCGCGTCCATCGTGGGCTGCTCTAGGCTGCTCTGAGCACTCCCCTTGTACGAACACATCGAATCTTCGGGGTGACCCCGTGGGTTCACTTGCTAGGGCTGCCATAAGGAAGTACCACCCACTGGGCGGCTTGAACAACAGAAGTTCATTTTCTCACAGATCTGGAGGCTGGAAGTCTGAGATCAAAGTGTCAGCAGGGCTGGCTTCTTCTTGTTATTATTGTAAATTTTTAAAATTTTTAATTGAAGTATAGTTGCTTTACAATGTTGTGTTAATTACTGCTGTACAGCTAAGTGATTCAGTTATACATATATATATATACATCCTTCTGAGGCCTCTCTCCTTGGCTTGTAGATGGCCGACTTCTCCCTGTATCTTCACGTGGTCTTCCCTCAGTGTGTGTCTGTGTCCCCATCTCTCTTTCTTACAAGGACACCAGTCCTATTAGATTAAGGCCCACCCCAATGACCTGATTTTATATTAATTACCTCTTTAAAGGCCTTGTCTCCAAATGCAATCACATTTAGAGGTACTGGGGGTTAGGACATGCACACATGAATTTGGGGGGAGTTCTCAAGGATGGAGACAAAGTCTGTCGCCTTCTTGCCTTGTGCCCCCCTCCCCTGAGAGGAGAGGTGCTCCTGTGTCACGTTCATTTTGTCACCAAGTCCGAGCCCGCTCGGCTCTCCTCACAACAGGCCAATGAATCGGAGACGAGGCGTGGAGGGAAGGAATAACAACTTTATTCGGAAAGCTGGCAGACCTAGAAGATGGCAGACTAGTGTCTCTGAAAAACCGTTTTATTGGGGTTTGGATGCCCGTTTCTTTTACAGCACAGAGAGGGCGAGGAGATGAGGAAGTAAAGTGAAAAGGCCATACGGTTTGCAAATATCACCTGGAATGGCCAGCCTCGGGGAGGGGGTGTGTTAATTTCTTCTTTCTTGCAGCCGTCCACAGGTGGAAAGGGGTCCGGATGTTTCCCTGAACGAAGGCACTTTGGTTTAACATTCAGGCACAGGGGCGGGGTTCCCCGAGGCAGGCCATTCTGTATAGACAGTATCCTTTTAATGAACAAAAGCAGCGGAAAGCAAAGGTTAAAGTAAAAGAAATAGATCCAACTTGTAGTCCTATTTGGCTCTTCCCTGTTACAATTTCTGTAACTAATCACCACGTCTTTCAGCCTGGCAGGACCCGTCCCCGCTTCTCATGCATGAAGCTTCGCCGGCTGCCCCTCCTGCATCTCACACCCGACGGGGACTGACCGGCCCGATTTCCTGCGGACAGAGGTGTGGGAGGGACAGGCTGTGGACCGGGACCCGGGAGACACCTTTGGGCTGTACTCGCTGCTTGCGACCCTCACCGGGGCCTCATATGGAAAGTAGAAGTGGTTACTCTCCAAGGTCCACACAGCTCCGGGAGCATTTGGGTGCTGAGTTCCTCTCTTGTGGTCGGTTACCTTCCGACCTCAGCTCTGGACTTCCTGTTGGGGCTTCCTCTCAATCCTGTGACACAAAGGCCCCATCACTCTTACCCCCAAAGATGCTGCTATTACCACCACCGCCGCTGCTGCTGTCCCTGCTGTGGGCAGGTGGGTGGGCGGCGGGGAGAGAGGGCTGGGCGGGGCAGGGGCTGCGGCTGACCCTCGTTCCCCCGCAGGGTCCCTGGCTCAGGGTTTGAGCTACTACTGGCTGAAAGTGCAGGCGTCCGTGACAGTGCAGGAGGGTCTGTGTGTCCGCGTGCCCTGCTCCTTCAACTATCCCTGGAGCTACTGGAACGACTCTGTCCCAGCTCACGGCTACTGGTTCCGGGAAGGGGCCAATATCTACCAGGATCCTCCAGTGGCCACAAAAAACCCAGATCGTGAGGTGCTGACGGAGACCCAGGGCCGATTCTACCTCCTTGGAGACCCCCGGGCCTACATCTGCTCCCTGGACATCAGAGATGCACAGAGGGGAGACACAGGGACATACTTCTTTAGGGTGGAGAGAGGGCCTATTGTGAGATATAGTTACAAAGAGAACATGATCTTCCTGAATGTAACAGGTGAGGATGGTGTCAAGGAGAGGACACACAGACGCACGGGCCCTGAGGGCCCCCAGGGCAGGGCTGGGAGGGGACCCCCTGTCTTCTCATCCTGGGAGGGACCCAAGGGGACCTAGGAGGACAGGACGCTGTGGCTGGCCTGGGGCAGAGACCGCTCTGAGGGGCACACTCGGGGTCCCCCCTCCAGGGCCTGGGTCCTTTTCTCTCTCCTCTTCAGCTCTGACACAGACACCCGACATCCGCGTCCAGGGGACCCTGGAATCCGGCCGCCCCAGGAACATCACCTGTGCAGTGCCCTGGGCCTGTGAGAGGGGGACACCCCACACCTTCTCCTGGATCGGGGCTGCCCTCACTTCCCTGCACCCCAAGAGTCCCCATTCCTCAGTGCTCACCCTCGCCCTGAGGCCCCAGGACCATGGCACCAACCTCACCTGTCGAGTGACCTTCCCCGGAGCTGGCGTGAGCACGGAGAGGACCGTCAGGCTCAACGTGTCCTGTGAGCGCGGGGCCAGGACGCCGGGTCCCTGAGGGCGGAGGGCGTCAGGGCGGGGAGGTAGGGCCTGGGCTACTGGGTACTGAGCCCTGCGAGCTGGAACTGGGGAGGAAGGAAAGAGGACACTACTCCGCCCTCTTCCTATTTCTAATGTTTCTGGGGGAAAAGGGCCAATGCCTACCTTCCTGCCACCGAAAAAGGGACAGTTATGTCTGTCTGTCCAGATGCACCCCAGAAGCCGACCATCAGAGTGTTCCGGAAAGAAGGCACAGGTAGGTCGAAACCTCCCTTCTCCAGGGGTGTGGTGGAAGTGGAAGTGTCTCTGCCCTTCGGAGCAGAGCTGGGCTTCAGAACTCAGATGGCAGAGAGGCTCAGGCCTGGGGTGGGGACAGCAGAGGTGGGAAACCCCCCACTGGCTCATCCGCTTACAAACTGGCCTCCGCCTCTCGCTGACCTTGCTCTCATGGGGTATCGCGTGGCCTCTTCCTTGTCTGTTGGACGTGGCTGTCCCCACTGCCAGGATTACATCCTTCTCCCACATCCTGCCCTCGTCCTCCTTAGGATCTAGACCCCACCTACTCCTTCAGTTTCCTTCCCTCATTTTAACGTTATTGTTTAAAATAGTAAGCATACGGGACTTCCCTGGCGGTCCAGTGGTTAAGACTCCACGCTCCCAAAGCAGGGGGTGCAGGTTCGATCCCTGGTCAGGGAACTAAGATCCTGCATGCCGCACGGTGCGGCCAAAAAAAATAAATAAATAAAACAAGAAATAAAACGTAGTTTAAAATAAATAAATAAAATGAAATAATAAGCATACAATGTGTGTTAGTCAGCTCAGGCTGCCATAATAAAATACCAGAGACGAGGTGGCTTAAAAAATAGGAATTTATTTCTCACAGTTCTGGAGGCTGGGAAGTCTAAGGTCAACGTGCTGGCTGATTGGGTTCCTGGTGAAGGCTCGCTTCCTGGCTTGTACATGGCTGCTTTTTGTCTACGTTCTCTGGTATCTCTTATAAGACCACTAAAGTCATCGTGAAAGTCTCAATCTCATGATCTCATATAACCCTAATAACTTCTCAAAGACCCATCCAAATACCTCCAAACACCATCATACTGGAGGTTAGGGCTTTGACATATGAATTTGAGGGGAACATAGTTCAGTCCCTAGCAAAATTTAATAAGAATAAAACAGTATTCGGCACTTGTGTATCTCCCCTCTTGGTTATCTTTTCGAATATAACCTACACATATACATTTTAAAACACACACATATATGCAGACCATACTACCCACATGCTTTGCATCTCTATTATTATTTTTTAATAAACTTTTCATGTGGAGTAATTTTAGACTCACATGGTACAGAGACTTTCCACAAATCTCTCACCTCATCATTAATATCCTCCATCAACATGGCGTATTTGTCACAACTAAGGAAGTGACGTTGGTACATTTCTACAAACTAAACTCACCTTTTTCTCAAACTTGGTATATCTTGGAGATTTTCCTGTATCTGTACATAGGAAACCTTCCTCATTCTTAATGATGACCCCATGGTTTTCCAATTAGAAGTATATTATATGATAAAGTACTTAATAGGTCTCCTGTTAGTGGAAAACTATGGTGTTTCCAATCCTTTGCAAAGACAAGACAAAAGTGTGGGTCTGGAAGATAACTTTTGAGTGAGAAGAAAGTCCTGGATCAAAGGGTATGTTTGTAATTTCTACAGATATTGCCAAATCGAGCTACATGGAAGTTGTTCTGTTTACACTACCCCCTGCTATGTGTCTACTTCCCTGCTAAACATTTTCATCCTTGCTGATACCATAAGGGAATACACTATCATGTTAACTTGCATTATCATTTTGTGAATAGGTTGAGTATCTTTCATTGTGTTTAAAAACCATGCGTATTTCTTTGTGGTCTTTTTCTTGATGATTTGAAGAAACTCTGCATATTAACGCAATCATCTTCGTATTCGTTGAAAGGATTTATTTCCAGCCTAATCATGGGCTTTTGACTTAGTGTATGGTGATTTTGCTAGGCAAAAACATGCCCTTTTTCTTGGCCGCACCGCATGGCTTGTGGGATCTTAGTTCCCCAACCAGGGATCAAGCCCGTGCCCCCTGCAGCGGAAGCACAGAATCCTAACCACTGGACCACCAGGGAACTCCCGCCATTTTTTTTTAAGTTGCATTCAATGATGTACTGGGATTAGCTCTGACTGGTTGGCGAGAGCCAGTTGTGCACTTGTGTCCGTCTTTTCCCACTTCTGGGTTCAGTGGCTTCAAATTAGGTGCTTGAAATTGGCCAAGATGGGAGTTTTTACACAGAGGAAATTGACAAATGCTACAAAACAGGAAGACATGAGCCATCAGGCAATGGAAGAGACAGAGAGACAGACGGGCAGACTGAAGCTAGCTTTCTCTCTGTCTTGCCAGGACCTGAAACTCTGGGCAAAAGCCTATCTCTCCCAGTCCAGGAGGGCCAGTTCCTACGCCTGGACTGTGTCACCGACAGCAACCCTCCGGCCACGATGAGCTGGACCCGGGGGAGCCTGACCCTGAGCCCCTCAAATTCCTCGACCCCTGGGGTCCTGGAGCTGCCCCGGGTGGAACTGGGGGACCATGGGAAATATGTCTGCCGAGCTCAGCATCCGCTGGCCTCCCAGGAAGCATCTCTGAGCCTCGTTGTGAAAAGTGAGTTGGAACACACCTGAGGGAAGGACGCCTGGGTTCTAGGGAGAGGAGAGTCTCCTCTGATCCCTCCCATCTCTCCCCACAGACCCCCCGCAGCTGCTGGGACCCTCCTGCTCCCCGGAGGATGAGGGTCTGCATTGCAGCTGCTCCTCCCGAGCTCAGCCGGTCCCCTCCCTGCGCTGGCGGCTGGGGGAGGGGCTGCTGGAGGGGAATTTCAGCAACGCCTCCTTCAAGGTCACCTCCAGCTCGGCTGGGCCCTGGGCCAACAGCTCCCTGAGCCTCAGCGAGGGGCTCAGCTCTGGCCTCAGACTCAGCTGCGAGGCCCTGAACGGCCACGGGAAACAGAGCGCCACTGTCCTGCTGCTGCCAGGTCTGGGAGCTGTGAAGGGCCATGTCCGGGGAAAGGGGACACACGAGTCTGCGTGCTAGAAGATACTGAGAGGGAGAGAAATGAGCCTGATTCAGGGCAAAAGGGGAACTAGAGTTCAGGGTCCTCTGTCGGTTGGCTGGGGTGGGGGCTGGGGACACAGGAGGCTACAATCATATAGAAGGATGGGGGACAAAGGACAGAGTCCTGGATAGAAGTGGGCACACTCGTGGGTCATGGATTTGAGAAGGCTGGTCACTTAGGTGCCTGCTTAGGGACACTGGAGGTCACCCCAAGTGTCTTATCTGCAGGGAGGCCAGCACCCAGGACCGGTGTGGCTTTGGGGGCCGTCGGGGGATCTGGCGTCACAGCCCTGCTAGCTGTCTGCCTCTGCCTCATCTTCTTCGTGTGAGTGGTGGCCCCAGTTTGGGACAAGACTTCCCGAGGTGGTGGTACGGGGGGCAGGGGGCAAAGGAGGGGGAGACTCAAAGAATTTTTCAGAACTCAAAGCTCAGAGCTGAGGGCCCTGGTAGAGTGATGAAGCCAGGAAGGAGGGCAGTTAGTTGAATCGGCATCAGGAATGTAGCCTCCTGACATCTGGGCCAAGTGTGGACTCTGGTGCCAGCCATCCTGGAGGAGGGAACAGGTGTTCTGGTCATGGTCTCTGCAGCTGGACGCCAGCCTGCACTCAGTCAGTCCTTCTCAGCTCCATGCAGTGAGCCCACCAAGCTGAAAGGCCCTGGTCTCTCTCTTCAGAGTGAAGATCTACAGGAAGAAGTCAGCGGAGAAGGCATCAAGCAGAGATGGCGTCCGTCCAGCGTTGAGTTCCATCTCTCTGGTGAGTGATGTGGGCAACTTTCCATCCAGTGTCTCCACTGGACACCTCTCCCCCAACAGGGGCCATAGCAGCTTACTCAGCACCTCAAAAAATGAGTTCCTCCTCCCCACCTCCAAATTTGTTCTTCCTCCTGAATTTCCTGTTGCACTCAAATCACCCTCTCCTCTTTCCCCTCCATCACTTCCCAGAGCCAAGAATTGCCCAAGTCTTGTCCATCTTCCTTTTAGCAAAGCTCATCTCCATTTGGCCCCTTCCCTGCTGAGCCCTCACATTCTCTCTGCTGGGTCACTGGCTTCATCTCTCTCCCCGAACAAGCTCTCGGCAAGAAATTCCCATAACAGCTGTCCTTCGGTCACCCTGTGCTTGCTCTCCACTGTCTAGATCCAACAGAAATATGATGCGAGCCATGTATATAACTTAAAACTTAGCCACGTTAAAAAAGTAGAAAGGAACATGAGATCAATTTTAATATAATATTTTATTTAACCCAATGTAGCCAAAGTATTATTTCAAACATCATGTCATCAACAGTCAATATAAACATACAAATTATTGAGATTTCTTTCTTTCTTTCTTTCTTTTTCTGTCTTTCTTTCTTTCTCTCTTTCTTTCTTTCTTTTTCTTTCTTTCTTTCTTTCTTTCTTTCTCTCTCTCTTTCTCCCTTCCTTCCTCTTTTTTCTTTCTTTCTTTTTCTTCCTTCCTTCCTCCCTCCCTCCCTCCCCCTCCCCCTTTCTTTCTTTCTTTCTTTTTTTAAATTTATTTATTTTTGGCTGCGTGGGTCTTTGTTGCTGCAGGCAGGCTTTCTCTAGTTGCAGCGAGTGGGGGCTACTCTTCGTTGTGGTGCATGGGCTTCTCATTGTGGTGACTTTTGTTGCAGAGCACAGGCTCTAGGTGCAAGAGCTTCAGTAGTTGTGGCTCACAGGCTCAGTAGTTGTGGCTCTTGGGCTCTAGAGTGCAGGCTCAGTAGTTGTGGCTCACGGGCTTAGTTGCTCCGTGGCATGTGGGATCCTCCAGGGACCAGGGCTCGAATCCCATGTCCCCTGCATTGACAGGAGGATTCTTAACCATTGCGCCACCAGGGAAGTCCCTCTTTTTTTCCTTCTTTCTTCCCTTCTTTCCTCCTTTCTTTCTCCCTTCCTCCCTTCCTCCCTTCCTTCCTTCCTTCCTTTCTTTCTCTTTCTTTCCTTCTTTCTTTCTTTCCTCCTTTCTTTCTCCCTTCCTCCCTTCCTCCCTTCCTTCCTTCCTTCCTTTCTTTCTTTCTTTCTCTATCTTTCTTTCTTTCTTTCTTTCTTTCTTTCTTTCTTTCCTTTCTTTCTTTCTTTCTTTCTTCTTTCTCTTTCTTTCTTTCTTTCTTGACTTTGAACTCCAGTATGCATTTTGTACTCACAGCACATCTTTGTTCTGGCTCACCACATTTCATAGGCTCAAGAGCCACGTGTGGCTGGGGGCTCCTGTGCTGGACAGTGCAGGCCTAGGGAATCAAGACCAAATTCTTCAGTCTGGTGTTCTGTGATCTGTCCCCTGCCAAGTTCTCCAGCCGGCATCTTGTCCCTCCCCACAAAATGAGCTTATTATATTCTATGATATTATGATTTATAATAAGAAATATATATTTGGTCTTTATCCCCTATTCCTGGCACAGAGCTCCTAGAACCGTTGAACTTTCCTGTGATGGGAGTGATAAAGGTATCTCTTGTTAGATTCATGGGGTGACTTTTGGGAAGCACCTAAGGATTGGGGCTGGTTGCTGGGAGAACCAACCATGCAATTGGGGGATTGGAACTTTCAGTCCCACGCCCTGACCTCCAGGGATGGGAAAGGGGCTGGAGGATGAGTTTAATCCCCAAGGAACAATGATTCAGTCAATCATGGCTATGGAATGAAGCCTCCATAAAACCCCCCAAAGTATGGGGCTCAGAGAGCTTCCAGGTTGGTGAACAAGTGGAGATTTGAAGAGGATGAAGCAATCGGAGAGGACATGGAAACTCTGCACCCTTTCCCTATACCTTGCCCTACACATCTCTTCCATCTGGCTGTTCCTGAGTTATATCCTTTAATTTAAAAAAAAAAACAGCTAATTTAATAAGTGAAATATTTCTCTGAGTTCTGGGAGCTGCTCTAGCAAATTAATGGAATCTGAGGAGAGGGGTTGTGGGAATCTCTGATTGACAGCTGTCTGGTCAGAAGCACAGGTGAGAATCTGGGGCTTGTGATTGGCATGTGAGGTTGAGGGTGGGGCAGGCTTGTGGGACTGAGCCCTTAACAGTGTCAGAATTGCTCTGAATTGTAGGACACCCAGCTGGTGCTACAGACATGCTTGTTGGTGTGCAAATCCCCCCGCCCCTGCCCCATATTGTAAGTGGTTCCAGGATCCTTATATCTCCAGGCAGGGCTCGCTCTTTGTGACTTTGTGCGTTTGCATTCGAGATTTCCTCTGTCCTGATCCCATTTGCACTGGTCAAGCCCTCAGTCATCTTTCTTGCCCCAATTAATTTTTTTATTATTATTTTTTTATTGAACTAGAGTTGATTTACAATATTGTGTTAGTTTCTGGTATACAGCAAAGTGATTCCTATATGTATATTCTTTTTCAGATTATTTTCCATTATAGTTTATTAAAAGATATTATACATAGTTCCCAGTGCTATACAGTAGGGCCCTGTTGTTTATCTGTTTTATATGTAATAGTGTGTATCTGCTAATCCCAAACTCCTGATTTATCCCTCCCTGCCTCCCCTGTAACCATAAGTTTGTTTTCTGTCTGTGAGTCTGTTTCTGTTTTGTAAATAAGTTCTTTTGTATCATTCTTTTAGATTCCACATATAAACGATATCATATGATATTTGTCTTTCTCTGTCTGACTTACTTCACTTAGTATGATAATCTCTAGGTCCCTCCATGTTGCTGAAAATGGCATTATTTCATTCTTTTTTGAAAAATTTATTTTATTGAAGTATAGCTGATTTACAATGTTGTGTTAATTTCTGCTGTACAGCAAAGTGATTCAGATATATATATATATATATATATATATATATATATATATATACACATTCTTTTTCATATTCCTTTCCATTATGGTTTATCACTGGATTTTTTTTTTAATTAATGAACTTATTTATTTATTTTTGGCTGCGTTGGGTCTTCGTTGCTGCATGTGGGCTTTCTCTAGTTGTGGCAAGCGGGGGCTACTCTTCGTTGCGGTGCACGGGCTTCGTGTTGCAGTAGCTTCTCTTGTTGCAAAGCATGGGCTCTAGGCGCACAGGCTTCAGTAGTTGTGACACGTGGGCTCAGTAGTTGTGGCGCACGGGCTTAGTTGCTCCGCGGCATGTGAGATCTTCCCGGACCGGGGCTCAAACCCATGTCCCCTGCATTGGCAGGCGGATTCTTAACCACTGTGCCACCAGGGAAACCCTATTACTGGATACTGAGTATAGTTCCCTGTGCTATACAGTAGGGCCTTGTTGTTTATCCATCCTATATATAATACTTTGCATCTGCTAATGCCAAACTCCCAATCCATCCCTCCCCCACCCCCCCCTCCTTGGCAACCACAAGTCTGTTCTCTATGTCAGTGAGTCTGTTTCTGTTTTATTGCATTCTTTTTTTATGTCATTTAAATATTCCCCTGCCCTATTCCAGACCGACTGTCATCATGCATCCCTGTAATAATCACAGGCCTGTCCCCACCACACTGTGAGCCCCTGGAGGGTAGTGCAGGTCTCCTGCAGACCTCTGTGACTCTCACCCACAGCACCCTGCTTCTGTCCATCAAGTCACATTTTGCAATTCGATAGGTTTTGAGTTTGCAACAATTTCATACAGTCTCCTTGTCCTCATAGACTGTCCAAGGTCAGGGATCTTGTCTGTGGAAGAATCACTTCACCTTGCTCACTCAGTCTGTTTTCCTAATTGTAAAATGAGGGTAATATTTATATGATCCATGGAGGGAAGTTGTAAGGATTCAGTGGGGTGAGTAACAAGAAGAGCAGACCACTATGATTAAAGGAATGAATGAATGAATGAGCGAGTGAATGAATGAGTGAATCCTCAGGAAATGGGTGTGAAATGGATAAGGGAATAATTGCCCCCCTCAAGCCCCAGGTTCCCTTCTCCAGACCTCAACAGCCAGCTCTGAAGCTCTTCTCTCGTCCCACTCAGGGTCACCTCAATGAATCCTGTTCAGACAGCCCCTCAGACTACCAGACCCCAGCTCCGGCCACCTCCACCTCAGGGAAGGAGCAGGAGCTCCATTACGCCACCCTCAATTTCCGCAGGCTGAGGACCCACAACTTTCAAGACCAGGACACCACCGAGTACTCAGAGATCAAGATCCAGAAATAATGCCCCCGCCCCCAACCCCAGAACCAGGCTGGAGCCCAGAAAATGCATCTCTGAAGAAAATGTGTGCCAGGCACCGATTCTTGAAGACTTGACTGCCCTCTGAGCCAGAGCTTATAAATGAGAATGTGAAGCTCCTTGGAGTGGCTAAAGGTCACAGAGAGTCCTAGGTTCAAATCCAGGCCCTGGTAACCCTAAGGGTGTTATATCAGGCAAGTCACTTTACCTCTCTGTGCTTCAGTTTCCTTCTCTGTAAAATGGGGATAATATCCATTAGGTATATTGTTAAGTGGGAAAAATGCACTTTGGGAGTTGTTAACTACATTGTTATGTGTTAAGTTTACCTCAGGATGGAGGGAGATGTCAGCTTTTGGCTCTACCACATATTTCTATTTTGCCTGACTATTTTTAAGAACATGAATTATTTTTTGTTTGTTTGTTTTTCCGGGAGGGAGGAGATGAAACATGTATTATTTTTTTAAAGTAAACCTAAATTTACCTCTCTGGATGGAGAAGATATTTCCCAATACATGTATCTAACAAAGGACACCTAGAATATATAATGAATATATTTTTTTAAATAACAAATAATTTAAAAATAAATTTGAGGGCTTCCCTGGTGGCACAGTGGTTAAGAATCCGCCTGCCAATGCAGGGGACACGGGTTCAAGCCCTGGTCCGGGAAGATCCCACATGCCGCAGAGCAACTAAGCCCATGCGCCACAACAGGCTCGAGCCTGTGCTCTAGAGCCCGCGAGCCACAACTACTGAAGCCCGCATGCCTAGAGCCCATGCTCCGTAACAAGAGAAGCCACCACAATGAGAAGCCCGTGCACCGCAACAAAGAGTAGCCCCCACTCACCCTGACTAGAGAAAGCCCGCATGCAGCAACAAAGACCCAACGCAGCCAAAAATAAATAAATTAAAATAATAAGAATAATAAATATATATATATATAAATTATAAAATAAATAAATAAATAAATTTGAAAAAAAGTTTAAAGGGATATGTAAAGAGCTCCCACAAATCAATTAGAAAAAGGCAGACAACCGAATAGAAAGACAAGATAGTCAAATGGCCAATAAGCATACAGAAAAGTATTCAACTTCTGTAGCTGTCAAGGAAATAAAAATTAAAATCACAATGGTGCCAACTGCATAGTTACATTGGCTAAGATAGTAAAAATAATATCAAGGAAATCAAGTGTTGAGGATATTACGCTTAGTGAAATAAACCAGTTACAGAATGACAAATGCTGCATGATTCCAGCTATAGGAAGTATTTAAAGAAATCAAACTCTGAAACAGAAGGTAGAGGGGCCCTGGGGGAGACTCAGAGAAGGGGAGTTAGGAAGTTGCTATTCAATAGGTGTAGAGTTTCATTTTTGCAAGATGAAAACATTCTAGAGATTTGATGGCCAACAATGTGCATATAATTAACACTATTATACCGTACACTTAAAAATGGTTAAGATGGTAAATTTTATGTTATTTTTTTTTTAACCACGATTTTTAAAAAAGTACTATATAGTGGTTACCAGGGGCTGGGGACTGGGGGTGTCGGTGGACAGTTAATGTTTAGTGGGTACAGAATTCCAGTTTGGGATGATGAAAAAGTTCTAGAGATGGATGGTGATGATGGTTGCACAATGTGAATATGCTTAATGCCATTGAATTGTACACTTGAAACATGGTTAAACCAGTATGTCATGGATACTTCATCACAATAAAAAATGTTTCCTTAAAGAACATCAAGTGTTGGTGAAGATGTGGCGCAACTGGAACTCTCCTACACTGCTGGTAGGAGTGAGAATTGGTACAACCGCTCGGGAAAGCATTTGTCACTCTCTACTAACACTGAGCACACGAGAGAGCCATTCAACTCCCAGGTGTGCACCCAACAGAAGCACGTACACATGTTCACCAAATGTATACAAGAGTGTTCATAGCAGTGCTTGTTGTAATGGCTGAAAACAGGAACCTGCCCAAATTCCCATCAACAGTAAGACAGGCGACAACAAGGTCCTACTGTATAGCACAGGGAACTATATTCAGTATCTTGTAATAAGCCATAGTGGAAAAGAATATGAAAAAGTACATATATATGTACATATATATACACATGGCTGAATCACTGTGCTGTACACCAGAAACTAACACAACACTGTAAATCAACTATACTTCAGTCTAAAAAAAAAAACCAAAACAGTAAGACAGGTAAATAGATAGTAAATTATTCACGCAATGGAAAACGTAACAACTGCACACAACATGTATGAATCTTCCAAACAATGTTGAGTGAAAGAACCCAGGCACAAAGCGTACATACTATGTGATATCCTTGATATGAGGTTCAGACAAAACTAATCTTAAAAAAAAGGAAAAAAATGTTAAAAAGCAGCTTTCACTGCTGAGGGCCCAGATTCAGTCCCTGGTTGGGGGACTAAGATCCCACAAGCCGTGTGGCACAGCTGAAAAAAAAAACAAACCCTGATCTTAGGTATTAGAAGTCCAGATACTGGTAACCCGCAGCGGGTAGTGGCTGTAGGAGGGCAGTAGGGGTATCCTGGGGTTTCCAGTAAGGATCTGTTTCTTGATCTGGGCACTCATTGCTCAGATATATTCACTCTCTGAAAGGTTATTGTTTTTTTTTAAATACTGGGTCTTACTCCTATTCTTTTTTTTTTTTTTTTCAAATTTATTTTTTATTTATTTTTGGCTGCATTGGGTCTTTGTTGCTGCACACGGGCTTTCTCCAGTTGCGGCGAGCGGGGGCTACTCTTTGTTGCGGTGCGTGGGCTTCTCATTGCAGTGGCTTCTCTTGTTGCAGAGCATGGGCTCTAGGGCACCAGGGCTTCAGTAGTTGCAGCACGCAGGCTCAGGAGTTGTGGCTCACGGGATTTGTTGCTCTGTGGCGTGTGGGATCTTCCCGAACCAAGGCTCGAACCCGTGTCCCCTGCATTGGCAGGTGGATTCTTAACCACTGCGCCACCAGGGAAGTCCCTATGAAACATTTTTGAGTCAAACAATTGTGATGTGTGCTCTTTTCTATATGAATATTACTCTTGAATAAAATTTCCATTAAGCTTTAAAAAGATGATCCTTGTAAGTTTCTAACTCTGATTTCCACCAAACTATAAGCTTCCCCAGGGCAGGGACAGTACTAGGTCCAGCCTTGTGTTTTCAGAGCCTAGCCTTGGACACAACACATAAACTGGACTCAGTAAACCTTTGAAATGATTTGCACTCAAGTGCAAGGGGAAGACACAGCCGGGCTCTGCTGAGGCTTCCCATGTTGTTTCCAGCCCAATCCTCTCTCCTAAGTTCTGAATCCCAGTGTCCTCCTCCACATCTCTCCCTGATTGACCACAGGTGCTTTGCTTTCAATGTATCCCAAGCCGGACTCTGCATCACCCCTCAAGCCTGGTTCTCCCCTGTGTCCTCCGTCCGGGACTCGAGAATGTGCATCCAGTAGCACGGTGTCTGACTCCCAATATCAACCAAGGAGAGCATCGCACCCCTGTGCCCAGATTAGCTCCATCTCCCTACCAGGACACAATTTCTGGCCCAGCACTTCTTGGATCTTGTGAAACAGGCCTCCTCCCCTTCTCCAGTCTCTCCGGTTTCCATTTAGGTTCCTCTCTGTCTGTTCCTCCAAGAGGCCACTGTCTGAACCACTTCCTGAATCTGGTGAGTCTGCATCTTCTCCTCTCCCCGGGGGTTGTAAGCTCCCTCTGGCCACTGTATAAAGTGCCTCAAGACCCAGCTACCAGGTCCAGTAGTATTCAAGGCCCAGCTTTCAGCACGAAGCCTTCTTCAACCCTGTCCTATCATCCTGGGGAAGAGTCTTTTTTTTTTTTTTAATATTTATTTATTTATTTGCATTGGGTCTTAGTTGCAGCAGGCAGGCTCACCGGCTCCTTAGTAGCAGCTTGTCAGTTCCTTAGTTGTGGCATGAGAACTCTTACTTGCGGCATGCATGTGGGATTTAGTTCCCAGACCAGGGATCAAACCCGGGCCCCCTGCACTGGGACCACAGAGTCTTAACCACTGTGCCACCATGGAAGTCCCCTGGGGAAGATTCTGGAACTCCCTCCTCTGGAACCCCACAGACCTCATTCATCTCTCCACTGTAGTTTTTTATTTTTTAAAGATTGATTGATTGATTGATTGATTGATTGCTATGTTGGGTCTTCGTTTCTATGCTAGGGCTTTCTCTAGTTGCAGCAAGCGGGGGCCACCCTTCATCGCGGAGCACGGGCCTCTCACTATCGTGGCCTCTCTTGTTGCAGAGCACAGGCTCCAGACGCACAGGCTCAGTAGTTGTGGCTCACGGGCCTAGTTGCTCCGTGGCATGTGGGATCTTCCCAGACCAGGGCTCGAACCCGTGTCCCCTGCATTGGCAGGCAGATTCTCAACCACTGCGCCACCAGGGAAGCCCCATCCACTGTAGTTTTAATCACAGGGCCTAGAGGCTGTCTAACCTGTCTTAGTGAAGGCAGAGGAGGGCAGCTATTAAAATTGTAAGCCCCTAACCCGCCTACATTGTTGGTAGGGATGTAAATTGGTGCAGCCACTATAGGGAGCAGTATGTAGGTTCCTTAAAAAACTAAAAATAGAGTTACCATATGATCCTGCAATCCCACTCCTGGGCATATATCCAAAGAAAACTCTAATTCAAAAAGATACATGCACCCCAATGTTCACAGCAGCACTATTTACAGTAGCTAAGACATGGAAACAACCTAAATGTCCATCGACAGTTGAATGAATCAAGAAGATGTGGTATTCATATACAATGGAATATTACTCGGCCATAAAAAAGAATGAAATAATGCCATTTGTAACAGCATGGATGGACTGAGAGATTATCATACTAAGTGAAGAAAGTCAGACAGAGAAAGACAAATACCATATGATATCACTTACATGTGGAATCTAAAATATGACACAAATGAACTTACCTGTGAAACAGAAACAGACTCAGTTATAGAGAACAGACTTGTGGTTGCTGGGAAGGGGGGGGTGGAAGAGGGGAGGGGATGGACTGGGAGCTTGGGATTAGCAGATGCAAACTATTATATACAGAATGGATAAATAACAAGGTCCTACTGTCCAGCACAGGGAACTATATTAAATATCTTGTAATAAGCCATAATGGAAAAGAAAAAAATTGTAAGCCCTTTCCTAATAACCAAAAAAATGGAAAAAATCCAAATATCTATCAATGGATGAATGAACAAACAAACTGTGATCCATCCATACAATGGCATATCATTCGGCCATAGAAGCACGGATACACTTTACGACATGGATGAACCTCAAAAATATGCTAAATGAAAGATGCAAGACACAAATGGTCACATATTGTAAAATTCCATTTACATGAAACATCCAAAATAGGTAAATCCATAGAGACTGAAAGCAGATTAGGGGCTGCCGGGGGCTTTGGGGAGGAGGAACTGGAGAGTAAGTGTTTAATGGGTACGGAGTTTCTTTTTGGGGTGATGGGAAATGTTTTGGAACTAGATAGAGGTGTTGGTTACAAAACATTGTGCATATACTAAATGCCACTAAATTGTTCACTTTAAAATGGTTAATTTTATGTCATGAGAATTTCTCCTTTATTAAAATAATAATGATAATGCTAATAACAGTAATGTAAAGTCCTTCCACCAGGATTCAAGCACCTGCCTCACCAATTAACCTCTTGCTACTGCCACTTGCTCACGCGTCAAATGGGGATGACAACATTCCTTAGCTCATTTTGTTGTTTTGAGAATTCAGTGAATTCATGCCCACAGGCATGGTGCAGTGCCCTGCGCTTGGTGAGCCCGCAGTGACTGTCACCTGCAGGTGGCTGGTCACAGCGCACCCAGCCGAACACTGCCCAGGTAATCATTAAACTTACTCAACAGCCGCTAGGTTTGAAGCTGTAAATGTGTGGCACCCTCATCAAGTGGGTGTTTCTGTGGTCATGGGTAAAGGATGTTGACATGCAAGTTAGCGAAGCAGAAATATGAGGCTTATTTCAAGTCTTCGTGGTCAGGGTTCTGTTTCGATTCCCCCCCTCTTTCTTCACCAGTTCCCACTGAGTCAACAACTCCCTGATCTGTCCCCTCTTCTCTATCCCAGCCTGGCCTCTCTCCCCTGATCGTTAAAACACCGTCCTCCTCAAAAATCTGGGCTCCGGTGTCACCCCATCCAGCCCATCACCACCACCAGCAGCAGAGGGAGTGAATACGCAGCTCCAACTCTGTCCCTCCCCTCCTAAATGTCCTTCCATGCCTGCCCCTTTCCCTCAAGAGGAAGTATCAACTTCAGTGAGAGTTATTCAAGAACTTTCACACTCACACCTTCATCTACCCTTGGCGCTCCCCGGTGGTCTAGTGGTTAGGATTTGGCGCTCTCATCTACCCTAACCACACCCCCTTTTAGCCACCACTTCACACACCTTAGCCACATCCCTGAAGATCTCATACCCCTTCCTGTCTCTCCAACCTTCATTCATATGGTCCCATCCCACTATAATATTGTCCCCTTTCTCCATCTTTGCGATACGTGCTTATCCTTTGAGATCTGGCTCAAATATCACCTCCTCAAACAAGCTATCAATACATTCCCTGCTTTACCCCGCCCCCACCCCTGCACTTTCCCGTGGGTGGATTAGAGCACGGTTTATCAACCTCAGCACTATTGATATCTGGGCATTTGGGGGCTGAATGATTCTTTGTTGTGCGGGTGTGTCTTGTGCATTGTAGGATGTCAAGGAGCACCTCTGATCTCTATCCATGAGATGTCAGTAGCTTCCCCTGACCAGTTTTGACAACCAAAAATGTCTCCAAACATTACCAAATGCCCGTGGGAGAGCAAAAAGTCCCCCACCCCCCAGCAGAACCACTGGGTTAGAGCCTCCCTCCTCTGCACTCACACAGAAACTTCAGTGGAAGGACAAACTTTCCCCAGTTCTTCTTTTCAAAGTCACCACAAACACCATTTCCTCACTCCTGGAAAAGTTTCAAAACAATTAAGTGCATTTCAGTTCCTTTGCATCGCATTCATGAGAGGAGGCTTGGGAAATTCCTACATTTGCTCCTCATTTCTTTGTTCCCCAAACTTCTTTTTGTTGTTGTTCCCAATCTGCATTCTACCATACACTGAGAATAACAAGAGGAAGAAGATACAGTTTCTGCCTCAGAGGAGTTCAAGTTCATGGGGTAAGGTTTGGGAAAGGAACAAAAATACGTAACCTATTAAAACACAGTGTGATGAGGTTCCTTTCAAGATGGACATAGGGTATTAAGAGAAAAGCAGGAGTTGGCCAAGCAGAGAAAACGAAAAGCAGCCCAGATAGTAATAACATCAGGTATAAAACAAGGAGGTGGGAGAGGATCTGGCAGCTGTTTGGGCAAGAGTGATCAGTGTGCAGTAGTGAAACCTGGGGTAAAGGAGACAAGGTGAGGTCACATCCCTAGAAACTTTGACTGGTCTCTGCTCTCCAAAGACTTTGTAGCCATGTTGAGGAGGCTGGACTTCATCCTTCAGTCTGTCACACAAAAAACAAATCTGGATTACGATAAAAAGAGAGTTTATTCAAAAGGATTATTGCAATAAGGGGAATGGGATTATTGCAACAGGGAAAAGGAAACTTCTCTTTGTTAAAAAACAAGTCTTAATAAAGTTTAAAATATGGAAATCAGACAAAGCATCCCTTCCGATCACAGTGGAATAAAACTAGAAATCGATAACAGAAAGGAAACTGGAAAACTCACAAATATGTGGAAATTAAACAGCACGCTCTTCAACAATCAAGAGTCCAAGAAGAAGTCACTGGGGAAATTAGAAAATACCTTGGGACAAATGAAAACCAAAACACATACCAAAATTTATGGGATGCTGTCAAAGCAGTGCTAAAAGAAAAATTTATAGCTGTAGATGCTTACATTGAAAAAGAAGAAAGGTTTCAAACAAACCACATAATTTTACAGATTAAGAAGCTAGAAAAACAAAACAAAACTAAACCTAAAGCTGGCAGAAGGAAATAAATAATAAAGATTAGAATGGAGATAAATGAATAGAAAAGCAATAGAAGAAATCAACAAAACTAAAAGTTGATTCTTTGAAAAGATCAACAAGACTGACCAACTTTTTTTTTTTTTTTTTAATTATTCACTTATTTATTTATGGCTGTGTTGGGTCTTTGTTTCTGTGCGAGGGCTTTCTCTAGTTGCGGCAAGCAGGGGCCACTCTTCATCGCGGTGCGCGGGCCTCTCACTGTCGCGGCCTCTCTTGTTGCGGAGCACAGGCTCCAGACGCGCAGGTTCAGCGGCTGTGGCCCACGGGCCCAGTTGCTCCGCGGCATGTGGGATCTTCCCAGACCAGGGCTCGAACCCGTGTGCCTTGCATTGGCAGGCAGACTCTCAACCACTGCGCCACCAGGGAAGCCCCAACTTTTTAAAATATAAATTTATTTATTTTATTTTTGGCTGTGCTGGGTCCTCGTTGCTGCGCGTGGGCTTTCTCTAGTCGCGGTGAGTGGGGGCTACTCTTCGTCGCAGTGCGTGGGCTTCTCATTGTGGTGGCTTCTCTAGCTGCAGAGCATGGGTTCTAGGCATGCGGGCTTCAGTAGTTGTGACTCACAGGCTCAGTAGTTGTGGCTCGCGGGCTCTAGAGCGCAGGCTCAGTAGTTGTGGCGCACAGGATTAGTTGCTCCGCGGCATGTGGGATCTTCCCGGACCAGGGCTCGAACCCGTGTCCCCTGCATTGGCAGCCGGATTCTTAACCACTGTACCACCAGGGAAGTACAAGACTGACCAACTTTTAACTAGATGAACTAAGAATGAAAGAGAAAAGACTCAAATTACAAAAATCAGAAATGAAAGTGAGAATATTACTACTGATTCTACAAAAATAAAAAAAAAGATTATAAGAGTACTATTAACAATTGTATAGCAACAAATTGGGTAACCCAGATGAATGGACAAATTCCTAGAAACACACAATCTACTAAGACTAAATCATGAAGAAATAGAAAATCTGAATAGACCTGTAACTAGTAATAAGATTGAATCAGTAATTTAAAACCTCACAACAAAGAAAAGCTCAGGACCAGATGGCTTCATGAATGAATTCTACTAAACATTTAAAGAAGAATTAACACCAATCTTTATTAAACTCTTCCAAAAAATCAAAGAGGAGGGAACACTTCCTAACTCATTCTTTGAGGCCAATGCTACCCTGATACCAAAGCCAGACAAAGAGACTACAAGAAAATAAAACCACAGGCCAATATTCCTTAGATATGACAGCGAAACAGAGACAACAAAAGAAAAGTGAAAAAATTGGACTTCACCAAAATTAAAAACATTTGTGTATCTAGTAACATTATCAACATAGTGAAAAGGCAACACCCAGAATGGGAGAAAATATTTGCAAATCATATCTCTGAAAAAGGGTTAACATCTACAAGATATAAAGAGCTCCTACAACTCAACAAATACAAATAATCCAATTTTTAAAATGTCAAAGACTTGAAAAGACGTTTCTCCAAAGAAGATATAAAAGTAATAATGAGATATTACTTCATACCTATTAGGATGGCTATTACCAAAGAAAGAAAAAATAAGGTTGATGAAGTTTCAGAGAAATTGGAACCCTTGTGCATTGCTGGTGAGAATGTAAAATGTTGAAGCCACTGTGGAAAACAGTCTGAAGGATCCTCAAAAAATTACACATAGAATGACCATATGATCCAGTACTTCCACTTCTGGGTATGTACCCCAAAGAAATGAAAGCAAGGACTCAAACAGGTATTTGTAAACCAATGTTCATAGCAGCAGCACCACAATAGCCAAAAGGTGGAACAACCAAAGTGTCTATTGGCAGATGAATGGATAAACAAAATGTGGCATATATATATATACACACACACACACAGACACACACACACACCAGAATATTATTCAGCCTTAAAAAGGAAAGAAATCTTGTTACATGCTACAACATGGATGAACCTTGAAAACATTATGTTAAGTGAAAGAAGCCAAACACAAAAGGATAAATATTATGTGGTCCCACTTATATGAGGTACTTAGACTAGTCAGATTCTTAGAGAAGGGAAGTGGAATGGTGATTACGAGGGGTTGAGGGGAGAGAGGAATAGGAGGTACTGTTTAATGGTTACAGAGTTTAAATTTGGGATGATGGAAAGTTTTCTGGAGATGGATAGAGGTGATGGTTGCACAGCAATATGAATGTACTTAGTGACACTCAATTATACACGTGGAAATGATTAAAATGATGAATTTTATGTAATGTATATTTTATCACAATTTTTGTTTTAAAGTAAGAAATGGATTTATTTGGAGAGAAACACACTACACAGACATAGTGTGGGCCATCTCAGAAGGTGAGAAAAGGCCTATCACAGTTTTGAAAAAGAATATTATGCTGTGTTCCTGGTCAAATTGTCCCCAAATTCATCTGTTAATCCAATGAAATCCCAATCAGAATTCTGGAAGGTGTGTGTGTGTGTGTGTGTGTGTGTGTGTGTGTGAATGAGAGCCATCAGGGTGAGGGTAGAGTGTTTTTTGTTTTTGAAATTTTTTTTATTGAAGTATAGTTGATTTACAATGTTGTGTTAGTTTCAGGTGTACAGCAAAGTGACTATTTTTTTTCAGGTTTTTTTCCATTATACGTTATTACAAGATATTCAATATAGTTCCCTGTGCTATACAGTAGGTCCTTGTTGTTTATCTATTTTATATATAGTACTGTGTATCTGTTCATCCCAAACTCCTAATTTACCACCCCCCCCCACCCCCCCCCCCCCCCCCCCCCCCCCGCCATGGTTTTCATTAACGTGGTCAAAAAAGGCTTCTCCGAGAAGAAAATTGACTCCTAAATTTCCATAGCACCACCCACACTACTGATTGGCTCAAGCCCTGAAGATTGATCCCCTTCCCCCACCACGCCCCCGCCCCCCACACACACACAAAGAGGTGAGGGACATGCGCTTTCAGCTCCTGATTGGCTCTTGCAGCTGTGCATCAACTCCCAAAGCTTTGTCTGCCTCATTGATTGGCTGTGGACTACTAATCCATGAAGTTGCTGATTGGCTATGAGACAGGCCCATGCAGTAGCTGATTGGCTGCCGGGTAGACGCGTACAGCGCATGCGCAGGAGGCACACAGCCTGGATCAGGGCAGTTTCCACGTGGGACTGCGCTGCAGCCTTCCATTTGCAGACAGGCAACGGCATCGGGCCTCGCGGGGCCTCGCGGGGCCGCACTGGGCCTGTTGGCTTTCCCGTCAGTTATTGAGTGCAGGACCTGCGTTGGGACTGTCCAAACTGGGCTTCCATGAAAGTAGGGCATCTCTGTGAGTCAGCGTGACCTTGGGCAGCTAGGCAGCTACGACGTCAGTGAGGCCTCCCAAGGTGGCTGTCCGGCCTGAGAGGCCCCCGAGAGCCCCTTAGTCAGAAAGACCAATTCTGGATCAGATTGGGAGGCTCCCCGAGAGCCAGCTCACCAACTAGCCAGTCAGCTCACCGGGAGCCTGTCTCTGTATTTGTCAGCCTGCCACCAAGTGGGTCACCCAGTCAGCCTGAAGGGGAGCTAAGGGGTCACCAATATCAGTAAGACCACCAATCGGTGTGTCGATGGAGGCTCAGGCTAGTGCCCCGATGAGGCAACAGTTAGTCCCCTCGTAAGTCATTTAATCAGTTAATCAGATCATCCACCCCCTTTACAGCCTGCCCTGTTAATCAGTCAAATTAGGCTGCCTGTAAATCAGCCTCTTAATAAGCTAATCCCCCTACAAGGCAGTCAGTCATTAGTCACACAGTCATCCCGCGTGTAAACCAGCTAATCAGTTTCACTGTTAGTCCTTGGTTTCTCTAGAAAATTCGTTTTCCAGGCAACCTAAGTAGGTCAGTCATCCAAAATTCAGTCCCTCCCTTAGGAAGTCTGGAAAGCCCTTTGCGTTACTTACGTTCTGCTGAGGGAGGTGTGCTGAGGATAAAGAATCTCCTGGAACCCTTGGAATGAGAGACACAGGTAAAATTGAGAGGAGAAGTGATGAATGAAGGGCAATAGAAGGGCAGGAAAAAAAAGAGGGTAATGAGGATTCATCCCATGTATCTGTAAAGGCTGGCAGAGAGGAGCAAGAAGAAATCAGAATTTTAGAGCTAGGCTGATCATCACACCTCAAACAATCAAGCCCACTCATGTTACAGATGGAGAAATAAAAGAAAAACCAGAGAGAGGAAAATAGTTGACCAAGGTTATTCCGTGATTTACTGGCTAAGCCTGGGCCAGGACCCAGACAGGGCTCGTTCCAACACCCAAATGCAGTTTTAAATCAGAGAAGGGAAAAGGAAAAAAAAAAAATTTGGCAGTGCAAAAAGGGAATGGTTGTGGGGTGTGAAGAAGAGAAAATACTTCATTACCTGGAAGCCTGGACAGCATCTTATTTATGTAAGTAGGAGAAAGGAAATCTGTTTTGACATGTGGGGATTAAGGGTTGGTGCAGAGTCCACTCAAAGGGGTCCTGTAAAGCATGTAGAAATATGGAATAGGAAAGTGGGTGGCGGGGGGGGAGAGGAAATAAAATATTAGAAAAAAAAAGAAAAAAAGAAGAGATCTGGCTCTAAACCAGAAAAACAGTGGAAACAGAGAGAGAGGACTTCCCTGGTGGTGCAGTGGTTAAGAACCCGCCTGCCAATGCAGGGGACATGGGTTCGATCCCTGGTCTGGTAAGATCCCACATGCCACGGAGCAACTAAGCCCGTGTGCCACCACTACTGAGCCTGCGCTCTAGAGCCTGCGAGCCACAACTACTGAGCCCGTGTGCCACAACTGCTGAAGCCCATGTGCCTGGAGCCCGTGCTCCGCAACAAGAGAAGCCACCAACGATGAGAAGACCGCACATTACAACAAAGAGTAGCCCCCGCTCACCGCAACTAGAGAAAGCCCACACGCAGCAATAAAGACCCAACACAGCCAAAAAAATAAATTAAAAAAAAATTTAAAAAAAGAGAGAAAAAAATTGAAGTATAAGAAAAAAGGGGGAAAAAAGAAAAGAGAGAAAGAAAAAAAAAGGAAAGCAGAGAGCTGGCTCTAAAACCAGAAGAACAGAGGTGGAAAGAAGTAGTCCCAATTCAAATGCTGAGAGAGGCCAAGTAGGTAATTTAATAAATAGTAACTAACATTTATTGAGTGTATACTATGTAAGACTCTGTTCTAGTAATTTGTTTAATCCTAAGAACGACCCTGTGAGACTCAGGCCCTTGACAGAGCACAGAGTCCTAACCACTGGCCTGCCACTTTTTTGTGTGAAATAGCCTGATTTTTAAATGTTATCCCCCCCACAAGAAAAAAGTTGATTTAATAAATTAAGCTTTTAGGAGGCCAAACAAAACCTATTTATGGGTCAAATCCAGCTTGGGTACCACCAGTTTGCAATCTCTGATGCAGACCAAGAGTGAGGGAAGTGACTTACCCAGAATCTTCCAGAAGCAGGAGACAAAGATTAGGCTTTCTGACTCCTGGTCTACTTCCAGGAAGAATCTAGAACCCTTTTGAAAGAAAGAAAGGAGGGAAGGAAGGAAAGGAAGGGGGGAGGGAGGGAATGAGCGAAAGGTGGGCATACTGTGTGTCACATCAGGTCATAGCTGAAGATGCCTTTAACTCACATTGCTATACAGTGTATAGCTCTTTCTCTGCATATCTTACCAACCCTGTGAGGTGGTCAGGGCTAGCTGATTTATTTCCATATTTTATTCATGAGGAAATGGGCTCAGAGAGGAGAATGACTTTGATCCTGCTTACACAGCAGTTTTTAAGGGAAAATGATGTCATGGAAAGTACACTGCTTTTGAAGTCAAGGATTGAGTCTGAAATTTGTCAAACTAAGGGCGGCAAGCCTTTGGGTCAGTCTCTATACAGTAGTCCCCCCTTATCTGCGGTTTCGCTTTCTGTGGTTTCAGTGACCTGCAGTCAACTGTGGTCTGAAAATATTAAATGGAAATTCCAGAAGTAAACAATTCATAAGTTTTAAATTGTGAGCCATTTTACTACAGTATATTATTATAATTGTTCTATATTGTTTATTATTAGTTATTGTTGTTCATCTCTTAGTGTGCCCAATTTATAAATTAAACTTTAGGTATGTAAGAATAGGAAAAAATATAGTATATATAGGGTTCAGTACTATATACAGTTACAGGCATTCACTGGGGGTCTTGGAGCGTATCCCCTGAAGATAAAGGGGGGACCACTGTACTTCTCGGGGTCTCTGCTCTCTTCTGTGAAGTGGTGACAATGAGATCTCTCTCACAGGGTTGTTGAGAAGATTCAGTAAGATAAAATTTCTAAATCTCTAGAGCTGTGAAAGGTAAGGATAATTTCTCATTAGCTGTGAACTGAAAAGTAGTGACCAGTTGCAGCAGTGTGATTCATAACTAATTCATAATAGCCAAAGAGTAGAAACAGCCCAAATGTCCATCAGTTGAATGGATAAACAAAATGTGGTCTATCCGTGCAACGGAATGCTGTTCATCCACAGTAATGAAAGGAGTTCTGATTCAAGATGAATGAACCCTGAAAACATCACGCTAATGAAAGAAGCCAGACACAAAAGACCACATATTGCATCATCTCCTTTATGCTAAATGTCCAGAATAGGCAAACACACAGATACAGAAAGTAGCTCAGTGGTTGCTTAAGACCGGAGGATGGGGATGGGGGTGGGGCTTAGGGGAAATGGGGACTGCATGTTAACGGATACTGTGTTTCTTTTCGTTTCATTTGGGGTGATGACAATGTCCTGGAATTTGATCATGGTGATGGTTGCACATTTTTGTGAATATACCGACAACTCCTGAATCACACAGTTTAAAAGGGTAATAATTATATGTAATTATATGGTGTGTCCATTATATTTCAATTTTTAAAACTATTTATAAAAAATGTAATTCTCGGCAGAACCACAACTAAAACTCAACTCCCAATTCAAAACTGTTCTTTCACCAGCAGTATTTATTGGACACTTACTATGTTCCAGCCTCTGTGCTGGGTGCTGGAGAGTCAGCGTGACTCAGTCCCAGTGATTTCCTCAGGGGGCTCAAAGTTTGATGGGGGAGACAGACGTAGTAACTGTCAGTTACAATAAGATGAAATCCACCCAGTGGATTGGGTGAAAAACTTGAGTCATCTTTGAGTCTTTTTTTTTTTTTAAATAAATTTATTGATTGATTGATTTTTGGCTGCGTTGGGTCTTCGTTGCTGCGTGCGGGCTTACTCTAGTTGCGGCGAGCAGGGGCTACTCTTCATTGCAGCACGGCGGCTTCTTATTGCTGTGGCTCCTCTTGTTGTGGAGCACGGGCTCTAGGCATGCAGGCTTCAGTAGTTGCAGCACGCGGGCTCAGTGGTTGTGCCTCACGGGCTTAGTTGCTCTGTGGCATGTGGATCTTCCCAGACCAGGGCTCGAACCCGTGTCCCCTGCATTGGCAGGCGGATTCTTAAACCACTGCACCACCAGGGTAGTCCCATTTTTGAGTCTTTTCTTTCACTCATCTCTCCGTGTCTAATTCACCAACTCATCTTCTCATTTTAATTCCAGAATCTATCCTCAATACAATAACTCCCAGATCTACACTGCTACCACCGTGGGCCAAGCCATCATCACCTTTTCTGGCAGCCTGAAGTAGTTTCCCAATGGTCTCTGTGCTTCCACTCTTGCCCCCGATGTGGTCCATTTTTCACACGGTAGCCAGAGGGAACTAAAAACCGAATTAATCAGTTCATGGTCATGCCTCTTAATATACTCCAATGGAATTGCATTCACTCTCCTCCTCATGGCTTACAGGAGCTGACTCCACCCATTATCTGACTTCGTCTCATGCCAGTCTCCCCTCTCTCACTGCCCTCCAGCTGCTAACATTGTTTTTCTCTTAAACATGCTAAACTCCTCAAGCCTTGCCATTGCTGTTCCCTCGACCTGCAGCTTTCCTTGCCCCAGCTTGGCATGGCTTTCCTCCCTCTAGGTTTCTGCTCAGATGTTACTTCCTCAAAGAAACCTTCTCTGACCACTCGACCTAAACTGTTTCCCCATCGTCCCCCATCCCATAACTCTCTGTCCTATTATCCTGGGTTCTTTTTCTTCATCGTGCTTACAGCTATCAAATTATGCTCACTGTCAACTTGTTTACTGAGGACAGGGATTGTGTCATCCTTGTCTACTGCCAAAACCCTAAAACAGCGCCTGGCATAAAGGAGGTGCTCAAAAATGTTGGTTAACTGAAGGAAGGAATGAAAGAGTGCCATCACGAAGGCAATGTTTCTCCAGGGAACTCTACTCAGTGCTTTGTGCTGACCTAAATGGGAAGGAAAGCCAAAAAAGAGGGGATATATCTACACGTATAGCTGATTCACTTTGTTGTACAGCAGAAACTAACACAACATTGTAAAGCAACTATACTCCAATAAAAATTAATTAAAAAAAAAAGACAGTACTCCCTAAATTGACCTGCTGATTCAACACATTCCCATCAAAATCCCAGCTGGTTGGAGACAACTATCTAGATTCAGATCCAAGCTTCCCATCCCCCTATTGGCCTTGAGCTAACATTTATTTAGTTATTTATTTATTATAAATTTATTTATTTATTTATTCATTTTCGGCTGCGTTGGGTCTTCGTTGCTGTGTGCGGGCTTTCTCGAGTTGTGGCGAGTGTGGGCTACTCTTCGTTGCAGTGCACAGGCTTCTCATCGCGGTGGCTTCTCTTGTTGCTCTAGGCGCGCGGGCTTCAGTAGTTGTGGCGCACGGACTTAGTTGCTCCGCGGCATGTGGGATCTTCCCGGACCAGGGCTCGAACCCGTGTCCCCTGCACTGGCAGGCGGATTCTTAATCACTGTGCCACCAGGGAATTTCCCCCTTGAGCTAATATTAAAAAAAAAAAAAATCCCAGCTGACCTGCTTCTTTAAGAAATTGACATGTTGATGGTAAAATTCATATGGAAATTCAAGGCATCCAGAATAGCAAGAAAAAAAAAAAAACTTTAAAAATAAAAAAAATCTTTAAAAAGTAGAATAAGGTGTGGCTGGTAATGAATACTGGAGTCTTGGGGGTGGGTTGGGGGGAGAGTTGAAAATGCTCTAAAATTCAAAAGTGGTGATGGTTGCACAATTTTATGAATACACTAAGAACCACTGAATTATAAACTTTAAAAGGCTGAATTTTATGGCATGTGAATTATATCTCAATAAAGCTGTTATTTAAAAAAAAAAAAAAAAGGCATGTGCTTCTCCAGAAAGGCTCAGGAGAGGGCCAGACTGCTCTTTGATGTAGAGTCTCTGCAGAGTGGCAGGAGGTGAGATCAGAGAGGGCAAGGGAAAGGGCCACATCGTGCAGAACTTTGCCTTTTACTCCGAGTGAGAGGAGAGCCGTTGGGAGAGTTCTGAGCGGAGAAAGGGGCAGGATCTTACCGAGGTGTTGCTAGAATCCCTCCGGCTGCCACGAGGGGGAATAGAATGCAGGGAGACACAGGTAAAGCAGGCAAGCCAGTGAGAAGATGATCGCAGCGATCTGAGTGAGAGGATGGTGGCTTGCGCCAGGGTGGCCACGGTGCAGGTGACTAGAAGTGGTGAGACTTGGAATATATTTTGAAAACAGTGCCAACAGGATTTTCTGACGTATTGGCTGTGGGGCGTGAGAGAAAAGAGTAGTCAAAGCGGACACCGAGGTTTTGATTCTTGATTTCCTCCTGAACGTGATTTTATTGGGCTCTGAGACATGTGTCCTAGATTTTAGGTGATTGACTTTTTCCTTTCTCTGAGATGAGGGTGAGGTTGTTTAAACGTTTAAGGGGCTTCCCTGGTGGCGCAGTGGTTGAGAATCCGCCTGCCAATGCAGGGGACACGGGTTCGAGCCCTGGTCTGGGAGGATCCCACATGCCGCGGAGCAACTAGGCCCGTGAACCACAACTACTGAACCTGCGCGTCTGGAGCCTGTGCTCCGCAACAAGAGAGGCCGCGACAGTGAGAGGCCCGCGCACCGCGATGAAGAGTGGCCCCCGCTTGCCGCAACTAGAGAAAGCCCTCGCACAGAAACAAAGACCCAACACAGCCATAAGTAAATAAATAAATAAAAATTAAACGTCTGAGATTAATTTCTACCCTTCCCATACTGCCAATTGGCCAGAGAATGTGGGGAGCTTATAAAATTTCTACCCTCTTGATAGTTGGTGTGGGGAAAGAGAAACCTGAGTTTTAAATCCATCTCTAACCGTATTTGCTCAGTGACTCTGAGAAAATCACGTATTTCTCTGAGTTGCAGTTTCCTCCTCTATGAAGAGGGAATCATAAGACTTAACTGCACAGGGTTTGTGGAAATAAACGAAGGCCACTCAAATGAGAACACACAGGCAATGTATTCAGAGCTTGGTATAGTGAGAGAGCCAGCACAGCCCTTTGCGTTAGGCACAGACTCAAAGGCCGGCAGGGTCGTGGGAGACCTTTAGAGCGAAAAAAAGTGGAGGAGTCTCAGAGGTGTCTAGAGATGACGGTGATCGTGGGGAAGCTGGCAGTTAGCACCTTAGGTGGTTGGATTGGGAAGCATGTTTGGCTTCCTTTGGTTGGTTCTAAGCTGGAAGCAGGGGCAAATAATAAGGAACCTGATACTCACTGACCAAATTCCGACTGTTCTGGGCTAATTGCCACAGCGGTGTGGTTTGGCTTCTTGGACTGGTTGCTGGAAATCGGGGATCAGAGTTGTACGTGCCATGTAGTTGAGGCTTGAGGGTCATATATAGCCTGGCTATTGTTTCTGTATATTGTCTCTCAGGTTCTTGGCAGGGGTGTAAATGAGATGATGTGTATGTGAAATTGACAGACATGTAGTAAACAATAAATATATATTGGTTTAAGTTAAAGATTTTTAAAATCTTGTTATGGCCTAATTAGGTGATCCTTTCTTTTTTCTTTTTTTTTTTCTCTTACTAATCCATCTTTATGAAAAGAATTTGTTCACCAGTGTAATACATGAATGTGAACTTATATATCAAACAATCACACAATGTACGTAATAAAAACTGAAAATCCTTCTTCATTAACCTTTTCATTAATCCTTTTTCCTTAACCACTGCTCTACCCACAGGTAAGTACTGGCATCAGCTTATTTTGGATCTTTTTAGATCATTGTTTTATTCATTTATGAATATGTTATATATGAGCACATAAGTATTATATATGAGCATACATATTTACATGTAATACACATATATAAAACTTTTACATAAATGACAAATGATCAAATTTTCATTTAAATATTACGATATATTTCAGACATATAGAAATGTATAAAAATGGTGTAACAAGAGCACGTACCTGTCATCCAGCTTAAAATTTAAAACACTAACCCTTGTGTACCCCTTCCCCAACTACATCTCCCACTAAAACCTAGTAATAACTGCTACCTGGAAGTAGGCACACATCATTCTGTAGAGTAAGGAATTTAACAGAGCCTGAAGAGAGTTCTGGCCTTTGCCCTTGGATTCCAGGAGATATAATCTCTAAACCCTTAGAAGTCCTGCCTGAAAGGAGTGTCTTTGTTTGCCTGGGGACCTGGCATCACACTGAATAGTCTTAAACTGTGATTAAGGGCAGGGGCTGGCCACACCAGATAGTTTAACAATGTGATTTACAGTGGGGTCTTTGGATCCTGTGGTATCAGCTCACCTTCAGAAGGAGCGGGAGAATGAAATCAGCCACGGGGGCAGGCAATCATGCGCACATGACGAAGGCTCGGTAAAAACTCTGGACCCAGGGTTTGGGTGAGCTTCTCTGGTTGTCAATCTTCTGCGCCTGTTGTCACACATTAATAGCAGAACATTTAGTTTGCTCTGTCTATGACTCCTCAGGAAGAGGAAAACAGGAAGTTCTCTGGTTCTGTGGTTGGAACTTGCCCAGACTCTGCTCTATGGGCTCCTTCCCTTGGCAAGGTTCTAATCTGTACCCTTTAGATGCAAAAAAAAAACGCTAACCATGACTATAACAGCTTTCAGTGAATTCTGGGAGTACATCTAGTGAATTATCAAGCCTGAGGGTAGTCTTTTGATATCTATCAAAATTTTCAATAGATATCAGAAATTAGGGGGTTTTAGGGACCCTTGAAATCTGCAGTTGCTGTCAGGAGTGAGGGCATCTTGTGGACTGTTTCCTAGCTTTGCTGGTGGCATCAGAAATGAAATCTGCTAGAACAAAGACAACTCACTGAAACGTATCATTTGGGAAAAGGAAGGCTGTGAGGACAGGTGATGAATCTTTGATTCCTGGGTAGTCCCAGGGTCACTCAAGGGTATGGAAATACAACAGTTCTATAATTAGTTACAGGAGGTTAAAAGTTACCAATTTTTAAAAAAAATTTTTTTAATTTATTTTTGGCTGCATTGGGTCTTTGTTGCTGCGTGCAGGCTTTCTCTAGTTGTAGCGAGCCGGGGCTACTCTTCGTTGTGGTGCGCAGGCTTCTCGTTGTGGTGGCTTCTCTAGCTGCAGAGCATGGGCTCTAGGTGCGCAGGCTTCTGTAGTTGTGGCATGCAGGCTCAGTAGCTGTGGCTCACGGGCTCTACAGTGCAGGCTCAGTAGTTGTGGTGCACGGGCTTAGTTGCTCCGGGACATGTGGGATCTTCCCGGACCAGGGCTCGAAGCCGTGTCCCCTGCATTGGCAGGCAGATTCTTAACCACTGCACCAACAGGGTAGTGCACCACTAATTTTTTTTTTAAATTACGAATCCAACCCCCAAGGAGTTGACTCACTGGATGCATAAGGAAAAGCAATATAACAAGCTAAATATATAATCCCTTGGTTATTTTTATCTGTAATAGCTAAAATGAAAGGAGAGGAAAGGGCTGGGGTAGATCCTGACACTGAGCCCAGTTTGGGTTCTGTCCAGTCCAAGGTACAGCTGTTAGCCTTGGGGCTGCTACTAAAGGGAAAAGTTATGTTGAAACCACAGAGAGCAGAGAACATTAAAGTGATTCCCAAGAGAATGAAGAAAGATGAAGGGGGAAGTTAAAGCAACTCATCCCGTCAGGGTGGAAATCTTTAAACAGTGCTTAAGAAGTGGGATAAATAAAGTGGACATTGATGGGATCAAAACAAAAGTCTCAGTGCAGCATTCTGGGAGACTGGGTGGACCAGTGGGAACCCTGGGTGGTCCCCCAACATGGAAGGACCTCAATCGAGTCTGCTCTATTTACCCTAGCTTGGAGGAATTCAAAAAGCCACAGGACAGAAATGACAATGAGAAATCTGACTGCAAATCGCCTGAGATGATGGCCCCATAATCTAGTCAAGATAAAGACTGATAAGAGGGCCTGGGTTCCTTAACCCCACTCCCAGCTGGGGACTCAAAGCCATATGTTATGCACATTAGTGTTAAAATGGAGAAGAGATATTTCTGGGACTCCTTAACACGGGAGCCCCATGCACTGTGATTCTAAAACCTGTAGTTGAGTCCGAATGGGAATTATAGTTAGATTGGGAAGCTATGGGAATGCAAGGTTTGATGGGATTAAGGTGAGAGTTTGCATGAAATTTGGAATGTTTGAACAGATTTTATGTGAAGTCACTGTGTCTCCTCTTTTACCTGAATGTAAATAGATACCATGTAGGACTAGGGAACATTTCCCCTTCCTAGTATTATTAAACAGGAGTCATGTAAATCCTCCCTTCAATCAAAACTGATTGAACTTGATAAATAGGAACCAATAAAACTGCCCAAGCTCACACAGTTTGTTAATTTGAAAAGTATAGGATATCTGGTTGAAAAAAGATGTTAGAAGCCCAGTGTTTGATTGGCTTATTTGGATTCTAGAGGACAGTATTCTACATCTGGGATTATTCCTAGCCCCTGCCCATAAAAATACTGGAAATTTTCCATTTAAGAGACAACTAGCCAGCTATTGGGCTTTTTTTTTGGCTGCGTTGGGTCTTTGTTGCTGCGCGTGGGCTTTCTCTAGTTGTGGTGAGCGGGGACTACTCTTCATTGCGATGCGTGGGCTTCTCATTGTGGTGACTTCTCTTGTTGCAGAGCACAGGCTCTAGGCACGTGGGCTCAGTAGTTGTGGCGCATGGGCTTAGCTGCTCCGCAGCATGTGGGATCTTCCCGGACCAGGGATCGAACCCGTGTCCCCTGCATTGGCAGGTGGGTTCTTAACCACTGCACCACCAGGGAAGTCCCGCTATTGGGCTTTAATTGAGACCGCCGCTATGTCTGAGGACATAAAATAATTCTGGAACCTGAAATACCCATGATGTCTTTGGTAATGTTTGATAAAAATGCTAATAAGGAAGGCCACATCCAGACATATTTTCTCATTCTGCCTCTTTCCCAGGAATTATTGCAGAATTATTGCAGAAATGGCCCAGAGAGGAAAAGGAATTGTCTCTGGTTCCCCAATGAATCAGTGTCATGGCTTACATAATTAGCACTCAAACCCAGGATTCCTGCTCTGAAGTCAGTGCTTACCAAAAAAAAAAAAAAAAGCGGGGGGCTGGGGGGAGGAATAGTTTCAAGAAGGTGAGATTTTTTAAAATTTTTTATTTTTTATACAGCAGGTTCTTATTAGTTATCTATTTTATACATATTAGTGTATATATGTCAATCCCAATCTCCCAATTCATCCCACCACCACCGCACGCCCCAAGAAAGGTGAGATTGACATGAACATTTTATCAGTGACTATCAAATAAGTTCATTTCCAAGCTCTGCAGAGGGCACAAAGGTCTACTTGATATAGGGCTTTCTTTTAAAGAGCTCACTCTCAGGTAGATTCTCTAGTGAGATATTTCATTAGTTTCCTAACTAGAGTGACCTACCCAAATTAGAGTTTATTTTCCTCATATAAGAAGATGTGCAAATGAACCTATCTACAAAACAGAAACAGGCTCACAGACATAGAGAACAGACTTGTGGTTGCCAAGAGGGAGGGGGTGGGGGAGGGAGGGACTGGGAGTCTGGGATTAGCAGATGCAAACTATTATATATAGGATAGATAAACAACAGGGTCCTACTGTATAGCCCAGGGAACTATATTCAATATCCTTTTATAAACCATAATGAAAGAGAATATGAAAAAGAATGCATATATATGTACAACTGAATCACTTTGCCGTACAGCAGACATTAACATTAAATCAACTATACTTCAATTAAAAAAAAAAAGATGTGCGGAGGTGGGCTGTGCAGTGTTGGCGGAGCAGCTCCACGAGACCATCAGGGAACTAAGCTTCTTGAGTTATTCTGGTAAAACACCCTTAATGAGTGGCTTTCATCCTCATGGTTACCTCATGGTTGCCAAACGGCTGCTCCACCTCCAGTATCACATCCAAAGTCCAGGGAGGAAGAAGAAGGAAGTGACAGGAAGAAGAAAAGGACAATATCAGGAAAGCCAAAACTTTCCCAGGATTCCCCAGCTCACTTCCACTAAAACAATGTCACATGGCACCCCCTTAACTGCAAAGGAGGCCAAATTAGTGCTTTAGCTTGCAATATGGCACCCCTAAACAGGTTGAATTTATTAGTAATGAAGAGCAGGGTAGGTTACTGTCTGGCACATACACAAAAACAAATAACTCTCTCATGAGGAAAAAATTACTTCCCCCGAAAAGAACAGATAAAATCACTTGATAATTCTGATAGGGGAGAAATTACCCGCTTCTGACTGGGTAAGACGATCAGGAAAGGTTGCATGGAGGAGGAGACATTGAACTCAGCTGTGAAGTTGAAGTAGGATTTGAATGTGGACAGAGGAGAGTTGCAAGAGGGAAAGCTGCAAAAGGGGGAAAACTTGAGTGATGAGAGAGATACGTTTAGGGTGGAATTTGGAGAGGGGAACATTTGGCAAATGTTGGAAAAGGCACAGGAGGACATAAGGCAAGAGGGAGGAAAAGTTGTGGGGAACCTCATCTACAAAGCAAGGAAGCTGGGAACTTTTCCCATCAGCAGTAAGAACCCCTATCCATTTTTATTTCCCCCAAAAGATGTTAAGTCGGTTCCATCCTCTCCATCATTCACAGCCCATGGACCAGCTCAAGTGGGTCATTCTTCCCCGATCACCACACCAGTCTCTCCCCTGGACACCTGGCCTGCAGTCACTCCCCCTCCAAGCCATTTCTCACACGGGTCCCAATGGGACATTGCAAACATCCAGACCTGATCCTGTCCCTCTGTGGTACCCAGCCCTTCCATGGATCCCCATTAGCTTTGAGAGAAAACCTGAAGACCTGGTACTTGAGACCCTACTAAGGGAGTTGGGGTGGGGAGTGACAGACTAGGGGAGAAAGGAGACACAGCACTGGAGCCTCACAGAGGGTCGTGGTGGTGCCACCCTCTCCCCAGGCACTCAAGCAACACATCCCACAGAATTCCTGCTTCTCAGAGGGAACAGGCCTTCCGGATGACCAAAGAGGCAGAAGCCCCTGGCTTTGCTAAGAATACTTTCTGCTCTCCCCGCCCCCACAGCCTCTTTCAGTTACTCATCATCTCACCCATTCTGAACCAGACAGTTCTGTTCGGAGCCAGAACAGAAGGCCCTGGGTCTCTCCTGTTCCTGAGAACCATTGCGGCCACAGATGGTGCCGCCCGGCTCCGGCTGGGAGAGTGGGATGAGAGGCAGTGCAGGAGGGCTCTGAGGAAGCCGAGGCCCCAGAGCCAGGGGTGGGTTGGGCTGCGGTGATGCGACCAAAGAGGACTTGAGGGTGTAGGGTACCAAGTAATCGATGTGGGTTAGACATCTGCGTGCCAGATTCTGGCAGGGCTGGGGGGGTCTGCGCCAGGGAGTGGAGTTGGGGGCCAGGGTAGGAGCTCAGTAAGGGGGGTTTGAAGAGATGAGAGCACAGGAGCAGTCTGAATATCACTAGCACGTGCCGGGAGCTCCAAGGTTAGTCAGTTTTTCAGCGTCTGTTGGTCGCTCTCCGTGGCGTGCTTCCCCAGATGGTAAAAATGAATAATCTGGAGGACAGCAGTGGAGGAGAAGCCCTACATCACAATTCCCTGCAAATTCCTCATCCCCCCCCCCACCAACACGTGACCCAGATAAAAAGTCCAAGATCAAGGGCTACTGTTCAGGGGAAATTACCCCTTTCTTCCAGTAACTTCAAACAACTCCAATGAGAAAGCACGTGGAAGCACTAAGGACCGAGTCCTCATTACTGGAGACCTTGAAGAGCGTGACTGTCCCTTATCAAGCCATGATCTCACCAAATGGGCAGCATGTCCTAGCTAGTCTATGTAGAGCGAGACAGTTTCACATGTTCTTCCTCAGAAACTGGCATTAACAATCTTTGCTTAAGATGAATGCTCAGTCAACGGCCACTGGGATTGGGAAGAAGAAAATCTAGAGAGGGGTTCTGTTTATTGAATGGGTACTACTTGGCCATGCATTGAGCCAGGAACACGGCAAACCTTAGGGCATGCATCCTTACAGCAAGGATAGTATGATACGGGTTCAGTGACTATCCCTATTTTCCAGACTAGGAAAGAGCAGAGAGGAGAAGTGACTGGCCAACGGCATCCAGACAGTGACGGAGGGAAAATCTGATCACAGGTGGAGCTGGGAAGGGGCAGAGTTGGCGATGGGAGGAAGAGAGAAGCTGAGGGTGAGAAGTCTAGCCTGGGGGTGGGGGGCAGATAAGGGAGCGCGGGCAATGTGTCACAGATCCTGAGGAGATTGCCTTGCCATTGGTCTGGAAAGTTGAGCATTCAGGTGCAGGCCAGATGAGGAGAAAGAATGAAGGGCAACTGGTCTGTGAGGCCCGACTCCTCTGGGCTTCCAGAAAGTCTTTCCGAAGCTCCCTGTGAATCAGGAGTAAGGAGAAGGCTGGGTCCTGGGGGCAGCGCAGAGGGAATCAGGCTGCCTTGCCGACTCCTGACTCTCCCCCCCCAAGCCCCCGCCAGGCTGCTCGAGTCCTCTTGTTCCTTGAAGAAGACGCTGCAGGTGCAGCTGTTCCTTCCATGGGGCTCTGTCCGAAGTGGCAGCGGCGCTGAGCATTCGCTCATTCAGTGGGAAGGAGTGTATGCAGACCCCAGGGGCACGTCTGAAGGATTCCCGGTGTCTTTGTGCAACCTCAGTTGCACTGAAAGTGACAAGTAGTGGCTAAAAATGAGGTTGAAAAAGGTTTTAGGTGTTGGTTCGTAAAGACTCTTGGAACTTGGCTAAACATGTTGGCTAGAAGCCTGGAGTGAGAAGGGTGGATTTCCCAGATCCTCAGCTGGGGGAAGAGTCAGCTGGGAGGGAAGGCGTGAACTTGGGTTGGGACACAGACCAGAGAGGGAGAGGCTGGAGGCCTGAGGTCAGGCAGGAAGCTGGTGCCGCGGTCTAAGCCGGGCCTGAGCCTGGCAAGTGTCGAGGGGCAGAGAGGTGGGACTTGGGAATAACTGTGTATCAGGATGAGAAAGAAGAGGAGCAGGGTGGCAGGGCAAACTGGGGGCTATGTGGTTTTTCTTTTTCTTTTCCTTTTTTTTTGGCCGTGCCACGCAGCCTGTGGGACCTTAGTTCCCCGACCAGGGATTGAACCCATGCTCCCTGCAATGGAAGTGCAGAGTCTTAACCACTGGACCGCCAAGGAAGTCTGTGGGGGGATATGTTTAAAGTATAGTCAGCTGGACTTAAAGACCAACAAGAATCCTTCACAGTTTGCAAAGCCCTTTCACAGCTGACCTCATCTGAGCCCCCAAGCATTGTGTCCCCATTGTCCAGAGTATGAAAGCAATTCCCAGAGAGGCTGCGTGGCTTGCCCCAGACCACGCGGCAAGCTGGCAGCGTGCTGAGGCTCTAAACCAGCACTTCCTATCAAGACCAGAGCCCATGTGGTGGGGTGGAGAGCCAGAACTGATCAGGAAGTTCATTTCCTTAGAGCAAAGCATATCAGAATGAAGCAGGCAAAGAAAATTGCAACAATCAACGCAGAAAAGAACCCTAAAGTCAGAGCACACCAAGAACCCGAGATGTCTCTGAGGCCTGAGGGACGAGAAAAATCCATAGTCACCCCATCTTCTGAGAGCCGGATATTGGTGGGTACCCCATGTGTCTGGAATCCAGTCTATCAGAGTAATGGGCATAACACCCATGAGAAGAGGTACATACAGTGTTTAAAGGAAGTACCGTCCTCAATCCTACAGGACTTCTAGAATGCCAGGACGTGCTTCCAAATCATCTTATAGATGATGGTGCTAGGGCCCGGGGAGGAGAAGGATGAAAATTAAGGGGAATAACTTAAAGGGCGACTAGAATCAGCAGCCCATCCCCTACACACACACACACACACACACACATACACACACACATACACACACACAGACACACACATACACACACATACACACACTCATACACACACACACACAGACACACACATACACACACACACACACACACACACACACACACACACACACACACACACACACACACACTGAGTCCCCACTGAGAAGAGGGTTGGGAGAACCCCTAACAGCAGTTGTAGCATCAGAGTGGAAATCAAAGGGTTTGGTCTCTGTTTGGCAGGCTGCAGTCAGCACAGTGTGCAGATGCCAGAGGCCCAGGTCAGCCCGAAGTGCTTGAAGACCAGGCCAAGCCCAGGTTACTCCTTCATTTACCCTGCGCCCCATATCCTCCGCAGGGCTTGGAAGGGTCAGCACCTGAGTGGCTGGGTCTCACTATTCTTTACTCTTTATGATTCTCTAGGACCAAAGTGCCCTGCTGCTCTCCTTACACCCTGCACTAGGAGCTGGTGTCCCTTTGTGCATAAACCATGCATCTGTTAATTTCCACCAATATTTCCTGCAGTATCTCCTATTCTCCACGTGGGGCAGTGCTGGGATCTCAGAAAGGACCTGCCCTCAGAGCAACCAGGCTGGTGGGGAAGGCAGCCTCACAGTAACAGGGCTGAGCTGGGGGTTAAGGTTGCCCAGAGGAGGGAGGGACTGACTCTCGCTGGAGAAGTCAGGCAGAACTTCCCAGGGGAGTCTGGGGGACAGTCGGGTGGTTCCTGGTGGTGGGAATTCACAGGGAGGAAGGATCAACAGGAGAAGACAGTGTTGCAAGCTCCAACCACGGGATTTTGATGAGAGGCGAAGCCAATCACTGCTCCACACTGCCTTTAATTCTGTGCTCAAAGGGAGGGACAGAATTCTGTCCTTTTCAGCTTTGGGTACCTCACCTCTAGACTGGTTCCAACATCCTTCTTTCTTTGCCCTGCCCTGCAGGACCCATTGCCCTAAACTTCCAGGAAAAGGAAGATAAAGTGGAGCTGACAAAGCCTGTGAAAACGACATTCATACCTGGAGTCCCCATCATCCCTGGAATTACAAAAGTTCACAGAATCCTTAGAGACCTCAGGAACCCTGGAGTCTATGACAAACTCGGAGCCCACAGAGTCTCCTCAGCTCACAAAGCCCTCTCAAGCCCCACCTACCCCTCTCACTGGTTATCTGTTGAATAGGGTTACTCTTGGACCTGGTCATTGAACCCTTGAAAGCAAACTCTATGATCTGCCGTTTGGGTTAGCCAGAAGAAATATGCCCCATCCTGGGATGGTGTCAAAGGAAGGAAAAATAAATGTGAGACTGTGAAATAAGTCCACCAAGAAGTAGCTTTTGATCCCCTGCTATGTGCCTAATACATGAACCATACAAGAGCCATCACATATGGATTGAATCCTCCCTTGAATGCTTACTGGTTATATGTCTTTGGATACGATCTTTTGCCCACCTCCCCCCCGCCTTCACATTGAACTTCCATATCCTCACTTGAGGTGTACCTGGGTAGAGAGTGAGTGAAAAGTGGTGTCCAGAGATACAAGAGGAGGAAAGACATAATGACATAAACGGCCCGAATGCCAAGATAAGGCATTGGGACTTTTCTGGTAGGGCCTTATCCTGATTCCCTTAGAATGTAAGTTCCATGAGAGCGGAGATCTTGTCTGTCTTATTTTCTACTTTTATCACCAGCACCAGAATGGCTCCTAAAATAGGCTTTCAAAAATGTTTGTCGAATAATTGAATGATTAAGCTGTTGGAAGGTTCAAAGCAAAGTAGAGTGACCAGATATATAGTGAAAGATGATCCTAGGAGTAGTTATTGAGGTGTATTTAGAAGAGGTAAGACTGGAGGCAAAGTGCCCAGTGAGGAAGTTATTGCAATATTTCTTGGCCAGAAAGGAATACAAGGAATGAGAATGGGATTCTGGCATGAGGACGGACCACGGCTGTGTGCTCCCTTCAGATTGGATGACAACCTCATTTTTGAAGCCAGATGCTGATAAGTTTTCAGAGTTTGGGGAAAGTATCATCTCTTTGCTGGGACATTATTTGTGAGTAAATCCAGGGGTTCTCCCTTCGTCACCAGTGAGATGGTCATCCTGTGCTCAGGGTAGGTGTTTATATAAGCCATGCATATATGCACGCAGTTCACACATTTCACAGAAATATCAGCATCCACCGTGCGCCATACAATGAGGCAAAGAAGCCATACACTGGACCTCACAGTCTGCACAAGTACACAGACAATGAAGAAATAAACACAAAATTATAGCCTAAAATGTTGATAAGTGTCAGGAAAAGAGGAAAGAATGCGATGAGAAAGTCTAAGGGACCAGGGGAGGCACCTAGTTTGGACAGAGGGTCGGAGGAGGCCTCTCTGAGAAAGTGACATTTGTGCTGAGACCTGAAGGAGTAGGAGGAGCTAGTCAGAAGGAAAAGCATATTCTAGGCTCTGAGATGGGAGAGGTTTGGTGAGGTCAGGAGCCCAGAGCGGGTCTATGAGGATGGAGCTCAGATTGTGGGGTGAGCTCCCAAGCGGCCAGACCTTTCAGGGCCTCCAAGACTCTGATGAGAAGTTGAGGTTTTTTTGTTTTTTGTTTTTTTATAAATTTATTTATTTATTAATTTATTTATTTATGGCTGCGTTGGGTCTTCGTTGCTGCGTGCAGGCTTTCTCTAGTTGCGGCGAGCGGGGGCTACTCTTCATTGCGGTGCGCGGGCTTCTCGTTGCGGTGGCTTCTCTTGTTGCGGAGCACAGGCTCTAGGTGCGCGGGCTTCAGTAGTTGTGGCACACGGGCTCAGTAGTTGTGCCTCGCAGGCTCTAGACTGCACACTCAATAGTTGTGGCGCACGGGCTTAGTTGCTCCGCGGCTTATGGGATCTTCCCAGACCAGGGCTCGAACCCGTGTCCCCTGCATTGGCAGGCGGATTCTTAACCACTGCGCCACCAGGGAAGTCCCAGTGCCCAGAGTTTTAACACAGTTGGCTACTGCTAGATTTTTGGGGGCATGTATAGATTCTCCCACCCAGGCAGACACCTGGAATCGCCTACCATACAATATTTCAAAGGGGCTTAATTTAAGCCTGCTTCTGGGAGCCACTATCATCCATAGCAGGGCAGCTGGCAAGGCCTCATCCCACGTTAAATTAGTCTCGTCATATTCTAGCAATGCTCCTTTGTAATGTATAATTCAATTCCTCAGCTTTTACTACCTGTGTTTCTGGGTCCTGCCATTCAGAAACAAACAGCTGCTGTGATTCTTCTGTAGTAGGAGTGCAGAAAAAAGCATCTTTCAAGTCCAAAACAGAACCAGCTGTGTTCTCGCAGAATAGTTGTAAGCAGAGTGTATGGATGAGGTACCACAGTGTGCAAATCTTGGACTATTTCATTAATAGCCCTCAAGTCTTGGACAAAGCAATACTCTGTTGAGTTTGGCTTTTTGACCGGGAGGATAGGGGTGTTATTCGGGGACCTGCAAGGTTTAATCAGTCCTGTTTTCAAAAACTTTTCGAGAATTGGCTGAATTCCCTTTTGGGGTCTCTTGCCTCAGAAGGTATTGGTTTTTTGTTTGTTTTTTTTTTAAATTTACTTATTTATTTATTTTTGGCTGAGTTGCATCTGTGTTGCTGCGCACGGCCTTTCTCTAGTTGCGGCAAGTGGGGGCTACTCTTCGTTGTGGTGCGCGGGCTTCTCATGGCGGTGGCTTCTCTTGTTGCGGAGCACGGGCTCTAGGTGCGTGGGCTTCAGTAGTTGTGGCTCGCGGGCTCTAGGGTGTAGGCTCAGTAGTTGTGCCTCACGGGCTTAGTTGCTCTGTGGCATGTGGATCTTCCCAGACCAGGGCTCGAACTCGTGTCCCCTGCACTGGCAGGCGGATTCTTAACCACTGCGCCACCAGGGAAGCCCGAGGGTATTGTTTTAGATTAAGTGTCCCAGGGTCCCTTTTTAATGGGATTTGTATTGGCCATGCAATTTTGGCCTTCCCTGGGGTGCCACACTTCCGGCCTTACCTTTTCATAGACCTCGGGGTAAAGAGCTCAGTCTCCTTTTCTGGGGCGTCCATGAGTGCCATCTGCAGGCTTACAGTGTGCTGTGGTGGGACCCTGATGTCAGGCTGTTCTGGTGAAAAAGTTACTTGAGCATTTAATTTACAAAGGAGATCTCGGCCCAAAAGAGGGATTGGACACGCTGGCGTATATAAGAAGCTGTGTTTCAAGGTGAGGTCCCCTAATTGGCATTCTAGAGGTTGTATGAAAGAACAATTTTGTCCTTCTCCAGAAACTCCTGTGACTGGGATGGATTGAGATGTTTTCTGCGCCACCGTGCTGTTTACCACAGAGTATGTTGCACCCGTATCTATCAGAAAGTCAATCAGCTTGTCCGCCACTGTCAGAGTTCCCCGGGGCTCCTGTGGGGCATCTTCAGAGCGTTGCTCTGTCTCTACCATAGGAGAGGCTCCCGTCTTTCTTTTGTTGTTTTCCTTCTTATTCCTTAGCCGAGCGCCGTCTTTTTTCCAATGCCCTTCCTCCTTACAGTAAGCACATTGTTCCCTCCCCAACGGGGCTCACCTCTCTCCAGGCTACTCGCCTTCCGGGAATCCAGTGCCGCCACCAGATAAGTGGCGTTAAGTCTTGCAAAGAGCTCCTTTCGTTGTTCCCCGTTGTTGAACACTTTAAAAACAACATCTACCAATGGAGAAGGGTTCATTCCAAATGCACCATCTAACTTTGTAATCTTCTTCTTATATCTGGGGCGCTTTGCCCAATGAAGGTCACATTTACCATTCTCGATTTTGGGGGGCCTCAGGGTCTGCATCAGTGTAGCGCCTATAAGCTTGATAAATTCTTTCTAGAAACTCTGATGGATCCTCATTGGGTTTTTGGTGTATCTCTTGAATTTTGTTTAAGCTCTTTTGCCTAGCTACTCCCTGTCAAAGACCCGCTGGGATACACTTCCTGTAACGCTCTAGGTGCGGCGTATCTCCGTTATTAGGTTCGCAGTCAGGCTCAGGAGGAACTGCCAGATTTGCTTCTGGAGTTCCACCTGGGTCCGCTAGATGGCGCTGATGCACTTCCTCTATAGTCTTGTCAGTGACCATCCTCCTTTCATCCCCAGTAAGCATCATATTCATAAGGGTGAGAATGTCCCCCCAAGAGGGATGGTGAGTGACAAAGATAGACGTGAAAAGTTCAGTCATGTGGAGGGGGTCCTCTCGGTATGTAGGGTTATGGTTTTTCCAATTAAATCTGAAACAGCTGATTGGCCATCTGCCTTAAGGCCTCCTACGGGGTATCGGTGCAAGGGAAATTGCCTGCTCCAGAAGTGGCGCCCAGTGCAAACTGGATGCTCTGTCGCATCTTAGATGGTGACACCAAACCAGGTCCCTGTGCCCCAGGGGTTAACACAGAAACTTCTAATCGGTCCCCATAAGTAGGGGAAACAGGAGGTGGTGAAAGGAGTGAATATGTTGGTGGCATGGGGGCAGTCGGAACAACCACTGGTGTAGACTGCTCGGCCACTGGGGGAGCCAGGTTGGCCGGAGGGGGAGGTTAAGTTTTGAAATAATATGTCCTCAGTCTCATTTTCTCCCTCTCCCTCTTGTAGAACAGATTTTCCCTTGGTTTTCCTTTCAGACCACTGTACCATAAGGCGGCAGCTGTCTGACTTCTTTTCCTCCTGATGCAATAGCATAAATTCTTCTACATATGGAATCTCATCATTTATACGTGCTCTTTCACAAAGCAATTGTAATTGCAAGATTGTATAATAAGTGAGCCATTCAAGCGCCATTGCTCTCCTGATCCTAACGTATATTGGGACCACACACTATACAATAGAATATCATCTCTTTCTTAGTCACAGACCCACAACTATATTTTGCCCATTTATTTAAGATACGTCCCAAAGTGCTTTCCTTAGGGACCGATGGAGTATTTCCCATATTTGTTAGTTCAAAAACAACAAAACACAAAAAGCACAAGCAAATTCCAATACCAAAAGCACAGATTCCATCACGAATGAATACAAAACAAAAGCAAAACAAACCAGTTCACAAATCGGGTATAGAGTCCAACAACAATTCCCCTCTTCAACAGGGCACTCCAATCCATGCAAAATAAACTGGCTTTTCCCCTAAAGGAAAAGCCTAAACTGAGAGGGGAGAATTTTCCCGGTTGTACACACCAGAGTTACTTACCCTACTGTATGGAGCCCGTCGGCTCCCAAATGTCGATTCCTGGCTCCAACTGCCAAGTGCTGGGGCAGCCGGTGCCACTTCAGGGGATTTTGAAGGAAAGATCCTCAAGACAAGTGGTCCTGTCAGCTGCTAGGGCCTTACCCGAAAATTCCCCAAGCAGGGCCCACTGGCCACAAGCAGCAAGGCTCTTGGCTAACTTCGTCAAAATTTTTACCGAGCCCAAGCTCACTCTGCTTTACCCCATAACAGGCCAATAAATCAGGAGACAAGTTGTTGGGGCAAGGAATAACGACTTTAATCTGGAAGCCAGCAGACGGAGAAGATGGTAGACTAGTGCCTCAAAAAAACCATCTTCCCTCCGTCCGAATTTGGGCTCCTTTTATACAGAGGAGGCAGAGGGGGAGGGGGAGGGGCCCACTGCAATTCCAACCAGTGACTGAGCGGGACCCCTAACGGTGGCTGACTAATGGTCGTCGCTAACTGTCGCTCACTTGGGGGAGGGGCCCACTGAGACCCCAACCAATGGCTGAGCAGGACCGCTACCGGTCACTAGCTTGACAGCCACGCCCCTGCCACGCCCCTATTACAGGAATAGGTCAGTGATGCGTTTGGACATGAAAATGGAAAGGTGGGTCTTGTTTCGTTCGTGATAAGGGCCTTGGTTACAGGACAGGAAACAAGGGGGTACCAAGGTGCCTCCTGATCAGCCCTGAAGGTCGCGCACTTGGCATTTTGTTCCTTGATCAATGGCTTCCAATCCACCCATCACCTTCTTGCCCAGAAGTACTGGGTTGCAAAAGGAGTGTCATTAACGCTGATGAGATCTGGAGTCTCAAGGTCTAGCAGGGGTTTAGAAATGCCTGCTCAAGAAAGACGATTCTCACCAGGACCGCTAGAGCCCAGGGCACCCAGTAGTGATGGTTGGACGGCTGTTCGGTGCTGGCACAGACAGTAGAGACTCCTGGCGCAAGGTCTGTCCCGATTGGCTCTGGGTGCACTCGCGCATGCTCACTGGCGCGCCTGGGGAGTGGAACTTGGTGGGGACAGGGGGGTGGGGCGGGAACCCCCGGGTGACCTCCTGGGGGTGGGGGGCATTGGAGAGGCTCGGGGACTCCCGGCCGCCTAATGAGCTGGTTATAGGACAGCTAATGAGTTAGCCTTCCTCCATCTTAGTCACTTCCTGGTGAGTTAGTCGTTGTGCCCACGGTTATCCCACGTGTCAGTTCATTGGGCTCATCGTGAGGTGTTAAATCAATCCAACAAGTCGTCCCTCTGGAAAGTAAGTTCTCCAGTCCGTTGTTTCTATAATAGTAAGTTAGCCTGTCACTTGATGTACTCAGCACAAGTCAAGGAGGACACTCAGTTTTCAAGGAAATAGCCAGATGGAGTTGTGCTAAGGAAGGTCTAGGCTGGAACTCTCTGAACCCCAGACAAGGAGGTTAATTTGGAAAAAGAAATGATTATTTAGGGGGAGGAGAAAGGTTGCCCGTGGAGGCAACCCATGGAAGCGCCAAGGCCCAGGGAAGGGAATGAGACCTGGAAGAGATCAGAATTTTCAAGTCTGAAGGACCCTTACATGCTGGGCAATAAAACCCACTCATTTTACAGATGAGGAAAATGAGGGGAATCCAGGGAGGGCACGATACTTGCCTAAAGTACTTTGCTTTCCTGGTAAAACCCTGGCTGGAGCCACCCCAGAGCTCTTCTCAATCTTCAGTCTGAGGTTGTGTATAAATCACTATATTCTCTGAAGCAATTAGATTCTGAAAATTCCTAACTACAATTTTTATTTCAAAAAAAAAATTTTAATATATACTCTGACTGAAAGGAGAACTGGACACATCAACTCTCCCCTCTCAGTAACTGAGCAAGCAGACAAAAAAATCAGAATGGATATAGAATACTATCAACCAAATTGACATAAGTGATATTTATAAAATATTCACCCAGCAATAGTAGAATACACATTCTATTCAAGGGCTCATGGAACATTTACCAAAATAGACCATAACCTGGGCCCCAATACAAGTCTCAACAAATTTAAAGGAATTGAAATCATATAAAGTATGTTCTCTAAGCACAATGGAATTAAACCAGAAATTAATAATAGACAACTAGAAAATCACCAAATATCTGGAAACTAAACAATGCACTTCTAAACAACTGATGGGTCAAAGAAAAAAATCACAGGGTGTGTTAGATTTTGAGGGCTGCCATAAAAAAGTACTGCAAACTGGGTGGCTTAAAACAACAGAAATTTATCGTCTCATAGTTCTGGAAGCTGGAAGTCCAAAAATCAAGGTGTTGGCAGGGTTGGTTCCTTCTGAAGTCTCTGAGAGAGAATCTGTTCCCTGCCTGTCTTTTAGTTTGTGGTGACGACTGGTAATCCTTGGCATTCCTTGGCTTGTAGATGCAACACTGCAATCTCTGCCCTCATCTTCACACGGCCTTATCCACGTGTGTTGGATGTGTGTTTCTGCATCCAAATTTCCCTCTTCTTATAAGGACACCGGTTGTGTTGGAGTAGGGCCCACTCCAAAGGTAATCTGCAAAGACCCAGTTTCAAATTAGGTCACATTCACAGGTATGTAGGGTTAGGGTTTCAACACAACCTTCTTGGGGGCACAATTCAACCCATAGCACAAAACTGGAAAATATTTAGAATTGAATGTATTTTTAAAACAACATATCAAAAGCTATAAGATGCCACTCAAGCAGTGCTTAGACTAGAAAAAAAAAAGGGGGGGGGGCTCAAATCCATGGTAAGAGCTGCCGCTTTAAGAAAAGAAGGAGGAAAAGAGTGAGATCTCTGCGGCGCCCCCGGGCGCTGCTTCAGAGCCTTGGTTACAGTCTGCCGAGCCCAGCCGCCACTCTCTGTGGGGAGGGGCCACCCAGCCGGGGTCTCACTTTAGGAGCCCTCCCTAGGCTTCCCAGGAGAGGGTGGAGACAGTGACCAAAGGAACTGGGTTCTGGCGCTGCCCCAAGCCGGCCACTTACACCCCAGGGACCTGCGAGCTGCTCAGAGCGATGTTGAAGGAATCCAAACTGACAAACTTCCAACAGCGCCACATCGTGGACACCATGAAACGAGGAGACACTCTCCCACTACAATGCAGCCCAACTTCCAGCCAGAGGGTCTTGCCTTCCAAGCCGCCGGCCTCAGCCATCTGCTTGCCTCCCATCCTGGCCTCCCGGTCCCACCTCCGGACTGCCAGCATGTGCCAAGCCAACGGGACCTACAGCCGGGAGCAGTTGAAGCCTCAAGCCACCCGAGATCTGGAGAAGGAGAAGCAAAGACTCCAAAATATTTTTGCCACCGGGAAGGAGCCAGAGGAACGGAAAAGAAAGCCCCCTCCTGTGCGACAGGAGGACCCAGCCCCTGAGCTGGACCGGTGTGAAGAATTGGTGAAGGAAATCCAGGAGAGGAAAGAATTCCTGGCTGACATGGAGGCCCTAGGGCAGGGCAGACAGTACCGAGGGATCATCCTTACTGAAATCTCCCAGAAACTACAGGAACTGGAAGACCTTGACCACAAGAGGAGTGAGGAACTTAGGAAGGCTCTTGCCACCACTTAATCTGCCTCCGGAGGGGGGCGGGGGAACCCAACCTCCACCACTGGAGCCCACCCCCTTGCCAAGCAGGGTCACCCCCAGGTCAGCCCACCCACCCCGGCCTTCAGCCATGTAAATGGTTGTATAGCACTGCCCCCGCCTAGGGTACCCTGGACATAGACAGCACCCTAGAAAATGGACCGCATCTCAGAAAATGAGCTGATTCTCCTTGAGGCTGTGCCCAGGGATCCTTGGTCAGCTGAGCCTCTGAGACCCGTCACAGATACAGACACAGACACACACACGAGTCTCTTCTTGGGGAAAGAGCCCCACACACAGTGAAAACAAGGATCCAGGTCTCACCATCTTGGGTGTGTGTCTAAGGGCATCCACTGGGCCCCCTTCCCACCGCCTCCCCCACTGCCTGTCTCTGTGTCCGGCACATTAGGTTTCCTGAACTTAGTAATGAATATGATTCCTTTCTTCCTACCTGTCTTAGGACCTACTTATTTGACTTCTTGCAGTTTTGGGCAAATATTTAACTACTATGATTAACTGGCTAATAAAACACATTTAACGTAAAAAAAGAAAAGAAAAGAAAAGGAGGAGGAGGAGGAGATGAAGAATGAGGAGGAGGAGGAGAAGGGCAAATTAAACCTGAAGCAAGCAGGAGGAAAGAAATAAGAGAAAGCAGAAATCAATTAAATTAAACACAGAAGCAACTGACACTGCAGAAATACAAAGGATCATGAGAGATTACTACAAGCAACTATATGCCAATAAAATGGACAACCTGGAAGAGATGGATAAATTCTTAGAAATGCACAACCTTCCAAGACTGAACCAGGAAGAAATAGAAAATATGAACAGACCAATCACAAGCACTGAAATTGAAACTGTGATTAAAAATCTTCCAACAAACAAAAGCCCAGGACCAGATGGCTTCACAGGCGAATTCTATCAAACATTTAGAGAAGAGCTAACACCTATCCTTCTCAAACTCTTCCAAAATATAGCAGAGGGAGGAACACTCCCAAACTCATTCTATGAGGCCACCATCACTCTGATACCAAAACCAGACAAAGATGTCACAAAGAAAGAAAACTACAGGCCAATATCACTTATGAACATAGATGCAAAAATCCTCAACAAAATACTAGCAAACAGAATCCAACAGCACATTAAAAGGATCATACACTATGATCAAGTGGGGTTTATCCCAGGAATGCAAGGATTCTTCAATATATGCAAATCAATCAACGTGATACACCATATTAAAAAATTGAAGGAGAAAAACCATATGATCATCTCAACTGATGCAGAGAAAGCTTTTGACAAAATTCAACACCCATTTATGATAAAAAAAACCTCCAGAAATTAGGCATAGAGGGAACTTTCCTCAACATAATAAAGGCCATATATGACAAACCCACAGCCAACATCATCCTCAATGGTGAAAAACTGAAACCATTTCCACTAAGATCAGGAATAAGACAAGGTTGCCCACTCTCACCACTATTATTCAACATAGTTTTAGCCACAGCACTCAGAGAAGAAAAAGAAATAAAAGGAATCCAAATTGGAAAAGAAGAAGTAAAGCTGTCACTGTTTGCAGATGACATGATACTATACATAGAGAATCCTAAAGATGCTACCAGAAAACTGCTAGATCTAATCAATGAATTTGGTAAAGTAGCAGGATACAAAATTAATGCACAGAAATCTCTTGCATTCCTATACACTAATGATGAAAAATCTGAAAGTGAAATTAAGAAAACACTCCCATTTACCATTGCAACAAAAAGAATAAAATATCTAGGAATAAACCTACCAAAGGAGACAAAAGACCTGTATGCAGAAAATTATAAGACACTGATGAAAGAAATTAAAGATGATATAAATAGATGGAGAGATATACCATGTTCTTGGATTGGAAGAATCAACATTGTGAAAATGACTCTACTACACAAAGCAATCTACAGATTCAATGCAATCCCTATCAAACTACCAATGGCATTTTTCACAGAACTAGAACAAAAAATTTCGCTATTTGTATGGAAACACAAAAGACACCGAATAGCCAAAGCACTCTTGAGAAAGAAGAACGGAGCTGGAGGAATTAGGCTCCCTGACTTCAGACTATACTACAAAGCTACAGTAATCAAGACAGTATGGTACTGGCACAGAAACAGAAATATAGATCAATGGAACAGGATAGAAAGCCCAGAGATAAACCCACACACATATGGTCACCTTATCTTTGATAAAGGAGGCAAGAATATACAATGGAGAAAAGACAGCCTCTTCAATAAGTGGTGCTGGGAAAACTGGACAGCTACATGTAAAAGAATGAAATTAGAACACTCCCTAACACCATACACAAAAATAAACTCAAAATGGATTAAAGACCTAAATGTAAGGCCAGGCACCATCAAACTCTTAGAGGAAAACATAGGCAGAACACTCTATGACATAAATCACAGCAAGATCCTTTTTGACCCACCTCCTGGAGAAATGGAAATAAAAACAAAAATAAACAAATGGGACCTAATGAAACTTAAAAGCTTTTGCACAGCAAAGGAAACCATAAACAAGACTAAAAGACAACCCTCAGAATGGGAGAAAATATTTGCAAATGAAGCAACTGACAAAGGATTAATCTCCAAAATTTACAAGCAACTCATGCAGCTCAATATCAAAAAAAAGAAACAAACAACCCAGTCCAAAAATGGGCAGAAGACCTAAATAGACATTTCTCTAAAGAAGATATACTACAGATTGCCAACAAACACATGAAAGAATGCTCAACATCATTAATCATTAGAGAAATGCAAATCAAAACTACAATGAGGTATCATCTCACACCGGTCAGAATGGCCATCATCAAAAAATCTACAAACAATAGATGCTGGAGAGGGTGTGGAGGAAAGGGAACCCTCTTGCACTGTTGTGAGAATGTAAATTGATACAGCTACTATGGAGAACAGTGTGGAGGTTCCTTAAAAAATTAAAAATAGAACTACCGTATGACCCAGCAATCCCACTACTGGGCATATACTCTGAGAAAACCATAATTCAAAAAGAGTCATGTACCAAAATGTTCATTGTGGCTCTATTTACAATAGCCAGGACATGGAAGCAACCTAAGTGTCCATCAACAGATGAATGGATAAAGAAGATGTGGCACATATATACAATGGAATATTACTCAGCCATAAAAAGGAATGAAACTGAGTTATTTGTAGTGAGAAGGATGGACCTAGAGACTGTCATTCAGAGTGAAGTAAGTCAGAAGGAGAAAAACAAATACTGTATGCTAACACATATATATGGAATCTAAAAAAAAAAAAAACTGGTCATGAAGAACCTAGGGGCAAGACGGGAATAAAGATGCAGACCTACTAGAGAATGGACTTGAGGATATGGGGAGGGGGAAGGGTAAGCTGGGACAAAGTGAGAGAGTGGCATGGACATATATACACTACCAAATGTAAAATAGATAGCTAGTGGGAAGCAGCTGCATAGCACAGGGAGATCAGCTAGGTGCTTTGTGACCACATAGAGGGGTGGGATAGGGAGGGTGGGAGGGAAGGAGATGCAAGAAGGAAGAGATATGGAGACATATGTATATGTATAACTGATCCACTTTGTTATAAAGCAGAAACTAACACATTGTAAAACAACTATACTCCAATAAAGATGTTTAAAAAAAAATTAACCTTCCAGAATTGGAAACAATTAAATTTTCAATAAAGTGACTTTTTCATTAAAAAAAAAAACACAGAAGCGATACAGAAAAATCGGTTGAAACCAAAAGCTTTTTCTTTAAAAAAAAAAAAAAAAAAACCCAATAAAATTGATAGACCTTAAGTAAACTGACTGAGAAAAAGACAGAAGACACAAATTTTGAATACCAGGAATGAAAGAGTAGTTATAACCACAGATCCTAAAGACATTACAAGGATAATAAGGAATATATTTTTCAGAAGAGAACCTTTCCAAGCACTGGGAAGGACACAAAGATGTATTTGATGTAGGGCCTTTTCTCAAGGAGCTCACTCTTGGATAGATTCCCTGGTAGGGTATTTCATCAGTTTCCCAACAAAAGCAGTAACCAAATGAAGAAGCGTGTGGTAGACTGTGCAGGTTTGTGTAGCAACTCCACAAGGCTGTCAGGGAACAAGGATCCCTATACTGTTGTCAATAATATCCTCAGTCTGTGGCTTTGATCTACATGGTTCCTCACGGTTGCCAGACGGCTGCTCCACTCCCAGTATCACATCTATATCCCAGGGAAAAAGAAGAAGAAAAGCAACAAGAAGAAAGTAGTGGTGCTAATATCAGAAAACCAGAACTCCCCAAAAGTCTCCAGCAGATAGCCTCAGACATTTGGTATTTCAAGTAGGCAAGTCGCTCAAAATATTTGCTTAATAATAAATCTAACAGCAGAGTCTGTGGTTTTTATTTTTGCATTGTCTACGTGGGAGAAGAGAACAGTACCATCCTACAGATAGGTATACAATTTAAGAAACAGAGATGTCAATTACAATGTTATTGTTACCAGAGCAAGAAATTATCAAGTAAGACAACCGGTCAGAATTCCATTTTATTTGGATATCATTTTCATAAGACATGGAATAATTTCTAATGTCTTTGGAGTATTGTAAGGCCGCTTTGTTTGAATTGTTCTTCCAAGGGTGGGTTTATATCAACAGAGAACAGAACAAATCAGTACCAGTCTTGAATATTCATATGAAACTGTATATTGCAGAGAACATAAATTATGTTCTTATAAGCATTCTCAGTTTTGCACAATATCAAATCAGACTCCCTGAACTCTTTTATAACACAAAACCGTATCTTTTGATTTATAGCTGCAGGGGAAGGGAACATCTTCAATTCTTTCTGAGACATGTTTCCTTTATCATGAACACTTATTTAAAAAAAAAAAAAAAACGAGCTCTCAAATTTCATTAGCTAGTATTATATGCAAAAAACAGACCTTCAGAGCTCAATTGTGATGGCAAAAAATGGGGTAACGGCTCAATAGAATTCTATTTGGTGATAATAATTTAATAACATTTTTCTTGTACTTGCTTCGTTGGCCAGAACTATGTCACATGGCCAGCCCTAGATGTAAAGGAGGAAGGGAAATAGGTTTTTTTTTTAAACTGATAACTTCACCAACTGAACAAATTTGAAATAATAAGAACATACAAGAAGGTAAATATCAGGCAACTCTTGGGTTCTGCCTGAGACATTGCCCTAAAAGAGATGAATATATAGAAGTGCTGAAGACAGTCTGAGAAAAGAGGCTTTTTTGTGGTTGTGAGGATCCAGGAAGGCTACCAGGAGGAAGTTACATTTGACCTGGGCTAGAAAGAGAGGTATGATTTGAATGTGGGCAGAGGGGAGAGTTGCAGAAGGATGCCATGAAAAAGGGAGTGGCCCAAGTAAACATACAGAGGTAGGAATGCACGGAGTAGATGTGATATATATGTATACATACTTGTTTCTCTTAAGCTTGCAAAGAATGGCAGAAAGGGGAGAAGTAGAGATAGGGCAAGTGTGAGCCCAAATCATGGACAGCCTTGATGCAAGGCAAGGGAGTTTGGAATTTATCTTGCCAGCGTAGAAATGTCTTTTATCACTCAAATGTCTCTTAAATATACCCCATCCTCTCCATCCCCCATAGCCACTGGGCCAGCTCAGGCCACATCATCTTTCTCTTGAACTATTGCTTCCTCCTCAACGCAGACCATAGAGACCTTTATAACATCCACACCTGTTGTCTGCCACCCCCCCAACCATGGTTCAAAACCTTTCCATGATTTCCATGACTTCCCCATCGACTTGCGAAAAAGCCCAAGCTCCTCAGCCTGGCATTTGAGACCCTTTAAAGGGAGAAGGGGCTGGGGGTGAAGACTAGAGGAAAGAGAAGAAAGCAGACATGGTCTTGAGGCTCCACAGAGAGTCAGGGGGAACCTTCCCTGTCCCTGTTCTTGAAGCTGCTCAGCCTCTGGTCCCCTGAGTCTCCTAATTCACAGGTGGACAGACCTTAAGGGTGATCGCAGAGATAAGAATCCCCAGTAAACAGTGAATTTATTTCTACCTCCACCTTCTGCTTCTTACTGCTGCTCCTCTCCTCTTGCCTTCCAAATCCTGCGCTCCAGGACGTGTGGACCTGAGACCAAGAGTTAGCAGCATAATAGGTCCTGATCCTCTCTTGTCCCTGAGAGCCTGTTGGTGCTGATGGTACGACCACTGTTATGGCTGGGTAAGTGGAATGAGAGGCAGGGTGGGAGGTGGTTGAGAAAGCCAAGGAAGTGCCAGGGTGGGTGTGGGTGCGGGGGTGGAAGCTGGGCTGGGCTGAGGTCAGGTGAAGTGGAATTCAGCAGAACTGTTCTATTCCTGGTTACAATTTATTTATTTATTTACTTATTTATTTATAAATTTATTTTATTTATTTATTTATTTTTGGCTGCGTTGGGTCTTCGTTGCTGCACGCAGGCTTTCTCTAGTTGCGACCAACAGGGGCTACTCTTCGTTGTGGTGCACAGGCTTCTCATTGCAGTGGCTTCTCTTGTTGCAGACCACGGGCTCTAGGCACACAGGCTTCAGTAGTTGTGGTACGCAGGTTCAGTAGTTGTGGCTCACGGGCTCTAGAGCGCAGGCTCAGTAGTTGTGGCTCACGGGCTTAGTTGCTCCGCGGCATGTGGGATCTTCCCGGACCAGGGCTCGAACCCGTGTCCCCTGCATTGACAGGCGGACTCTTAACCACTGCGCCACCAGGGAAGTCTCCCCTGGTTATGATTTATTATAGCAAAAGAACAGAGACTAAAATCAGCAGAGGGAAGAGCACATAAGGCGGGACCTAGGAGAGACCAGACGCCAGTTTCCAGTTGTCATCTCCCAGTGGACAGCACCCCTCCTCTCCCAGCAACAAAGTATGGGAAACTCACCAGACCTTGGTGTCCAGGGTTTTTATTGTGGCTCGATCGCATAATCATGGCAGACCACCCCCTTGGCCGACCTTTGTCTGCAGCCCCTCCAGAGATCAAATTGATACTGCATAGCCCAAGTCTTCCCCTAAATCATGCTTTTAGCATAGACTGTTTGGTGTGGCCCGAGGGCCCAGGTAAACCAAGACACTGGTCATTACTAGACAGAACATTGCAAGGGCCCAGAGCTTCCCACCCAGAACCTGGGCGAGAGCCAAGCCTTTCTAGGGTAAGATTAATCCTTTAATGCACAGGTAGGATACTATAGGACACGAGGTGAGTCTTTTTCAACTTGAATCTCTCCCCACAGGATTACTTTTTCATAGGTTGGTAGAAGTCAAGAAGATACCAATGGAAGAGAGCCTGTGCTCTGCAATCTCTTGTGTATTTGAATTTCCCAAAGAATCCCCAAGCAGCTCCATGACCCTGGCCTCCTGGCTCAGTAAAAGCATCAGCTCCCCTGTAGCTACGAATCAACCCAATGCTGCCATAGATGGTAACACCAAGGACAGATCCCACACTATTTGGAGTCTCGAAGAGCAAGAATGTACTCAGCTGATCCACGACATACTCAAAAGGGACAACAGGACGTACTTACTCTATGCAGATCTAGGAGAACACACGAGTGCTTTGCTGAGGGAGAATATTGATCTCTCCGTGTCAGGTGACATTCAATCTCATACAATGGATGGTTTGGAAAGAAGGAACTCCAGAAGGCGTTCTGGTAATTGTGTGGCTTTTGCTTCACCTGGTTCCGGGCTTTACAAAATCTTAGGTATTTCATTTTTACAACCATAATACAACTCAATTGGCACAGCTGATAACTTTTTCCCCCGAATAGGAATGGCAAAGAGGGGGGGAAGTGACTTGCCCAGCAGTACCCAGCCAGTAAGAGTTGGGGGTGTAAATGATCATAGATCAGCTGGGAAGGGGCAGAGCCTAAGGGAAGAGATGGATTGGGAGGGAGAAGGCAGAGTAGGAGGGAGTAGGCTAAGAGACAGGTAAAGAATCGAAGGCTATGTAGATCCTCAGAAAATTCACTCATCCTGTCTTGAAAGTCAAGGTTCTGGTTCAAGCTCTGCCACCTTAAGCAACTCTCTTCAGTTTGCTCACCTAGACCCTGAGGTGTGCCCCTTCCATATAGAGAAGGGAAATATACTTGTGAAAAGCCACCCAATGATAACAATCCCAGCTTCTATGAGGTGGTTGGATTAAGGGAGGGGTACCAAATGAGCTAATGGGTGGTAAAGCACTTTGCAACCTGGAACACTGTTCATCACTGAAGTGTCCATGAGGGTCCCTTGTCTCCAAGTTTTGGGTCCAATCTGTCTCTCTCCTCCAGACCTGACCCAGAAACCAGGGCGCCACATCCCAGAGATTCTTGCAGCTGGGGGACGTATGTCCTTGGCCTGTGCCTTCAGAAGCACCTGCAAAGAAACCAAAGCCCTCTTCCTCTCCCGGAAAAGGCCCAATATGTCCTCTAACACAGACGGCTCCAACAACTCCTCCTCCTTGGTGCTGCACTTCACCCTGAAGCCTAAGGACCATGGCACCACTCTCGGATGTCATCTGAACTTCTCCCCAGCTAACCTGACCGGGAGTAGCATGGTCTGCCTCCAGGAGGCCTGTGAGTGCTGGTGGGCAAGGGAAAATCCAGAGTCTGTGAGGAACGGTGGGCCCAAGAGAAAGACCTAAGTCCTGGGCTGGGGGACAGGAACAGTCTGGGGCGCTGTCTCCTCTTCCCCTAAGTTCTGGGCTGAAAGGCCAGAGGTAAGAGCTGAGGCTGATTCTGAGGCAGGTGAGGAGAGAAGATGAAGGGGAGCTAGTCTGAGTCCCAGCCCCTCTGGGCTTCCGGAAAGTCTTTCTGAAGCCCCATGTGCATCACAAATAAGGAGAAGGCTGGGTCCTGGAGGAAGCAGAGAAGGGAAGTCAGGATGCTTGCTGACTCTTGACCCTGCTTCCCTACAGCCCCCGCCAGGCTGCTTTATTCTTCTTGTTCCTTGGAGAAGACTCTGCAGTGCAACTGTTCCTTCCACGGGACCCCCACGCCCTCCGTGCAGTGGTTGATGGGAGGTGTTCCCGTGGGTCTGAACAACATGAATAACATCCTGCAGGTGACTTTTAGCATAATTGCCCCTTGGGCCAACAGCACCATCAGCCTCCTCGGGGAGCCTGAAATAGTCACGGGCCTCCACTGTGAGGGGAAGAACCAATACGGAATCCATACTTCAAGCATCTTCCTCATAACAGGTAAGTATACAGGGGTCTAGTTACCGGGCTAGAATGACAACACCTAGGGACCAGGATGAGGCTGGGTACAGAGCCAGAGGAAAGAGTCGTGGCTCAGAATTTACAGCCATAGGAGGAAAACTACTCTCACTTCCCTCTGATTCCAGATAAGAATTCAGTTTCCAGTGCGTTCGTGAAAGGGCTGATCGGGGCGTTGTGTATGGGTCCATTACATCAGCACTGTTCTTCTTCTTCCTTGTCCTCCTTGCGTGAGTATCAAGTTAAAATTCAACAGCAAGCCTTCCCCAAAGCCTACCACATTTATTTACATTCTTTATTTCCTACCTTATGATTCGTCCAGTTAATTCAGCTCTGTCAGTTTTCTTGATACAGACGCTTACATCGTTAAATTTCAGCCATTCTTCTTTTCCAGTTTTCCATTTAAGGCTATAAATTTCCCCATAAGCATGACTGTAGCTGAATCTCACAAATTTTAATATAAAGTCTTCTATTATCTTTTGGTTAAAATATCTCTAATTTCCATTATTATTTTTTGACCCATAGAGGTTTTTTTTAGAGGCATCAATATTTTCTAATAATCCTCATTTCTTTATTTCTATTTAACTCCAATAAGGTCAAAGAATATGCTATGCATGATTTCAGTTCCTTATTTCTTTGTGACAGAATTTTTGTTTAGTTTATATAAATAAATATTCCAAGGTGGGCTTGAAAAGAATATGCATTCTACGCTTGTTGAATGCAGTGTTTTATATAAATATTATATATATGTACATGTATATATATATATATCCTTTAAACCAAATTTATTAGTCATGTTGTTTAAATCTTTTCGAGCTGTACTGTGAGTTCTGCTTGGTGCCCTTCTCTACACTTCATCTCGCATCCCTGAACCCCTCTCTTACCTGGCTGACGTTTACTCATTGTTTAGGACTCAGCTCACAGCTCTTCCATCATGTGCTCCAGGAAACCTTCCCTGGTACCTGAGCTGGGTGCCTTTTCAGGGCCCCCATAGCCATCTGGGCTTTGGGGTATTAGCACTAATGGTTTCACTCTGATGTGACTAAGTGTGGATATCTTTTTTTGTTTGTTGTTATATTTGTTTGACCTCTTTAATCTCTGCGTTGGTGTCTTTTATCAGTCCTGGAAAAGTCTCAAACATTCTTTCATATATGCCTCTGCCCTTTCCTTTCACTATGGGATTCTCATTTAATATTTGTCAAAGCTTCTTTCTCTTTTTTTTTTCCCTCTAACCTTGTCTCCTGTATTTTCCAAGGATATAGACAAGTAAACAAGTGCTGGGTTAGAGGCCTGCACGAGGAAGATACTAAGGGAAACTTACCCCTTCAGCATCTCCTTATCCCTTGGGAGCAAGCATCAATACTGCCCAGAAATCCGTCAGCCTACCTCTAGTCAGCCCTTTCCAACATAGCACTCTGTCAGTACTACAAATGTTTTCCTTTTTCCCCCAACTCTCTTATCTCTTCTCCTCTCACTCTTAGCAATAAGGTTTCCCTACTTCGCAGGAAAAAAGCAGCTCCCCAAACCTACAGAGTTATTTACCATGGGCACTGATGATTTACTCCTTGCCTTTTTCAGAGAAAGAGGCGTCCCTTTTCCCGTCCAAGGTTAGCCCTACCTCCTTTGCTTGGGAATCCATCTCCTTCACACTCCATTAATCATTCCTCCTGTCTCTTAAATTATCAATCACTATTTCTTCACTGGCTCTTTCTCTGAATCATATAAGCATGTCCAAATCTCTCCCACCTCAGCCCCACAAACTCCTTCTATGTACCATCCAATGTTTAAAATCCAATAGCAGATGTTCTTTTTCTGGTTCACCTTTAAGTGGCATTTATCACTGGGTGGCCATTTGTGATTGGATCCTACCCAGTGGCTCCTTTCCAGAGGGAAGAAATATGGCAAAGCCATCTTCTGAAAGTGATGTGGGTGGGAGCAGGGATGAGGGGTAGAGAATTAAGAAGTGTGGTTAGGTGTGGTTAGAATAGCCACTGAGGAGAATAATTGGGATCTGTACAAGGACAAGGAAAACACTTGGTAAGCAGCAGCAAAGGCCCAGCAGTGACTGGAGATGATTAATTTTTTTTTTGGAGATTATTAATTGTTAATGGCACCAAGCGTCATTGCCCTGTGATATTTCCTCCCACCAGTGGTCATTGGAAAGAAAGAGTAGATGGTGGCATTGATCTAGGTTTGGGTCTTTGCAGGCAGGGTCCCATAGAAGGGTGATGGGGTGGGGGAAAGGGAGGCAGGGAGGCTGGAGGGAGAGAGCACTTCAAGTGGGCAACCAGTTGTACCCTGTGGGGTTGGGAAAGAAGGGAAACCAAGAGGGTCTTCACAGGTGCTAGAGAACATGGTGTCTTGGCCTTGAAGTTTCCACCTGTGGGATCAAAGAAGAGGAGCACGAGATTGGAATGACAGCACAGGAAAGCTGATAGAGTAGAACCAGGGAGAGCATGGGGGCATTGGGGTTCATATTTTCACAGGTGGAAAACTTTGGAGGATAATGGAAACTTGGTGGTTATTAAGGGAGATAAGTTGCATTAGTCAGAAGTCTTCCAGTTGTGGGTGACAAGAGCTGAACTCAACAAGTTCAAGAGAACTTGATGACAGTTCTGGTTGCTTGTTGTCATAATCTCCTGGCCCTATTACCTAAGCCATGATTTTAAGCCATGATCGTTTTAATGTATCTCACAATTTCATAGATCAGGAATGTGGGTAGGACCCAACTGGATGAGTCTTCTGCCCTCCTGTGCCATCTACTGAGGTCACGTGGTGGTCGTTAGCTAGCAGCTGGGCTGGGCTGTGGCATTTTGATGGGAACCGTCAGAAGATTGCTGGGCCCCTCTCCCTTTCCATGGAGTCTCAGGGCCTCTCATCGTGGTCTCTTCCAAGGCATAAGTTGCCAGTCCCGTTTAGGGCTAGACCTGGAATTGACAGTGTCATTTCTGCCATATTCTTTTACAAAAAGTCATAAGCTAGTCAAGATTCAAGGGGAGAGGAAATAAACCCCACCTCTCCATGGGAGGAGTGCCCAAAACTTACAACTGTGAAAAGACTAAGGGAACTCTCTGTACACTGATATGCACAAATATGCCAGGAATATTGAGAAAGAAAAAAGATGCAGAAGAGATTTCTCTAGGGAATTCCCTGGCTGTCCAGTGGTTAGGACCCCGTGCTCTCACTGCCGAGGGTGTGGGTTCGATCCCTGGTCGGGGAACTAAGATCTCACAAGCTGTGCAGCACAGCCAAAAAAATATTTTTTTAATTAAAAAAACAAAAGATTTGTCTATAAAAAAAATTGCATACGTATCGGGACTTTAGGGGGCCAGGAGAGAAGCAGAGGAAAGGCACAGTCATGAAGGGCCACCAGGCTGGAGGGCTGGGACTTTGTCCCGGGGGACACGGGGGCGCCATGGGAGGGCTGTGAACAAGAGGCTGGGAAGAGGGTCCAGGCCAAGGGAGTAGGGTCTTGGATCCCCATTTGATGAGGGGAGGCGACGCTGGTCACAGAACCAGCAAACGGAGGGAAATTTGGTCTTCTGACCCCCAGCCCAGGGCTCCTTCTGGGAACCAGGGGGTACTGAGCACAGCATTAACCATGGAGCTCACTGCCTTAGAATGAAGATGCGTAAGTGGTGGGAGGAGAGTCATATTCCCATGGCCAATGAGGCCCTGATCCTCAAGAAACCAGAGCTGCTGGAGGAGCCAGAAACACCCAAGGAGTCTGAAGCTGAAACCTCACCTGCTTCTGTCAGAGGTAAGTCCCTGGGCTGGGCTGCTGCACAGCTGAGGCCACCAGAGGGCACGCGTTAGACACAAAGATGCCCAGAGCCCCCGGATACCTGGTAACCGGCCGGGAGACCCAGGGCTCAGCCAAAGCAGAGCATCTGTCTGCTTCTTCAAGCCGAGGCCCCATTCCAGCAGCCAAGCCCCCTGTGCCCCAGATGGTGACGACCCTGAGGGGTCCCAGCCCCTACCTGCTGCCCCGCCCACAGGCAGCCCTTGCCCCACCAGGAAAGGAGAGCAAAATCTAGAAGGGGGCTTATGAGTCTGCTTGTGCTGCCATAAGAAAGCACCACAGACTTGGGGGCTTAAACAACAGAAATTTATTTTTTCACGATTCTGGAAACTACAAGTCCAAGATCAAGGTGTGGGCAGGGTTGATTCCTTCTGAGGCCTCTCCCCTTGGCTCGTAGACAGTCATCTTCCTCTTGTGTCCTCACGTGGTCACCCTTCTGTGTATGTCTGTGTCCTAATCTCCTCCTTATTGAGGGCACCAGTCCTATTGGATTAGGGCCCACCCACGTGACCTCATTTTACCTCATCTCTTTAAAGGCCGTGTCTCCAAACAAAGTCACATTCTGAGGTGCTGAGGATTAGGGCTTCAACGTATGGATGGGGTGAGGCGGGGAAGGGACACAATTCAGCCCATAACAGAGGCTTCAAGGAGCTAATTGGATCCCTCCGTTTGTGGGAGACCCTTCAAGGGGAAGGGGCTTGCCCACGGCAGAGGGATGCCAGGATCTGGTTCTCCCACAGTCTAGGGCTCTTGAGAGCGAAAGAAGACCGCAGACACGTGAACTCCAGGACAGATCAAGCCCAGCACGTGGCTCACAGCCGCCTAGATCCAGCGGCCGGGGCAGACCCGCGCAGACCCGCAGGGCAGGAGTGGCGGCTACAATTCAGAAGCTAAGACCAGAGGTCCTGCCCAGCAGTCACCCATTCACTGAGCAGACACCCCCCCAGGCCTCCTGTCCGCCCACACGCCTGCTCCCTGCCCTGGAGGAGCGAGGTCTGGACCGGCCTCCGTCACCCAGGAGCACAGGTGAAATACAAGAACCCTGTAGGGGGCAGTACTAGGGTATGGGCTGTTACCATGGCAGAGGCCACATGGGGCCCTGTGAACCAGAGTGACAGCGACCACCGACCAAGTCCAGCCCCAGCATTCTACAGGGAGAGAAACTGAGACCCGCAGAAGGGAAGTGAGACCCTATAGGTCCCTCCGCAGGGACTCTGGGGATCCTCCCCATCCCCACACGGCAAACGGGGAAACTGAGGCTCACAGCGCCCCAGGCCACACAGCAAGACCTTGCCCCGCTCAGGACCCCTGGGTCCCTGGAGCAGCTGTCCGGGTCCCTGATCATTTCCTCCCAACCTTGTAAGTCTCCAGTGCAGAGGCTGCAAACTCAAGCCCACAGGAGCCAGGCGGGTAGCAAAACAAGTGCCTGGCGGGACCGCATGCACCTTGAGAGCAGGTGCCCCACCTGAAGGGGCCGCCCCGCAGCCGCCGTCTCCACTCCCACGCCTTCCACCACCCACCCGCCCCGAGCAGGAATAGGATCTCTATGGCCGGATCTGAGGGGGGTTTTTTCCCCAGAGATCCAGATTTCCGTGGGAAATTTCTGGATTCACACACGTTGGTAATCGGGACCATGTTTTTTAAAAAAACAGCATGGGCCCAGGAAAAGCCATACGTGGGCCTCTCATTTGCAAATCTCATCAGAAGCACAGACGTAGAGGGTCTCCCTTTCTCTAAACCCAACCCCTGCCAACAGGAGGTGTCCTTAGTCAGAGTTCAAACACCTCAGGCCAAGCGCAAACAGAACCCCCGGCTCAGGGCTGGGAGGATGAGGACGAGTTCCCGGGGGAGAGGGAAGATCCAGGAAGTCATTCACTCGCGCTGCCACGAACGTCCCCGGAGGCCTCCCGTGTGCCAGCTCCCGGAGGGAGGGCCCGGAGATGAGTCGGATCCAGGTCCTGCCCGCAAGGAATCCAGGTTGTCACAGCCTGCGCGGCCAGGGGCTGTGTACAGGGAGCCTCTGGGAGGGCGGGGGGCCGGCACTGGGGAAGGGGGGGCGGCTTGACCTCACCTGAGGAGCTGGAGCGGTGCCACCTGAGCTGGGAGGGCTGATGGCAGTCCAGGCACAGTAAGCCACAGGATCAAAACCAGGGGGCACCCAGGGGGCTTGGAGCGCTCCAGCCAGGGCAGGACAAGCAGAAGGTCTTGGCAGGGGGCAGACGACAGGGAGAAACAAGCCAGGCAAGGTGCCACTGGCTGCGCCTGGATGAGGCTCCCTGCAAACAGGCCTCAACCTTCACCCAATCCACTCTCAGGAGAATCAAGAGGGGCCGTGCCTGGCCGGCTCCCCCCACCCTCCAGGACGAACCGGGTGGAGAAGCCAGAGCTGGGGTATTGCATTAAAAATATATATATGCAGCTTATGAGCTTATGACCTGCTAACTGGGGAGGCAGAAGCCACCCATACGGGGCTGGCATATGGCCCCCTCAGCATCCAGCTCCCACTTCGGGGAAGGTGCGGTTTCAATAGCGCCACAGGATTTTGGTGACTTACAGATCCCAGACGCAAGGGGGCGCGGTTGAGCCGGGGAAGGGCAGTCCTCCATCCCCGGGCACTGGCAAGCCCGAGATCGCGGGGTAGCAGCACCTATTACTTGTAAGGTGGTTGGGGCCAGGTCACTAACTGTTCTCGGGCTCAACTCTAAGTGGTTATTTTATTTTTTTATTTTTATTTTTTTTTAATAAAGTTATTTATTTATTATATTTGGCTGCGTTGGGTCTTTGTTGCTGCACGCGGGCTTTCTCTAGTTGCGGCGAGCGGGGGCTACTTTTTGTTGGGGTGCGTGGGCTTCTCGTTGCTATGGCTTCTCTTGTTGCGGAACACGGGCTCTAGGCGCGCGGGCTCAGTAGTTGTGGCTCACGGGCTTAGTTGCTCCGCGGCATGTGGGATCTTCCCAGACCAGGGCTTGAACCCGTGTCCCCTGCATTGGCAGGCGGATTCTTAACCACTGTGTCACCAGGGAAGCCCCCAAGTGGTTATTCTAAAAGGTGTCTTGGGAAAAACAAAGTGTGAACTTATGGCGAGCATCCTACACTCAAGTCCTTATCTAATGTTCAGACTCCGGGTGTGAGCAGAGTAATCACGCTATAAAACACCGAGACACAAGTGGGAAAAGCAAAGTAATTTTCCTCAAAAGTTGTTTTTCTCATTATAAGAACACACGTGGTAACATCCTTGAGTTCGACTTCAAAGACCCCACACTCTGCCAAGCTCAGGTGTCTCAAGTCTGGGCTGAACCAGACGAGGAATAACATTAAAGATTCGGGATTTTTCAAAAAAAAAAAAAAAAAAAACCCACACTCCACCAGTTAGGGGCTCATGGAGACACGGAGACGGAATTCAGGAAAAATGGTACGTCCTCCTGGGTGGGCGGCAGGGTGGGGACGGAAGGGAGCCGGCAGCAGCTCCATGAATAAAGATGAGTTTGGAAAGTGGATCATCTTCCTAGAAGTGGTTACAGGGCTGACCTTTTCCTCCAGAGTCAAGAGAGAGACACAAGAGGGCGCTAAGGGGTCAGACACGGCTCCAACCCCAGGCTGTGTGACATCGGGCCAGGCACAGCCTCTCTGCACCAGGATAAGAATCAAATGCTTGAAATGTAGTCGTGCACGGGGGGCCCCCCACGCAGAGGGCCCCCAGGAACCTACAGCTCACCCCCTTCTGAGCAGACATTTGCTGATGTGTTTCAGCAATTCACGGGAAGGATCCCAGAACTCTGCAAAGCTGTCATGCTCACGGTTTATTGCAGCAAAAGGATAGAGATTAAAAGTAGCCATGGGGGCTTCCCTGGTGGCGCAGTGGTTATAAGAATCCGCCTGCCAATGCAGGGGACACGGGTTCAAGCCCTGGTCCAGGAAGATCCCACATGCCACGGAGCAACTAAGCCCGCCTGCCCCACATCTACTGCAGCCCGCGAACCTAGAGCCCGTGCTCCGCAACAAGAGAAGCCACCGCAACGAGAAGCCCGCGCACCGCAACGAAGAGTAGCCCCCGCTCGCCACAGCCAGAGAAAAGCCTGCGCGCAGCAACAAAGACCCCAGGCAGCCAAAAATAAATAAATAAATAAACAAATTTTATTTCGGAAAAAAAAAAACTAGCCATGGGAAGAGCACACAGGGCAGAGTCCCAGAGAGGCGAGGAGCCTCCAGTGGTCCTGTCCCAGTGGAGTGGGAAGTCTGCGTGATCCCCCAGCAACAACGTGCGACAAGACGCAGAGTGTTGTCGACAAGGGCTGCTCACCTGAGCCTCGGTGTCCAGGGTTTTATTGGAGGCTGGTTATGTAGCTCTTAGTTTCCAGGGCCACCGCCCACCAGGAGGTCAAGCTGCTACCACACGACCCAGGGCATCCCCCATAAATCACACTGTTAGCATAGACTATCTGGTGTGGCCCAAGGTCCCCAGATAAACAAAGGCACTCGTATCAGGACATTCCAAGGGCTTAGAGGTTCCCTCCCAGGAGCCAGTCCTCTGTTTAGAATGGGCAGGGTTTGGACAACCCAGGCCTGCTGCGTTAACCCTTCACTGCACACCTGTCTGAGGCCAGGTGAAAGCGCAGGAGATGCAGGTGAGTCAGCCGAGATGAGGATAAGAGCATCCGCCTCTGAGAGATGATGGGACTCAGTGGTCTAGGCTGTTTAGTGCCCACCTCTGAGCCTTGGCATCTCCCACTCACAGAGCCCTGCCCCGCCCCTCCCACCCCCCTGGGTTGACCTGTGTCCCAGTCTGGACAGGGGGAGGCCTGTCTCATCTCTGCACCCCTGCACTGCTCAGCACGGAGTGTGGAAACATTTGCTAGATGAGCAACAGAAGGAAGGAATGAGAAACCGTGAGGGAGAGACAGAAAGGTGGGGACAGAGACGGAAAGAGACAGATGGCAACCGAGCTGGAGAATGACACGGAGGCGGACACAGGGACATAAACCAGAGAGAGAGAAGGATGAAGGGGGGGTGCACAGAGGGAGAGAAAGAGGAGCTCACGGGAAGACAGATCTGTATAAACCCCTTCGGTCCCTTCAGGAGGTGATGGCAACAACCGTAATAATGGCACTGGCCAGGACTGAGTGACCCAAGCCCTCGGCCCTTATCCACTTAACCCAGCGGCCCTGTGGTCTGGTCATTGTGACCCTTTCACAGAGGAGGAACCTGAGACCCAGAGAGGTTCAGAAGCCTCTCTATGGTCACACTGCAACCTTGTGAGATGGGAGCTAGGCCCCCACCCCTACCCTCGAGGATGAGGACGCTGAGATTCAGAAAGGGGAGGGTCCTTCCCAGGGGCTCACAGCCTGAGAGGCAAAGCCAAATCCATCCGGGTGCACCTGCCCTCTCCTGGCTGCTCCTAGGACCTGGGTCCATCAGGATCACTTCTCCGCATCTCCCAGACAGGCTGGAGCATGGTCCTCCTTCCCAGAGATAAACACTGTTCTGTTGCCTAGTGTCTCCTCCCAGAGAGGTGGGTCTCAACCAGGAGCCATGTTGCGCCTCCCAGGGGACAGTCTGGGTTGTCATGACATCTAGTGGGTGGAGTTCCGGAATGCTGCTTAACACCCTTCAACACACGGGGCAGCCCCCACCACAGAGAATCACCCAGCCCCAAATGTCAGCGACGCCAAGAATGAGAAAGCCTCTTCTAGAGGAATAAGATGGACATATGAGCATACGTGTATGTTACACATTTGCGTTATGTACTTTGCTTCCTTTCACTTACAGAATACCACACAGTCTGTATCACTAACCTCACTCTTTAACAGCTGCCTATCAATGCATATGATGTATCAAACCAGTCCCTTGTTGAGTATTCAGGTAGTTTGTCCTCTGAGCACTGCAGACAACGCTACATTGATGATCTGGTCCCTCAGCCGTTGGGCATGAACGAGAATACACCTGCAGGAGAAAATTCTGGATATGGACTTTCAAGGTTAAGGGTGAGGTACATAGTTTTCAGGGATAATGCCAACTTGCCCTTCATAGAAAGGGAACCGATTTCACTCTTGCCAACAACTGCCATCGCCAACCTGGTGTGTTTCTGGGTCCTTTGAACTTTGCCTATCCAATGTATGAAAAAATAGTACCTGTGGCCATCAGAATCTTTATTTCACTTGTTAGGTGTGAAATGGAGCATCTTCCACACTCCTGAGCCATCTTCAGGGGGCTTTGGGCCTCGACTGTGTAACCCCAATAGTGTTAGGACAGCAGGGGTCCTGGCCGGAAAGAGACAGCCGCTTCCAGAGGGATTCCTAAACAGACTTTGTGATAAAGGTACCATTCACAGAGGTGCGAGCAGGGTTAGGGATACAGGGATGGTAAGACTCCCAGGAACCAGCAACAGAAGGAAAAGATTCCTTCCAAATTCTGCTGCGTCCTTGAGGAACTAGGGAGAGAAATGGTGTCTCTGAGGCCTTACTGAGGAACAAGAGCCGTGGCCAAGGGGCCACCTGACAGGCCCCAAGGTAGGGCAGCGGGCAAGGACCAGAGCATTCTCCAGCCGCACTTCAGTGTTCTGCCTGTGCCTCCCTTTGGCCAGACCCCCCTTGAGGCCAAAGGGCAAGTAAGCTTGCAGGGTATGAGAGTTCCAGGTGCTCCACATCCTTGTCAACACTTGCTACTATCAATCCTTTTAGCCATTCTAGTGGGTGAATAGGAGTATCTCACTGTGGTCTTGATTTGATTTCCCTGATGACTAATGGTGTTGGGTATTTTTTTCATGTGCTTATTAGAAATCCTCTTTCTGTGAAATGTTTGTTCAAGTCTTTTGCCTATTTAAAAATTGAGTCGTCTCTTTTTTTGTTGATTTGTGGGAGCTCTTTATATTGATATAGTCTGGCTATAAGTTTGTTATCAGATACACATATGGCAAATGTCTTCAGCTGTGTCTACAGCTTTGGGGAATTCCTTTACTTTTTTACTTCTCTGCTTTTACTTCTCTATGTCTGTTTCCTCATCTGTGAAACAGAGGTAAAGATAAGACACACCCACAGGGACATGATAAGGCTTCAAGGAGAATGTAAAATGTGCTCAGAAAGATGCCTGCATGTAGGAAGTGCTCATATTGTCATCAGGCCTGGGATGGGTCATTCCAGGAAGAGGGAACCCTGTCCTCATCCTAAGCCTCATCATAGGGAAGCAATAAATGACCTTTTGCCGGGATCCCAATGGATTTTGTACAAGGGTGTGTTGGTGCAGTGGCTCTCAAACAAAAAGTCCTGATTTGTAGTGTTTACCAGTTGCCACAGTGTAAATACTTCCATCATGTCCAATTTCAGGCTAACAATGGTTTAACATCCATTTTGCAAAATTCCTGAAAATTTAACCATCAGTTCTCACAAATCAGTGTGAACAAGCAGCGGCACACCACCAGCTCTTACGCCACCTGGCTGTGTTAACGTAGGTGGGTCCCTTTCCCTCTCTGGATCTTCGATCTCTCCATCTATCCAAATAGATCCATCATCCAACCCATGCATACAGTACATATTTGTTGAGTACCTACTAGGTGTCAGTCACTGGGCTAAGCTCTGGAGAGAAGCCTTGAGCAAAAGCAGACAAAAAACAAACAAAAAACCTGTCCTAGATGCTCAACATTGCTAATCACCAGAGAAATGAAAATCAAAACCACAATGAGCTCTCACCTCACGCCTGTCAGAATGGCTATCAGCAAAAAGAGCACAAATAACAAATGCTGGTGAGGATGTGGAGAAAAGAGAACTCTTCTACACTGTTGAGGGGGAATGTAAATTGGTGCAGCCACTGTGGAAAACAGTATGGAGTTTCCTCAAAAAAATAAAATAGAACAACCATATGATCCAGCAATTCTACTCCTGGGCATATATCCAAAGAAAATGAAAAACACTAATTTGAAAAGACACATGCACCCAGAGTTCATAGCAGCATTATTTACAATAGCCAAGACATGGTTGCAACCTAAGTGTCCATCAACAGATAAATGAATAAATATTCATATATGTATATATATGAATACTATTCAGCCAAAAAGGAAAAGAATGAAATTTTGCCTTTTGCAACAACATGGATGAACCCCGAGGGTATTATGCTTAGTAAAATAAGTCAGACAGACAAATACTGTATGTTATCACTTATATGTGGAATCTAAAAAATAAAATAAATGAATGAATATAACAAAACAGAAACAAACTCACAGACATAGAGAACAAACTAGTGGTTACCAGCGGGGAGAGGGAAGGATGGAGGGGCAAGATGGGGCAGAGGATTAAGAGGTACAAACTACTATGTATAAAAGAAATAAACTATAAGATTATATTGTATAGCACAGGGAATAAAACCACTATTTTATAACTTTAAATGGAGTATAATCTGTAAAAATTTTGAATCACTATATTGTACACCTGAAACGAATATAATATTGCAAATCAACTATACCTCAATTAAACAAACAAACAAAAACACAAAACCCTGCCTTAGCAAAGCTTACATTCGGGAAGTGGGAGATGGAGGGGAAGGGAAGTGACTGGAAACAAACAAGTGAACACATGAAATAAGGGAATGGTAAAGGCTATGGGGAAAACAAAACCGATGTCACAGGGAGCTGTTGCATTGGGAGCGGGGGTTACTTTGGATAGCATGATCAACTAAGGCTTATTTTTTTAAGATTTATTATTTATTTATTCTATTTCTTTATTTATTTATTTTTGGCAGTGTCAGGTCTTAGTTGCGGCACGCTGTCACTTCATTGTGGCGCGCGGGCTTCTCTCTGGTTGTGGTGGTGGATTTTCTCTTCTCTAGTTGTGGCGTGTGGGCTCCAGGGCACGTGGGCTCTGCAGTTGTGGCTCAAAGGCTCTCTAGTTGAGGTGCGTGAGCTCAGTAGCTATGGCATGCAGGCTTGCCCCGTGGCATGTGGGATCTTAGTTCCCTGACCAGGGATCGAACCCACGTCCCCTGCATTGTAAGGCAGATTCTTTACCACTGGACCACCAGGGAGGTCCCAACAAAGCCTTCTGAAAGGTGAGACCTGAATGATAAGAAAGAGTCTTGTGTCAATCTAGTGAGAAGAGCATTCCGGCAGAGGGAACAGCAAGTGCAAAGGCCCTGAGGTTGGAACAAGTTGGGCTTGTTCAAGGAGCCGAATGAAGGCCACAGCAGCTGGAGCTGAGTGAGTGAGGCAGTGTAGTAGCATCAGCTGGTTTATGAGCCCAGTGCTTGTTGATCTGAAGGCGGAAGCCTAGAGACCAGGGCATTGGCTGCTGCCTTCAGAGCAGTCATCCAGGGGAGACGTGACAGCTCAGAGAAGGGTGGAGTGGGAAGAAGAGGACAGAGTAGAGATCTGTTTTGAAGGTGGAGGCCGAGCTAGCCTCTCTTGCAGACAGATTGGATTTGGGGTGGGGGGCAGTAGGAATAGAGGATGGATATGCTTTTGCAGTTAAACAGCCCCTAGGGGGTGACTTCAAGAACTTCTGCCTCCAAGTGCCCCAGACATGGAGTGGGCTCAGGGATTGTTCTCTTGCCTCAGAGCCTAGATGGGGGCACAGGGGACAGGGATACCTGGTGGGCCAGGAGGGAGGACGATACCTGGTAAATGGACGCATAGTGGGACCAGGAGGAAGAACTAACTTCAGGTTGTTAGGGCACCGGGCTGAGCTAGCACCCTCCCCAGGATCTCCGTTGTTCTTCTCAATAACCTTGAGAAATAGAGATGATTCCATCTTGCAAGGAAGACACTGAGATTCTGGGGAAAGAAGTGACTCGTCCAAGGTCCCGCCACAGCCAAGTGACTGAAAGAATGAGCAGTGGGGATTCTTTGTACCTGAACCCTGGATTCCCATCTCCCAAGGTCAAGTCCCCCAGTCTCTCCCCAGTCCCCTGTTATCCTGGGGATGAGGGTTGGGGTGGACGGAAGAAGGAAATTTCACCCCAAAGTCAGTGCTATTCATGAAAGTAGATGGAGAAGCGGAACTATGTCCCACAGAAAGAGGGGGCTGGGAGTTCTGATTCCCGGGTCTGGGGGAGGTGGGGACTTGGGGAGCAGACCCCTGGGCCTGAGGGGGATGGGGGCCCGGACTCCTGGGGTTGGGGGGCCGGAATTTCTGGGTCTGAGGGAGGATGAGATGGGGACCTGAAGCAGGAGGGAGGTGGGCTCCAGGAAAAGTGTCCCAGACCCGGGGTTCTAGGGATCCGAGGTGGGAAGCCGTGTGGACGCCGGGGGCGGGAGGGGGTAGGGGCCGGGCCGCAGTAACAAAGGCCTCTCCCTCCACCGAGCAACCCTCCTCGGCCCCGCCTCCCCGGCCCCCCGCCTCCCCTGATTGGTCGGCCTTCCTGCCCGTCAGCACCGCCCCCTCCCCGGGTCTGCAGCAGCTCCGGCCGCCTCGTCGCGCCCCCCCAGCCCCCTCCCCCCGCCCCCGCCGCCCCCCGGGCCGGTGCAGCCGCAGGCGGGGTCCCCCCCCTCCCCCTCCCCCTCTCCCCCCAGGCCTCGCGCGCCCCGGACCGGCCCCCCCTTTCCCCTCCCCCTTCGCGCCGCCGCTGCCGCGATGCCCCCCCCTGCGCCCGGGGCCCGGCTCCGGCTTCTCGCCGCCGCCGCCCTGGCCGGCCTGGCCGTCATCAGTCGAGGTACCGCAGCGCCGGGGGCGGGGGGCTCGGCCGGGACTCCAGGGTCCCGGGCGGGGATTGGGGGCGGGGGAGGGTGCAACCCTGGGCAGGGAAGAGGAGGCCCCCGGACGCGGAGGTCTGGGCCCGGGGGCGGGGGCTGCATCCTCTGGCTGGGAAAGGGGTCCTCGGACGTCTGGATCCATGCCCGGGGGCGGGGGTCCGCGTCCTGGGGCCCGAGCCTGGGCCTAGGGGCGGAGGTGTGCTTCTCCGGGCCGGCGAGAGGGTCTCGGACACCTGGTCCCGGCCTGGGGGCGGGAGTCTGCGGCTCCGGATCGGGGAGGGAGATAGAAGCTCAGTAAGGGTCCCCGGGCAGGATCTCTGAACTGAGTTGGTGGGGGTGGGAGGAGGGTAGGAAGAGGGATGGCCCGTCGGGGGTCTTCATCTCTGCGTGGAGAGGGTCCCGCAGGGGGTCCCTGCCTGAGGGCTGGGGTAGGCGTTTCTGGAGAAAGGTTGGGGGGATGGTGTCTTCCCAGGGTCAGTAAGAGGAGGGGGCAGGGGTGTCCACAGACCTCCGTCCCAGGGCCGGGAAAAGAAGGGGGTGGGGTCTGGTCTCCCAGCTGGGAAGGGGCTGAAATTCCCCAGCTGGGTGGTCTAGGTTGGGAGAAAGTATTAGTATTTGGAGGGTTGCAGTTATGTGGGGGGGCAATGGAGCTGGAGATCCAAGAAGTTGGGGCGCTGGGCTGGGGACTCAGATGTGGAAAGCTCTGGCTGAATATTTGGGTTCGGGGCAGGACGGAGCCTAAGAGACGGGCAGATTGAGGAGGGAGGGAAGGGAAGGGTTAACACGGGGTCAAAGGGTTAAACTCAGCCCTCCCAGTGGGGGAGGGGGACTGGGGCTGGTCTTTTGTTGAGCAGGAAGGGGAGAATGGAAAGTGGGGAGGGGGGGGGCTGGGGAGTGAACTTGGCAGTCTCTGTTTAGAGGACGTGTAGCTGGATCTTGTGTCTCCCCAGCGGGCTGGCAACCTGGGGATGGTCCAGGAGATGCCCCCTAAGGAGAGGAGGGGAGAGCAAGAAGGCAGGGGGCAGGGGACAGGGTTAATTCGGAGGATTCCCCCAGGCAGTGCCCCAAGCCAGGATCACAGAGCCAGGGACAAACAATCGGGAACACCCTAGAACCCCCAACAGTCTCAGCGAGACAGCGCCAGCGGCTCTGAGCCACCCGCCCACACACACCGGCCTCGCACAGCCACGTAAACACCCATCCCCCCGGTCTGACCCGGAGCCGCACCTGCAGACACCCACGGTCACACAAACCCGGCCCTGCACACACAGGACACAGGATGCTGAGCCGGAGGGTCCCTCCCTCCCTGGTGCAGACCGTCTGAGTGCCCCTCCCACTTGACCCGTCTGAATCCCTGCCTGTCTGTGTCTCTGTCTCTGTCACTTGTCTCCTGAGGTCTCTCTCACATCTCAGCCATTTCCGGAGGCTCCCTGGCTCTGGGTGACATTCCGTTTGTCTCTGTCTCTGGGTCCCCTTCTCTCCATCCCTGCTGGGCTCAGCACAATTTCACATCTGTCCCTCCCTGCCTCTGGAACTGCTTCTCCATGTCACACCACATGTGTCTCTCTGTCTCTTTCTGGCCCCTGAGATGTGCCTTGGTCCTCATTCACTTCTGGGAACTCAGGTCTCATCTCACCCACTCATTTTCCTCCTTGTGCTTTCACTGTCTCTGGCTGTCTCCCGTTAGCTCTCTCCCTCTCTTCCTTTACTCTCAAGTAACTTCCCACTTTCCTTCTACTTTTACTCTTCAGAACCCTAGAAATCACTGCTGTTCACAGGTGCTGGGCTGGGATCTTAGTGGAACCAGGAGGTGGTCTGTGACCTAGGTCAAGTCCAGTCCCATCTCTGGGCCTTTTGTTCCCCATCAGAGAACTGCGAGAGCGAGGGAGACAGGGCAGAGCGGGGGATGAGCTGAGACGGGATTAAGGAGGCAGAAAGAGAGCCCCACTCACCCACCACCCTCTGACCGTTGGGACTGAGAAAAAGCCGGTGGAAGACACACCAAATTGCATCCCCTCCTCTCTTTTATTCATTGGATGGTTTCCAGATTACGGGAGGAAAGCATAAAGTGAACCATCCACTACAAATATGCATAAGAGCAAACCCCACTGCTTCCCGCTCCCCTACCCTCCCCAAACCCACTCTCGACAGGGAGCCGGGGTCCATAGCCCTGGCCCAGCGTCCCCAGCCTTCTCCCACCTACACAGTCAGACGCGCGCAGTTCAGCATCTGTAAGGGATTGGTTAGTTTGTTGATGTTTTTCCCCAGATAGAAACAAAATAAAGCCATTTCTCTGCAAAACTGGCACTTTTTCCCCACTTAACTCTACCGCCCCAGCATCTGTAGATATTGTTCTATCGTGCCTTCCCCCCACCCCAAATTCTTTATGCCAACACACACACACACACACACACACACACACACACGCACACACACACACACACACACATCCACTTAGAAAAGTAGATGCTGCAGGAGATTTGGGGGCAGTTCCTTTGCCATATTACACGGAGGGGGACAGGGTGAACCTGGGCATGGGTGACCCCCCCAGGCCCCCGATTTGTCTGGACTGTGGGCGCCGCGTCATCGGCTCATTTAACAGGTATTTACTGAGCACAGAGTCGCTGTTCTAAGCACTGGGAATCTATAAACACAGCAGTGAAGTCCCTGCCCTCGCAGAGCTTACATCCTCGTGGGATGGAGAGAGATCCACAAAGTAAAAAAAAACCCTCAGAAGTAAACAGGTAATTTCAGAATGTGATGAGTCACGTCGAGAAAATAAGAATGACTCGGCAGAAGTTGGCCTTGTGACCTCAGGTGGTGTCTGAGCAGCTGAGGGGAGTTCAGACTGAAAGGAGGGGAGAAATCAGCCTTGGAAAGATCCCGAGGGAACGGCAGAGGCAAAGGCCCTGCGGCGAGAACCGGCGGAAAGAAACAGCCAGCATGTGGAAGGTTCCCGGGCTCTTGGCTCTGCAGCCAGACTCCGGGCGTCAGTGCTAAGAAGGACTTGGGAGATCAGCAAAGAGGAAGAGGGCTCTGGGGGCTCCTCGGTGGCCGTTAGACCAGGCCCGGCCCCTTCTCACGGCTCTTCTCTGCCAAAGCCACACGGACCCGCACTCACGCGGCCCCCACCCCTCCCTCCAGCCCGGCGTCTCCTCCCCAAACGCCCGCCACAAGTTCACACACACTCCTGGGCCTCGGTTTCCCCATCTGTGAGTTCTGGGACGGTGGAATCTAAGCATCCCCTTCATTGGAGGGTCCCATTTCCGCCTGAGTTCCTTTGAGGGGCGGCAGGCGGTTCTTATGTCCAGCTCAAGGTCACTCAGCTTGTTAGAAATCCCCTTCTCCCTTTTTTCTTTTTTTCGTTTTTTTTTTTGGTTTGTTTGTTTGCTTGGCTGCGTTGGGTCTTCATTGCTGCGCGCGGGCTTTCTCTAGTTGCGGCGAGCAGAGGCTACTCTTCCTTGCGGTGCATGGGCTTCTCGTTGCGGTGGCTTCTCTTGTTGCGGAGCACAGGCTCTAGGCATACGGGCTTCAGCAGTTGCAGCACGTGGGCTCAGTATTTGTGGCTCGAGGGCTCTAGAGCACAGGCTCAGTAGTTGTGGCTCATGGGCTTTGTTGCTTCGCGACACGTGGGATCTTCCTGGACCAGGGCTCGAAGCCGTGTCCCCTGCATTGGCAGGCAAATTCTTAACCACTGCGCCACCAGGGAAGTCCTAGAAATCCCCTTCTCTCAAGAGAAGGGAATTCACCCACTGCAACCTTCATCCCTTGGTTTATCAAACGGGTACGAGAGCCACTGGTCTGGACTGGCAGAGACCCGTGTGGTCCGTCCCATCACCACTGGATCTCCCGCCAGGCTGGCACCTTCCCCGTAACCATCCCATCAGCCAACACACATAGAGCTGTTTGCAAGCACTTAACTAGCAGGCACTGTATTGAGCCCGTTGCTTGGGTGACCTCCTTTCATCCTCTCCCCCACAACCCAGTGAGGGAGGCACGATGATCGTCCCCACTTTACAGGTGGGAAAACTGAGTCTCAGGGAGGGGGAAGTAACTTGTGCAACCCAGTGGCACAGCTGGGATTTCCACCCTGGCAGCCCAGCTCCCCGGTCCGTTCTTTTAGCAGGCTGGTCATGCTGGCATGGTCGTGGCAGAGCAGATGCTGACCGCGTCTTTACATGCGTCGCCGACTCAGGGGCGGGTGCTGGGCATAGAGCAACCTACAGGCCAGACCCGCTCTGCCCCCCTCCCTCCACTCCCGGGGGACCGACACCGAACCAGGGGATAACAATAGATGTTTCTTTAAAAAGAAGGTGCTGTTAGGTCAGCTAGCATTTCTTGGGCCCTTTTTGCCTGCTAAGTGCTGAGCTAAACATTTTGCTTGTACATTCTCATGGAATCCCTGACAAAGAAACCCTCCGAGGGAAGAACTACTATTTTTCTCCTTTCTACAGTTGGGGAAACTGAGGCTTAGACTGGCCGGGGGTCACCCAGCCAGGAAACAGGGGGACAGACATTTGATCTTATCAACCCAGGCTCCTTAGGGCTTTCTTAGCGAGTCTCTAGAGACCATCCATCCCCTCTACAAACAGTTCCCCGCTTGGAGCTAAGCCCAGCTCTGGGGGACACAACCAAGATTCGGGCCCTCAGGGAACTCCTGGTCAGGTAGGGCAGACACCACTGGACAGTGTCCCAGCTGAATCAGAGGGTACGCAGTAGAGTGGAGACTCTCTGCCTTGAACAGTCAGGGAGGTCCTTGGGGAGGAGGGGGCGTTTGAGTTGGGGTTTTGAAGAATGTGTAAGTGTCCAAGAGGTGGCAAAGCATGTTGTAGGAATCCATTTACATTCACTCATTCAACAAATATTTCCCAAGGCTTTCCAGGCCAGGCCCTGTGCTGGAAGATGCTGGGGATACAGACCTGAGTCAGACCCAGGCTCTGCCCTCAAGAAACTTATAGCTGGGACTTCCCTGGCGGTCCAGGGGTTAGGACTCCGCACTTCCACTGCAGGGGGCACGGGTTCAGTCCCTGGTCAGGGAACAAAGATCCCACATGCCGCGTGGTATGGTCAAAAAAAAAAAAAGAAACTTATAGTCTGCTGGGGGAGACAGATACAGTCACCACAGCTGTAAGGGAGGTAGTCCAGGCATTGTGGGAACACAGACTAGGGCTGGAGGGGGTAGGGAGTCGGAGTTTCCCAAGGAGAATTCCTGCAGAGGGGACCTCATGTGCACTAGCTTGTTTATTTTTATATTAAACATCTCTTGAGGCCTCCTGTGGACCAGGCCCTGAGCTGGGTGATGCTGGAGGTGGGGAGACCCAGGCCCTGCCCTAAGAGGCTCCCGTCTGGTGAGGAAAGCAGACCTGAAAACAGTACAGGGTGACTGGGACTGAGACAGAGGGAGGGGCCGGGCCCGGTGACAGACAGGGTGGTGGAATGGCTAACCGGACCCCCACCCCCATTTACCAGAGCCCAGAGAGGGGAAGGGACTTACCCAAGGTCACACAGCATGGAGGGTCCTCCTGAGCCTGGAGTCTGGGAACTGTGTGAGACAGACATGCAGACCCACAACATCCAAATGTATAGACACACAGACCAGGAATCGAAGACCCACTTGAGATAACTTCATCACTCATCTCCCGAGACTGCCCGCAGCCAGGGCCCAGGTGGGCGTGCTGGGGAAGCAGATGGTCTGAGCCAGGCCCTGCCCTGGAGGAGCAGCTGGGGGAGGCAGAGAACTCTGGTCCACGGAGCTCTGGGAGCAGAGCGGGAGCTCACATGGGCTCGGATGGGCCATCTCTCCTAGGAGAGGCCCCCATATACTAGGTCCCTGGAGAAGGAGAAGCGTTTTGATGGGAAGCAGTGGGAAGGAGGGAGAGGGGAGAAAAGTGGGAAATGCAGAGCTGCGCTACACTAGGGGAGAGGAAGCAAGAGAGTGACGCCAGGACCCCGGACTCCAGGCTGAGGGGCTGGGACTTCGTCCTGGGGGCCACTCCGAGTGTTGGAAAGATCCCTCTGGCAAGGAGTGTGTGTGTGTCTGTCTGTTTTTGTGTCTGCTGGACATATGATTAAGATCCTGCCCACCTCTGTGAGGTCCACACCCCCCCCCCCCCACCAGGGCCCTAGCCTGAGCTCAGGAGCCCTGGGTTCTTCCCTGAAGTGGGGCACCTTGGACAGCTTCCTCTTCAACCCCCAGACTGGGGTTGTCCTCCTTGAACCCTGGACAGTGGCCGTCACAGGGCTGGGGGGAGGGGGGGCAGGTGGGGTGATTTCGCCCCCTGGGAGGTATCTGGCAATGTCCAGAGGTAATTTTGCTTGGGGCAGGGGAGCTACTGGCGTCTAGGGGGTCGAGGCCAGGGGAGCTGCGGAACATCCTACACCGCACAGGACGGCCCCACAATGAAGAATCATCCAGCCCCCAATGTCAGTGGTGCCGAGATGGAGAAAGCTTGGTCTAGGATGTGTGTGACCAGGGGTATGACAAATCCTGTGGGCTGTGGGTGTGTGTGTGCGGACAGGGCTGTGTGTGATCTGATCATAGGTGACAGCCTGACTGCATGCGCCCGATTCTTGGCCCAGGGCAGCCCCTTTGCATTTGAGAGGCTGCAACTGTGTCGCTGTTTCACTGCACAGGCCGTATCTTCATGCACGACCTTCCAGGGCCGGGGGTGAGCACAGCCCTCCCGCTGGTAGTGTCACTGTGACCGAATCAGCCAGTGTGTGTGTGTGTGTGTGTGTGTGTGTGTGTGTGTGTGTGTGTGTGAGAGAGAGAGAGAGACAGCCCTCCAGGTAGGGCTGTAGCCGCGTGTAGACTTTGCACCTGCGCGTGTTGGCCCGCTGGCGTCCGGGTAACCGTGTGGGTCCGGTTGTATATGGTGGGGAGGGTCAGGGTGCCGTAGCGGCTTGGCCTGGAGTTCTCCCTCTGACGGCTGAGACGCATGCTTCTGGGAGAGAGTTGTCTGTCCTAACTGACCTTCTCCTGGGTGTGTGTCCTGGGCTGTGTGCGTCAGCATGAGTATGTAGGTCTCTGTCCCTCTGAGCAGGACCCATTGCCATGCGTGGGGCTATCTCCTGGCCCCCGGGCGGGCTCTGCGCATCTTTCCCGGACGCTGGTGACTGTGTGTGTGTCTGTCTGTCCCCTGGCCGCCCCATCCTGTTACTAGGGTTGTGCGTGGCGGCACCCTCTCTGCACAGCTCAGGACGGGCAAGTCCCTTCCCTCCCTCCAGGGCCCTTCAGATTACAGGAGCGACTCTGGCCCGGGCGAGCCCAGGGTGAGGGGCTGCAAACCCCCAGGGCCTGGCGAGCCCACTGCACTGGCTCTGGCCCAGCCCCGTCCAGAGGGGCTGCTGATGGAGAGGGCCTCCGGGAGTCGTTGGCGGGACACGGGCAATTAACTCATTAGATTAATGAGCTCCTCATCCTGGGGCGGGGACCAGGGCAGCCCGGTGTAGGCCCGTGCCGCTCAGGCGTCCAAGGTCATCGGCAGCCTCCTTTCCCCTCCCGGTGCTGTCTCCATCCGCCGCCTCCGCGTGCCCAGCTCCCACTCCCTGGCCCCGGTCCAGCCGCTGGCCACGGTCCACAGAGAGATGAATGGCGGGGGGCGGGGGGCGGGGGGGCGCGGCAGCACGCAGGCAGGCGTGGGTATGCGCCCTCAAGGGCGTGCCCCACCAGGCACGGGCACACGGGGGAGTCTGTGTAGACGCGAGGGTCTCTGTAGCACGCCTCAGCGCGTCCTGGGCGTCTGTGATAGACATGTGTCCGCGTGGATATTCGCCTCCATCCGTGTTTGTGTGCGTTTGCATTTGCATGTCTGGATGTCTGTGTGCACTTATGTGGGTGTTGAGTATCTCCCTGAAGCATGTCTTTCCACGTGTTTCTGAATTAATGTGTGTACCTGTGTGTATCTGTGTGCACATGTCTGTTACATCTGTATATGTATCTGTGTATATGTGTATCTATGTACTCGTGAGTCTGTGAATATGTGTATGTGTGCCTGTGTACGCGGATATCTGTGTATGTGTGTATTCTTGAATCTGTGTGTATGTGTCTGTACACTGTGAACATGTATGTGTGTGCCTTGTGCCATGTCTGCGTGTGTGTCTGTGTACATGTGTATCTGTGCTTGTAGACGTACCTGTGTGCACACCTGTGCATATCTGTTTGTATCTGCGCATATGCAGTTCTGTAATTGTGAATCTGTGCAAATGTCTGTGTGTGTGCACGTCTGTACACAGCACCTCTGTGTATATGTATTGTGTACATGTGTCTGTGTGCACGTACATGTGTGTTTGTGTGTGTGATTGTGTGTTGTCTCAATGTCTCTGGAGGTGCATAGGTTTGTGTGTCCCAGTCTGTCTGGGTCAGTGCGGGCTTGTGGGAAGGTGCTGCGTGTATCTGCTCTGAGTGTGTCTGCCATGTGTGTCTCTGAAAACAACAGTGAACGTGTGTGCTGGTGGGTGTGGGAAGTGTCTGTATCTGCTGGGGTGTGTGTGTGTGTGTGTGTGTACAGATGTGTACAGTCCCGCCGAGCTGAGCTGCCCTCCCTTCCACAGGGCTGCTGTCCCAGAGCCTGGAGTTCAGCTCCCCTGCGGACAACTACACAGTGTGCGAAGGTGACAACGCCACGCTCAGGTAGGGAGACCCGGAGGGTGCTGCCCCTTCACCTTGCTTGGGGGGAAATGGTCCTGACCCCCAGGCACAGCCCACACCTCCCCTGTCAAGAGAGAGGTCACTGGGGCCCAGACTCTGGGCCCAGGTCCACCCCTGGGCCTCAGTGTCCCCATCTGTCAAATGGGTGGAGGAATGGTGACCACCACCTGGGTTGTTGTGAGGATTCAAGAGTCTGTACACACGCCCTGAGCTTAGAGAGCCTGGCACACTGTGCCTGCTCAGTGAGAGCCGGGCTTACACTCCCCCAGCTCTCTGCCTCCCCAGTCTGGGTCTGTCTCCCTCTCTCTGAGTCTCTGTCACCCTCTCTCTGGGTCTCTGTCCTTCTATCTCTGGGTCCCTCATCATTCTGCATCTTTGTCCCTCTCCCCCAGTGTGTCTGTCCCCCTCTTTTTGGGTCTCTGACACACAACGATCACTCAATAACCATCAGCTGTCATTCTGTTGTGCACTTGGGCTCACAGCTCTCCCTCACTGAGGCTCAGTTTGCCCACCTGTAAAGTGGGTGCAGTCATACCTGCCTCCAAGGACTGCAGTGGGAACTGGAGATGCAGTGGGCCTTCCTACCACCACCACCAAGCCCCTGCGACGGGGGACCCTGGAGGGCCAGGCGGGGGTGAGGGATAGAAGAAAACCACCCTGCCCTCGTCCTCCCCGCCAGCTGCTTCATCGACGAGCATGTGACCCGAGTGGCCTGGCTGAACCGCTCCAACATCCTGTACGCGGGCAACGACCGCTGGACCAGTGACCCGAGGGTGCGGCTGCTCACCAACACGCCCGAGGAGTTCTCCATCCTCATCACCCAGGTGGGGCTGGGCGACGAGGGCCTCTACACCTGCTCCTTCCAGACCCGCCGCCAGCCGTACACCACTCAGGTCTACCTCATCGTCCACGGTGAGCCCCCAGCTGAGGCCCTGGGTGGGGGAGGGCGGGATGGGCCCGGGTGGCGGGCGCAGGGGACAGGGGACCCTCATGTCCTCGCCGATACCTGGGACACAGCCATGGGGAGGCAGACACACACCCTGCCCTCACGAATTCTAGCCAAGCAGAGGGAGGGAACGTCACAGGCAACTTCTAGGGCAGGAGCGCTACAGGGGCGAGGGTGAACTCGGAGGAAGAGCGCGTTCATCCACTCAGCCCTGTTTATGGAGCACCTACTAGCTGCAAGCATTGCTCCCCGGGCTGGGGACAGAGAAGGAGCCAGGCAGGCTGTCCCTGCCCCTTTGGAGGTGACTTTCCAAGGACAGGCAGCTTCCCAGACATAACGTCTGAGCTGAGACCTTCGGGTGGGTGCGGGGATGGTCCCGGAAAAGGAACAGCACGTGCGGGGGCTGGGTGCGCAGAGTGGGAGAGGTGGGGCTGGAGAGATCCACGGAGAGGGCAGGAGGCTGCCTCACACGGCCTCAGAGGTGGTCTGGAGGGCAGGGAGCACTTGGAGAGACAGGACCACAGGGACAGCCCAGCGGGGCCGCTGACAAGCCCCGACCTGAAGCCAGATTCCCCCAGGTTCCCACCTCACCGCCACCACCCAGTGGCTGAGGGATCCAGAGCGAGCCGGGCGGTCTCAGACTCCTCATCTGCAAAACGGGGATGACGCTGTCATGTATCAAGTCCAAAACATCGTCAGTTGGAAGGGGCACCTTTATTTTATGCCTTGCTAGAAACGGAAAAACAAAACAAAACAAAAAAAACCCTTCCAATTAAACACTGGCGTCCTACATCGTAAAGCCATCCTGATTGGAGAAATGTGCAAACGGGTGGGGTCGAGGTGGGAAACGCCCCTGTGTGTTAGAATTGATGAATATAGCAACATCTACCCCAGAAGGGAGTAGTGAGGGTTTAATGGGTTAATTTTTGTCAAACACTTAGAACACTGTAAGCTTACACACAGTAAGCGCCATACGAGCATTCGTTAAATAATTTTTTTAAATAATAATACTAATCAATAAAAATAGAGACGGGGAAGGAGGAATTCAGACCAGAAGATAGAAAATAGAAACCAAGTTAGGAGGAAGGTGGAGAGAGACTGAGAAAGAGTGAGGAAGACAAGACCAGCAGCTGGAGAAGGAGCCAGACCCAGAGGGAATGGAAAACACAGAGGATTTCTTACAGAAAGACAGAGGAATGTCAGCTGGGACTCCTGGGTCTGAGGGAGGAGGGGCTGGGGGCCTGGACCCCTGGGTCTGAGGGAGGAGTGGCTGGGGACGGGGACTCCTGGGTCTGAGGGAGGAGGGCTTGGTGGCGGGAACTCCTGGGTCTGAGGGAGGAGGAGCTGAGGGTCTGGACCCCTGGGTCTGAGGGGGGAGGGGCCGGGGGCCTGGACCCCTGGGTCTGAGGGAGGAGGGGCTGGGGGCCTGGACCCCTGGGTCTGAGGGGGGAGGAGCTGGGGGCCTGGATCCTGGTCTGAAGAAGGAGGGGCCAGGCCTGGATCCTGGGTCTTGGGAGCCCACATCTGGCCTCTCACTGACCTTCCCTCCGGCCTGCAGTCCCCGCCCGCATCGTGAATATCTCTTCGCCTGTGATCGTGAACGAGGGGAGTAACGTGAACCTGCTCTGCCTGGCCGTGGGGCGGCCGGAGCCCACGGTCACCTGGAGGCAGCTCCGAGGTGAGGACCCCACTCCTGGCCAAAAGCCCCTTCCCTCACTCCGCAGTCTGGGCCTCTCAATTCCCCATATCCCTAGCTAGATACCCAGAATCTCCCATTACTCCCCTCCTTTGATTCCCCCCGGAACCCTTGTGATGACTGGATTTCCCCCTCCTACCCTGGTCCTGTTATTTCAGTGGAAGACCCCAGAGCCTTAGAGCCTTCTCCACTTGCCATCCCAGGCCTGGGCTGTTTCCTCCAAATCACCTCCTAGATCCCAACTTGCCCCACATCCCCGACCCCAGTGGCCTCAGTCTCTTCCCCCCCAGCTCACAGGATTCTCCTGGACTCAGACCCCTACCACCAGATGGCCAGAGCCAGGTTACGGCCATGACCCTGGCCCACGTTCCCGTCTCCTGCGCACATCACTACATCTCTGCCAGATGCCTTAGGCCAGTGCTTCTCAAAGTGTGGTCCCCAGGCTGGCAGCATTGGCATCACCTGGAAACTTGCCAGAAATGCACATTCTTGGGCCCACCCCAGAGTTAATGAGTCAGAACCACCCCTCCCCGCATCACCACCACAACCTGTCTGAACAAGCCCTTCAAGTGATTCCAGTGATAGGGCTAAGAACCACGGCTGCCCCCAAACAGAGTGCCAAGGGGCCTGAAAGGGACGTTCCAGATCGCAGACATCACCCACTCCCCTTTTGCCTAGATCTCTACTACCATTTCCCAGATCCCTAGATCCTCACTCACTGGGTCTTTGGAGACCAATTGTGCCAATCACTAGATCCCTTGGGACCCCAGAACCCAGTAACTAGGTCTCAGATCCTTGGATCCTCCCCTCCTGGTTCATCTGAGCCCCACAGTCCTGGTCTCGAGTTTCTGGATCCCTGGATGCTCTGAGTCCCAGAGGGTCTTCTGAGCCGGCGCTCTGTCATAAGACCCCAGATATCTGGATTGCTGATCCCAATCACCAGATCCTGATTCCTTGGGCCCCAAGGGCTAGATCCCAGAACTCTGGATCCTCCCCCACTGGGTCTGTATTTTCTAGATCTTTCTGAGCCCCAAGATCCTAGGATCCTCCCCACTGGGTCCTGTGAGCCGCATGATCTGAGTTATGGACTCCCAGATCACTGTATCCCCTGAATGCCCCCAATTCTAGGACCCTCCCCACTGGGTTCTAGTTACTAAGCCCCAGATTCTCATTCTCTGCCCCACCCCTAGCAGGAGGTCCCAGGCCTGGCAAGCCCCTCCCCATTCCCACTGACCCGGGCACTCCAGGCCCTGCGCTGTCCGCCCCGCTGATGTGTGTCCGTGTTGTGCCCGTGTTGTCCCGTGTTAAGTGTTTGTGTCTGGCCCCGCCCCGCCCCCTCCCCTCCCCTCCCCCCACAGATGGCTTCACCTCCGAGGGCGAGATCCTTGAGATTTACGACATCCAGCGGGGCCAGGCCGGGGAATACGAGTGCGTGACTCACAACGGGGTGACCTCTGCACCTGACAGCCGCCGCGTGCTGGTCACAGTCAACTGTGAGCCCCCCGGCACTGGGCACGAAAGCGGGGCGGGTCCTGGGTCCCTGGGGATGAAGGGTGTGAGGGGTCTGCGTGAGGAAGGAGTCTTGGGGGGGTTGGGGGATGCTGGAGACCTGGACTCCTGGTAAGGAGAGAGGAGTGGGCTGGGGGTGGGACCGCTTCGTTCCCACCCGGCTAGGAGAATTCGCTGACCCTGGTCCCTCACCAGATCCTCCGACCATCACGGACGTGACCAGCGCCCGCACAGCCGTGGGCCGGGCCGCCCTCCTGCGCTGCGAAGCTATGGCGGTGCCCCCCGCGGATTTCCAGTGGTACAAGGATGACAGACTGTGAGGACGGCACCGGGGCCCGCCGTGGTGGTGATGGTGGTGGTGGTGGTGGGGTCCTTGGTCCTTTGGACCGCGGGGAGGGGGTGCAGAGGGAGCAGAGTACTGGCTCCTGAGAACTTGGGGGTCCGGCTTCTAGGTGTTGGGGTCCTCTGAGCCCCAGGGAAACTGTGGTGGCTTACTGGAAATTTGGGTCCCAGGATGATGAATGCTGGAGCCTGGTCTCCTCCGGCTCTTCAGGAAGAAGGTCTGGGGTGGGGGTCGATACTGAGGATCTGGCAGAGAAGTTTTAGGGTTAGGGGACCATTGGGTCTGGGGTCCAGTGGGGCCTGGGTGCCCCTAGTGGTCGGAGGTACACACTGAGAGAGAGTCCAGTGTCCCTGACGGGCTGGGCTGCCTGGAGAGGGGCGTCGGTGGGAGTGGCCCGAGATCCGCGGGTCGCTGGGGGAGGGGACAGAAGGTAGGGTCTCCAGGGAATCGGGGAGCCTGACAGTCAGGGGGCCGGGCTTTCCGCCTGGAGAGGGCCCCGGGCCGGGGTCCTGCGGCCTGGTCCCTGACCCGGATCCCCGCAGGCTGAGCAGTGGCACGGCCGAGGGCCTGAAGGTGCAGACGGAGCGCACCCGCTCGATGCTTCTCTTCGCCAACGTGAGCGCCCGGCATTACGGCAACTACACGTGTCGCGCAGCCAACCGGCTGGGAATGTCCAGCGCCTCCATGCGGCTCCTGCGTGCGTCACTGAGCGGCAGGAGGGGCGGGGCCGGAGCGGCGTGGGTGGGGCCGGGGCTGAATGGGCGGGGCCAGGGAGGTGGAGATGCCGGGCCGCCCCCAGACTGTCCCCGAGCTTAGGAAAGAGACGCACCCTCGACTCAGCAAGAAACCGATCCCTTCTACAGGCGTATTCACTGGGCGCCCACGAAGGGCCAGGCACTGGGTGCTGGGGACACAGCAACGCACACAAGAGCCAAGGTCTAGGGACTCGCACGGCTTACGGTCTAGCAGTAGTAGAAAAGCAATAAGCAGGTAGACACATAAGTAGAATGAAAAGCCAACAAATACACACATAAATAAGCAAAAAAATAATTTTGCATATCAATAAGGGCTATGAAGAAAATAAATAATAGAACTGGGGATGGTAGCATTGGATAAGCTCATCAGAGAAAGCTTCCTGGAGGGGGTAACCTTTGAACTGAGACCTGAATGGTAAAGAGAAGCCAGCCCTGCCAAGATCTGTGGGAAGAGCTTTGTAGGCGGAGCGGCCAGTGACCTGCCAGATGCTTAGACTAAAACAGAGTCAGAGAACAGGCGCACTGAGTGAAAGCCCAGAAAGGTCCCCAGGAGGCATCCTCAGACAACACCCTCAGAGCAGAGACAAGACGCCCGGGAGAGACACACGTGGGGTCTCCCCACTCTGGGCCTCCTCCCCTGACCCCCTCTCTTTCCCCAGGCCCAGGATCCCTGGAGAACTCGGCCCCGAGGCCCCCAGGGCCTCTGACCCTCCTCTCGGCCCTGGGCTGGCTGTGGTGGAGGATGTAGGAAGAATCGAGTGCCCCCGCGGGGGGCCTGAGGCCGAGAGCAAGAGAAGAAGGGGGAACAAGCGCCGCGGGTCTCGAGGGGGCAGAGGAGCTCTCGGCCGCCGAGGAAGAAGAGAGGAAAAGGAAGGGAAGGAGGAAAGATCTTTACAGAACCCATCACTGTGAGGGATAACGCAAAATTATGCATCTTTCTACAGCCATTCTCGCCACCGTTCACCTTTCTGATTGTGACCCACCCCCGGCCACCCCACATCCCTCTCTTAGCTCAGGCTGTCAACTGGATCGCGTGTGTGTAGTGGGTGTGAGCGTGAGCCTGCACGCGCGCGTGTGTGTGTGTGTGTGTGAATGGGTGGGGAAGGGAGCTCAGCACTTTTCCCTCCTCGACCCCCGCACATCCACTGCCCCCAACCTTGCTGTCTCTCACCTCTGGCTAGAGGTAGGTATGGGGGCTTCGTGGCGGAAGCTGTGAGGAGAGGTTTTCCAGGCTCCCTGCTTTCCCAGTATATGCATTCACACCACCCGCTCCCCACCCTGTTGAAAGGTCGTCTCCTGGGCAGGTTGGGAGTGGGCAAGGGCCTCACGCTTGTCTGTCAAGCTGTCACTCTGCTCACTCTGTGAGCAGGTGCAGGATCTCCTTCTTGGCTCTGGGCCTCCCTGCTGTCAGCCGGCCGGCCGCCTGGAGCCAGAGGCCCCATCGCTGGCTCAGCGGCCTGAGACCTTCCCACTTTTCCTGTCCCTCCCCGCCCTGGACTTTCTGGCCCCCTCCTGGGCCAATCGGTGCTTCCATCCAGCTGTCAGGCTGGTGCCTGTTGTCACCTGTCTGTCTCAGTGCTTTGCCCCACCCTGCCCCCCTCCCCTCGACCACCTGCAGCGCCAACCAGCTGCCTCCAGCCCCCCTGCAGCCGGCCCACAGGCGTGGGTTTGCTGGGCTACCACTCTCTGGCCTCTCCACCGGCTGAGCCTCCCAAAGGCTGACCTGACCGCCCTCACACACACTCAGACACACACACACACACACCAGCGGCTGTGACCAGCAATTGTCCAAACTCCAGCTGTCCTGTAGCTGGTGACCAGCTGTAGTTCCCCCCGGGACGGGCAACTGTTATCAGGAAGGGGCTCTGAGGCTTAACTTCAGCTCTGATTGTAGGGACACCCCGCCCTGGCACACCACATCACACAAAGTGGGGGAGAGAGGGGCATCACACAGACATCCTGAGCCCAGACCAAGATGCCAAGTCACCAGCTCCAACTCCCGGGAGACCCTCTATAAACACCCACCCTGAACTACACCACCCAGAGCTTGGGATGGGGAGAGAGGGCAGAGCAGGGGCAGAGGGGCAAGGGGCAGTGACTGTACCTCAGACGGGGGCGTGGGCCCCATCCCACATTGTCTTCCATTCCCAGGGTCCGGGGGACAGGGAGGGCAGGGGGAGGGGTGCAAGGGAGGGGGGACGGGGGGCCCTGGGGGCCGTGTGTTCCAAGTCATGGGGAGTGTTGAGACCACCGCACCAATAAACGCCTTTTTCCAAAGTCTCCGCCTGCAGGTGTCAATGTCATTAAGGATATGGGTGAGTGGAGGGCAGAGAGTTGTGGTCATGGGTGGTGCCCCCCCAGCATCATTTCTGCCCTCCCTTTTCTCTTTGGTCGATTTGGAATTGATCCATTTGCAGAGGTGACCCGATTGGCTTAAGCCACTCAGCATAGCCCATTTCCCACTGTGACTGGTTTAGAGGTGGGCACGTGACCCAGCCAGACTAATGAGAGAGTGAACACCAGAGCTGTGTGGATTTCCCAAGAAGAGATGGTCTTCTGCTGGATCATGTGGCTCAATGGTGTGAAGTCTGGATCTGCAGGGTTCCTTTTCTCCATTGCATGGAGAGATCTTGGGTCTATGGGGATAGCGATGGTGGGGAAGACAACACGTGGAGCCTGAGAATCATAGAAACACTATGGAATGCAGAGTGGAAGGTCTAGAGAAACTGAGTCCATGAGGACATCACTTGAGTAAGTGGATCAAAACTTACCTGATGCCCACATTCACTTACATAAGCAATAAAGTCCCATGTATGTTTAAGCCAACTCATGCTAGGTTTTCTGTTTCTAGTGATTAAAAAGGAAATGAAAATTCTAGCTGATATAGATGTAGAGAGTCCAGGTATCCAGGACCCCAGGCACCACGTTTTTAAAAAGATCCAAGGACTGTATTTCCTAAAGGCCGCTTTCACCCCGATCTTTAACCAGAATCCTTTCCTTCCCTGAGACAGATGCTGGTTGCCTATACTTTAGTTGTTTCCACTTTCCTCTTTGCCCACCTCCCACGATACAGGCTGAGATATTTGGTTTCCCAGCCTCCCTTGCAGTGATGTGGCCAGTTTTTGTTCAATGAGACATAAGGGAAGTTTACTGTTAGGCTTCCAGGAAATTTTTTCCCCCACTCACGAGAGGAGAGGAACCCTGCTCCCTTCCTTTTGTCGTCAGATACAGTTGTGTGAAGATGTGAGCTGCAGCAGCCATCTTGCTACGTGAGACACTATGCTGACCCACTGAGGGTGGCAGAGTAGAAGGACACGAAGAGCCCAGGTACTTGATGGGGTCACTGAGTTGCTGAGCCAGCCTGAAACCACCTACCTCCATCTCTTGCCACCATTTATTTTGTGACTTACAGCCAAAAGAATCTTCATGGATGCACTCCTTAAATTTCCAGTGAGAAACCCAGGTGGAAGAGGAAGGCATCCTGCTGGGGATGGTAGCAGCAAGCCCAGGCCTTCACTGGCCCCAAATATTTGATCAGTCAACAAATGTGGATGGCCTGCAGTGTACCAAACTCTGTGTTAAGTGCTCAGGATAATGACACGGTCTCTACCTTCGTGGAGCTCCCAGTTAAGAGGGGGTCGGAGGCTAAGCAAACAGTTATGTATCTAAGTACGAGGAGTAGGAGGCTCAGGGCCTCTGGGACCTAACCCACGACTGAGGCATGTTAGGGTCATGGGTTAGAGAAGGGTCCTCTAAGATGGTAACGGTTACCTTTACACTTGAAAAATGAATGACATAGAGCAAAGAATGCTGCTGCAGGCACAGTACACTCTGGGAGCAAAGGCCTGGAGGCAAACTTAAGTATGGTGGAGAGAAGCAGGGGTGAAATTTCTGGAAGGGAAGGTCAGAGAGGCTGTGACAGAGGCCAAACCACAAGACTTTGAAGGTCACGATGAGGAGTCTGGACAATATCTGAAGGGCAACGGGCAGCCATAGAAGGGCTTAAAGAGAAGAGGAACGCGATCTGATCTAAGATGAAGTCTCTGGGAGCTGGATGGAGCGTGGCCTGAAGCAGGCAAACGTTGATATAGGAAGACCTTTCCAGAGAATGGAGGCAGGGCGCCCCCTCCAGCTCGGGGCAGCACAGCAAGCCCTGCCAGTCGGCCACAGATCCTCGACTGCTTGAAAGTTGTGCAAGCCACACTGTTAGGTCAGCAGGAGTCTCTCCTAGCCCAGGAGTCCCATCTCCTTAGTTGCACAAATACAAGGCGAGTCTTCTGCGCTGAGAGAGGGAGACAGGAAGTCCCACTTTATGGGTCCAACCTTCAATCACAGCAGGACAGGAGGTCCCCTACTGCTGCTGGGGTGAAACAGGAAGTCCCATCCCAAAAGTCCTGTGCAGAGCAGGCCACAAGCCCTGGTCACACCTGCGTGGCTGCCCGAACAGTCTTGGGGACCCCATGTGAAAAGTTGACTGTCCTGGGATCAGTGGCCTGAAAGAGAAAGGAGGGATGGGGGACAACTTCAGGGGTTACCCTGGATGTGACATAACTCACCCTTTTCTAGAGCTAGCTCGCACCATTCCGAAATTAGCTGAGTTCCCTCCATTTGCAAGGAGGAAAAAATGTCTAGCCACCCTTGGGAGAGATAAGACATGCAACAACCCAAATTGTATGGGGAAGAAGACGTTCTATCCCACTTCGGAGAGAAAATGGAAGTTTTGCCAATTTTTATGGAGAAGAATGAAGGCGTTTTCCTTCATTTGGGGGGGAATTGGAATTTCGCACTTCTTTTAATATATATAAAAATTGGATGGGAAGTCCCGTTCAACTTTTATATATTTAAAAAAAAAAAAAAAAGACAGGGAAAATCTACCAACTTTGTAAACCAATAAGAAAAGCTGGAGGAAGAGAATTCAAACCATCTCCTCTGCCTGACTAAAACACAAAAAGTTCCACCTCCATTCCAGGACACTGGGGCACCCACACTCACTGGGTGGGCCCTGGTCGGGCTAGGGTCCTCCAGTGGAACCCTGAGGGGCAGAGGCTGTGGGGTCTGCTCTGGGGTCTCGCTCTGAAACTTCCTTTCCGGTAGGGAGAATACAGGGGTCAACTTGGGAGGATGCTTCTTTTTGTTAGGAGTCTCTCCTGGGGAAAGGGACAGGAAGAGAAATAGAAACAGTTGATTGGCTGCTCTGACATGCCCACCCAGTCAATGGCAAGGGAAGCTGGGCTGAGAGGTGGAGCCTTACTCTGATTGGCTGATACGGAGGTAGGAAGGCAGGTTGGATGAGGTAACTGCTGCTGATTGGTTCAGAGCCTGAACCAATGGGACTCTCTGTAGGGAACCTACCAGCTGGTCACTCACTCACCTTGAAAGTGGCACAGATAGCAGATGCACAGGATGAGAACTGCTGCCAGGAGCGTCAGGCCCAGCAGGGAGCCCAGGACGATGCCAGCGATGGCCCCGGAGCCCAGGGTGGGGCCTGGAAGAGACCAAGAGAAGGCGGATAAGGGGAGCAGGAGCCAAATCCGGACCTGTTTCCTGAGCCCCCTGCCCCAGCCCCCCCTCAGAACCCAGGAATCTGGGACCCCAGCACTCTCAATTCATTTAACATTTCCTGAGTGAATGTGGTGTGCCTGGCATTCTGCCAGGTGGTGAAGATCCATTGGTGAGCAAACCAACATACCTGCTACCGTGAGGATTAATTTTAGGAGGGAAATCAGAAACGAATGTGCAAATAAATAACATAATTTCAGATTGTGCTCAGAAGAAAAAATAAATGGGCTATGATAGAAATAATGGAAGGGGAGGTGACATTTAGAAAAGCTGGTGAAGGAAGGTCCTTGAGGAACATTTGAGCAGAGACCTGGGGAATAAGGAGCCGGGCATGCTAAACAGGGGGAAGGGTGTTCCAAGCAGAGGGAACAGAACATGCAAAGACTCAGACGTAGGAAAGAGTTTTCTGCGTTCAATGAAAACTGTGGGTGGCGGACACGGAATGAAGGTGGAAGAGGTAAAGGATGAAGTTAGAGGGATTAACAGGGGCCAGAGCCTAGGCATGAAAGGCTTTTAAGCAAGGCAGCAACAACGTGATCGGATTTGCATAACTTCGGCTTCTACCTGGAGAATGGATTGTAAGAGGGCAAGAGGGGGCATATAGAGACCAGGTAAATGGCTGCTGCAGTCCAGGCAAGAGAGGATGGTGGTGTCTGACCAGCGTGTAATGGAAAGAGGTGGATGGATTGGGAAAGCATTTCAGAAGGAAGTGATGGGACCCTGCTGGTATTTGGGATGTTGGAGGTGACGTCAGCACGTGGGTGGTGCCATGTCCCAGGATGGGAAGACTGGAGAGTTGGTGGGGGCTGGGGGGGAGGGTGTAGTTGGAGAGAAAAAAACCTCAAGAGATCTCTCTTGGACATGTAAAGTCTGAAATGCCAGCTGGACATCCAAAGTGAAGATGTCAAGTAGGGAGGTGGCTTTTCAAGTCTGGAGTTCAGAGGTCTGGGCTGGAGATCAGACATTTGAGAGTCATCTGAGTATTAATGATATTTAAGGTGATGAGAGTGGACAGGCCACACTGGGGAGAAATATAGGTGGAGAAGAGGGCTGAGGACTGACACATCCAATACTTAGAAGGTGGGGAGTGTTGCTGGTTGAATTGTGTGTCCCCCAAAAAGATACAGTGATATCCTAACCTTCAGTACCTGTGAATGTAACCTTCTTTGGAAATAGAGTCTTTGCAGATGTAATCAAGTCAAGATAATATGCAGAGACTTCTTTTCCAAAGAAGGTCACATTCACAGGTACTGAGGGTCAGGACGTCAGTATACAGTAGTTCCCCCTGCCCTTATCTTCAGGGGATACATTCCAAGACCCTCAGTGGATGCCTGAAACCACGGCTAGTGCAAAACCCTATGTATTCTATGCTTTTTCCAGCATCACTACTCTTGCGCTTTGGGGCCATTACTAAAATAAGGGTTACCTGAACCCAAGCACTGACACAGCATGACGGTTGAACTGATAACTGAGACAGTTTCAAAGTAACAGGCAGAATACTCCGGACAAAGGTGTGATTCACATCCCTGGTGGGATGGAGGGGGCCAGCGTGAGATTTCATCACGCTACTCAGGCACACAATTTACAACTTATGAATCGCCTATTTCTGAAATTTTCCATTTAATATTTTCAGACCACGGTTGACCCCTGGTAACTGAAACCTCAGAAATCAAAACCGAGGATAAAAGGGGACTACTGTATCTTTGGGGGGAGACACAATTCAACCAATCAAGTCGAGATGAGATCATGAGGGTGGGCCCTAATCTGATATGACTTGTGTCCTTACAAGAAGACAGAGGCAGGGCTTCCCTAGTGGCACAGTGGTTAAGAATCTGCCTGCCAGTGCAGGGGACACGGGTTCAAGCCCTGGGCCAGGAAGATCCCACATGCCACAGAGCAACTAAGCCCGTGCGCCACAACTACTGAAGCCCTCGCGCCTAGAGCCCGTGCTCCGCAACAAGAGAAGCCACCGCAATGAGAAGCCCGCGCACCGCAATGAAGACCCAATATGGCCAAAAATAAAAACAAATAAATAAATAAATTTATTAAAAAAAAAGAAGAAGAAGAAGAAGACAGAGGCACACACAGGGAGGAGGAGGAGGCTGTGAGAAGCTGAGGGCAGAGATTGGACTGGCGCCAAGGATTGACCGTCACCGTCAGAAGCTAGAAAGAGGCAAGCAAGGGGTCTATGCAGAGTCTCGGAGAAAGCATGGCCCTGCAGACACCCCGATTTCAGAATCCTGGCCTCCAGAGTTAGGAGAGAATACATTTCTGTTGTTTCCAGCCACACAGTTCATGGTACCTTCTTACAGCAAGCCCAGGAAACTAACACAGAGAAAGAAGGAAGATCCAACAAAACAGACTGACAGGAGGAAGCCCAGGAGAAGGGCTTCTCAGCCCAGCTGGAAGCCCAGCAGCTCTCACTCACCGGCGCGGTAGACCTGGCTTTGGGATGGGGTCCCTGGCTGGTGCCCCAGAGTGGGCAGGATACGAAAGACCCAGGCCCGAGGCTTCTGAGGAAGGAGGGGCACCACAGCTGAGCGATCCCGAGCTCCGAGGGTGAGCAGGGAGATCCAGTCCTCGGACGCGGTGGCTTTGCTCAGGTCAGGGTTCTCTACCTGTGCCTGGATCTGGAAACTGCTGATCAGGGCCCCTCGCTCCACATCCCAAGTCAGCACTGCTGCATCCCGGGTTCTCTGCAGCCTCCATGAGGAGATAGAAGGTCCTGGGGGGGTGGGGGTGGAATCAAGGTGGGGGTTGGATTCATGGGTCCTAGCAGGGAGAGGAAAGAGGGCCATGGGCCTGGACTCCTAGGTCCCAGGGGCAGAGGGTCTGGAGACCCCAACTCCTGGGTCTAAGAAAGGAAGGGACTGGGGGCCCAAACTCTTGGGTCTGAGGGTTTCATGGAAAAAGTGACTGGGGTCCAGGATTCCCTGACGGGTCAGGGATCTGGGGGTGGGAGTTCTAGGGTCTGGGGTCGGCAGAGGCCGGGGACCAAGATATCTGTGTCCAAGGGAGGAGGGAACTGGGGGCCTGGACTCCTTGGTCTGAGGGAGGAACAGGCTGGAATCCCAGTCTCCTGGGTTTGAGAGAAGAGAGGGCTGGAGGACCTGGGTTCTGGGAAAGGATGGGGCTCACCAGTGAGGGTGATCTCGTCGCCCCCAGCACCCAGCGCCCCACTGCACAGCACGGAGTAATTTCCCAGGTCCCAGTTCAGGCTGAAGTTGCCAATGAGGAGCCTCTGCCCATCCTGGCTAGGCCGCAGGCGTCCCTGGTCTCCGGAGGCCAGGGGCCGCCCTTCCCGGGCCCAAGATGCTCGAGAAGGTGGGAGACAGCCAGAGGCCTGCAGCGCCACTTCCACCTTCCCTGACTGTGTCTCCTCGACCATCGGATGCAACAGCACCTCTCGAGGGGCCTCTGCAGGTGGAAGAAACCCAATCAAGAAAGAGAACAAGTCCTGTGCCCTTTGGTGAATCTAATAGGGCACCTTAGCCAAAAGAAGAAGATCTGCCCTTTCAATCACTCCCTCATTCATTCATCTGATTTCCTTAACAAGGACTTAGGAAGTACGTAAGACAGGCCAGGTCCTGGCCTGGGAAACTCATATTATTCTCAACCATGTATTGCTCTGAACACGTGGGAAAGTGTCAGCCCTCTTCCTGGGTCCAGGAAAGAAATTTTGGCCCCGCCCCAGCTTGCGGTATAGGGAAAACCTCATACCTTCTGTAGGGTTAAAGATAGAGGAAATCTCTCTTCCTGTAGTTAGGAAGTCCCCTTTTCTCAAGTTCTAAAGGAGGAAAGAAATAGCCCCTCCTCCTCGGGAAACAGGAAAGAAGTCCCACAGGCTCTCACCCGGGGTGACAGTGCAGGTGCGCGTGGTCATCAGGTGGCGAGCAAGGCAGGTGACGGGGACGCCGCTGAGCCGGGGCTGGGCGGGGACAGCCTCCAGGAGCACAGAGGACACCGGTCCCGCCTGGACGCCTTTGGGGAGACCCTGGAACTGCAGGGAGGCGGCAGGGAACCCGCCGGGCCACGAGCAGCGGAAGCGGAGGAAGCGATCCCCAGGACCCCCTTCGACTGAGCACTGTGGGGACCCGGGGGGCAGATCTGTGGAGGGGAGGGAGAGATCAAGGGGTCAGTCAGTTCTCTCCCAGTTCCCCTCTAGCCCCGCCTCTCGCGCGTTCACTCCACCCCTTCTTCACCTGGGCCCGCCCTGTAGGCACTGACCCCGCCCCGTTCTCTTACAGACCCCGCTCCCTTTCCCCGGCAACTCCTGGGCTAGGTGGGCAGTCGCAGCCCCACTGACTGCCCCCCTTTCCGAAGGAAACTTCATCTTCCCACACTGATACCTGTCCTTCCAAACGTAACCCCGACCCTTTTTTCTAGCTCCACCCCTTCCACCAGGTTAACTTTGGCCCCCCCTCTTTGATTACTCCGCGAGTAGCCTCTTCCTACTGAACCCTCCCCTTTTCTTGACATCCCTGCCCTTCCTAGTGGACCCTGCCCCCTTTCTAAGACGACTCTGCCCCTTTCTAGAATGATTCCACCCCTTTCTCTCGTGACTCTGCCCCCTTTCCCAGGTAACTTCTCTCTCTTGCTGATCCCACTTACTGGCCCAAGCAACTTAGTCCCTTTCCTTTCTGTCTCCTACTCTTTGCCGTTGAAGTCCGCTGCTTAATTTGATGAGACGCCTTCATCCCGAGGAAGCTCCGCCCTCTCAGTGCTGGCCCCGCCCCCTCTCCTGGCCATCCTTGCTCCTCCCCTTCTCTTGTGCATCCCCCCGTTCCTTCTACGGGGATCTCCGCCCCTCCCTGCCGGCCACGCCCCACCACGCTTTTTCCCCCCCGCCCATCCCCCCCGGGTATCCCAGCCCCTTGCCGGTTCCGCCCCTTCTCCCGGGCACCTCCGCCCTTCCTTGCTGACCCCGCCCCTCCATCCCACCCCGCCGCCCTCACCCGCCACCATGAGTTTGAGCAGCGAGCGGCGGCGGTAGCCGGTGCGAGGGTTCGCTGCGAGACAGGCGTAGGCGCCGCCGTGGCCGGGCCGGACCGCGGGCAGCAGGAGGCGCGGGCCGGCGGGCACCGCGGCCTCGGCCGGGTCGGCCAGGCTCCATGCGATGTCGGCCGGTGGCCGCGAGGCGGCGGTGCAGCGCAGGGTCACGTTGCTGCCCGCGGTGACAAAGAGGGAGGGGTCGGCGTCGCGGTCCGAGGAGACAGTGATGACCGGCAGATCCGGGCCGTCTAGGCGGAGGAAGGGGGTCGGAACCGCGAGAGTCGGGGTCAACTGGGGCTCCTCCAGGATTTCCGGAGACTGGACCGCCAGCCCTCTCCTCCCCAGGGACTCCAGGAGCCTGAGCCCTCAGATCCCTGTCCCCGACCGGAGGCACCCCCGCACTCACAGAAAACACTGACGTTGGTCGCGGCCTCCGTGTGGCCGAAGGGGCTGTGGACGCGGCAGGTGTACCGGGCCTGGTCGCTGCGCGTAGGGCGCGCGATGAGCAGCTCGTCGCCCTCTACGCGGATCCGGAGTGGCTCCACTCCCGCAGGGTCCGCTGACCCCAGGACGCGTCCGTCCCGGGTCCAGCTCAGCTCCCCGCGACCCGGCCTCCACCCAACACAGCGCAGCCGGAGCTCCGCCGCCCCCTCCTCGGTCTCCGGGTCCTCAGGCTTCACCGACAGCTTGGACACGGGCTCTGGGAGAGGGGGAACGGACTCAGGACTCGGTTCTCAGCCCCCTCGTCCCTTAGGCCCAGGGAGCCCCAGCCCCCTCCACCTCTTACACCCAGGATTTCGCCCCAGCCGAGGCCCTCTCTTAGCCCTCCTCTTAGCCCCAAGAGTCCTCTTCTTCTCACAGACCCGAGTCCGAGTACCCAGCTCTCTCCTCTCTGGGACTCGGGAGTCCGGGCTCCCAGGAGTTTTGGTCCCCAGGTCCAATTTCCCTCAAGCACCCGTCTTGACCCCCAGCTCCTCTTCTCCCTCCCTCCAGCCCAGAAGTCCCTCTCCCCTGTCTAGGAACCCCTTCCTCTGGGGCAGGAGACACATCCTCAGAACAGCAGTAACCTGCCCACAGCAGCTCCTGCAGCCAGCACTCGGGACCTCAGGGCCCACTTACCATATACACGCACCATGAACTCCCAAATCTGCCGGGAGACCCCGGCCTGGATGACCTCAGCTGTGTAGAGCCCAGCATCCTCTAGCTGGGCAGAGGAGAGTTCCAGACTCCCTCGGGTCTGGTCAAATCGTAGGCGGTCTCCGTACGTGGGGTCCAGGCTGATGAGCGGGGCCCCTGGCCCCAGACCCCCAGCTACCAGCACCTTGGAACCTTGGCGCCAAACCAGCAGAGGGGAAGGGGGACCAAGGCCAGGAACTGGAGCCAGAGGGAGCTGGATGGTGGTCCCCACCAGCACCGCCAGAGGGCCCCCCATTTGCAGGGGCAAACTTGGCCCCGAGCGGGCCTCTGAGGTAACTTTGGAGTCCAGGCTCCAGGCAGAGGATTTAAGATCCTGATCCTGAGGGGGGAGTTTTGAAACTGGGGCCTCCACAGAGACGGTAGTATTGGGGACTTGACTTTTGGAAGCTGGGGTCTTAACAGAGGAGGAAGGCTCCGGGTTTGGGGCAGGAACTTGAGAACCCGAGGTACGAGGAAATACTTGGGAGCCAGGGATTCCGGAGAAGGGGTCCAGGTTCAGATTTTTGCTCTCAGCAGAAACACTGGACCGGAAGGACCCGGGCACATCCTTCAAATTCAGCACCTCAGGAGACCATTCAGAATGAGGGATATCAGCAGAGGCTTTTGAACCTGGAGACTGATCTGGAAATTTCCAGATGGGGGGTTTGATGGAGGGAACTTTCAAACCCGGGCCCTGGGAAGAGCTTTCCGAGTCCGAGGAGAGATTGGTTCTCTGAATTCCAGAAGAGGCTTTGACGGCGGCGAGGACTCTTACTCCCGAGGCTGCAGAGGAAAGGAGGGGAGGGAGTTGCTGGGCTGCAGAGAAGGGAAATGGTGGGCAAGGGGCTGAGCAGGGGGGCTTACCCAGGAACAGGAAGAGCAGCAGAGTCCGCGAGGTGTCCATGGTGCCACCCGCGAGGATACTGGGGCAAGACCCAGGGCCTGCACCCATTCCTCCCGGGCTAGACGAGTCCAACAGGACTGATAGCTTCCTGGGCGGGGAAGGAAGCCACATCCAGGGGGAGGTGCCAGGATCCCCCACCCAGATATTGTGGCTGAGCCACCCACACCCTGCCCCACTTGTCCTCATCAGCTAGGCCCAGCGTAACCCCTGCACTCCCCAGCCCCTGGGGGCAGACGGTGAGACTGGAGTCCCAGCTGGAAACTTAGTAACAAACTCGTGGAGGGGGGTGGGGAGGTGAAGTCAGGAAGACTTCCTGGAGGAGAGCACGCCCCCACCCGCCCGCAGGGCCGATCCTGCTCCTCGTCTGCTCTCCACGGTCCCCTGCTGCCCTCAGGGCCAAGTCTCAAGTGGCTATCTTCCACCCAGTTGTCTCTCCTGAGAGCCAGCACTGTGTCTCCTCAACCCCCAGGTCTTAACATGCCCCGTGTCCCACTAAACTTAGAGTCTTCCCCCTAACCCCACCCTCCTGCATCCTCCATCTCCAGTGCGGCTCTGCCACCTAGAGGGATGCTGGGAGCCTTCCTCCCTTCTTCCTTCCCCTCACTGCTGTCAGTCTCTGGATCCCACCCCATCTGCCCCCTCAATCTCTCTGCTCCATCCCTTCCTCTTTCTACCAGCCAGACCCCAGCGCAGGCCCTGACTTCCTCTGTCCGCTTGCCTAGCCTCCTCCCTCCAGTCCGTGGCCCCCCAGATGGTCCTTGAGTCTTTCTACCCCCAGAGCGGCACCCCCCATCCCTCACAGCCCTCCTGTGGCTCCCAAGCACCTGGCCTTGGAAGACAACCGAGTTCCTCATCAGAACCTCCAGGCCCTGCATGGCCTACACCCACCCCCTCCTTTCCCCCTCCAGCACTTTCTCTTTGAACACCCTGCCATTCTTAGGCCATCTCTCCCCTCCCAGCCTTGGCCGGGACAGTTTCCTTTGCCTGAAAGCTCTGGCTCACTCCCCCACCCCTTCCAACCTGGCTTAACCACAACTTGTCCTTCAAGTCTCACCTTATCAAGAACCAAAATAATAATTACCCATGTACTGTGGTCCAGGAACTGTGCGAAATTCTTCCTGGGCGTTATCAGGCTGAACACTTCCAAATGCTCTATGAGCTGGGTGTTTACAAACAAGGATACCACGGCTCAGAGACATCAAGGGAACTGCTGGAGGTTGCACAGCCAGAGGGAAGAGCTTGGTCCACAAAGGTCAGGCTGCTCACTCCTCCTGAAAGCTTTCCCTACCACCCCATGCTAATAGTGGTGATAATACAGAGTAACATTTTCTGCATGTCAGCTATGGTTCTGAAGATGCTACATTAATGACCCTTCAAAACCCCATGGGAGGACTTTGCTGGTGGTCCAGTGGTTGACTCCGCGCCCCCAATGCAGGGGACCCAGGTTCGATCCCTGGTCAGGGAACTAGATCCCATATGCCACAACTAAGACCTGGCGCAGCCAATAAATAAATAGATATTAAAAAAAAAAAAACAAACAACCCATGGGGCAGGTTTTGTAGCTTAAAAATGGCTACAAATTCAACCCTCCTCCTACTAAGAAATAGGGTCTATCTCGCCCTCCCTTGGATCTAGGTAGGCTCTGTGACTGTCAGACCAAGAGAGTACAGCACAAGTGGCCCTGTGCTAGTTTCTGCATCTAGGCCTTGAGAGACTGGCATACTCCACTTCCCGCATTACAGAATGCTCCCGCTCGGGACCCAGCCGCCATGATGTGAGGAAGCTCAATCATCCCAGTGGAGAGGAATCATGGTCCCTGGCCAACAGCCAGCTCAAGTCAACATCCCCAGCCAGCTTGCCAGGCACATGACCGAGGCATCTTAGACACGCCATTTGAGCCACCCAGACTGATGCTACATGGAGGACAGGCAAGCTGTCCTCGCCAAGCCCTGCCCAAATTTCAGATTTACAAGCAAAATAAATGATTTTTGGCTTAAGCCACCAAGTTGCGGAGAGGTCTGTCATGCCATGACAGACAACCAGAAAATGGGTATTATTACTAACTCCACCTGATGGAGGAAGAAACCCAGGCTCAGAGAATAGGAACCTGCCAAAGGTCCTCTCAGAGCCAGGGACTGGCCAGGCTGGGAGCTGAACCCAGGGCCTTGGGATCTAGACCCTAGGCCCCCAACCACTGCACCAAGCTCTTACTATTTCGATCGTCCACATGAGGAAACTGAAGATCAGAGACGGGAAGTAACTCACTCAAGATCTCACAGCTGGTAAGTGTGACAGTGAGGGTCTAAAATCACTATGTCTGACTCCAGCCCCCCGCTCTTCATCCTCACACTAGGTTTTGATTGTCTGTTGCTTGTCTGTCTCCCCAACCAGGACCAGACCTTCCGGCCTCATTCCCTCTTGTGTCCCAAGTCTCAGCGAGAGCCTGGCCCCATTGTCTGTGCCCCCTTCACCATGGAAGCTCCTACAGGCAGGGGCCGGATGTGACTCCCCTGGTTCCCCAGTGTCACCCAGCACAGGACCTGGCACACAGGAGACTTAAGTAAATGTTTGTTGAATGAATCAAAGAATGGGTTTCTGGGGAATGAGTTAACAAAGACAGACGTCGGAAGAGTCATGGTTTTATTGCCTGGTTTCAGGGAAAGGGCTCAAATGCGCCCAATCTCCTTCAGCTTGGCCACCAGGTCCTCTGTGGTCTCCACCTTGACACCGGCCGTGCGCTGGGGTGGGTCTTCCACGCTAATCACGGAGAGCTTGGAGGTCAGGTCCACGCCCAGGTCCCCAGCCTTGATCACCTCGATCTTCTTCTTCTTGGCTTTCTGCACATGGGAGGCCCACGGTTCACAGGGCTGCCCGAGCCCCTGCCCACACTCCTGCAGCCCCCTTCCATGGGTGCCACGTCCGCAGAACCATTCCCACTGGCTGAACCCTTCTGGACCTGCCCACTGGCCAGGGCACACGTGACCTCTTACAGGGCCACACCTGGTGTGGACAATTCCTGCTACATCCCTGCTGGCTGGTATACCCTGGGGAGCCCTCCTATCGTGGGAGCCCACCTTTAGTCAACCGCCGTGGGAAGTCCTTCACTGGCTGGAACGGACTGGCAAAGTCATCCTTCTGGCAATAATAACTCAATAGACTTTTGGCCAAGATGACCAATTGTACTCTCCCTGTTGGCTGAGATGATGACTCATTGAACCCTCCCTATTAGATGAGATGACCTACTGAACCCTCCCTATTGCCTAGGATGACATGCTGAAACCTTCCTACTGGCTGAGATGACTCACTTGAACTCACCTATTGGCTGAGATGACTCAATGAACCCTCCTTGTTGGATGAAATGACATACTGAACGCCCCCTATCAGATGAGATGACACACCGAACTCTCCATTTCGGCTGAGATGACAACTCACCCTATTGGCTGAGATGACACATTAAACGCTATTGGCTGAGATGACACACTAAACCCTCCGTATTGCCTGAGATGATACGTTGAACTCTTCCTATTGGCTGAGATGACCCAATGAACCCATTCTAGAGCCATGGTGAACAGTGAACTCTTCCTGTTAGCCAAGAGACCCCATGAACTCTTCCTAGTTAGCCATGATGGCCTAAATGATTCCTTCCTGTTGGTAATGATTACCGGGGGAACCTTCCCTGACAAACCAAGATGACTTAATGAATCCTCCTTATTTGGCTAAGATTATACAATGAACTTTTCCCATTGGTTGGAATGACAGGGGAACACTTCCTAGAGTCCAGTGAAGCCTTTCTATTGGCTGAGGTAACCAGCAAACCCTCCCTGTTCGCCAAAACAGCCACACCCCCCAACCCCGAACTCTCACTACTGGCAGAAATGATTCAGTGAACCCGCTCCGTTAGTCAAACTGACCGGGTGACCCCTTCCTTTGGAGGAGACGTCCCTTGGGTCCTCTCTCCTCCGACCTGACCACCAGGGAGGCACTGGGCCTGCAGCACTCACCTGTCCCCAGGCCCCCAGTGGCCCATCTGCCAAGCACTCACCATGATGTTGGGCAACGTGGCGTAGCGGGGCTCGTTGAGCCGCAGGTCAGCGGTCACCACGGCAGGCAGCTTCAGGCGCAGGGTCTCCAGGCCCCCATCGATCTCCCGCTCCACTTTCATCTTGTCCCCTTCCATTGTCACCTGGGAGGCGAATGTGCCCTGGGGAGGGACAGCGTTGCGGGAGCACAGGTGAGGTTAACCCAGGGCAGGCACAGAGCAGGCCACTGCTGAGTGCACGCCACACGGATGAGCCAGTGAATGAGAACAGAAGTGGGAGAGTCCCGCAAGGTGACCTACAGACATCAAGCTCAAAAACAGGAGGAAGCCACAAGAAGGGAACTCCAAAATCCAGGGGAGGGTGTCTTTCCTGGGACCCAGGGTGTAGGTCCTAATGTCCTGAACCTGCCCGTTGGATCTCCCTTCCTTAATGATAATGAACATGTATTGAGTTTTGGGCACTGTTCCAAGCAACTGTATTAAGTCATCAGATCCTCGTAGGAACTCTATGAGGTAAGTGCTATTATTCCCATTTTACAGATGAGGAAAACTGAGGCAGAGAGAGGCTCAAAAATGTGTCCAGCCTGGTTCCAGGCTCCATGTCATGGTCTCATTTACACACCTTTCTGTCCCCAGGAGCTCCCTTTGAGGTCCCTCTGCTGAGCCAACAACAGAGCCTCCTGTGTACCTTGATCCTCGAAACATCCTCTGGGGCCCCCTCGGCACCCACCCTCTGGCCCAAGGCTCCTCTGCCCTTCGGTCCTGAACCACCATTTCCTGACGTGACCTACACCCTCTCTGTCTAACCAACCTGCTCTCTCTGTTCACTTATTCACTGGACAAATCTTTCAGGTCTTAGTTGGAATGTCCCATGAGCCCGGCTCTGGGGATGCACCATGAACACAACCGACAAGGACCCAGCTTTTGGGGGCATTTATCCTGCAGTGAAGACCACCGGTAACCAAGTAAATACACAGTGGCCACTGGCCACATGTGGCTTCTGAGCACGCGAAATGTGGTTAGTTCCATCGAGGGAGGGACGGAATTTTTCATTTTATTTCATTAATTTACATTTTAAAACCAATAAGCAAGATCCATTATCATGATTGTGGTGATGGTTTCATAGGTGTTACACGTGTCAAAGCTTACCTAACTGTACACTTTACATGTGTGCAGTTTATTGTACAGGTCAGTTTTATCTCAATAAAGCTGATTTAAAAAAGGATACTTGATGCAGTTATTGGAAAACGTTTAAGTCTGTTTAGAACAAGTTGGACGCGTCAATCTACTTTTTCAACAATGAGTATTAGGAATCTAAGTATTTCTTATGGAAACTGAGCATGTGAATTGAGATGTGCTGTAAATATAAAATACACACTGGTTTTCGATGACCTCGTACCAAAAGCCAAAAGAATGTAAAATAACTCAATATTTTTTTTTCTTTTTTTCTTTTTCGGCCACGCCGCGCGGCTCGTGGGATCTTAGTTCCCCAACCAGGATTGAACCCAGGCCCTCGGTAGTGAAAGTAGAGTCTTAACCACTGGACCGCCAGGGAATTCCCAGCTCAATATTTTTTCTATTGATGACATGTTGAAATAATATTATCGATATATTGTGTGAAATAATATAGGATTAAAATGAATTTGGCCTTTTTTACTTTTTTAATGTAGCTGTGAAAAGCTTTAAATGACTCATGTCGCTTGCATTTCTATTGGACTGGAATGGGAAACGTGGGGTTGGGGAGGGGGCGTGAGTACTTTCATAGACAGTGGGCAAGGCAGGCCTCTCCGAAGAGGCGATGTCTGAGGAGAGACCTGGTGGGGAGTGAAAAGCCCTGAGGAGATCTGAGAGAACCCTGCTCCAGGCTGAGGAAACAGTCAGTGCAAAGGCCCTGAGGCAGGGCTGAGTGGTGTGGCTGAGGAGCAACAGGTTGGGGAAGCGGCATGTGAAGGCCCAAATGTGGCCTGGGGTCCTGGCTGTGCGCCCCTCCTTCCTGCCCACTGGAGTGGCCGTCCTGCTTTACACCTGCCTCCCTCCAGAAGGGCAAGGACAGGGGTGGCTGTGTTCTGAGCCCCCAGGCCTGGCCTTCAGCAGATGCTCCCAACTCCGGCCTCACCTGTGGCCAGTCCAGAAATCCGGCTGTCATCTGCCCTGTCTGGTTACAATCATCATCGATGGCCTGGGTGGGGAAAGAGAGAAGACTGTACAATGACGGAGCTTCTCACGTACCATTTGGGCCTTTCTCTAGAATGCAGGCTGGCAAATGTTTTCCCTAATGGGCCAGGTAGTAAATATCATAAGGTCTCTGTCACAATCACTCAACTCTGCTGCTACCAGTGCACGAGCAGCCATAGTCAATTGCACGAGCAGCCATAGACAATAAGTATCTATGTAAACAAACGCAGTAGCATTTCAATAAAACTTTATTTATAAAATCAGTGGTGGCCATGGACCACAGTTTGCTGACTCCTGGTCTAGAATGATCCCATCCCCTCACTTGGGCCCCGAGATAGGCAGTCACTTGTCCAGGAGCACATGAGGGCACCTGGCATGCCAGATGCCAAATCTTTGCCCCCTGTCTAAATATTCCAGAGGCCTCCCTCTAGCCAAACCCTGTGCCAGTCACACTAGGGAACTAGATGAAATGGCATCTGGGCCAATGAGAACGTTTTATCCCTGACCCCAGTGATTGGTTCAGGGATGGGCACATGACTCCAGCTGGACCAATGAAGTGCCAGCTCTAGAAGCTTTGCTGGAGCCCTTGGGAAAGAGATTCTTATCTTTCTCTTGGGTTTGTTAGGCTGGTGGGATGTGAGCCTGGAGAGACACAGAGTGAAGCCAAGACAGAGGAGAGGAGTGTAGAGCACGTGGGACTGGATCAAGCTGTGCCTGAAGCTTGTTACATAACCTAATGAGTTTGCTTTTTGGCTTCAGCCAGTTGGAGTCACGATTCTGTCACCTACCTGCTTGCCCAGCAGCACCAGGTCCACCTTCTCCTTCTCTGCCAGCTTGGCCAGGACCCGGGCCACCTGCAGGGGACCCAGGCGATCCGCCTCCGCAGCCGGCACCTCCACGTGGATGCCTCGGTCTGCACCCATGGCCAGAGCGGTGCGGATGGTCTCCTGCGGAGCAGAGAAGGGGCTTGACTTGGCTTCTAGCCCTAGGGGGACCCAGGAGCCCGATCTCCAGCCCCTCCGCCCTCAGACCCAGGAGTCCCGGCCCCCGGCCCCTCCCCCCTCAGACCCAGGAGTCCCCGCCCCCAGCCCCTCCTCCCTCAGACCCAGGGTCCAGGCCCCAGTCCCTCCTCCCTCAGACCCGGGACTTGGGGTCCCAGCCCCTCCCCAGGCCCCCGAGCACCTGGCACTGGGTAGGCCCGCAGCTGACGGCAATGACTTCCTTCACCAGCTTCTTCTCCTTGAGCCGTACGGCCTCCTCCACGGCGATCTCGCAGAAGGGGTTCATGGAGTGCTTCACGCCATCCGTGACCACACCCGTCCCGTCGGACTTCACCCGGATCTGCTCAGCCGGGAGGGGAGGTGGCAGGGTCAGGGGGAAGCGGGCGAGAAGGCGGGGGTCGGGGGTGGGTGGTGGCCGGGACACCAAGCCTCGCGCAGGCTGGACGGGGACCACAGGGATCTGGAAAGGGGCAGGGCCTTGTCCAGGGTCCCACAGCTCCAGGGACAGAGAGGGTGAGAATTCACAGACGGGTGGAGGTCACCTCCTCACTCAGACATTCGCTGAGCACCAGGGACGTCTGCCATGCTCGTCCTACTCTGTGGCTGTTCCTGGGGCCTGAAAGAGTGTTTCTCAAATTTTTCTTGACCATAACCCACTGCGAGAGGTACATGTTACAATATCCCCAAGGGTATTATAAATGCACAACATACATTTATACATAAACATAAATACCAAGGCAATGCAAGGTTCGGTGATCGATTCTAACCCTTCCATTATACACCATACCCTGACATTTTCTGTTCTTTTTTTTTAAATGCCAGCCTGCCACATGGTTTTCCTGACCGACACATGGTTAAGATCTAGTCTGAAAAACACTAGCATTGAAAGCCTCTCTCTGCCAAACAGGCTAAGGTCAAGGGCAAGCAAACCTTGTCTATTCCTTTCCTCACATGGTGAGTCTTCACTGAACACTGGCCCTGCGCTGGATTCCTAGGCACCACCGTGTGCAAGGCAGACAGGTCTGCTGGCCCGGGAGCTCCTGGTCTGGCACAGGGGGGCACGGCAGGAACAACTAACTACTGCTTCTGTTAGTTTCCCGAGGCTGCTGTGACAAATGACCACAAACTTGGTGGCTTACCGTCTCACAGTTCTGGAGGCCAGAAGGCCAAAACAGGTTTCGCTGTGAAATCAAGATGTCGGCAGGGCTGCGGTCCCTCGGGAGGCTCAAGGGGAGAATCTATTCCTTGGCTTCTTCAACTTGGAGGGGCTGCCAGCATTCCTTGGCTTGGGGTGGCATCACTTCACCCTCAACTCTGTGCTCCGTCTTCGTGCGGCCTTCTCCGAGTGTGTGTCAAAACTCGACTCCTCTCTTATAAGGACTCTTGAGATGGCATTTAGGGCCCACCTGGGGAATCCAGGAGAACCTCCCCATCTCCAGATCCTTAACTCAGTCGGGACTTCCCTGGTGGTCCAGTAGTTAGGACTCCGCACTTCCACTGCCAGGGCCCTGGGTTTGGTCGCTGGTTGGGGAACTAAGATCCCGCAACCCGCCCCGTGCAGCCAAAAAAAAAAATCCTTAACTCCATCACATCTGCAAAGACCCTATCTCCAAAGAAGGTTAACAGTCACAGGTTCCATGGATGAGGAACTTCATGGCCCAGGGGGGCCCACTGTTCCTCCCACTACAATCCTCTTGGTAGCAAACAGGGACGACAGTATTGGCCACTGCAGGAGCATCTCGCAGGAGCCCTGTTCTAAGCAATCACACGCACCCTAACTCATCAGTCCAGGCAACAGCCCCGTGAAACAGGAGCTGTCGCTGTCCCTGTGGGCAGACGAGGAAACTGATGCTCCGAATGGAAGCACGTGTCCCAAAGTCACACGGCCAGTCAGCAGTGCTCTGCGCCCCAAGCACTCAAGTCCCCTGCTGTACCACCTGACAATTCCTGAAGGGGAGTCCAGGAGCTGTGAGACGGCACGATCGGGGCCCGACCCAGTCTGATGTTGGAGGCTATCAGGGAAGGCTTCCCTGAGGCAGTGGCACTTGAGCTGAACCTGAAACAGGAACTGGCATCGAGCAGGTGAAGTGTGAGGGACAGTGCTGGGGGTGGGGGAGGAGCACGTGCAAAAGCCCTGAGGTTTGCGGAGTCCCAGGAGGCTGGTGCGGCCAGGGGAACACAGCGTGCTGTCAGAGAAGCTGGCAGGGGCTGAATCGGGATGACAGGCACAATAACAGATCCTCAGGATGTCCACATCCTAATCCCTGGAACCTGTGACTGTCACCTACATGGCAAAAGGGACTTGGCAAAAGTGATTAAGTTTAGGATTTTGAGAGAGGGAGATTATCCTGGATTATCCAGGTGGACCCAAAGTAATCACAAGGGTCCTTATAAGTGAAAGAGGGAGGGGAGAGAGCGTCAGGGTCCAAGAGAGAAAACGCTAGACTGTTGATCGAAGACATAAGAAGGGGCCACAAGCCAAGGGACGCAGGTGGCCTCCAGAAGCTGGAAAAGGCCAGGAAACGGATTCTCTTCTTGAGCCTCCGGAAGTCATGCAGCCCTGCTGACACCTTGATCTTAGCCCAGTAGACTCATTTCAGACTTCTGACATCCAGAACTGTAAGAGAATAAATCTGTGTTGCTGTGAGCCACTAAGTTTATGGTAACTAGTTGCAGCAGCAATAGGAAACGAATTCAACTGCACAGGGCCCAGCAGGCCAGGCCGGGGAGCTGGGTCTTGGTCCAAAGAACAACAAGGGAAGGTAAAGAGGTGAGTGGATCCAACTTAAGTTTGTACAAGGTCGTTCTGGATTCTTGGTGTAGAAAACTGGAAAGATGGCAAGAGCGGAAGTGGGGAGACAGCTGGGCAGCTGTTGGTCACCGAAATAAGAGAGGACAGTGGTTCGGGCAGCCGTGGCAGTGGCTCGGATGACCCATCCACACGTGGAAGGGGATGGATTGGAGAGGTCTGTGGGGGTGAAACTGACAGGGTGCTGGGGGAGGACAGGGAAGAGTCTAGCAGGACTCCCGGGTTTCTGGTGGGTACATTAGTACAGCGGGCGAGGATGCTGAATTTGGCTGTAGCCTGAGAGAGAGACTTCCAGAGAAGCCTGGCTTGGGAGCCTGCATAATCTGGCTCGGGACCTGACCTCTTTCTTCTCCTTGGCCGGAGCAGATGTGGGTTGACAGCAGGGACTCTCTCTCTGGGACTATTTCCCTGTACCTGTTTCTCTGGGGCTGAAGGATGCGGTGATTCCTCCCATCCACCGGACAGAACTGAGATGGGAATGTGGGATTCAGGCAGGGGTCCCCCAGTCTGGCTGTACCTCAGGGACCGGTAACATTAAAAGGAGGAGGAGAAAGAGGAAAAGGACAACTCGCACTTTCTATCACTGTCACTTCATTTTGAAAAAGTCACCTTAGCACCAACAGTAAGGCTCAAACCCCAGAACTTAATAAATGCACTTTACAGAAAAAGCCATGGAGCAAACACCATGTGCTGAGTCCATGTTTTTTTTTTTCACTGGAACCTGGGCTGGGCATGTCACCCAGGATTTCCCCAGAATTTCCCAGACACGCCCCTGGCTCCATCCCTCACCTCCTTCCCTGGTCATCTTCCTCAAACTGCATCCCTCCTAACTCTCCCCGCCCCCTTCCTCTGTTTCTTTCTAGAGCACATCTGCCATATGACATATGCTGTACTGATTAGCTGTCTTCTCCCCAGCAGATCGTCAACTCCACGAGGACAGGGATTTACGGGCATTTTGGTCATGCCCGTATCCCCAAGGCCTAGAACGGTGCCTGGCACGTGGTGGACGCACTGGAAATATCTGTCGGATGAATGAATGAGAATTTGCTCACAAGGGTCATGCATTAAAACCTGCACCTGTCCGTTCATCAAACACTTACTAAACAGCATGGAAACTAACAGGCCAAAGCCCTGTCTTTCATGAAAAAAATAAAATCCAAGATAGGAGTTTCCCCTTTATAAATAGGAAAGCAGTCCATCAGTATAAGGCCTCACCGGGAAGCCAGGGGGCCCCAGAGAGGGCCTCAAGCCTGCTCCGGCCCTGGCAGGACTCTCAGCCCCAGACTCCTGACCCCCAAGGAGGAAGGGGTGCGAGCTCTCCAGCACCAGGGACCCGTGCCAGCTCACCTTCTCCATGGACGACCTTTGAAGCCTGAGTTGATTTCAAGCTTCAAAAACACTGTTTAGTTAAATTACGTAAGTCGGGAAACCACGGTTGGCCTGAAAAATCAGTGACGGTCTTTTTTTTTTTTTTTTTTTAAATAATGATGTTTTATAAATTGAGGGAGATGATTCAGTGAAGCTTCCAGGCTTTCTCTCTAAGGTGTAACCAATTAACTCTCAACAGAAACAGCCAGAGGGGACTTCCCTGGTGGTCCAGTGGTTAAGACTCCGCGCTTCTAGTGCTGGGGGATGGAGGAGCATGGGTTCAACCCCTGGCTGGCCGCATGCCACACAGCGCTGCCAAAAGAAAGAAAGAAAGAAAGAGCCAGAAACAGGCAGGCAGGCAAGCCTCCAAGGGCTTTATAGGCGTTAACTCATTTAACCGTCCGGACAGCCCAGGAGGTTGGTTACTGCCAGCACCACCCTCATTTGCTAGATGGGTCAACTGAGGCACAAAGAGGCCAAGCAGGTGACCATGGAAGGCCTCACAGACAAGGTGACTTTTGAGGAAAGTCTGGAAGGCAGTGAGGAAGCAATGCTGGGTCAGACCTTGCACACCACCACCCCCTCCCGAAAGGAGCTGCCAGTCTGGGCGCAGGGGGTGACAACTGGGCAAACAGGATCTCCACCCAGTGTGGGAAGGGCTGAGACACAAGCCCAGGGGGCTGCAGGAGCGCCCAAGGACACATCAGGGTAGCCTGAGGGGATGGGGCGGTGGGGCGGGGGCGGGGGGGGGGCGGCTTCCTGGACGTGGTGATGCCAGAGAATCCCTACACCCTATTACAACCAGTGGGATCAGAGTTAGGCAGGACAAAGGAGGGGTGAGAAGCAGAGGTGGGAGGGGGGAGCTGGAAGGGCACCCAGACAGAAGGCACAGCAGGGGCAGAGGCCCGAGGCAAGCAGCAGCCGGGTCTGTCAGGAAAGTATGAGCAGCTGGGAGGCACAGAGGGGCGATGGAGGGCCAGGGGGCCAGCGCTGGACCGCGAAGGGGCTCGAGCACCCGGCGGAGGGGCGGGGACTTTGTCCTCAGGGTGCTGGGAGTGGCGGGATGAGGAGGAGGGGAGGGGCATGGTCAGCCCTGGGGGCAGGAAGCCCCCCACACGCAGGCTGGGAGGGGACAGACTGGAGGGGAGAGACTGGGGAACCAGGAGGAGACAGCGGTGAGGGTTCAGGTAGAAGAAGATGAAGCCTGAACTGCTGGAGAAGAGGGAGCAGGGCAGAGAGATGGAGAGGGCGGGGTGGGGGGGGGACGGGGCTGAGAAATGACAGGCTCTGGGAGATGAGGGAAGGAGGGCTGGGGTGGTGCCCGGGTTGGTGATTAGGTAGTTAGCAGCGTTTGAATCACTCGTTTCAGACACGTCCAGGGAGATGCCCTGGGGCACTGTGGAAGGGGCAGGCCCTGCCAACACTGCGAAAAAGTACAGGAGCTCATGTCAGAACGAATTCACACTTCCCCATTCGGCACGAACACCAGAGGCACCCATGGGCCAGGTCCTGGGCTGGGCAACGCTGGGACCCAGAGCTGAGTCAAATGTGAGCCTGTCCGGCGGGGGAGACAGACATGACCCCAGACATCTCAGGCCAGGGCCCAGGGCTGGGGCAGAGGGAGGCTATGGGAGCCCAAAGGGACAGTCAGATTGGGAAGGACACCAGAAGAATCGGGTCCCAGGACCCCAAGACGAGCTTGTCCCCCAAACAAGCAACCCCCCTGCCATACGCTGCCAGAGCTGTCATTAGGCCAAGTGGCTGTTGAGTGAGAGCAGGACTTGGCTGCGTTTTGACCTGACTGCGGTTGCCTAGCCGGGTGATCCGGCAGCTAACAGAACCTCCACAGACCTGTGTCCTCACCTGTCCAACAGGATTAATAACATCTAAACAGGGGAATTCCCTGGCGGTCCAGTGGTTAAGACTCTGCGCTTTCACTGCCGTGGCCCGGATTCAATCTCCAGCTGGGGAACTAAGATCCCACAAGGCACGTGGCATGGCCAAAAAAAAAAAATCTAGACGGTATTGAAAGGACTGAATAGGTTCATCTCCATCAAGGACCCAGAACGCTGCCTAGTGCATAATAAGGACCCACTAAATGTTGAGTTGTTAATGACTGCTTAAGTTTTCATGCTAGGGTCAGGCCTCCAGGCCCTGTACTGGGCAATGCTGGGGACACAGAGGTGGACTCCTAGTCTGATGGGCATCGCGGGGTGGGGACATACATGGATGGAAAGTCACTGCCTTCAGTCTGGTTTAGGCCAACTGTTGAGACAAAGTGGCTTGAGGGACTGTGTCTGATTTACCTCTGTCTGGACCAGCTTCTGTCTGGGGACAAGTCAGGCCCTCAGAGACCTTGCCCTCCACCCCTCTCGTGGAGGTTGTAAGCTAGACCACCAACTTGTCAGATTGGTTTTCATGTCTAGCAAACACACTTCTCCCTTCCCAGCCAGAGTCTCCTCACCTGCCCTGGGGCTGTGATAGCTTCTGGGTTCCCACAGGACCTCCATGACAGCACTTTTTCTGTGCTGAACAGCCAATGCAGCCGAGTGGGTGAAAAGCCTGGATTGTGTGCAAAGCACTAGATGGGATGAGGAGTCAGAGGGACCTGGATAGGAATCCCGGCTGTGCCCCTTCCCAGCTGAGTGACCCCTCTGTGCCTCAGTTTCTGCGTGTGTTAAACAGGAACCATGGCTCCTCCAGCAGGTAAGAAATAGAGAAGGTAACTCGCCCTGCAGACAATTCTCAAGAGAGTGAGTACAGAACTGGCGGAAGGGGAACGGGGTCATGACCCAGAAGGGCTGGGTTTGAATGAAGAGGGAAGGGGCGTCAGAACCTCTCAGTTCTTGATCTTTGCCCTCAGGTGTGACTTTGACGTTTGAGGGAAGAGCTGCAGAGATCAGAGGTACCAGAAGACCCTCATACAGTGTGCGCTCTTGACCCCGGAAGTATACGGCCGCGGGGCTCAGGGAGGAGGGAGAGGGGGGCCCGGTCACCTTCACGGCGAAGTCGATGACCCTCTTGACAGCCACAAGCGCGCGCAGCTCCGCCATCTTCCCGCCGCGGCGACCCGCCGGGTCGGTCCTCACCCTCGGCCTCACGGTCCGGACGCCCCGCCCCCTGTCCTTCTCTGCGCCGGCGCCCCGTGTCACCAGCCAGTCAACCACTGCGGTGCCCGCCTCCCCGCCCCGACAAAGGACCAATCAGGAGGCCGGAAGGGAGGGCGGTGCGGCAAGCGGATGCGGGCCAATGGGGAGAGGATCCTGGGGAGAGAGGCGGAACCCGGAGGGGAAGGGAAAAACTGCTTCGTGAAGGGGGCGTGGCCGAGAACTAGGGGAAAGGTCTTGCGGGGGAGGGAAGCGCTGCCAGGGAGGAGTTCCAACGAGTCGTCCTAAGCTTTTCCCAGTGCCCTAGGATTAGCCCTCTCCCCTAGCTCCCCACCTCTTCCTCGCCTCTCCGAGTCGCGGTGCCTATGTGTCCGAGTCCCCCCATTCTCTCCATGCCCGTGTTCCTCATCCCCTCTATGAACGTGCCTCTACGTTCCCCCATATCCGTCCTCCCCCGTCCCTGTCTCCACTTTTCCTCGATGTCTGTGTCCCTACATCCTCTCCACGAGCCCTTGTCCCCTCCTGACCCCACTACCCCCTGTCCCTGTTCCCATCAAAACCCTTGTCCTGTCCGTGTCCGAATCTCCGTTCCCGTGTCCCCCCATGTCTCCACGTTCCCTATAGGTTCGTGTCCTTACTTCCTCCCTGAGCCTCCAGGTACCCCCGTGTCCGCGTCCTCAGGTCCCCCAGAAAGGCACGTGGAGCCGCGGCAATGGAAGCAGTTCCTTTATTCTGCCCCAGGCAGCTGCGGTCATAAGCACACGGGGAATCCACTGATGGCATCCGTGCTCTGCATGATCATGTCCGCCAGCAGAAAGCAGAAGCCTGGCGGGAAGGGAACGGAGGGCGGGTGGAGGAGGGTGGGTCCTAGCGCGGATGGCCGGAAGGGCCCCGGGGACTGGGGTTTGGGGCTCCCAGGGCGTTTCTGTCGGGTCCGCGGGAGCCCAGGAGTGTGTTCGAGAGTCCCTGGGAGGTCACTGTGGTGTTTCCTGGGAGGACAGCTGGGGAGTCTCTGCAGGGAGGGGGGGGTCCTCGGGGCAGTCTCCTCTCCACCCTCTTCCGTTATCCAGGTTACCCGCGAGAACAGAGAAGGGTAAAGCCAGCCACCCCGAAAAATAGGACCAGGAGAAGAAGACGTCGTTTTTCCATGCGTTCTTCACTGTGTAGCCTGTCATGGCGATCAGCAGCAGCAGGCCTGGGCCCCGCCCACCCGCCAGGTGAGGGCGGCCAGGGGGCTGCACCCAGGCCCCACCCTCACCGCGCCCACCGCCTCAGACCACGCCCTTCTTGCCCTCCCTCCCGTCCCCCACCTCCCTGGCCCCGCCCCTGACCCCGCCTCTTTAGCTCCTCCCCCTCGAGGCCTGGTTCCCCCCGCCCCGCCCCGAGCTCCCCCGCCGCCCCGGGTCTCTGGCTCTCGGAATTCCTGGTGCCTCTAGTCGCGCGCGACCCCTGGGCCCCTACCTCCTCCAACTACCAGGCCCACCCTATGCTATCTCACCGCAGAGGAAGAAGATGGCACTCGTGGTCCGGCCCCGCGAGTCGCCCTCCTGGCACAGAATCCGCAGCCCCATCACCAAGCCCACGATGCTGCAGCCCGCCGCCAGCACCATGCACGCCCCGGTCACCGCCAGCATGGCTGGGGACAGCGGGCCGCATCAACCCCGCTGGCGCCGCTCCTGGCCACCACCCCCATCCGCCGGCTCGGAGCTGGGAGCAGAGTCAGGGTTTTGGATGGGGACTTGGAAGTTACATCGTGAGCGGCGGTTAATGTTGCAACAGGGAGGCGGGTCCCCGAGTTGGGGTTCCTGGTGGCCTGGTCACGGAGGGGCAGCCGGATCTTAGGCTGAAGTGGAAGGGCTGGGGGCGGGGGTACCGCAGGATGTGCCGGGCTGTGGTGTCAGGTGAGGGGGCCAGCTGTGGTCAGTGCTGGGGGCTGTCTCTCCAGTAGGGGGGGAGGGTCTGACAGCTGGGTGGCCGGGCCTCACTCTGGCAGGGGATGTTGGAGCAGGTGCCCCCGCTGCACTCCTGCCACAGGCCACTGTGGCCCCCAGAGTAACGGATCCAGTAGTTGGTGGCCGTGGACAGAATGGTGAGGATGTTGGCCAAGAAGCCCAGCAAGGTGCCCCCGCTTTGAAGGCTCCACTTCACCCCCATGCCAGGGAGGCTGCTGCCTAGGACCACACGTGCAGGACTGGCCAACGCTCCTCCCACCCCCAGGTCCCTGAGACCCCTTCCTGCATGTCCCTCCGTATCCCAGATGGCTACCCCTGCACCCCTGCCTGGTGCCCCTACTTCTGGGACCACCCCCCTCAGGCCCCTCTCAGACCCAAAACCACCTGCCCCCTCAGGCATCACTGCTTAGGAACCTCTGCCTTCCAGAGACCTCCATCCCCCAGTGGACGTGACTTTGGCCTGTCCCTTGCCTTCCCCACCACACACCCACCTAAATGACTCACCCACAGCTCCCAGGGCTTCTCAGACAGAGCCCAGAGGGTGGGGGAAGGGAGACTGGGTCTCTGTGAGGCAGCAGGAGTTCCAGAACCCCCTCTTCTAGTGGCCATTTAAAGAGATAACCACCCACCCACCCATACACACACACACACACACACACACACACAGAGGCAGCTCTTCTGGCAAACTGACAGCTCAGAGTCAGATGGCAAGTCTGGGGGACCCTGAGGGCCATGACATGGTAGCCCATGTCCTTCTAGAAACTGCTCTTCCCTTGACCCCATAAGCTCTCCTGGTCCCCAGCTCTCTGTGCCCTCCCAGGCCCCCATGCAGCCTCCTGCCCCTCCTCCTCCCTCCACTTCTCAAGGCCGGTTCTCCTGGAGAACTCCATTCTGCATCTTCTTACCAGGTGAGCTCCAGTGACCTCTGATGCTCTGAGAGCATCCCAAACTCCATCTCCAGCCCAGGTCCTCACCTGCTTCTGACCGTCTCCCAGACCCTGACACTCAGCCACACCCCCACTGAGCTCAGCATCTTCCACCAAACCAGGGAGGACACCATCATCCCATCCAGTTAGTTGGACCACACCCCCGGGCACTATCCTTGCCCTCTTCTTGCCTCTCACCCTACAAAGCCCTTGGATCCCTGAGTCCAGTTCCTCCCACCCCCTGAAACTTTCTGGCTCCTTCCCTCCTTTCCCTCTCATGCCCTGGCCCCAGTGTACCCTTGTCCTGTCTCATGTCCCACCTGCTGGATTGCCAAGCTCTTCTCTCCCCTTCAAGCCTCCCCCATGGGCCCCAGAAGGAGCTTTCTGGAACCCAGACCAGACGCTGTCCCTCCCGTGCTCACACCCTTAGCTCCCCATCACCCTCAAGAGACAGTCAACTGCTGGGCTAGAGGCGCTGCCTCCTACCCGCCTCTCCATCCTCACTTCCCCGGACCCTCACATTCTACAGTGGACCACAAAGCACTATTCTCCATCCTCTGAGAACTCCCAGCCTCTCCACGCCTTCACCTTAGGGTCCCTCTGCCTGCATTACCTTCCCTCGGCCCTGGAGAAGTTCCTAAACACCATCTCCCCAGAAAGCTCACCTCCACACCGCACCCTTCCTCCAGACACAGCCAGTCTTCCTGCCGTACCCGCCCTGGGCTCTGCCTGCCCCCACCGGACTTGGAGCCCCTGGCGGGCAGGGCCTGATCTGACTCACCTCAGCATCCCAGTGGGAGGCCCAGCAGAAAGGATGCACTCAGGAAAAGCCAGCTGAAAGAGTGAATTTGTTCTTTTTCTTTTTTTTTTTTTTTGGCTGCACCCTGCGGCTTGCGGGGTCTTAGTTCTCTGACCAAGGATTGAACCCGTGTCCCCTGCAGTGGACGCACGGATTCTTAACCACTGGACCACCAGGGAAGTCCCAGGAGGGAATTTATTAATGAAATGAGCAAGGCACACTAAGGGTGAAGGCAAGGGTGACAAAATCAAAGAGGGGGCAAGAAGAAAAGAGCTAAAGGGAGAAAGACGAAGGGAAGAAAAGAGATAAAGGATGGAGAGACGAGGGCCCTGGGGCCATGCCCAAGCCCACACTGGTCCCCACTCTGGTGGGAGCATCTCTAGGGCAGGGCAGGTAGCAGGACTGACTCCTCTCTGGGTGCCCAATGTCATCCACTGTGGAGCTGGAGCGTCGTCTCCTTCTGCTGTGGCAGCATTAACCTCGGAATAACCAGATCCCAGCGAATTTTTGTTGAATAAATGAAGACACAAAGGAAAGAGCTTGCAGACGCTGGGAGTCAGGGCAGGGAGGAGAGCCAGCTATTTTCGTGGTTCCTGATGATGCCTTCAGAGAATGGAGTGCCAAAGCCATCCTGTGGTTCACATGGCCTCATAGCCAGGCCGGTGGGCCCCGTAGTGAGCTCCCAGACTCAGGCCACCTGGGTTGGCAGAGAGAAGTTAGACCCTTGCTCCTGCCCTGCTCCCTCAGAGCCCCCAGCTGGGCCCCTATCCACCCCCTGGAACTCCCCAGGGCAGCAGTCACCTGCACAGAGAAAGAGGACAGTTGAAACCCAGCCCAGGTAGAAGGACCAGGAAAAGAAGGACTGGATCTGGGGGTGTCCAGGCTGTTTCCACCGCTCGACAGTGTAGACCACCATGGCCACTATCAGGGAGAGGGCTGGGGACGGAGACAAGAGAGACGGCTCAGCCCCTCTGCAGAAACTCACCAGGTCCCAGCGCCCCAAGCGCAGCCCGGAGTCCTTACCCGCGGCAAAGGCTAGGAAGGTCGAGACGATGGGGCCGCGTCCAGGGGCAGACAGTGAAGGGATGCAGGACATGATCAGAAAGCTCACAGAGATCAGGCCCCAAAGGGCAGCCAGAATGCAGAAGCTCTGTGTCACGTGGATATAGCCTGCTCAGAGACGGGACCGCTGAGTGCCCGTCCCCTCAGGCCCTTCCCCACCCCGAGGGAGACCGCTCCCCCTTACCTTTTACTGAGCCCTGATCCCCCCTTGGCCAGAGGCCCGAGTGAGACAAGGAGCTGGGCCCCTCGGCCACAAACCAGAAATTCGTGCTCAGAGCCACCAAGAGAGACAGCAGGCCCAGGGAGCTCGTGAGCAGGGCCAGGGACCGGCAGGGCTCCATGGGGCGAAGGCTGGGCTTCTGGGTCCTGGGTGAGGAACAGCCTGGTGATGCAGATTCCTGGGTCTCTGAGAGAGGAGGAAGCTACGCCCCCCGGACTCCTGGGAGACTCAAGCAGTTGGGGCAGCTGGGGGACCTGTGGTCTTTCAGATCAGACTAGTTTGGTCTCACCCAGTTCCTGGCAACTGACTCTTGTCACACATCCTCCCTTCTCGGCTTTCATCGGCACCCGCCCCCCCCCTCCACCCCTTGAGGTTCCCCTCACAGTATATGGTGGGGGGGAGGGCCCTGGAGATGTCACATTGTCAGTGGTTTGGGTGGGTGGGACGTGCCTCTCTGTCTCTACAGAAGTTTCTATGCCTCCTGCCCTTGGAGCCCTCCACACCCAGAGGGGGCTTCCTGGAAGAGGTGAGAGAGAGGCTTGGGAGGCCCAGAGGTGGGGTGTGGTGAGTGAGGCCAGGGTGTGAGTTAAATGGGAGGGGGAGGTGTGGCCAGAGGGGACAGTTGGGGGATGCATCATTCTTTCCTGTGGGTTCTGCAAACTTCCGTTCTGGCAGACGGGGGCCCCAATTCTAGGGTCTCCATAAAAGGAGGGGGCAGGAGGCTAGGAAACCTGGGGCTGAAGGAGGAAGCCGCTAGGAGACCTAGACTCCAGGTCCTGAGCGTGGGGACACTCAGACTCCCGGCTCCTTGCTTGGAGCTTATGCCCAGGGCAGGTAAACAGAGATCGCAGTTTTGAGCTTGTGGAGGGAAGACGTGCCCACATCCTCATCTGACACATGAGTTCACACTTAGTGCTGTTTTGAGCAAGGCCTTCAGTCTGGTGCGCTTCATCAACAGGATCTGGGTTTCTGTGGTCAGGGAGCGGGAGTTGGGGGTCAAGGATGTCAGTGCAGGACTTTCTGGCCCTCCCCTCACGGCAGCATCAGGTCCTGGGCCCCACCTCAAATACAAGGTGAAGGTGCCACAGCCCAGGTAGAAGGCCCAGACAAACTTGACCTCTATGAAGCAGGAATGACCTGGAAGAGGACTTCTGTCCCGCAGATGAGCTGAGCTAACGGTCCCAGGACAGCTGGCGAAGGGGTGAACCAGAGTGACCCAGGAGGCTGGGTCCTCTTCCTCGGTTGGAGACTCCAGTTTGCAGGCCCCCATCCCTCACCCAGGTCCTCACCAGTGGGGTAACTGGCCAGTCCTAAAAACATGCTCATGAGGACAGGCTCCCAGAAGGGGATCCAGGTCTGGGGCAGCTGGGGTGCCATCACAAAAATGGCACTGGACATGGCTCCTGTGATTAGCAGCCGGACAACCTTCAGGAAGTCGCAGCCGAGGGCATGTGGTGATCACATGCACAGAACCCATCTGAGATCTTTTTTTTCTCTCTCTCTTTTTTTTTTTTTTTTTTTTTCTCCTCTCTCTCTCTCTCTCTCTCTCTCTCTCTCTCTCTCTTTTTCTTTTTTGGCCTCACTGCATGGCTTGTGGGATCTTAGTTCCCCAACCAGGGATTGATCCCTGACCCTCAGCTGTGAAAGAAAGGAGTCCTAGCCACTGGACTGCCAGGGAATTCCCCCCATCTGTGATCTTGACCCCATCCCAACTGCAGGCAGCTCCAGTCCCATCCTTAGCCCCGTCCCTACCCTCCAACCCAACCCCATTCTCATTCCCAACAACAAATTCAATCCCATCCTTTTATTTATTTATTTTATTTACTTTTGTGTGTGTGTGTGTGCCACACCACATGGCTTGCGGGATCTTAGTTCCCTGACCAATATAAAATAAAAATTAAATTAAAAAAAGAAAAAATGAAAAAAAAATCCTTTAGATACTGTGTAGAGAATGGACTGCAGGGGCAGGGGTTGGGTGGAGTGTGGGTAAGGGTTGAGGTTGAGCTGATTAGAAGTCTGTGGCAATAAGCCAGGTGAGACATGATGTTGGCTTGGATCGGGGGGTAACCATGGTTGAGCAAGAAGGGGTCAAATTCCGAATATATTTTTAAGGTAGAGCCAACACGATTTGCTGATGAATCAGATGTGAGATGTAACAGAAGGAAAGCTATGGAGGGCGATCCCAATGTTTTCGGCTTGAGCAGCTAGATGAAAATGGACTTGTCATTTACTAAGTTGGGGGAGACCACGGGAGGAGGAGATGCGGAGTGTAAGAGAGATCAGGAGCTCAACTTCAGATATGCGGAAATTGAGATGCCGCTTCTTTTCAAGTGGAAATGTTGAGTAAGTAGTTGGAGATACGAGTCTGAAGTTATAACATCATTATTATTGCTAGAGTCAGCCCCTATAAATATGATTCCTGGAATAAGTCTCAGTAAATATTTCTACTTAAATAGGCCTCAATAAATTCTAATTAGAGAAGAAGCCTTCAGTTGCTATTATTACTAGAGGAAGCCTCTATAAATAGAGTATTTTTGTTATTTGAGGAGGTCCCAATAAATATTTCTAGGGAGTAAGCCTCTATTAATATAACAGTTCCTAGCATAGGCTGTAATAAATGTTCTTATTATTGGAATAAGCCTCCCTAAATAGTCTTTTTTTTTTTTAAAGGAATTCCTTTATTTTTATTTTTTATTTATTTATTCATTTATTTTTGCCTGTGTTGGGTCTTCGTTTCTGTGCAAGGGCTTTCTCTAGTTGCGGCAAGCGGGGGCCACTCTTCATCACGGTGCGCGGGCCTCTCACTGTCGCGGCCTCTCTTGTTGCGGAGCACAGGCTCCAGACGCGCAGGCTCAGTAGCTGTGGCTCACGGGCCTAGGCGCTCCGCGGCATGTGGGATCTTCCCAGACCAGGGCTCGAACCCGTGTCCCCTGCATTGGCAGGCAGATTCTCAACCACTGTGCCACCAGGGAAGCCCAGTCTTATTATTTTATGATAAGCTTTAGTAAATCTCATGGCGGTTGGCATGAGTTTGTTGAATGAACTAATGAATGAGTGAATGAAGAGAAGATCTAGGTCATGAATGATGGATGAAGAGGCAGGTGCAGGACGAGGTGCAGATCAGAGTTCTGGTGCTTCTCCTTGGAAGGGTCCATCCAGGGAAGGGACAGGAGTTTGGGAGAGCCAACTGGAGATGGCGCGAGTGGGCAAGGAGGTTGTTTTTCACAGTTTTTTTTTTTTTTTTTTGGCCGTGCTGGGCAGCATGTGGGATCTTAGTTCCCAGGCTGAATTCTCTCAGTGGCGTTTTGGAGGGCTCCAAGGAGCTCTGGTTGTCTCAGCACAGAAAGAATTCAGCGAGAGGCAAAGTGGTGAGATAAGAAGCGATTTATTAGATTATTAGAATAGGACACTTGTGAGGCTTACAAGCGGGTGGGCGAGAGGGTGCCTCCCCGAGAACTTAGTGGGCTACCGTTTTATAATCAAAGGAAAAGTGGGGAGGGGGAGAAGACCACCTTCTTCCTCATTCTTGAGTAGTCGTCATGCTTCCATCATCAGCTCCGCCTCCAAGTTGGGCAGGGGAGTTTTTTTGTCCCTACATGGTCAAGCCAGGACTGTCATGGCACTATGGAAAAATTATTTCAGGTCTCAGTACAATGAGGGTCTTTCACTTTGAAATGTCACCTTTCCATAAATTATTGTTTTTTATGTGTGCAGAGAGCATGTCATAGGGGTTATGAACTTACTGAGCTCACTGGACAGGATGTGGGTCTCAGGCCACCATTGTTTTATTGTTTGGGGCATGTCTCATGCTTCTGTCGCATGGTTTTGTTGCTAAGCAAGCCTGCTTGGTTTTGTGGTTAAGCAAACCTGCTTTCTTAAGTGATCATTAACTTACAGGGGTCTCCCATACTTTTTCTTTACTTACAATCCCCTAGTGTAAGTAAATCCCCTATTTAACTAATCCCCTATTTAATTACCTACTTTGTCCCTTTATTCTGTCCCTATCATGACCAGGCATAGAACCCATGCGCCCTGCATTGGGAGTGTGGAGTCTTTACCACTGGACCACCAGGGAAGTTCCACAGATATTTTCATTTATCGTATTATCCTACTGTGATATTATGTTTTATAATAAATATATATTGTTGGGTCTTTGTCCCCACTTCTGGCATAGAGATCCTAAAACTCTTGGAATTTCCTAAGTTGTGAGAGCGAGGGGAACCAACCACATGATTAGAGGGTCAGAACTTGCAGTCCCACCCCTTGACCTCCTGGGAGGGGAGAGAAGTTGGAGATTGAGTTCAACCACCAAAGGCCAATGATTTAATCAATCATAACTATGTAATGAAGTCTCCAGAAAAACCCAGAAGGAGAGGAGGATTCAGAGAGCTTCCGGGCTGGTGAACACGTGCTTTCTGGGGGAGAGTGACCTACTTGGAGAAAGCACGGAAGCTCCGCACCTCTTCCCACTTACCTTGACCTGTGTATCTCTTCCATCTGGCTGTTTTGAGTTATATCCTTCTATAAAACACTGGTGATCTAGTAAGTAAAATGTTTCGCTGAGTTCTGGGAGCTGCTCTAGCAAATTAATGAAACCCAAGGAGGGGGCTGTTGGGACCTCTAGTCTATTGCTGGTTGGTCAGACGCACAAGTGACAACCTGGGCTTGTGATTGGCATCTGAAGTGGAAGGCGGTCTTCTAGGGCTGTGTCTTTAACTTGTGTGATCTGACACTTTCTCTAGGGAGATCGTGTCAGAATTGAGTTACTCGCTTGGTGGTGTGGGGAAAAAGCACACCCATCAGAATTGGACCTACACATGGGTTTCCTAGCAGTTGAACCCAGGGACTTCCCTGACGGTCCAGTGGTTAGGACTCCGCACTTCCACTGCAGGGGGCCCAGGTTCGATCCCTAGCGGGAGAACTAAGATCCCACACGCCGAGGGGTGCAGCCAAAAAAAAAAAAAAAATGGTGAACCTAGTAGGGTGGGGACTGTGTAATTTATCTCTGTGCCCATCCCTACAGGAACTGAGCAGGCGGGTCTACTCTAATGCCACCACCCCTGCCCCCCTCACCACACTTCACCCCTCTTTCTCTCCACCCGAACCCCTCAGGGACCACACGTCAGTAGTTTCCGTCAGTTTTATTAGACTCCAAAAAGTCTCTCTAATGGATATTCCATTTCTCTAACAACCCCCCCTGGTGGCTGGGGCCTTGGGTCTCCTCAACTGCCTCCACCAGGCCCTAGGAACCAGGATTTCAGGCCTCTAGACCCTCCTCCTCCTCTTCAGTGACCTGACTTTGACGTCCAGATGAAGTCGGGGCACACGTTTGGGTTCAGCGGGGAGTGGACAGGCGCCGACATTCATTCATCCGGTAGGCACACATGTAGAAAATTCCTGCGCGAGAAGAGATCCCGGTTGACCCCGCCCAGCCCCCCATCAGCCCTCCCAGCCCCTGCTCCCAGCCCGAGACACCGACACAGGATTCCCTTTCTCCCTGGTGTCCACAGGGCTTGGGGTCTGCCTTCTGGTTCAGTGCCGGGGGCGCCTGTGTGGGACCCCCCCATCATCTCACCCTCTTGAGTGCTGCCCGCAGTGCCACAGACACTGGCCTTCCCACCCCCAAACCCAGTACCTGCAAAGAAGGTCATGAGCAGGGCTACCCAGCCCAGGATGTAGGACCAGGAAAAGCGCCAGTCCCCGAAGCGGCGACCGAGGAAGGTGACAGTGACTCCAGTGTAAATGGCCAAGGCCAGCAGGACGAAAAAGGCTGGAGAGAGAGGTCGGTGGGCGGGAGGCGGGGGGGGTGGGGGGGGTGGGTGTGGAATGGGGATGGGAGCGGGTTTGGAGATGCGGGTGGGAATGAATAAATTGAGAAGGGGGTATGGGTGCAGGTAGGGATAAGGGTGAGGATGGGGGTTGAGTTGAAAGTGGGAGTAAAAATGAATGAGGAGTGGGGTTAGGGTGGGAATGCTGTGGGGTTGTGCTGTGCCGTAAAGAATCTGACTGGTCTTTGTGTCTGGTTCCTGGGAGGGAAACTCTAAATCCTTGGACTTTTCTGAGTACCAGGAGTGTCTCTGTTGTTCTTGGATCACACCTGAGTCTATGCTGATGAGCAGAGATGACTCGGGGACAGGAGCTGGACAGCAGAAAGACCAGCCGTGGGAATAGAGGGTTGGGGCTCTGAGCCGCTTGGAATCAGTCCAGCCTCTGGGGAGGAAAGGGGAGCTGGAGACTGAGTTCAATTACATGGCCAGTGATTCATGCCCTTGTAATGAAACTCCAGTAGAAATGCTGGATGCTGACGTTCACTGGAGCTCCCTGTTTGGTGAGTGCGTGGATGAGCTGGGGGGGGCGGGGACGGGGGGGGGGCGCTGAAGAGCCCTAATTCTGCAGGGAGCGTGCATGGAAACTCCATGTTCAGGACCCCTCTCCGGCTTCACGCCATGCATCTCTTTAGTTGGCTGGTCTTGAGTTGTACTCTTTAGAATAAAACTGTAAGTATTATGCTTTCCTGAGTTCTGTGAGTTATTCTAGCACATTTCTGAACCTGAGCAGGTCCCGGGAACCCCTGAAGCTGTAGCCGATTGGTCAAAAGTACAGGTGAGCTGGGGACCCCACTTGCAGCTGAAGTTGGGGCAGTCTGGTTGGGAACAGTGCCTTTAAACCTGTGGGGTTTGATGCCACCTCCGGTGGTTAGTGCCAGAATTGAATGGCAGTACACATAGCTGGTGTCAGAACTGACTGGCATTAGAAATAGTCCTGAAGTTGTCGTTGAAGGTGGAGGTGGGATTCGGGTGCGGGTGCAGCGGAGAGTGAGGAGCAGTGGGGAATGAACGTGGTGTTGGGGGCAGAGCTGGAGAGGGAGCTGGGAGAGGGGTAGGTGTAGGGGGTGATTCACTCACTGGAGGCGAAAAACACGATGCCTGCAGAGAAGGGCCGGGAGAAGCGGGTGAAAGTGGGCTGCTGAGCGAACGCCATGATGCCGATGATGATGCCAGAGGTGGCACACAGGGAGGACAGGATCATGAAGGCCCGGGTGGCATTCCAGTATGCTGTGGGAGCACCTCACGGTCACTCCTGTGCCTTCCTTGCCCTCAGTGGGGAAGGCTGTTACCTCTGAGGGCAGGAATGCCTCACCCCTCTCAGTATTCCTGACCTAGCTCCTCCTTCACCTCTCTGAAAAAGCCTTCCTCTTCACCTGGCAGACTCCTATTCATCCTCCAAAGCCCAGCTCCCAGATCCCCTCCTCTGGGAAGCATCCCTTCACCCCTCAGGCACCATCCTCACTCCCTGCTCTGGGTTGAGACTCTCTTTGCCTGTTTCCCTCTCCGGCCTGATTGCTCCCTGAGGACGGGGACCTGGTTGATTCTACACCGCAGACACACCCAGCAGAGGTTTGATTTGCACATGGGCCTGGAGAAGTGTTTGTTCAATGAATGAATGAGTGAATGAATGCCGATTTCTCATATCCTCCTGCTACTCACTCTCTATCCTCTCTCCCATGCTCCCTTTCCCTTCCTTCATACCACTTACCCATATTTGGAAATGTCCCATTTATTTATTTCTAACTTGTTTATGATGCCTATCTCTCTCCACCGAGTTCTCAGCTCTGTGAGGACAAGGGCCTGGCTTTCTCACTCACTGCTGCATCCCCAGCACCTAGTGCCTGGCACGTAATAGGTGTACAAGAAACATGTGGAATGAATGGAGATGCCCTGGGACCACTCATCATGATCTCATCTTCCGTTTGGCAACTGTCAAGTACGTGCCAGGCTCCCTTCCCATGTATGATCCTATTTATTCTTTCCAAGAGCCCTATGCTGTAAGTCATATTTTCATGCCCATTTTTCAAGTGAAGGAATGGAGGCTCAGAGAGGTGAAGTGATTTGCCCAAGGTCCCATAATTAGCAGAGGGACTGAAGTTGAGAGCCAAGCTCCACGCCCTCAGTCTTAACTGCTTTGTTATTCTGTCTCTCGGAGTACCCAGGACAATTATCACCCCGGGCAGAACGGGGATCCTGCCACTGAAAAAGCCTTAGATCTTTGCAAAATGCAGTCTTTTGTCTTGTGAAAGTCTAGGGGAGAACAATTCCTGGATACTTCTCCACGGATGTTGTTATGGGTTGCTGGGTTGCAGTTGTGCCTCCCCTTTCAAGTTCATATGTTGAAGTTCTAACTGCTCCCCGCCTCCTCCCACTGCCTCGGAATATGACCTTATTTGGAAATAGGGTCTTTGCAGATGTAAGTAGTTAAGATGAGGTCATACCAGAGTAGAGTGGATTTCTAATCCAATATGATTGGTGTCCTCATAAAATGGGGAAATTTGGAGACAGACACACACCCAGGGGAACATCACGCAAAGATGAAGGCAGAGATGGGCTGGTGCATTTACAAGCCAAGGAATACCAAAGGTTGCCAGGCAACCACCAGACGCTAAGAGAGAGGCAGGGAACAGATTCTTCCTCACAGCCCTCAGAAGGAACCAACCCTGCAGAGACCTTGATTTTGGACTTCTAGCCTCTGGATCTGTGAGGCAATAGATTTCTGTTAAGCCACCCAGTTTGTGGTACTTTGTTACGGCAGCCTTAGAAAACGAATACACGTGCCTCTGGGTATTTAAAAGTCTGGAGGACTTTTGGGGGATGTTATAGCCTATTTCTTTCCCATGGTTGGGCTAATGTAGGAGTGGAAAACACAAATGCCTCTGAGGCTTGGCTGCAGCTGTGAATAAAGGCAGGAGACGTCAGGCTGCATGGGGAACATGTATGTCCCACGTACCAACGATCAATTATCAGCTTCATCTTTAGATAAAACCTTCCCTATTCAAATCACAGTGTGGTTTCCGTCTCCTGAGGGGACCCTGACTGGTGTACCCCATTTGAAGGGGGCATTTGCTGCTCATACCCAGCTGACCATGGGCCTGGAAAAGACAGGCAAAACTGGATTATTCAAAAAGAGCTGCAAGTCCAGATTTTAATGTAAAATCTCCAGATTTTTTAAATACTGGTAATGACTTTGGAAACTTAAAAACTGCTATGCATACATGTCTTGGGTTGGGTTTGGCCTCTGGGAAGCAAGCTCAGGGCTCCTGCTCTAATTTTGGTGATCGGATTACATCAGCTATACAATGGATGAACAAATTAAACCTGCTGTTTGGACAAATACCCAAGAATCAATCGGGGTGAGGTATGTCCCTGAGGCTCTCAGTCTTGTGGTCATGAAGATATCAAATGAACTTGAAGACCTCCATCCAGCTTCCCTCTCTCCCATCCCCAGCAGAGGGAACTCAGAGTGTCTGGTGGTATTCCCAGTCTGAAGCAGGAGGAAAGGTAGAAGTGTGACAAAGGAGACAGCCAGAAATGAAAAGGATGCACGAAGTCAGCCAGATGGGGCTCTGAAACTGGTAGCCCAGGGCAAACCTTTCCACTTCTCCCTGCCTCAATTTATCCCTCCAGCAAATGGACAGGTTTGGTGAGATGGGGTAGGTGAAATCTGCCACGAGCCTGTCATATCACAGGGCTCAGTGAGGGTTGGGTCCTCCTCCCAACCCCCCCCCACCAAAAGAATTGACTTTTTGAGGTCAAGTATCATGTCTTAATTCATAGACACAACGGAACAGCCCTCTTAGTGTTGTTGGGACACCGAAGGGAGTTAATCCAGGCAAAGCGCTTAGAATAGCACGTAGGACACAGTAACAATACATGCCAGTTATTGTTATTATTATTATTACTACACTATTGTTGGATACAGATAATATAGAACATGTGATACACTATATATTATTAATATATTATATAATGTATATTGTATAATATATATTATGTAATATACTATACATCTCTATGCATCTCTCTTTCCATGTATATGCATGTATATACATCTGACCCTTGAACAGCACAGGTTTGAACTGTGCAGGTTCACTTACACGAGAATTTTTTTCAATAAATACATACAGTACTACACTATCCGCGGTTGGTTTAATCCCCAGATGCAGAACCACGGATACGGAACCGCGGATATGGAGGGTCGACTACATGACTTGAGCATCCAGGGGCTTTGGTATCCACGGCAGGTCCTCGAACCAATTCTCTGTGGCTACTGAGGACTGAGGGAAGACTGTACATATATACAAATATATATGTATATGGAAAGAGGCACATAGAGGTACATAGTATATTATAATAATATGTATTCTATAATATAGATTGCAGGAACCCTATACTGTAAGTACTATTTTTATCCCCATTTTTACAATATATAATGTAATATATACACGTATATATCTATATACACATATACATACACACACATATATACATATACACATATGTATTACATGGCTTGGCTCACAGCAAGTATTAAAAAGTATCTCATCCAGTATTAGCAAATTTAGGGTCCGTATTGCTTCTGTATCCTCCTGGTACCTAACATAGTTCTCGACACCTAGTAGATATTTAGAAAATGCTCTTCTGATAACCCCAGCCCCAACTGCTCTACCTGACCTCTATTTCATGCCAGGAAATGTCACCTCTCTACTTAACCTCTCAATCAGTACATCCTGTAATTGTACTAGAAAAAACTACTGAAATCCCAGTTCTGCCCCTTCCATGCTGAACGACCTTGGGCTGGACGCTTTCCCTCTCTGAGCCACAAGGTTCTCCATCTGCAAAACAGGTGGCCTTTCCACCGTAAGGTTCTGCCCTGCGGGAGGCTCTGATCCCAGGCACAACCCAGACCCCGCCCCGGATCCTCACCAATGCTCTCCGTCTGCAGGTAGCACTTGCTGCCCAGGCAATATCGCCACAGGCCCTGGTGGGCGAAGGCCCCCGACAGCCGGTACTGCATCCAGTGGTCTGTCGCCGTGGCCACCACCAGGAGGATGGTCCCCACCCAGGCGCAGAAGAGGCCACCGCCCATGAAGCTGTACATGGTGATCTGTGGGTAAGGGGAGAGATGGGGTCAGGAGCTGGATTCCCATGTCCTGGGGGAGGAGGGGCTGGGGGTGTAGATTCCTAGTCTGAGGGAGGAGAAGCTGGGGCCCTAGACTTCCAGATCCTAGGTGAGGAGGGAGCTGGGGGGCTGGGACATTAGGTCCCAGGGAGAGGAAGGAACTGGGCACCCGGATCCCTGGGTCTGGGGGGCAGAGGGAGGGATCTGGACTCCTGAGTCTGGGGTAGGAGAGGCTGAGAACCTAGACCCTTGGATCCCGGGGGGAGAAAGGGGCTGGGGGCCTAGACTTCCAGGTCCTAAGCCAGGAAGGGGCTGGCCACTGGGACACCAAGTCTTTGGGGGATGGAGGGGGCTGGGGGCCTGGACTCCCAGGTTCGAGGTGAGGAAGGGGCTAGGGCTAGGACCCCACCAAGTCCCTGCGAGAGAAGGGAGGCCTGGCCGCCTAGGTTTAGGGGGAGGAGGGGCCCATGGCTCCCACGCCTGGTCCCTACCTGAGGGGCAGAGCCTGCCCTGAACCCTCCGTCTGCCTCGGCCCCTCTGTGCAGACTGAGCCCAGTCAGGTCGCTGGCCTCTCTGCTCCCAGGGTCTCCCAAATCCCTTAAGCCTCCCCATACAATGGCCCCATGGCCCAGCAGCTTCCAGCAGGCAGAAGTGCAGTGGTGGCAGACGCCCCAGATGGAATTCGCTGAAGCAGGAATCCAGGCCCTCCCTCCCTGCAGCCCCTGGTCCCACCGGCCTCTCTCTGTGACCCTCCCAGCCACGCTAGCACCCTTTCACAGGCCTCGTTCCACGGCACCCTCGGGGTTAGCCCAAGCTGTGTAAGCACACACAGACACAAGACATAGGGACACTCAGCCATTTATTGTTCAACCCGGCCCCCCTCCCCCACAGGCAGGAAATGGGGTGGGGCTGCAGGGCTCTGGATATGTTGGGCCGATGGGGTTCTTCGCAAGTGGGGTCACAGGGCATGTCACCTTTGGGGCTGGGACAGAAAGGAGGTTGGAGACGAGGCGGGGCTGGCCGGGGTTGAAGATGGGCTGGAGGCAGGAGAAATCAAGGATGAGGGTTGGCTGGCCTTTAGGCAGATGGGGATGGGGATGAGGGAGCTGGGAATGAGGATGGGTCAGGGCAGAGACGGAGAATGGAATGGGGGTGAACGGCTGGGGGATGTGGGCCTCAGTGTGGCCAGGGGATGGGGCTGGCAGAGGCAGGTGGGAATGGCTTTGGGGTCAGGGCTGGGCCTGGGCATGGCTGGAGGAGCCCTGGGCATCGAGAGTGAGGTGAGCGTTGTCGCTGTAGTTGGGCACAGTGTCAGGAATGGGAAGAGGCTTGGGTTTGGGCTTGAGGTTCGGAGCTGCCTCCCTGGCTTGGGATCCTATGTCAGGTCTGGGTTTCACCAGGCGACTCGCAGGACCCCCTGCTGAGGCTGTGGTTTGGGAGGAAAAGGGATGGGAGCAGGATGTTTCTTGGGTGTCTCTGGCAGGGCTGAGGCCACCCTGGGCTCCAGGAACACCCTCCTGGTGACCCTCCAGGGCGCCCTCCGGAGTCCAGGGTGCAGGGTCCTCGAGGCCCTAGTACTCGGCCTCCCAGTCCTCAGCAGGCGGCGTCTCCAGGGGCGGCTCCGGACCCTGGGTGTCCTTCTTCCCATCCTGGGCGGGTGGTGTTGGTGATGGCAGCGTCACCGGGGGGGTCCTGGGGCCAGCCCCAGGGCTCCCCACCCAGCCCCTCTCTGCCTGCTCAGCCCTCCCAAGTCCCCACTGCCGCTGGCCCTGACCCCGGCCTGGCCTGCGTCGGACATCCCAGCCCCCGCGTCCCCTGGGCGGCCTCTTGGCGGTGCCCGGCTGGGCGCAGCACGCATTGGGGGCGCAGGGGCAGGAGGGCAAGGACTGCTGAAGCGTGTAGGCTCCCATCAGGGCGCTGTGCAGGAGGTAGGAGAGGGCATCCAGACGGACGGGCACAGTGACAGAGGCCAGGGTCTCGGGGAGCCCCAGGTGGGCTGGATCTGGGGTGCCCAGGAGAGAAGGGAACAGGGCTGGGAAAGGTGCAGGCGGCCACGACTCAGTCCCCAGGGACGGCAGGTTGTTCCTAGAATGACAAAAGGACAGGTCAGCGGGTCTCCCCATCTGCATATGCCTTCCCTACTGCAGCCTTTCTGCTTCCCGGCTTCTCCCAGAAGTCCATTTCTCCCCATCCTCAGGACGGAGCTGGCCTCTGACTTCCGGGCCCCTTTCTCTCTCTGTTTCTTCCCGTTTTCTTTACAGACAGACAGACAGACAGCTCTGCCAGAGCTTTAGCATCCCACAGAACGCGGTTCCCATTCCAGTCTGCCTCCCTCGCGGTGTGTTTGGGTAAATCATTTTCCCATTCCTAACCTTACTTTTTCATACCAAGAGATAGCTTCTGGTGGTATCAAAGGTGCCTATTAAAGGGCTGGGTCTGGGAAGTGTTCAATAAATGTGGACAATTATTATTTCTCCAGCCCTACGGCTGTGTCTGGCATCTTCAATTCTCCTGGTTCCTTCTCGAAATTTCTCTGTTCCACAAATATATTTCTAGCTCTCTCCCTATTTCTAAGCATCTCGCTCAACTCTCTCTGTCACCAAGATCGTCGAAGATTCTGTTTCTGTGTGATGATACCCAAGACTTTTTTTTTTTTTTTTCCTGATACTCTCTGGGTCTGTTCAACTCTCTTATTTTCTCTGTCCTCCCTCTTTCTGGGTCTTCGTGCCCCCCGCGAGAAGTCTTGCGTCTCTCACCCCTCTGGCCCAGTCCCTTCCTTTTGCTGTTCCATCTTCACCGGGGTCTTTCAAGTCTTTTCGAGCACCTTCGCGTCGATTTCTCCAGGGCCCAGTGACGGGGAGGCGTCTGGAAGAAGATGGGTGGGACTTTGTCAGAAAGAGGGCGTGGTTTGCGGGGCGTGCAGAGCCGCAGGAAAGCGTGTACGGCTGAGTTCGCGGGGTTCCAGTTCGTCAACCCCATGTATCTCACGTCGCAGACCCCGCCTGCCGGAGACCCAGGAGCCGGGCGTCCGAGCCTCAGGAGTGCAGGCCCCCGGGCCCTCCGCCCTCAGACCCAGGAGTCCCCGCCCCCAAACCCTCCTCCCTCAGACCCAGGGGTCCAGGCCCCCAGCCCCTCCCCCCTCAGACCCAGGAGTGCAGGCCCCCGGCCCCTCCCCCCTCAGACCCAGGGGTCCAGGCCTCCGGCCCCTCCTCCCTCAGACCCAGGGGTCCAGGCCCCCGGCCCCTCCCCCCCCCCAGACCCAGGAGTCCCCGCCCCCAAACCCTCCTCCCTCAGACCCAGGAGTCCCTAGCCCCCTGCTCTCTCTCCACCTGTATTCCTGGGCCGTGTCCTCAGGGGACCCGATGGTGTTCTTTAGGACTAAAGGGACATTTAGGGAAGTCTGGACATTGGGTTCTCCCGGGGGCAGAGGGGTTAGTAGATGGATTGGCAATCGTAGAGGCTGGATTTCACTCTCAGCTCCGTCTCTCACTTAACTTTGTGAGCTTAAGCCCTTCTAGTCTCTGTGCTTTTGAGAAACGGGACTAATATTACCTTCTCGGATCTCGTGAGGTTTAAAGGATGTATCACGTGTATAAAGTAGTCAACACATGATCTGGACTACAATTAGTCTCAACCAATGAGAGTTTCTTATTGTTATTGCTGGTGGTCGTGGTAGTATTTTATTGAGAAGCAATAGTCATTCTCATATCTATTTATTTAAAAAATATTATTCAGTGCCTGCTATATGCTACGCCCCAGGTTGGGCGCCGGGGATTTAGCCCGGGACAAAATACATGCACGCTAATGAAACTTTACATGTTGGGAGAGAAACACACAATACACAGTACATTTCCTATATGCAGGAGGGCTGTGAAGGTGTAAAGACAGGACAAGTGATATAGATGCACAGGGGGCAGAGGGTTATTTTATTTTATTTTTTATTTTTTGGCCATGCCACCGGGCATGTGGGATCTTAGTTCCCCGACCAGGGATGGAACCTGCGTTCCCCTGCAGTGGAAGCTCAGAGTCTTAACCACTGGATTTCCAGGGAAGTCCCCCATGGGCTTATTTTAGATAAGATGGTTAGAGAAGGATACTGTGGGACACAGCCAGCTGACCTGGGAGTTGATTATTCCCAGTGGAGGGACAAGCAGGTGCAAAGGTCCCTCAGGGTGAAGCAAACATAGTGTTTGAGGGACTGGGAAGCAATAAGCTAGGAGGAGAGGGACAGGTCTATTTTTAAAATATATATATATTTAAAATTTTGGAATACCTTCATATTTACAGAAAAGTTACAAAGATAACTTTGTAACTCACCCCGATTCCCCTCTTGCTATCTTCTTACATTATCGTGGAACATTTGTCACAACTAAGAAACCAACATGACTCTTAAGACTTCTCACTAAACTCCAGACTTGATTTGGATTTTGCCAGTTTTTACACGAATGTCCTCTTTTTTCTGTTCCAGAATCCAAGGCAGGATCCCACTGAGTCATCACATCCCCTCAGTCGCCTCTGTTCTGCAGCAGTTTCTCAGTCTTTCCTTGTTTTTCACAACTTTGACAGCTTTGAGGACTACTGGTCAGTTTCTTCTTTTTAACAAACTAGAGGTCTATTTTAATGAATAATTCCAATTTATTTAGTCCTCATTTCACAGAGGTTCAAACTGTGCCTCAGAGAGGCTAAGTAAGTTACTCAAGGTCACAGAGCTAGTCAGTAGCACGACTGGGATTTGAACCCTGGCTCCAGAGTCTGTGATTAATGGAGACACAAGTAGGAGGCAGACTGTATAGTACCTTCTAGGCTGACTTTGGAATTTTTTTTTTTTAATTCTGGAACATTGAGATGACTTTGAACATTTGTAAGCAGAAGTGTGACATAATTTATGTTTTAAGAAGAGCACTGTGCCTGCAGCTTGGAGAGTGGGTTGTGGTGGAACGCAAGAGTGGAAGCAGGAAGCCTAGGGAGAAAGCTGCCATCCTCCAGGCATGGGTGGTGACGGCTCCAAGGAGGGTGGGGGTAGTGGGGATGGGAAGATGTGAATAGATTTAAGATGTATTTTGGAGGGAGAACCATCAGGATTTGCTGCGGGGCTGCTGGACGTGAGTGATGGGGAATCAAGGATGATGCAAAGTTCTCAACCTGAGCGGCGCCTTTGAATATGAATTTTCTTACAAGAACTTCACAACATCCCACTTTGAGGATGAGAAATCCGAGACTAGCTTTCGAGTTCTGTGCTGGATGATGCTGGTGACGCCGAGATGACGCAGAACCGCTACCTGCTCTCGAAGGGCTCTCAGTCTTGAGAGGTGGGGGACAGACACCGAGATGGACAGTAACATTCTGGGGTGATGGGAGCCGGGACACAGGGAGGAACAGGACAGTGAGAGCCGGAAGCGGATTAAACGTTGCCTGGAGGCAAGGAGGTGGAGGGGGAGGTCGGGGGCCAGGAAAACATTGTTGCTAGCTTGCAAGGCGTGGGGGAGAAGGTCGGAGAGGTTTTTGGGTTTTTTGGGGTTTGTTTTGTTTTGTTTTAGAGGAGGTGGCCTTTGGGCTAGGTCTAGGGTGAATGGGTATTTGATGTAGAAGAAACGGCGCGAGCAAAGGCTAGGTGGCTGGAATCTAAAGATTTTTACCAAGAAGGCTGGCTTTCCTTTCCTGGCGCCTATGATTAGCATGCAGGTCTCATCCATCCGGTTAGGAAGCTTATGTCGAACAGGGCTCCGAAATAAGGGTTCGAATCCTCGTTCCGCTTCTTACTAGCTCTTGACCTAAAGTAAGCTAAGTCTCTGGATTTTTGCGACATAAAACTCAATTCCAGCGTAACGGCACTGCTTCTGGTTTTGTTCTGTTACTGTCGCTCCTGTTTCTGCGGTCAGGGTCCGACCTCGCCACTTACCATGTACCTGGCCCTTAAAGGCCCTCCTCCCCGAGCTGGGAGAGCGGAGGCGTGTTCTTGCGCTTCTAAGGAAATGCCCTTTACCCAGCTTTCAAAATTGACAGGCAAGTTCTGAAAAGTGACCAATCAATTCCTGCGTCGGGAGGGAACGAAGGTTCCGATTTGTTGGGGAACGCCTGCAGCAATAGGTTTGAGCTCCGCCCACTCCTTGTTACGTTGAACAGCGCGAGACGTAATCCTCAGCTCTGATTGGCGGGTAAGCCCACGTTGCTTCCGCGTCTCCTCCCTCCGTCCGTCAAATCCGGGGGGGGAGGGCTAGCACCCTCGCTTTTTGATTGGCTACGTTTCTGAGCGCGAGTCTCTCTCTCTCTCGCCCTCTGATTGGCTGTTCCTTTTCCGCGCCTTCTCCGGGCTGTTAACTGACTATTTTGCCCCGGCCTTTAGCAGAGTCCCTTGTCTGATCTCCGGCACGGTGGCAGCGTCCGCGTCCGGGGAGACCCAGTCTAGGCCTAGCGATGCTGAGCGAAGCTTGGAGGGGAGAGGGGTCCTCAGGCTGAGGGGAGTCCCATACAGGGATCTTCTTGGCCCACTAGGGAGCCTCATTGCCCCTTACCAGTCTTAGGACCAGTCTCTTCCTTTCACTGCCCCCTACAGGGCTCGGACTGTCAAAGTCCCAAGATTCGATCTTCAGGGCCTTCCCAGCCCACAGGGCTCACGGATTCCCTTAAGTCCCCATCCCACCCCCACCCCCACCCCCGCCTTCCGTCCCCCTGCAGGAGATCCCTGGGGGCCCTGCTCTCTCCCTTGAGCCTTACCCCACTCGTTCAACTTCTCCAACTTAGGGGCCCTTCCAGTCTTGGGGGTTTTCCACTACCCCAGAAAATGGCCGGGATCCTTGGCAAGAAGTTACTGGCGTGAGAGATTCGTGGGCTGAGGTTTGTGCTGGAATGAGTGCCCCTAGGTTTATGTGGCTGTCATGAATGCTTTTTAGACTGCTTGGAAGCTGGGATTTGCTAGAAGTGTCTGCTCAAGTGGCTGTGGGAGTCTGGAGGTCGAAGGGCCCCAGAAAGGGAGATCACTTAGACACTTTCACTTGCATTAACTCATTTAAATTCTCATAATTTAAAAAGTGCTCTGTTTGTTTTGCATTTGTATTATTTATCTTATAATACAGTAAAATTCACTCTTTTTGGCGTGCAGTTCCGAGTTTTGACAAATGTATAGAGCCATGTAACCATCACCACAAACAAGATCCAGCGTATTTTTATCATCCCTCCAGATTCTCTTGTGCTGCCTCTTCGTCATAACCTTTTTTTTTTAAGGTTTTCACCAGTTCTTTATTGAAAATGCACTCAAAATTTCACATCAGAATCATACTATATGTTGGAGGACTTTGTTGTATATAATTTATAATCATGCTTACTTGAAGTACTAGGTGAACTTTACCTTATACATTCCACATAAAATGTTAGCTACTCCAAGTTCTCTTATTGTCTTTAGAAAGCCTTTTTAAAAAAAATTTTATTAAAGTATAGTTGACTTACTGTGTTTAATTTCTGCTGTACAGCAAGTGACTCAGTTATACATATATATATATTTTTTCATAGTCTTTTCCATATATGTATATAACTGAATCACTGTGCTGTACACCTGAAACTAATATAACATTGTAAACCAACTATACTTCAATTAAAAAAAAATTTTTTTAAAGGTGACTACCATCCAAAAAAAAAAAAAAGCAGCAGAAGAGTCCAGGAAACCTCTTCAGACCCATCCACCCAAGTCCTCACATTTTTGCTCCACAACAGAGCCAGAGTTTGGACACCTGCCACTCAGAGCGCCATCCAGGATTAGCCAGAGAAGAAGCTTCCACCAACAAGAGGCCACTGCTGTGGCCACTTAGGTCAAGAGTCACTTGTCCCCATACATGGTGTCCCTCCTCTAGGCCCCAGTACTCTGGGAAACGGGGGCTGTGTCAGGGACAACTGGTCTCCCTCCCTTCTCCACGGAGTCCAGTCCCCGCTTAAAACCTCCACTGGATGGAGAGGGGAGGCGAAGGGATTTAAACGGAGTTGGAGGTGAAGATTTAAGACCAGGCTGAGTTTTAATAATCAGAGCTGACTGGACAGTAACAGAAGGTCTGAGATACTGTTAGGAGATAAGAAAAAGAGTTTTAACAGAGCATGATCGAGTCAGAAATCAGAAACGTAGACCTATTTTTTAGTTATACCTCCTGGCATTCATAGTCTCCAATTAACTGGCTATAGAGAGCATCTGGCAATGCGGAATCGCCAAGCTGAGTCTACTGGCTCCAAGCCCGTTGTCATTGTCGCTGTGTCTATCCATCCACACCTGCCTTTCCCCAAGAGGACAGGACACCACCACTCTCCTCCCCCAACCCCCCACTCCAAGTCCCAAGTCGTTATTGCAGAAGTCAGGACTTTAACACATGTATTTCAAAGTTACTGACCCCCACCCCCCGGGCTTCCCTGGTGGCACAGTGGTTAAGAATCTGCCTGCCAATGCAGGGGACGTGGGTTCGAGCCCTGGTCCGGGAAGATCCCACATGCCGCGGAGCAGCTAAGCCCATGCGCCACAACTACTAAAGCCCGTGCACCTAGAGCCCGTGCTCCGCAACAAGCGAAGCCACCGCATTGAGAAGTCCGTGCACCGCAAAGAAGAGTAGCCCCCGCTCGCCGCAACTAGAGAAAGCCCACGCACAGCAACGAAGACCCAATGCAGCCAAAAATAAATAAAATAAATAAATTAAAAAAAAAAAGTTACTGACCCCTGGTCAAACCTGTTGTCCTAGCAACATAATCTTGCAATTTCCCAGGTCAAACAAATTTTGAAGGGTCGCTCGGCAGGATTTGGGGGCAGAGGGAGGGAAACAGGCCCCTCCAGCATTCTGCCCCCTCTAAGTTTATTAAAAGGAATTCAGGACCTGCAGTGGTCATCCCTTTTAGGACCTGTCTGAGTTTGAATGTCACTTCTGCTATTTTTTTGTGTGAACCTGTCCCTCTCGAAGCCCCATCTATAAAATGAGGCAGTTGTACAAACTACCATGTATAAAATAAATAAGCTATAAGGTATGTTTTACAACACAGCGAATAGAGCCAATATTTTATAATAACTATAAACAAGAGTATAACTTTTAAAATCTGTGAATCACTATGTTTACACCTGAAACATATAATATTGTATATCAACTATACCTCAATTTTTAAAAAAAAATTTTAAAAAATGAGGCAGTTGCATTGGTTGATCCTACTCCATGGGTCTGTAATTCAATTACTCTGGGTATACTGGCTTCTGGTGGCCAACTTCAGTGCTTGCAGCTAGTTCAGTTTTTTATTTTATTCAGTACACAGAGGCACTGGCACACTTCGGAGGCAAAACATGTCAGCGTGGGCCTCCTTACCATATCATCATATGCAGTAACTACCAAATCCGGGCTCTGGGGGTGACTATGGAGGAAAAACAGAGAGCGCTTAGGACACAGTGAGCACAGCTCTCTTTTTTGCTACCTTCTTCTCCAAAGCTATTTGCATCCCACCTGCAGACTGGAGCTCCATGGCTCAGCCAACTGGGCTAGTCAGTTAATACCTTCCACAAGCTGAGAAAATTTAAAACACTATAGTTGCCATTAAACAAATGTAAGATGATAACTTTCTCTATTCTTCCGAATCAAAGAAGGACACCCACCATACATAACTCATCATACTTGATACTCAGATCATCGTACTTAAAGTCTGGGTAACAGTTTACAGTTTATAAAGTGCCTTCATCTGTGTTCTCTCTTTTTCTTAAAAATCATGTTTTTATTGAAGTATAGTTGATGTACAATATTACATAAATTACAGGTGTACAATAGAGTGATCCACAAGTTTTAAGGTTATATTCCATTTATATTATTGTAGAATGTTGGTTATATTCCCTGTGTTGTACCATACGTACTTGTAGCTTATTTTATACCTAAGGGTTTGTACCTCTTAATCCCCTACCCCTATACTGCCCCACCCCCCTCATCTGTACTCTCTTATTCAATCATTATAACAAGCCTTCCAAGTAAGGGTGTTACCTTCATTTTAATACATGGGGAAATCGAGGCTCAGAGAGAGAAAGTCACTTGCCTACACTTATTCTGATTAGTATGTAGTAGAATCTGGACACAAGTGCAAGTCCTTTGTCCTTTCCATATACTGCACCTGCCACCCCTCCTTATCAGGTCCCCTCTGCTCAACAAGCCACCAAGAGGCCAATATAAGGTCATGACCAAAAGCCTGGGCTCTGGAATCAAACCTTACTAATCCTGTGGCTTTGGATGTGTCTGTAACCTTCTCATGACTCAGTTTGCCCAACTGTATAATAGAGATAATATCTGTATAAAGGAACCCTTGGAAAATTCCAACTCAAAATCTTTTTCTTTCTTTTCTTTCCCTCTTTATCTAATTGCATTTATCCTTCTAAGGAGTAAAGACATCCCCTCCACCCCCACTCCCCCACCATGGTCTTAGAAAGGAAAAAAAAGATCAACAGAGGCCAGCTTCATGGACACAGCCTGACCACTCCTTCCTGCTGAGATGAGGTGACCAGCTAGCCTCTCTTTATATCTGAGATGACTGACCATCCTCACGTTCTGCCCTGAGTTTTGGGTCCTTTTCACTCAAGAGCGCCACTTCAGGAGGGATTGTGAAAAAGCAGGGAGAGCAGTGGTTTTGGAGTCAGCCATGGGTGGGACCCCTGATATTGTCGATTTCTCCTGTGTGTCTTTAGATAAGTTAATTCACCTCTCTGAGTCTCAGATATCTTCCCAATGGAGATACTCTTAAATCTTACAGTACAGTTGGCTCACAATGTGATACATAGCAGGTGTTCAAAAATATTAATTTCCTCCCTCTTACTATTAAACTGCCACTCAAGTCTCCTCGCCCTACAAGTTCTCACCCTAGAAACCTTCCATCTAGTCACAGAGCTAGCCAGTGTCACCTTGGCTACTCTTGAACTCTCTCTGGACCTCCGCTTCTGTTTGCTCTTCTGTACAAATAAGTGGGTGAGTTTACATTACATGAAAATTCCACAAACTTCTCCTAAACCGAAGGCTAGCTATCTTAGGCTTAGCAGGGCAACAACTCCACTCTGCCTGAAGTCAGCCATAGGCAATACAGAAAAAAATGGGCATGGCTGCACTCCAATAAAGTTTTATTTATGGACACTGAAATTTGAATCTCAAGTCATTTCCATGCATCATAAAGCATCCTTCTTTTGATTTTCCCCTTAACCATTTAAAATGTAAAACACACTCTTGGCTCACAGGTGGCAGCAAAATAGGCAGCTGCCCAGACTTGACCTGTGAGGTTGGCAAAGATGAGCGCTTAATCTTCTTTAAAGGCCCTCCCACCATTGAGAAACTGAGACTGTGAGTATTCAGCCAGGGTGGTGCCTGGGTTTGTCAGAGGAAAAGGTTTACCTTGCTTAGAATAGTGTATTTGGAGAAGGCCGCTCTGGAGACATTCATCAAGCTGTTCCAAAATGCTAGGATCTGGGATGGGATCATCCCAACCTTGGACGATGAACTGAGAGAGAGAGGGAGACAGAAAGACAGACAGACTACACTCTGTTCTCCTCTTCCCAATTGCTCTGCCTTTCTCCCTGGTCTGGATCCCAGTTCTCCAGCCCAGTAGACCCTCAGTGGAACTGGATTTCAGCATATTCTGGGTGAGTATCCTTGAGCCTCTGGGTGTCCCATGGTCTGAGGCCTGGGAAGTTGAGGACAGCATAATGGAGCTCCTCCTGGTTGTTCTCTGATTCTGGGGCTTGAGGGGATGATTTGGGTCCTGGACAATTGTAGGAAACAAGATGGAGCTCCTTCTGGTTCTTTCTGGGTTCGGGGGGGTGAGTATCTGGAGCAGGGGCCCAGGAACGACTGCTTGGTTTGGCTTTCTGTTTCTGAGCCTAAGGGAAAAATGACCATCCTTCATTCATTCATTCATTCATTCAACAGATACTTGAGCCCCTACCACGTGCTAGGCACCGATGGAGGAACTGGGGTTACATCAGGCAGTAAAACAAAGACCCTGCCCTCGCTGAGCTCGCCTTCCATCTCGGGACAGGAACAAACAATAAAGACAAGTCTGTGGTTAAGCCTCCCAGCTTGTGGTTCTCTGCTATGGCCGCCCTAGCAAACTAATGCAGATAGATTGGTGTAACCACCACCAAAAGACACCGAACTGCTCCATCACCACAAACATCTCCCTCCTGCTGTCCTTCTCATCATCCTCCCATCCCGAACCCCTCGCAACTACTAACCTGTCCTCTATCTCTACAATCTTATCATTTGAGAGTGTTACATACACGGAATCCTGTGTATGTGACCATCTGAAATTGGCATTTTTCACTTTTTTTTTTTCTTGGTCCCTAAGTTCTATCCAACCGAGGGGGGGAGAAGTGGTTTGGATGGATTTGGGAGGAGATTTGCAGATGGATTGATTGTGGGGGGGGGATAAAAAAGAGAGGAGTAAGAAATGACTTAAAGTCTTTAGGCTTGAGCAGCTGGGCAAATGTGGTGCTATTTGCTGAGATGCAGAGGATGGAAGAGAAGGGTTTTAAGTGGTGCTTAGTCATGAGTTTGGTTTTGGACAGGCTAAGTTTGAGAGGCCTATTAGACATCCACATGCAGATGCTGCCTAGACAGTTGGCTATGAGTCTAGAGCTCAGGGATGAGTCTGGGAGACGTAAATTTTGGAATCATCCGCATATAGATGTTCTCTCCTGAAAATATCCAGCATTCACCCAACACTTACCAGGGGCCTGGTACTGTTCTAAATACTTTACAAGTAGAAAATGAGCATATTGAATACCCAGAATGAGCCTACGTGGTGGGTACTACTATTATCCCCATTTTACAGTTAAAGAAATCGAGGCACAGAGAAGTTAAGTGACTCATCCCAGAACACACAGTGATGAAAGCAGACAGGAACCCAGGCAGGCTGACTTCAGAGCCCTACCCTTAATCATCACTAGGACATACCGTCTCTCAGTGATATTAATCATTGGTGACATCATTAATTTTACTTAGTAATGTCGTTGGTAGTAGTAATAATGGAATAGCTGCTACCTATTAGGCAATAACGTGTGTTGTAATCCTCAAACCAACTCTCAAGGAGGAAGCACTAGAGGCTCAGTGGAGGGAGAGATTTGGTCAAGGTCTCATAGAGGTTAAGTGCCAGAATCAGGATTTGAATCCAGCACCCGGGCCTTTTCCACTGCGATGTCTCCCGGGCAAAGGGCGGGGGCGGGGCTGGGGAGGAGGGTATACAGGAGTCAGAGAGGGGGAAGAAGAGACAGCTGGTTGGGACCACTCACCAGGGGGCCAGTTTTAGGGACCACGTTGATGTAATGCAGGATCGTGCTCTTCCGTGAGACCCTGGACCTCGGAGTCTCTCCCGGGGCCGGGGCCGGAGCCTCTGCTTGGGTCCACTTCTTCCTCAGAGTCCTCACGCTGAGGGAACACCCCGCCTTGGTGTGCGCCCTGGCCCCGCCCCCCTTTCCACGGGTCCCGGATCCCACGCTCCCTCCATCGCTGCCCCTGCACCTAGCTCACATGATCAGTATGAGGCAGAGTAAAAGGAGGGTCATGAGGCCAATTCCTAGAAATATTCCGCTGGAGAACGCTTTGGAGGCGAATCCCTTCTCATCTGCACGAGGAAACGGTCAGCCATCTCTGAGCCCTTCCCATCTCCGTGGGTCCTCATGTCCACCCGCCACTAGGCGCTCCGGCTTCCGGCTCCCATTCCAGAGGTTTTTACCTAGAGCCCCTTCCCATCGACTTCTTGGAAACTCCGCTACACCCCAGGCCCAAGTGTCAGGCTTTCCGATTTAACTTCCCCGCTCCGCATCCCCAGCCACAGGCGCCCCCGTGTCCCCGCTCCCCAGCTCCTGCCCCAACCACAGGGCCCTGTCGCTGTCGCTCTCAGCCCCCGCCTCCACGGGGCGTCCAGTTGGCCGCTGACCTGGCAGCAGCAGGACAGTGGCGCTCTGGGCCCCGTGAACGTTCAGGGCCTCGCAGCTGAGTCTGAGGCCAGAGCTGAGCCCCTCGCTGAGGCTCAGGGAGCTGTTGGCCCAGGGCCCAGCCGAGCTGGAGGTGACCTTGAAGGAGGCGTTGCCGAGCTTCCCCTCCAGCAGCCCCTCCCCCAGCCGCCAGCGCAGGGAGGGGGCCGGCTGAGCTCGGCAGGAGCAGTCGCAGTGCAGACCCTCATCCTCCAGGGAGCAGGAGGGTCCCAGCAGCTGCGGGGGGTCTGTACAGAGGGAGGAGAGTCAGCGGTGCCTCCCCCCACCCCGGGACCCAGGTGTCCTGCCCCCAGGGGTCCTCGCACTCACAGACCACGGAGAGGCTCAGAGAGATATTTTGGGAGCCCAGAGGGTTTTGAGCTCCGCAGGTGAATTCTCCTTCATGCTCTGTTTGTATCTGAGGCAGCTCCAGGACCCCAGGATCTGAGGGCTGGGAGGGGCTCAGAGTCTGTCCCCCTCGGGCCCAGCTCAGCCGGGCTGGGGGGTTGCTGTGAGCGACACAGAGCAGACGCAGGCTTTGGCCTTCCAGGACCGGAAGAGATGTGCCATTTCTGAAGTTTTCCAGGACTAGGGAGGGAAGAGGCAGGATGGATGAACAGCTGAGGGCACAGGGACCCTCTTCCTGCTGACATTCCAGACGTCTGGGTTCCCAGTTTGGCACTGAGGAGCCCTGGTTCCTCTGATCTCCTTTCCTACCTGTCCTATTTCCTTGGGAGACCATCACTTTCAGGTTCTCTGGGGCATCTGAAACAGAGACAGGGTACTTTACTCTAAACAAGCCAGGGGTTTCCTTCTGGGCAAAGTGAACGTCCCTGGGGGTGAAGGGCTGGGAGGGGGAGGGGGGTTGAATCACCCACTGAGTGATTCTCAGGTGAATGACCCAAGGGAATAGACCGGTAAGAAGGGCAGGTCCCTAAGATATTGTGATTTATAACAGAAATAGGTATTTGATCTTTGTCCCTATTCATGGCACAGAGCTTCTAAAACTCTTGGATTTCCTGAATGGTAGGTAAGCGTGATTAATGTGCCTTGTTGTTTATAACAAACCCCTTTCCGCCACTCCTGAGTTTACGTTAATGAAGTGACTTTTAGAAGCGCCCAAGGGTGAGGGCTTGTTGCCAAGGGAACCAACCACGGATCACAGGGTTAGAACGTTCAGTCCCACCCCCTGACCTCTGAGGAAGGGAAAGGGGACTGGAGATTGAGTTCATTCACCAATGGCCAATGATTTAATCAATCGTGCCTATGTAATGAGGCCTCCATAAACCACCCCCCCCAAAATGGGGTTTGGAGAGCTTCCAGGTTGGTGAACACTTGGAGATTTGGGGAGAGTGGTGCCCAGGAAGAGGGCATGGAAGTTAGATGCCCCTTCCCCATACCTTGCCCTATGCATCGCTTCCATCTGGCTGTTCCTGAGTTATATTCTTTTATAATAAACCGGTAATCTAGTGAGTAAAATATTTCTCTGAGCAGCTCTAGCAAATTAACTGAACCCAAGGAGGAGGTCATGGGAACCTCCAATCTATCGTTGGCCGGTCAGAAGCACAGGAGACAACCTGGACTTGTGATTGGTGGCTGAAGCGGGGGCGGGGCCAGTTTCCAGAAACTGATCCCTGAACCTGTGGGATCTGACGCTACCTCCGGGTAGATAGCGTCAGAACTGAGTGGAATCGTAGCACATGCCACTGATGTTGGAGAATTGCTTGGTGGCGTGGGGAAATCCCCCGCCCCCGCCCCCGCGCGCACCGCAGTCGGAGCTGGAAGCAGAATCCCTAGCCCCATAGGCCTGGGGTTCCAGGTCCCCGTAGAGCTCTGGGACCCTGCCCTCAGCCCCCTCCCTCCTCCCCGCCCCCCGCGCCCCCCCCCAAACCAGGCCCCTGCTGGTCACACTCACACTGCACGAAGAGCTCCAGGCTGCGGCTCTGAGAGCCAAGTCCGTTCTCAGCTCGGCAGGTGTAGCGACCCGCATCCTCTGCCTTCACCCGGGGCAGCACCAGCTCCAGGGTTCTGGAGCCCGAGGGGTGGGACCAAGAGAGGATTCTGTCCTGCAGGGCCCAGCTCAGTGTGGCAAGCGGCATGCTGTCAGCTGTACAGAGCAGCCGCAGGAACTGGCCTTTCTGGACTTCCAGATGGGGGCTGTTTCCCTGCGGCTCCAGGGCTGCAGAGAGAGAGAGCGCGCGAGAGAAGGACTGCAGGGGGGAACACCACTCCCCCGCCCTCCGGACACCCCCAAGTGGCCCTCAGTACCTGATACATCGGTCTGGGAAATGCTGATAACCAGGTCTTTGGGGGCATCTGTAACAGGATGGGGGGCTGGCTTTGGGGAGGAATGAGAGATTCCCCACCGCCAGAGAGAACCCCCTCGGGGAGAAGAAAGTGTGACTACCCTCCGGGAAGACAAGTGACAAATGAGTGCCAAAGATGCGCTTATGGACACAGGTCCAGACGGCATCCCCATTCCCCCTCCCTGGGCCGAGGCAAGCGTCGCTAGACTCCACGCCTTCCTCCCCACGGATCCGCAGAGAGCTGACCATCATCTCCCTGCTGCCTCTCTCCACCTCCGCATCCCCCGTGCCTGTCTGCGCGCCCTGACGTCCCTCCCGCCACCAAACTCACAGGCCACGCTAAGTAGGACGGTGTTCTCTGTGCTCAGTCCCTTTCTGGAGACGTCCACTTGACAGGTGAGCTTAGTGCCGTGGTCCTGGGGTCTGGGTGTGAAGGTGAGGGCTAAGAGGTAGGAAGCTCTTGGTCTGGCCTTGTGGGCGGAGACAGCGGCCCCCCTCCAGGAGAGAGTAGGGGCTGGACATTCCTCAAAGGGCCAGTCAAACATACAGATGAGTGTCACCTGGTGCCCAGGCTTCAGAGTCTCTGGGATGTAGATCTCTGGCTTCTGAGTCAGGGCTGGGATGGAGGGAGAGAGGGTGGGATGCTAGACCCCGATGGGGGTACTCCCGGGGGTCCCCCATGGTCCGTTCCCCATAGCCCCTCCCCAGTATGAGAAGGGGGGAGGGGGGTCCCACCCCATTCCAGCTCGAGCCAGTTCCGTACCTGTCACCTCCAGACGGAACTTGTATTCCATGAAATTATATCGCACGTAATGGCCTCTCTCCAAGCGAAAGAAGTACAATGCACTGTCCTCCATACGTACATTTCTGATGAGCAAAGAGCAATTCTGTCTGACATTGCCAAGGAGCTGGAACCGGCCTTCGGTGTGTGTTTGCACGTCTTGACCCGGCTTGTTTGTGGCCACTGGCAGACCACTGTCTGTGGCGGTCTGGTCTTTGAACCAAAAGCCGTAAGCCGGGGTGGAGGAAACCCAGCCTATGGCGGGATAGGAGATAGAGCAGGGCACGACCACGCACAGGCCTTCCTGCACCCTCACCAACTCCTGCACCTGCAGCTGGAAACCTGGATCCTGAGCCCATGACCCTACGGGGAGACAGAGAGAGGCTCAAGCTGCCACCCCAGTCCCGGCCCCCAACCGGGCCCCTCCTGGCCCCCCACCTCGTTCACTCACCGGCCCACAGTACAGCCAAGAGCAGTGGTGGGAGCATCTCAGGCACGGGGACCTGCCCTGGGACACGCTCATTCCCCAGACACTGTGTCTGGCACTCGGCAAGGGCAGAAGGCGGAAGCTGAGCCCCGGGGGACTGATGCATGAAATGAGCTTCTGAGACCCACACTACTCATTTTCCTTTTCTGGACTCTCCCCACCCCCGTCTCGCCCACTTGAACTCACTCTTTCCTGAGGGGCTCGCCTGGCGTTTGGGGTCCCTGAGCTGGTCACCTTCCCGAGTCATCTCTGGGGGAGGGAGGGGAGGACATGTGTCTACACTTGGGGCCTGGCTTTGGGTGGGTGGAAGCTGGGGACTCTCCCGCTGGACCCTGAGCCGTTGGGGAAGCAGAAGTGAAAGTCCCCAGTAAGTCCTTCTTACAGGGGCCTCTGGTGATGGTGATGGTGCTGGGCAGGGTGGATTTCTGGGGCAGAGGGTGGGAGTGATAGTGCAGGGCTAGTCTTGCCAGACAAGAGGCAGGATGCCCGGTTAAAACTGGCTTTCAGATAAATAATGAATTTTTTTTAGTATAAGTATGTCCCAGAGAGTGCATGCGATATACTTCTACTAAAATCATTCATTATTGAGATCTGAAATTCAACTTCAACTGGGCACTTTGCATTTTTATTGGCTAAATCTGGCAACCCTTCACCCTCCCTGATGGGCTCACTGACTCCTGGTCCCCCAGGAGCACCCACCCCAAGGTCTTTGTCTGCTTCCCAGTCTCCCCTTCTGTCACACAGTTGGACGACACACACTTGTAACACCTGCTGTGATAAGAAAACAGACACCCAGGGGTGATGCTGATGGTGGGAGACTTAGGCAATGTAAGGGGCATGGGATTTGTGGAGTGAGTCAGTTAAACTCCCCCAGATGTGGACTGTTGTTCCCCTCCCCTTGAAATGACTCTCTGTTTTGGTCACGTAGAGACACTGTGTTTGCCTATTTGACCTCCATGCTCTGGAAGCTTGTGTGTGACAGGTGTCATGCTGTATATGGCGGAGGGGGACACACATAGGTAAATCAGAGAGTGTCTGACCTCAAGGGAACCCAGCTTGGTAAACGAAGATCCTTAGAAACAGAAGAGCACTGAAGTGTTCATAAGTGCCCCGCCCCCCACATGCTGGGCCCTGGGGAAAGGGTGGTCACTACTTCCTGGCAAAGTCAAGAGGGGCTTCCCAGAGGAAGTGACATGTAACTATCCCTGTCCTCGAATCCACTGTATTAGTCTGCTCAGGCTGTGTAATAAAAGAGTCCTCGAGGGACTTCCCTGATGGCACAGTGGTTAGGAGTCTGCCTGCCAATGCAGGGGACATGGGTTCGATCCCTGGTCCGGGAAGATCCCACATGCCGTGGAGCAACTAAGCCCATGTGCCACAACTACTGAGCCTGTGCTCTAGAGCCCTCAAGCCACAACTACTGAGCCCACGTGCCACAGCTACTGAAGCCCGCGCACCTAGAGCCCGTGCTCTGCAACGAGAAGCCACTGCAATGAGAAGCCCATGCACTGCAACGAAGAGTAGCCCCCGCTCGCCACAACTAGAGAAGGCCCGTGCACAGCAACCAACGCAGCCAAAAATAAATAAAATAAAATAAATAAGTTTATATGTAAAAAAAAGAATTTCCTTAAAAAAAAAAAAAAAGAGTCCTCGAATCCACTGTATTAGTCTGCTCAGGCTGCGTAATAAAAGAGTCCTTGAATCCACTGTATTAGTCTGCTCAGGCTGCCATAATAAAAGAGCACAGAATGAGTGGCTTAAACAACAGAAATGTATTTCCTCACAGTTCTGGAGGCTACAAGTTCAAGATCAACGTGTCAGCAGTGTTTGTTTCTTCCGAGGTCTCTTTCCTTGACTTGGAGACGGCCGTCTTCTCCTCCAGTCTTTACCTGGTCTTCCTTGTGTGTATGTGTGTTCTCCATAAGGACGCCAGTCATACTAGACTGGGACTCTGCCCTATGACCTCATTTCAACTGAATTACCTCTTCAAAGACTCTATCTACAAATACACATTCTGAGATACTGGGGGTTAAGACTTCAACATATGAACTTGGGGGCAGGGGGAGTGCAATTCAACCCATAACATCCACCCTCCTCTTCACTCTGCTCCCGGGTCCCCACTGCCCAACCTGGGCTTTCTCTGGGGGGAAGCGGTTTCCCTTCTCCCAGGGGAGCCCTTGCAGCCAGGGACATCACACCCTTCCTTCTGTCAAGTTCACAGAGGAAGGGCCTCTCAGAGGGAGGAGTGAGAGGGAGGGAAGGATGCCTGGGTCCTGCTGAGGGCTTGCCCTGAAGGAGCTGAGAACTGCGCTTCCCCACCCCCCAAAGCTTAGATCCAGCCTCCCCTCTGCCTTGGAGCATCTCCATGCCTCTATGGGGCTGATGGGAGTAGGAACCAGGAGAGTGGCAACATCTCAGGCCTTCCGTGGGTTTCTCCACACTATTCCATGCTACCCCATCAGACAGAAAAGGGAGAGAGGACCGTCTGCTACCCTGGGGCTGAAAGAAACCAATCCCCAGCTACTCCAGGCCAACCCAGAGGTCTCACACGCCCCACCGACGAATGTGGGCCACCCTCAGGGTTAGATATGCCTTCAAAGCTCAGAGCTGATCCCTGACATGTGGAGGTGAGGAGGTCTCCTGTACCAGGTGAGGTCAGTTGGGCAGCTTTATATCCATAGCCAAGCGGCCAGGAAGAGATGGAAACAGAGTGGAGCCAGGGGACCCTTCAGTAACCCCACTTGTGGACCAACCCATCCCCTTCCGGAGGCAGCTGCCAACAGGTTCCTGGAGGTGGTCCTGAGCTCCCCTCCTCCGCTTTCCCGGAAACCCTGAGGGTTCGCTCTTCTCTTCACAGGAACTGCCCTTTATTTACTGTCCATCCTGCACATCTTAGTCCAATCTTGCCTCCATCCCTGCATCCCTCAAACTCTTCTTGTCAGGATCACCAAGGATCTCAAATGGCTAAAACCCATAGGTAACTTCCATTCTCATCTCATTTGGATGCCACCTGCCCAGCAGCACTTGGTGTGCTCCGTCACCCCTTCCTTCTTTTTTTTTTTATAAATTTATTTATTTATTCATTTATTTAATTTTTGGCTGCACCGGGTCTTCGCTTGCACGCGGGTTTTCTCTACTCGCTGAGAGCGGGGGCTACTCTTCGTTGCGATGCACGGGCTTCTCACTGCGGTGGCTTCTCTTTGTTGCGATGCACGGGCTTCTCACTGCGGTGGCTTCTCTTGTTGCAGAGCACAGGCGCTAGGCACGCGGGCTTCAGTAGTTGTGGCACACGGGCTTCAGTAGTTGTGGCTCGCAGGCTCAGTAGTTGTGGCGCACGGGCTTAGTTGCTCCACGGCATGTGGGATCTTCCCGGACCAGGGCTGGAACCCGTGTCCCCTGCATTGGCAGGCGGATTCTTAACCATTGCGCTACCAGGGAAGCCCCACCCCTTCCTTCTTGAAACACTTCAGTCTGGCTTCCCCTGTCACCTAGAACTGCCATCTCGAAGGCACCTGCCGGAGTCGGGCTGCCCATAGCATACAGAGGACACCATTACTTCCTTGGTTTTCCTTCGACCTTTCTAGACACTCTTCTTCATCTTTAATGGTTCCGCCTCTGCCCTTGACTCCTAAACCTTAGAATGCATCAGGATCACTCTCCCTAGATGCCCTATTTCATCCATGACTTTAAAAATGCATGCTACATGTGATATTGTGATTTATAGTAAGTATATATTTTGGTCTTTGTTCATGGTTCCTGGCTCACCGCACCCAAAACCCTTGGAATTTCCTGAGTGATAAGAGCAATGAGAGCATCTTTTGTTATAATATTGGTCTCTTGTCCTCAGTTCCTGAAAACACTTCAGAGCCAGAAATGAATGTCTTGCTATTCATGACAAACCCCTTTCCACCACACCTGAGTTTTTGTTAATGAGGTGACTTTTGGAAAGCACATAAGGATGGGGGCTGGTTGCCAGGGGAATGAACCATGTGATTAGAAGGTAGGAAATTTCAGTCCAATCCCTGACCTCCCAGAAGGGGTGAGGGGCTAGAGGTTGAGTCAGTCGCCCATGGCCAATGATTTAATCAGTCATGCCTATGGAATGAAGCCTCCATAAAAACCAAAAGTATGGGGTTCAGAGAGTTTCCAGGTTGGAGAACACGTGAAGATTTGGGGAGAGTGGTGCATCTCCCCAAAGAGAGGGCATGGAAGCCCCAAGCCCTTTCCCCATACTTTGTCCTATGCGTCATTTCCATCTGGCTGTTCCTGAGTTATATCCTTTTATAATAAGCCAGTAATCTCAGAAGTAGACTGTTTCTCTGAGTTCTGTGTGCCACTCTAGCAAATTAATTGAACCCAAGGAATGGGTCATGAGCACCTCCGATCTATACTCCATCAGTCAGAAGCACAAGTGACAACATGAACTTGTGATTGGCATCTGAAGCGGGTTGGGGGGCAGTCTTATGGGACTGAGCCCTTAACCTGTGGGATCTGACACTATCTCCAGGTGGGTGGTGTCAGAGTTGCGTTGAGTTGTAGGATGCCCAGCTAGTGCGGAGAATTGCCTGGTGGTGTGGGGAGCTTCCCCCCGGCCCACACTTTGAAATCGGTAATCAGAATTGTACTACCAATATCAATTTTTTGATTTTCATATTGTCCTACAGTTGTGTAAGATGTTAACACTGGGGGTAAGTGGAATGCATGAGATGTCACGGTTCATTTCTCTGCAACCTCCTTTGAGTCTCTAGTTGCTTCAAAGTGAAGTTAAACTACAAACTAAAATAAATGATCACAAGACACACAACAACAACAATAAAGAAACATGCTGATGACATAAATTATATATTTCAATTCTCCCCTGTCTACTTGACATCTACTCAGGACTATATAATGGGCATCTCAAACTCGGTATCTCAATTTTCATGCAGCACTCTTTTTTTTTTTTTTTTTTTTAGATTTTATTTATTTATTTATTTATTTTTGGCTGTGTTGGGTCTTCGTTTCTGTGCGAGGGCTTTCTCCAGTTGCAGAGAGCGGGGGCCACTCCTCACCGCGGTGCGCGGGTCCCCCACCGCCGCGGCCTCTCTCGTTGGGGAGCACAGGCTCCAGACGCGCAGGCTCAGCAGTTGTGGCTCACGGGCCCAGCCGCTCCGCGGCATGCGGGATCCTCCCGGACCGGGGCACGAACCCGTGTCTCCTGCATTGGCAGGCAGATTCTCAACCACTGCGCCACCAGGGAAGCCCCCATGCAGCACTCTTATTTCTCATCTCAAACCCTCTCCTTTTCAGTTGTCTAAATGTTATTGTTTTGTGGTACCAACATCTGCCCATATCCTAGCAACATTCTGATGTCTTCCTTTGCCTCAGTCCTTGCCAGACCTGTCAGTTCAACTTTTTAAATATTAAAAAAATATCTATCCACTTATCCCCATCCCCACTACCATTCATTACCCTAGGCCAAGATTTCACAATCTCAGCACTATTGACATTTTGAGTCAGATAATTCTTGGGGAGTAGAAGCTGCCCTGAGCTTGTAGGATGTTTTTTTGTTTGTTTGTTTGTTTGTTTTAAAAAAAGGAATCTTTATTTTAGCATGGTTCCCAAGGTGACAAACAAGCTTGTCAAAATTTGAAGGACACTGATATATAATAAGAACATGCTACAGAACCTATATTCTACATACAAGGTCTTGATTATTACTTTGGTCACCCAGAAGGATGAAAAAATGCATAAAGTAGCCTAACCAGTTCCTTACTATCACATTTGCTTACTTTCTGTCACTATTTGGAAAATGATTAGGGATAGCTTCTAAACGTGTTTCTAATGAAGTTCTTCTGTATGCACTTAGGAGATGGGAAAGCAAGTGACGTGGTAAGAGGATGATCGCAAAATCAATGGACGTGGATGAATCTGACTGAATAGGAAACACACAGGATGTGGCGATGGGTGTGTTGATGTCTATTTCACCGTGGCTGCCAGGGAAGGATTTAGCCTTTTATCGAGGGCCTTCGGACAGGAAGGTTCCAGGACTCCTGCATCACAAGCTTGTGGCAGGTGTGCCAGCGTGCGGCAGAAAGGGCTCCTGACACCGTCGGAGACTCTTCTCTCCTGCAAGTTGTTGTTTTTTTTTTTTTTAAATATTTATTTATTTATTTGGTTGCACTGGGTCTTAGTTGCAGCAGGCAGGCTCCTTAGTTCTGCCTCGCCGACTCCTTAGTTGTGGCAGGTGGGTTCCTTAGTTGCGGCACGCGGGCTCCTTAGTTATGGCATGCGAACTCTTGCGAGCTTGTAGGATGTTGAGCAGCATCCCTGGCCTCTACCCTCCAGATGCCAGTTGCCTCCCTCCCCCATCACAGTCGTGACAATTACAAATGTCTCCAGGCATTGTCACCTGTTGATAAAAATCACCCTTGATTGAGAATGACTATCTAGGTCCTGGTCACCATCACCACTCATCTGTTTGACAAAAATCTATCGATGATTCTTCCTGCTTCTTTTTTTAAAAAATTATTTTATTGAAGTATAGTGGACTTACATTGTTATGTTAATTTCTGCTGTACAGCAAAGTGAGTCAGTGATACATATACAGACATTCTTTTTCAGACTCTTTTCCATTACGGTTTATCCCAGGCTCTTGAATACAGTTCCCTGCTTCTATTTTTGCTCCCCCCGTAATGCAGTTTCAACACAACAACCAGAGTTAGTTTTAAAATATAGATCAGATCAAGTCACCCTCTTGCCCAAACATTTCAATGGCATCTTATTATATTTAGGAGAAAATCCAAACTAATCACCATAACCTATAGAACTCGACCTGATGTAACCCCCAGTGACCCCTGCAAACTCACTTTGAACCCAGAACTTTACTTCTGCATTCCCGCCGGCGATTCCCACTCTGTTTCTCACATTTACCAAATTCATTTCCGCCTCAAGAACATGACACTAGCTGTTCTCTCTTCCAGGAATGCTCTTCCCGTGGCTGGCCCCCTTTTCACTGTTCTCAGCTCAAAGGCCATCTCTTCTGAAATGCTTTTCCTGACCTTACAACCAACTTGCCCCAACATTTCCCCACCCGTACACTTTTCCAGATTTTTGGTGATTTCTTTGGCCTCCTCTGAACTTTCCACCTTTCCTCAGTGTGACCAGAGCACCTCCCCACTTTGCAATTGCCTTCTCATCCAAGCCACCCTTCCCCCCCACCCCACCCTTGGGCAGACCACAGACTAGGGGCTACCTGAGTCCACGAGAATCTTTATCGGTCATCCTCATATCTGTCTTCTCTGCCTAAGAATGTTCAGATTTTTCTCTGAGCCTATTCCTTAAGAAAAAAGCTCTACAAGCCTCTGGTTTCCTTCTCTAATTCAACAGACGTTGAACACCTGCTTTGTCTGTCCCTGAGGTCACAACGGGGGCAAAGACAGATATTGAGAGGAAGTGAGACTGGGGGTGGGTGGGTAGGTATGGGGTGGGAGCAACTGAGGAGGAGGAAGAGAGGTAGGTAGGTAGGTAGTTCAGGATTCTGCCCTAGAAGGGTGCTGGGTGTGGGTCTGAGGGCTGGATTCATTAGGAGGGATGAATGAAGGAGATGTAGGCAAGCATTCCAGTGGTGAATGAAGAGTCTGGGTCTGGCTGTAGTTGAGGCCCTGAGGGTGCTTAGGAGCCTTTGTTGGGGGGAAGGGAGTATCTTAGACACCCCCTGGCTAGCATCTTTGTATTATTCAGATACACCTGTCCCAGTTCCCGCCCATAACGCTTGTGCTGCAGTTCAGGATGCTGCCCCCAGAGGGCGCTCCATTTCCCCGGCACACACTGACCCTCGAGCCCCAGTCACCAGGATCTCTGCTGTCCAGAGTCCTGAAGAACTGCAGCTCTACAGGGAATATTTCTCAGGCTCTGGACACATTTGCAACCGTTGCTCATCCAAAAAGGCTGCATTCATTCTCATTGAACCTACAAATAATGATTCTGCTCTTTTCACTGCACCTCAGTACAACTGAGTCTCTGCCGGGGGAGAGCATCTCAAAGCAAACACTAAGTCACCACAACCATCCCGCTTACCTCACTGCAAACCCACCCTTCCTGAAATTTAAAACACCTCAATATCTCTCACAGTGTCATTCTCAAATGACTTCTACCCAGGCACACCGAACATGTGATGTCCTCGTAAGAAAATGTTCCTGTGGTGTCTCAGTCCGTTCTGGCTGCTCTACTAGACATACCAAATGTAAGACCTGAAACCATAAAACTCTTAGAAGAAAACATAGGCAGTGAGCTCTTTGACATTGGTCTTAACAACATCTTTTTGTCTCCTCAGGCAAGGGAGACAAAAGCAAAAATAAATAAATGGAACTACAAAAAATTAAAAAGCTTTTGCACAGTGAAGGAAACCATCAACAAAACAAACACACAGCCTACTAAATGGGAGAAGACATTTGCAAACAGTATATCTGATAAGGGGTTAATATTCAAAATATACAAAACACTCATGCAACCCAACATCAAAAAACCAAACAACCTGACTAAAAATGGGCAGGGGACCTGAATAGACATTTTTCCTAAGAAGACAAACAGATGGCCAACAGACACAAGAAAAGATGCTCAATATCGCTAATCCTCAGAGAAATGCACATCAAAACCACAGTGAGATACCACCTCACACATGTCAGAATGGCTATAATAAAAAAGACAACAAATGACAAGTGTTGGCAAGGATGTGGATAAAAGGGAACCCTCGTGCACCGTTGGTGGGATTGTAAATTGGTGCAGCCACTATGGAAAACGGTACAGAGGTTCCTCAAAAAATTAAAAATAGAATTGCCATATGATCCAGCAATTTCACTTTTGGGTATTTACTCAAAGAAAACAAAAACACTAATTTGAAAAGATATATGGGTGCTTCCCTGGTGGCGCAGTGGTTAAGAACCCGCCTGCCAACGCAGGGGACACGGGTTCGAGCCCTGGTCCGGGAAGATCCCACATGCCACAGAGCAAGTAAGTCTATGCACCACAACTACTGAGCCCACGCACCACAACTACTGTAGCCCGCGCACCTAGAGCCCGTGCTCCGCAACAAGAGAAGCCACCACAATGAGAAACCCATGCACCGCAACGAAGAGTAGCCCCTGCTCGATGCAACCAGAGAAAGCCCGCGCGCAGTGAAGAAGACCCAACGCAGCCAAAAATAAATAAAAATAAATAAATAAATAAATAAATTTATATATATAAAAACGGTATATGCACACCAATGTTCACTGCAGCATTATTTACAATAGTCAAGATATGAAAGCAACCTAATTATCCGTGATAGATGAATGAATATATAATATATATGATATTACTCAGACATAATAAAAAATGAAATCTTGCCATTTTTGACAACATGGATGAATTTAGAGAGTATTATGCTAAGTGAAATAAGTCAGACAGAGAGACAAATACCATATGATCTCATACGTGAAATCTAAAAAACAAGAACGCATACAAACAAACAAAACAAAATGACTCACAGATATAGAGAACAAATGGGTGGTTGCCAGTGAGGAGGGGGTGGTGGGCAAAATAGGTGAAGGGGATTAAGGAGTGCAAATCACCAGTTATAAAATAAATAAGCCATAGGGATGTAATATACAGCAGAAGGAATAATGGTCAATGATATTTTAAGAGCTTTGTGTTGGGACAAATGGTTACTAGACTTATCATGGCGATCAGTTCATAATGTAGGCAAACGTCAGATCACTATGTAGTACACCTGAAACTAACACAGTATTGTACATCAACACTACTTCAATAAAAATTAAAGAACCTTTAAAATATTGACCCAACATACAAATAACTGCCATCAAGAAAAAGACCAGTATTATTTAAAGAAAAGACAAGACCAAGTCATCAGCCACATAAAAGTGACAATGTTCAGCAATCAGTGAAAAATTACTAGACACATAAAGAAGTAGGAACATGTGACACTTAATAAGAGAAAAACCATTCAATGGAATCAGGCTTGGACATGACAGAGGAGACAGACCTAGCAGACAAAAACATTAAAACATTGATTACAAATATTATCCATATACTCAAGGATGTAAAGGAAAACATTAACATAATAAAAGAAGAAACATAAGATTAAAAACCAAGGAAATTAACTTGTAGAGAAGAAAATAAATTATCTGAAGTGAGAATTTCACTGAATGAGACTAACATCAGATTCAATATTGTGGAAGAATAATCAGTAAACTTGAAGATGTAGCATCAGATCCTATTCAAACTGAAGAATATAGAGAAAAAAGGTTGGAAATGGTGAACAGATGCTCAGAGCTGATAATGAGATAATATTGGGCAATATCACATATGTAAAATTGGAGACTCAGAGGAGAATAGAAAAAAAAATATATATATATATATAAACATTGGCTTCTATTTTTAGAAATTTGATCACTACTATAAAATTTCAGATTCAAGATACTCAACACCCTCCAAGTAGGATAATCTCTGTCTCTCTCTCTGTCTCTCACACACACACATTTACGTGCCAAGGCACATATTATTCAATTATTAAAACGCAGTGAAAAAGAGAAAATATTAAAACCAGCTAGAGAAAAATATAAACTACAAAGAAAGAAAGATGAAAATAAGGCAGAATTCTCATAAGAAACTAGGCAAGCCAAAAGAATTTAAACAACAGAACGGGGAAAAATTTAACCTAGAATTCCTAATCCAATAAAAATATCTTTCCAAAGCTAATGTACATGAAAACTTTTCCAGACAAACACTGGCTGAGAGAATTCATCACCAGCATACCTACACTACAAAAATATATGAAAAGATCTTCAGGTAAAAGGAAAATGATACTATAGAGAAACTATACTGTCATCTTAAATTAGAAATAAATCTGAGAAAAGAGGCAGGGTTATCTTAATGCAAAAGGACAGCTTTATTGTTCGCAAGGTTTGCAAACCAGGGATAAGAAGCCTTTGGCTGTAACCAAAAGTACGTTCCTTGGAGGTGAAGGGGTGAGGGATTTTTAAAAGCACAAGCCCCAGAAGCCACAGTTGGGAGACTTGTAAAAGGGGACTGGATGGCCCTTGCAGCCTGACCAGAAGTTTCCAATGATGGCTGTCATTGGAGCATCTCCTTAGGGTTTTTTCAGCACAATCAGAAGTCCTTATAGTTTTTGTTCGTGGTTTTTCTAAGAACTCAAGAGTACGTGACTGAACCCTAGGTCTGTCATGATTGCCTGGTTCCATTTTATTTGGGGTAACTGTTAGCCACAACAGGTCCATTTTCTAAATATGTTCTTTCCACAGGGAATTCCTCTTATTTTTACTTTTCCTTAGGGGATTTTATTTTTACAACAAAGGGATGAAGAGCAATTGAAATGGTTCATATGTGGATAAATATAAAATAGTTAATTTTTCTAATTAAAAAAATCTCTTTAAAATTAACTTCAAAAAATACTATATTATGGGATTTATAACAATGTATTATAGGTCACGTTATGGGCATATCAAAACCATGCTAAGGTAAGCACATAGAAGAAAAAATATTACATGGAGCATAGTTCAATTTAATAATAAAAATATCTATTTCCTCCTTGCCCTCACAACAACTCATATAGAACTATCAAGAAGAAACCTGGAGACCAGATGTGAAGACATGTTATTTCTGGAAAGGAAGCAGGGCCAAGTCATCCAGGACCTCCTTGTTCATAGACCTCTGAAGCACCACCGTGAAGAAGGGGACTCAGACACACCTCTCAACACTATTCCCTTGTGACTTTCTGCACCTGTAAGGGAAACACAGTTCTGAAGTAAGGGACCAGTTTCGTGGAAGGTTTGCTCTGGAAAGGACAAGATGGAGGTGTCCCCAAATCAGGGACACCTTAAGAAGGGCTTCTCACCTGGTATAGTAGATCCAGGTGAGGCCATAGGTGAGAAGGAAACCAGCCCCCATCAGGGCCCCCCTGAGCAAGGTGAGGACTAGGGGCCAGGAGCCCTGCCGCTCCCCAGAGACTTGGGGACAGGAACAGGAGACACCTGGAGGACGAAAAGAGAGAGGAAGGTGGACGTTAGGTGTGAGTTTCTGTAAGTCCACACCATATTTTTTTTCTGGCCGCGCTGCTTGCCATATGGGAGTTTAGTTCTGTGACCAGGGATCAAACCCACGTCCTCTGCATTGGAAGCATGGAGTCTTAACCACTGGACCACCAGGGAAGTCCCTGGAAGTCCCCACCTTAACCCTGCTTACCACCCTAGCTCAGAACTCAGGCATCCTGGCTTATATTCATCCTGTACAACTAGGTTCAGGGAGACACGGAGCGAGCCCCTCAGGTGCTGGGCTCGGCAGGTTAATTCTCCTCCATCCCCTAAGACCACCTGGAGCAGCTCCAGGACCCCGGGATCCAAAGGCTGTGAGGGGCTCAGTGTCAGGCACCCCCGGGCCCAGCTTATCCTGGCGGGTGGGTTGCTGTCGACGGCACAGACCAGGAGCAGGGACTGGCCCTCCACGACCCGAAGGGAGGTGGCATTGCCCAGGACCTCTGGGACTAGGGAGACAGAGAGAGCTAGAAGGGCAAGGCTGAGAGGCCCTTCTCTCTGTCCTCCCAGACACAGGAACAGCGGCTCTGAGACAAGCACTGCAGGCAAGGCCAAGGAGGGGGGGGCGGTCTATGAGGTGAGATGGGGGAAGGAGAGGCAACTTGATGATCCCAGGACAGGGGGAAGTGGACGCTTGAGGAAGAGTCGGCCATATCTAGGCCTGGGAGAGAACATCCCAGGAGGTAGCCCCTGATGTGTGAAACTGCGCAGGGCACTGACACACGTGGGTCTGGCCACTTGGAGGCCCGCACACAGGCGATGAGGGCCCCAGGGAGCAACGGGAGGGTTCTGAGCAAGGAAGCCATAGGGTCAGATCTGGGGCATGTAGAGATCCCTTTGGGGTCCCAATTCTTGCTGGCTGGACAGGGCCAAGACTAGAGGCTGACAGGCCAGAGGGGAGGCTGGTCCGGGTCCAGGCCAGAGAGAGGATGGAGGCCTGAGTTGGAGCTGTGGTCATGGGGATGGATGAGGGCGATGACGTGAGTCATTTTCAGAAAGTCAACTTTGCGAAACTCACTGAGTCCTGGGGACGGTTGGGTGAGACACAGAGTCTAAAGGAATTTCCGAGATTTAGGCTCGGATTACTCATATCAGAGGGTCCCTTGCAGGGGGAGTGGAGGGCACTCAGGACAGAGGTTTGTGAGAGTCTTCAGGGCAGAGGTAGGATTGGAAACCCCGGGGTAGATGAGCTTCCCCTTGGAATCCTGCAGAAATCAGCCAGCAGCCTGGTACCCAGCTTGGGAACTCAGTCTCCTTGTGGGAGAGACGGAGACAGGGAGGTGGCAGGGAATCAGGGAAAGGATGTCATGGGAAAGTGAGGAGGGAGCAGAGGTGGGAAGGGAGGGAGCAAGCGGAGGTGACAGTGAGTTGTCACTAGGAATCCACAGTGGCCCTAAGGTGAGTCCTGCCAGGGGACAGGGTTGGGGGGCGGAGGGCAGACGTAGGAGCAGAGAGGGGATGAGGAGTGATGGGCTTGATTCTGTCCATCTTCACAACACCCCTGCATCTGACCTCCATTCCACCCAGGTGCTCTCCCACCTGTGCTATTTCCCCGGATGATACGAATGTCCAGGTTCTGTGGAGCATCTGGAACAGAAAGAAATAAATGTCCCCCTGCAGTATGATGACATGTCATGAGTAACATGACACCGTGGGGGGGGGATCTCAGCATTCTCCTCATCTTGACCCCAGCGTGCCTCCAAGAAGAATCCCCAAGTATCCCACCCAGGCCTCCCCGCCCCGACGCCGTCCGCCCTCAGGGACCCGGCGTCCTGGCCCCGCGCTCACAGGACACGTTGAGCCTGACGGTCCTCTCCGTGCTCACACCAGCTCCGGGGAAGGTCACTCGACAGGTGAGGTTGGTGCCATGGTCCTGGGGCCTCAGGGCGAGGGTGAGCACTGAGGAATGGGGACTCTTGGGGTGCAGGGAAGTGAGGGCAGCCCCGATCCAGGAGAAGGTGTGGGGTGTCCCCCTCTCACAGGCCCAGGGCACTGCACAGGTGATGTTCCTGGGGCGGCCGGATTCCAGGGTCCCCTGGACGCGGATGTCGGGTGTCTGTGTCAGAGCTGGAGAGGAGAGAGAAAAGCACCCAGGCCCTGGAGGGGGGAACCCCGAGTGTGCCCCTCAGAGCTGCCTCTGCCCCAGGCCAGCCACATCGTCCTGTCCTCCTAGGTCCCCTTGGGTCCCTCCCAGGATGAGAAGACAGGGGGTCCCCTCCCAGCCCTGCCCTGGGGGCCCTCAGGGCCCCTGCGTCTGTGTGTCCTCTCCTTGACACCATCCTCACCTGTTACATTCAGGAAGATCATGTTCTCTTTGTAACTATATCTCACAATAGGCCCTCTCTCCACCCTAAAGAAGTATGTCCCCGTGTCTCCCCTCTGTGCATCTCTGATGTCCAGGGAGCAGTTGTAGGTCTGGGGGTCTCCAAGGAGGTGGAATCGGCCCTGGGTCTCCGTCAGCACCTCACGATCTGGGTTGTTTGTGGCCACTGGAGGATCCTGGTAGATACTGGCACCTTCCCGGAACCAGTAGCCGTGAGCTGGGACAGAGTCATCCCAGTAGCTCCAGGGATAGTTGAAGGAGCAGGGCACGCGGACACACAGGCCCTCCTGCACCGTCACGGACTCCCGCACCTCCAGCCGGATTCTCCGATCCTGAGCCAGGGACCCTGCGGGGGAACGAGGGTCAGCCGCAGCCCCTGCCCCGCCCAGCCCTCTCCCCACCGCCCACCCACCTGCCCACAGCAGGGACAGCAGCAGCGGCGGCATCTCTGAGACGGAGGGCTCCTGGGCGTCCTGTGTGTGAAAAGAGAAGCGGGAGGCGAGAGGAAGGCAGGGCTGCGGGGAGACCCACGGGAAGCCGGGGAGGAACACGAGACTCCGCTGTGCACAGAAGAGGAACTGCAGAGCCGCAGCTCGTCCCCCCTCCGCGCAGAGCGGACGGACACCCCGCGGCCCAGAGACCCCGGAGACCTGCCCAGAGAGGAGCAGGCGAGGAGGAGACCCCTGCCCTGCCCCCCATCTCGGGTGGGTCCTTCCCGCCCCAGAGCCTCTGAGGACACGGGGACGTAGGACACGGCGAGCCTCCTAAGGGCCTCCCGTCTGAGCACCGGCGTCCACACCAGGGAGCCGCTCAAGCCCCGTCTCGACCTGGAGGCTCACAGCCTCACCTAGACCCTCGGGTGGCCGGTCCTGCAAGACGTAGGGCTCTTTAGGGTCTGTGTGAGCGTCTGGGGCAGAAGTCAAGAAGGGGCTCCTGGGTGACGTGAAGGCAGCAGCCAATCAGCCATTCACTCCTTCACCCAACAGTGAGCATGTTGGGCTGGTGACCTGGAGACCAGAAGGGATAGGCTGGCCTGGTCCCTGCCCAGGAGATGCTCCCACCCGGCCCCATCACTTCGTCCCCAAACAGGCAGCAGTGTCGGGCTTTAGAGCTGCATGTGAGATTGCCATGTGTCCTGGTAGCATATTGGGGTTTTTTTTTTTTTAATGAGTATGATTTTTTTTTTAATCTAGTAAAAAAATAACTCTTTTCAAGTTGAAAACCTTGAAATTCTGTAGCTACTGAACAACCAATCCTTATTCCTTCTTCCAGCTCCTGGCAACCACAGTTCTATTTTCTATGTCGAGGAATTTGACTACTTTGTCTACCCCGTATAAGTGGAATCGTGTAGTGTTTGTCTTTTTTTCACTAGGTTGTTGAACTTACCATAATGTCCTCAAAGTCCATCCGTGTGGTAGCCAGTGTCAGAAATTCCCTCCTTTTTCAGGCTGAATAATATTGCATGGTTTTGCTTATCCCTTCATCTGTTGAGGAGCAGTTGCGTTGCTTCCATCCCTTGGCTATAGTGAATAATGCTACTAGGAACACGAGTGTGCAAATATCTCCTAGAGTCCCTGCTCTCAGTTCTCTTTGAGAGATATCCAGAAGTGAAAGTCAGGATCATATGTTAATTCTATATTTAAGTTTTTGAGGAAGTATCAGACTCTCATCATCCCACCCCACCCACTTTTTTTTAACCTCATCTATTGTCATCTTACACCAACTATACAATTTAAGGTCTCTACCCTGGACCCCTCCTCTGATCCCCAGACTTTCATATCCAGCTCTCTACATACATTTCTGCATCGTCTTTGATCCTCATTTCCCTTCACCTACAACGTCCATTAGACAATTCTGTTGGCTTGACCTTCACAATATATTCAAAATATATCCTCTCTATCTACACGACCTCCTTGGTCCATTGCACCATCACCTCCTGCCTGCAGTACCCAGCAGTGTCGTGCCACATCTCTTTCTTGCTGCCCTGGATCCACTCTGGCTGATTCTGAACCCAACAGCCTTAGGATCCTACCCAAATGAGGGTCTAATCATATGTCCGCTCTCCTCAAAGGCTTCCAGAATCCTGCATTGGCCTGCAGTCGCCTTGCACGGGGTCTGCAGAATCCTCCCATCTTCTCCCCAGTCCCTTTGCCTCCCCACGCCAATATGTCACATGCTCCTGTCCTTGTGTGATTTTCCTCCAAACCTGTCAATAGCTGACATGCTCTAATTTTACTTATTATTTATTTGAAAAATCCTTGTCCGCATAACGACATCCCCATTAGGACAGAAGTACTTCTCGTTTCTAAAATCGCCATAAAACAAAATGCCATTTTAAACATTGCATACGGTACAATTCAATGGCACTAAGTACATTCACAACGTTAGTGCAACCATCATCACTCTCTATTTCCAGCATGTTCTCATATCCCAAACAGAAACTCTGCTGCAGTTACACAATTACTTCTCACCATCCCCATCCCCTAGCTGCAAGCAACACCATTCTACTTTGTTTCGATGAATTTGCCTTGTAGGGAGCTCATATAAGCAGAATCAAACGATATTTGTCCTTTTGTGTCTGGCTTCTTTCAGGGAGCGTACTGTTTTCAAGAGTCACCGGTGCTGTAGCATGTGTCACAATGGCACGTGTTTCTTTGAAAGGCTGAATGATATTTGACTGTATGTGTCTACCACATTTGGTTCATCCATTCTGCAGTTGCTGGATGCTGGGATTGGTTCCACCACTGCTGTGAATCTTGCTGCTATGAACGATGGCATGCAAGTATCTGCTTGAGCCCATGCTCTTTTCAGCAATGAAGACCCATCGCCCCCCCAAAATAAATAAATAAAAAATTTATAAAGTATGTTACATAATGAATATTTCAGTTAACAACTTGCCATCGCCAAGAGCACTATACATGTGCAGGTCTGGGCTGGGAAGTCAGGGGTTGAGAAGGTAGCAGAGTTGCCCCTGGAGGTGGACACATGGACACATTCACCGAGGGGGGAGAAGAGGGCCCTGGGCGGAGTACTGAGGACATGTACGCTCTCACGCGCGGTGCGCACGGGCTTAAGCTTAACTGTGGGTTGTAGGGGGAGGTGGTAGTGGTGACTGAGATGGCCCGGCCAGGGAGAGAGGAAGAGAACAAGGTGGTTATTGGTGACCCAGGTGAGAGTTCTGCCAGGCAGGGGTGGGAGAGGGCGGCAGCCAGACGGCCGGAAGCAGAGGGGTGATGCGAATGGGAGGCATTGCGCTGACCGCCTTTAGCCCTCTCCTATTTGAGCTCTGAGACCCCGCTTCTGCCCTGAGCCGCAGAAACCGACCCCACCTCCGTCAGTGCCGCAGAGGAGAGCTTCCCTCCTACCTGTGCCATTTCCTTGGACGGGGCCAATAGCCAGGTTCTGGGAGCATTCGGGATAGAGAAAGAAAATATTTTCTACTTCAATCATGGGAAGATATGGTGGCTTTAACTCTTTGGTTGGATCCACAGAAGGGTGGCAAGGTGGGGACGGTTGTGCTTTCTTCTCCCTTCTCAGGCCAGGCTTCTGGCCACACATCAGGTCCCACAGGCTCTGCAACTGGGTCCCTCTTCAGGGATCCAGGTGTCCTGACCACCCCCCCCAGAGGATGCCGGGCCTGATGGGACCAGGAGCTCAGCCAAGCGGGGAGAGAGAGCCTGAGCTGCTAGTGTCAAGTAGCTGATTAAAGCAATGAGTCAAAGTGAAAATAACAATTAAGCCTTTAATCACTTACTTGTTAAAGAACAGTGAAGCAGACTTTATTCAGGACCATTGTCATAGGTGCAGGGACCCCTGCAATGGGGTTTTGCAGCAGGGGAAAGAGATCAGCCTCAACTCTGAATACAATGAGGAAAAGTGGGAATTTATTGCCAAGGAGCAGGGCGAGGGGTCGGCGGATGGAAAATTACTAAGAGGAAACATAGGGGCAAAGGGGGATTCTGGCTAAACCGACCTACCAGGCTTCTTGCTGAAGGCAGGCCAGGGTGATCGGATATCAGCTGGGGGCTAGTGGAGGATGAGGAACCCCATCAGACATTGAGGGTAAGGGATTTTGGTTAAACTGACTTACCAGGATTCTTGAAAAAAAATGGATGATGCAAAGATAGATGCAGAAGTCAAGAACTTGTTTTTTTGTTTGTTTGTTTTTTGTTTTTTTCTAAAGAATTATTTATTTATTTATTTTTGGCTGTGTTGGGTCTTCGTTTCTGTGCGAGGGCTCTCTCTAGTTGTGGCGAGCAGGGGCCACTCTTCATCGCGGTGCGCGGGCCTCTCACCGTCGCGGCCTCTCTTGTTGCGGAGCACAGGCTCCAGATGCGCAGGCTCAGTAGTTGTGGCTCACGGGCCCAGTTGCTCCGCGGCATGTGGGATCCTCCCAGACCAGGGCCCGAACCCGTGTCCCCCGCACTGGCAGGCAGACTCCCAACCACTGTGCCCCCAGGGAAGCCCAAGAACTTGTTGAAAAAGAGCTTGAAGAGCCTGGCTAGAGTTTAGCCATGGAGAGAACCTTTGCCGATGGTCAGGGTGGCCAGCACAGACATGGGGGTCGTCTCACTGACGAGGGACCCAGAACAAAAAGCTCTAGTGGGTCTAAGGACCCTGGGTTGGGGGTGGCGTTGGGAATGGAAATGTACTGAGTCCTGAGTCAGAGTGGGGAAAAGTGTCTCCAAGTTTTCCTGCTCCTCCTCCATAAGGAGGCTTCATTAGAGATGCCTGAAGACCTCTGCCCAAGGCTTCAGATAAACAGACCAAAGAATAAAGTCATCTGAGCTAGGAATGCAAAAATGTGAACAGCACGATGGGCCAGAGCAGTCTGAGTCCTTCACTGCAACTCTTTTCAGAGACTACAGTGCACGCCTATGAGGCCAGCCAAGGAAAGCTTTTGCATTTGCCTATGATCAGGCCTGAAAAATCACGTATAGGTTTGTAGCCATGAGCTGAACTCTTCAGATGGCTCTACACACAGACCTATCACCTCCTAGGAAGGTCTCCTGACAACGCAGGGCTGGTGTCATGATCCTTTTTAAAAATTTTACTTATTTTTTAAAATATTTTTATTGGAGTATAGTTGATTTACAATGTTGTATTAGGTGTACAGCAAAGTGAATCAGTTATACATATACATATATCCTGGTGTCATGATCTTGGGACCCGAACATATGGGTGAATAATAAGGAATGAGGGACCTTGGGCCCCATGGAGGAGAGAAGCAGCCTCCTACTGGACTTTGGGCTGTTTAGACTCCAAGATGGTTGTACTTCAGGTTAAAGGGATGTAGATTTGGGGTATCTGGTACAAGCTGAAGAGGAGAAAATGATTCAGACCCCAGAGAGGAGACCCTGAGACTCCACCTTGGCTTCCCCTGGGGTCCTCAACAAGTCCCCCACCCTCCAGATAAGGAGTACATGTGTTCCTGTCTCTGGGGTTCTCTCCTGGGGATCCCTGGCTACTTGTCACATTCAGATATATTGGGAGTCATTTTTCACATAATATTTCTCTACCTTAAAGTATTCCCACTTTCCCGCATCTTTGGAGAATCTGATGCTTAGAGAGCAACTGTGGGCCCCTGGATCCCACAGAAGGTTGGATTGGCCCCAGATTGTTTCTTCCAGGTTTTGATGGGGTCTGTGGCCAGAAGGGGATTACAATGTCTGCTGCCCACCTCCAGGATCTGAAGGTGGATGTCGAGTGGGCTCAAGTCAGTCCAGAAAATCCATGGGTTGAAATGGAGAATGGGATGGGATGTATAGGTCCTCCTTCACCATCACTGAGTGAAGGTTACAGATCGCACCTGCACCAGCCTCCAGGGACCACTGCAGGAAACAGAGTCTCTGTCTGCAGCCCCGCCCGGAAACCTCTTCCTCACATCTGTTGCCCTCACGGTTGTGGCCACAGTGGCAGCAGCATTTCTGGGCTGCACAGGATAATCTAGATTCGCCTGACACCATCTGATTAGCCTTTCCTAGCTCGGAGATGGGGGCGGCCATGGCGTGCTAAGAGAGCTGAGGATGCTTCCTGGGTTGAAGTGTATGGCTTCTATGTCAAACTTCTCCCTTCAACAGAATTACCCATCTCTCCCTCAGGCCACTGCGGGGGGGAAGTGAAAGCCAAGCTCTTCTCGCCTGGGACCACAGCTGGGTGGACTCTTCCTGTACCCTGAAACGCTGACTCTCACCTCCTGAAGACCAACGCCCGCTCCCCTTAAGAGACATGGGGAGTTTGGGGGTCTATTTTCCCCAGACAGGTTTCTTGGAGTCCAGATAGACGTAGATAGGGAGGCCTTTATCCTGTTCATATCAAGTCCCCAAGCCTCTCCCAAGTTGCCTTCCCATCAGAACCTACCCACAGCGGGATTGCTCTTTCCAGCCAAGACACCATCTCGTCCCCAGGAAGCAAGGGGGGGGGGGGGGGTGTCGCTGTCCGTGGTGCTGAAGCAGTATTGGGTCTTGAGTTTAGGAATAACTGGATTGTACAGAAGGGTCTGACTAGACACGAACCAGATCTGGACCTCAGGCCAGAAAACCATCTGAGGCAGAAGGACTGGGCCTGTCTAGGAAGGAGAAGATCAGGGAGGGGCCGACCCTCTGGTCTGGGGCCGATCCTGAGCCTCTCCTTCTTCCTTCTTTACTCTCTGGAAAGTCTTGTAGATTCTGCCAAGCCACTGAATCAAAGCCAGCAGCAGCTCTCCCCGCCCCCCCACCCCCACTTCTTGTTTCATGAGAAAAATAAAGCCCTATTTGGTTTTGGTTTTTTTGTTTTATTTATTTTTGGCTGTGTTGGGTCTTCGTTGCTGAGCGCGGGCTTTCTCTAGTTGCGGTGAGCGGGGGCTACTCTTCGTTGCGGCGCACGGGCTTCTCATTGAGGTGGCTTCTCTCGTTGCCGAGCATATGCTCTAGGCGTGCGGGCTTCAGTAGTTGCGGCACGTGGGCTCAGTAGTTGTGATGGCTTAGTTGCTCCGCGGCATGTGGGATCTTCCCAGAGCAGGGATCGAACCCGTGTCGCTACCAGGGAAGTCCCGCCCTATTTGTTAAGGTTCCTGAAAGTCAGCTTTTTTTGTAACTTAGAGTGAAATGCATTTCTAATTGATACAGTATGTGGAGATGATTCCTCCAATTCCATTTGAAGCCAACACGACATTTTCCAAAAGTGCCCTACTCACATGAGAGTGCCCCGTATGCCTGACTTCTTTCACTTTTGCAAATTCAAGAGTAGAGAAACAGTATTATATCTTTTCTTTACTTTGCATTGATGTGATTATAAACAACCTTTCCCATCTTTTTAAATTAACTGTAATCCTTCTTTGTGATTTATCTATTCAAAGGGTTTACACACAAGGACAGTGGAGTTTTCCTTACCAACTTCTCTAAAGATTCTGATCTCATCCCTATTATTAACCTTAGAGGATAATATATTTTTACCAACAAAATATGCATCCCTAGATTTCAAAGTTACGGTTTTACTATTTTTGACCTTTATGTGAATGGCATCATACAGTACACATTTTTTTCCCTGGCTACTTCCACTTGGTATCAGCTAAAAAAAATTTTTTTTTAATTAATTTATTTTATTTATGGCTGTGTTGGGTCTTCGTTTCTGTGCAAGGGCTTTCTCTAGTTGCGGCAAGTGGGGGTCACTCTTCATCGCGGTGCACGGGCCTCTCATTATCATGGCCTCTCTTGTTGCGGAGCACAGGCTCCAGACGCGCAGGCTCAGCAGTTGTGGCTCACGGGCCTAGTTGCTCCGCGGCATGTGGGATCTTCCCAGACCAGGGCTCAAACCCGTGTCCCCTGCATTGGCAGACAGATTCTCAACCACTGCGCCACCTGGGAAGCCCTAAAAAAATTTTTTTATGGTAAAGTGTATAATGTTCAGAAGATACAAATGGGTAAGTGTGCAGCACAGTGACTTATCACAAAGCAAATGCACTCAGTTCACGAAATATCGCCAGTTTGAGATATCGAGTATCGCCAGCTCCCAAAGTAGCTCAAGAGTCTACACACCCACCATCAGAGGTTCCTACTTCCTCACATCTTTGCTACCCTTGCTGCTATCTGCCTTCTTGGTTTTCCAATCTGATGTGTGTAGAGCAGTATCTCGTTTCGGTTTGATTTTTTTTCAACTACCAGTGTGTTTGAGCATCTCAATATGGACCTGTTTTCCATTCATATTTCCACATTTCTGAAATAAAGATTCATGTCATTTGCTATTTTTATGATGGCTTGTTTTTCTTCTTGTTGATTTGTTAAAGTTTTGGTACATTCTAGTTAAAAAGCTCTTGTGAGCTTAAATGAAGGAAATAATTCCTCCCATTCTGTCATTTCTCAATTAAATTGATCTCAGTTGTCCTCTATTTGATGGGAACCTTCATTTTGATGCAATCAAATCTATGTGTCTCTGGTCACAACACTGTGTATCCCTCCTAAAAGTATCCATGATCCTGGCTTTTACATTAACCATTTCCATGCTTTCTTTATAGTTTTATCACCAATGTATCCCTAAAAATTATAGTTCAGGGGCTTCCCTGGTGGCGCAGTGGTTAAGAATCCGCCTGCCAACGCAGGGGACACGGATTCGAGCCCTGGTCTGGGAAGATCCCACCTGCCGCGGAGCAACTAAGCCCGTGCGCCACTACTACTGAGCCTGGGCTCTAGAGCTCGTGAGCCACAACTACTGAGCCCGCGAGCCACAACTACTGAAGCCTGCGCACCTAGAGCCCATGCTCTGCAACAAGAGAAGCCACCGCGATGAGAAGCCTGCGCACCACAACGAAAAGTAGCCCCCGCTCGCCGCAGCTAGAGAAAGCCCACGTGCACAGCAACGAAGACCCAGCACAGCAAAAAATAAATAAATAAAATAAATTTATTTTAAAAAAGTATAGTTCAGATAAACCTATTTTTGCACTTTCTATAAGTGCAATCATATTATATGTCATTGCCTGTGTGTTGCTTCATTTTTTTATTGTGATATAATTTACATATAATGAATATATATTTAGGTACATTTATAAATAATAGATTTATACACAACAAGTAAATTTTAAAATAATCAATAGACTTTTTTTTTAGAACAGTTTTAGGTTTACAGAAAAATTGAGCAGACAGTACAGAGTTCCCATATGCACCCCAACACCCTCATATTCTTCCCTATTATTAACATCTTGCATTAGTGTAGTATATTTGTTACAAATAATGAACCAATATTGACACATCATCATCAACCAAAGTCCATAGTTCACACTGAAGTTCTCTCTTTGTGTTACACAATGCTATGGGTTTTGACAAAAGCATAATGTCATGTATCCACCATTATAGTATCTTACATACATATTTTATCATATATGCATGATATACACTTATGTATGACATATAGCTATATATATAAATAATTTTTATTTAATGTATTTATGTCTAGTCCACAGGTTTTTTGTTGTTTTTAAAAATTTTTTTTTTTAATTAATTTTTATTGCAGTATAGTTGCTTTACAATGTTGTGTTAGTTTCTGCTGTACAGCAAAGTGAATCAGTTGTATGCATACATACATCCAGTCATTTTTAGATTTCCTTCCCAGTTAGGTCACCACAGAGCACTGAGTAGAGTTCCCTGTGTGATACAGTAGGTTCTCATTAGTTATCTATTTTATACATAGTAGTGTATGTATGTCAATTCCAATCTCCCAATTCATCCCACCCCCCCCCCCTTGGTAACCATAAGTTTGTTCTCCACATCTGTGACTCTATTTCTGCTTTGCACATAAGTTCATCTGTATCATTTTTCTAGATTCCACATATAAGCAATATTATACGATATTTGTTTTTCTCTTTCTGACTTACTTCACTCTGTATGACACTCTCTAGGTCGATCCACGTCTCTGCACATGGCACTATTTCATTCCTTTTTATGGTGAGTAATATTCCATTGTATACATATACCACATCTTCTTTATCCTTTCCTCTGTCGATGGACACTTAGGTTGCTTCCATGTCCTGGCTATTGTAAATAGTGCTGCAATGAACATCGGGGTGCATGCATCCTTTTGAATTATGGTTTTCTCAGGGTATATGCCCAGGAGTGGGATTGCTGGGTCATATGACAGCTCTATTTTTAGTTTTTTAAGGAACATCCATACTGTTCTCCACAGTGACTGCACCAATTTACATTCCCACCAACAGTGTAGGAGGGTTCCCTTTTCTTCACACCCTCTCCAGCATTTATTGTTTGTAGATTTTTTGATGATGGCCGTTCTGACTGGTGTGAGGTGATACCTCATTGTAGTTTTGATTTGCATTTCTCTAATAATTAGTGATGTTGGGCATCATTTCATGTGTTTGTTGGCCATCCGTATGTCTTCTTTGGAGAAATGTCCATTTAGGTCTTCTGCCCATTTTTTTATTGTGTTGTTTGTTTTTTTGATATTGAGCTGCATGAGCTCTTTGCATATTTTGGAGATTAATCCCTTGTCAGTTGCTTCATTTGCAAATATTTTCTCCCATCCTGAGGGTTGTCTTTTCGTTTTGTTTATGGTTTCCTTTGCTTAGCACACAGGTTTTTTTTTTTTTTTAATGTCTTTCCATTACTTCTTTTATTTATTTATTTATTTATTTATGGCTGTGTTGGGTCTTCGTTTCTGTGCGAGGGCTTTCTCTAGTTGCGGCAAGCGGGGGCCACTCTTCATCGCGGTGCGCGGGCCTCTCACTGTCGTGGCCTCTCCTGTTGCGGAGCACAGGCTCCAGACGCGCAGGCTCAGCAATTGTGGCTCACGGGCCTAGTCGCTCCGCGGCATGTGGGATCTTCCCAGACCAGGGCTCGAACCCGTGTTCCCTGCATTAGCAGGCAGACTCTCAACCACTGCGCCACCAGGGAAGCCCAGCACACAGGTTTTAATGACTTTTGATAAATGCATACATCCACCCCAATCAAGATGTAGAATATTTCCATCACTACTCAAATTTTCCTTATACTATGCCTCCCTGAGGCAGCCTTTACTGATTTCTATTGCCATAGCTTAGTTTTGGCCATATTAGAACTTCATAAAAATGGAATCATAACTGTGTACTCTTTTATGTCTAGCTTCTTCGGATTCCTGCATGCTGTTGGTTCCTGCCTCGGTGGTTCATTCCATTTTATTGCTGAGTAGTACCTCTGGGACAGGGAGTCCAGAATCTGCTGCTTCCTGTATCTGCCCTCAAGTGCTGGAGAACTGACTCCGGAGATCCTGCTTATCTCACATGATCCATCCCGCTCCTCTGGACCCAAGACCTGGGGCCTCTGGGGCAAATTCACATCAGCAGGCATGTCCTCTCTGGGCTTCTGCTCTCGGTCTTTCTTGCTGACAACTCCACTTTTCCCAGGAGTCCAAAGATAGGTGGGCATCTGAAGGCTCCAACCAGAGCCACAGGAGAGAGTGGGATTGGGAAGTGAAGGAGGATTCTGTAGGGCCTCAATGATGTGGCCTGACCCAGGGGCTCTGCAGAGACACCAAGAAGCCCTCAAAAGGCAGTGACCACATGCTCACTCATCCACCATTCACTCTACACCAATTTCTGGGGGCCCTTTGGGAAGGTCACTGTGCTAGACACTGACAGTAGACAAAGCTCAGAAAAATCGAACAGCATTAAAACAAAAAAAAAAGAGATTTGGTCTACACTTAATGAAACTTAATCACAGCTCTGCCACCTTTTAACTGTGAGAATATGAAGCTATGACTTTAGTTGTAGTTTCCAAAATGTGTTGGAAGGTATTAATCACAGGTTTGAAAGTGACATTCGATGAGGCTTGTGAAGTCCTGAGCACCTGCCTGGCACTTGGTAAACACTGTACCCTAAATAATCCCCAATTTGGGGTTTCAAATAACCCGTCCCAATAGGAAACCATCAGCAATCTGCCCAACAGCCAATCAGTGACCCTTACTATGTTCACAGGGACCCAAGGAGAGGCCAACGCTGACCCACTCATTCATTCCCAAAGGACCCCGACACTCACTGCCCAGGAAGCAATGCAGTCACCCTCGCAAACCTCCATCACTGACCCCCTAGGTCTCCCATCCACTGGTTCCCACATGCTGTGCTCAGCACCGCACTTTACTGATTTCGGATGTCCTCCATCCATTACTGTCCCCCTTGAGTGTGTTACAATGTGAGCCTCAAAGCCCTCCAATCCCTGAAGCTCCTGCTCCCAATCAATCACTGCCTCCTACAGCCCCCCAAGTGGTGGATCACTTCCCCTAATGTCCCCCAGCCCCAGGAATAGTTCTCAGGAGCCTGGGGGCAGACACAGGGAGCAGATATTCTGGACTGCCTGTTCCTGGGACAATCTGGTTCCTCCTGCTGAGAGCAGACCACAGGGGGCAGATGTTTCCTCGTCCACAGGCCTTCAGTGTTACGGAGGTAAACCACGGTCTGGCTGATGAAGAAGTATGTGTTTGTTTTTGTTTTGTTTTGAATTAATTTATTAATTAATTAGGCTGCGTCGGGTCTTGGTTGCGGTACGCAGGCTTCTCTCTAGTTGCGTCTCGTGGGCTTAGCTGCCCCGCGGCATGTGGGATCTTACTTCCCTGACTAGGGATCGAACCCGCATCCCCTGCATTGGAAGGCGGATTCTTAACCACTGGACCGCCAGGGAAGGCCCCAGAATGTGTTTGTTGGAATAGATTTGCTGGGGAGGGTGATGGGGAATCCGTGGGGTGAGTATCAGGGTTGTTTCCAGGGTGAGTGATTGGGGAGATTTACAGTGGGTGAGGGGGTGTCTTTGAGGAGAGTGATCTCTTCCAGGGCGTTGGTGGGGAGAGTGACTGTGGGGGACTGCGTAAGGTGAGTGATGGGAGGATCTTTTGACTGCGTGACAGGGAGTCTGTGGGGTGAGTAACGAGGTTCTGAGTGTTGGGGGCCAGTTTCTCTAATTTAAGTTGGACGTATGGTTCCTGAAGTTTAACCCTCTCCTTTTGCTTTTCTGTATGTACGTATATAAGTACTTTTGTAACCGTTAAACTCCAAGTATAATTTTACTGTTGGGTTTTACATCATTGGTTCATGAGACTTGCTCATTTGAGGACAGTGAAACATGCATCTGAGAAGGGACCTAAGTTTGGAACCTTATAGGAGATGAAGCTTGTCGAGCCCTTAGCACCTTCCTGGCACGTGGTAAACAGTGAATAAAATAAAAATCAGCAAGTTGCAGAGTCAGGTATCAGGTACCGTGTTTAATTTTCACACAATCCTGTCAGCTAAATATTACGTTCATTATTACACCCATTCTGTGGATGAGGAAACTGAGGCTGAGTGCTGTTACATAATTTGCCTTAAGGTCCAAAGGGAAGTACAGGGAATCAGTCCAATGTCCACCTCATTCTAAATTGCACACAATTGCCACTATCCCATCTGGTTCCCTACATGATCCAATTTCAGAAACACCATTTCCGTTTCCTGTTGCCTTCAGAGAGCTTAGGTTTTGGAGTGGCCATGTCTGGTGTGCCTACTCTGAGTTCTGGACATTTCACTGCCTATCCAGATTATTAGAATAGGATGCTTTTCCAGTCTTTGCCCTGAGGCATGTGATGATACACATCTGTCAACTGCCGGCAAGGAAAGAACTATAATCCCATTTCAGGGATTGAAGCTTGCCATCTGCTAAGGGCTCAACTGTGCCTTTTGAGATGTTTCAGTAAACTAATTCAGGAATGTGAAGACATTATCTCAAATTTTGGCGAGCTGCTGTGAAGTCATAAATTAAATTAAGCACAAGGCTGATGTTCTCACTATGAGACAGCAAGTTTCCTGTCTGGGTATTTGTTGGCTGAGCAATTCTTCTGGGAAGAGAATGAAAATTCTTTTATTGATGGGGCTCTCTGTTCATCCCTTGTTGTATAAGACTAAGAACTTGGCATGTGTTTACATGTATAATTTGGTATTTAATATCAAGTATGTGGTTTTATTATCTGCATTTTGTAATTGTACATTTCTTCCAGGTGCTCAATCCATCCCTGTCCAGAGAGTTTTAAAAATATAAATTCTAGTGTGAAAGCAAGCTATGGTTGTTAGAGAAAAATTTAAATAACAAAAAGTAAAAAAAAAAAAAAAAAAAGAATAGGATGTTTGTGAGGCTTACAAGCAGGTGGGCGAGAGGGTGCCTCCCCAAGAACTTAGTGGGCTACAGTTTTATAATCAAAGGAAAAGTGGGGAGGGGGAGAAGACCACCTCCTTCCTCATTCTTGAGTAGACGTCATGCTTCCATCATCAGCTCCGCCTCCAGGTTGGGCAGGGGAGTTTTTTTGTCCCTACATGGTCAAGCCAGGACTGTAAAAATTATTTTAGGTCTCTGTATGATGAGTACCTTTCCAAAAATTATTGTTTTTTATGTGTGCAGAGAGCATGTCCTGGGGGTCATTAACCTACTGAGCTCACTGGGCAGGATGTGGGTCTCATGCCACCATTGTTTTATTGTTTGGGGACATGTCTCAAATTTCTGTCACATGGTTTTGTTGCCAGGCAAGCCTGCTTGGTTTTGGGGTTAAGTAAACCTGCTTTCTTGAGTGATCATTAACTTACAGGGGTCTCCCATACTTTTTTCTTTACTTACAATACCCTAGTGAGATTAACTATTAATTACCTAATTTGTCCTTTACTCTGTCCCTATCATTGGGACACTTCATTTAAAGGGAGGAGAAAGAAGAAAAGTCGAGTTAAGAGGAAAATACAATTAGTCGGGACAATGCCAGCAAGCCCAGTTGGGCAGAATTTTCAGGAGGCTTTTCCATCATCAGAAGCGTACCCTAGAAAAGTGGGCAGTAGTGGCCATAAAGTAAACAATGGGGCAGATTTCAGGAAAGGGAGAGTGAGGCCGAGTGAGGTTCTGAAGGAAAGGATCTGAAATGAGCCTCATTTATGGTAACACGGAAGCATTTCATGGTCACGGGAAGGATAGCCATTAGAAGGGAATATCACACAAAATAACACTGAAATAACTCAGGTCTACAAATTCATGATTGCACGAGAAAACACATTTCAGACTCAGGGAGAATGGCGATGCTTGGGAAATGAAACAAGAACGAAAAGTCTGGGACGAACCCTAAGACTGGTAAGAGGGTCACATTCCTTGAATAACATATTCTCACCCAGGTATTCTTCCATTCATTCAATTCATCCGCCCATCTATACATCCATCCATACATCCATCCACTTATCCATATTTCCATCCATCCCATCCACCCATCACATCTGTATTTCCATATATCCATCCATTCTTCTGTTCATCTCTACCAGGTAAGGTTCAATTACGAAAATGGAAATCACTCTAAGTATTTAAGACAAAGGAAATTTAATCAATAAGATTGGCTACACAGTTGACAGAAGAGATGAAAAATTCAACAGAGGACAATAATGCAACCTAGAAATGAACAACAGCAGGAGACCACCACCAGGACAAAGGGAAGGGGCAGTGTGACAGAGCCCAGGGATCTGGACACCCAGAGGAAGCTGGACCATGGCAGGTCCTCCCCTTTGGGAGCTGGAGGCTCAGAGGGGATGCAGCCACTGCCAGAGAGGTTGCACAATGCAAAGAGAGGGGAAGAAATAAATACCTTGGATTTTACATTTTCCTCCTTGATTTTAATCTCCAGCATTTGACTCAGTAACTGAACCTAGTTGGAAGCCAGCTAATAAAGGCACTTGGAAAATGTAGCCTGCAGGGGTAAATCCCATTAGTACAGAGCAGTGTAGGTGAGGGACCAGGAAATGGCCTGAGAGCACACTAGCCAAGGACTGATCTGTACATCCACCCATCCTCTCCCATAGGTCCATCCAGTTCAGAAGACCAGACATGAAACTGGACAGAGGTTATTTCTGGCTGAGAAAAGTCAGCAAGTATGACCTGATACACAGAGGTAAGCTGTGGTGAGAGCGACGCCTGGGGGACAGAGACTCTGTCCCTCTGAGCTTCTGTGCCCTGCCTTTCACCATGTCTGGAGGAGAGAGAGTGGTTCAGCCCACAATCCCAGCCATGCTCCTCTAGGACCCTCCAATTGTGTGGGAAATGGTAAGAGAAGGTTCTGGGCTAGGGCTGCAGAGACAGACAAGGCCACTCTCCCTTGGGATTTGGGGGCTCACGTGTCAGATCATCTGAGGAAGGGGCTGCTCACCTAGATCCAGGTGAATCCACAGGTGAGTACGAAGCTGGTCCCCATGAGGGTCCCCTTAAGGAGGGTCAAACCCAGGGACTATAAAACACATTTCTCTACAGACATAATAGTCATCTGAGCTAGAAGAGAGAATGAAGTTGAAGAAAGACAACTGTGGAGAGAAAGGGCCTTGGATTTTCAAGGTATGGAAAATAACCCTAAAAGGCAAGAGGAAAGGAGTGTGTATGAAAGTGTGGAGGGCAGAGGCGAAGAGAGGAAACCTTGGCAAGATTATATGTAAATATAAATCCAAATTAAATATAAACATAAATATAATTGTGTTTGTGTGCATACGTGTATACATGGTGATACATACATTGTCAACCTAAATAAATTTAGGAAGCAATAATCAAGCAGAAAGCATTTATTTGGGATCAAAAAATTGCAATTCAGGGCACACAGATTCAGGTAGCAACCCAAACAGCGTCCCACACAGGAGTAAAAGTCAGGGGTTTTTAAAGGCAAAAAGGGGAGATTTGCACTACAAACATTTTTTATTGGAGGGACTTCCCTGGTGGCGCAGTGGTTAAGAATCCGCCTGCCAATGCAGGAGACACGGGCTCGAGCCCTGGGAGGATCCCACGCGCTGCGGGGCGGCTGAGCTCATGCGCCACAACTACTGAAGCCTATGTGCCTGGAGCCCATGCTCTGCAACGAGAAGTCACCGCAATAAGAAGCCTGCACACCGCAATGAAGAGTGGCCCCCACTCACCGCAACTGGAGAAAGCTCACGTGCAGCAATGAAGACCCAACGCAGCCAAAAATAAATAAATAAATTTATTTATTTATTTTTTTAAAAAAGAATTTTCATTAGAGTTGGAGGCAGAGTCTAGTCTTAGATGAACATGGTTGAGTGCTAAGGCTATAACTAGAGGGTGGAAAAAGTTCGTTGCAGTGACAAGTCGCAGGTGTTCTTGCAGTGTTCTTGAAATAACTGTGGTTTGATCCAGTTCAAAAGTTCATGGTTCCACCTGGTGGGGACGTGCATAAGGTCCACCCCCTTAATGGCCTCCTGGATCCATTTTAAAAACCCTTGACATAAATGACTCCATTTAATTTCACATTTCACAACATCATATATAATCTCAGAGTTGGGAATGCCAGAGTGATTAGCAAAGAGTTATAAGCGTATAAGCTTTAAAGCTTAAAGACGTAAATTCAACTATATAAAATGAAATTTGGATAGCAAATCCAAGCTAAATGAAATCAAAAGACAATGACAAACCAGGAGAATATATTCATGGTCATGTTATAGACTAATGATTGTATTTCCTAACATAAAAAGAACTTGTCCAGGGGCTTCCCTGGTGGCTCAGTGGTTGAGAATCTGCCTGCCAATGCAGGGGACACAGGTTCGAGCCCTGGTCTGGGAAGATCCCACATGCCGCGGAGCAACTAGGCCCGTGAGCCACAACTACTGAGCCTGCGCGTCTGGAGCCTGTGCTCCGCAACAAGAGAGGCCGCGACAGTGAGAGGCCCGCGCACCGCGATGAAGAGTGGCCCCCGCTCGCCGCAACTAGAGAAAGCCCTCGCACAGAAACGAAGACCCAACACAGCCAAAAATAAATAAATAAATAAATAAATTTCAAAAAAAAAAAAAAAAAAAGAACTTGTCCAAATCCTTAAGAAAAGAAATATAGGCTAATAATGATGGAAACAGATATGAATAGTCAGTTCACTGAATGGCAGAACAGATTAGAATGGAAAATATTAATCATCATGAAACCTATTTAAAAATGCTCACCTTCATGCCTAAAAAGAGAAATTCTAGTTAAAACTATGATGGGGTACATTTTTCATTGTTAAGAATGGAAAGATCAAAATCAGTGCTAACGCAACCTGCTGTTGAGGTTGGAGTGAAGCAGAGACTCTCATCACATTGCAGGAGACGGTGATGCAAATTGGCACAATTTCCTGGAGAGCCATTTGGCCATATCTATCAACGCTAGTAATGCACGTGCCCTCTGAGAAATTCAACTTCATACAGACATTTTAGCAGACAGGCATACCTTGGAGATAGTTCAGGTTCAGTTCCGGACCACCACAATAAAGCGAAATAAAGTGAGTCACACAGTTTTTTTTTTTTTTGGTTTCCCAGTGCATATATAAAAGTTATGTTTACACTATGTAATCTGGTAAGTGTGCAATAGCATTATGTCTAAAATAAAGAAAAAGAGAAAAACAACCCAATGTACACACCTTAATTCACAAACACTTTACTGGTAAAACATGCTAACCATCATTTGAGCCTTCAGAGAGTTGTAATTTTTGCAATAGTAACATCAAAGATCACTATCACAGATCATCGTAAAAACTAAAATGAAAAAGTTTGAAATACTGCGAGAAATACCAAAATGTGACACAGAGACATGAAGTGAGCAAATGCTTTTGGAAAAATGGTGCTGATAAACTTGCTCGACGCGGCGCTGCCACAAACCTTCAGTGTGTTTAAAAAAAAAAAGGTGCAGTTATCAGTGAAGCGTAATAAAGCGAAGCGCAATAAAGCGAGGAGAGCCTGTATATAACGAGGGAATACATCCTTAAGTGCTCTCCAAAAACCATCACATTAACATAACAAAGGACACTTTTATGGCTCTCATCACTAAGGCAATGTCGAAGTTTTTAGGAGTTCTCTGTCAAGCTCAACACCTCTGGGCTCCCAACATGTGTCTCCTCTCTGGGCAGAGTTGTGCGAGGGACGAAGGGGCCGGATACCTGCATTCTGAGAGTGGGGCTTTAAATCAGTGTAAAAAGTACAGAGAAAGGGTATTTTTCAGAATATGCAATGCTGTTTTCTCCTAGAACTATATATACACAAGTATTTAATTGGTCCCCTTCCAACGCGGGACAACTCCAAGACTTTTTAGGAAAGTTGCCTAATGTTTTCCCTGCATGTACGGAATGGAAGTTCTTTGAAAATGGCGGTCTCCTTATCATAATCCTTATGGACGCGGCCATGTCGTCCATCCTGACACAGTCCCTGAAAGAAATTGAACCGCGGAGTACAGAGACGACGTGACACGCCATGATAACTATTGGCAGGCAGTGGCTTCAAAGGTTCTAGTGAGCATGCGCACAGTTCAAACCCGGCCTCCCAAGTCCTGACCGGAATCCCAAATCGCAAGGGGCCCAGAGCGGCCATTTCGCTTATGTTGTCAACTGTTCTAAGCCGTGAACCGCCTGCGAGATGCTGAGGTGATGTGGAGTATTAGCAATGCGGAATCCGTGGGGTCAATGAGGCGAGATCGGCTTGGCGTGAGTGATGTGGGCGTTTGGGGGCCGAGTGATGGGGGCCTGTGGAATAAGTGATGCCGGGTGCGCGGAGTGAGTGGTGGGGGTCTATGGGGTGAGCGATGGGGTTCTCAGTGGTGGAGGCTATGGGGTAAGCGGGGTTTTCTAATTTAAGTTGAATGCTTGGCTCGCTGATTTTCACTCTTTCTGTGCCTAATTTCTGTATGTATGTAAGTATTTTTGTAACTTGAATTCCAAGTGTATTTTAATGCAGATCTTACATTGTTGGCCTGGGCATCTTGCTCATATGACAGTGAACGTGCGTCTCAAGAGGGCCTTGGCATGGTACCGGGAGCCATTTGGGGAAGTGATCCACAGCTTGGGGGGGGGGCTGTAGGAGGCAGTGATTGATTGGGAGCAGGAGCTTCAGGGATTGGAGGGCTTTGAGGGTCACATTGTAGCACACGCAAGGGGGGCAGTGATTGAGGATCTATGAAATCAGTAAAGTGGGGTGCTACGGGTAGCATATGGGAACCAGTGGATGGGAGACCTAGGGGGTCAGTGATGGAGGTTTGCGAGGGTGACTGCATTGCTCTTTGAGCAGTGGGTGTTGGGGTCCTTTGGGAATGTTTGAGTAGGTCCGTGTTGGTCTCCTCGGGTCCCTGTGGACATGGTAAGGGTCAGTGATTGGCTGTTGAGCAGATCAATGAGAGTTTCCTACTGGGGTGCATTATTTGGAACCCTATGTTGGTGGTTATTTGGGGGGTCCTGTGGAAATCACACTCCCTTTGGAAACATTTCTTGGCAATCAGGGCAGTAATGGTTTCAAAAGCCTGGCCGTGGGTGACTGGGAGGCATTTCATGACCTTCTTTGGTCTACTCACTGGGGATTTCTAGAGGTCAGTGTGGTCAACGACTATATTTTGGTTGGGGCGGGGAGGGAGAAATGGAGAGGCAAGAAATGGTAGGTGATTGGGAGTCCTGGTGCATGTCTGCAGGCTTTCCAGGTGAAGGTGGAGTTCCATATATTGAATTTGAGTTTTGTTTTTGTCAGAAAATGCTGAGCTGTCTATATTATGGATGGGCACTGAAAAGGCCAGAATGTCGGATTAGGCACTCCAGACACGGACAGCTTGAAGCCTCAGCTCTCTGAAGGCAACAGGAAATGTAAATGGCACTTCTGGAAACTGACCACGTAGAGGACCGCATGGGATAGTGGCAATTGTGTGCAGTTTAAAGTGCGGCGGACCTGGGTCTCACTCCCTGTTCTTCCCTTTGCAGACTGAGTGACCTTGTAACAGCACTGTTTCCTCATCCACAAAATGGGTATAATAATGATCATAATATTTAGCTGACAGGGTTGCATGAAAATTAAACAAGGTACCTGACATCTGACTCTGCAACTTGCTGATTTTTTTTCAGTGTTTCCCATATGCCAGGCAGGTGTTGAGGGCTTGACAAGCCTCATCTCATGTAAGCTCCCCGATGCCTACAATAAATACCTTCCTTCTCATTTTGGAAACTGCAACTGAAGTACTATCTTCGTCTTCTCACGGTTAAAAGGTGTCAGAGCTGCAATGAAAGCTTCATTAAGTTTAGCCCAAACCTCTTCATCTTTTCTCATTTTTTACCCCAATAGCTAGACTTTTCCGAGTTTTGTCTACCCTCATCTCGAACACAGTGACTTTCACCTAATGGCCTTCAGAAATTCATGTGGAGTGAATATTAGATGAGAACTATGTGGTCGTTGCCTTTCCAGGACTTCTGGTGTCCCTGCAGAGCCCCTGGGTCAGGCCACATCGCTGAGGCTGCAGGACCTCCCTTCACAGCCCCAGCCTGACTCTTCCCAGCAGCTCTGATTGGAGCCTTCTGATGCCCACCCAGCTCCAGGCTCCTGGAAAGAGTGGAGCTGTCAGCAAAAGGGACCAAGAACTGAAGCCCAGAAACGACATGCTTGCTGATGTGAATTTACTGCAGAGGCCCCAGGTCTTGGGTCCAGAGGAGCGGGATAGATCATGTGAGGTAAGCAGGAGCCCCACGGGGACAGTTCTCCAGAACTTGAGGGCAGGCACAGGAAGCAGCATATTGGACTCCCTGTGTCTGAGACAAGCTGGATTCTCCTGCGTAGAGCAGAGCACAGGTGGCCGATGTTTCCTCATCCATGGGCATTGTGTGTTACAGAGGAAACTGAACTGGCTGAAGAAGGATGTGTAGTAGAAGAGGGCTGGCCCTGGGGCAAAGGAAGAAGCAAAAGTACATCCAGCCACAGGCGGGGAAATGCTGATTCCTTCCTTCTCAGCACAGGCGAAGATCCTGCATCTTCCATCCACCGCTGGGTCTTCGCATGGTCTTAGCTGGTCCCCACCTGACTCCTCACCCGAGACTGGCTGGTTTCCCCTTTGTCCTCATAGTTTACAGTCATTGGCTACTAGAGCAAGAACTGGCTTTTAAGGACCATGTTGTTTTTCCTACTTTAAAAGATGAATAAAAGTGCCGGGGAATAATGTTTCCAAATTGCTCACAGATATTAATATTTGATATTTTGGAATGAGAAAGCAGGGTTCTTCGGTATACTCAAGATTTCCTGAAATTCCAAGTTACTCTGTGTATTTCATGACACTTTACTTGCATGTTTTTAAAATAATAATGACCCACTCCGAAGACCTCATTTTAACTTTGTTACCTCTTGAAATACCTTGTTTCTCCAAATACAGGCACATTCTGAGGTCCTGGGGGTTAGGACTTAAGCATATGAATTTCGGGTCGGGGCACACAATTCAGCCCATACCAGTGACACTGTTGTAGAAAAATGTCTTTCATTTTGTACTAAAGTTGGCTGAATTGTTAAGAGCATTTCCAAAAGCACGTTCAGTTACGTGTTAAGATACATGATACTTAGTAGCCTTGTTCCTTTTTTAACATTGAAGATATTTCGTTTGCTTGCCCTGATTCTGTTTTGCTCACTGAGATATTCGAGCAGTTTCTCCGCTCACGTTAGAATGTTCTCCAACAACATTCACGTCATCTTGGCTTTGCAGCCTTCCCTCTACTCTGGCCAATACTGTGTTGTTAGGGTTTTTTTTGGTTCTGTTTTTGTTTTTGTTTTAAATAACTCTGCTAACTTAATTAAAAGAGATATATCATTGTTGCTTTAATTTGTATTTTTTTTACAAGCAAGATAATTTTTTTTCCCAAAGTTTTATTGGTCAATGATTTTTCTTTTGTGATTTACTTTTCTTGTCCTTTGACAATTTATATTTTAGTTTGACTTAGTCTCTGGACTTTCAAAGATGTATTATATATTAATAACCCATTTTTCTTTGCATATCTGTGTAAATTTCTTTTGCCACTGTTTCCCTTAGAAGTAGTTTTTGGTTTTATTTGCACATGGTTTGTTTCGCTGGGCTTGTAAATAAAACAGCTGTCACCATTGTCTTTTCTTCTAAAATCCACCTCCTGAGAGGCAATCAATTTTTACCTTTTTAACTAAATGTTTTGGTACTTACTTCCTAATCCTTTAATGACACCCTAATATAGCTCCGCCTCAGATTCCCAGGTTTATGTTTGGCCCTCTGTCATATACTCCCACCTGCAGCACTCACATGCATGCTTTTCACGCTTACCTTTCCACGAGGTGGGTTAAATTTTGATTAGCTCAGTATTCCCTGAAATCAATTACTTCTCCTGTGTGTCTCTCTCTACATAGAACACTTCACTTCTGACACTTATGGTCACCAAATGTGCAGGGATTTTTCCCACGCCAAGCAATTCTCTGTGACACCGGCTGGGTGTCCTACAATTCAGTTCAATTCTGACACTGTCTACCTGGAGACAGTGTCAGATCCCATACGTTAAGGGCTCAGTTCTTCAAGAGTCCCCCCACCCCCTTTCAAATGCCAATGGCACGTCCACCTGTGCTTCTGACCTATCGGCTATAAGTCAGAGGTTCTCACAACTCCCTCCTTGGGTTCAGTTAATTTACTAGGGTGGCTCACACAACTCAGGAAACCAGTTTACTCGCTAGATTACCAGTTTATTACAAAGGATAATTAAAGGACACAAATCAACAGCCAGATAAAGAGATATATAGGACGAGGTGCAGAACAAAGGAGCCAATTTGTCACGCGGCCCAGCAGTGAGGCCAGGTAAGAATCATGGGGTTAGAGATGTATGCAATGTAGCCAATATTCAATTAATAAGTCACTCAGTTTATTGTACACAATTAGCACACAACACAGGTTCGTCAAAGTAGGGAGAAAAGGGGTGGGGAGTAAGGAGTCACTTGGCCCAGTGCTCTCATTATAAGGAGTCTGTCAATAGGATGTAATGGTTACACCCCAGGGGATCTTGTCTCGCTCAGTTGCTCCTTCTGTTCCAGTAAAGTCGTTCCTTATCTACTCTTAATTTATCACTCTGAGACGCTCCCAGCCCTATACCGGCTGTTTCACAACAACTAATGCGGAAGTTCACATTGGCCACTGTGACTCCATTTTGCACTACTTAACATAGCTTAAATCCTATGAATTTCACACAGAGGAGTAGGAATCATAACATAAAAGAAGTCACATCACTGGGAAGCCATATATATCATGGTGAAAAAAATCATTAAAAACACACCCTTGTATGTAAGTGCCCGTTCACCAATGATGACTAATTCTCATTGAGCTGGGGTATGTTGTTACAGGGCTCCGTGTCATTTGAGGACGTGACCATAGACTTCAGCAGGGAGGAGTGGCAGCAACTGGACCCTGCCCAGAGACGCCTGTACCAGGACGTGATGCTGGAGATCTACAGCCACCTCTTCTCCGTGGGTGAGCACATCTGACCTGGGACTCTTGGACAGGCCTCCTTGAGGAGATGCCCTTCCTTCTTGTGGCATGCAGTGGGACGTCTTAAGAATGTAATCAGTTTGCCCTTGGCTTGTCCCAAACTGTTGATTCCTTTTGGGCATCTTTGAGTGTTACTTTGTTCCTAGTGAAAGGTGTTGACTTTTCTGATGTGCCAATAGAGCTTCATTGAATGGCCTCTAAAGCCCAAGACCATGTCCGAATGCAATATCCTTTCTTATTCACAGGGTATCACATTCCCAACCAAGAGATCATTTTCAGGATGGAAAAAGGAAAGGAGCAATGGATGGGGGAGGCTGAACTCCCACGTCAGAGGTATCACGGTGAGTGACTGTCAAGTCGTGAAGATCTGAGGGGCCATTATTCAACCTACCACACTTATCCATTCCCCCAGTAGTGGACACAGGTTACCTCCTACTCCTAGTTTCTAAGGCTAATGCCGCCAAACATTATTTTGTAAATGTCCCATAGGGGCCAACATAAGAATTTCTGAGGTGAATAGTCAGGAGTGGGATTGCCTCATCACTGGATATGCCTACACTGAATTTAGCTAAGTAAACCATGTGGCTCTTCAGGTGGGCTTCACCATCCACACTGTCATGTGGGAATGCACAGGGATTTGCATTTGTACATCTTGCTTGCCAGCATTTAATATTTATCAAATTCCTCATTTATGGCCTGTGTTATGATAGAGCTGCTTCATATTTTAATCTCATTTTTCTAATAACAGAGTGTTTCACGTTACCTGACTGGATTTTCCATCTGTATATTGCTTTTGTCATCTTGTTTTATCCCTTTGTGGAGTTTTCTGAAAGCCTTTTTTTTTCCTTTTTATTTGTCCCCTGAATTCATCAATTTTTTTCCTGTGCTGGATCTTTCTTCTTACCCCTAATTGCGGTGCCTCCAGCTTGGGCCTCTGTACTTCCCTCTGGTCATCCCTTCATAGAGGAATTACTTTAAATCCCTTAAATCCCTTTAAAGGGCCCTTCTATTCTCAACACTTAGGCCTAAAAATTTTTTTCTGATGATCCCTTTATCAACTCCTCCAGGCCCCATGCCTAAACTGTGTTCTCTTATTTAGCTACATGGTGGACAGTTCCCGTGGGATGACTCACTTCCTTATTTTGGGGAGCTCAGAAATTGGAATCATTACACAAATCAGAAATTCTTCTCACCATATACATTTCTTAGATTCTTCTGTTTCTTGGCTCTTCCATCTCAGTCTTCTAACTCATTTTCTTATTTTAGAAATTCTACCCCTTTTTCTTTTTTCTTTTTTTTTGGCCACGCCACTCGGTTTGTGGGATCTTAGTTGCCTGACCAGGTATCGAACCCACACCCTCAGCAGTGAAAGTGCAGAGTCCTAACCACTGGACCGCCAGGGAATTTCCATTTTTTCTTTTTTTTTTTTTAAGGTATTTTTAAAAATTTATTTATTTTATTTATTTATTTTTGGCTGCGGTGGGTCTTTGTTGCTGTGTGCGGGCTTTCTCTAGTTGCGGTGAGCAGGGGCTACTCTTCGTTGCGGTGCGTGGGCTTCTTATTGTGGTGGCTTCTCCTGTTGCAGAGCACGGGCTCTAGGCGCCCGAGCTTCAGGAGTTGTGGCTTACGGGCTCCGGAGTGCAGGCTCAGTAGTTGTGGCGCACGGGCTTAGTTGTTCCGCGGCATGTGGGATCCTCCTGGACCAAGGCTCGAACCCATGTCCCCTGCATTGGCAGGCAGATTCTTAACCACTGCACCACCAGGGAAGCCCCATTTTTTCTTTTTGAAAGTACAATTTAATTCACCCTTTTCATTAATTACACGGGTATCACCATAAACCAGCTCCCTAGTTTCTCATGCTTGGGTTATTTTGTTCCTAATGGGATTTGTGGATTCCCGGTCATCATGAGTTCGGTCAAGATGCCATTGACAGATTTTATTACCCCAAAGATTGGTATTTTGTTTCTTTTTTCTCAAATTTTAATTAAAAAAAAAAAAAAATATATATATATATATATACATACATACACATACATACACACACACACATACACACTAAAAGTGATTATAAAGAGCATTCTCATTTTTTAAAAATAGTGATAGATGACTGAGGTTTGGGGACAGGACAAGGGTCTGGGATACAGTTTATCCAAGTGATGGAAAGAGAAAAGAAAACAAGATGTGATGGTCTTATCATACTCAGTATTTATATCTCTGGTAGGATAAAGTAATAATAAAATTTAGCCACTTTTTTTTTTTAAAGAATCTGTTGTTACGTTCTTACTAGCGAATAGGATGATCAGTGACTCCCATTCTTAGGAAAAAAATGGCATATTAAGTAAAGCTGAAAGTTATTAACAAAGAGACCAAGGACCAGTATAATTTCCAGAATAATTTCCCTCCTATAAAACACTTCTAAAAGGCAGGTCAGCAGGAAGCCTTACGTTTTGTATTCATTCGGGTGTTGAAGTTTTTCTTTTGTCATTGCAGTACCATCTTTTATGATGCTGTCGCTCTGTGGGACTGAATGCACTGCACCCAAAGCCAGGTTCTACTAGGCAGAAAAGGGGTGGAGGGTATTGAGAAGCTGTGATTTATTACCCTGGCCAGAAGTGGTGCATAATGTTGTATGCACATTCCATCAGCAAAAACAGTGTCTGTCACATCTCATTGCAAAGGAAATTGTGAGCTGTTACGTGGCTTGGCTGCCCTGTACCTGGCCACAGTTAACCTCTGTGGAAGAAGGGTGAAACAGATTCTAGGGGACAGCTTGCTTGTCCAGTCTTCCAGTGTACCCTTCTTAGGATATGCATATTCCTAAGTTCAAGAAGACAAACTTCAGTTTCATGGAGAGTTGCGAGTTTGGGTATAGGTATTCTTTCAGTGCTTGGCTATGGATTGATACTTTTTTTAAAATTTACTTATTTATTTTTGGCTGTGTTGGGTCTTTGTTTCTGTGAGGGCTTTCTCTAGTTGCGGCAAGCGGGGGCCACTCTTCATCGCGGTGCACAGGCCTCTCACTATCGCGGCCTCTCTTGTTGCAGAGCACAGGCTCCAGACGCGCAGGCTCAGTAGTTGTGGCTCACGGGCCTAGTTGCTCCATGGCATGTGGGATATCTTCCCAGACCAGGGCTCGAACCCGTGTCCCCTGCATTAGCAGGCAGATTCTCAACCACTGCACCACCAGGGAAGCCCCTAGGATTGATACTTTAATAGTATTTCAGAGGAATATCTAGGGCTGATGGATTTTGTATTGTTTCTCACGAGTGGGAGGAAGCTGGGAGATTAGTTACAATTTAGATCTGAAAGCTAATGAAGACCTATACAGATGGTCCCTGACTTATGATGGTTTGACTTATGAATTTCTCAACAATGTTGCAAAAGCCATACATGTTCAGTAGAAACCATACTTTGAATTGTGAAATTTGATCTTTTCCCAGGATAGTGATATGCAGTACCTTACTCTTGTGATGCTGGGCAGCAGCTCCCAGTCAGCCATGTGATCACGAGGGGAAACAACCAGTACACTTACAACCTTTCTGTACCCAGATAACCACTCTGTTTTTCACTTTCAGTATAGTATTCAAGTAATTGCATGAGATATTCAACGCTTTATTATAAAACAGGCCTTGTGTTAGATGGTTTTGCCCAACTGTAGGCTAACGTAAGTGTTCTGAGCACATTTAAAGTAGGCTGGACTAAGTTACGACGTTCAGTAGGTTAGGTGTATTCAATGCATTCTCAACTTAACGATATTTTTAACTTCTGATGGGTTTATCAAGATACAACCCCACTGTAAGTCGAAGAGACTCTGTATTCTGAGCCCCCTCCTTCAACCTTTGGCTATCCACAGATGCTGCCCTATGACACACTTGCCTCTTTTATCCTGTAGTCATCCCACTAGGTCTGGGTATCAAGACCGCCTACATGAGTGGAGCCAGTTTGCCCTTGTTCAAATCTAACTTTCCCCAAGGCTGAGCAAAGTGATTTTGGCTAATTACTTAACCATTGTGTGTTTCCTTTTCTTCATGTGGAAATCCGGGATAATAAGTAGTTAGCTCCTGGGGTTGTTGCGAGGATTGAATGAGCTTATGTGTACACATCACGTAGAACATTGCCTGGCGAGTGCTAAGTGCTATACAGATAAGTGCTTGACATAAAATAAGGGCTGTGCAACTGTTTTCTCTCATGATCACCATCAGGACCACCACTGGTATATGACCCAGCAATTTCCCTGTGCGCAATCTCAATCAGCTCCACGTGACTTTTCCTCTATCCTTTGCTAACTGTTCACTGTATCTATTTCATTTTTTTCTCCTTCTAGAAGGGGAGTTTGGGCTTGAAACCCCACAATGGGAAATTTCTGAAACAGCTTCATTTCACAATGAGATGTTGGGTGAAGTCACAAGAGATGGCTCATGGTGTTCCATTTTAGAAAAGCTGTGGGAAGAAGCTGACCAAACAAAGAGAGACCAGAAAAATCAAAGTAAACCTTCACATCAGGGGGCTTTCATCAACAAGAAAAAACTGAACACAGAGAGGGACTGTGATTATAAGGACCCTGGGAAAATCATCCACACGAGGCCCCACCTTGTTCCTTCACAAAAGAGACCTCATAAACATTGCTCTTTTGCAAAAAGGTTGAAACCTAACCTAGAAGTAAATCATCAAAGTCAAAGCAACACCACAGAACATCTTGATGAGATGGTTGAATCTGGTCAGCTATTCACCCATAGCTCTTCCAGTGCCAGCTGCAAAAATACTCATACAGGAGAGACCTTCTGTGAAGGTAATTCATGTACAAAAGTCTTCGGCCGTAAACAGTCACTCACACAACATCAAGTTCACACTCAGGAAAAACCAGATAAGTGCACTGAATGTGGGAGGGACTTTACCCAGAAGTCACACCTCCTTGAGCAACAGAGATTCCATAGTGTAGAAAACCTCCAGGAATGTGGTAAATGCGGGAGAGCCTTCACCCCACAACCAAAACTCTGTGTATATGTGACAGATCATACAGGTAACATACCGTATATATGTAAGGAATGTGGAAAAGTCTTTGTTCAGAGGCCAGAACTGGTTACACACCAGAAAGCTCACACTAGAAAGAAGCCCTATAAATGCCATGAATGTGGAAAAGCCTTTTTCCAGATGTTATCTCTTTTCAGACATCAAAGAACTCATACTAGAGAAAAACTCTACGAATGCACTGAATGTGGGAAGGGCTTCTCCCAGAATTCAACCCTCAGTATACATCAGAAAATTCATACCGGCGAGCGACAGTACGTATGCAGCGAATGTGGGAAGGCCTTCACCCAGAAGTCAACACTCAGCTTGCACCAGAGGATCCATTCAGGGGAGAAGTCTTATGTCTGTATTGAATGTGGCCAGGCCTTTATCCAGAAGGCACACCTGATTGTACATCAGAGAAGTCACACGGGAGAGAAACCTTATCAGTGCCACAACTGTGGGAAATCCTTCATTTCCAAGTCACAACTTGATATACATCATCGAATCCATACTGGGGAGAAACCTTATGAATGTAGTGACTGTGGGAAAACCTTCACCCAAAAGTCGCACCTCAACATACACCAGAAAATTCACACTGGAGAAAGACACCACGTGTGCAGTGAATGTGGGAAGGCCTTCAACCAGAAGTCAATACTCAGCATGCATCAGCGAATTCACACCGGAGAGAAGCCTTACAAATGCAGTGACTGTGGGAAAGCCTTTACTTCCAAGTCACAATTCAGAGAGCATCAGCGGATCCACACTGGAGAGAAACCCTACGTATGCACTGCATGTGGGAAGGCTTTCAATGGTAGGTCAAATTTCCATAAACATCAGATGACTCACAGTAGAGAGAGAACTTTTGCCTGTTACAAGTGTGGACACACCTTCACCCAGAAATCAGAGCTGATTACACATCAGAGAACTCATATCGGAGAGAAACCTTACGAATGCTGTGACTGTGGAAAATCCTTCAGTAGGAAACCACAACTCAAAGTGCATCAACGAATCCACACGGGAGAGAGACCTTACGTGTGTTCCAAGTGTGGGAAGACCTTCAACAACAGATCAAATTTTAATAAACACCAAACAACTCATACCAGAGACAAATCTTACAAAAGCAGTTATTCTGTGCAAGGCTTTACTCAGAAGTCAATTCCTAATATGCATTATACGTAAATGCAATAAACTCTGAATTTCTTGAAGAAAAAAATCTTATGAGTCAGATTTAATCATATATTATAGAATTCATGCTTCAGAAAAACTCTAGGGATGCACTGCATGTCACCAAGTTACACATTTTATGTGAAGGAAATTATTCGGGAAAGAACTTTTAAGAATGAGTGGAAATGTCCATATTTGTACTAGCCTCATTAAAAGTTATAAAATTCACTTGGGGAAGAAACCCTGACTAATGCATTGAGAAGTTTCTGTAGAATATGGTATAAGACAGAATCTTTAGGTCAGCATATTTGTTTATATACACACATACACATACCCTCAATTCTGTAGTGTTTGCTATAGAATTCACTGCAGAACAGGAGGTGTCAATAAATTACATATTTTTTAAAAGAACCTAATATGTATACAGATGAATGTATATTTTTTGGTAAATGCATAAATGTGATTCTAGTCTTCACAGTGTCATTTTTCTCTTCTTTCATGATTAGTTCAGCTCTACCCTCCTCTTTCCACCTCCACCATCTATGGTGAAACTTTTGGTCTATGGACTCCTTCGTATTTTTATACACGCTCCTAATCATTTACGCCAAGAGTCAGCAAACTGGCCATCAGCCAAATCTGGTTGGCCACCTGTGTTTTTTAAATAAAGTTTTATTGGAACACAGCCATGTTCATTTGTTTATGTATTGTCTGTGGCTGCTTTTGTGCTCCAGTGGCAGAGCTGAGTAGTCACGGCAAAGGCTGTATGGCCTGCAAACTGAAAGTATTTACTCTCCGGCCCTTACAGAAGTCTGCCAACACTTGTTATCCACACACACTCATTACTATGCTCATAAGCATACACCTATATAGGTACTCTTCCCTTTGTTTTATAAATATCAGACCATATCATATACACGTGTGCACTTGTTCTTTTCACGCTACAATACAGCTGTTCAGTGACTACATTAGTATTCTATCAGTATGTGGACATGCTGTAATTTATTCAACCATCCTCACATTTTTTATTATTCATTCTTTCCCCCACCTTTTTTGCTACAAGAAAGCAGCAGAATAGCATAATCTGTAAATGGACAGGCCCAGGAGTCAGGTTTCTGTACTTGCTTCTACATCAATCAGGCAAGATATTTAACTCATCTGTCCTGGTTTTCAAAAGCAAGATGACAGTAGTGCTACCCCACGAGTCCTTGTGAGAAATAAATGGGTAAATAAGCCTTAACTTTTAACTGCGTGGAGAGAACCAGACCTTGGTGAATTTGAGTAGGGCCCTGTGTGACCAAGTGAATGGAAATGAAAGGATGGGGGTTAGGGATGGCAGAGAGGAGAAGCAAGTAAAATAAAGCCTCCTTTAATATGAAACCAGGTGCGATGGGTGCCCTTCAGCCCCGGTCTCAGGGATTCTGTTCCAGCCTCTAGATACCCCTCAGCCTGGCACCAGGGCTCCTGGGGCTGAGAGGCTGATGTCCACAGTGAGGCTGGTGTAGAGGGGCTGCAGCTCCTTGGAGAGCAGCCTGCATCCCAGCGAGTTCATGCCATCGTGCCGCCACTTGCGACGGATCCGGGCCAGAAGGCCAGGACTAGGAGGAGGGGCAGGAGGGGCAGGCCGTGTGAGCCGAGGGCTCGGGAACAGGCCCAGGACTGGCTACCCCCGCCCCCAACCATGACTCACCTCTGGGGGCTCTGCTTTTGGCTGCAGTCCTGCCCCTCCAGCATACGGTAGCAGCCAAAGAGCAGATGGGGCCGTAAGAGGAGCATCCCACTGAGTTTCAGCCTTACAGGGGAGAGGGCAGGGAGGCCAGATGCCTGTCTCCTCTGATAAGAGTCCCCACGCCACACCCGGCCCCTCAGGCCAGAGTGGCTTGCGTCTCCTGCAATCCGACATAGCTCGTGTCCCCTCTCAGTCTAGGGCAGCCTGTGTCCGCCACACCATGGAGGGACCTGCCGCCCCCTGTGCTAGGCTCCCTAGAGCAGGGCCCCCTACCTGGAAGTGACGTCATCATCCTCCCGATCCCAGCCCCAGTATGTGTTGGGGAAGCCATGGATCCTGACGTAGTGAAGGCGGCGCAGGGCAAACACCCCTCCAAGGTAGCCCCGGTAGGGCAGCCTGCAGAGGCAGGGAGAGTTGGAAGCACAGAGAATTTCAGGGAACGGTCCCTGGCCCTTTCCTGGCCAGGATCACAAGGTTGACTTCTGGGTTAGCCCTTCTCCACTCACCCCCATGGGAACCTCTCCCCTGACCCCTAGGATGTCTCCATGCCTGATTCTGGGGCAGCCCTTCCCCTGACCCTTGAGATGGCCCCTCACGTGACCCCGGGAGATCCCCTCCCTGAATCATCTGACAGGCCATTCTTGTGACCCCATTAAGGGTCCCTCCTTTTATAACTTCTCCTTCTCTGACCTCTGGTGCAACCTCTCTGCCTACTGCTTTACTAAGTGCATCCTGATTCCCCCACTGATAGCCAATCCCACTCCCATTTGACACCCACACCCAGGAGGAAGGTTCTTCACCGTCTACAAGGCCTTTCCCCAGGCCCCATCATCCTCTGCACCCTCAGCACCAGGGATCAGGGCCTGGACTACACAGAGAGGCGGGGCAAGGCCCAGGGAACTGGGGGCCTGGCCCAGAGTCTCCCACAGGAGGTCCCCTCCCTCCACCTACGTGTACTTGAAGCTGTCAATGGCCACAGACACGTGGGCAGGGAAGATGTCACAGATGTAGGGGTTGCGATCGTCCTTGGGGAGGAGGTTCACATCGTGGAAGGAGACACAGTCCCGGCCCTCCTCCTGCACGGCCTCCCAGAACCCCATGCTGTGAAGCTTGCCCCGGTTGAAGGCGGTGTTGTTCACCTGGGGTGGACGAAGATGCTCGGCGCTGCCCTCACCGCAGGCAGTGGTGTCCCCGCCACCTGCCAGGCCTGTCCTCTCTCACCTTGTCAAGTGCCATTCTCCTGCCTGGAACCCCTTCTTATTCCCACTGTGGAGATGGAAAACCCAGACTTGTCCAGGAAGGTGCAGTTCAAAGGTGACCTCCCCTGAGAAACTTTTCTTGGATCCCCACCCCCATCCTGGTCAGAGTCAGTATCTTTAGCCTCTCAGCTCTCCCTCCTTGGCCATCTTCAAGGTTCTCAAGGATCATCACCTTCCAGAGGCCATCGGAGGGAGGCAGAGGTCAGGAGTGATTGGGGACCACCTGTGTCTCTATTTCTACTCCTACTAGATAAAGACTAGGTCTGATGCCCAGGATAGGGTTTGCCTCTCCTCCTCCTCTTCTTCCTTCTTCATCATCATCTTCTTTATCACCATCCTAACCATAACCATCATCACTTATGATTACCGTGATGTTCATCATCAGCATCACCACCATCATCACTATCACTATCTTCATCATCTTCAACATCACCAACAGTCACCTAACCTCCATCATCACTATTACCAACATCATCATGACCATCACCACCATCATCACTATCATCACCACCATCATCATCACTGTCATCAGCAGCATCTTAACGATCACCATCATTACCACAGTCACCACCATCAACACCACCATCACCATCATAATCACCACCATCATTATCACTATCACTTACTGAGCACCTACTATGTGCCAGGCATTGGCTTCACTGCTTTATACTCATTAACTCAATGAATCTTTGTCTCATGAATGAGAAAACAGTGGCACAGAGCATAAATGCCCCAAGTTTATACATAGTTATACTGAGTAACAGTGTGCTGAATGAATGGATGGATAAATGGATCGATGGATGGATAGGTGGATGATCGGTCCCAACCTCAGATCACACAGGTAATAATGAACAAGGCCAAGATTCAAACAGGCATCTAACAGACCCCAAACCCAGTGCTTTAATTTACCCCTTAGGTTAACTGCCCAATCTGACCAGCCCTGGTCTCAGAGAGACCCAGATTCACTGGGATTGAGCCCTTCCCTCAGACAGCTATTCAAGCTGATCCCAGACTCAGCCAGTCTAGACCAAACCTATAGCCTTTGGTTCTGGTTTCCCCCAGTGCAAGTTCTTCTTGACTCATCAATCCTGCCCCCTGGATACTCTCTGGCCCAGATGCTCTCAGCTCAGAGACTGACAACTCCAGCCCTGACGCTCCAAGGCCAGGCTCAGACCCCTCTGCCCTCTTGCCCCTGCCCCTCCCCATTCCTGCCGCACCTGGTTCACCACATAGATGGCATAGTGCAGTGGCTGGTGCTGCAGGAAGGGGTGCAGGTGCAGGAGCAGGTGCTGCAGGTGCTGGGCTTGCCCGTAGGGCACCACTACCGCCGTGTGGTGCTGTGTCCAGCAGTCAGGTGGCCAGTACTGGCCTCCCAGCTCCACCAGGGCGTTCTTTTCCACCACCTGCGCCATCGTCAGGTTGTCTGGGATCATCACCTTCAAGGGCCCACCTGAGAGAGGCAGAGGCCAGGGATGGTCAGGGACCCACCCCAGACACCCCACCACCCAGTTGTATTGGGTTAAATCACACCCCCCACAAATTCATATCCACCTGGAACTCCAGTATGTGACCTTATTTGAAAATAAGGGCTTTGCGGATATAATTGGTTGAAGTGCGGTCATACTGGTTGACGGTGGGCCCTAAATCCAATGACTGGGGTCCTTATAAGAAGGCCGTGCACAGAACCAGACAGAAAGTAAGTGGCCACAGAGGCAGAAATTAAAGTGATGCTCCTCCAAGCCCAGGACTGCCAGCAACCACCAGAAGCTAGGACAGAGGCACAGGATGGTGTCTCTCAGAGCTTCCAGAAGGAACCGACCGTTGACAACACCTTGATTTCAGACTTTTGGCCTCCAGAACTGTGAGGGAATAAATTTCTGCTGTTTTAAGCCACCCAGTTTGTGGTACTTTGTTATGCCAGCCCTAGCAAACTAACATACCAGTCCGAAGGGCTCTGAGCTGGGCCCAGTTGGCTCAAAAATGTCCTGCCCTCCTGGGTTTCCCTTCACCTCTCCGTACCTTCTTCTGTGTTCCTCCCCTCATCTCTCCCCTGGCTCCCATGCTTCTCTTGTCCCTCCCTCAGCAAGCTCATCACCTCCTGTTGCTTTTCTTCCTTTGGGCCCTGATGGTCCTCAATCTGTCTCCTGAGCTCCAACCCCAACCTGCCTCCCAAATGTCTCCTCCTGGGCGGTTCTCAGGCCACCCACTCTCCCTACGTCTCAGACCAGCCTCCTTCTCAGTTCCCGCTCTCACTGAGGGCTTCACCGTCCACTCACTCGCCCCCAGCTGTGCCTCTTCTTTCAGCAGCAGACCATATTTTTTTCCCAAGATGGCCAAAACAATATCGCTTATCCAACATGCCCTTATCTTAGCCCTGGTGGCTGGCGAGGCAACATTTAACTGAGCCCTGGAAGACGGGGCAGAGGCGGCCATGGGAAGTGTCTCTGGCAGAGGGAACAGCAAGTGTAAAGGCCCTGAGGCAGGAAGGGGGAGAATACAGAAAGAGTGGTAGATAAGAGATCAGAGTGGCAGGGGACTGAAGCTAGATCAGAAAGTCTCTTCCGTGGTCTTCCCTGTTGGCGCAGGCAGAATCTGCCTGCCAATGCAGGGGACACGGGTTCGAGCCCTGGTCCGGGAAGATCCCACATGCCACGGAGCAACTAAGCCCATGTGCCACAACTACTGAGCCTGTGCTCTGGAGCCCGTGAGCCACAACTACTGAGCCCACACGCCACAACTACTGAAGTCTGTGCGCCTAGAGCCTGTGTGCCACAACTACTGAGCCCGCGTGCCACAACTACTGAAGCCCACGTGCCTAGAGCCTGTGCTCCACAACAAGAGAAGCCACCACAATGAGAAGCCTGTGCACCACAATGAAGAGTAGTCCCCGCCTGCCACAACTAGAGAAAGCTCACGCACAGCAACGAAGACCCAACGCAGCCAAAAAAATTAATTAATTAAATTTAATTTTTAAGAAAAGAAAAAAAGAAAGGCTCTTCCAGGTCACGGTGAGGGAGCAGGAGAGAGGTGTGATCTGGTTCACATATATAAAAGATCGCTCTGGAGCGAGAGTTCACAACTGGGGAAGTTTCTGTCCCCACCCAGAGGACATCTGGCAATGTCTAGAGACATTTTTGATTGTCACAAATGGTGGGGGGGGGTGCTGCTGGCATCTGGTGGGCTAGTAGAGGCCAGGGATGCCCCTGAATATCTTACGGTTTACAAGATGGCCCCACCCACACCCCGTAAAACCAAGGATATCAAGTACTGAGGTTGCAAAACTGCTCTACAGGCAATGTGGTATGTTCTTCAGCAATGTAGGGTGACCCAGCGGGGAGGAATGCCTTGGTCTCTTTGTTCCTCCCTCCCTCCCTCCCTCCGCTTCCCTTCTTCCTCCCTCTCCCCCACCCCCCACCTCTCTCTCTTTCCCCAAAGACACTTCTTGGCCTTGAGACCTGGGTCGCTGTCAGCACTGGTTCCTAAGGAGGACTGGGGAGTGTTCTCATTTCCTGCTCTTCCAAAGACTCACTGATGACAGGGACTGATTCATGGACCCTGAAGGCTTCCCTCTGGCTGTAGCATGAAGAACAAATCCTGGGTTTTTTTTCCCCTTTCCTTTCTGTGTTTCAAGGGCTCCCAGCTGATGGATGACGAATCCTGTTTTGAACTTACACTTGGAGAGAAGTGGAAAGTGGGGATCTTGCGGAAAGATGGTAGAGAATGAAATGGGATCAGAAGTTCTGCTCCCCAGGTTCATCCCAGGGGACACCTTTCAGCTGGAAGCAAATGGGTCCCGTGAACAGAAACGGGTAGGATTTGCATTGGTCCATGCTGGTCCCCGTGATCATTCTGAAGCCAAAGGTGAAGAATATGAATAGATGCATCAACGAGCTAATCGAAAGGCACGGAAAAGTTACATACAGGCTGATGTCCTTGTCACTGAACTGGCAAGTATACTTTTAGATGAACTAGAAAACGATCTCGTTACAGAAGCAGGCTCAGGACCAAGTCTCAAATGTGGGGCAAGACAGAATGTGATCAGGGATAGACAATCCTCCAACTTAAGGAAACAAGAGCATTAAGGAAATAAGAATCCAATCTCGGTAGCAGATTCTGTTGTGGGATAGGCATAAGGTAGAGTTTCTCCCAGCCTTTCAGCTGGAAAGGCAGGTTTCAAAGGAGCGCTGTTTCAGAGAATACCATCCAGGCTTTTTGAGTGGCACATCTAGAATTAGACAGCCGTCCTTTAGGCAAAACGAGAAGAACTAGACCCCACATGTATGGTGGAAATGCACCCTGCTCACACACAGAAAGTAATCAATAGTCAAAAACAACTCAGGAACTTCAGCCCGATTTGGTGCTGTCCTTCAGGGACCAAGACCAGTCTTTGAAACACCCTGGTAGAGTTGGCCCAGCAGCAACTTATGGACGTGTTTGCTGGGATGAAAAGAGCAGGGCTCATAACAATCCCTATGTCCCAGCTGGGAATGCTGCGGGTGTGGCCCACGCCTGAATCATGCCACACGGGCCAGTGTCCAGCTGCTCTGTGAACAGGAGGTGCCAACAAAGCCTCGATGGTGACATTTCCCGTTCCGAGGCAGGGGGGTCAGTGAGCTTGGAGGAGCGAAGAGTCTCAGGTGGGGTATGTCCTCTCAGGAGCATGATTCTTCATGCAGGAGTGGATGCATCAGTGGTTTCCGGGAAGCCACCAACAGAGCAAGTGTGTTAGTTACACATCATGTTGGTTACAGAGTTCAGACAGCCAGACTCACGTTCCCAGATGTCCTCCTCCTCATGCTGGGATGGGAAAGCCTGCTGCTATTGAAAGTGTGGTCTGTCTCTTGGAAAACCCAGTAAAAATGACCCCTCGGATTCCACAGGATACATGAGAGGCACTTTTAGAGCCTGAGAGTTACGTAGATTTCACATGATTGTTTTCTTACTCCTGGTTTTATAATTAATCTCTATTGTATCCACAGGGATTATGATTTAGTGCTACACAGTGCTACTATATTTGGGGCTCTTGATGATGAAAGTTTAATTATAAACAATGATTAAAAAAAAAAGAATTTGCTAATCCCAAACTCCTAGTCCTCAGTATGTCTGTGAGTCTGTTTCTGCTTTGTAGATAGATTTATTTGTGTCACATTTTAGATTCCACATTTAAGTGATAGCATATGGTATTAGCAGATATAAACTATCATATATAGGATGCATAAACAACAAGGTCCTACTGTATAGCACAGGGAACTATATTCAATATCCTATGATAAACCATAATGGAAAAACATATATATAAAAAGAGAATGTCTATATGTGTATAACTGAGTCACTTTGCTGTGCAGCAGAGATTGACACAACACTGTAAATCAACTATACTTCAATTAAAAAAAAATTTAAGGGCTTCCCTGGTGGCGCAGTGGTTGAGAATCTGCCTGCCAATGCAGGGGACATGGGTTCGAGCTCTGGTCTGGGAGGATCCCACATGCCGCGGAGCACCTGGGCCCGTGAGCCACAACTACTGAGCCTGCGCGTCTGGAGCCTGTGCTCCGCAACAAGAGAGGCCGCGACAGTGAGAGACCCGCGCACCGCGATGAAGGGTGGCCCCCACTTGCCGCAACTAGAGAAAGCCCTCGCACAGAAAGGAAGACCCAACACAGCCAAAAATAAATAAATAAATAAATTAAAAAAGAAAAAATTTAAAAAAAGAATTTGGCAGTATTATCATGTGACTATAGTTGTGGCAGCACAAAGGTGTGTTCTTATTACTTCCTCAAAAAACAGAAAAGATTCCATCTCACTACCATTGAAAGGTAAACCGGGTATGATAAAATCAATTTTATGTTTTGTTTCTCAAAGTTATGTAAGATTTCAGGAAAAAATTCTGATGTCTTAAACCAGCAGCAATGTTCATGCAGGGTACATGATTCAAATTAGTAAAGTGTACACCCACATTTTCCAGCTGACACGGTACTGTTTGGTCTAATAATCTTATACTTTCATTTGTAGGCAAGAGGGAAGGTGTGGAAAGCAAACCATCGAGAAGCCCCTCTTTCCAAAGAAAATCTCACATTAGTAACATGTCTTCTTTAAGAATGAAAGCCATTTTTTTCAGTCAAGAAAATATCTTTCTGCCTGCATCTGTTAGGCTCAGATATACATGCCCCAGATCAGATTGTGCTTTTTGCCCTAAGGCAATCCCTAAACTTCCTGACCTCCAAGGAGGTAAGAAATGTCTTTGGGGATATGGAAGCTTTTTTATCTAACAAAGTAGAGGTCTCCAAGTGGGGTATACACACAAAACTCCTTGGGCAGTGGCGTGTACTTCTAGTCTACTCATTTTGATGAAGGTGAAGCTTGGCTCACGTTGGAATGTTCTGTGTTTAGAACAACCAAAAGTATTATAAGTTGGTGAAGCTAATTTTTTAAAAAATTTAACTGGAATGTTTTCAGGGACAAATTTTTCAAGTTACACTGAATACAATACCCAGGTAAACTGGTTAGAACTGGTGCACATTATTCTCTAAGATAATTAAAACTTATATGAGTCATGTCACGAAATATTTATTCCATGAACAGCCTACCCTCATCTCATGTCACCTTATAAAATGTGTGGTTTCTACCTGTGAGTAACAAAAACAAACACTTGTTAATGTTGAAAAATTTCAGGTATCAACTTAAAATGAGTGAGGTGGTGGTACAAAGCTTTTCAGAATGGTTTTGGGGTCTCCCAAGCAAAAGTGTTTTAAGATGACTATAATATATGCCCACACACACACACACACACACACACACACACTCAGACTTATTACGTCTTAGCTAGTTTCAAGACTTATGAAAAATTGTCTTAGCCATTTCCTAAATCGTAAAACAGAGGCTAACGGGAAAATTCATTTACTGGATCATAAGTACACATATTAAACTTCTTGGTTAAGGTCCCTTGTCTTGGGGAGTAGAGCAGAGTGACTTTGCTATTTGCTAAGACTTACATGTAGTCCAGAACAGGGCTATCCAACATAATACAGGTCACAGATGTAATTTAAAATTTCCTACTAGCCACATTTATAGAGTAAAAATAAACAAGTACAATTAATTTTTAATATTACACTTAACCCAATGTATAAAAAATATTACCATTTCAACATGTAATCAAGATAAAACATTTAGTGAGATATTCCACATTTTTTTTTCACATAAAGTCTTCTCATCTGGTATGTATTTACATTTTCAGCACAGCTCAAATCAGACTATCCACAGTTCAAATACTCATTAGCCACATGTGGCCCAATGGGTACCATTCTGAACAGCCACACCTCAGACATCTGTACATAGTTCCTGTGTGCCTGGCAAAAACCTATATGCTCACATCACTGGGTTCCATTTCTGTCCATGAGTTCAAGCTGGTTAGTGGTCTTGTTCAAATTTTCCAGAGCTTTATTGTTTGTCGTCTACTTGATTAATTACTGAGAGACGTAATAAAATGTCACAGTGCTTCTGGAATGTGTCAATTTCTTCCTGTCGTCCTGTTAACTTTAGTTTTATTTCTTCTGGGACTATGCTGTTATGTGCATCCCAGTTTAGAACTGTTTCATCATCCCGGTTGTTCCTTTTTCATCTGTGATGACATTTTATCACTGACAGTGCTTTCTGACTCAAAATCTGTTTTGGTTGGTGGTTAATGTGGCTAAAAGATTTCTTTGAGTTCTTTTCCTGGTATATCTTTTCCCACCCTTTACTTTCACTTTCTGAGCCTATTCATTACATGCAGATCTCGTGTATATAGCATATAACATCTTTTTTCTTCTTAACTCTCTTGGTGCTAGAGAAAATTCTGCTTGTTCCTATTTTTTCTACAGCAAAACATATTAAAAAACATATTTCTGGGGCTTCCCTGGTGGCGCAGTGGTTAAGAATCCGCCTGCCAACGCAGGGGACATGGGTTTGAGTCCTGGTCCGGGAAGACCCCACATGCCGTGGAGCAACTAAGCCCGAGCACCACAACTACCGAGCCTGCGCTCTAGAGCCCGCGAGCCACAACTACTGAAGCCCGCGCGCCTAGAGCCCATGCTCCGCAGCAAGAGAAGCCACCGCAATGAGAAGCCCGCGCACCGCAAAGAAGAGTAGTCCCCTCTCGCTGCAACTAGAGAAAGCCCACATGCAGCAACAAACACCCAATGCAGCCAAAAATAAATAAAGTAATAAATTTAAAAAAAAAAAAAAAGAAAGAAAAAGCAGCCAACCCAAAGAGATGCTGAAACAGAGACAGCCACAGCCCAAGGTGACAGGGCCTCTGACAAAGTAAGGGACCAGGGGCGTGGGAGCCCAGAGGTGGCTTTTTAATCCAAGGCGGGGGAGAAGGGATCCTGTGCACTTCCTGGGGGAAGTACATCCAAGTGGCTACCTGGAGTAGGAACAGGAGTCAGTGTGGCGGGGGAGGAGGAGTGAGGGACGGAAGGTCTTCGGGAAGGGGAGAGAGAGTGTGCAAACACCCGGCAGAAAAAGTGATTTCTCCAGCAAAGGTGGGGACCTGCCCGAGGTGCAGGTGTGAGAGATGAGGCTGGAAAGTCATCAGGGGCCAGGTCACACACACCAGGCTGAGGGACTCAATCTTTACCCTGTAATCGACAAGCAGCTGCAGACAGTAATCCGCCCTCTCCAGAAGCCCCGGACACCAACTCAGTCTTTCCCCTTAGAAACTAAGCTAACGTGTTACCACTGCTGCCCCAGGGGAGTGACATAAGGAACCAGAACACTACCCTGCACTTTTTTCACAGCTCTTCCTAAGCACCAAGCCCTGTCCTGAATGCTTTACACGTATGAAATCATCTAGTTCCTCCAACAGCTGCTCTTATTATCCCCTGAACAGAGGAAGCCCAGAAAGGTTAAGACACCTACTCAAGGTCACACGACTAAGCAAGTGGCACAGGAGTCATGAGGGCAGGCTGGCTTTCACATCCTCTTTTTTTTTTCACTGAAGCCCAGTTTAAGACGAACTTTTTTTTTTTTTTTTTTTTTTTTAACTAACTTCTCACTCAATATGTGAGGGGTGTGGAGATCCGCTTAAATACTTAAAGAAACTTTCATAGCGAGGGGCTAAAACACAGCAACACCTGAATGTATACTAATTTGGGGGTAGAAAACCAGGCACAGCAGAATACCACTTAAGCCAGGGCCCCTCAGCCTCGGCACTACTGTTATTCGGGGCCCGGGTGATTCTTCGCTGTGGGAGGCTATCCTGTGCAGAGTATGTTTACCAGCATCCCTGGCCGCTGCCTGCCTGACACCAGTCACACCCTTCCCCTCGCACCCCAGTCGCGGCAACCAAAAATGTCTCCACACATTGCCAAATGTTCTCTTGGGGATAAACTGACACCCAACTGAGAACTGCCTTAGATTATCTGTAGGTTGCCTGAAATTTTGAAATTCCCAACTCACGGCTTGCTTTAAAAGAAAACTTAGGCCTAGCCCCCCAGAAAAGGCAGCCATGCCTGGTTATGAGACTTAAATGACACGAAAATGATAAAAGTTTATGGTTTGGTCAATAAACACTTTGCTGTGAACTCATTTATTTTCACACACACTCTGTGAGGCAGGTACTATGATCATCATCCCCATTTTACACACGAGGAACTTGAGATGGTGCAAGGGAAGTGCAGAGCACCGGTGTCTGGCACATGCTAACTCCTTATTAAGTGCCCCCCACCCCCCATGCCCTGGTTAGCAGCACCTGTTATCTCTGGGCTCCTGCAGCCCCTGACATCTGGAACCTCCACATCAAGCTGTGCCATCCTTATCTCCCCAACCAGGCCTGGTACACCTGTGTCCCAGAGAATAGGACCTGGCACACAGAAAGCCTCAGGAAATGATTAACAAATGAATGAACCCGATGACCAAGCTTCAACAAATAGGTTCAGACTCCCAAATGTCCCCCATCATTACCCTCTCAAAGGCTTCATAGGAGTAGAGACAAAAGGATCTCAGAATATAACATGCAGGAGAGGCGGCAATTAGGGGGCTGAAAGCTTGGACCTGGGGATCAGGGCTCCGGTTGACTCTTGGGAAGGTGCTCCGTTTTTTGGTTTGGGAGGACTTGTTCCCCGGGGAACCCTCCGTCTTCCGGGTCTCACCTGCCCTCCATCCCGACCTCTGCCTTCAACTCCACCAGGCAGGAGGCGTGAGCACTGGCCCCTGACCCAGGTGCGCGCATATCTGCTCACCGCGTTTATGCCCCGAACCCGCGTAGAGAACCGCAAACCACTACCTTTCGGCTCCGCGCAAGCATAACGCCCCCAGCCCGCACGGCGGCGGTCCTCAGCCGGGGCGCACACCCGCTCTCCCGTCAGTGGGGGCGCGCGCAAGAACCCAAACTGTATCCCGATCCTTGGAATCGGTCCACCGCCCTCTCTACCTCTCCCTTTCGCACCCCTATCCCCTTCGTATCCCGCCCTGACGCCTCTCCACCCCCACCACAAACTCTACCATGCTCCCACAAGAGCAGAAAATCTGAAAAACATCCATCTTTGAAATAAACCACACCGCGCAACGCAGGGCATCACCCAAATCACACACCTCACCAGCTCCTGCGCAGGCGCACTCGGAAATCGAACCGCACTGGCATGGACCACTCTGGGAGCCGTAGGCGGGAGCGAAAGACACCGCCGCGAGGATCGCCGGGAGTTGTAGGCCCAGCTTGTCTGAGAGCCGTAAGCGCTCCAGGCCGAACCGCCGCACGGGCACCTGGGAGTCATTCGCGGGTTGACCCAAAGCCTTCTGGGAGTCGTAGTTATTTTACCTGCTTCCGCGTTTTCTCTGAGCCTGGACCGTCCGGCGCGGGTTCTACTCAGGTGAGTTCCTCCTGCCTCGGCGGGTCGATCTCGGCCCTTGGTCGCGCTGCAGTGGAGAAGTTAACGGTCTCCATATTTTTCTCCCACGCATTCCCCTCCGTGATCCCCCCACAGCCGGTCTCCCGGCGGCCCTCCACGCGGGAGTGCCCTAAGCCACTGGTGTCCCTGCTGACCCGCTTTGTACTCTGCCGGCCGGGTCTCACTCCTTGTTCCCACCGCCGCCCAAGCTGGGTGCGCGCACCCTCTTCTGTCCCGATTACAACCTTAGAGTGGTCAGGGCTGGCCTTCGGTGAGGGTCAGACGGCCGTGGAAGCCCAGAGGAGGCGCCAGACCCAGCCCAGAGTTCTGGAAAGACTTCCAGAGCAAAGGACCTCAAATCTTACCATGCCCAAAAGAAATTCCAGATTCTTTGCCCTAAACTTACTCCTCTTACGATATTTCCCCATTCTTCCATAACGCCCACCACCTCTTTACTAAATGGTCCCGCTACCCTTACAAGTGCTCAAGTCAAAACAGAAGTTGGAGTTGTCGTGAGTCCTCTGTTTCATCCACTGCCGTCCCCCAAAACTTGGCAGAGTCCCATCTACTCTGTCTCCGGAAGCGATCCAGAATCTGACCACTTCTCTCCAATTCCACTGTCCCCACTCTGCTCCGAGCTACCACTGCTGCTTACCTGGATCACTGCAGGAGCCTCCCCACTGGTCTGCCCATGTCTGTCCTTGCCACTCTCCACCCCTCTATTCACACGCAGCCCAAGGAATCCTGTTAAAATAGAAATTAGATCCTGTGACTACCCAGCTTAAAACCATCCAACGGTTCCTATTTCACTCAGAATAAAGTCCAAGCTCCTCACCCTGCCAACCTCCAAGCCCCCGACCCTCTCCAGTCTTGAACCATCAACACACCTTCCAGCCAAGAGAACAGACAGGACCTGCCCTTTCAGGTCCTTTGCATTTGGTATTAACTCTATCCGGAAAATTCTTACCACCTTGATTTAATGCCTAACTCCTTCTCTTCCTTCTGGCCTCAGCTCAGAGGATAGTTCCCTCATATTACTGTTTATATCTGAAAAGTATTTCGGGTCGGCTCCTCCACTAGAACTTAGTGCCTGCAACCTTTCCTGTTTTGCTTCCTGCTGTGTCCCCAGTGCCTAACCAGTTGGGCACTTTGGAGGCACTGAGTGGATATTTGTTGAACGAATGAATGAAAGCTTAAGCTGAGACTTGAAGGTGCCAGGCCTGCACAGTGCTGGGGGCAAAGTGTTCCAGACAATGGGTTTACTCTGAGCACTATCTAGGCAGCCCGCCAGGAGGCAACGACCCCGCAATCCGGAATCCACGTGTAACCCGCCTCCCCTCTCCACCCATCCAGGAGAAGCCGACCCCTCCCGCCTCGCCAGGAGCCCGCGATGCCCGCCCCGCAGTGCGCCTCCTGCCGCAAGGCGCGAGCCGCCCTCCGCCGGCCGCGCTCGGGCCAGGCGCTGTGCGGCACCTGCTTCTGCGCCGCCTTCGAGGCCGAGGTGCTGCACACGGTGGTGGCGGGCCGCCTGCTGCCGCCCGGCGCCGTGGTGGCCGTGGGCGCCTCGGGCGGCAAGGACTCCACTGTGCTGGCGCACGTGCTGCGCGAGCTGGCCCCGCGCCTCGCCATCTCGCTGCACCTCGTGGCCGTGGACGAGGGCATCGGCGGCTACCGGGACGCGGCGCTGGCGGCCGTGCGGCGGCAGGCAGCGCGCTGGGAGCTCCCGCTCACCGTCGTGGCCTACGCAGAGCTCTTCGGGGGCTGGACGATGGACGCCGTGGCCCGCAGCACGGCCGGCTCCGGCCGCAGCCGCTCCTGTTGCACCTTCTGCGGGGTGCTGCGCCGCCGGGCGCTAGAGGAAGGGGCGCGCCGCGTGGGAGCCACGCACGTCGTGACGGGTGAGCGCAGGCGCGGCACAGAGGGGCGCGGTGGGAGGAACGGGCGCATGCGCGGACGATGGGCGGACACTGTAAGGCCACTGAGGCGCGTGCCCCAGAGGTGGTAATGGAGACTGCGCATATCCTAATTGGAGCCTAAACAGGGAGGAGGAGCTGTGCATGCACACTTAAGGTTCATAGTATGTGCGTGTCCTTAGGATGGGCATGGTAAGCTTTTGAGTCACTGCCATCATCTTTGTACACACACACTGGCAAATAGAGGGGTGATAGGGTACTCTCTAGGGGCTAGGGCTGTGGTTCTCTGCACTTTATTAATGACATTCTTTGTGTCCCTTGTCACAAAAGGAGGGGTATGAAGGGGCATCTCCCATGAGAAGCCATCTATAGTATGAACGCAACTGTGTCCTTTTCTCTATTCGCTTCTCTTTGATAACACTTTCTCTGTACCAATCATTACTTAAATAATTGTTGACCATTTATTGTGTGCCAGATGCAAGCTATATAGCCTAGAACAAACTACCCAACCTTGGTTTCCTCTTTTATATAATGGGGATATTAATACTATCTAGGTCCTAGAGTTACTGGGAATTAGATGAATTATGGGAATTACGTATGAAGCACTTAGACAAGACACTGAGAAACGGTAAACATATAAATGTTTGCCGTTATGATGATGCACAAGACAGTCTCTGCTCCTGTCCGTTTCTCACATACGTAATTATAACCTGATTATAATTATTTCCTGTGCCACTAAGGAAAATGACACAGGAGGACCTAGTGAAGGGAGAAACGTGGGGATTAAGGAAGCGTTTCCTGAGTGAGCGGAGACCTGAAGCCGAGTGGGTAACTAGGTGAAGAACGAAAAGGGGGTGGGGAGAGGTTCTGAGCAGAGGAAACAGCTTATGCAAAGACCCTGAGGAGGAAAAGTATGGCCGACTTGAGAAGCCCTAAGACCAGTGTTTTATTACAGACTCAAGTATAAGATGACAAGTTGCAGAATAAGTAGAGATTTAGCTTCAAATTTATGGTGACTGTTCTGTAAATATGCACTTACTTTCTCCCTGGTCCTTCTAAACACCATAATCTGCATTCCCAGAGGCACTTGTGTCAACAGCCCACTTGAGCATCTCCATCAAATACCATTTTGATGTCTGTGCAGTCTGAAGTACACTTTTCACTAAGACTGAAATTACATCTGTAGCGTAAAGCAGTTTTACTCACTACCTGAAAGGGCACCGAGCACAGAGCCTGGTTTGCAATACGAGGGGGGCAAATGAGGGCACCCCAAGTTGCTCCACGGGAGCCTGGTGTGTTCCCCTCTCCTTTCTCGCGGGGTCCACCCGCAGCCTCCCCCCGGCCGCCCCGCGGTACCGCGAGGTCTCCTCCCGCGGACCCGCCGGCCCCCGCGCCCCCTCTTCACCGGCTCGCGTCTCTCCCCCAGGACACAACGCCGACGACATGGCGGAGACGGTGCTCATGAACTTCCTGCGGGGCGACGCGGGCCGGCTGGCGCGGGGCGGGGGCCTGGGCTCTCCGGGCGAGGGGGGCGCCCTGCCGCGCTGCCGCCCGCTGCAGCTGGCCTCGCAGAAGGAGGTGGTGCTGTACGCGCACTTCCGCCGCCTGGACTACTTCTCCGAGGAGTGCGTGTACGCGCCCGAGGCCTTCCGCGGCCACGCGCGCGAGCTGCTCAAGCTGCTGGAGGCGGCGCGGCCGTCGGCGGTGCTGGACCTCGTGCACTCGGCCGAGCGCCTGGCGCTGGCCCCGGCCGCGCGGCCCCCGCCGCCCGGCGCCTGCTCCCGCTGCGGGGCGCTGGCCAGCCGCGCGCTCTGCCAGGCCTGCGCCCTCCTGGACGGCCTGAACCGCGGCCGGCCCCGCCTGGCCATCGGCAAGGGCCGCCGGGGGCTGGACGAGGAGGGGCCGCCGGGTCGCCGCGGGAGCCGCAGCCGTCCGGACCCCCGGCTTCGGAGCCCATCCCCGGCTTCTAGAGACTCCGGTTCTCCGCTGGGATCCGACGACGTGGGAGTGCGGGGCCGCCTGTAAATGACACTGTGAAGGAACCCGAGTTACCTTAGGCCGGGCTTCGGTGTGAGGTTGGGAAGGGGTCGGAACCCCTTACCTGTGATCCTGCAGAAGCTGGGGCTCTGGGCTCCTGGGGCTGCGGAGGTCTCCTGGGTGTCTGGGGGACTCCTGGGCCTCAGAGAGGAGAGAACTAAACAACTTTACATTCCTGAGCGAGTGGGAATTAGGAGGCTGATTGCCTGTACCTCTGTGGGGTTCTGGGCGTGCTCAGATAGTCCTAACCCTTCTTGAGCGCCTACTGTGTGCCTGAGGTTTCATGTTTGCCTGTAGTAGGATAAGCAAAACCATGTAACTTGATGGGCACGTCAGTTACAGCAATCGTGATGCTTCTGTGTGAGCGCTGTACACAGGGCGGGCGCTGGGTCGTCTCATTTTATCCCCAGCATGATTTCATTGGCTGTAGCCTTGTTACTGAGTCCAAGCTCGCTCTGCTTCCTGCACCACAGGCCAATAAATCGGAGAGGAAGTGTTGAGGCAAGGAAACGACTTTATTCGGAAAGCCGGCAGACCAAGAAGATGGCGGACTGAAGTCTCAAAATAAGCATCTTATGGGGTTTGGTTGCCAGTTTCTTTTACTGCACAGAGAGGGCGAGGAGATGAGGAAGTAAAGTGAAAAGGCCATAAATTTTGTAAATATCACCTGGAATAGCCAGCCTCGGGGAGGGGATGTGTTAATTTCTTCTTTCTTGTATCCATCCACAGGTGGACAGGGTCCGGATGTTTCCCTGAACAAAGGCACTTTGGTTTAACCTTCAGGCAGAGGGGCAGGGTTCCCCGAGGCAGGCCATTATGTATAGATAGTATCCTTTTAGTGAACAAAAGCAGCGGAAAGCAAAGGTTAAAGTAAAAGAAACAGATCCAACATGTTGTCAGATTTGACTCTTCCCTGTTACAACCTGAGGCCAACTAGCCTGAGGTCACCTTGCTGGAGCCCCAACTAGGGGCTTTCACCCAGGTCTGCCTGGGGCTCCTCAAGACAGTGGATTTAGTCCTTACCCCCAATCTCTGTGTGATGGGTGGGGAGCCGCTGGGTGAGCTCCCCAGACCTCAAGATTCTAGAGGCAAAGCTGGGTGAGCCTGGGTCAGTGACTTAACCTCTCTGGTCTTCTATTTCCTCCACTGAAAATGGAATCAAAGCCTCCTAGAAAAGAGCACTGTTGTGAGTATTTGATAAAGCGTTCAATAAATGGTGTCCGACTTGGTTGTTCGTATTAAAGTTTGGCCACCAGGGGGCTCTGGGTTGCAGGGTTGCTTTCCTGCCAGTCCAGACAGGTGTGAGGCTCAGAAACTTCCTGCCTGACCCCTGGGGAGACCTGGTGTCCTCAGTCCCACCTCCGAGCGTTGCTGGGCTGGTCCCTTGTCAGGAGTGCCCTCCTTGCCCATTTTCTGGCTCACATCCTCCAGGGACCTCCCAGAAGCCTCCCTGATTCCTCCCATCTAGGTGAGGATGTCTCCTTCCCAGAACCAGCCGCCATGAAGTGGATCTGAATCCACCTGAGCATCTTGCGGTGGAGAAGGTGCAAGGATGCAGAGCTTCTGCATCTTCACGACCATAAGATGTGTGTTGGGGGGAGGGTGACTCAGAGACACCCCTTGCCAGTTGTTGGGTGCCCTACCCCCTCAGGATTCCCTTGTGCCCAGATTCCAGGGTCCCCAGGATATAGATGTCAGGTGTCTGGGTCAACACTGGGGAGGGACGGAGAGAACCAGAGCCCAGAAAAGTATGACACTAGGATGAACCTCATGCCATCTCCCAGTGTCCTGCTTGCCCCCATCCTGGCACCTGTTGCTCACAGAGCAGTCATAGGTGGAGGTCCTCAAAGAGATGGAAAAGGCCCAAGGTCCTTGATCCTCCCTTGCAGCTTTTGACCTGGTCTGTTTGTGGGCATAGGAGGATCGTGGTCTATGTTGGCCCCTTCCATAAATCAGAAGATGTAGACTCTTTTAGAGTAAACCTAGAAATTTCAGGATGAGAGAACGTCAGAGCATGAAGAAGCACTTTGTCCTACACAGTGTCCCCAATCTTTATACCTGCAGCTCCTACCCTTTGTGCTTCTCCAAGTTGTACCCCGAAGTGGAGACCAAGGACCCTGCATAGAGTCACGTGTTGCAGACCACTTACCCCTATACACTCGCAGCCAGGGAAGTGGCAGCAGCTTGGGCTTGGATGGGGCAAGTCTGGGATGCCTGACACCACCAGATCAGTTCCTTCTATCTGGAGATAAAGGGCAGCTTCAGAAGCAGCAGTCATCCAGAGACTCTTTCTGGATTGGGCTGCCTCCACTCCTCCCTCTTTCAGGAGCTCCCCTTCTCCCCAGTGATGACCAGGGAAGTGAAGGCTGAGCTCTTCTTATCCCAGGTCTGATGATAACCTGTCAAGGTGGTTCCTTCCATCCCACTCGCCACTCATGTTGCCTCCCGCAAGTGTCCATCTCCATCCCCTTCAGAAAATGGATGGACTGTGGTCTCTCGCTGCTCTCCTCGAATTCTCTCAGAGCAGGGGAGTGTGGGGGGCACAGGACCTACCTGAAACGGAATCTTCTCAATCCTGGCTCTTAGCCCAGGCCTGATCACACAAGAAGCTTCAAGAAGGGATGGCTGACCTCAAACTCATCTGCAAGGGGCTCCTTCTGGTCAGAGGCTGAAACTGAGAACTGGGGTGCTGGGTCCAAACCCAGAATTGGGTGTGATGTTTGCAGGTTTCTGGTGTCAATTTCAGTTCAGAAAGCCACTGGATTTGTATGTGGCTCTCCGTCCGTTCTCAGGTTTCCCATGAGCCCTGCACTCGCACCTTCAGAATGAGTTCTAACTTCTGTACAATTCCTCCAGCCTCAGAGAGTCTCCCCTCTTTATGGTATCTATCGAAGCTTCCTCTCCTTACCCCAGTACTACTTTTTCCTGACCTTGCCTGGCTTCCTCTGTACTTCATGATAACTCTCTCCATGCTGTGGTCCACTGAGGCCACAAGATCTTTTCCCCAATCTGAATATTTACCATTCATGGAGAATAAGGAAAACTTAGAATTTATTTCTGTGACCCATCAGCTAAACCAGACTTCTGATACTTCATTCCTTTATTTGAGCTGAATCAGGACGTGGCAGAGCGCCAGGCATAGAAAATGATCATAAACTATGTTCTCTGTCATCCAGAGTTCCATGACAGTATGAGAAAGGGATTAAAAACAAGCGCAAACTATCACCCTACTGGAAAGTGAGGGGAGAAAGGGGAGGAATCTGACACAGGGAAGATTTTCTGCAGGGGGTGAGGGTAGAGTCAGCCCCGAGGGGCAAGGAACTGTGAGAAATGCATTGTGTCTCTGAAGCTAAGTCCCCTCTTCCCTAGGATGAGGAGGCTTTCAAGGGAGACTGAGGAGGAGTTGGCTGTCCCCTGATGAGCACCTCTGTCCTGAGGGACAGAACGTCACCACTCCCGTTCCCCCAGCCCTCTTTCCTCTGCAATTGAGACAGGTCAGGGATCTGCCCCCAGGGGGCACTCCAACCACCCTGCCAGACCCCGGGGAGGTCCTAGCTGAAGGGTTGACGCTGTCCATGGTTCTGGATCATAGCTGGGCACTGAGTTCAGGAAAACCCCAACTCTGTCAAGGACCCCAATCCACAGGCACAAGGTCCTGAGCCTTAGGCCAGCAGGGCACCTAAGTCGGAGGGGCTTCAGAAGGCTTTCTTTTTTAATGTTGTCATGGTATCTAATTTTGTCTGCTTTTACATTTGACCTTCTCTATCCTTATAATTTAGATGCATATATTATAAAGAGCATATACTTGGAATAAGAATCCAAGCCGACTCTCTGTTTTTAACTGAAGCATTTATCCAATATAGTCAATGTAGGTACCCCACGTTACATTTTATTTTCTATATGTGCCACCAATTTCACATTATTTTATCTCTCCATTCTTGTCTTCTTTTGATTTACTAAGCTTTTTATAGGATACTTTTAAAGACTTCTAGTTTGTAAGTCATACATTCTGATTCTATTCTTGTCATCATTACCATAAAATTCCTGCATGCATAATTAACCTATTAAAGTAAATGAAAACCTCTATCTCCTCCTGGATAATCTGCAGATATTAGGAAATGTAAAGTCCACTTACCTCTCCCTGCCCCCAGCTTTGGACTTAGCTGTTGCTATTGTCAGGAAATCTTTTTAAGTTTGTGGTCGCACCCCACAGCATGTGGGATCTTAGTTCCCTGACCAGGGATCGAACCCACGCCCCCTGCATTGGAAGGCCGAGTCTTAACCACTGGACCTCTGGGGAAATCCCTATTGTCAGGAATTTTTAAACTATCTTCTATTGTTATTCTACAGGTAAAGAACCCCCCATTTATTTGTTCTAAATTGTATTGCTTCCTCATTTTTGAATTATCTTTACAGAGTATAGGTTATAAAATTATATTTCAAGATAGTATTTGCTTTCTTCTGCTCTCCATGGTGCTACTTGATAAGTCAGTCAAACTGCTCTTCTTTGGAAGGTAATTGGTCTTTATTATATACAAATTTATTTATTTTATTTTATTTATTTTTGGCTGCGTTGGGTCTTCGTTGCTGCACGTGGGCTTTTCTCTAGTTGCGACGAGCGGGGGCTACTCTTTGTTGTGGTGCGCGGGCTTCTCATTGCGGTGGCTTCTCTTGTTGCAGAGCATGGGCTCTAGGCGCACGGGCTTCAGTAGTTGTGGCACGCGGGCTCAGTAGTCGCGGCCCGTGGGCTCTAGAGCGCGGGCTCAGTAGTTGTGGCACATGGGCTTAGTTGCTCTGCGGCATGTGGGATCTTCCCAGACCAGGGATCGAACCTGTGTCCCCTGCATTGGTGGGCGGATTCTTAACCACTGTGCCACCAGGGAAGTCCCCATGAAGGACTTTAAATGCTGGGACAGATGCTTGCAATGTACTAAGACGAGGAAGCCACAGACAGGTTTGTGCAGGAGAATAAGGGTCAGCCCTCTGGCTGTTGGGAAGATCCCTTTAGGGTCCATAAATGAGATAGGGAAGGGACTGGAGGTCAGGAAGTGAAGGAAATGTGCTGCAAGAATTGACAGGTAAGAGTGAGGCAGGGAGATAAAGATTATGAACCGAATGTCAGGCTGAGGGGCTGATCTCTCCCTGGGGAGGCTTCGAAGAGTTCTGGGAAGGAGAATGACATCAACAAGTTGCCACCCTTTCCTCTATGCCTGTTGTAAAAAATAAATAAAATGAAGCCTCAATTTAATAGAGTCAGGAGACCAGAGGAGGAGCTCTCACCCCCTGTGATGATAGTAGAGCCCAACAGGAAGAAGAAAGACTGCTCTTCTTTCCTGGCAAGGACTCAGCCAATGAAAAGCCAGGGACTCTTTGTTTACTCTAGCCCCCAACTTCCTTTGCCCCTCTGTAAAAGCAGTCTCCTTCCCTTGCTGTGTCAGCACTTGCGCATGGCTCACAATGGTTGCAGACCCCAAGTTGCCATGCTCAGGTAATGCGGAATAAACCCATGTTTGCTGGAGAAATGTTTGGCCGTCGATTTTTTTCAGGTCAACACTCGTCACCCCCAGCCTCAGGAGAACTTGCCAGGAGGACCTTTCTGTTCAAGGAAGAGAAACCAGCAGACACTAAGCGCACGTCACATGACGGGACCTCTGTTGGTTGATTTTTATGTGTTCTTTCTTTAATTCTCACACGACTTTGAGGTAAGACACATGATCTCTGATTTACAGAACGGAACACTGAGACACAGAGAGATGAAGTGAATTGCTTGCTAACGATGCCTTAGGAAGTGCTGGAACCTGCATTTGATTGAGCCCAAGTCTCTCTAATCCTATCACCTGTCTTCTTTCTGCTCTACCTGGGGACACTCACACAGTAGTTAATGCTAACACTGCCACAAAGCCTTCATCAACTAGTCCCTGACTTCTCCTCTTCCCCACAGAGGCTGTGATTCCTCCAGCCAGGACCAAGCTCTGGGCGAGTCCTCATTAGCTCGTTTTGATCTCTGAGTACTCGGTGGTGCTGGTGGCCTCCTGGTCCAAAGGCTCCCAAGACTTCATCCCGTGAAAGCTGAGGGAGGCGTAATGGAGCTCCTGTTGCCCCCCTGAAGGCAGGGCTTCCTCTGCAGGGGACGACGTCCGGTCTGGGGGGCCGTCTGGCCAGGGCTTTTGCCTGGAACCCTGAGTAAAGGGGAGAAAAGGGAGTCAGAGAAGGAGTAAGGCAGGCACTTTTCCCTCCAAGGGAAAGTCAGCTTGATGGGACATTTATTCATTCATTTATTCATTCATCTTCCTTTTTTTTTTTTTTTAAATTAATTAATTAATTTATTTATTTTTGGCTGTGTTGGGTCTTCGTTTCTGTGCGAGGGCTTTCTCTAGTTGCGGAGAGCGGGGGCCACTCTTCATTGCGGTGCGCGGGCCTCTCACTACTGCAACCTCTCTTGTTGCGGAGCACAGGCTCCAGATGCGCAGGCTCAGTAGTTGTGGCACACGGGCTTAGTTGCTCCGCAGCATGTGGGATCTTCCCAGACCAGGGCTCGAACCCGTGTCCCCTGCATTGGCAGGCAGATTCTCAACCACTGCGCCACCAGGGAAGCCCCATTCATCTTCTTATTCCACACGTGTTTCCTATGAACTCAAATATTCACTCATTCATTTACAATTTTGTAATACTAAGACAGATTAGGCCATATCAAGGGCTTACGAATCGTATTTCACCTTCACAAAAAGCCCCAGTATGATTGATACTCTCATTATCCCCATTTTACAGGTAGGGAAACTGAGGTGGGGAGAGGTAAAGTAACTTGCCCAAGGTCACTCATATGGTAAATGGCAGAGCCAGGACTCAAACCCAGGTCTGCTGTGTTATTGACAGTGTCTCCCATGCCAAGTCCTGGGCGAGGGGCCAGATGGACTGTGTGAGAAAACAGACATGGACCCTGACCTCAGGCAGCTTACAGTCTGCTAGGAGCACTGGATTAGAGACAAGTAAACAAAGGAAATTTCTAACTTCGCGGTGTGTTGTGAGATAGCTTATGCAGAAACCAGAAAAGAGATGGCAATTCTGGCTTCCCTGGTGGTGCAGTGGTTAAGAATCCGCCTGCCGATGCAGGGGACACAGGTTCAAGCCCTGGTCCAGGAAGATCCCACGTGCCACGGAGCAACTAAGTCCGTGCGCCACAACTACTGAGTCTGCGCTCTAGAGCCTGCGAAACACAACTACTGAGCCCGTGTGCCGTAACTACTGAGCCTGCGTGCCACAACTACTGAAGCATGCATGCCTAGAGCCCGTGCTCCGCAACAAGAGAAGCCACCGCAACGAGAAGCCCACACACCACAACGAAGAGTAGCCCCCACTCTCCGCAACTAGAGAAAGCCCGCACGCAGCAACGAAGACCCAACACAGCCAAAAATAAATAAATAAATAATTTTTTAAAAGAGATGGCAATTCTGGATCCTGGGCCTGGGCTCCATAAAACAAAAACGAAAATAAAGCAGGACCCAAGTCTCCCAGCAAAGATGGTACCCAGACACTGGTAAGCCATTCCCTTTTCTCTCTCAAGTCTGCCCACACCCCTACATCATCATGCTATAGAAGAGTGTGTTGAAAGCAACATTAGCCTTCAAAAGTAGCTCAGAAAGAAAAAAAAAACGAGTTCCAGGTTAGGAACAAATGGTTTTATGACCTCAGGAAAAAAATAGAATATCCAGACAGAGCTGCCCATATCAGACATGAGCAAGGTAAAATGAAATGGCAAAGCAGCTAGGTGTATTGACGCTACTGCAGCCAAAGAGGGAGAAATAAGGATGTGCGTCCATTAATAATAGCCTTACCATATATTAAGAAGGGATTAAATTGATCATCATAAGGCAACATGCAGCTCAGATTAATAAACAGGAGAAAGTGATATGTGCATTCTTTCATTCAATACCTCTTTGCCGAGTGCTGGCTATGAGTTAGGTGCCGTTCTTGCAAATGAGGACATAAGAGGAACTGAAACAGCCCCAAATACCTGCCTTCATGCAGTTCCTTATTAGAGTGGGGAATAGTAACATTAGGTAACAGTTGTAAGCAATTTCCCCATGACCTAGGCACATTTCTAAGCATTTCTCGTAACAACCCAATGAAACAGGTACCACCATATCCACGGTCTCGTTTCCAGAAGAGAAAATAAAGAAACAGAGAGGTTAACTAACTTGTCCAAGGTCACACAGCTTGGAAGTGGTTGGATCGAGGACTTGAACACAGGAAGTTGAACTCCAGGGCCTATGAAGCTCATCGCTTTACTATTCTGCCTACAGTATGAAAGTTACAGAAAGGTTGAGAGTAAAATAATGGGGAAAACAAAGCTCTCTGTCACGGTTCCTGTCAAGATAGTGAATTCACACATGCCACTGGCTCTATTCACCAAGATCCAACAATAGAAGAACTACAGATGGAACTCCAGGATGACAAAGTTTTATAAATCAATTAGTCGATTGCTTGATTAATCAGTTGATCACACCGAAGTCCCTTGGGGGAAGTAAAGGCTAATGTGAACAAATGGGGTCGGGGAGGTGATGTGCTGCAGCCCAGGGCTGGGGAATCTGCCTTGTTGATGAGAGGATGTTTCCCCTCAAATGTGCTTGAATTCTGCTCCTTTCTCTCTTCTACTCTTGCCTTGGGACAATCATTGCCTGCAGAATTCAGAGAGCGTGGACAGGGCAGTGATATGCAGGTGCCCAGAGGTAAGTGCTGGATAAGCACCGTAGTTTCCCTGGAGTGAAGAGAAGGAAAGCAGAGGTGGAGCCTCACTGGCCTTTGGGATTTTTGTCATCATTTTCTCCTTTCCAAACTCCAGAGTCTAGTGGATCAAAATCCCTGAAGAGTCCCTGCCCAAAGCGCCTTCTCTCTGAGGGTCAGAAGGCAAAGGGGTGACTTAAGCTGCTTTCTTGCGGGGACAGGAAGTGGGAATGATGGGCAGTGGTTTTGGTGCCTGGGGGAGCTCCACCCTGGGGCTGGTCCCCGTTGCTCCTTTGAGCTGACACAGACTATCATCTGCCCTTCACCTTCACCCAATCAATACTCCAGACAGAGTAACTAACATCTCCAGGGGAATATGCCCTCCCAGCTCACAGGACTGGACACCTGTGGAGTGTAAATGTCCCGGAAGGAAAACAAACCAACGGAACCTGGGAACTTCCTGTACCTCCAAAGCACAAGCATTAGAACACTTTGATCAAGGGTTTAAACTAAGCACGCTAAATGCACTAAGAGAAGTGAGTGATGATATTACCATCATGAAAGTGAGAATAAGAAATTCGGTACATCAGTCAATAACTCTGCAATATCTTTGTATGGTGACATATTGTAACTAGACATACAGAAATACTGAATCACTATGTTGTGTAACAGGAACTAACATAGTGTTGTCGGTCAATTATACTTCAAAAATGAACAAACAAGCAAACTCATAGAAAAAGAGACCAGATTTGTGGTGATCAGAGGTGGGAGACTGGGGGAGGGGGAATTGGATGACAGCGGTCAAAAGGTACAAACTTCCAGTTATAAGATAAATAAGTACTAGAAATGTAATGTACAACAGGATGATTATAATTGACACTGCTCTATGTTATATATGAAAGTTATTAAGTGAGTAAATCCTGAGTTCTCATCACAAGGAAAAATTTTTTCTATTTCTTTAATTTTGTATCTATATGAGATGATGGATGTCTGCTAAACGTACTGTGCTAATCATTTCATGATGTATGTGAGTCAAATCATTATTCTGTACACCTTAAACTTATACAGTGCTGTATGTCAAATATATCTCAAAACTGTGAGGAAAAAAAGGAAATTATATACATCAGAAATTATGTACATAAAATGTAAAACAAGAAGTCATGTAATCACGTAAATTATGTGAGAAGGAAATGTGTATGCAGTTCTGTAAAAAGTGGAAATATTATGTCTGAAAAATAGAATAGGAAGAACCCAATGGCGGAATGAAGAATAGAATGAATACAATTGAAGGCACGTCAGTGAGCTGGAAGGGCCTTTGACGTCTCCCCTAGAAGGAAGTAGGGAAGGATGAAGAACACAACATATGAAAAGAATAGTTGGGACTTCCCTGGTGGTCCAGTAGGTAAGACTCCGTGCTCCCAATTAAGGGGGCCAGGGTTCAATCCCTCTTCGGGGAACTAGATCCCGCATGCGTGCTGCAACTAGAACCTGGCACGGCCAAAATAAATATTTTTTAAAAAAAAGAAAAGAAAAGTTACAATAGATAGAGGACAGAAATAGAAAATCTCAACTCAGATTATAATAGTCCCCAAATGATATGCTTTTTTTTTTTTTTTTGGCCACGCCACATGGCATGTGGGATCTTAGTTCCCCAACCAGGGATCCAACCCTCCGCCCCTGCATTGGAAACATGGAGTCTTAACCACTGGACCGCCAGGGAAATCCCAACAGTCCCCAAATGAGGTAAAAAGGAAATTAAAAGAAGAAGAAATAGTTGGACAAAAATAGTGGAGATAAAATTGCCAGAATTAAAAAATGAACCACTTCAGTTCAAAGGACCCCCAAAACACAAGAAAACAGACAAGGAAAAGCCCACATCCAAACAGAGTATTCTTAAGAATATCAAAACCAAGGAGAAACGTATAAACCTTTCCAGGGAGAATGAGTGGATTACCTACCAATGTGCGAGACCTAAGATTTCTAACAGCGATACTGGGTACAAGAAACAATGAATAAAGTGTTCAAAGCATTGAAGCGAAATCACCTTGATCCTGGAATTAATATCCTGCCAAATGAAATTCAACTGTAGGGGCATAAAAATATTTTCAGACACAAGTCTTAATACAGGAAAACCCAAATGAGAACACGTTGGGAGGAAGAATTCAAATAAAAAGAATTCAAATAAAAATAACAAAACTAAGAAACAAAAAAAAAAAAACAAAAAACTAAGAAACCACACGCAAGAAATATAGGATACAAAGGTGCTCAAATACCTCAGGAAAATGTGTACCTGTATATATATTTTTTAAAAGACCAGAGAATGGAAAAATGTTAAGTGTGTTCATAATTACCCAGAATGAAAACTGGAGATCTAGAAAAAGAACCAACATTACAGTAGAAGGTGGACAGAGGGGAAACCAATAGATACAAAAGCACTCGAGTTCTTTTTGTTAGGTGTAAGACAGAGATATTAAATTTTTAAATAAGACAGGAGAAAATGAAATATTGAAAAAAAATGGAACCAAACAGAAGAAAGAGGTAAAATAGTACAAAGAAATCCACATGTATCAATAACCACAATAAATACAAATAGAGTGAACTCAACAGAGGATGTCAAATTGGATTTTTTAAAACCTGGTTATATACTATTTAAAAGAATCACTGCCAAAGCATAAATAAAATGTTGGAGGGGGGCGGGGAGAGGAAAGGATGGAGAAATCCTTTCAAACTGACCAATGACAAATTGGTGTATCTGTTTTAAGATCTAACCAAATAGACTTTAAAACAAAAAGTATCAGTAGGCACAAAGACGATCACTACATGTGATTAAGTGTGATAAAATGTTCAATTCACTAAGATACAATACTTCTAAAATATACAGTTTTAATTTAAAAATACATCAATTATAAGAAATATATTTGATAGAACTCCAGGGAAAAATTGACAAGTAAACTATCATAATGTAAGATTTCAAATATTGATAGGTCAGGAAGACCTATTAGGAAAGATATGGATTTGGATTTGAACAATACAGTTAACACACTGGCCTACTCATCTTACCTGGAACTTATGAAATAGGAAATATATTTTTTTCTGAAGCATATAGGAAATATTTACAAACATTCATCACATACCAGGCCACAGATCAAGTCTCAACAAATTTAAAAAATAGGTATCATAAAAACCATGCACTCTGAGAAAAAACTCAATTTAGTTAGAATTTAAGGATGGAAAGATGTTTTAAAATCCCCATACATTTGGAATTTTTTTTAAATCCCCAATAATTTAAGATTCCAGAAAGAAATCACAATAGGGTTTTAGCACTATTTAGAACTGAATGATCTTAAAATAACACATTTCAAAATGTGTGGAATGAAATTAAAGTCATATTCTGAGAGAAATTTATCCAAAAATACTTTTATAATGAAAGAAGTGTGCTACATATTAATAAGCTAAGTATCCAGCTTAAAAACATAGTGAAAGAACATTGGAATAAACCAAAGCAAGTCAAAGGGAGCTGCTAAGGAAATAAGAATAAAAATAAATAAAATGGAAAACAAAGATACAGTGAGAAATCAACAATCCCCAAAGCTGTTTTTTTAAAACTAATAATAAAAAATAGGCAAACGATTACCAAGAATTGTCTAGGAAAAAAAAAAAGAGGGACTTCCCTGGCAGTCCAGTGGTTAAGACTCTGTGCTCCCAAAGTAGGGGCTGCAGATTTGATCCCTGGTTGGGGAACTAAGATCCCCCAGGCCGCACCAAGCGGCCAAAAAAAAAAAAAAGTCACAAAAAACTGATGTCAGGAATGTAAAAGGGGAAGTAATCCTAATTAAACAGTATGCAATTAAGAGACTACTACCCATAACCTTTTGTCAAAAAATTATAAAACTTAGATTAAATGAACAAATTTTTAGGGAAAGAAAAGCTCACTAACGGACACATAAAATGACTGAATTAGGAAAACTGCACATAAAGACAAGAGGAGGCGCAGGTGGTAATACGAGCGACACATTAATCATTCAAGAAACGGGTCATTTCAGTTTTATACACTCTCAGATAATAGAAAAAATGGGAATATTCTCCAGTTCCTCACTATTATCTTGATACTCAAACAAGCAAACAACACGGAGAGAAAGGAATACAAGAGGTCCATTTTACTCTTGCATATATGTGCAAAAGTGCTCAACAAAAGATTAGCAAACAATCTACTAGGGTGTAAAAAAAACAAAAAAAACAAACAAAAAAACCCACACACACACTGAACAATTTGGTCTTTTCTCAGGAATGTTAGAGTAGTTTCATGTTACAAAAATCTTTAACTGTTTTATTCACCATTGGTAACAGATTGGGGGAAAATCATATTACTAGATGTATCTGAAAAGTTCAACTGAGATGTATGATAAAAACTTAAAGTTATTTAGTGATAGAAAAGAACTTCCTTACCCTGATGAAGTTTAGGTTATCTACACTAAAAAACAAAACAAAAACCTACAGCAAAAACCAACTTAAATGGATTGGTTAAACTTAAATGGAATAGTGGGTGCCTTTCCTTCAAAGCCAGGAGTAATATAGGATACCCATGATCACCACTTCTATTCGGGTTTGGAATCTTAGCCAGGATATTAAGACAAGAAAAAAGAAGGAAATGCTTAGTTAGGATCAAAGGGAAGAAATAAGCTGTTATTATTTTGCAGATAATATGATCATTGAATTTGAAATCCTCAAAGATTCTGAGTGGCACCCAAGACCAACCTGTAATATTTTTTAGATTGCAAAAATCCATTAAAAATACTTCTATGTTGGGACTTCCCTGGCAGTCCAGTGGTTAAGACTCTGCCCTCCCACTGCAGGGGGCACGGGTTCGATCCCTGATCAGGGAACTAAGATCCTGCATGTCATGCCACACGATGTGGCCAAAAAAAAAAAAAAAAAGTCTATATACAAATTATTAGAACTAACAGGAGAGCTTAGCAAATTGGAAGAATATAAAATCAACCAAATAGGTCATTACATTTCACTCACTGCTGCACCTACTGAGAGAATAAAGATAATTCTCGGCACACAGACAGATGACACCCCAGTAGAGGTAGGTGTCACTGTGAAGAGATACACATTGATAGTGAAAGCCAGGGAGGAGCAGGAAATACTGAGGAGCTCAGTCTGGCCACCGAGTGGACATGCCCAGGGCTCCCACTGCAGGAGAAGACGCCCACATCACTCACCCAGGCGATGGTACCCATGACGGGGTCTTCACCATCCACGCCCTCTGGTCTCCTGGCTGCCTGCTTTCTGCGGGCTTTCACTCTAAGAGAAGAAAACAATGTAAGAGAAGAGAAGAAACTGCAGCCAGGATGGCTCGGGCAAAGGTAAGCAGGCCTGTCCCCACTCCCTGGTAAGACAACTGAGGCATCCAGACCCTGGAACCGGACTCGGAGGCCTTCCTGACGTGCAGGTGAGTGCTTCAACCTCTTGGATGACCAGGACCTTGGCCAAGACTGAATTTCCATCACTAAACACCCCACTTACACATGAAAACTTGCACATGAATGTTATTATTATTGGCAAATGATAGCCAAAAAGTGGAAACAACCCAAATGTCCATCAGTGGATGAACGGATGAGTAGAAATGTGGTCCATTCATACAAGGGAACATTATTTGGAAATAAAAAGGAACGAAGTACTGACACATGCCACAACATGCGCGAACCTTGAAAACATCACGCTAAGCGAAAGAAGTCAGTCACAAGGGACCACGTATTTTATGATTCCACGTATATGAAATGTCCAGAATAGAGGGACTGAAAACAGATTAGTGGTTGTCTAGGGCAGGGGACGGATCGGATGGGATGACAAGGGGTGTGGGTTTCCTTTTGGTTTCATTTCATGGGCTAATGAAAAAGTTCTATCAAAATCACGGTGATGGACACACAACTCTGAATAGACTAAAAGCCAGTGAATCGTACACCTTAAGTGTATGGGAATTCTATCTCACGAAGGCTGTTACCCATTCCCCACCCCCTGCAAAAAAAAAAAGACCCCCTCTGGATCTAGTCTACTCAGCTCTGCCTTTCTGGGATTAAGTGACCTTTCTCTGGACTGCCTACCACACACCTCCCTGTATGCCTCCCCAAGAACACAGGCTTACATGCAAAAGAAGATAAGGCACAAGCACAGTGACAGCAGGACCATGGCACCAGCACCTGCAAGGGCCCCACCAAGCACTCCGGTCAGGGATGCCGGTTTCCCTGCAGAAGAGAGGGCTGTGAGATGGGCTCACTTCCGGGAGTCAGTCTCTTGCCTTCCCACCTCCTTGCGGAACTTGCTGGAGAAGCCCTTCAGGTCTGAGATGGAGAAGCCTGCCCGAGCAACCGCCTTCCGTCCAGGCCCCAGCCCCGCTCCCACCAGGCATCGTCTTCTAGGACCTTAACTCCTTTCCCCCTAAGCCTCTGCCCCCAACAGGCCCCCTGACCTGGCAGCAGCAGGACAGTGGCGCTCTGGGCCCCGTGGACGTTCTGGGCCTCGCAGCTGAGTCTGAGGCCAGAGCTGAGCCCCTCGCTGAGGCTCAGGGAGCTGTTGGCCCAGGGCCCAGCCGAGCTGGACGTGACCTTGAAGGAGGCGTTGCTGAAATTCCCCTCCAGCAGCCCCTCCCCCAGCCGCCAGCGCAGGGAGGGGACCGGCTGGGCTCGGGAGGAGCAGCTGCAATGCAGACCCTCATCCTCCGGGGAGCAGGAGGGTCCCAGCAGCTGCGGGGGGTCTGTACAGAGGGAGGAGAAGGGTCAGCGGTGCCTCTCCCCTCACCTGGGCCCAAGTGTCCTGCCCCCAGGGGTCCCCGCACTCACAGACCACGGAGAGGCTCACAGAGGTATTTTGAGAGCCCAGAGGGTTCTGAGCTCGGCAGGTGAATTCTCCTTCTGCAGCGCCTAAGCCTGGCAGCTCCAGGATCTTGGTGCTGGAGATGCGGGTGGCGTTCAGGGCTCGGGACGCCCGGAACCAGCCCAGCCGTGCGGGGGGGTTGCTGTCAGCCACACACAGCAGCCGCAGCGCCGGGCTCTCCGAGATGAGAAGGGCCGAGGCCCTGTTCTGCAGAGCCTTGAGGGCTTTGGGGGAAAGTGCAGCGAGAGCTCGCGGACGCCGAGGTCCCATCCCTCCCGCCCTCCCAGCATCTAGTTGGCCTCTCCTTCTCCTCCCCTGGCCCGCTAGCTTGCTTCGGTGTGGCTTCCCAGGCTGGACCCTCACACCCGAAGGAGCTTGACCCAACGTGTCCGGGCCTCGTATCTTCAGGGGAGGCTCAGTGTCTCAGTGGGACGTGCCCGGGCTGCTTGGTGGAAAGAGCACAGAGAGCCTCAAGCCTTGGGAAGCTGAGGCAGTGAAGGCACCAGGAAATGGGCCTCAGGAGGCTTCTGTGGAGGAAAGCCACAGAGCAGAACCGTGGTGAAGCGACATGGGCTTTGACCAGAGCGCGTGAGTGCGTATGTGTGTGGTGTGTATGTGTGTGTGGCCTGTGTGTGCATGTCCATGCGTGTGTAGGTGCATGTGTGTGTGTGTGTGTATTGCATGTGCATGTGTGTATGTGCATTTCTGTATGTGTCTGTACGTGTAGAGATGTGGATTGGATGTGTGTATGTGCATGTATATATGTATGTGTGTGCATGTATATATGTATGTGTGTGCATGTATATATGTATGTGCGTGCATGTGTATATGTGAATTGAACCTGTGTGTAGACTAGTGCCTGGGAGGTGGGGGAGGGAGGGTGGTGATTTTTATCCTTGCTCTTCCCATACGTGATGGCATTCAAGCCCTAATCCCACCCTCTCTGCTTGGAGGTGGTCCCAGGAGCTGGACCCAGCCCTGGAGAAGAGCGGTCCTTTCCTACCTGTGACATTTCTGAAGCACAGGTTGACGCTGAGGTTCCACGGAGCATCTAGGATGGAAAGATATGGCCTTGCTTCGGAGGTGAGGAGTGGGATGGAAACTGACCCAGCACCCAAGGAAGGAGACCAGGGAGCGCGGATGGCTGCCCTTCACGGCCTCTCCCCACCTCGGCTCCCAGCGCTCAGATGCATAAAAGAGTGAGCTGGCCCTCGTTCCATCCCTGCCCTCTACACACACACACACACACACACACACACACACAGCCGACTGCCCTCAGGGACCCAGCCCCCCTCCAAACTCACAGGAGACATTGAGCCGGATGCTTCTCTCCATGGTCACTTGATCTCCTTGGAGTTCCACACGACAGGTGAGGTTGGTGCCATGGTCCTGGCGCCTCGGGGTGAAGGTCAGCACCGAGGAGTGGAGGGTCTCTGGGTCCACGGCGTCAAGGGCATCCCCCGCCCAGGAGAATGAGAAAGCTCTTCCCCCATCACAGACGAGAGACAGGCGGCAGGTCAGGTTTGTGGGGCGGCCGGACTGCAGAGCCTCCAGAAGGCGGATGTCAGGTTTCTCTGTTGGGGCTGAGGAGGACAGAGGGGGGTGCCTGGGCCCCAGGGGCGTGGGGGCCCAGAGCGTGACCCTGAGAGGGACCGGTGCCTCAGAGCCACAGCTCACCCCAGGTCCTGTGTCTCTTCTGAACCCCTAAACCCCGAGACCTGGAGCAGGCAGTGGTCCTGTGTCCTGTTCCTGTTCTAATACGGGAGTCTCCACGTCCCAGGGTCCTCTCCTGGGCCCCTGCCATACCTGTCACCTGCAAATTCAGCTTCTTATCTCTGTAACTGTATTTCACATCGTCTGCCTCCACTCGGAAGAAGTAAACTCCTGTGTCGCTCATCCTGGCATCTCTGATGTTCAGGGACCAGTTGTTTTTCCTGGGGTCCCCGAGGAGGTGGAATCGGCCCTGGGTCTCTGGCTTCACTTGTCTCCATGGGTTGTTTGTGGCCACAGGATTACTGCGGTGTATGTTGTCCCCTTCCCGGAACCAATAGATGAAGGGTTGGCCAGAGAAGGGCCACGACCTCCGAGGGTAGGAGAAGGAGAAGGGCACGTGGACGCCCAGGCACGCCTGCACCGTCACTGATTCCTGCACTCGGAGCTCGTACCCTTGGTCGTCCTGCAGGGACCCTGGGGGACACAGAGGCTCCGCTGCAGCTGCAGCCCCTCCCCCACCCTTGCCGCCCCTCCTCCCTCGGCCCACTCACCCCCCCACAGCAGGGGCAGCAACAGTAGGGGCACCATGTCCGCGTCCGCCAGCGCAGAGCCCGGGTCCAAGTGCCTCCGTCAGGGAAGGAGGCGCCGCGAATGTGGGGAGCGACCGAGGAAGCCCCAACCGGAAGCCAGTGGGTGACAGAGAGACAGCCTTGGCCCAGCACAGAAGGGGAACTTGGACGCCACAGGCCGTAGGGGTGAGGTGGGGACCGAGAAGTCACGCTGTCCCACCCTCTCCCCCCGCCCTACGCTGCAGGGGAAGATCCTGAGGCCCCCAGTGTCGGAGACGTTTCACCGCATGTGGCTCTGAAATGATCACCTTCCAAACGATGTTCACGTCCACAGTGGGATCGCCGAGGGGGCCAGTGCAAGCAGAAAAGAGAAATGGGGTCTAGCCCTGCTCATCCGGCGGGACCCACCCTGAGGCTGAGAAACACTGAACATTCTGGAAAAGAATATTGAAAATTTTCTCAAAACCATTCACGTTCGGGCAGGAAGGAAGTTTCCAGACCCAAACACAGTATGAGGTGGAACCCAGGAAGGAAAGCTGAGCATTAAAAGCTCCTTTACTCTGAAGGGTTTTCAAAACATGGCAAACGGGGGTGTTGGTCTTCATGGATCTAAGGGTCTTGTGGGATCAGCCGTGGAGCACAGGCCCACGAAAAACAGGGCGGGGAGGGGTGGGTAAAGGGAGACCCTTGCCCCATTCAGTGGGCACCCCGAAAGGCTAGACCACACAGAGAAGCATAATTCAGGACCCCTCACTCTGCACTGCCTTTTTAAAAAATCCCCAAGAAGGGCTCAAGCCACATGTGGAAATAACCTGTAAACTTACTGCTCTCTAGAGAAGACATTTCATAAAGGTTTCCCAAATTTGACAATGATGGTAAACATTTTAGACACTCCAGTAACAAGCTGTGGGATTGAAAGAAACTTTCTTTTACGTTTGTATAGAAATACATCTATTTTTTAGTTTCTTAAACTATAAAAATAAAAAGAAATTTCCATCAGTTGTGCCAGTGGAAATAATGTCTCTTCTTTCCATTCTCTCTATTTTAGATATAACATACTTATAATTAATAATATTATTAGTATCATATTAATATTTATTAATATACAAGATAATTCTCCTATAAAGAATCAGCCCAAAAGTGTGGGGAACAGGTGTTACACAGGTGTGACACACAGGTGTGCCTTACTATTAAGAAAAGTAGTCTGTAATTTTTCTGAATTGACTTATCTTTTGGTTTGGAGCATTTTAGCTTTTATGATTGATGAAATATGTTTTCTTATTTGAAAAGAAACTAAGATGTGTGCCTACGATATGTGACCTTTAAGAAATATGTATATTTGGTCTTCACCCACAGTTCCTGACTCACAGCTCCTAGAACACCTGGAATTTTCTGATCCCATAGGACATATGGGAGCATCTTTTGCTATAAGATTTGGTCTTTGTTCTCAGTTCCTAAAAGCACTTTAGGGCCAAACAGGTGACATGGGTGTCCCATTTTGTACTTGGGTGCCACGTTTGTATTGTATTCAGTGACTTTTTTTGTTCTGAGGAGGGATCTCAACATTTGTATAAATGTCAGGCTCCACAGACTGGCCCTGCTGCTGGATCCCGGTGAACAAGAGGTGATGAGCTCTCTCCCCTCGGTCCTCACCTGTTGCAGGGGACATTGCTGAACACAACAATGAGGGCCGGGTTTCACAGGCTTGTGCTGCACAAATTCACAGCAGGTGGTGGTCTAGCAAATCTCAAGCTGGGATTATCGAACAACAAGAAACAACAAGTGTTGGTGAGGATGTGGAATAACGGGAATCCTTGTACACTGTTGGTGGGAATGTGAATTGGTGCAGCCACTGTGGAGAACAGTATGAAGGTTCCTCAAAACTAAAAATAGAACCATCAAGCACTTCCGTTTTTGAGTACTTATCTTTAAAAACATGGAAACAACAATTTGAAAAGATATATGCACCCCCATGTTCATGGAAGCATTATTTACAATAGCTAAGACATGGAAAGAACTTACATGTCCATCGGTGGGTGAATGAATAAAGAAAATGTGCTATGTGTACACCATGGAGTATTCTTCAGCTATAAAAGAGAAGGAAATCCTGCTTTTGCAACACATGGGTGGGACATGAGGGCATTATGCTAAGTGAAATAAGTTAGACAGAGAAAGACAAATACCATATCATCTCATGTACATGTGGAATCTTAAAAAAAATCAAAAATCAAATAAACTCATGGATACAGAGAACTGATTTGTGGTTCCCAGAGGTGGAGAGTTGGGTCATGGGCAAAATGGGCAAAAGTGGTCGAAAGGTACAAACTTCCGGTATAAAATAAATCAATCATGGGGATGTAATGTACATCATGGTGACTAGACTTAATAATACTATTAACTATAATAGTATAGTTAAGAATACTGTACTGTATATTTGAAAGTTGCTAAAAGACTAGATCTTAAAAATTCTCATCACAAGAAAAAGTTTTTAGCTATATGTAGTGATGAATGCTAACTAGGTAGATTTGGTGATCATTTTGCAATATATACATGTATCAAATCATTGTGTTGTACACCTGAAACTAACATAATGTTATATCTATACCTCAAAGAAAAAAAAATATATAAAAGAGTTTTAAATCGCAAGTTGGGTCCTTAGATTAGAGTGGTCCAAGGCTACCAGGCAGTGTTCCCTAGTTGAAAGGCTCCACTGGCCTTTAAACACCTGCTTAATGAATTACTTATGTTAAATCCCCTCTGCCGAAATACATAGTGTGGCTTTTGTGTTCACTATTGGCCCTGGACTGATAAACTCTCAAGAGATGAAAAAAAAAAAATGGGGTGATTTCAAATGCCCTTATGATAAAACTCACAGTCAACTGGAAGTAAAAGAGAAGTTCTCTAAAAAGATAAAGGGTGTCTTCAGAAACATCATAGTTAATGCAGCAGCATAGGTTCTACCCTAGGAAGGCAATAAATATAGGTAAAAGGTATAACAATTGAAAGGAAAAATAAACCAAAGAGGTTTCTCTTCATAAAGGTTTATGTATACAGAAAAATCCAGAAGTATATACACACACATTTGGGGGCTTAATAAGAGAGCAGAGGGCTTCCCTGGTGGCGCAGTGCTTAAGAATCCACCTGCCAATGCAGGGGACACGGGTTCGAGCCCTGGTCTGGGAAGATCCCACACGCCACGGAGCTACTAATCCCATGCGCCACAGCTACTGAGCCTGCGCTCTAGAGCCTGCGAGCCACAACTACTGAGCCTGTGCGCCTAGAGCCCGTGCTCTGCAACAAGAGAAGCCACCGCAATGAGAAGCCCGCGCACCGCAATGAAGAGTAGCCCCTGCTCGCTGCAACTAGAGAAAGCCCGCGCGCAGCAACAAAGACCCAATGCAGCCAAAAATAAAATAATAAATAAATACATTTTAAAAAAATAAATAAATGAGAGCACAATTACAAGACACAAATTGCAAATTTTAAAAATCAGTTGCATTCCATATCACAGTAATAAATAACTGGGATTTTATGTGACAGGCCATTGACAATAGCATCAAAAATCAGGATATACCTGACATTTAGAAAGGAATATAACAAAAGTATAATGTGCATGACCTCAGCGGAGGAAATTATAAATCGGTCTTGAAGGACATTAAAGACGGAAATAAATGCAAAAATATGCCACATTATAGGTGTGGAACAACAGAGTATAAATATGCATTCTACCCAACTTCATCTGAGGAATGAAAACAATACGTCACCCAAACCCCAAGGGGATTTTTTGTGGAATTCGATAACTCCATTGTAAAATTTATAATGAAGTAGACATTTCAAGGATAGCCAAGGTTACCAAGAAGAAGAACAATGTGTGAGGCACGGCTCTGCAAGATATCAATAAGTAGTACAACGTCCTAGAAGATAACTTATGTATAGAAAGAGGGATAGGCCGGTAGACCGATGGAACAGGAGAGGGAAGCTGGAAATAAACCTCAACCACAGGAAGCATCCTGTGTGACAGAGAAGGTGATACAAAGAAGTGACAAAGAGATAGCCTTTTCACCAACTTTGTGGGCAATAAGGGATCTGAAACAATCAAATGAAATTGCACCGCTAGCTCATACCAGGCACAAAATCAAGTGAAGATGCTCTGAAGACGTATTGTTTTGGAAAGACAAAACAATAGAGCTGTTAGAAGACAATCTAGCAGGAGGTGTCCATGAACTGGTGGTAGGGAAAGATTGCTGAACAAGACAGAAATAGCACCATCTATAAAAGAGAGACATTGAAAACTCGAACTGGATTAAAATGAAGAACTGTTCATAAAAGACACCACAAGAAGTGCCGAACCATCAGCCGTCAGGTGGGAGCAGGTACTTACAACACATATAACCATCAAAGTGTCAGTATCCAGGATATAAGAATTTCTATGAATACATAAGGAAAAGGAAATATAGAAAAATGGGTACAATTGAGCAGGGGCCTCAGAGAGGACAACATTCAACAAGGCCATCAATGAATGGAAAGCTGCTGCACCTCACTGCAATCAGGAAAGCGCACACATTAAGACAATAATAGGCTATTACTATACGTGCTCCAAGTTGGCACCTATTAAAGTACCTGCAAACACCAAGTATTAGGGAATGTGTGAAATATAAATTGGTCCAAGCATTTGAGAGGAAATCGGCATCATCCAAGTAACTGACGATGTGCTTGCATCAGGGCCCAGAAATTCCACTCCTTGGATGCATGTTCTAGAGCAGCCATGACCAATGGCAGCCAAACCCCACATGTGGCAATCGACTGCTTGAAAGATGGTTATAAGGATGGGTGCTGTAAGGGGCTACACGAAGTGCTGCTATAAGGGCTAAATACACACTGGAGTTCCAGACTTAGTACAAGGAAATGAATGTAAACTATTTTGGTATTCTGAGGCCAATTCCAATGTGTCTGTAATTTCACCCACACCACCAACAAGCAATTCTCAGACACCAGCAGGGTGCTCTAGAATTCAATTCAATCCAACTCAATTCCGACAGTGTCTACCTGTAAATAGCATCAGATCCCACAGGTTAAGAGTTCAGTCCTTAAAGACTGCCCCTCCCTCCCACCTTCAGATGCCAATTTCAACTCCAGGTTGTTACCTGTACTTCTGATCTGCTGGCTACAGATAGAGGTTCCCAAGACTCTCTCCTCAAGTTCAATAAATCTGCTAGAGCAGCTCACAGACTCAGAGAAACACTTCACTTCAGAGATTACTGGTTTATTATGAAGGAATACAACTTAGGAACAACTGAATGGAAGAGAGGTATAGGGCAAGGCATGGATCAGGGCACAGAGATTCCATGCCCTCTCCAGACCTGTCACTCTACCACCACCTCCACCTGTTCACCAACTTGGAGTTCTTTTGATCTTCCACACTTTTGTGTTTTTAAGGGAGGCTTCATTACATAAGCATGATTGATTGGATCATTGGCCATTGGTTATTGATCCAACCTTCAGCTCCTCTCCCCTTTCCGGAGGTTGGGTGGGGGGGCAGAAATGAGAGTTCCATCCCTTTAGTCACATGGTTGGATCCTTGGGCAACCAGTCCCCATCTTTAGCTATTTTCCAAAAGTTGCCTCATTAAAATGACAAAAGACACCTTTACTGCTCTCAGCCCTTAGGAAATGCCAAAGGTTTTATAAGTTCTGTGCCAAAACAGGGAAGAAGACTAAATATATGTTTCATGTTATGAATCGCAATATCACACTACCACATTGATAATTTCATAATGATTACAGATTGATGAAATAGAGTTTTTAATTTATTTTATGGACGTATAGTTGATTTAGAATGTTGTGTCAATTTCTGTTGTACAGCAAAGTGATTCAGTTATACATATATATGTTCTTTTTCATATTCTTCTCCATTATGGTTGATCACAGGATATTGTATATAGTCCCCTGAGCTATACAGTAGAACTTGTTATTTATCCATTCTATATATGATAGTTTGCATCTGCTAATCCGAAACTCCCAATCCATCCCTCCCCTTCTCCCCTTCCCCCTTGGCAACCACAAGTCTGTTCTCTATGAGGCAATAGAGTTTTGATATATTCGTTAAAAAAATATATTACAAAAATTAACTTCACCTTTAAAACTTTTTCTTAATATGGCATTTAGAAAACTTTAAATAACACATATGGCTCCTAGATAGAGCTAACATTATGTTTATCAGATAGTGACCATAGAAAAAATATTTCCCATGTTCACCAGGATATATAGTCAGGAATCCTCTGGCCTTCGTACCACGGACAGTAGAAGCAGCTCTCAAGATTTTAATTTCAGATGTTGCCTGGGGACAGCCTCATTCCACTCACCCCACATACTCTGTCCTGGATGTTGGGAGTCAGAAACAATTGGGGTGGATAAGATGGGAAGAAACTGCAGCCGGAAGCCACAAGGTAGAGACAGAAATGCAGAAGAGGAAATTTCCCCATAACCTGGGCAAGGAAAGCTGGCCCCTGAGGCTAGGGAAGAGGCCAAGCTGGCCCACCTCAGGGGCACAATGCCCACCCTAATAGAAGTAAAATAGGGCTTCCCTGGTGGCGCAGTGGTAGAGAATCTGCCTGCCAATGCAGGGGACACGGGTTCGAGCCCTGGTCTGGGAAGATCCCACATGCCGCGGAGCAACTGGGCCCGTGAGCCACAATTGCTGAGTCTGCGCGTCTGGAGCCTGTGCTCCGCAACAGGAGAGGCCGCGATAGTGAGAGGCCCACGCACCGCGATGAAGAGTGGCCCCCGCTTGCCACAACTAGAGAAAGCCCTCGCACAGAAACGAAGACACAACACAGCCATAAATAAATAAATAAAATTAAAAAAAAAAAAAGTAAAATAACCCAAACGATTGAGTTGGGGAAATGAAACAACTATTTTTACATTCGAGGAGAGTTACAGACTTCGTATCAGTGAAAGGAGTGTGTATATCATACATATACTTAAAAAAACAAATTAATAGTTATATTTTTATTGAGGTGGTATTCACATGACATGAAAATACTAATGATAATTTTGGATGTATCCACTTTTGGAGGATGAGATGAAGAGGAAACTAAAATGACAGTGGATGAGAAAGTAACTTGAACGCAGAGGCTCCCTCTTGTGGAGGAGAGAGGAAGCACAGTTGAAAGTTCATTGTCATTCCATGACAATGGAATGAGGATTTGGGAGATGCCTCTTGGCGCCAGCAGCATGGGCACCAGACACACACATCCAGGAAAAGACTTTCTATGTTGAGAATGAATGGTGAGTTTTTGCAACATGATACCTAGTATCCTATTGAAACTGTTTCCTGTCATGAAGGACTATTTTCTCCTGCTGCCCCCAACACTTACACAAAATACACTTGTATTTAGTGCTCTGGAAATGCAAGAAGATATCTATCAGAAAGAAAACTTTAAAAAACATTCCCATGTACAACTGCATCGCAAAGAATGAAATACCCAGGAATAACTTTCACCAAGGAGGAGACAGATCTGTACTCTGAAAACTATAAGACATTGATGAATGAAATTGAAGAAGACACAATGAAGTCAAAGATATACCATGCTCATAGATTGGAAGAATCAATACTGTTAAAGTATCAATTATACCCAAAGCAATCTACAGATTCAATGCCATCCCTATCCAAATACCCATGGCATCTTGCACAGGGCTAGAACAAGTAATCCTCAAATCTGTATGAAGCCACCAAAGACCCCAAATAGCCAAAACAACCTTGAGAAAGAAGAACAAAGCTGGAGGTGTCACATTCCCTTGTTTCAAACTGTACTATAAAGCCACAGTAATTGAATATAGTCAATAATACTGTCATCATTTTTTTACGGTGACACATGGTTACTAGACCTATCAGGGTGATCATTTTGTAACGTATTTGGTGGCAGATCACTCTGTTCTACACCTGAAACAAACATAAATTTATGTCATCTATACTTTAATTTTAAAAAGATATTGAGATATACAAAGATTTCATAATTGGACAGCAAGAGCACTACATCTAAATGGAAAGATTGACAAGAGGATGTCATAAAAAATTTTAGACTCCTGCCCAGCAAAGAAGAAAGAGAGAAGGAGAGAAAGACAGTCACAAGTTAAAGACTCACAATTTAAAGGGATAAATTAGGAGTTTGGGGATTATATATACAAACTACTATACATAAAATAGATAACCAACAAGGAACTACTGCATAGCACAGGGAACTATATACTCAATATCTTGTAATAACCTACAATGGAAAAGATTCTGAAAAGAATATATGTATATATGTATGTATGTATAGCTGAATCACTTTGTTATACACGTGAAACTAACAGAACATAAGTCAACTATGCTCCAATTTTTAAAAAAGATTCACATCCAGAATAAAGAACTCACAATCAATAAGAAAAAGATTGCCCAATTTTTATTTTTAAATGGGCAAGAAGCAAAACAGGAATTTCACAAAAGAACACATTCAAATGACTCAACATCATCACACATAAGGGAAATAAATTAAAAAGGCAATGAGGGACTTCCCTGGTGGTCCAGTGGAATAGAATCTGTCCTGCAATGCAGGGCAAGTGGGCTCAATCGGGGAACTAAGATCCCATGTGCCGCAGGGCAACTAAGCCCAAGCGCCACAACTACTGAGCTCGCGCGCCTCAACTACAGAAGAGAAAACCCGCACTCTACAACTAGAGAGAAGACCACGCACCCCAGTGAAGAGCCCACGTGATGCAACAAAAAAGCCCGCATGCCACAGCGATGATCCCGCATGCTGCAACTAAGACCCGACACAGGCAAAAATAGAATTTTTTTAAAAAGATAATGAAATACTGCCACAAATGGATTGCAATGCTGAATATTGAGCAGGCAAACAAGTGCTGCTAAGGATGTAGACAGATCAGAACACTCATATATGATGGTGGGATGTAAATTCATTTGACTACTCAAGAGAACTCTTTGATGGTACCTTCTAGAACTAAATATATGCCGACCTTATGATGAAGCAGTCCCATACTCACCAGGAAAATGGTGCTAGTCCTCCTATTTTCATCACAATATTCATAACAAAGTTATTTTGAAAAAGCCAAAGTTTGGAAACAAATGCAATGTCATCATATTTTACAGTCGATACATAACTGGAGAAATAGTCACACGTAAAATACAATTTTAAAGACAAAAACTATAGCAAAACCAAAATGAATTATTGATACATGTAAAAACATGCATAATCTGAAAAACATAATACTGAGAGAAAGTACAAAGATTGGCACACGCATCCATCGGGACAGAAAAGGGAGAGCCAAACAATGAATAAATATTTCTTCTTCTTTTAATTTCCTTTTTATCTCATTTGGGGACTGTTGGGATTTCCCTGGCGGTCCAGTGGTTAAGACTCTGAGCTTCCACTGCAGGGGGCGTGGGTTCAATCCCTGGTTGGGGAACTAATATCCCATATGCCACATGGCCAAAAAAAAAAAAAAAAAAGAAGAAGCAGCCTTATTTGTAACAGATCACTCAAAAATAATGGTAGATGAAGAGATCATTTTGCTGAAAACTCTCACAGGAAAACTAAAAGGTAAGAATGATTTTTCTATTATTATGTTACTTAATAATACGTTCAAATAATGAAATGTTGTGATATTTTACACTAACTATTATGAGGTAAGCAACTTGAAACCAAGAAAGAAAATCTGTGTTCCTGATTCTACTGTGTGTGGATGTCCCCACTAATAGGGAAGTTTTGGAGACCAGAAACTCAGGTGTTAAGCAGGTAACTTCCGGGTCATGAGAGGAGAAGCCCTTTGCAGGGCTGGCGATGCAGAGAGAGGAGCCGGGTGGAGGAGAGGGCTGAAGGACGACCCACGGCACAAGCAGGGTAGCAGATGGGGAGTGGCGCTTCAGAAACAATGGGGCGGGCAGTGAGGGTGCGTCATCAATAACCATGTTTTATTTTCTGTATCTTATGACGTTTTGACATCTTAAAAAGCTTGCTGGCCTGAAAAGGACACCGCCTCGCAACTGTTAGAGACAGAAAAGGGCTGTTCCAGGACCTCACCTTTAAAATGCAAACCAATCAATCGCTACCCCATAATCCCCAACCACCCCTTTAGCTACCCCTCACTCGCCAAGCCACTATTTCCCTTACCCGAAGTCACTCACGAACAGGTAACAGACTACTACAGATCACCCCTGCCGCCCAAAGCCCACCAGAATTATTCAAATGAGCAGATCCTAAAGAAATTTCCCTACGCAGCCCTGCCTTTCCCGTGGAAACCCCAATAAAGGCTTCTCCGCACCTGCTCCTGCTTCTTGAGCAAAACCAGGTGCTTCCCCTTTGGTCCTGCCCGCGTGACGAGCCACCTACTCTTGGAAGATGTTAAGTAATAAAAGTCTCCTTTCAACGGTATTGACTCTTCATGTCATCACGCAAGTTAAAAGCTCGTGGTTGCAAATGAGGGTTTGAGTCGAGCGTTTCCGGGGAGAAGCCGACAGTGATGGCCCCACGGCTGTCTTCTGGGCTCCGCATCCTCACGTGAATCCCGTCTTGAGAAGGAGGGAGGCTCAGCCCTGCCCCCTCGTGGCCTCCACACCTGCAGGACCAACACTGTCTCAGGTCAGAGAGTCGGACAATTTAACTGTGGCTCCAGGCAGGATGGGCCAGCTCAGCCCCACCGGGAACTCCAGGGCCATTTACCCGACTTCCCTGGAGAGGAACGGGTCTGCTCACCTGGTGTAGTAGATCCAGGTGAGGCCATAGGTGAGGAGGAAGCCAGCCCCCATGAGGGCCCCTCTGATCAGGGTGAGGACCAGGGGCCAGGAGCCCTGCTGAGCCTCAGTCACGCGGCTGCAGCAAGACGGCCTTTCTGGGGAGGGCAGAGAGGGGTGAAGTTCTGCCCCCAGCCCCCAGCCCCTCCCACACTCCAAACACCTGCCCAGGCTGCCTACCCTGGCGCCTGTCCTGCAACTCATTCTGCACAGCAAGGCTGACGGAAACTTGCTGGGAGCCCAGAGGGTTCTGAGCTCGGCAGGTGAATTCTCCTTCTGCAGCGCCTAAGCCTGGCAGCTCCAGGATCTTGGTGCTGGAGATGCGGGTGGCGTTCAGGGCTCGGGACGCCCGGAACCAGCCCAGCCGTGCGGGGGGGTTGCTGTCAGCCACACACAGCAGCCGCAGCGCCGGGCTCTCCGAGATGAGAAGGGCCGAGGCCCTGTTCTGCAGAGCCTTGAGGGCTTTGGGGGAAAGTGCAGCGAGAGCTCGCGGACGCCGAGGTCCCATCCCTCCCGCCCTCCCAGCATCTAGTTGGCCTCTCCTTCTCCTCCCCTGGCCCGCTAGCTTGCTTCGGTGTGGCTTCCCAGGCTGGACCCTCACACCCGAAGGAGCTTGACCCAACGTGTCCGGGCCTCGTATCTTCAGGGGAGGCTCAGTGTCTCAGTGGGACGTGCCCGGGCTGCTCGGTGGAAAGAGCACAGAGAGCCTCAAGCCTTGGGAAGCTGAGGCAGTGAAGGCACCAGGAAATGGGCCTCAGGAGGCTTCTGTGGAGGAAAGCCACAGAGCAGAACCGTGGTGAAGCGACATGGGCTTTGACCAGAGCGCGTGAGTGCGTATGTGTGTGGTGTGTATGTGTGTGTGGCCTGTGTGTGCATGTCCATGCGTGTGTAGGTGCATGTGTGTGTGTGTGTGTATTGCACGTGCATGTGTGTATGTGCATTTCTGTATGTGTCTGTACGTGTAGAGATGTGGATTGGATGTGTGTATGTGCATGTATATATGTACGTGTGTGCATGTATATATGTACGTGTGTGCATGTATATATGTATGTGCGTGCATGTGTATATGTGTATTGAACCTGTGTGTGGACTAGTGCCTGGGAGGTGGGGGAGGGAGGGTGGTGATTTTTATCCTTGCTCTTCCCATACGTGATGGCATTCAAGCCCTAATCCCACCCTCTCTGCTTGGAGGTGGTCCCAGGAGCTGGACCCAGCCCTGGAGAAGAGCGGTCCTTTCCTACCTGTGACATTTCTGAAGCACAGGTTGACGCTGAGGTTCCACGGAGCATCTAGGATGAAAAGATATGGCCTTGCTTCGGAGGTGAGGAGTGGGATGGAAACTGACCCAGCACCCAAGGAAGGAGACCAGGGAGCGCGGATGGCTGCCCTTCACGGCCTCTCCCCACCTCGGCTCCCAGCGCTCAGATGCATAAAAGAGTGAGCTGGCCCTCGTTCCGTCCCTGCCCTCTACACACACACACACACACACACACACACACACAGCCGACTGCCCTCAGGGACCCAGCCCCCCTCCAAACTCACAGGAGACATTGAGCCGGATGCTTCTCTCCATGGTCACTTGATCTCCTTGGAGTTCCACACGACAGGTGAGGTTGGTGCCATGGTCCTGGCGCCTCGGGGTGAAGGTCAGCACCGAGGAGTGGAGGGTCTCTGGGTCCACGGCGTCAAGGGCATCCCCCGCCCAGGAGAATGAGAAAGCTCTTCCCCCATCACAGACGAGAGACAGGCGGCAGGTCAGGTTTGTGGGGCGGCCGGACTGCAGAGCCTCCAGAAGGCGGATGTCAGGTTTCTCTGTTGGGGCTGAGGAGGACAGAGGGGGGTGCCTGGGCCCCAGGGGCGTGGGGGCCCAGAGCGTGACCCTGAGAGGGACCGGTGCCTCAGAGCCACAGCTCACCCCAGGTCCTGTGTCTCTTCTGAACCCCTAAACCCCGAGACCTGGAGCAGGCAGTGGTCCTGTGTCCTGTTCCTGTTCTAATACGGGAGTCTCCACGTCCCAGGGTCCTCTCCTGGGCCCCTGCCATACCTGTCACCTGCAAATTCAGCTTCTTATCTCTGTAACTGTATTTCACATCGTCTGCCTCCACTCGGAAGAAGTAAACTCCTGTGTCGCTCATCCTGGCATCTCTGATGTTCAGGGACCAGTTGTTTTTCCTGGGGTCCCCGAGGAGGTGGAATCGGCCCTGGGTCTCTGGCTTCACTTGTCTCCATGGGTTGTTTGTGGCCACAGGATTACTGCGGTGTATGTTGTCCCCTTCCCGGAACCAATAGATGAAGGGTTGGCCAGAGAAGGGCCACGACCTCCGAGGGTAGGAGAAGGAGAAGGGCACGTGGACGCCCAGGCACGCCTGCACCGTCACTGATTCCTGCACTCGGAGCTCGTACCCTTGGTCGTCCTGCAGGGACCCTGGGGGACACAGAGGCTCCGCTGCAGCTGCAGCCCCTCCCCCACCCTTGCCGCCCCTCCTCCCTCGGCCCACTCACCCCCCCACAGCAGGGGCAGCAACAGCAGGGGCACCATGTCCGCGTCCGCCAGCGCAGAGCCCGGGTCCAAGTGCCTCCGTCAGGGAAGGAGGCGCCGCGAATGTGGGGAGCGACCGAGGAAGCCCCAACCGGAAGCCAGTGGGTGACAGAGAGACAGCCTTGGCCCAGCACAGAAGGGGAACTTGGACGCCACAGGCCGTAGGGGTGAGGTGGGGACCGAGAAGTCACGCTGTCCCACCCTCTCCCCCCGCCCTACGCTGCAGGGGAAGATCCTGAGGCCCCCAGTGTCGGAGACGTTTCACCGCATGTGGCTCTGAAATGATCACCTTCCAAACGATGTTCACGTCCACAGTGGGATCGCCGAGGGGGCCAGTGCAAGCAGAAAAGAGAAATGGGGTCTAGCCCTGCTCATCCGGCGGGACCCACCCTGAGGCTGAGAAACACTGAACATTCTGGAAAAGAATATTGAAAATTTTCTCAAAACCATTCACGTTCGGGCAGGAAGGAAGTTTCCAGACCCAAACACAGTATGAGGTGGAACCCAGGAAGGAAAGCTGAGCATTAAAAGCTCCTTTACTCTGAAGGGTTTTCAAAACATGGCAAACGGGGGTGTTGGTCTTCATGGATCTAAGGGTCTTGTGGGATCAGCCGTGGAGCACAGGCCCACGAAAAACAGGGCGGGGAGGGGTGGGTAAAGGGAGACCCTTGCCCCATTCAGTGGGCACCCCGAAAGGCTAGACCACACAGAGAAGCATAATTCAGGACCCCTCACTCTGCACTGCCTTTTTAAAAAATCCCCAAGAAGGGCTCAAGCCACATGTGGAAATAACCTGTAAACTTACTGCTCTCTAGAGAAGACATTTCATAAAGGTTTCCCAAATTTGACAATGATGGTAAACATTTTAGACACTCCAGTAACAAGCTGTGGGATTGAAAGAAACTTTCTTTTACGTTTGTATAGAAATACATCTATTTTTTAGTTTCTTAAACTATAAAAATAAAAAGAAATTTCCATCAGTTGTGCCAGTGGAAATAATGTCTCTTCTTTCCATTCTCTCTATTTTAGATATAACATACTTATAATTAATAATATTATTAGTATCATATTAATATTTATTAATATACAAGATAATTCTCCTATAAAGAATCAGCCCAAAAGTGTGGGGAACAGGTGTTACACAGGTGTGACACACAGGTGTGCCTTACTATTAAGAAAAGTAGTCTGTAATTTTTCTGAATTGACTTATCTTTTGGTTTGGAGCATTTTAGCTTTTATGATTGATGAAATATGTTTTCTTATTTGAAAAGAAACTAAGATGTGTGCCTACGATATGTGACCTTTAAGAAATATGTATATTTGGTCTTCACCCACAGTTCCTGACTCACAGCTCCTAGAACACCTGGAATTTTCTGATCCCATAGGACATATGGGAGCATCTTTTGCTATAAGATTTGGTCTTTGTTCTCAGTTCCTAAAAGCACTTTAGGGCCAAACAGGTGACATGGGTGTCCCATTTTGTACTTGGGTGCCACGTTTGTATTGTATTCAGTGACTTTTTTTGTTCTGAGGAGGGATCTCAACATTTGTATAAATGTCAGGCTCCACAGACTGGCCCTGCTGCTGGATCCCGGTGAACAAGAGGTGATGAGCTCTCTCCCCTCGGTCCTCACCTGTTGCAGGGGACATTGCTGAACACAACAATGAGGGCCGGGTTTCACAGGCTTGTGCTGCACAAATTCACAGCAGGTGGTGGTCTAGCAAATCTCAAGCTGGGATTATCGAACAACAAGAAACAACAAGTGTTGGTGAGGATGTGGAATAACGGGAATCCTTGTACACTGTTGGTGGGAATGTGAATTGGTGCAGCCACTGTGGAGAACAGTATGAAGGTTCCTCAAAACTAAAAATAGAACCATCAAGCACTTCCGTTTTTGAGTACTTATCTTTAAAAACATGGAAACAACAATTTGAAAAGATATATGCACCTCCATGTTCATGGAAGCATTATTTACAATAGCTAAGACATGGAAAGAACTTACATGTCCATCGGTGGGTGAATGAATAAAGAAAATGTGCTATGTGTACACCATGGAGTATTCTTCAGCTATAAAAGAGAAGGAAATCCTGCTTTTGCAACACATGGGTGGGACATGAGGGCATTATGCTAAGTGAAATAAGTTAGACAGAGAAAGACAAATACCATATCATCTCATGTACATGTGGAATCTTAAAAAAAATCAAAAATCAAATAAACTCATGGATACAGAGAACTGATTTGTGGTTCCCAGAGGTGGAGAGTTGGGTCATGGGCAAAATGGGCAAAAGTGGTCGAAAGGTACAAACTTCCGGTATAAAATAAATCAATCATGGGGATGTAATGTACATCATGGTGACTAGACTTAATAATACTATTAACTATAATAGTATAGTTAAGAATACTGTACTGTATATTTGAAAGTTGCTAAAAGACTAGATCTTAAAAATTCTCATCACAAGAAAAAGTTTTTAGCTATATGTAGTGATGAATGCTAACTAGGTAGATTTGGTGATCATTTTGCAATATATACATGTATCAAATCATTGTGTTGTACACCTGAAACTAACATAATGTTATATCTATACCTCAAAGAAAAAAAAATATATAAAAGAGTTTTAAATCGCAAGTTGGGTCCTTAGATTAGAGTGGTCCAAGGCTACCAGGCAGTGTTCCCTAGTTGAAAGGCTCCACTGGCCTTTAAACACCTGCTTAATGAATTACTTATGTTAAATCCCCTCTGCCGAAATACATAGTGTGGCTTTTGTGTTCACTATTGGCCCTGGACTGATAAACTCTCAAGAGATGAAAAAAAAAAATGGGGTGATTTCAAATGCCCTTATGATAAAACTCACAGTCAACTGGAAGTAAAAGAGAAGTTCTCTAAAAAGATAAAGGGTGTCTTCAGAAACATCATAGTTAATGCAGCAGCATAGGTTCTACCCTAGGAAGGCAATAAATATAGGTAAAAGGTATAACAATTGAAAGGAAAAATAAACCAAAGAGGTTTCTCTTCATAAAGGTTTATGTATACAGAAAAATCCAGAAGTATATACACACACATTTGGGGGCTTAATAAGAGAGCAGAGGGCTTCCCTGGTGGCGCAGTGCTTAAGAATCCACCTGCCAATGCAGGGGACACGGGTTCGAGCCCTGGTCTGGGAAGATCCCACACGCCACGGAGCTACTAATCCCATGCGCCACAGCTACTGAGCCTGCGCTCTAGAGCCTGCGAGCCACAACTACTGAGCCTGTGCGCCTAGAGCCCGTGCTCTGCAACAAGAGAAGCCACCGCAATGAGAAGCCCGCGCACCGCAATGAAGAGTAGCCCCTGCTCGCTGCAACTAGAGAAAGCCCGTGCGCAGCAACAAAGACCCAATGCAGCCAAAAATAAAATAATAAATAAATACATTTTAAAAAAATAAATAAATGAGAGCACAATTACAAGACAGAAATTGCAAATTTTAAAAATCAGTTGCGGGCTTCCCTGGTGGCGCAGTGGTTGAGAATCTGCCTGCCAGTGCAGGAGACACGGGTTCAAGCCCTGGTCTGGGAAGATCCCACATGCCGTGGAGCAACTAGGCCCGTGAGCCACAATTACTGAGCCTGCGCATCTGGAGACTGTGATCCGGAACAAGAGAGGCCACAATAGTGAGAGGCCCGCGCACCGCGATGAAGAGTGGCCCCCGCTCACCGCAACTAGAGAAAGCCCTCGCACAGAAACGAAGACCCAACACAGCCAGAAATATTAAAAAATAAACAAAAATTTTAAAAAAATAAAAAATAAAAAAAAATAATAATAAAAAAAATAAAAATCAGTTGCATTCCCATATCATAGTAATAAATAACTGGGATTTTATGTGACAGGCCATTGACAATAGCATCAAAAATCAGGATATACCTGACATTTAGAAAGGAATATAACAAAAGTATAATGTGCATGACCTCAGCGGAGGAAATTATAAATCGGTCTTGAAGGACATTAAAGACGGAAATAAATGCAAAAATTGCCACATTATAGGTGTGGAACAACAGAGTATAAATATGCATTCTACCCAACTTCATCTGAGGAATGAAAACAATACGTCACCCAAACCCCAAGGGGATTTTTTGTGGAATTCGATAACTCCATTGTAAAATTTATAATGAAGTAGACATTTCAAGGATAGCCAAGGTTACCAAGAAGAAGAACAATGTGTGAGGCACGGCTCTGCAAGATATCAATAAGTAGTACAACGTCCTAGAAGATAACTTATGTATAGAAAGAGGGATAGGCCGGTAGACCGATGGAACAGGAGAGGGAAGCTGGAAATAAACCTCAACCACAGGAAGCATCCTGTGTGACAGAGAAGGTGATACAAAGAAGTGACAAAGAGATAGCCTTTTCACCAACTTTGTGGGCAATAAGGGATCTGAAACAGTCAAATGAAATTGCACCGCTAGCTCATACCAGGCACAAAATCAAGTGCAGATGCTCTGAAGACGTATTGTTTTGGAAAGACAAAACAATAGAGCTGTTAGAAGACAATCTAGCAGGAGGTGTCCATGAACTGGTGGTAGGGAAAGATTCCTGAACAAGACAGAAATAGCACCATCTATAAAAGAGAGACATTGAAAACTCGAACTGGATTAAAATGAAGAACTGTTCATAAAAGACACCACAAGAAGTGCCGAACCATCAGCCGTCAGGTGGGAGCAGGTACTTACAACACATATAACCATCAAAGTGTCAGTATCCAGGATATAAGAATTTCTATGAATACATAAGGAAAAGGAAATATAGAAAAATGGGTACAATTGAGCAGGGGCCTCAGAGAGGACAACATTCAACAAGGCCATCAATGAATGGAAAGCTGCTGCACCTCACTGCAATCAGGAAAGCGCACACATTAAGACAATAATAGGCTATTACTATACGTGCTCCAAGTTGGCACCTATTAAAGTACCTGCAAACACCAAGTATTAGGGAATGTGTGAAATATAAATTGGTCCAAGCATTTGAGAGGAAATCGGCATCATCCAAGTAACTGACGATGTGCTTGCATCAGGGCCCAGAAATTCCACTCCTTGGATGCATGTTCTAGAGCAGCCATGACCAATGGCAGCCAAACCCCACATGTGGCAATCGACTGCTTGAAAGATGGTTATAAGGATGGGTGCTGTAAGGGGCTACACGAAGTGCTGCTATAAGGGCTAAATACACACTGGAGTTCCAGACTTAGTACAAGGAAATGAATGTAAACTATTTTGGTATTCTGAGGCCAATTCCAATGTGTCTGTAATTTCACCCACACCACCAACAAGCAATTCTCAGACACCAGCAGGGTGCTCTAGAATTCAATTCAATCCAACTCAATTCCGACAGTGTCTACCTGTAAATAGCATCAGATCCCACAGGTTAAGAGTTCAGTCCTTAAAGACTGCCCCTCCCTCCCACCTTCAGATGCCAATTTCAACTCCAGGTTGTTACCTGTACTTCTGATCTGCTGGCTACAGATAGAGGTTCCCAAGACTCTCTCCTCAAGTTCAATAAATCTGCTAGAGCAGCTCACAGACTCAGAGAAACACTTCACTTCAGAGATTACTGGTTTATTATGAAGGAATACAACTTAGGAACAACTGAATGGAAGAGAGGTATAGGGCAAGGCATGGATCAGGGCACAGAGATTCCATGCCCTCTCCAGACCTGTCACTCTACCACCACCTCCACCTGTTCACCAACTTGGAGTTCTTTTGATCTTCCACACTTTTGTGTTTTTAAGGGAGGCTTCATTACATAAGCATGATTGATTGGATCATTGGCCATTGGTTATTGATCCAACCTTCAGCTCCTCTCCCCTTTCCGGAGGTTGGGTGGGGGGGCAGAAATGAGAGTTCCATCCCTTTAGTCACATGGTTGGATCCTTGGGCAACCAGTCCCCATCTTTAGCTATTTTCCAAAAGTTGCCTCATTAAAATGACAAAAGACACCTTTACTGCTCTCAGCCCTTAGGAAATGCCAAAGGTTTTATAAGTTCTGTGCCAAAACAGGGAAGAAGACTAAATATATGTTTCATGTTATGAATCGCAATATCACACTACCACATTGATAATTTCATAATGATTACAGATTGATGAAATAGAGTTTTTAATTTATTTTATGGACGTATAGTTGATTTAGAATGTTGTGTCAATTTCTGTTGTACAGCAAAGTGATTCAGTTATACATATATATGTTCTTTTTCATATTCTTCTCCATTATGGTTGATCACAGGATATTGTATATAGTCCCCTGAGCTATACAGTAGAACTTGTTATTTATCCATTCTATATATGATAGTTTGCATCTGCTAATCCGAAACTCCCAATCCATCCCTCCCCTTCTCCCCTTCCCCCTTGGCAACCACAAGTCTGTTCTCTATGAGGCAATAGAGTTTTGATATATTCGTTAAAAAAATATATTACAAAAATTAACTTCACCTTTAAAACTTTTTCTTAATATGGCATTTAGAAAACTTTAAATAACACATATGGCTCCTAGATAGAGCTAACATTATGTTTATCAGATAGTGACCATAGAAAAAATATTTCCCATGTTCACCAGGATATATAGTCAGGAATCCTCTGGCCTTCGTACCACGGACAGTAGAAGCAGCTCTCAAGATTTTAATTTCAGATGTTGCCTGGGGACAGCCTCATTCCACTCACCCCACATACTCTGTCCTGGATGTTGGGAGTCAGAAACAATTGGGGTGGATAAGATGGGAAGAAACTGCAGCCGGAAGCCACAAGGTAGAGACAGAAATGCAGAAGAGGAAATTTCCCCATAACCTGGGCAAGGAAAGCTGGCCCCTGAGGCTAGGGAAGAGGCCAAGCTGGCCCACCTCAGGGGCACAATGCCCACCCTAATAGAAGTAAAATAGGGCTTCCCTGGTGGCGCAGTGGTAGAGAATCTGCCTGCCAATGCAGGGGACACGGGTTCGAGCCCTGGTCTGGGAAGATCCCACATGCCGCGGAGCAACTGGGCCCGTGAGCCACAATTGCTGAGTCTGCGCGTCTGGAGCCTGTGCTCCGCAACAAGAGAGGCCGCGATAGTGAGAGGCCCACGCACCGCGATGAAGAGTGGCCCCCGCTTGCCACAACTAGAGAAAGCCCTCGCACAGAAACGAAGACACAACACAGCCATAAATAAATCAATAAAATTAAAAAAAAAAAAAGTAAAATAACCCAAACGATTGAGTTGGGGAAATGAAACAACTATTTTTACATTCGAGGAGAGTTACAGACTTCGTATCAGTGAAAGGAGTGTGTATATCATACATATACTTAAAAAAACAAATTAATAGTTATATTTTTATTGAGGTGGTATTCACATGACATGAAAATACTAATGATAATTTTGGATGTATCCACTTTTGGAGGATGAGATGAAGAGGAAACTAAAATGACAGTGGATGAGAAAGTAACTTGAACGCAGAGGCTCCCTCTTGTGGAGGAGAGAGGAAGCACAGTTGAAAGTTCATTGTCATTCCATGACAATGGAATGAGGATTTGGGAGATGCCTCTTGGCGCCAGCAGCATGGGCACCAGACACACACATCCAGGAAAAGACTTTCTATGTTGAGAATGAATGGTGAGTTTTTGCAACATGATACCTAGTATCCTATTGAAACTGTTTCCTGTCATGAAGGACTATTTTCTCCTGCTGCCCCCAACACTTACACAAAATACACTTGTATTTAGTGCTCTGGAAATGCAAGAAGATATCTATCAGAAAGAAAACTTTAAAAAACATTCCCATGTACAACTGCATCGCAAAGAATGAAATACCCAGGAATAACTTTCACCAAGGAGGAGACAGATCTGTACTCTGAAAACTATAAGACATTGATGAATGAAATTGAAGAAGACACAATGAAGTCAAAGATATACCATGCTCATAGATTGGAAGAATCAATACTGTTAAAGTATCAATTATACCCAAAGCAATCTACAGATTCAATGCCATCCCTATCCAAATACCCATGGCATCTTGCACAGGGCTAGAACAAGTAATCCTCAAATCTGTATGAAGCCACCAAAGACCCCAAATAGCCAAAACAACCTTGAGAAAGAAGAACAAAGCTGGAGGTGTCACATTCCCTTGTTTCAAACTGTACTATAAAGCCACAGTAATTGAATATAGTCAATAATACTGTCATCATTTTTTTACGGTGACACATGGTTACTAGACCTATCAGGGTGATCATTTTGTAACGTATTTGGTGGCAGATCACTCTGTTCTACACCTGAAACAAACATAAATTTATGTCATCTATACTTTAATTTTAAAAAGATATTGAGATATACAAAGATTTCATAATTGGACAGCAAGAGCACTACATCTAAATGGAAAGATTGACAAGAGGATGTCATAAAAAATTTTAGACTCCTGCCCAGCAAAGAAGAAAGAGAGAAGGAGAGAAAGACAGTCACAAGTTAAAGACTCACAATTTAAAGGGATAAATTAGGAGTTTGGGGATTATATATACAAACTACTATACATAAAATAGATAACCAACAAGGAACTACTGCATAGCACAGGGAACTATATACTCAATATCTTGTAATAACCTACAATGGAAAAGATTCTGAAAAGAATATATGTATATATGTATGTATGTATAGCTGAATCACTTTGTTATACACGTGAAACTAACAGAACATAAGTCAACTATGCTCCAATTTTTAAAAAAGATTCACATCCAGAATAAAGAACTCACAATCAATAAGAAAAAGATTGCCCAATTTTTATTTTTAAATGGGCAAGAAGCAAAACAGGAATTTCACAAAAGAACACATTCAAATGACTCAACATCATCACACATAAGGGAAATAAATTAAAAAGGCAATGAGGGACTTCCCTGGTGGTCCAGTGGAATAGAATCTGTCCTGCAATGCAGGGCAAGTGGGCTCAATCGGGGAACTAAGATCCCATGTGCCGCAGGGCAACTAAGCCCAAGCGCCACAACTACTGAGCTCGCGCGCCTCAACTACAGAAGAGAAAACCCGCACTCTACAACTAGAGAGAAGACCACGCACCCCAGTGAAGAGCCCACGTGATGCAACAAAAAAGCCCGCATGCCACAGCGATGATCCCGCATGCTGCAACTAAGACCCGACACAGGCAAAAATAGAATTTTTTTAAAAAGATAATGAAATACTGCCACAAATGGATTGCAATGCTGAATATTGAGCAGGCAAACAAGTGCTGCTAAGGATGCAGACAGATCAGAACACTCATATATGATGGTGGGATGTAAATTCATTTGACTACTCAAGAGAACTCTTTGATGGTACCTTCTAGAACTAAATATATGCCGACCTTATGATGAAGCAGTCCCATACTCACCAGGAAAATGGTGCTAGTCCTCCTATTTTCATCACAATATTCATAACAAAGTTATTTTGAAAAAGCCAAAGTTTGGAAACAAATGCAACGTCATCATATTTTACAGTCGATACATAACTGGAGAAATAGTCACACGTAAAATACAATTTTAAAGACAAAAACTATAGCAAAACCAAAATGAATTATTGATACATGTAAAAACATGCATAATCTGAAAAACATAATACTGAGAGAAAGTACAAAGATTGGCACACGCATCCATCGGGACAGAAAAGGGAGAGCCAAACAATGAATAAATATTTCTTCTTCTTTTAATTTCCTTTTTATCTCATTTGGGGACTGTTGGGATTTCCCTGGCGGTCCAGTGGTTAAGACTCTGAGCTTCCACTGCAGGGGGCGTGGGTTCAATCCCTGGTTGGGGAACTAATATCCCATATGCCACATGGCCAAAAAAAAAAAAAAAAAAGAAGAAGCAGCCTTATTTGTAACAGATCACTCAAAAATAATGGTAGATGAAGAGATCATTTTGCTGAAAACTCTCACAGGAAAACTAAAAGGTAAGAATGATTTTTCTATTATTATGTTACTTAATAATACGTTCAAATAATGAAATGTTGTGATATTTTACACTAACTATTATGAGGTAAGCAACTTGAAACCAAGAAAGAAAATCTGTGTTCCTGATTCTACTGTGTGTGGATGTCCCCACTAATAGGGAAGTTTTGGAGACCAGAAACTCAGGTGTTAAGCAGGTAACTTCCGGGTCATGAGAGGAGAAGCCCTTTGCAGGGCTGGCGATGCAGAGAGAGGAGCCGGGTGGAGGAGAGGGCTGAAGGACGACCCACGGCACAAGCAGGGTAGCAGATGGGGAGTGGCGCTTCAGAAACAATGGGGCGGGCAGTGAGGGTGCGTCATCAATAACCATGTTTTATTTTCTGTATCTTATGACGTTTTGACATCTTAAAAAGCTTGCTGGCCTGAAAAGGACACCGCCTCGCAACTGTTAGAGACAGAAAAGGGCTGTTCCAGGACCTCACCTTTAAAATGCAAACCAATCAATCGCTACCCCATAATCCCCAACCACCCCTTTAGCTACCCCTCACTCGCCAAGCCACTATTTCCCTTACCCGAAGTCACTCACGAACAGGTAACAGACTACTACAGATCACCCCTGCCGCCCAAAGCCCACCAGAATTATTCAAATGAGCAGATCCTAAAGAAATTTCCCTACGCAGCCCTGCCTTTCCCGTGGAAACCCCAATAAAGGCTTCTCCGCACCTGCTCCTGCTTCTTGAGCAAAACCAGGTGCTTCCCCTTTGGTCCTGCCCGCGTGACGAGCCACCTACTCTTGGAAGATGTTAAGTAATAAAAGTCTCCTTTCAACGGTATTGACTCTTCATGTCATCACGCAAGTTAAAAGCTCGTGGTTGCAAATGAGGGTTTGAGTCGAGCGTTTCCGGGGAGAAGCCGACAGTGATGGCCCCACGGCTGTCTTCTGGGCTCCGCATCCTCACGTGAATCCCGTCTTGAGAAGGAGGGAGGCTCAGCCCTGCCCCCTCGTGGCCTCCACACCTGCAGGACCAACACTGTCTCAGGTCAGAGAGTCGGACAATTTAACTGTGGCTCCAGGCAGGATGGGCCAGCTCAGCCCCACCGGGAACTCCAGGGCCATTTACCCGACTTCCCTGGAGAGGAACGGGTCTGCTCACCTGGTGTAGTAGATCCAGGTGAGGCCATAGGTGAGGAGGAAGCCAGCCCCCATGAGGGCCCCTCTGATCAGGGTGAGGACCAGGGGCCAGGAGCCCTGCTGAGCCTCAGTCACGCGGCTGCAGCAAGACGGCCTTTCTGGGGAGGGCAGAGAGGGGTGAAGTTCTGCCCCCAGCCCCCAGCCCCTCCCACACTCCAAACACCTGCCCAGGCTGCCTACCCTGGCGCCTGTCCTGCAACTCATTCTGCACAGCAAGGCTGACGGAAACTTGCTGGGAGCCCAGAGGGTTCTGAGCTCGGCAGGTGAATTCTCCTTCTGCAGCGCCTAAGCCTGGCAGCTCCAGGATCTTGGTGCTGGAGATGCGGGTGGCGTTCAGGGCTCGGGACGCCCGGAACCAGCCCAGCCGTGCGGGGGGGTTGCTGTCAGCCACACACAGCAGCCGCAGCGCCGGGCTCTCCGAGATGAGAAGGGCCGAGGCCCTGTTCTGCAGAGCCTTGAGGGCTTTGGGGGGAAAGTGCAGCGAGAGCTCGCGGACGCCGAGGTCCCATCCCTCCCGCCCTCCCAGCATCTAGTTGGCCTCTCCTTCTCCTCCCCTGGCCCGCTAGCTTGCTTCGGTGTGGCTTCCCAGGCTGGACCCTCACACCCGAAGGAGCTTGACCCAACGTGTCCGGGCCTCGTATCTTCAGGGGAGGCTCAGTGTCTCAGTGGGACGTGCCCGGGCTGCTTGGTGGAAAGAGCACAGAGAGCCTCAAGCCTTGGGAAGCTGAGGCAGTGAAGGCACCAGGAAATGGGCCTCAGGAGGCTTCTGTGGAGGAAAGCCACAGAGCAGAACCGTGGTGAAGCGACATGGGCTTTGACCAGAGCGCGTGAGTGCGTATGTGTGTGGTGTGTATGTGTGTGTGGCCTGTGTGTGCATGTCCATGCGTGTGTAGGTGCATGTGTGTGTGTGTGTGTATTGCATGTGCATGTGTGTATGTGCATTTCTGTATGTGTCTGTATGTGTAGAGATGTGGATTGGATGTGTGTATGTGCATGTATATATGTATGTGTGTGCATGTATATATGTATGTGTGTGCATGTATATATGTATGTGCGTGCATGTGTATATGTGAATTGAACCTGTGTGTGGACTAGTGCCTGGGAGGTGGGGGAGGGAGGGTGGTGATTTTTATCCTTGCTCTTCCCATACGTGATGGCATTCAAGCCCTAATCCCACCCTCTCTGCTTGGAGGTGGTCCCAGGAGCTGGACCCAGCCCTGGAGAAGAGCGGTCCTTTCCTACCTGTGACATTTCTGAAGCACAGGTTGACGCTGAGGTTCCAAGGAGCATCTAGGATGGAAAGATATGGCCTTGCTTCGGAGGTGAGGAGTGGGATGGAAACTGACCCAGCACCCAAGGAAGGAGACCAGGGAGCGCGGATGGCTGCCCTTCACGGCCTCTCCCCACCTCGGCTCCCAGCGCTCAGATGCATAAAAGAGTGAGCTGGCCCTCGTTCCGTCCCTGCCCTCTACACACACACACACACACACACAGCCGACTGCCCTCAGGGACCCAGCCCCCCTCCAAACTCACAGGAGACATTGAGCCGGATGCTTCTCTCCATGGTCACTTGATCTCCTTGGAGTTCCACACGACAGGTGAGGTTGGTGCCATGGTCCTGGCGCCTCGGGGTGAAGGTCAGCACCGAGGAGTGGAGGGTCTCTGGGTCCACGGCGTCAAGGGCATCCCCCGCCCAGGAGAATGAGAAAGCTCTTCCCCCATCACAGACGAGAGACAGGCGGCAGGTCAGGTTTGTGGGGCGGCCGGACTGCAGAGCCTCCAGAAAGCGGATGTCAGGTTTCTCTGTTGGGGCTGAGGAGGACAGAGGGGGGTGCCTGGGCCCCAGGGGCGTGGGGGCCCAGAGCGTGACCCTGAGAGGGACCGGTGCCTCAGAGCCACAGCTCACCCCAGGTCCTGTGTCTCTTCTGAACCCCTAAACCCCGAGACCTGGAGCAGGCAGTGGTCCTGTGTCCTGTTCCTGTTCTAATACGGGAGTCTCCACGTCCCAGGGTCCTCTCCTGGGCCCCTGCCATACCTGTCACCTGCAAATTCAGCTTCTTATCTCTGTAACTGTATTTCACATCGTCTGCCTCCACTCGGAAGAAGTAAACTCCTGTGTCGCTCATCCTGGCATCTCTGATGTTCAGGGACCAGTTGTTTTTCCTGGGGTCCCAGAGGAGGTGGAATCGGCCCTGGGTCTCTGGCTTCACTTGTCTCCATGGGTTGTCTGTGGCCACAGGATCACTGTGGTGTATGTTGTCCCCTTCCCGGAACCAATAGATGAAGGGTTCGCCAGAGAAGGGCCACGACCTCCGAGGGTAGGAGAAGGAGAAGGGCACGTGGACGCCCAGGCACGCCTGCACCGTCACTGATTCCTGCACTCGGAGCTTGTACCCTTGGTCGTCCTGCAGGGACCCTGGGGGACACAGAGGCTCCGCTGCAGCTGCAGCCCCTCCCCCACCCTTGCCGCCCCTCCTCCCTCGGCCCACTCACCCCCCCACAGCAGGGGCAGCAACAGCAGGGGCAGCAACAGCAGGGGCACCATGTCCGCGTCCGCCAGCGCAGAGCCCGGGTCCAAGTGCCTCCGTCAGGGAAGGAGGCGCCGCGAATGTGGGGAGCGACCGAGGAAGCCCCAACAGGAAGCCAGTGGGTGACAGAGAGACAGCCTTGGCCCAGCACAGAAGGGGAACTTGGATGCCACAGGCCAGAGGACGGGGAAGGTCAGGCTGGGAAATCATCCTGTTTCCCTCATCTCTCCCATTTGCAGCTGCAGACCGTGAGCTACTGAAATGTGAGGCTTGTCTAGGCTCCCGTACCCGTCGCTGCAGCCCTTCCCCGTGCGCTGTTGTCTACACAGGGAAGACAGCCTCATCTGTCCGGCTCCCTGGGGATCAGAGCCTCCGGGGGGGGTCAAAGAGCAAATTCATTATCCCATGTGGAAGGGAGCCCAGGCTGAGGGTCCAGGTGATGGAGGCCCGCCCCCAAGTCAGGAGAGAAGGTAAGTTCTCAGCAACAAGCGTGTCAGTTGGACATGACTTGGTCCACAGTGGTCACAGAGCTGCGGTCCCCACCAGCGACCCTGGAGCCTCCCGACCCCTCAGAGTCAGGTCCCCTTTCCCATCCCTGTCCTCGTCCAGGCAGCCTCAGACTCTCGTCCTGCTGTTGGTGCCCAAGGCAGACCGAGCGCAGGGCGTTTGGAATGTGGGAGTTGAAGGCAAGGAGTGCCCGGGTTGGAACCCAGACACCTGCCTACCTACCACCTCAGCTGCCACCTGTTCAACTTTACCAAAGTTACTTAGCCTCTCTGTGCCTCAGTTTGCTCATATGAAAAACAGAGACACTAGCAGAAATGCTGTGTGAGGATGAAATGAGCTCATATGTGTCAAGTGCTTAGGACACAGGCTGGCACTGATACTCGCGCATTCAACTAAGGCTCTGAGGACACCTGCTGTGCGCCATGTCCCCATGTAGGGGCTATGTAGGGGCTGGAGATACAACACAGGATAAGCTCCTAGGATGGAAAAGGTGGGTCAAAAATCTGAGTGGGTAGACCAACATTTAATAAGAAAATTAAGATACACAGTCTCTTGGAGAATGATGTAGTCTAAGGAAACAATCATAAACAGGAAAGCAGGAACTCCCATGGTGGCGCAGTGGATAGGACTCCGTGCTCCCAACGCAGGGGGCCCGGGTTCAGTCCCACAGGGAACTAGATCCCACATGCATGCCACAACTAAGAGTTCGCATGCCACAACTAAGGGGCCCTGGAGCCTCAACTAAGGAGCCTCCCTGCCACAACTAAGACCCAGTGCAACCAAATAAATAAATATTGAGAAAAACAGGAAAGCAGAAGAGGAATTGTTGAGAACTGCTCAAAGTTTTTAAAACGTGGCTGGGGCAGGCCTCATGGAGAGGGTGACATGTGAGTAAACACATGAAGAAAGTAAGAGAATGACTCCTATGTGTATCCAGGCAGAAGTGATCCACCCCGAAGGAAGAGCGCATTCAGAAGTCCCAAGGTGGGAGCGTGTGTGGTGTGTGTAGCAGCAGCTGGATGACAGGGTAGCAGAGTGATTAACAGGGTAAATAAGGAGAGTAGGTCCGAGAGGTATCATAGGTCAGATGATGAAGAAATTTTGAGACTATTGTAAGAATTTGACTTTTACTCTGGGTGTATTAGGGTTCTCTAGAAACAGAACCAACAGGATGTGTATACATATATAAAGAGATTCATTATAAGGAACTGGCTCATGTGATTACAGAGGTTGACAAGTCCCAAGATGTGTGGTCAGCAAACTGGAGACCCAGGAGTGCTGATGGTGTGGTTCTAGTTTGAACGTATGCAGGCTTGAGACCTAGGAAGAGCTGTTGTTTCAAGTTCGAAGGGAGGAAAAATACTCATATCCCAGCTGGAATGCAGTCAGGCAGGAGGAGTTCCCTTACTTATGGGCAGGTCAGCCCTTTTCTTCTATTCGAGCTTTCAACTGATCGGGTGAGGCCCACCCACATTCAGGAGAGCAATCTGCTTTACTCAGCCTACTGATTTAAATATCAATCTCATCCATGGGGTGTATATATATATATACAATGGAATACTACTCAGCTATAAAAAAGAACAAAATTTTGCCATTTGTAGCAACATGGATGGACTTGGAGGGCATTATGCTAAGTGAAATAAGTCAGACAAAGAAAGACAAACACTGTATATCACTTATATGTGAAATCTAAAAAATAAAACAAACTAGTGAATATAACAAAAAAGAAGCAGACACAGATATAGAGAACAAGCTAATGGTTACCATTGAGGGGGGATATAGAGGTGGGGGAGCGGGAGGCACAAACTATTGGGTATAAGATAGGCTCAAGGATGTATTGTGGGGCTTCCCTGGTGGCACGGTGGTTAAGAATCTGCCTGCCAATGCAGGGGACACGGGTTCAAGCCCTGGTCCGGGAAGATCCCACATGCCGCGGAGCGACTAAGCCCATGCAAGCCACAACTACTGAGCCCGTGAGCCACAACTACTGAGCCTGTGTGCCACAACTACTGAGGCCCACACGCCTAGAGCCCGTGCTCCGCAACAAGAGAAGCCACCGCAATGAGAAGCCTGCACACCACAAGAAAGAGTAGCCCCCGCTCACCGCAACTAGAGAAAGCCGGCGTGTAGCAACAAAGACCCAACGCAGCCAAAAAAAAAAAAAAAAAAGGATGTATTGTGCAATATGGCAAATATAGCCAATATTCTGTAATAACTGTAAATCGAAAGTAACTTTTAAAAATTGTATTAAAATTTTTAAATTTTTTCAATAAATAAAATTAAATTAAAATGTAAACAAAACAAACAAACAAAACCCAAACAAACAAATATCAGTCTCATCCAAAAACACCTTCACAGAAACACGCAGAATAATGTTTGAGCAAATGTCTGGGCACCTCGTGGCCCAGCCAGGTTGACACAAAATGAGTTATCACACTTGACTGAGTTGTTGTGATTTCAACAGCGATACTGATGTGTGTGTGGGGGCTTCTTCCACATCACCAAGCAATTAACTCAATTCTGACACCACCTCCCTAAAGATAGCACCAGATCCCACAGGTTAAGGGCTCAGTCCCACAAAACTGCCTCAACTTCAGACACCAATTACAAATCCAGGTTGTCACCTGTGCTTCTGACCCACTGGCTATAGATCAGAGGTTCCCATGATCCCCTCCTTGGGTTCCATTAATTTGCTAGAGCAACTCACAGAACCCAGAGAAACCAGTTTACTTACTATCTTACCAGTAATCTAGATTACTAGATTATTACAAAGGATATTAAAGGATACAAATCAGCAGCCAGATGAAAAGATGCATAAGGCAAGGTATGCGCGAAGGGGCATGGAATTTCCACGCTCTCCTGGGTACACCATTCTCCCTGAATCTCCACCTGTTCGCCAGCCTAGAATCTCTCCAAACCCCATGCTTTTGGATTTTTTGGAGACTTCACTACATAGTCATGATTGATTAAATCAGTGGCCATTGGTCATCGATTCAACTTCTGGGGTCCTCTCTCTTCCCTAGAGGTCAAGGGCATGGGACTGAAAGTTCCAACTCTCTAATCATCTCTAGGGCTTCCCTGGCAACCAAACCCCATCTGAAGTGCTTCTCAAAAGCGGCCTCATTAAAATAACACAAGACCCCTTTATCACTCTCATTACTTAGGAAATCCCCAGGTTTTTAGGAGCTCTGTGCCAGAAACAGAGATGAAGACCAAACATATATATTTCTTATTATAAATCACAATATCACAGGTGTGAAGGCAGTTCAGGGCTTGAGCGGAAAAGGGGTTAGGCTCTGATTTGCTTTCACCTGATCACTCTACTTGGCTGTACTGAGCCTAGACTCCTCCGCCAGGGCTGTTGCAAATGCCTGGGATGTGAGATGGGGGTGGCCAGGTCAGACCAGGTGGAGTTGGTGAGAAGCACACCAGAACCTGAACACCAGAAACCCTTTCAGAAGCAAAGGGTCTGCTGTCCAGGAAGATCTGGAGCTGAAGCACCCGTTATATACCTTCCCACAAATGGCCTCCGGTCCAGACCTCCCCTATCATTGGTTCTGCATACCAACCTCCTCCCCTAATTCATAAAACTTTGACCAAATCCAACTTGGGGAGATGGATTTGAGCTTTGCCTCCTGTCTCCCTGCTGGTCGACCCCTCAGTAAAGCTTTTTTCTTTTCTCAAAAGCCAGTGCCATCATATTGGCTTCTAGGTGCATCCAGCAGTGAGCACTTTGCTGGGTAACAGTTGCCGACGTGAAGCCACCATTGCCACAGAGGCAAAGACTTTAAGGGATTTTTTTAAAAATATTTATTTATTTATTTAGGCTGCTCCGGGTCTCAGTTGCGTCCTGCGGGATCTTAGTTCCCTGACCAGGGATCGAACCCGGGCCCCCTGCATTGGGAGCACGGAGTCTTAACCACTGGACCACCAGGGAAGTCCCTAAGGGATTTTTAAAGAAGAGGATTGGGCACTCTACTGGGAATGTGTGGAGTGAGAAATGCACATTAGACACACAAATGGAGAATCAACAGACGCTCAATCTATGAGTCTGGAGTTTAAGGAAAAGTTCTAGCTGGACACACGAACTTGGCCTGTCACCATGCAGACAGCATTTCAAGTCATGAGCCTAAGAGAGATCACAGAGGGAGTGAGTTTAATTGGAAACGAGAAGGGAGTTCCCTGATGGCGTAGTGGTTAGGATTCCACGCTTTCGCTGCTGTGGCCCAGGTTCGGGGAACTGAGATCCCGCAAGCTGCGCTGTGCGACAAAAAAAACCAAAAAACAAAAGGAAAAGAGATGAGGACCATCTCCAGGGGCTCTAGGAGCTGCATATCAGACCCAGCTTCCTGCTGAAAATAACTAAAAATACAATTTCATTTTAATATAAATAATCACTGTAACTGTTCTGAAAATCCTCAAAGCGCTGGCAGGAGAGAAGAATTTTCAGTCCGAAATCTAGGAGAGGGTGGAAATCCAGAGAGGGAACCCAAGTCACACATGCCCTGAGGGAATTCTGAACATGAAGAACTTGAATTTGAGGCTTCATGGACCTGAGGATCCAAGTCAGACTAGACGTCAGGGAAGGGAAAAGCTTGGGGCTCGTGGTCACATGTAGCTTCTGCACAATCTCAGGCTCTGTCTAGGGGGGATGGAGACTAGAGCAGGGCCAGCCCTGCAGGTGGGCCTGCACTCCCCACTCCCCGCCCCCACCCCGGGGTTACCCAGTCATTAGTAGGGAGGGCAGAAGCATCTCTAGGCTGGAAGGTCAAGACCCTGCCCTTGAGACACTTGGTGACCTGGCATCTGGGACCTGGGACCATTTACTGAAGTGCTTGCACCTGGAGAAACGTCTCACTCAGCAATAAAATACAAAGAAACTATAAAGGACTAAAAGTAACTGCATGCATGGGCAAGTGGAGCAAATTATGAGCAACAAGATACAAAAAGACCAAAACCCAACTGCCACTTCTGAGGTGTGGGGAGCAAAAGCAGGGTCCTGCACATGATTCCTGCACACGGCACCAGCAAGGGGGTGGGCAGGCCACCTAAGCTACCCCCTCCAGCCCACCCACTGATCTGCCCCGACCCTCACCCCATGTAAGGGACCAGCTCGCCTCCCTAGAGAGTGAGCAAGGGCACCTTTCTGCAGCCCAATAAAGCCCAATAAAGCCTTACCTGAATTTCTCAGCTGGCCTCTCATCAATTTCTCTTTTTTCTTTTTAATGATTATTTTATTTATTTATTTATTTATTTATTTATCTTTGGTTGTGTTGGGTCTTCGTTGCTGTGCACGGGCTTTCTCTAGTTGCGGCGAGCAGGGGCTACTCTTTGTTGCGGTGCACGGGCTTCTCATTGCGGTGGCTTCTCTTGTTGCGGAGCACGGGCTCTAGGCACACGGGCTTCAGTAGTTGTGGCACGTGGGCTCAGTAGTTGTGGCCTGCAGGCTGTAGAACGCAGGCTCAGTAGTTGTGGCGCACGGGCTTAGTTGCTCCGCGGCATGTGGCATCTTCCTGGACTAGGGATCAAATCCATGTCCCCTGCTTGGCAGGCAGATTCTTAACCACTGAGCCACCAGGGAAGTCCCTCATCAATTTCTATTGATTAAAGGGTCTAAGGACCTGGGTCTACAACACCCTGGTATTACTTCATTCTCTTACCCCATGTTCTGATTCATCTATCAGGAATGGGAGCACAGACAAGATCAGGGAGCGGGAAGGAAGTTGCTTCTAGAAGCCGCAGCGCATAGACGGAAGGACGAGACGCAGGGATGCTGATTGAACAGAAAAGGAAGTTTCCCCGTAACATTGTTACCAAACGCAAGCTCATGTGCCGGATGCACCGTGAAGCCAAACAAACCCAAAAGTCAGAGTTTGGAGAAAGGTTTATTGCAGGGCCACGCAAGGAGACAGATGACTCACGCTCAGAAAAACCTGAACTCCATGAAGGGTCTCAGCAAAGCATTTTTAAAGGCCAGGTGAGTGAGGGGTGTCCCAGGGTGTGTGATCAGCTCGTGCACAATTCTCTAATTGGTTGATGGTAATCAATACTTAGGCGCCAGAAGGTCTGGGGGCTACATGTTCCTGATCATCAAGTAGTTAATTTCTCCCATTTGGTGGTGGTTTTTAGCATCCGGAAAACTCAGGAAATATACATGAGATACTATTGTCGGCATACTTCAGAGAAGAGCTACGGCAGAGGGTGTGGGGGAGGGGGTCTTTCCCAGGAAGGCCCCATAGGGTCCTGCTCGGTTGCAACATCTCTGGGGAAGGAAGAGGCTGAACTGGACATCCTCAGAGCTCGATACTTGGTGAGAGCCTGCCTGAGAACAAGGCCAGCAAAGCTACAGGGTGAATGATTTTTTTTTTCTTTTTTTGGCTGCGCCGCATGGCACGCGGGACCCTAGTTTCCCCTCTCCCCCCACCCCCTCCCACTCCCACCCTCGCATGGAACTTAGATCCCTAACCAGGAATCAAACCCATGCCCCCTTCAGTGGAAGCACGGAGTCTTAACCACTGGACTGCTGGGGAAGTCCCAACAATTTTTTTTTCAAAAAAGGAGTTTGGTGACACTGACCAAGTCCCAAAACCCTCAGTGCCTGAAGCCAGTATACTTCAGAGCTTTTCAAGCTAAGTGAGTCAACACTTTGTTTTGTTTTCTCCATCAGGCCAACTTGAGCTGGAAAGATCTCACGTGTGCCTAACACAACCTTGCCCCTCACTGCCAAGTGCACACACCCTTACCTCCTCTGCCTCAGCCCCTGAAGCTGCCCCAAACCTCCCCGTGGGACTTGTTTTCAATTTCCCAGTTCACAACCCTTCTGTGGACTTCTGGGAAACACGCTGACCTATGTTCATAGTTTTTAGCAACTCCTTCTCTGATGCCCATTAATATGAAATAAAAATGACCAAAACCTGCCGTAGAAATAAACAAAGACCGGTGTCTTAGTTCAGGCTGCCATAATGAAATACTGGGGGGCTTAAAGAAAAGGAAGTTATTTCTCACAGTCCTGGAGGCTGGAAAGTCCGAGATCAAGGGGCAGGCTGATTCGGTTCCCTGGTGAGGACCCATTTCCTGGCTTGCAGATGGCCATCCTCTCACTGTGTCCTCCTGCAGCAGAAAGAGAGAGATTGAGAGAGCAAGCACTGCTCATTCTTCTTATTATAAGGACACTAATTTCATCATGGGGGCTCTACCCTCATGACCTCGTCTAATCCTGTTTACCTCCCAAAGGCCCTACCTCCAAATACCATCACTTTGTGGGTTAGGGCTCCAACATATAGATTTGGGTGGGGAAGCAAACATTCAGTCCAAAACAACCAACCAAATGAGAACAAGCAGGGGCTACTTAGTCAGAGCTTGCTGTTGTAAGCGAAAGTGGGGTCCGGCTGCTCACCCCTCAAAAGCCAATAAAGAGGCAAGGTTGGTGGAAAGGAAAGTTTGCTTTATTTTGGATGCTGGTAACCGTGGTCAGGGGCGATGGGGAGGACACCTGTCCAAAGGCCGACTCCCTGCCTCTGACAATCAGGGGGCGAGAGCTTTTATAGACAGAGGGAGGGGGTTACATGCAGAAACAGCTCTGTCAGCTCTGACAGTCATCTTGAAATTGGTCCTCGGTGGTCTGACCAATATCATCTTAATTGTTTTAGGTAAAGTTAATCTTCAGTTCCAGGGTTGGTTTGTTTCCATTTCTTTGAGGCCAGTTCTCGGAATTGTGGCAGCTTATGTCATGGCTACGGTCTGGTCATCATGCAGTTAACTTCTTCCACCTGGTGGGGCTTTCAGTATCTATAAGACAGCTCCCAGGATATGGCTCAGAAGGTTACCTGTAGCCCTTAAGGAGGAACTAAAGGTCCTTGACTGTGCTTAATGACTAAACTATTATTATTTGGTCTCCTTTGACTGTTTTCCTTCGTTTCTGCATTTTCTCACTTCTCTGAATAAACTTATTATTTGGCTAAAGTTTTTCCACAAACAAGAGGCAGGTGGAGGGCATGGAGGGCATAAACCATAGGGTCCTGCCTCATTTCAAGCAGGGGCCACTTAGCCAGAGCTTGCTGTGACAAGGGAGTTGGCCACCATCACGTATGTTTTGGCCTACACTCAAAGGCAGGCAGAGGAGTGGGGGAGATTCATAGAGGAGAAAAGAGAAGGCTTCAGGTGTGTGCTGATGGGGACTGTGGACCTGGGGAAGCTGGAGGTGGGCTGAGTAGAAGTGGGGCATGCTATGTGATTGGTTGGGGGTACATATTTGGCTTGTTCTGACTGTTTCTAAATTGGGAGCAGGGACCAAAAACTAGGGAAGTTGCCTCAAGTCCTGTCCATTTGGGGCTGATTGATACAGGGGTTGTTGTTTAGCTTCCTGAAAGGTTGCCAAAGATATGGTCTGACTTTCTACAAGTCTGACTTGTTGATAGCAGGCTGGCATCGTGGGCTGGTTTCTGTAGATGATGGGTTGGTTTCCTGGGCTTGGTGCTGCCCATTGTGGGTTAAGGTTCTATTTTGACATATGTTCTGAGGTCATCCATTTGTATATTCAGACTCTCACAGTGTTGTAGAACAAACCCCACATTCAAGAAGAGCTGCAAAATCATCTCAGGGAAAGGACCTACACAGTTATTTTTTCAAAACAAATCAGTTACCTTCTTGAATGTCTAAACAGAAGACGCAGGACTAGTCTGGTGGTTGAGCTAAAGAACAGGCTAAAATTTCTCTGCCTGGGCTTCCCTGGTGGTGCAGTGGTTAAGAACCTGCCTGCCAATGCAGGGGACACGGGTTCGAGCCCTGGTCCGGGAAGATCCCATGTGCCGCACAGCAACTAAACCTGTGCGCCACAACTACTGAGCCTGCACTCTAGAGCCTGCAAGCCACAACTACTGAGCCCACATGCCACAACTACTGAAGCCCGTGCGGCTAGAGCCCGTGCTCCACAACAAGAGAAGCCACCACAATAAGCCCACGCACCGCAACGAAGAGTAGCCCCCCGCTCACCGCAACTAGAGAAAAGCCTGCACGCAGCAATGAAGACCCAATGCAGCCAAAAATAAATAAATTAATTAATTAATTAAAAATAATTTCTCTGCCTAATTAAATTATGTGAAGCCTAAGATTATGGCTTAGGGAAAAAAGTCTGGGCAGCATTGGTCTCAGCGGCAATGGATGGTGGGGACAGGACCTCATCTTGTGTCACGAGAGATGAGGTCCCAGCAGCATGGTGACAGGAGACTCTCAGCTGGTATGGGGCTTCATGGCGTGGAGATAGACACTGGGGATTAATATCCCATTTAAGTTGCTTCCTTTTTTGTGGGGTCATTCCCTGCTGCAGTCCCCAAACTTTAAGTATGTTACACATAATCCCATTGGATTCATAGTGCTGGAGAATGCCAGAAAGAAGTTTTTGTTCCCATATTGGGAGAAAGGACATGACGGCAGATGATACCTAGGAGAATGACATCATCCACAGAAAGCCTCTCAAATAAGATGCAGGGCTGGCAGTTTTGCATTTCCTCTACCTTTTTGGCATGGGAACTTCAGTTATATTCTCCTGATATTAAAATCCTGGAGGGCTGCAAGATTTGGAGGACCTCGTTTTGTACCATGCATGATGTTAAAATCCCTGAGGGTATCAATCTGAAATACGACAATTTGGACATAATTGAAAGAGGACAGAAGGAGCCAAGAACAAAGGCATAACCACTGTCTGAGGACATGGTATGATGTAGTGAAGTTAAAGAGTGGGGAGAGAATCATGCAGGGCTCCATTTAGCATGGATGTCAACCATGGGAAAGATGGCATCCACACTCGAGCAGCAATGACTCCAGGGCTGAGGGAAAACACGAGGCACCTGTGAAGATCTGGTTCTCCCTTGATTTGGCTTCTGGTGAACAGGCAAGGTCTAGCTCATATTTGTGTTTTATTTGGCTGAAACGGTTTGGAAATATTTTAACTCAAAAACTTAGAATATTTAAACATTGGGAAATATCTCACAATAACATGAAAGCCTTCTTGAAAAAATCGGAAGGTCCGATATTCTCACAGAGTAGCCATCAGCCGAGGCTGAACAATAACTGATCTCCTTTACTTTGCTACACTCCCCACCATGCACTATCGTCTCCCTCCGCTAAAGCCAAATCCAGGTACCATTTGTCAGAACACGTGCCCAGTTGTCTTCCTTACACTAGTCTACTTCACTCATTTACCATAGCTGCCTTGTCCATGTAGAGATTTGATCTGGGAGGCCCTGAACCTACCAAACAAAAATCCCACAAGCTGTAAGATGTCTCTAACTGGACTTAGCCAAGGTCAAGCACTCCTTGAGAAAGGAGAAGAAACCAAAGTTCAAGGGCTCCCCCTGCTGGACTTGGCAAACTTAGCATGTTTAACATATGTCGGAGGTTCAGTTTAGGGAAACCATGTTCCCAACGTGCAGATGTGATAGGCCCAGCCTCCAACAAAAATATGACACACACGCAGAAAGAGAACAAAAATGACATAGCAAGAGGACTTCTGGTGTCAGTCCTAACATTCAAATTGCTTGGAAGTTGTCAATCTCATTCTGACAATGAGAAAAATGTGAACAAACTGGGAATCAATGATTTTTCTCAGACCCATCAGAGAACTGAGATCACAGAGCAAGCCAACACCCTAAAATCTAGAGAGACTGGAAAATCCAGAAAGTTACAACTGAGATCTTTCTCTTCACTTTCTGCTCAGCTTTGCTGTGAACCTAAAACTGCTCTAAAAAACTGTCTATTATAACAACACCACTACTACAGTCTAAAGAGATAAACCAAGCATCAGAACAAGACTCTGAAATGACCCAGATGTTGAAATTATCACACAGGGAATTTAGAATAGCCATGATTACTATGTTAAAAGTTCTAAAAGAAAAAAAAATAGACAACATGCAAAAACAGATGGTAATGCAGCAGAGAGATGGAAGCTCTAAGATAGAATCAAAATGAAAGGCTAGGAATCAAAAACACCGTTAACAGAAATGAAGAATTCCTGGTCTGTCTGACTGACAGCAAACTAACGCCTCCCCTGCAACACTGAGATGGGTCCAGGAGAGAAAATCCCTCAGGTCCTTGGGTCCTGGCTTGGGGAAGTACTGACTTTTTAAAAATATTGAATATTCTAATTCATGAACACGATATATCTCTTATTTAGGGCTTCTTTAATTTCTCTCAGCAACATTTTCCAGTCTTCAGGGTAGCGGTCTTGAAACTATTTGTTAGTTTTACTTTTAGATATATTGTGGATTTTCATTCTTTTTAAAAAGATATTGTATTTTTAATTTAATTTTCTGCTGTTGCTAATATGGATGTAGAAGTTATTTCTGTGTATTGATTTTGGTTACAGCTACTCTGCTAAATTACCTACTAATTCCAATAGTTCGCTCGTATATTTTGTTTGCTTGTTTTTCTTTTTGTTTTTTGGCCACGCCAGGCAGCTTGAGGGATCTTAGTTCCCCGACCAGGGACTGAACCCGGGCCCATGGCAGTGAAAGCACAGAGTACTAACCACTGCATAGCCAGGGAATTCTTCACTTGCATATTTTGTGTTTTCTCTGTACACTGTCTTGCCATTGGAAACAATGATGTTCTGCTTCTCTCTTTCCAATCACTATGCCTTTTATTCTTTTTCCTGCTTCATTGCACCCTCTAGTAATTTCATTACAATGTTGAATAGAAGTGGTTGGAATAGACATCCTTGTCTTTTTCTTGACCTTAGAGGAAAAGTGTTCAGTATTTCACTTTTTAGTATAACTGAAAGCCCATGTTACATAAGTACAGTGAATCCAGGGCTACTCACCAAAAAAAAAAAAAAAAAAAATTCTAGATCATAGTTTGGATTTAGTTCACATACAGGTTTTAAAAACTTTTAAAATTCATCAGTCACAGTTTAACACTTGGAGATATCTCGCAACAGTCTGAATGGCTAACTTCTCTTGAAAAATTTAAATATCTGGCATTCCCATGTGACAGAAATCAGCTGGGGCTGAGCGGGAGCTGCCCAGCTTTACTTTGCTGCATTCTCCCCTGCTGCGGTCTCCCCTGCACGGAGGCCAAAATTCAAATACCATTTGTCAGTATACTTGTCCTGTTGTTTTTCTAACCCCAGGCCTCCTGCACTCACTTTTTTTTTTTTTTTATGATTTTTTAAAATATATATTTTAAAATTTATTTATTTTCTTTATTTTTTTTTCCGCTGCGTCTGGTCTTCGTTGCGGCCCGCGGGCTTCTCTCTAGTTGTGGCTTTTGGGTTTTCTCTCTCTAGTTGTGGTGCCCGGACTCCAGAGCTCATGGGCCCTGCAGTTTTTGCGGCACGCAGGCACGCGGGCTCGCGGACTCTCTCGTTGAAGGCGTGTGAGCTCAGTAGATGTGGTGCGCGGGCTCAGTTGCCCCGTGGCATGTGGGATCTTAGTTCCCTGACCAGGGATCGAACCCGCATCCCCAGCACTGGAAGGCGGATTCTTTACCACTGGACCACCAGGGAAGTCCCTGCACTCACTTTTATACCTGCTTTTCTACTGTGGGGACTTAATTTTGTATCTCCTGGGAAAATAGATGCACTGACGCATCAAACAAAAGTTCCTCCAGCCAGAGGCTTACTCTCTAACTTCATTCCTCAAGAGTGGATTTGCTCAAGCTGAGGTAGGAAAACAATCAAAGTCTAAGACCGCCCCCTGCCGGACAAGGCGCACTCAGCAAGCTTGACTGGTAAATTCAAGGAGAGACCAAGATCTCCAATTTCTTCCAAAACACTTTTGACAAAATTCTTTAGAAATTTATTTTATTGAAGTATAGTTGATTTACAATGTTGTGTTAATTTCTACTGTACAGCAAAGTGATTCAGTTATACATATATATATACATTCTGTTTCCTATTCTTTTCCATTATGGTTTATCACAGGATATTGAATATAGTTCCCTGTGCTATACAGTCGGACCTTGTTGGTTATCCATTCTGTACATAATAGCTTGCATCGGCTAATCCCAAACTCCCGATTCATCTTTCCCCCACCCTCTCTCCACTTTTTACAGATAATAAAATGTAAAAGGAATATAGCATGAAAAAATTAGAGAGTATTTTAATTGATTAACTGTATCAAACAAAAAATGGTAGGCTGTAGCGCTTCCCACTTATTGGAAATTACAGAAAATTTTCTTTTTAGATATAAGCAATGATAAAACACCAAAGTCAAAACAGAACTAGAAAACCTAGGGGAAATAATTAAGGAAAAACAATGACAATTAAAAATTAAAATGGACTTAGGAGAATAAAATACAATATTTGGCACACAGAAAATAAAAACCAGTGGCGTAGACTCCAGGGTTGGGACAATCACACAGGATGAGGGGGAAAGAGCCAACCATGAAAATGATGAGAAGAACGGGGATAGCTCGGGAGGAACCTAATTACTCGGAGAATTCTTTGTTCAGTTCATTGTTAATAGCTAGAAAATTGGGGATAAATGGATGATTTTTCAGGAACATGTAAATTTCAAAAAAAAAAAAAAAAAATCTCAAGAAGAGATGAACATGTTAAATAAATTAGTAACTATAAAATAAACTGACAGAATCATATTAAATTATTTCAAACTATCTACAAACAGACAATGCTGATTCAATGTAAACTAAAGATAAAAATGAAAAGTTGGGGACTTCCCTGGCGGTCCAGTGCTTAAGAGCCTGTGCTTCTACTGCAGAGGGCGCCAATTCCATCCCTGGTCGGGGAACTAGGCTCCCACATGCCGCAAGGCACAGCCAGGAAACGCAAGAAAGAGAGAAAGAAAGAGAGAGAGAGAGAGAACGAAGGGGGGGGGGGGGGACGAAGGAAGAAAGAAAGAAAAAAGAAAGAAAGAAAGAAAGAAAAGAAAGGTTTCCCAATTATCTGTATAGAGCCAGCATCATGAAATATAAAAACCTAATATGGTAACATGAAAAGCATTAACTACAGATGAATCTCCCTTTTGAAGATTGATGGGGAAATTCCAAAATAGATAACTAGCAATAGAAACCTCCAGTAAATTAAAAATATATACCCTGGGGAGCTCCCTGGTGGCCTAGTGGTTAGAATTCCAGGTTTTCACTGCAGAGGCCCAGGTTCAGTCCCTGGTCAGGGAACTGAAATCCTGCAAGCTGTGGGATCACATATATGTGTATATGTGTATATATATGTATATGTATATATATATATATCATGGCCAAATGGATATTACCTAGGAATACAGACATCACTGAATATTCAAATATCTATTAAAATAAATCTTCATTTAAATAGATCAAAGGAGACTATGCATATCACTGTGTTACATGCTGAAAGGGAGCTATTAAAATTCAGGTATCATTTGCAACAAGAATCCCCTTATATAGAATTATTTTCTTAATCTAGAATTCTATTTACCTACCTACCTATCAAGTCACATAAAACCAAAAACAAGCTAAATGCTTCTATGTAAAACACTGCATTGACCTACCCTGGGATTTTTCTTTTCAGTCTTTACTCATTTCCAAAGCAACCTCATCTAGTCCGAAGGCTTTAAATACTATCAAATATTGACAACTCCCAAATGTACATCTATGTATATCTTCATCCTAGTCCTCTTCGCAGAACTCCAGACTCATCTTTTTTTTTTTTTTTTTTTGGCTGCGTTGGGTCTTCATTGCTACATGCGGGCTTTCTCTAGCTGCAGCGAGTGGGGGCTATGTGGTGCACGGACCTCTCATTGCGGTGGCTTCTCTTTGTTGCAGAGCACAGGCTCTAGGCACATGGGCTTCAGTAGTTGTGGCTCGCAGGCTCTAGAGTGCAGGCTCAGTAGTTGCGGCTCATGGGCTTAGTTGCTCTGCGGCATGTGGGATCTTCCCAGATCAGGGCTCGAACCCGTGTCCCCTGAATTGGCAGGAGGATTCTTAACCACTGGACTGCCAGAGAAGTCCCTGTAGATGTATTTCTGATGTATTTGTGGGGGGAGGTGAGCTCCACATCCTACTACTCTGCCATCTTGATTCTCCCCCCGCTTCTCTTCCTCTTCTGATCAGTAGGGCTCAGGTGTGGCAGAGCAAGATAGATACCTGTGCAGAGAGGTGACCTGGAATGCAGTGTCTCAAACAGAGTGAGGAGAGTGTCTACCCAAGAATGTCAGAGAGAAGTGTCAGAACCTCACCTAGGCGAGGAGGGCATTTGCATGTTGAGAGCATCAGGGTTGGGTGGGGACATCCCAGCAGGGGAAGGGGAGCCAAGCAGAATAAGAACCACCGCACTGGGAAGGAATAGTGGCTGTGATGGGGAACTAGTTACACTCAGAGGAACTAATCAAGGGAAATCCCTGGCGGTCCAGTGGTTAGGACTCCAAGCTTCCACTGCAGGGAACACAGGTTCAATCCCTGGTCGGGGAACTAAGATCCCACATGCCATGCGGCAGCCAAAAAAAGAAAAAGAAAAAAAAAAAGAGGACCTAATCAAATAAGTAAACACATTATGGCTAAGGGGAACAGATTTCCCTTTCTCAGAGAAGGGATTTACACCTATGGGAAGGCAGAAAACCAGAATGACCCAAGTGGTATTGGGTTGGAACTAGAGGTAAAGGAGTGAACTCATGAATTTCAATATGTGTTTTATGAATGGATTAATGAATGTGTGCAGACGAGAGACTATTTCCAACTAAGTCAGGAACGAGACAATAAGCTCCCACTGTCACAATTATTATTTAACATTCTAACCGTGGGGTTCTTGGTTGTGAAGGAAACCAATTTGGGTTAACTTAAGCAAAAAGGGAATTCATTCATAGGACATTGGGCAGCTGACAGATAGGATGAGAAAGCTTTAGTTCCAAGTTTAGAAAATGGGTCAAAACCCAAGGAAACAATGGAAGGAGAATCATCGCCAAGTTTGCCGAGGGACAGCCTCGTTCAGTGCCAAGGCCATCAGAGGGAGCACAGGACCCTTCATGATGTCTTTATAAAGTCTCAGTTCATTCAGACACCTGCACACTAGCCAGTAGGTTTCAGGGAAAGCAAGTGTCTAGCCTTTAAGTCCTTGGTGGTAAGAAGTAGAACCTCACCCAATGATGGAATTCCCAGAGAAATATAGTTCAGCTCCTCAGTGCAAACTATATTTGCAAACCCTCATTGTTCTGAGAATGCTAGCTAAATGCAATTATAAAACAGAAGCAAATAAGAGGTATAAATACTGGGAAGGATGTATCCTTATTATTTGCAATTAGTGTGATTATATACCTAGGACATTCAAAAAGTATCTGGAAATCTATTAGAAGCATATGATGACGCGTTTAGGTGTCAAGTTATACCACAGTTTTTCAACTTTAACACTATTGATATTTGGAACTGGACAATCCCTTGTTCTGGGGGGGGAGAGGGAAAACGTCCTGTAGGATATTTTGCAGCATCTCTGTCCTCCACTCAGTAGATGCCAGTAGCAGCCCTCTCCCCCACTCAGTAAGGACAAGCAAAAACGTCTCCAGACTTTGACAAACGTCCCCTGGAGGGAGAACAAAATCACTCCCATTTGCATCAGATTAATTAATTTATAAAAGTCAATAACTTTCATCCATTAAAAAATGACCAATGGAAAATTATTTTTGTTCCATCTGGAATGACATTGTGTATGGTGTGAGATAGGGATCTAATTTTACTTGTTGCTTCTTCATCAGATCTTGATTAGTGTATATAGCTTATATCTTGCCAAGTCAAAGAACTTGATAATGAGTTCTGTTTTTCTGTAAATTCTCTTGGGTTTTCTAGGTAGGGGATCCTATCATCTGTAAAAGATGACAATCTTGTATTTTCATTTCTCACTTTTACACTGCTTGTTTCAATTTCCTGTCTAGCTGCCTTCCCTGGTACTTCAGGAGCAATTATAATTGTGTTAATAGTGAGACTCTGCCCCAGTGTTCATAGTAGCACTATTTACAATAGCCAACACATGGAAGCAACCTAAGTGTCCATCGAGAGATACATGGATAAAGAAGATGTGGTATACACACACACACACACACACACACACACACACACACACACACACACACACAATGGAATACTACTCAGCCATAAAAAAGAATGAAATAATGCCATTTGCAGCAACATGGATGGACCTAGAGATTATCATACTAAGTGAAGTAAGTCAGACAGACAAAGACAAATATCATGTGATATCGCTTACATGTGGAATCTAAAAAAATGATACAAATGAATTTATTTACAAAACAGAAATAGACCCACAGACATAGAAAACAAACTGATAGTTACCAAAGGGGAAAGGGGAGGGATAAATTAGGGGGTTGGGATTAACACATACACACCACTATATATAAAGTTGATAAACAACAAGGACCTACTATATAGCACGGGGAACTGAATTCAATATTTTGTAATAACCTATGAGGGAAAAGGTATAATTGAATCACTGTGCTGTACACCTGAAACTAACACGACATTGTAAATTGACTATACTTCAATAAAATTTAAAAAATAAAAATAGGGACTTCCCTGGCGGTCCAGTGCTTAAGACTCCACATTCCCAGTGCAGGGGACACAGGTTCAAATCCCTGGTCGAGGAACTAAGACCACACATGCCACATGGTGCAGCCAAAAAAATGAAATAAAATAAAGTGAATTTAAATAAAATTAAAAAATAAAATAAAATGAAAATGAAAATAAAAATAAAACTTTTTCAAAAGATGAAAAATAAAATCTTAGATTCTAATCAGCTCTGTTGGGGGATCACAAATGAATGAATGTTCTGATTGGCCCATATTGGGTCACATGCCCAAGCTATGTGTTTTGGGGGAGGGAGGAAGGGTGTTTTGCTAGAACATTCTTGTTAGGGTGACCTGGAGTGGGTGTCTCACAGGAAAAACAGGCTCTATTACCAGAGGAAGGGGAAGTGGATGGCTTGAAAAAACGGTACTCAATCCCACTCCCACTCCAGTCTCCTTGAACCTCAGAACCACCTTCCCTCCCTTTTGCTGAGATGTGAAGAGTGGAGCAGCTGAAGGCTTTCACCATTCAGATGACTAGAAGGCATGGCCCTAAGGGGAAAGAGATAGGCTGTGGAGAAGCCCTCCCTCAAAAAGCACACCAACCCCCCAATCCAGGAAAGGGTTAAGAGTGGGAGTAAGATTTGTCATCTTCGTCCCACCCACCACCACCACACACACAAAGAAAAGGTGGCCCTGTCCCCAATTCCTGCAAGTCCACCAGGGCAAATTGCCATTTGGGATTATTTAATGGCACGATGGGAGTATCTGTTGCATTTGGATCCTCTGGTATTTTTGTGCTCTGCCAGCCTGAGGATTATCGCACCTGTGGGGATTAAGTGGTGCTGCAGGAGATTGTCTTGAGTTTGGAGTTTCACCCTCACGTGGCAGCATTCTCTGACGGTGCTGTAGGATTATGTCCGGTTGGGGGTTGATTCCTCCCATGGAAGGATACTCTGCTACTTGGAAGTTCTTCATAACCTGGTGCCCCCTTTTCTACAGCATTAATAAATGAGTCCTTGATCCAGACCTACTTCAGGGCAGGTTGAAATGTCTTTCTGGCTAACAGTTCCTGTTCCAGGAAATTGGGGATGGCCTTATGAAGGGTGGGGTGTTTCTATTTTCCATTGGCTTGCTGTTCTGAAGCATAATAGGAAAGGTGGAACTCGTGTCTCAGGAGTTGATGGGAATGGTGGTCTACCTGTATCTTAAGGGGATGGGAATTATGGATGTTGGGTACCAAGGGCTGACAAGAACTGTAGTAGTTGTGTGCAAATGTCAGATGGGAGTGGTGGATCCCGAGGCTCAGGGGCTGATGGGAATGAATGGTGAATCCTGAGTCTCAGGGGTTTATGGGAATAGTGGATCCTGAGTCTCAGGGGCTGATGGGAATGTTGGATCCTGAGTCCCAGGGGCTGATGGGAATGTTGGATCCTGAGTCTCCGGGATTTGTGAGAATTGCTGTAGCTAAGTCTTAGGTGCCAAGGGATTTGTGAACCTTGTATATCAAAGAAGGATGGAAATAGTGGTTCCTGTGGGTCACTAACCAATGGTAATGGAGGGCTTATGTTTCAGGAACTAATGGGAATTATGTTCTTTTATCCCAGAGGCTTAAGCAAGTCCCAGCCTAACCCATAAACCATTTGTTATTCATCCAACCCTCCATTCATTCATTTAGCAAACATTTTCCTGAGTCTCTGCTCTGAGCCACACCCTATGCTGAGTGATACTGAGGACAGAGATGACTCAGACCTCAATGGTGCCCTCATTGAATTCTCAGAGACAGACCCAGACATTGAGAATCACAGCACAATGGCGGGGGTGGGGGGGGTGGGGAGGTGGGGTGGGGGGGAACACTTCCCTGGCAGTCTAGTGGTGAAGACACTGCACTTCCATTGCAGGGGGTGGGGGTTCGATCCCTGGCTGGGGAACTAAGATCCCACATGCCACATGGCGCAGCCAAAAAAAAAAAAAAAGAGAGAGAGAGAGAGAAAAAAAAAAAAAATACAGTGGGACCAGGGTTAGTACCAGGAGACGGCAGGGTGGTGTGGTTACTATCCTGAGCTGACTGCAGGGTATCTGGGGTGAGTGTAGACTAACAGTAATTCTGGATACCAAGTCAAGGTACAGGGTCTGACAAAAGGTCCTTTTATTAAATGTGAAATTGTGTGCATGACAAGTCTAACCTCTGCTGGATAGCAATCCCAGGTGAGTTGCACATTTTCCCAGAGGCAGCCCATCTCCAAAGAAAGGGCATAGAACTTGGAGCCAGAGAGGCGTGGGTTCGAATCCTAGCTCTGCCATTCACTTTGTGAGCTTGGGCAACTCACTGTTCAGAACTCAGTTCCCTCAGCCTTACATGAAGATAAAACAGTTCCTAAAAATAAGACTGCTGTGTTAACTGAATGACATAATGTATAACAAATACCCAGCCCAGGGCCTGTCCCTAAGTAGACATTCAATAAAGGGTATGGTTGTCATCATTATTATTCCTATCATTAGTAATTAATGACAAAATTTAAAGGCCCTAGAAGTATTTATCAAATATCTGGGTTCAGCAGCTTAAGAGCATTGAAAGAAATCAGTTCTTCAAAAAGTCCAGTAATTTGCATATTCATAAGCATTAGTTTCTTTATGTTAAAAAAAACTCCTCCTAATTGATTGAATAAGTAGGGACAAATAAATTTATACAACGGAATACTATACAGCCACTAAAATGAATGAGGTACCTCTATAAGCTATACAGATATAGGAGGATCTTCAGGATATAGTGTTTAAAAAAAGCAAAGTATAGAATAATATGATCCCACCTGGGGACAAAAAAGGCGGGGTGGTATACTATATGTGTATAAATGTATAGAATTTCTCTGGAAAGATACACAAGAAACTGGTAAGCATAAGCTGTCCCCAGAGAGAAGTGGGTGGCCAGGGACAGGGCAGGAGGAAACTGCATTTTTCACTGTTTGAGCTCCAGAACCCTATACCCACCACATGTCTTCCCTAAATGTCCTCCGGCCCTTGATGTCCACAAGGTCCCAAGCTGCACACAGCATCTTCCCTCTCCTGTACTCCCTTCTTCCTACTGGTTCCCCATCTGGAACAACTCCTGTCCCCTCACTTTCAGGGCCAGACTTCTGGCTGTTGTATCTTCTTCACCTCCTCCATCACCCCCCTCACATTCTCTGCCCCACCACCTCCTCTGGGTCCCCAGGGTCCCAGCCCCTGATCAAGCATCCTCTTCCCCAGCCTCCCAGCCTCCAGTAGTCTCTCCCCCTCAGCTCATCCCCCACGGCCCTCAGAGGGGTCTTTCTGACACCCAGCTCTGACCCTGCCCCTCCCCTTGCTCACAGCCCTCCAAGGATCCGGGTCACCCTCACGGGAAAGTTCCCAGCCCGGCCTTCCGAACGAGGAGGAACCTGGCCCCGCCCACCACCCCAGCCTCCTTTTCCAGGCTCCTGGGCTCCCGTCAGACCTGACTGCCTGCCCTTCTCCCAGAATGGCCCCTGGTTTCCTGCCTTTGGCTCTCTGCTTGAGCTGTGCCCTCTGCCTGGAACGCCCTTACTGCTGTCTCTCTCTCCCTCTCCTCCCTCTGTCTCTCAACAATTCACATCTAACTTCTCCCAGTTCTTGGAGGTCACAATCACAACCACGGCCTTCTCTGGAGGTCCTTTCAGCTGTGCCGAAAGGATTCCTCCCACAGACGCTGGGTCCCTCCCTCTGTCAAACCCCGACCGCCCTGAATTGGAACTGTCTGCGTCTGGGTCTGTCTCCTCCGTAAGACTGTGAGCTCCGTCTGCAAGGGCAGATCTGGGTCTGATTCACCCTTCTCTCCCCAGTGGGTGGGTGGGTGGAGAGCCCGAAGCCGAGGGAGGGGAAGGAGGCCGGGAGAGCAGGATGGGGGAGAGAGAAGAGGGGGGAGAGGAGCAGACCCTGATTGGGGGGGGTGATGTAAGGAGAAAGAGAGAGACGCGGAGACAAGAGACAGAGGGAAACGCACAGGGCCAGGAGGAGGCAGGCGGGCAAAGAGAAGGAAAGGGAGGAGAGGTGGAGGGGACGAGAGAAAACGGAGAGAGAGGAGAGAACCAGCCCCGGCCGAGGGAGGAGGGAGGGAGGGAGGAGTGGGAGCGCTGCCGGCTCTGCAGCCTCCCGGCCCCTTTTGTCCCTTCCCTCCTCCCTGCGTCACGCTCCCCGGCCCGGCCTCCCCTCCCTGCTCCCTCCCCCGCCCCGCTCCTCCTCCCCGGGGCTGGATGGAATTTTTTCCCCTGGACCGGGGCCAGCTCCGGGGCGGGGGGGTGGCGGCGTGGGGGGGGAAGCCAGGCCGGACTGGGCCTGGCGATGGGGAGGGGCCGGGGCGGGGGCCCCCTGGGGAGGGGGCTGGTCCGGCGGGGTCCCGGGCGGGGGAGCCGGGCCCGCAGAGCCGGGAGGAGGCGCAGGCCGGAGGGAATCGGGGAGGAGGGAAGGGGGATGGCGGGGACGCCGGGAGGAAGGGGAGAGGCCGTCGGGCGGCGGAGGCGGGGAGAGGATGGAGAGCTGTCGGCGGCGGCGGCGGGGCCCGGCTCAGCCCGGCCCGGGCGCTGCCCACCGAGACCCTTCCCCCCGACGCTGGAGCTGCGGAGCCGTGAGTCTGCGGAGAGAGAGGGGGATGGGGCCCGGGACCCGAACTCCAGGGTCCCTAAGGGGAGGAGGCAGCCGGGGGCCTGGATTTCTGGGTTCTTGGAGGAGGAGGGGGCTGGGAACCCAGACTCCTGAATCCTTGGAGGAGGGGACTGGGGGCCTGGATTCCGGGATCCAGGAGGAGGAGCGGGCAGGGAACACCTCCTGGTTTCCATTGGGAGGAGAGAGATGGGGCTGGGGTAGCTAGGTTCGGAGCTGGAGCCGACTAGGGCGAGATGCCCTCCCGCGCCCTCAGGGGAGGTGGAGGGAGAGAGTCTGGCTTTGGAGGTGCCTGTGGCAACGGAAGGGTTAACGTCTGGCTGGAGGGGAGGGGGAGGGGCAGGGAAGGGGCTGCGGGGCTTTGAGGGGTCAAGGGTGAGCCGTGCAAGTGGGAGGGGGCTGCAGAGGAGTGGGGGAGGCTGTCTGGGCCGCCAGACAGGCCAGGGTCAGCGGCGGGGGCAGGGGATGTCTGGCGGAGGAGAGGCCCAGCATCCAGGCTCCCCTGGGGACCCGGGATTCCAGGCCCCAGCCCCCTCCTCCCCTAGACCTGGGAGTCCGCGACCCAGCCCCCCCCCTCAGAATTCCAGAATGCGAACCCCTAGCCCCCTTCACCCCAAGATCCAGGAGTCTGGGCCTCCAGCCTCTCCTCCCCTCAGACCTGGGGCTCCACGTTCCAGCCCCCGCTGTCCACGAAAGCCCAGTGTTCGGGCCCCCAGCCCCTTCCTCCCCAGAACCCAGGAGTCCCCACCTCCTCTTTAGCCCCAGCTGGAGTCCAGCCCTCTGGGGGTTAAGGGGGCGGGGCCAACTGGTTGCCATGGTGCCAGACTGTTTGGGTCTGCTCTCTGACCCTTGGGGGCTCCCCAGGGTCTGCAGAGAGGGGGAGGGGGACCCAGACCTGGGGGAAGTCCAGCGCCAACCTTTTCCCCAAATCCGGCCTATGGGCCCAGGGAGTTCAGGCCTCCACCAAGGCCTTGTCCAGTGACCTTGAACAAGTCCTGACCCTTCTCTCTGGGCCTCAGTTTTCCCGAGGAGAAATGTGTGGGAGGAGTGGGGAGATGCTCAGGTCCTGCAAATCTTTAAGATTCTCAGCTTCCCCTCTGCTCTCACCCCCCTCCTCAGGCCCCAGGCAGCCCCGGGGCATGCTGGGAACCCAGGCCTGGGCTCTGGGCCAGGTTGTTGGGGGGGGGGGCGGCGGGGGCAGCCTCCTCCCTTCCCCTTCCTCCCCACCTTGGCCTGACTCTCGCCCCCGCCTGAGGGTCTGGGAGGTTGGGAAGGAGGGAAGGGGAATGAGAGCTGGGACCGTAGACCCGTCTCTGGCCCCTTCCTCCCCCCTTGCCTCCTCCGCCCCCTTCCCGCCTCTCCTCCCCCTCCTCAGTAGGTCGCTACCCCAGCCCTGGGCCCCTTCTCGAGCCACCCCAGCTCCAGACCTGGCTCCGAGCTGCTGCGAGGGGGAGGGAGAGAGGGAAGGAGAAAGGGAGAGAGAGAGAGAGAGAGAGAGAAGGGGAGGGAGGGAAGGGAGGAGAGAGACCTAGGAGGGAGGGAAGGAGAAAGGGAGAGAGAAAAGGAGAGAGACAGAGGGGAGCGAAGGAGACAGAGGGATGGAGAGAAGGCGGGGAGGGAGAGGGAGGCAAACAGGAAAAAGGGGGAGAGGAGAGTGAGACAGGGAAATTGAGGGAGAGAGAGAAGGAGAGGGACAAAGACGGGGTGGGGGGGGGAGAAGAGGAGAGTGAAAGACAGAAGGGAAAGGAAAAGAAAGAGAAAAGAGAAAGGAGAGAGAACCAGGAGGGGGGGAGAGGAGAGAGAGACGGACTGAGAAAGGCACCGTGAGGAGGAGAAGGCAGAGCTGAGGGGGAGAATGGGCAGCGCAGAGCCGGGGAGAAGCACGCAGAGGCTGGAGGAAATGGAGACCAGGTAAGACAGAGACGGAGCCAGCGGCAGCAGAAAGAGACACGGCAGGACGGGGAGAGAGAAGCAGAAAGATGGAGATGGAGCCGGAGACAGTGAGAGCAAGACAGACGGAGCGCTGGACAGAGGCGGAGGCTCTCAGGTGCACAGACTCAGCCCAGGGGTGGGAAGGGTGGGTGCTGGTCCCGCTGCCTTGCAGGCCTGGCCCCTCCCACTCACCAGCTGGCTGGGGCTCAGCCTTCCCACCTGCAAAATGGGGGTGCTGATGGCACCTTGAGCCCCTGCCTGCCACATGACAGAGGCCTGGGGCGGTATCAGCGCTCAGGGATCGTAGCTGTCAGTGTTGTGCATGATGAGAGGCCAAAAGAAGGGAAGAGAGAGGGGAAAAAATACCCAGAAAGGCTTTGACGGTTTTATATCCCTTGGGCGGTCTCCACACCGGTCCTGGATTTCCGAATCTGACAGGTAGGTAGGGAACCGTCTTGTCCAAGGGACCAAACTCCAAAACAGGTGAGGTTCCCTCTGACCCGGGATCCAGGAAACCAGGCTGTGTCTTCTCCAAGGAGGCAGGCCTGGCCGGACTCCCAGGTCTGAGGGAGGGGGCTGGGGGCCCGGCTTCCTGGGTCCCCAGGGGAGAAGGGGGGCTGTGGACTTGGACTTCTGAATCTGGGGGAGGAGAGGGGGGTAGGGGGCCTGGATTGCGGGGACCTATGGGGAGGAAGGGGCCTGGGGCGTGAATTCTTGGGTCCCTGGTGAGGAAGGGGCCGAGGGACTGACTCCTGGGTTCCTTGGGGAGGAGGGGGCCGGGGGCCCGGATTCCTGGGTCCTGGCACCCACCCGTAGAACCGACCTTGCGGGGCCTTCGCCGCACACAAGCTCGTGTCTGTGGGTCCGTGTCGGGGGCTCACCATCGCGGCTGGGGCCTCCCCGGCCCTCCCCGCCCTCCCTGGCCCCCGTCTGTCCGTCCAGTCCATCCGTCTGTCTGTCCACCTGCCGCGCCCCCCGGGCTGAGGTAGGAGGTTGTATAGTTGAGGAGGACACCCACGGAGATCACTATACGGCCTCCTAGCTTTCCCCAGGCTGCGCCCTGCACGGGACGGCCCGGCGGGGACCCCTGACCCCGTCCCCTGCCCCACCCCGCCAGGCTAGGGAGAGGGGCTGCCGCAGGGATCCTGGGAGGAGAGGCTGGGCTGCTCCTCGTGTCCTCGTCCCTCCATCCCTTCCTCCCCCTTCCTTCGAAGAGTTCCTCTCCCATCAGGATATCTCTGCTTTGCTTTCTCTCTGTCTCTCCATCCCCCCTGGGTCTCTGCACAGTGACCTCTGAGACCCTGTCTCCATCTGTCTCTTATGGTGCTTTCTGGGTCTCTGACGCTCCCGATGTCTCTCCATGGCTCGGTTTCTGTCTTTCGGGCCCTCACGGTGTCTCTGTGCCATGTCCGTTTCTGCTGCACCCCACTACCACACCCCAGGGCCTGGCGGGCCCCCGCACACCGTACTGCCGGCCTCTGGGTCCCTGAGACCCTTTAACCTGTGAGGACGTCCAGGGTCACAGGTGAGGTTCTTGGGAGCCTGGCATCCGGCCCAACCATCAGCCTGGGGTCCGACCCTGACCCCTGACCCCTACCCCCACACACCCTTCCTCCCTGAAAACCCTGGAGCCTGACATTGGACTGGAGACTGAAACCCGACCTCTGACCCCGTATCTTGAGCCCCTCCCCCGCACCACGGTGACCTCACAAAAGTCTCCAGCTTCTCCACAGGCTGAGACCCTCCGCTATGGCCCTTCTGGCCCCAGGGAGCGCTGTGCCGTCCGCCCTGGTGGCCCTCACGGTTTTCAGGGCCTCCGCCTGGGCCTGTCTCCTCTGCTTCACGTCTTACAACGAGCGCCTCCAAATCTGCCAGATCTTCGCCGGCCTGGAGAGCCCCGACCTCGGGAAGTGTGAGGAGGCCTTCACAGATGCCTTTAAGGGCCTCCTGGACACTGAAATCAGTGAGGAGACCCCCCCCACCATCCTCCAGGGCCCCAAGGGGGGCATGTGGAGGGAGGGACCAGAGAGACCTGGAGAGACTGAGGGGGACGAAGGCTCAGAGACGGGAAGATGGAGACTTGGGGGGGGCAGAGACTCAGAGACAGGAGGACAGAGACTTTGCGGGGGCGAGAGACTCAGAGACGGGAGGACAGAGACTTTGCGGGGGCCAGAGACTCAGAGACGGGAGGACAGAGACTTTGCGGAGGCCAGAGACTCAGAGACGGGAGGACAGAGACTTTGCGGGGGCCAGAGACTCAGAGACGGGAGGACAGAGACTTTGCGGGGGCCAGAGACTCAGAGACGGGGGGCCAGAGACTCAGAGAGAGGCAGAGGAAGGTCCACTTTGGGGACGTGGTGTTGGGGGACCCGCTTCGCCCCACCTCCTGCCTCCGACCCCCAGACTACGATGAAAGGAGCCACCTGCACGACGCCTTTACCCAGATGACCCACTCCCTGCAGGAGGTGGCCGCCGCCCAGGGTGAGTGGGGCGGGGCCGGCAGCGGTGGGAGATGTGGGCTTGGAGCCCCCAGGAGATGGATGTTTGTGCGGGGAAAGCCCAGAACTTGACAGTGATCTCGGAGGAGGTGACGCTTGAAGCTGAGGGAGCTGGGCAGCTTTGTCAGGGAGAGGAGATGGGCAGGGGCTGGTGGGGACAGTGCAGAAGTAACTTAGAGTCTCAAGCCAGCTGAGATCAGGGAGATGTGCGTTCTGACCTCACTGTGTGGCTTGCCCTCTTCCTGGCTATGAGATTCTGGATGCATCACGCCCCCCCGCCCCTCCCCGGGCCTCAACTTACCCATCTGAGAGATGGGACAATCTCCTTGCCTCCCAGGGTGGCCTCAGAGCTCAGTGAGAGGGAGGGGCACCCCCAGTGAGACAGACTTCAGGGAGGAGATCTTCCTCTAGGATAAAACACACATATTCTCTACAGTTAACAAAGTAATTCCACATTTTTGACATGTGAGGCTATTAGGGGGCTGGAAGACAGGTAGGAACAGGGAGAGAGAGGATGATTCAGGTGACAGCTGTGAAGGGAGACAGGCACACGTGACAGCCTTGGGGTGGGTGAGACACACACTGTAGAGAAACACATGCGTGTGCCGGGTGGGGAGGGACCTCAGGGCTGGGGCGGCCCTTGCGGCCCAGGGGCAGCCTGAGCAGTGATCACAGCAGGCCACCGTGGTCACGTGACACAGGATCCCCCCCACCCCCACGCCCACAGTGTGCTGGAGACTGGGGGTGGGAGCGCTCACTGCTTTGCAGCATAAACTGGCCACGTCAGTGGTCTGGGGGCTCTGCACTTATTTCTGCATCTTAGCTGTTCCTTCTTTTGCTTCCTGCTCTTGCCACAGAGCTTTTTGACAAAGATCCCTAAACATGACGAGGTTCCCATCTATCCAGGGGGCGCCCGGGGGGTCCAGCATGGAGAAGACTTCAGCTGCGGATCCCCCGCCCCCAACTGGAGAGCTGAGGAACTCAGAGCTGGCTGGGGAGGAGGGAGGAGGATTCCAGGAGATGCCTTTTCTCCCCAGTGTAGGCCAACTTGTCACAGAAGGTTTTGAAAAGAGCAGAAACAAGTCCAGCTCCGGGTGTAGAAGACCCTGGCGAGGGCTGTGTGTGGGACCGACTGGAGCAGGGGAGAGAGTGGAGGCTGGGAGGCCTGGGCGGAGGCTGCTGTGAAGGAGGCCAGAGCTGGGGCGGGGGTTGTGAAGGTGGAGAAGAGGGGATCGGGTGGGGAGAGTCAAGGGCAGGAGGGATGGGACTTGGATCTGTGAGCTGTTCAGGAAAAGGGGAAGAAGAGGGTTAGGGGCCGTGCCCGGGGTCCGGCTCCATGCCTGAGGGGGCAGTGGGTCATCCCTGAGACGGGGAGCCTGGGAGGAAGAGCAGGGGTGGGGGCAGATGGCCAGCTGGGCGAGGATGTAATGACTGCGAGGGGCCTGGGGGACATCCAGCGTTCAGCTGGGAGTCAGGGAGACTTGACACTCTGTCCTGAAGGAGCAGGGCTGTGAGCTGGGGAAGGGCAGGGTCAGCTCTGGGTGTAGAAAGATCCTCTGGGGCCATATGGAGGACGGACTGGAGGGAGATTGGAGGCTGGGAGAAGCTGGTACTCCACAGGTATTTATTGAATGTGACAGGGACACAGCTGTGACCAAAAGTGCAAGCCACCTGCCCTCAGGTTGCTTATGTTGATTATTAGACATAATCAGTGAAATGCCATTGATGTCAGTTGGTGATCTGTGCTGTGGAGGAAAACAGAAGGGGAAGGGAATGGGGTGGCCAATGGGGTGATCAGGAGAGGTGCAAATGAGAAGGTCCAATTGAGCCAAGACTGGAACGAGGGGACAGTGAGAGCCATGCAGATAACCTGGGGAGAGAGCTTCCAGGCAGAGGGAAGAGCCAGTGCAAAGGCCCTGGGGCCAGTGGTTCTCTAGCCCCACAGTGTATGTCAGAACCTCCCGGGAGCTTATTAAAATGCAGACTCCTGGGCCCCACCCTCTGTTTCTGAGCAGTAGGTCTGAGGTGGGGCCCAGAAATGGACATTTCTAACAAGTTCCCAGGAGCTGCTGCTGCTGTTCTAGGGACACACTTTGAGAACCGCTATGGCGGGCCCTTGGTCTGACTTTAGCCGAGGTGGTTTCTCTTTCCAGCTTATACCCAATGACCGTCACTTTAGCCAGTCTCTTTGGCTTTTGCTTTTGATATGGGGAAGCCATTGGAAGATTTTAAGGAAGGAGGGTGTCTGACTAAGGCCACGTGGGTCAAGGGCTGAAGCAGAGAGACCAGTGAGGTCAGTGGTGGCTCGGACCAGATGTGGTGGTTCAGGTGGGCCCAGACCAACCTGCCCCTTACATGGAAGATGCTGTGTTTTGTTTATATATTTTTTTGCTGGCCATGCGGTGCGCCATGCGGGATCTTAGTTCCCTGACCAGGGATCGAACCCGTGCCCCCTGCAGTGGAAGCTCAGAGTCTAAACCACTGGACCGCCAGGGAAGTCCTGGCAGAGTTACTTGTTAATTATCTTCCTAAAGGATATCCTTGCATCAGCCCTATGAGGTGGAGTTTTATAGCCCCATTTTCCAGATGGGCAAGTTGGGGCTCAGCTGGACAGGGAGGATGGACCCAGGAGATATCTGGACCCGACACATATGGGGTGAGGGGTATGGGAAGAATCGAGGATGACTCCCGGGTCTCCCCCATATGGAGGACCTGAGAGATGGACATGCTGACTCAGAGTGGCTCCCGGTGGTGGCAGGTGACACTGTTAGTGTATATAAACCATGGAGTGGCTAATATGGTGTCAAGGAGGGCAGTGTGTGTACCACAGGTAGTGGTCGCATGTGGAGGCTCTGGAGTGGGACCACCTGGGTTCAAATCTAGCTTTGTGACCTTGGGCCGCCTTCCTAACCTCTCTGTGCCTTGGTTTCCCCATCTCAAACTTGGGGATGGGAATACCAGTAGGTGACCCTTCTATAACACGGTGTGCCAGGCACCCTTCCAAGCACTTAGAGACATTATCCCACATGGTCATTAAATGGTACCTGGCGCATAGTTTGGAAGGGGAATGCTTTTATGTTGTATGACATTAAATCCTCCCCGCCAACCCTGTGAGGTAGACACCAATATTGTCCCCGTTTTATGAACGAGGAAACTGAGGATCAGGAAGGTTAAATACTTGGCCGAGGTCACATAGGGAGGAGGATGTGTGATGGCTAGCTCAGGTGTGAGACAGGTGTGCTTATAATTGGCAGAGACAGGACTCAAACCCAGATGATCAGAAACAGTTGAAGTTCCTAATGAAGCACCTCTTTTGGGGGAGACTTTATAACATCCACCCGCGCCCCCCCGGTGGTTCAGTTGATATAGCCCCTGCCCCTTGGCCTCTCTGGATATTTCACTCCATCCCTACTTCACTCCCATGCTTCTCCCCTGCCCCATGGCTAACTTGGTGTATCCCTTCCCCATGAGTCATTTGGTTTGGTCCACAGATATTCCTTATATATGCCTCCTCCAACATCCTGGCCTCTCATTTGAGCACCCAACTCGGACCACATCCTCCTGACCATCCTGCCATCTCCAGACCACACGCCTGCCTTGTGGCCAAGGAGAGACCACTAAGTCCTTGACTCCTCATTTTAAACCTGCTTCCTGGCTTCAGTGCCCCCTCCAGCTTCTACCCAATGATCATCACTTCAGCCAGTCTCTTGCCAGTATTCTCAATTCCCTCCTGTTTTGTATGGTTTTAAATTGCAGAGAAACCTGCAATGGCTTAAGTAAGCTAGAAGTTTATTTCTCCCATAAAAAAAAAGTCTTGAGGTAGGCACTTAAGGCTAGTATGGCAGCTCCATTTTCCTGGGAACCCAAGCCCGTTCCAACTTTCTGCCTTACCATCTTAGAGTATACCCCCTTATCCTCATGGTCCTTTATAACTGCTAGAGCACCAGCCATCAAATCTAAGTTTCGGGCAACAGGATGGAGGAAGGGGAAGGGATCAATAATATGGCACCATTTCTGTCTTAAGGCTACTTTCTGTAACTCACACATGACATTTGCACTTAATCTCAAGGAGCAGAAGTTGGTCATATGATCACAACTAGGTCACATGACCACAACTAGCTGCAAGGGAGGTTGGGAAATGCAGTCTTTTAGCTGAAGCTGGGAAGGGTGCTTTCTCAGCTAAAATGCAGTATTATGTTACTAAAGAGAAAATAGATATTTTGAGGCAACTGGCAATCCCTGTGTATTTGTTTGCTAGGGCTGCTGTAACAAAATACCACAGACCGGGTGGCTTAAATAACAGAAATTTATTTGTTCACAATTTTGGAGGCTAGAAGTCTAAGATCAAGGTGTCAGTGTCAGCAGGGTTGGTTTCTTCTGAGGCCTTTCTCCTTGGCTTGTAGATTACTGTCTTCCCTCTGTGTCTGTGTCCAAATTTCCTATTCTTCTAAGGACATCAGTCATATTGGATTAAGGCCCACCCTAAAGACCTCATTTTAACCTAATTACCTCCTTAAGACTCTATCTCCAAGTACAGTTACATTCTAAAGGCCTGGGGGTTAGGACTTCAACATATGAATTTGGGAGGGACACAATTCAGCCCATAGGACCCTGCCACGTTTCTTGACTTCCAAAACCACCTCCCTCTGTAAATCATTCCACCCATCCACTTTGAAAAAGCCCCCAAACCTTATAGCTTGGAGGCCATTTCAGTGGTCAAAACTCAAACATCCATAAGGACAGAGAACATAAAAAGAGTGAGGGACTTCCCTGGTGGTTAGGACTCAATGCTTCCACTGCAGGGGGCACAGGTTCGATACCTGGTCGGGGAACTAAGATCCCACATGGTGCCATGTGGCATGGCCAAAAAAAATAAAGAAGAGAAAGAAAAGGGGAAAAAAAGGAGTGCAAGAGGGATAGAAATGAAGAGGCTGGGAGCTCTGTAAAAGTGAGTGTGTGCCCTGTCTGAAGGGGAAGGCTGCTACTAAGCTCCAGCTCGCTGCTGCCTCATGGAAATACCGTCTCTCTTACAGCTCTTCCAAGTTTCTTAAAGGGATGCCAAACATTTTATGTGACTTTTCCCAAATTTTACATGATGGCAACTGGTTCATTTTTAAAAATACTTTCCAGGCCAAATATAACACATCCAAAGGATGGATTGGGGCCACTGCCTCCAGCTGTGGTCTCCATTCCAGTTGGATCCTGGAATTCATTCTACACATACTTATTTCTAAGACTCAGGGCCCTCTCCTGGGTTCTGAGGACACAGCACTAAGAGACAGACTTAAATGATCACTATGTATATATAAATGTATGTATTTGCAAGCTGGTGAGAGCTATAATGGAATGAATGGGGCACTATTAGAGACAAAAATAGGGGACTGGATTAGATTATACTTGTGGTCAGGGAAAACCTCTAAGGAGGTGACACAGGGTGTGACATGAAGGATGAGTAGGAGTAGGGGTAGAGATGTGCTAGAAACTGAAGGTGGCATGTGCAAAGGCCCTGAGGTGCTAGAAAGTATGGTTCTTTTCATATTAGGGGGAATGAAAGGTGGGTATTAGGGATGGAATAGAGAGGGAGAGTAAGCCAGACCATATAGAGCCTCGTAGGCCTTGAAAGAAATGTGACCTTTATCCTCCCTTTCCCCTCAACAAGATAACACAGATGATGCTGAGGGGTTCCATCAGAGAGATTAGTCCAGAGTCAGCAGAAGGAAGGAGATGTGGGGATTTGTCAGCCTTTGGGGTAGACAGGGTAGGAGGATGTGACATATACCAGAGACATGGGGGTGGAGAGGGGTTGGGGGAGGGGCACAGGCACGATGACAGCGAGTCCTGTCAAGCTCGGCCAGCCTTGGGGAAGGGTCTTTACTACAAGGACTCCCTCTACCCTCCAGGGTCCTTTCGGGTTGCCTTTCCTCATGCCGCGGAGAAAATACAGAAGATTATATTACAGCTTAAAGAAGGTAAAATAGACCATCTCCTTCCCCCAGGCACAGACAATTAGAAAACCCCACTCCCGAGACCCCCATCTGCTCCCTTCAGCGCAAACCCCTGGCCCGATCTCTGAGCCGAGCTTCCCTTGGTGGGTCACTCGGGTCACAGCCTCTTCCTCTGCTCGGACCACTGTGGGTCCGGCCCCGCCCCTCCGACGGAAGGTTATCTCTAGCTGGGACCGCTTCTTAGGACAGTCCTGTCCCAGATTGGCCCGGGCCTCTTCCTGGATCTCTGTGTCTGGCCCTGTGCACTCTCTGAAAGGTTTCCTTTCCAACCGGGCCGCCTTAGGGCCTACTTCCAGCCCGACCACACCTCTAACTGGGCCCCCTAGTTAGACTGTTCCCTCCGAGCATCGCCCAGGATCTAAGCCCGCCCCGCTTGACGGGATACACCGGAGCTGGCCCTGCTTCCTTGGTGAGAGCAGCAGGCCTGCCGCCCTTTTCCCCCGACCCCGTCTGCCTGACCTCTTAGTGGAATGCTGCAGGCCTGGCCCCGCCTACAGGTGGAATGCTGCAGGCTTGGCCCCGCCCCCTAGGTGGACCGCGGCAGGCCTGGCTCTGTCCTCTTGGAGGAATGCATCCGGCCCAGAAACGTTTCCTCTAGGGGAACTTCAGGTGGGCACCTGCCGCGACTTACAGGGTAGTAACGCTTGCTCTCTCTCCGCAGTCCGGGCCTGCATCCCTCCCTGCGGTAAGCACATCATTCAAAGCTGAGAATTGCGGGGAAAGGGAGGTGGTAGGGGTCGAAACCTGGGACAAATGGGAGAGGATGGGTGGGCCTCTGATCCTAAGGGGGCCAATACGAGCCATGGGGAAAAGTAAGTAAACCAGGTATTGTTCACAAACCTCATAAAAGGTGGGTCCGAAAACCAAAGCAAACCAATAGGAATCCTAGAGGCTGGAGAGTGGTGAGAGCTGGCCAATGAGCACAGGGAAGGCGGGACCCAGATTCTGTCTGGCAGGTAGACTCCAAGGAGGTTAAATAGACCTTAAGGTGGCCGAAGGGACCCGGGCTAGGGGAGGCAGATGGAGCCCAGATCCAGCGTTCCCGTCCCATAGGACTCCAGGAGGTCGCCCGGCGTTTCCGCTGCCGAGGGTGCTACTCCACGGTCTGCGACCTCCCGCTAGACTGCCCAGGTGAGGGGCGTGGCCTTGAAGGGCAAGAAACCTGAAAAACTGGAAGAGGGAGCTGAGTGAGGAGGAGGCGTGGTCTGGGGGCGGGGCCGGACGTGGGCGGGCCGAGGCGGTGATAAGGACTTGTCTTCAGTTCAGGACTTGACGGTGACTCGGGGTCATCAGGCTATGTTCTTTTGCACTGTGAACTTCCAGCTGCCTAAGGAAGAGATCACCTATTCCTGGAAGTTCGCAGGAGGAGGTGTGAGTCGGGGAGGGTCCAGCATGAAGAGTTTAGGAGGCGGGTGATGCTTTACTAGAGGATGGGGAGTCAGGATGCAGAGGGTGGGGACTCGGTCTAGATTCAGACTTCGTGCAAGGGGAGGGTCTCGGCATTTAAGGGTAAGGGGCAAAGCTCACAATGCAGAACCTGAGCTCAGGGGTGGGTTATCCGTAAAGGTTTTCGGCGGGAGAGCAAATACTAGGCCCAAGAGGCGGAGTCAAGACTTAGGAGGCGGGACTATGCGTGAAAGATCGACAAATAAGAGCTGAGGGTGGGGCCAGGGCTCAGGAAGGCGTGGTCTAGCTCGGGGGCGGGGCTTTACGTTGTGGTTTGGCGAGTCGGGGCGGAGAGAATCTCTTCTGGGCGAGGGGCGAGGGGCGCCCCCCCCCCCTCCTCTCGCCGCTCCAGCCCGAGCGTCCCGCAGCTCCGGACTCAGGACCTGTCCTACTTCCGAGAGATTCCGCGGGCCCGAGGATACCTGGCACGGATCCGGCCGGTGCAGCCCACGCACCGCGGGACCTTCTCTTGCGTGATCACACACGACCAGCGCCCCCTGGCGCGGCTCTACTTCTTTCTGAACGGTGCGGGCGGGGCGGAGCTGCGCGGCAGGGGCGGGGCTACGTGAGGGGTGGGGGCTCGCGCCCGGCTGACGTGCGCGCCCCCGCAGTGACAGGTCCGCCACCGCGCGGGGAGACTGAGCTCCAGGTCGCTTTTCGGGAAGTGTTGCGCTGGGCGCCACGGGAGGGGGAGATGATCGAACCCTGGACGCCCAGCCTGGGCGAGCTGCTGGCCAGGCCCGAGGCTCTGACGCCGGGCAATCAGTGCCTGCTCGCGGTCGCTGTGGCCTTAGCCTCAGCCAGTGCGACCGTGCTGGCGTGGTGAGTCCCTGGGACCCCAGAATCCCAGCATCTGGCTCTCCTTTCCCAGACCCAAGGGTCTGGGTTTCCAGCCCCTCCTGCCTCAGATCCGGAAGTCCGAGTCTCCAGACCCTCTTACTCAGGAGTCCAGGCCCCCACCCCCTCCTTCCTCAGACCAGGAGTCATAACCCCCAACTCCTATTTTCTCAGATGTAAGAGTCCAAGCCCTATCACCCACCTTTGGGACCTAGGCTCCAGGACCCAGATTTCTGGTCCCCAGCCTCTCCCACACACACGAACATCTCCTTTTTTCCCCAGGGTATTCTTTCGATGGTACTGCAGCGGCGACTAACAAAGGTATCTTTTTTATCCTATTTCCATCCCTAAAATAAAGAATCTATTTCAGCTCTCTAGATTCTTTCATCTTCGAAGGTGGTCACTACTAACTTAGGAGGAAGAGCGGCACACCCCAAAGATGCCCAGGTGCCCATGCCCCCCTAACGACGGTAAGAGGCGCAGCTGTCGCAGGGCAGGGTCCTGTACCGAGGCTATAGGTGCAAGCCCAGGCCCCTCCCCGGATTTGTGGCAGCGTCCTGGACATTTCCGCCTGCAGCAGTCACCCTTAAAGAGTCCTTGATATCGCCCTGAAAGCCTGTTCCTCCCCCAAGACTTTCTTGCTGTCGTAAAGGGCACCATCATCCACGCAGCTGCTCAACCAGAAACCGAAGTTGCGTTTAATTCCTCCTCCACTTCCAATCTAGGTCCAAATCTCAGCCTTTTCAATTCCTAAATATCTCATGGAGCTGCGCTCTCTCCGTGGTCCGCCACCATCTCTTGCGTGGATCACTGCGGCAGCCCGTCGCCACTGGCCTCCCTGGCTCTGCTCAGCCTTGTGTCAACGCAGTCCATTCTCCACAAAGCAGCCAGAGTGATTTTTTTTTTTTTTTCCTACTTTGGCTAAGGTTTTATTTTTTTAATTTTTATTGGAGTGTAGTTGATTTACAATACTGTGTTCCTGCTGTACAGCAAAGTGAATCAGTTATACATATACATATACCTACTCCTTTTTAGATTCTTTGCCCATACAGGTCATTACAGAGTATTGAGTAGAGTTCCCTGTGCTATACAGTAGGTCCTTATTAGTTATCTATTTTATATGTAGTAGTGTGTATATGTCAATCCCAACCTCTAGAGTGATATTTTGAAGTTTGTCAGATCAGGTCACTCCTCTGCTCAGAACCCTTCAGTGGCTCCCCGTTGCCATTGGAACAAAATCCAGTTCCTTGTCAAGGCTTCCAAAGGCCCCGAAGGTTCTGGTTAACTTTGTCCCACCCCACTCTTCCCCCTTGATCTTTCTATCTTGCAGTTCCTCTGGCCTTTGCTCATTCGTTGCATTCATAATGATTCTTTGCAGTCTCTCCAGGACCTGGGTACATACTATTTTCTGCCTAGAATAATGTTCCCTTTTTTGTCTAGTTGACTCAGTTATGATTTCCCCTGAATGGCCTTTACATGCATTAACCCATTTAATCTCCAGGACAAGGCTGTGTGGGCGGGCACTGTGTTTATGGGCCTGACTCCACCTCTCTCTGCTCCCCCTCTTTACTCTCTAGCCCCACTGGCCTTCTTTTTTTTGCCCCTTGAACATGCAGAGTTCAGTCCTGTCCCTGGGCCTTTGCACATGCTGTTCTTCCTACTTGAAATGACTTTACTCTGAACCTCACAAAGCCACCTCCCTCTCATTGCACAGGTCCCAGCTCAAATGTCACCTCTGACTAGTCCCCTCCTCCCACATGACATCCCCCTATTTTATTTTATTTATTTTTAATTTTTAATTTTATTTATTTATTTATGGCTGTGTTGGGTCTTCGTTTCTGTGCGAGGGCTTTCTCCAGTTGCGGCAAGCGGGGGCCACTCTTCATCGCGGTGTGCGGGCCTCTCACCATCGCGGCCTCTCTCGTTGCGGAGCACAGGCTCCACACGCGCAGGCTCAGTAGTTGTGGCACACGGGCCTAGTTGCTCCGCGGCATGTGGGATCTTCCGGGACCAGGGCTCGAACCCGTGTCCCCTGCATTGGCAGGCGAACTCTCAACCACTGCGCCACCAGGGAAGCCCCTTATTTTATTTTTTATTTTTTAATTTTTTTTGGCTGTGCCACGAGGCTTGGGGGATCTTGGTTCCTGACCAGGGATCGAACCCGGGCCCTCAACAATGAAAGCACTGAGTCCTAACCACTGGACCACCAGGGAGTTCCCAACATCCCCCTATTTTAGCTTGTGCATTATAGGTGTTCAGACCTAATGTAACCTTATTTTTTAATTTGGTTTTGTGTCTTCCCCACTTAAAAGGTAAGCTCCTTCATATTCTTATTCACCGACGTGTTCCCCTTCACTGATTCATTCAATCAGCAAATATTTACTGAGCGTTTACTATGTGCCAGGCATTTCCAAGGCACTGTAGACACAGCAATGAAGAAATCAGAACAGACAAAACTCTGCACCCTCAAGATAGGCGGAGGGGATTAAGAGATACAAACTATTATGTATAAAATAAATACGCTACAAGAATATAATGTACAGCACAGGGAATATAGCCAATATTTTATAATAACTTTAAATGGAGTATAATCTATAAATTATTGAATCACTCTGTTGTACGCCTAAAACTTATATAATATTGTACATCAACTGAATTTTAATTAAAAAAAAAATCTGCACCCTCATGGAGTTTAGATTCTCATCGATGGTCAAAAAATAAACAAGAAAATTATGCAAAAATGTTCACCAAGGCATATGATAATATATGTGATGGAAAAAATAAATCAGGGAAACAAATAGGGGATGTTACGGGGAGGAGGGTAGCAATAGGATCTTTGGAGAAGGCCTCACCCAAGAAGGTGCCCCTAGAATAAAGACTTGAAGGGGATGAGGTATCAGCCATGTGGATATATGTGTAAAGAGTGCTCCAGGCAAAAGAAACAGCAGGAGCAAAAGCCCTGAGGCAGGGGTGTGCCTGGTGTGTGGAAGAATAGCCAGGAGTTCAGTCCACTGGGAGCAGGGCTTTAGGAAATGAGTATGCAGTGAGGTCAGAGAGAACACGGGGTGGGGGTGGGGGGGCCAGTTCATGCAGGACCTTGGCCACCCTAAGGTCTTGATTTTCCTCCGTATGAGATCATGGTAGTTTTTGAGCCAAGGAATGTCATGATTTGATTTGATTTACATAGCTCCTGCATGGATAACAGACTGTAGGGGGCAAGGGTGGAAGCAGAGGTCACTGTTAGGTGGTAATCCAGGCATGAGATAGCAACTTTAATCCAGGGAAGAGATGCAGCTCGGGGACAAAGCAGTGACAGTGAAGGTGAGGAGAGTGGTCCTAGGTCTGTCATGTAGGTAGAACCAGTGGGATTTGCTGATGGATCAGAATGTTGGATATGAAAGAAGAGACAAGGGTCAGGATCAATGGTCAGGACAGCAGCAATGTCCAGTAGAACTCTCTGCCTTGATGGAAACGTTCTAGACCTGCCCTGTCCAGTGTGGCAGCCACCAGCCACGTGTGGCCATGAAGCACCAGAATTGTGGCCAGTGCAACTGAGGAACTGAATTTCTGATCTTTAATAGTTTTAATCATTTAAATCGTCCCACCTCTGTGACAACAGAAGTCACAGAGGCATGTGTCTGGGTATCCTTAACTAGGGATCAGAGTCTCTTTGCTTAATTGACTAGGAGCTCCTGGAAGGCAAATTCTGCCTCTTAATTGCTTCTGTATTTGCAAACCTGGCAAAGTGTGTGGAATTCAATAGGAAACTGATAAATGTTTTTGTGGCCGATTGAATCAAAGAATGAATGAAATGAAATGATAGTGTCGGGTACATAGTAGGTGCTCTGTAAGTATCTGAATGAGGAGTTGAGAAATTCCACCCTCAAAACCACCCTAATCCACGGGACTCCTATCCCTGTGTTCCAAAGAGGGAGTCCAGGCTCCGAGGAAGGAGGGTATCCTGTCTAGTTTCAAACAGCTGGCACCCCAGACGGAGCCACGAGTTCCCAGTTCTCAACCATTCAGCCCCCTTAATTCTCAAAAAAAAAATAAAGAAAAAGAAAACGAACGGAGGAGGTAGGCTCGGAAGAAAATAAATAAAATTATTATATCCTAATCACACGGTACAAATGGAGGTTAAATAAGAACAGGGAGAAATCGGGGGCCCCAGGACAGCATGTGGGGACCCCTTTCCCCCCCTGCCCCTAAAAACCCACACCCTGTTCAATAAATACCCCTCCCAAGAGACCCAGAAATCCCAGCCCCCTAAAGAGTCCAGGCTGAAGAGTCTTGGGTCGAGCCCCTCACTTCACAGAGGAGGGCAACTGAGGCCCAGAGGGTCACGCGGCAAGTTCGTGGTTCCGGGGACCCTGGTAGGTCTCCTCTGGCCGCCCCCGGAGCCCCCCTGAGCGGGCGCCCCGCGCATTGAACTCACACCTGGACGCGGTAGCCCCCCGCCCGCCTCCGGCAGAGCCTCCGCACCCACACCCAGTAGAGGGTCAGCATGATGACCCAGTAGCCCACGTAGGCGCCGGCCCCCGCGGCCAGGTGGCGGGCCTCGGCCGCGCGGGAGGCGCCGCTCCAGTCGGCCCGGGCCTCGTGGACCACGCTGCGGACCAGCCCGCCGAGCAGCAGCAGCGCCCACAGGGCCAGCGGCAGCACCGGCACGTAGTTGGCGGCCAGCCGGCGGCGGCCGGACGTGCCCCAGCCGCTCTGGCTCATGGTCGCCAGCGCCAGGAACTTGGCGGGCAGGAGGCCGCCCATGTAGAGCGGCGCGTAGAGCGAGAGCAGCAGCAGCCGCGGGCAGCCCCGCAGCCAGGCCGCGAAGGCCGCCTTGGCCAGCGCCACGCCCTGCGCGCACAGCAGCACCCAGAGCAGCGCCCACGGGCGGCCCGCGTAGAAGAGCCGCAGCACCGTGGCCGCCACGAAGAAGGGGAAGAGGCCCGAGACCACCGCCTCGTAGGTCATCCACGCGTGGTGCCGGTGCCACCAGAGCGCGTTGTACAGCCACTCGCGGAAGTACGACTTGGACCAGCGCGTCTGCTGGCTCAGCCAGCGCAGGAAGGAGGAGGGCGTCTCTGAGTAGCAGCGGGACCGCGAGGTGTACCTGGACGGGTGGGGGGAGACAGGGCCGTCAGCGCGGCTCCCCCTGGGGCCCCCCGGACAGAGAGCGGGAGCCGGAAATGGCCCCTGGGGCAAGTTTTCTCAGCCTCTGTGGGCCTCGGGGTTCTTGATGCCCGCCTGGGTCCTTGGACTCTTTCATCAATAGAAATCGATAAAAGGCCAGAGGAGGAATTCCAGTAAGGCTTTATTGCGACTCCTGCTGCAAGTAACAGGTTCCCTTGCTCGCTGGGGGAAGGGGGAGGGGACACGGGGACGAGCTGGTCCCTTACATGGGGTGAGGGTCGGGGCGGATCAGTGGGTGGGCTGGAGGGGGTAGCTTAGGTGGCCTGCCCACCCCCTTGGTGGTGCCGTGGGCAGGGATCTTGCACAGGACCCTGCTTTTTCTCCCCACACCTCAGAAGTGGCGCTTGAGGTTTGACCTTTTTGTATCTTGTTGTTCATAATTTGCCCCAGCTGCATATGTGTGCAGTTATTTTTAGTCTCTTACAGTTTCTTTGTATTTTGTTGCTGGAGGAGATGTTTGTTTAGGCGCAAGCACTGCAGTAGAGGGTCCCAGGTCCCAGCCTGTCTCATTCTCCTATGTAAAATGGGGTCGATAATGGTTCCTACCTAATAAATGAGGATTAAACGCTAAGTGCTTAGGGCCAGTATATAGTACTTGCTCAATAGATGATAACGACCGCTACTATTTTTATTACGACTAATGTAACTACTGGCATTACTAATATCACTGCGGTATTACTAATGCTATCACTAATCTATCACGAATACTATTCTTGGCAGGCACCATGGTGAGGAACAAGCCAGGCATGGTTCCTACCTAGGGTAGCCCATGCGTTAGAGCTTCTCAATGCAACCATTAAGCTCCCTTTCTGTGGCTCTGGCAGACATGACTAATCAATCCCTCCCCGGTTTCCAGCCCAGCCCACGCAAAGCTAGAATCGCTTGTATGGAGCATGACCTTAGGTGGCCTCCAGCAGTCAGTTTGTTAGGAGGGGTCAAACTAGTCTATCCCCGCGGGCACTGTTTGACAGTATCCAGTCTCCTTCCCCTGTGTCACCTGACATCCTCAGGGTCCTCCCTGCTAATCCTCTTCCTTCCTGCAGTCTGTACTCAAAACAGCTGGAGGGATCCTGTTAGAACAACAGGCCACCCCTCTGCTCAAACCCCCTCCTCGTGGCTCCCTCATCTGTAAGTTCACAGTTCTTACTGTGGCGCACAAGCCTTTCATGCGTGGACATCTCCAACCCAAGCCCCGTGAACTCTCTGTCCTCTCCTGACACTCTCTCCCTTGCTGCGCTATTTCCCGCCCATCCTTATCTTACCCTAATTTAACATTTCACTCCCTACCTGGAAACTTCCTATTCCCCTTCCTGGCTTTATGTGTCACCTTCGTGTATCGTTATCTAATACACTATATGTTCTATTTACATATTTTATTTGTTGTCTGTCTCCCCAATCAATGTAAGCATGAACTTGCATCTCTTTTGTTTGCTGCTGCATCCCCAGAGCTGAAAACATTGGCAGCACTTAAAGAATATTTGTCAAGTGAATGAATGCATGGGTTCCCTTGGTATACCCCGAGTTGTCTCTGGTGCTGTCACCGAGTCTAACTTCATAGAAATCCCTTTCCTCTGAACTTCACTGGTCTAGCCCATACACCCCCTGAGCCTCATTGAATCACATCTCTTCTTCCTGAAGCACTTACTAGAGTGTAGGCACTCCCCTCCTCTCCCACTTGAATCTTCTCACTCACTCTCTCACTAGTTAGATCCCACTCTATTGATCTCTTTCTCTCCCCACAGATTGGGGTAATCTGTGCTCTCCATGGTAGGGCCATCTGGCCCCATCTGAGGTTGTATCTTCTAGGCGGAATTCCCACCCTCACCTTACCCAACTAAGTAGAGTCCACGGGGTCACATGGTTCAATGCAAATGCCCCTGTGGTTATCTTCCACTCTCCCCTAATGTCTCACTGGGTGTTGCTCCCTGATTCAACACAAATGCCACTTCTGCTCCATAGGGTTTCTTTCCCTCTCCCCTAAAATCTCACTTGATAGAGCTCACTTGAAATTTACTTTAGGTTTGGAGAGTTTCCAGCACACGCACACACACACACATTTGCTGGGACTCAACCACCCTAACCCTCAGCTTACTTGGTGGCATAGCCCATGCTGAGCATGCGGTTGGTGAGGTGACGGTCATCCCCAAAGGTGCAGTAGGTGCCCAGGAACTTCTGGTTGTACCAGGCCTCAAGGAACTGCTGCAGGAGGTTGTTCCTGTATAGGCCTAGGTGGGGAAGGGAGTACAGAAGCATCAGCCTCTGCTGTTGCCAACACCATCCCCAGTCCTATCTCCAAACCAACTCGTCTCCAATCCCAACCCCATCCTTAACCATCTTCATCCCATTCTCAACCTGTCTCCAATGACAACTCCAGCCCCAGTCCTGTTCTCAACCTCAAATCCTTCCTCACCCCCACACCCATCCCAAACTTGCCCCAGTCCTGTTCCTGACCCACACCCACTTTGACTGCAAACCCACCCCCAATCTCGCATCCATTCTCAGCCCCGTCCCCTACCCATCCTCATCCAAAAACCCATCTCCAACCCTAAACCTAGCACCAACACTGTCCTTGACTCCAAACCCATCTCTTCGCCTTCCCCAAACCCTCCCCCAGCCCCAATCCCAATCCCCATCCACACCCTTTCTCCAACCCATTCCCAACACCAAAAACCATCCCCACCTCCAACTTCCAATCTTATCCCTATCCCCAGTTCCTGCCCCAGCCCCATCTTTGTCCCCAGTCTCAATCACATCTTCAATCCATTCTGGCTTCCCTTCTCCCTTCCCTCTCTGCCCCATCCATGGCCCTCCCAAGCCCTACCCCTGCTCACCTAGGGGACCACTGATGCAGGACACACAGTGGAAGTAGCTCTGACAAGCCCGCTCCACATTGAAGGCCACCCAGTACCGCAGGCTGCTTAGGAAGCTGACCCAGGAGTCCAGAGGGTTAAGGATCCGCACATCGCCCCCCACAGCCCCTACCCGGGGGTCCTCGTCCAGCACCTGCACCAGCTCCAGCAGCGCCACAGGGTCCAGCCTCGTGTCTGAGTCACAGACCTGTCAGGTGGAAGGGACCAGGGTCAGCTGAGATCCCTGCATGGGGTTGGTAATTGAGGGGAGGGCACCAAGGGATAGGGAGGAGCTGGGACACTCTGCAGCCAATCTGAACACAACTTTGAATTTTTTAGTCACTTTCAATATCTAATCACATTTTAACATGACCTCTTCCCCGACACCCATGCTCTTGTATAATACCATCTTCTGGTGTGTGGGCAAGATCTGTAACTTGCTTCTAACCAATAGAATGTGGCCAAAGTGATGACATATAGCTCTCATGATTGTATTACCTTGTATGGAAATGGTGAAGGAGTTTTGCAATGTAATTAAGGTCCCTAATCTGTTGGCTTTAAGTTAATCAAAGGGAGAGTGTCCTGGGTGGGCCTGACCTAATTAGGTGAGCCCTTTAAAAGAGGGTCTAGAAGTCAGAGACTTTCCCTTGGTGGTCTTTTTTAAAAATTAATTAATTAATTAGTTTTTGGCTGTGTTGGGTCTTTGTTGCTGCACGCTGGCTTTCTCTAGTTGCGGCAAGCAGGGGCTACTCTTTGTTGCGGTGCGCGGGCTTCTCTTTGTGGTGTCTTCTCTTGTTGCGGAGCACGGGCTCTAGGCACGCAGCCTCAGTAGTTGTGGCGCTCGGGCTTAGTTGCTCCACGGCATGTGGGATCTTCCCCGACCAGGGCTCAAACCCGTGTCCCCTCCATTGTCAGGCGGATTCTTAACCACTGCGCCACCAGGGAAGTCCCTCTCTTCCTGGTCTTGATGAGGCAAGCTGCCATGAGTTCTATGATGGCAAAGAAACGAATTCTGCCAACAAACATGTGAGCTTGGAAGAGGCCCCTGAGCACTAGATAAAACCCAGCCCCAGCTGACATCATGACTGCAGCCTGATGATACCATAAACAGAGGATCCAGTTAAGCTTTGCCCAGACCCCTAACCCATGGAAACTCTTGAGATAATAAATGTGTTTTGTTTCAAGCTGCCAAATGTGTGGACATTTGTTATGCAGCAATTAAAAAAAAATAATGCAGTGCATTAATGAATGAATCACTACATTGAATGGATGAATGAATGACAAAATGAACAAATAAATCTCTCTATTGAATAGATAGGTAAATGGATGGGTAAATGAACAAGAGAATCTCAACACTGAATGAATGAAGAAGGGAAGAAACAGAATGAACCAATCTCTACATTTAATGGATAAGTGAATGAATAAATGAATGAACGATCTCCATATTGGATGGACAGATGGATGCACGAATGAATGAGTGAAAGAAAGAATTTCTACATTAGATGAAGAAAAGATGGAATCTCTCCATTGAATGAATGAATAAATAAAGGAATGAATGATCCCTATATTGGCTGATTAGATGAATGAATGAGTGAAGAAAAGAAAGGACTACAATGAAAGAAGGAAGGGAAAGAGGGAGGGAGACAGTCTATATTGAATGGATGAATGAATCTTTATGTTGAATGGATGGATAAAGGGATGGATGAGTGAATGAGTGAGTTAAGGAAAGTCTCTGCATCAAATGGATGAATGAATGAAGAAAGAAGGAAGCAATCTCTTCGTTGGATGGATAAATGAATGAATAAAATGAAGGAGTGATCGCCCTATTGGATAGGTGGATACATGGACGTGTGAATGATTGAGCGAAGGAAAGAATCTCTCCACTGAATGGATGAATGAGTAAAGGAAGGAAAGAAGAGGTGCACTCCAATCTCTAGATTGAATGAAGGATCCGAGGGAAGTGGGTGGGATTCGGGGTGTCAGGGCCACGGATGCGGCGCGGGTGCCTTCCACTCACCTGCACGTAATCCACCGAGTCGCCGAGCGCCTTGAAGGCGGTGTACATGACCTCGCGCTTGCCGCCCCAGCGCTGCGCCACGCACACGCACCTGCGCGTCCTCACCAGCGCCTCCACCGCCAGCCGCCCGGGATCCTCGGCCTCCACCTCCCGGTAGGCGCCCTCGCCCGCCGCGCCCGCCGCCGCAGGTTCCCACGGCTGGTGGTAGTTGCTCTCCCACACGTAGGTGGCGGGGTCCTCGTCGGCGAAGACCTCGCGGAACATGTCGACCATGTAGAGGTCCTCGGCGCGGTTGCCGTCCACCACCATGAGGATGCGCAGCCGCGCACGCGGGTACACGAGGGCGCGCGCGGACACCAGGCACTGGCGCAGGTACGCGGGGTCCTCCTGGTATGCGGAGATGGTCAGCGCCACGCTGCGCGCCGTGGCCGCGTCCAGAGGGCCCCGCGCCGCCGCCCGCCGCGCCGCCGCCGCCGCCACCCGCCGGTGCTCCAGGTACGCGAAGAGGCTCTGCGCCACCAGGTGCACCGAGAGGAAGGCCCCGTAGAGGCCGAAGGCCAGGAGGCCGTAGCGATCCGAGGCCAGCGGCACGCCGGCGGCGTAAGCCCAGGTCATGAGGCCCAGGATGAGCAGCGCGAAGGCGATGGTCAGCACCCTCCGGGCCAGGCCGGAGCAGTGGCGGGCCGCGGGGCTGGGCTTGGGCACGTCCTGCCAGGGAGCGGAGAGAGGGGATAGGAAGGGGAAGAGGGTCCTGAAATGCCTCCCCGGGGGAAGGGAAGCCTTCCTGGGTTTTGTTTCCAGGCCAGTGATATAACATACCCTTTTCGTAAAGAAAATCCCCTGGGTACTGCAAAGTTATTTTCATTAACGAAAATAAATGTGGTAAACAGTTATCAAGGCTGAATGCCTGCTTATATTGATCCTAATACATTTTTTTTCCACATTTTTAACAGCTTTTAAATCCACGAGGATTACACTCAGTGGAGTGTCACAGTTTAATAAACAAAGGTTTCCCTCCTCCTTAGTGGCACAGAAAATAATGATTCATCTCATAAATGTTTCTTAGTGTTAAGATAATACTAGTAATACTAATATACATCTAAAAGAAGAATGCAATGTGATATGCGCCAGGCAGTGCTCTAAACCTTTTATAGGAACTAACTTATTTGAATCCTCGCAACAGCCCTATAAGCTAGGTACAATTATTACCATCCCCATTTTACAGATGAGGCAACTGAGTCACACAGAGGTGCAGCAACCTGCCCAAGGTCTGCCTGTAAAGCAGAGAAGCCAAGTTTTTTGTTTGTTTGTTTGTTGCATTTTAAAAAATTTTTATTGAAGTATAGTTGATTTACAGTGTTGTGTTAATTTCTGCTGTACAGCAGTGATTCAGTTAAATGTATATATTCTTTTTCATATGCTTTTCCATTATAATTTATCACAGGATACTGAATATAGTTCCCTGTGCTATACAGGAGGACCTTGTTGTTTATCCATTCTATATAGAATAGTTTGCATCTGCTAATCCCAAACTCCCAATCCTTAACTCCTCCCCCTTGGCAACCACAAGTCTGTCAGAGAAGCCAAGATTTGAACCCTAAGAATCCAGTCACTAAACCACAACCTTATATACTGGCTTTACTCCTCAGGAGCGCCCCGGGGCACAGAGAGTGTTTCCTGCCGCCACCATACAGATGGCAAAACTGAGGATTGACTAGCCAGGAGGAGTGGCTGGCAGGGCCAGGTGTCCAGTACATGTGGCTGGAACAGCTCAGAATCAAAGGGGAGGAGGTGCCTCTGTTTTCTCATCTGTAAAATGGGGGTTTAGCCCCTTCCATGTGCCAAGCACTGCTCCATGGGAGGTAGGTACTGTTACCCCCTCCTGTTACAAATAAGGAAACTGAGGCACCAGGAGGTGTATTCTCTCGTCCAAGGTCACTAGGCTCCACCGTCCTCTAGGCTAAACCGCCTCCTCTGTCACCAGTTCCCATCTCTTGGGCTTATGATGAGTTAAATGAATCACTAAGCTGTAGAGCTGCACTGTCCAATAGGGGACCCACCAGCCACATGTGGCTACAGGACACTTGAAATGTAACCAGTACCACTGAGGAACTGAATTTTTAATTTTATTCAATTTAAGTGTTTAAATTTAGATAATGATCCTTAATTCAGTTATTGGAAAGCTTTTATGCCTGTTTGGAACAAGTAGGGTCTGTGAAGCTTCTTTTGCAACTAAATTTTACAAAATCTAAAAATACGGATCAAGTATCTCCAGTGAAAATATAGCATCTGCATGAAATGTGCCACACATCTGGATTGTGAAGCCTGAATGCGGAAAAAAAAAAGAAAGTAAAATATCTCATGCATATTTTTGCGTTGATTACATACTGAAATGATAATATTTTTGATATATAGCAGGGGTCGGCATACTATGGCCTCCTTTTTCACTACGGCCCCGCAAGCTTAGATTAGTTTTTATGTTTTTAGAAGGTTGAAAAAAGTGAAAAGAAGAAAAATACTTTGTGGCACATGAAGATTTTATGAATATACACACTATTATGTATAAAATAAACAAGGACCTACTGTATAGCACAGGGGAGTATATTCAATATTTTGTAATAACCTATATGGGAAAAGAATCTGTAAAAAATATATATATATATAACTGAATTACATTGCTGTACACCTGAAACTAAGAGGACATTGTCAATCAACTATACTTCAATAAAAATAAAGAAATAAAGAGAATTATATGAAATTCAAATGTCAGCGTCCTTACATCGTATTATTGGCACACCACGCTCATCTGATTACATATTGTACACAGCTTGATTTCTCACTATGCCAAAGTTGAGTAGTTACATTACTCAACTGTATGGCCCTCAAAACCCCAAATATTGACTGTCTGGCCTGGTACTGAAAAAGTTTGCCAACTCCTGATACCTTGGGTTAAAAAAAATGTTATTAAAATTAATTGCACCTGTTTCTTTTTCTCTTTTTAGTGTGGCTACTAGAAAATTTTAAATTATGTGTGTGGCTTATATTATGTTTCTCTAGGGCAGAGCTAAGGCACAGCTTTTAGCCTGGTTCTAGTAATCGGTCAGTATTAGCAAGTATTATTTCTTCTGGAATCCTCCTTCTCTGTCTCTGCCTGAGTTTCTGGGGGTGGCCCAATTCATGCTGGGGATCAGCGAGATGGCTGGGCATCTGGAGGGTTCTAAACCCAACAACAGTCATGATAACACGTGTCGGCTATGGACACACAACTCCACACGTATACTCACACATGATGAGAGACACACAGAGCGTGCCCCCATAGGAAAACACTCATGTTCTGAAAGATGACTCCAGACACCTGCCCTTAGAATTTAGTGATCCTGAAACTGACATCAGCCCCCACCACCACCACTGACAGCCACACAGGTGAACTCCAGGACACATGCCCTTCAGCAGGAAGGAAAAACACCAGGAAGAGATGCTCAGGCGGCAACCAACACACAGACACCCACCCGTGGGTCTGGAGCAAAGGGGCAGATGCAAGTTGCAGAAAAAAATAGTAACAGTTGAGACTGAACCATATGAAATTGCCATTTTCCCCAGTCAAGAGAGACCGGAGATTGGCGATTTCGTTTGGCTCAACTTAATATTTACTGAACACCTGAAAGTAAAATCCAGAGCCCCGTGTCAAGCCAAGACAGCTCTCCTCTCCCGTTCCTGGGCGCACAGACGTACACGGATTTACAGCCAGGTCAGCACCGGCAGGCCACACCTGACGTGCCTACAGGCGGGATGGCACTCAGACTCACAGGGTCGCTGTCCGGCTCAGGAGCACACGCGAGGTCCCCAGCACTGGCGGCTCCCCGCACACACGTGGTCACACACGTACTGGTATTCCCCCGGCACAGCCGCAGTCACACACACACGCACTCACGCACACACCTGTCTCATCGCTGTGGGTCCGGCGGGCCTCTCTCCTCGCCTGCTGGCTGCTCCCCGAGTCTCTCTGCTGCCCGAGAGCTGGGGGGCGATTTGAAGAGAAGCGCGGGCGGGGGCGGGAGGAGGGGCTGACGTCAGGGCTGAGCTGGGCCAGGGGCCCTGAGGTCACGGCGGAGAGCCAGGGAGCCCCACCCGCTTCCCGCCACCGCCCGCCCCGCGCCAGGCCTCCCTTCCCAGCGCCCCCATCCTCGCCGCCCTTCCGTCTCCCGCTGAGCTCCCCCACCTCGCACCCCCTCCTTTCCCCGTCCCTCCCCTCGATTTCTTCTCCTTTCTCTCTGCTCTCGTCTCTCCCTCCACTTCTGGATTTCTCTCCATCACTTTCTTTCTCCCCACCTCCCTCTTTCTCTCACGACCTCTCTTTCCTTCTCTCTCCCGCGTGGCTCTCTCTTTCCCCCTCTCCCAGATCTCCTCGCCTCCCCCCTTCTACTCCACCTCAGTCTCCCCACACACTGCCCCTCCCCTCGGATCCTCAGAATCTGTCTGGGATTGGGTTCCCCGGGGACTGGTCTCGGCCACTGGCAGATGCAATCAAATGCACACACGTGAGTGCTTGTGGGTGTGACTGTGTGTGCGCTGGCCTGGGGGGCCTTCTGTCTGGAACTGGAGCTGTGAGTGAACGTCTGAACGTTCAGTGCCTAATTGATTCGGGTCCACGTGCGTGTGCTTGTGTGTGTGTGTGTGCGCGCGCGTGTGTGGCACGAGCGCGTGCATATGTGCCAGGGTCTGGGGAGGGGGCTGGGACATTGGGATTTGTCTCCTCAGAGCCTCCAGGGTAAACTCAGAGTTGTTGGTCAGCTGCCCCCAGGGAGCCTGGGAAACTGAGTCAGAGCAAAAGTGGAAGTGGCCTCGCTCAGAGACCAAAGAGATGGGGTGGGGGGCTGGGGTGTCTGAGTCCCCAGCTCCTCAGGACTAGACTCAGTGATAAATGTCATTGTTTCCATGCCCTTCTTTTCATGATTTAAAGAAAAAAAAAATCTCTGTATCTAGTTCTTTCTCTCTGCTCCTCTTAGTATGAACTGATGACGTCTGTCTCTCTCCCTGTGTCTGTGACTCTGATTATGTATTTCTGTACCTGACCATCTCCTCTCTCTTTGTCTCTGTCTTTCTCTGAGTCTATCATTTTGTCTCTGTCTCCCTGGCTTTGTTTCTCTGTCCGTCTGCCTGTCTGGTTCTTTCTCTCTGTGTTCCAGTCTCTCCTTGGCTTCCATTTCTACCTGCTTCCTTCTGGGTTTGTGTCTGTCTCTAAATTTCTGACTCTCCATCTCCTGACTTTCTTGTTCTGTGTCTCTCTTTCTTTCTCTCCCTGACTTTTTTGTCCTTTTTCTCTCTTTTCTCTCTTCCTTCCTCTCTTTGTGTTTCTCTGCCTGTGTCTCTCTTTGTATACTTCTATCTCCTTCTTTCTGTTTCTATCTGTATCCTTAGCTTTTTATTTTTCTCTGTCTCCCAGTTTCTGTTTCTCTGTTTCTCCCTGATCTCTCAGTGGCTGCCTGTTTCTCCTTTCTCTGCTTCTGTCTGTCTGTCTGTCTGTCTCTCTCAACCTCTCTCCTCCCTCTGTCTCTCTGCATCTTGGTGTATCTCTGATGCTCTATCTCGGTGTGTGTTTCTCTCTCTCTGACTCTCTCTCTCTGCCTCTCATACTGTTTCTCTCTGTTTTTCTGTCTCCAAGTCCTCATGTCTCCCTGCTGCCCCATCTCTTCCAGCCTGTTCTGGAGCTTTCCCCTGCAAGATGCCAAGTCCTCACTCCCTGGGTTTCCCCGGACAGGCAGGGTGTGCTGCACCCTCACCAGGTTGGGTCTCTGCATGAACCTGGCTGTCGGGGAGAAGAAGGCTAGTTCAGGGCCCCAGTCAGGGGCACCCCGCCCACCTCACCAGGGCAGGGCCGCCGTCTCTGAGTCTCTGACGCCATTGCCGGGAGCCTAGGCCACCGCCTGGTGTCTGGCTGTGTCAGGATGATGGGTCCTCCAGTGGGAGCCCAGCCCAGAGGGCTGGAGGGGAGGGTGATTCCTCTACCCCAGGATGGGGGGTGGGGGGCAGCCCAAGCTCCACTCAGAAGCCGGGCAGTTGGCTGCCCAGCCCCCCACCCCGCCCTGCCAGGGTGGAGCAGCTGTATAAAACCAAATGTTTCCAAAACTGGAGTGTGGATAAGGGAGGAGGAACCAGGACTTTAAACCCCAATGGTTTCTTCCACCAGGATCCAGGAGTCCAAGCCCCCAGCCCCTCCCCCCTCAGACCCAGGGGTCCAGGCCCCCAGTTCCTCCCCCCTCTGACCCAGGAGTCCAGGCCCCCAACCCCTCCCCCCTCAGACCCAGGAGTCCAGGCCCCCGGCCCCTCCCCCCTCAGACCCAGGAGTCCAGGCCCCCGGCCCCTCCCGCCTCAGATCCAGGGGTCCAGGTCCCCAGCCCCTCCTCCCTCAGACCTAGGAGTTCAAAACCCTAACCTCTCCTCCCTCAGACCCAGAAGTCCAGTCTCCCAGAATTCCTTGCAGGGAGAGATGACCAAGGCTGGGAATAGCCAAGACAAGAGCTGAAAGACAAGGACAGACCAAGTCAGCACTCCCACAGGAGGCAGGGTCTGGTAGTGGCGGGACCACCTCCTGCTCCCCTCGCTAACAGCCATCTCTCCCAGAATCCTCCACTCCATTGGTGGCTGATCTCAGGTCCCCACCCTGGGTCCACAGTGGCCGTCCCAAGACTTCTATCATCATTGCAAAGCCTCAGGGTGTGGTTTACAGAACACAGGACCAAAGAGCGAAAGTGGGGAGATAATAAGGCCACAATGGAGAAAAGGCAGGGGAAGGAACATTTGTTCCCTGTAGGGACATCTCCTGTGCCCCTCGTGGGCCAAGCTCTCAGCTGGGCGATGCTGGGCACACAGAAATGACTCAGACCCGGGCCCTGCCCTTGAGGAGATGCCAGTCTGGTGGAGGAGACAGTTGTGTAAACAGAGGATCACAGAACAGTTTGAGGACAAGGACGCATGAACCCAGCAGGAGAGTCAGGGAGGGCTTCCTGGAGAAGGTGATATCCTGGAGGAGGTGAGTCCTGAATGTTGAGAAGTTAGTCAGAGTAAGGACGGCGGGGGTGGGGCTGGGGGTTGAAAGGTGGAACCTGACGGGCATCCGAGACAAGAAATGTCCTAGACAGTCCGGAAAGTACCTGGGAGTTGATGTTGTGGAGGCTGAAAGGGTGACGCACAGGGGTGGGTGCATAGCAGGGTCCACCCCACGCAGGGTTCTGAATGCCAGATTCAGAGGCTGGGACTTCGTCCTGGGTGCTGGGGAACCACGGGAGGGCTGGGAGCAGGGGAGAGACAGGATCAGCTCTGGGTGCCTGTGAGGGACACACAGAGTGGACAGACTAGGAGCTTTTGGCCCGGGTGTGTGGGTGGCGGGTTCATACCAGGGTCTTCTCTGGGAGGAAGAGAGCAGAGTGTGAGCTCGGATGCAGGCAGCGGCGGCGGGACCCGCGGAGCGCTAGGGCACCTGCAGAGTGAGGAGAACAAAGGCCGGAGAGGAAACCCTGAGGATGGAGGAGACAGGGAGGTGGGCAGCAGGTGTGGGGGGCAGACCCACTGAGCCTCTCGTCTGAGCTGCGTCTGACTACCTTTGCCTCCTTTCGGAACTAGGGAGGGTGAGGATCCTAGGGAAGCAACTTGAAGAGGTCTGTGTTCTGTTCAGTGCTTGAGTCCAGGGGTGTGATTTCTCGGCAAGGTGTCCTGAGGGGGAGGGAAGTGCTTTGGGAGAATCTAGACACTGAGAGTCAGAGGAGAAAGGAAGAGGGGGAGGAGGTGGGGAGAAGGGAGAGGGGAGGGGAGGGAGGAGGGAGAAGGGGGAGGGGGAAGGGGAGGAGGGAAGATGGGAGGGAGGGTGGGAGGAAAGAGGGAGGAGGATGAGGGAAGGGGGAGGCTGGCTCACCTGACCACCCTGCTTAATGTGGAAACCTGCCCCACCCTGGGACTCCTGACCCTCTCTACCCTCTAATTTTTTTTTCCCCACAGCATTTGTCCCCTTCCTACATAAAGTATAACTTGCCCGTTGATTCTCGTTGTATAATATGTGTCTCCCTTGTCAGAATGCAAGCTCCACACAGGCAGCAGCCTTTGCCTGTGCTGTTGGTGACTCTGTTTCCTTGGGGTCTGGACCCGTGCCTGGTACACAGTAGGTGCTCAATAGATAAATACGTGGTGAATGAATGAGTGAGATTGGGATGGAGAGTCAGAATGGTCTATGGAGACAGGGAAGAGGAAGAAGAGGAGGAAAAGGTGGGGATGGGAGGGAAGGAGGGAGGGGGAGGGAGGGGGAGGGAGGGGAGGAGGGAAAGAAGGAGGAAGGGGGAGGGAGGGGCAGGGAGGAGGGGGGAGGGAGAGAGAGGGGAGGATGGGGAAGAGGGGGGAGGGAAAAAGACCAGAGGTGGGATTCTACCCGCCCTCCACCACCGACTACCCAGCAGCTGGGAGGGGTAGGATGAGGAGTTCCCAGGGACGTGGGACCCTAAGTAAGGCTTCCCAGGAACAGCAAAGATCCCAAATCTGGAAGCGGATTGCCTCTGACTTCCAGGAATTCCAGGGCTTGTGTCCCAGCCCTCTTGGCAGAGCCCTGGCCAGGCTGCAGCTGGTTACACAGGGCCATTCCTGCCAAACACCCATGTTCTGGGAAACACCTAGGTCTCCAAATTCTGCCGAAATCCTGGGTGGGAGGGAGGGAGTTGATGACTGTACACCCACCTGCCTCTGGGAAGAAGCTGGGGGACCTTCGAGGCCGCGAGGAGAGGGACAGCCCCGTCTGGCTGTAACCCCATCCCTCCAGCCGGAGACACCGCCACCCCGCTTCCTCTCTGCTCCTACCCTTCTCCCCAGAGGGGAACAGAGACAGAAAGAGCCAGAGAAGGACTTCCTTTTCAGCAGCTCTATCCTCTCCCAGGGAAGCAAGAGGGGAGTCTCATTTTCCAAAGAGGGAAACTGAGGCCTGGGAAGAGTTGTTTCCTGGCCAGAGTGATACAGCATGGAGTCAGCAGAGCCAGGTAAGTAGGTCACTGGGGGAAGAGGAGGCTGGGGGCTGGACCCCTGGGTCTGAGGGGGGAGGGGCTGGGCACCTGTAGCCCTGTGTGTTGTAGAAGATGCCTGGGCCCTGGACCCTCGGGTCCATCATCTTCAGAGCTCTGACAGAAAAAATTTCAAGGCCCAGGTTACTCTTGCATATATGGCTTTGGCTCTGTACCTCCCCGGCTCCCTTCCCAAAGTTCCCGTTATCCACAGTGAGTCCTGGGTCCGCCTCCACCACAGACCAGGGCCTGAATAGCCTCTCGTGGGAGAAACGCAACAGTCTGAGTCAGAAGATGGAGGAGAGGATGATGGGGGGCCGGGGGGATGGGCTGGGGCCCCCAGGTATGAGCCGGTTACTTGCGTGTTATTGATTCCCCTGAGCCTCTGTTTCCTCATCTGTAAAATGGGAACATCTCAAGTTGTCCCTCGCAGGGTAGCCCTTCAGGTTAAGCGAGAGCGTCTGCCCAGCACACTGGAATTTGAGGTGAGTTTTAGCTGTTCCTGAACCAGCAGCAGCTGAGGGTCTGCATGACTGACTCAGGCGGCAACAGGGGGATCCTTGACCTTCCCCGGCGACCTCAGCTCTGACCTGGGGACCAGACCAGTTGAGGGAAGGTGCCCAAGGGCACACAGACAGAAACCTCCTCCACCATCTGCTCTTATCACCTATCCAAGCCTCCTGCAAACGGGTCTGGGGGCACCAGAGCATCCGAATCAGCTGTGTGCATTTGCTAAAAATACAGATTTCTGGGTCCCACTCCCATATATTCTGACTCAGTGAGCTCAGGACCCCGCAAATGACTTAAACATATGCCCCCATGGAGTTCCCTGGTGGCCTAATGGTTAGGATTCCAGCTTTCACTGCCTTGGCCTGGGTTCAATCCCTGGTCAGGGAACTGAGATCCCACAAGCCCCATATGGCACGGCCAAAAAAATAAGCCCCCAATGGTTCTGAAGTGACATTTTCCCCCCTTCCCCCCAGGCTCCTATTTCATGCCTACTCTTATTTAACTCCCTTGAAAACCATTTGAGGCAAGTATTATAATCCCCATTTTACAGATAAAGAAACTAAGGTCTTGATATATTCAATGTCATGCAGAGAGCTGGAAATACCAGGCATGGAACCTGGTTTAAATGAACTCCCAGGGAATTCCCTGGCTGTCCAGTGGTTAGGACTCCACACTCTCACTGTGAAGGGCCTGGGTTCGATCCCTGGTCAGGGAATTAAGATCCCACAAGCCGCGCGGCGTGGCCAAGAAAGAAAGAAAGAAAGAAAGTAAAATAAGTGAACTCCCAAACTTGCTAATAATTTGCTATTTCTAGGAAATATTTGCACAAGATTGCTTTCCGTTCCCGTTACTGAGTTGCTTCATTCATTCACTCATTCATGCATTCATTCATCAAACACTGTTACTGAGGCCTCCTCTGAGACAGAGCGTGAAATAGCAGCAGGTTGGAGGGCCCTGTATTATAATCCCACCTCTGACCTAACAGTGTGACTTTGGAAAAGTGACTTGTTCGCTCATAGCCTCGGTTTCCCTCCTCTGACTCTCTTTTGGAGCGAAGATTACATGAGAGGATGTACGTTATATGAATCCCCAGATATAGTGGGTTGACTGGTGGCCCCCCAAAGACAGGCCCAAGTCCTGACCCCTTGTACCTGTGAATGTGACCTTATTTGGGAAAAGGGTCTTTGCGGATGTGATCAAGTTAAGGATTTTGAGATGAGATCACCCCTACCTAAATCCAATGACAGAGCCCTTATAAGAGTGAGTCAGAGGGAGATTAGTCAACAGTAGTCACGGAGGAGAAGGTGATATGAAGACAGAGCAGAAATTGGAGGGATGCATCTGTAAGCCAAGTGTATTCATTTTACAGGACTTCTGTACAAAGTATCACAAGCTTTGTGGCTTAAACAGCAGAAATGTATTGCCCCACAGATCTTGAGGCTGGAAGTCTGAGGTCAAGGTTTTGACAGGGTTGTGAATCTGAAGGCTCTGAATCTGTCTCAGCCTTCTTCTCTAGCTTCTAGTGGTTTGCTGGCAATCTTCGGCATCCCTTCTCTTGTAGAAGCATCACCCCCATCTCATCTTCACATGACGTTCTCCCTGCATGCGTGTCTGTGTCCCAATTTCCCCTCTTCATAAGGACACCCAGCCCTATTAGATTGGGGCCCACCCTACTTCAGTATGACCTCATCTTAACTTAAATAACGACATATGCAACAACCTATTATCCAAATAAGGTCACATTCACAGGTACTGCAGGGTTAGGACTTCAATTTAGGAATATGGGGGAGGTTACAACTGAATCCATCACACCAAGGATTGCTGGCAACCACCAGAAAGCAGGAGGAAGCATAAAACCGATCTCCCTAAGAACCTTCAGAAGGAACCAACCCTCCTGACACCTTGATTTCAGACTTCTAGGCTCCAGAACTGTGAGAGAATACATTTCTGTGGTTTTAAGCCACCTAGTTTGTGGTAATGAGTTATAGCAGCCCTAACAAATCAATGCAACAGCACAGTGCCTGGCATACAATAAACCAGGAACTGGTTTTTGCCCTGGAGAAGCTCACAGGGGCCTTCTTCTTCTAAGGTACATGGGACCAGAATGTGTCCCCTCCCATCTCTCCCCAGGTCCAAGGATTCACAGGAAAGTCTGCTGAAGGATTTCCCAGTGTGTTGATTGTGAAAGGGAGGTCCCACGAGGAAGGAGGATTGTGAGGATGAGAGGGAAGGGCTATGTCACTGTGGTCTGGATCTCAGAGGACAGAGAAAGCAGAGGGAGAGCAGGCTTGTCTCCAGCAAGTGGAAAGAGCCATAATGTTGATGGTGGCTGTGATATATACCAAGCCCTGGGCTACCCACTTCATACTTACTAGCTCCAGCCAAAAGATCACCCTCAGTTATTATAGCTTCTGTATTAAAGAAGAGAAAACTGAAGTCCAAAAAAGGGGGATGATGTCTCTAAGGTCACACAAGTAGTGACAGAGCCGAGATTTGAACACGGATCTTACAGAATCCCAAGCACAGGTATTTTCAGCACTGTGGTATGCTGGTAAACATTTAACCGCCAGCTCTAGAGGGGAAAAAAAAAGTATGTCTGTATATAAATACATATGTTTATGATAAATTTTACTGATTATAAATGATATGTAGCAGTTTACAAATCATAATACAATACACGATATTCTTAATTGTAAATTTCACACCACTATAGTTTCAGGGCGACTTGCTATTTCTTACAAAATCCAGTACCAGTTTTCATCATTCTGTCTCGAACAGGAATGTCACAAAATCAGACTACCAATAAATGTCTGGTTACTCTCCAGTCCAGCAAAGAAGAAGCTCCTGTTATGGATGCCACAAATGTAGTTCCTACATGAGTGTCGGCTGATATTTTTGTTTATGTTAATGAGAGACAAACATAAAAGAGGGAAGATGGATGTTGGAATTTCACTGGTTCATCAAAATGTAGCAAAGTAATTAGGAAGGGCTGAATTTGAGAATTTGTTACCTTTGTTTTGAATATCACTTATTTCATTGTAATTTTATATGACTGATTTCTAATAATGGCTCATAAAATTCCTGAAATGTTAACAAACAAACAAAAAAAACATAACCTAATTGAAAAATGGGCATAAGACCTAAATAGACATTTCTCCAAAGAAGAAATACAGATGGCCAATAGGCACATGAAAAGATGCTCAACATCACTAATTATTAGAGAAATGCAGATCAAAACTATAATGAGGTACCACCTCACACCGGTCAGAATGGCCATCATTAAAAAGTCTACAAATAACAAATGCTGGAGAGGGTGTGGAGAAAAGGGAACCCTCCTACACTGTTGGTGGGAATGTAAGTTGATGCACCCACTGTGGAAAACAGTATGGAGGTTCCTCAGAAAACTAAAAATAGAATTACCATATGATCCACCAATCCCACTCCTAGGCACATAGCCAGAAAAAACTATAATTCAAAAAGATATATGCACCCCTATGTTCATAGCAGCACTATTCACAATAGCCAATACATGGAAAAAACCTAAATGTCTATCGACAGATGAATGTACAAAGAAGATGTGCTATGTATGTATATATATATATGTGTATATATATATATACACACATATATATATATAATGGAATACTACTCAGCCATAAAAATGAATGAAATAATGTCATTTGCAGCAACATGGATGAACTTAGAGATTATCATACTAAGTGAAGTAAGTCAGAAAGAAAGGCAAATACCATATGATATCACTTATATGTGGAATATGAAATATGACTCAAATGAACTTATCTACGAAACAGAAACAGACCTACAGACATAGAGAACAGACCGGTGGTTGCCAAGGGGGAGGGGATTAGGGGAGGGATGGAGTGGGAGATTGGGGTTAGCAGATGTAAGCTTTTATATATAGGATGGATAAACAACAGGGTCCTACTGTGTAGCACAGAGAACTATGTGCAGTATCCTGTGATAAACCATAGTGGAAAAGAATATTTTTAAAAAGTATGTATAGGAACTTCCCTGGTGGTCCAGTGGGTAAGAATCTGTGCTCCCAATGCAGGGGGCCCGGGTTCAATCTCTGGTCAGGGAACTAGATCCTGCAGGCATGCCGCAACTAAGAAACCCGCAAGCTGCAACTAAAAAAAATAAAAAATAAACAGTTATGTATATATATGTATAACTGACTCACTTTGCTGTACAGCAGATATTAACACATTTTTTATTGAAGTAAATCAACTATCCTTCAATAAAAAAAAAAAATCCTGGGGCTTCCCTGGCGGCGCAGTGGTTGAGAATCCGCCTGCCAATGCAAGGGACACGGGTTCGAGCCCTGGTCGGGGAAGATCCCACATGCCGCGGAGCAACTAAGCCCGTGCGCCACAACTACTGAGCCTGCGCGTCTGGAGCCTGTGCTCCGCAACAAGAGAGGCCGCGATAGTGAGAGGCCCGCGCACCGCGATGAAGAGTGGCCCCCGCTCGCCGCAACTAGAGAAAGCCCTCGCACAGAAACGAAGACCCAACACAGCCAAAAATTAAAAAAAAAAAAAAAAAAAAAACTTCTTAAAAAAAAAAATCCTGAAATGTTAACAAGTGTCTGTGAGCTGGCACGAGCCATCTCAACATCCTCTGATATATGGGTTGGGGGTGGGTGGGACAGACGTGGGGCCTCCCTCATGTCAGAGTCCCAGGAATCGTGGGCCCTGGCTACTCTGAGGCTTGGGAGACCGAGGCCAGCTCCAGCCCATGGAAATAGTATTGACAACAGAGGGCGCTTGTCAGTGGCGGCCTCTCTGGCTCAGGCACTGTCCAGCTGCTTCAGGTCACTGACGACTGTGCTTGGAAGCCGGCTATTTCTGTCTGTGGTGCTGGTGTTTCTCCTAGCCTCCAGTTGTGTGGATGGGGGTGTGTGGGGGGGGGGAGGATAAGAAATGATTTCCACTGACTCTACTGAACCCTGTTATCAACTCACCCCACGTCATCCGTCCCGCTGCAGAAGATTCCAAGACTCACCCTTTCTTTACCTTCGCTGTTCCAGGAAAGTGTTCCTCCCTCCCTTCCTTGTTTCTCCATCCCTCTGATCTCTCCCTCCCTTTTTTTTTCCTCTCTTCCTTTCTCCTGCCCTCCATCCCCTCTCTCTTCCTCCTTCTCTTCTCTCTCCATCGCTCACCTCTCTATCCCTCCCTCCTTTTTCTCTCTCAGTAAAATTTTCAGTGAAATGTAATATACACCCAAACCATTGCACATATCATAAATGTCCCATCAATCAATATTCCCAATGTTAAGACACCTGAATAACAAGCACCCAGAACAAGAAGCAGAATGCCCCCACTGTCCCCTTCCAGACATCCTACACACACACGTGGGGATAAACAACGTCCTCACTCTAATCAGCATAGGTTAGTTCCCCTGTTTTGAAACATCACGTAAATGGAATCGGACAGTGCATCCTCTTTTGTGCCTGGCTTCTCTCTCTCTATGGTATGTCTGTGAGATTCAGCCACAGGTGTGCATGTTATGATTTGCTCCTTCTCATTCCCATAGAGGAGCATTTTGTGGTGCGAATACACAATGTCTCTTTTCGTTGTGCGGACAATCTTGCACAGGAAGGATTGTTAATAGACCCAATTTACAGGTGAGAAGACAGAGGCTCAAAGAGAGGAAGCCCTCAGTGCTGGGAGTCTGGGTCCCCAGGACTCCCTCTTAGTCACCTGAGAGCTGAAGTTCTCAGTTCTTTACCCCTCATGGATTATTTTCTGACCTGGGCAAAGTTTCCTAAGCTTTAGCGACTTCCGAAGGAGCAGAGCTGAGGGGCCGGAAGGGGAGGTAGATCTGGGGCTGCCTGAGTAACAGGAACTGGGAGGGATCACTCCTGGTTTCCAAACAGCCAAGGATATGCTGCCACAATGCCTGTGTTAGTGACTTTTGGGGGTGCGCTGGAACCTCCTTGGAATCTAAATATCCAATTCACTTACCTCCATGCTCCTGATGTCCTGTGACCCTCTGCACATCTGGGCTGAGGACATACAGGTCTCTTGGAGGTTTTTGTTTTTGTTTTTTTAAATTGCTGAACCCTGATTTTTTTTTTTTTTTTTTTTTTTTGGCCACACCACACAGAATGCGGGACCTTAGTTCCCTGACCAGGGATCACACCTGCGCCCCCTGCAGTGGAAGCTAGGAGTCCTAACCACTGGACCACCAGGGATGTCCCTCTTGGAGGTTTTAAAGGTGATCAGGAAATGTTAATGGCTATATCACAAACACAGTTGTTGAAAGCAGAGAGAAAACTGGGAATACGAAGACAGACAGGACAGTATGAGGATGCTTGTTTCTTCATGTTCCCTGGGGCCTGTGAGCCAGCTCTCTGGCCAGAACACACAGGCAAACTGGACCCAGAACAGCCTTAATCAGCTCAGATGTGATGGGAGAGGAGAGCGGGCAGCCCTCAGTCACATTGGCCAAGCCCGTGGCCACTAGCTACATGCAGCTATTAGATGTAAATGGATTAAAATTAAATTAAACGTATAATCTAGTTCCTCCACTGGAGATTTAGACTCTGGGAGGGATGCATGAAAAAGAGTTTGGTCAACGAGGAAGAAAGTGGGAAGGGGCTTTTGGGAGGTACGATGGTCTGATTCTGACCCTAATTCCAATATATGGATTTCTTCCCAAAGCAAGCAGTTCTCCAGCACCAGCTGGGTGTCCTAGTGAAACCAAGCAGGACCCTGTGGGGCTCCTGGACATGGAAGCCTTTCTGTGTACCCCGTTTCTTGTTTGTAGAGAATAGACTCCAGCCTCTGTGACCTTCCCTGAGTTCCTGAGGCCAGATTAAAGGAACCAGAGAAGCTCATCAGGAGACCACCTGAGGCCAGATTAAAGGATTGTAGGCCTGACCTTTATCAGCAACCCTGCCCTTGAACCACTGCTATAAAACTCCTCCCCAAATCCCTCCAGGTTGGGTCCCACAGTTTTTCAGGGCACAGGCGCCATGGTGGCACGTGGAAGCCTTCTGGGTTTTCCCCAACCTGGAAGCTCTCCAAACCCCATCCTTCTGAGTTTTTAGGGAGGCTTCATTACATAGGCAAGATTGATTAAATCATTGGCCATTGATGGGGATTGATGGAACTCAATCTCCAGCCGCTCATAGGTCCAGGGGTGGGGCTGAAAGTTCCAACCCTCTACTCATAGGGTTGGTTCCTCTGGTGACCATCCCCCATCCTTAGGTGCTCTCCAGAAGCCTCCTCATTAACGTAACAAAAAGGCACCTTTATTGCTCTCCTCACAGGGAATTACAAGGGCTTGGGGAGCTCTGTGCCAGGAACAGGGATGAAGACCAAATATATATTTCTTACTGTCATTACAGTATCACAGATGCTCCCACAATTGCTAAAATGCAAGACACCTCCCAGACAGATTACTTAGCTGAAGAAGATAAATTTCTTGCCCTCCAAGAGGACATACTGGGCAAACGGTGCGTAGAGAAAACAGGCACTCCAACGAAAACGTGTGCACAGGTGTTCATAGTATCACTCCTCACAATAGCCAGAAGGTGGAAACAACCAAAGGTCCATCAGTGGATGAATGGAGAAACAAGATGCACCTGCACCACTGCACCACTCTTCTCTGTCTTCACCTCTGCGATCAGAAAACAAGTATCCCTGCCCAAGACATGTCCTACTTGTCCTCTGAATGCCACTCATCTCATTTTCTCAAGAACTTCCCTCCTTCACTTATCTGCTCTCTCTCCTGCAGCATCAAATTTTTCCCTTCCCTTCCATCATTCCCAACAGCACCCAATAAGGTCTAGAACCTCTTTTTTTTTTCTTTTTAAGTTTACCCTTCCACTCCACATTCTTCCTTAGTTTCCAACCAGTTCCTTGGCTCTCCTTCTCCACAGCCAAACATCCCCAAAGAGTTGTGTATGTTTGCAGTATTCATTTCTTCACCTCATAGTTGTCTATGATTCTCTCCAAAGAGTCTTTTGTCCCCACCATTCTACTGAGCATGCCCTTGCCTAGCTCCCCAGCCCCCAAGGGATATGTTTTTTCACCTGGACTCTCCAACAACTGTGGTCCTTCCTCTGGACAGTTCTAAGCCTTGGTCTCCCGAGGAGAGTGACTCTGGTTCTAAAGGTCTTCATAGAAGATACACCAGGGAATTCCCTGTCGGTCCAATGGTTAGGACTCAGCGCTTTCACTGCGGGGGGCCCGGGTTCGATTGATCCCTGGTTGGGAAAGATCCCACAAGCCATGCGTGGTGAACCCCCCACCCTCCAAAAAAAATGACACACCAAAGGAACAGGGAAAGGGAAAGGGAACTGAAACCAATTGGGTAACAGAAAACTAGGGCTCTTTCTGCTTCTCAATGGGCCCGAGAATACACCAATACGGTACTTGTTTTAAGAGCCTTTGGGGAGTAGACTGGGCCCTTTTAGAGACTCAAGCACCTGACTGTTTTTCTCAAGCTCCATCCTCTGTGGGATGCAGAAGTTCAACCCTCTCAACATCAAGAGTCAAAGAATCTGGGTAGCCAGGTCCCTTCTCTCTCAAGGAATCAGGATAAAGAGAGAGGCAAGGACTGAGGTGAGAAGAATCAGAGATAATAATGAAAGGCAGAGATGAAGATGAGAGAGACGAGAACCAGAAACACAGAGAGTGCTCCGAAAGGTGGGAGGCGGAGGAGCCGACAGTGGGACAAGATAGAAGAGTCCCCATCCGCTCACCACTACCAAGATTAATGCCATCATCCTCTGCTCCTGCGGAAGCTCATTAGTAGGCTTCTAGACCAAAGAGATGGCAGTCTTTCTGAAATTTTAAGAAAGTATCATCCAAGGGTATCACGGTGATATGGGGGAATATGGGAAAATAGACACAGAGGTAAGGACAGTCACCCTAAAAACATTATTCCCAAGGTCTTGTATCAATTAGGGTGCTTTCAATTATAAGTAATCTGCAATTTACAATTACATCTAACAATGGCTTAAACCAAGACAGCGTTTATGGTTTACTTTACAAGCATGTTGGAGATGGGTTAGGTTAGTACTAGGTTAGTCTAAATAATGTCTGAATAATATCATCAAAACCACATTTATTTTATTTTATTTTTTTATTAAAGTATAGTTGATTTACAATGTTGTGTTAATTTCTGCTGTACACAAAAGTGACTCAGTTATACACATATATATTCTTTTTCATATTCTTTTCCATTCTGGTTTATCACAGGATATTGAATATAGTTCCCTGTGCTATACAGTAGGACCTTGTGGTTTATCCATTCTATATATACTAGTTTGCACCTGCTAATCCCAAGCTCCCAATCCTTCCCTCCCCCGCCCCAAACCCCTCCCCTTGGCAACCAATTTTTACAAATTCCCAGGGACCTCCCTGGCAGTCCAGTGGTTAAGACTCTGCACTTCCACTGCAGGGGGTGTCGGTCTGATCCCTGGTTGGGGAACTAAGATCTCACATGCTGCGTGGTGCGGCCAAAAATAAAAATATAATAAAATAAAAAGTTTTTAAAAAGCAAAATACAAATTTCCACGTGATTTACCTTTTTATGAATACCTCTGGTTTTAAATCTCAGCTTCACGTAAAGTACCCTTGTTGCCTGATGACTTTGTTTTGAAATAAATCAGTTTACAACAGCACTCAGCCTTTCCCTTGCTTTCTGCAAATAATCACTCACGAATTGCCCTTCATCATATAACACACTCCTGATGAGTTGGCAAAAGAAAGAACTCAAAATGAATATTAGCTAGTCTTGTTATCAAAAGTCCTTCACCCACTCCACTGTTTTTACTCAGTCATCCTTTTTTCTCCCTTCCCCTCATGTCACCCCTAAAGTTTTTGCATTTTTAAGGCAAAGACGTTTACCCATCTCATTTGCATTCTTGACTCTTAGAAATGCTTTTTAATTCCCAAGAAATGTATACTCTTCAATGCCCAACTAAGATGTGACCATAGAAAATAAGGAACAACTAATAAAGACAAGAGGGCAAAGCCAGGAGTCATGAAGGATGGTGTACATCCTCTAGATAGGAGAACGAGTGCTTCCAAATTGAGTGCCAGGACAGGGAACTCTCACTATTCCTGCCCATTGGCCTTGGTTGCAATAGAATAGCGCCTGCTGTATCCTCCCCAGTTTTCTGTTCTTCATTGGAAGTTTTCATTGTGGATGCCTATTCTCATTGCACCATTGTATATTGGGTCTCTGAGGATTCTTTTAAAGTTTATGGACTGCTCGCCACAAATATTTCTAGACCTGATTGAGTCTAAAACTCCAAAATAAAACTTTGGAGCTGTCTCCCTTGGGAAGGATGGGACTACTTCTGTTTGGGGAGAAGAGTATACAGGGGTGTGGGGTAGACAAATGAGTAGGATGTGGTAGAGACTGCCAGCTTCCTACTCGATATTCACCCCTCTCCTTCATGGCCAGAAGTGAGTGAAAATTCATCCGCCTGAAACAATGCTTTTGGCAGCCATCCTTTCAGCTAGATGCGAGTAAATTCTAAGCAATGAGAGGCAACTGGTTGTATCGCATCAGTACATAATTAGGACAGAGCTGAGGGGTCAAAAAGCAGCAGCAGTAAACAATCCTGGCATGACTGGCTTTGGTATCGTTCAGTTTGTCCCAACTGATAATGAAAAACTAATGAAATCGAGCTCCACCTCGTGGCTGCCTAAAACAGAAAGCAAGGAAATGGGAGTCGCCTCATCCCCAGCTCTCTGACCGTCACTGGGAGAGGACTTTTGGGAGAGTTAGATTATTTTCCCTGGGAGCTTCTAGAGCGAATTTCTGAGACCATCTGAATGAGGAACTTTTTTTTCTTTTCCTTTATGGTTTAATCACAGGATATTGAATACAGCTCCCTGTGTGTCCCAGTAGGACCTTGCTGTTTTTATCCAAGGAACTTTTTTGTTTTCTGTTTTGTTTTTAATCCAGGAAGTCCCCTTCATTCCAGAACGTACATTCCAGAGATTGGAGATCTCTCCTGTATTTCATCCCACCCTAAGAGTTACCACTGCTACAAGATAAAAGAAAATCTGTGTAAATGCTTCATAATCTTGGAACGCTGTGGATTGTTCAACTGTGTTTTTCCCCTCACATTCCCATCTCAGGCCCCTCCCAGCTCCAAATACCATCTAGATAACTGTTTCCCAAATGTTGGATCTACAACTGATACTGTTCCAACAGAATCGCTTGGGGGGGTATTTTTTTAAAATATGGGTTAGACCACAATATTGTAAATCAACTATCCTCCAATAAAAAATAAAAATTAAACAATTAAAAATAAAATAAAATATGGGTTAGGTCACTGCAGCATCAAGGCATCGGATTCATAAAGTCTGGTGCTTAATGCAGGAACCTGTTTTTTTTTTTTTTTTTTTAATAAACTTATTTATTTTTGGCTGCGTTGGGTCTTCGTTGCTGTGCGAGGGCTTTTTCTCTAGTTGAGGCGAGCGGGGGCTACTCTTCGCTGCGGTGCGCGGGCTTCTCATTGCCGTGGCTTCTCTTGTTGCGGAGCACGGGCTCTAGGTGCACAGGCTTCAATAGTTGTGGCTCGCGGGCTTTAGAGTGCAGGCCCAGTAGTTGTGGCACACGGGCTTAGTTGCTCCGCGGCATGTGGGATCTTCCCAGACCAGGGCTTGAACCTGCGTCCCCTGCATTGGCAGGAGAATTTTTAACCACTGTGCCACCAGGGAAGTCCTGAATTTTTTTTTTTAATTTATTTTATTTTTGGCTGTGTTGGATCTTCATTGCTGTAGGTGGGCTTTCTCTAGTTGTGGCGAGCAGGGGCTACTCTTCGTTGTGGTGCACGGGCTTCTCATTGCGGTGGCTTCTCTTGTTGCGGAGCACGAGCTCTAGGCGCGCGGGCTTCAGTAGTCGTGGCACGCGGGCTCAGTAGTTGTGGCTCACGGGCTTAGTTGCTCCGCGGCATGTGGGATCTTCCCAGACCAGGGCTTGAACCCGTGTCCCCTGCATTGGCAGGCGGATTCTTAACCACTGCGCCACCAAGGAAGTCCCAGGAACCTGTATTTATTCACAAAACTTCCTGGTAATTGTAATATGCAACAAGATTCCTCCGATTATTAGCAGTTGAATAAATGTTCTCTTTACAACAGAATAAGAATTAATGGTAGATCTCGCAAACACAGAAACATCTTTATAGCCCACACCCAAGAACAAATGGTCTTCTTCAAGCAAAATAAACTTTGACAGAAAGGCTGTTGTCCCCAGTATCTTGTTCAAGGCCCTCTGGGGCTACTCAGGTCTTGAATTGGCAGATGTGGGCAAGTTAAGCTGTCAATAGTTTGTTCTTTCGATGAGGTGAGTTTCTCAGGAACAGTTAACAGAATTATTAATCTCTCAGAAAGAAGTCTTCCCCACCCTTTCCACCTCCAAATTCTCAGCTTCCATAATCATGTGAGCCAATACCTTATAATAAATCACACACACACACTATAGGAGAACCTGAATATATTCAAGAAATACTGTCTATTTTGTTGAGTATAATGGTGACTATAGTCTTTTTAAAATCCTTATCTGTTACAGATACATATTAAAGTATTTAAGGAGGAAATTATACTGTATGACATTTGATTAAAAATATTCCTGGGGCGGGGGGAGGAAAGGCAATCAGTGAAATCAAAAAATGTTTAAAATTTTTGAATCTTTCTACTCTTGCATATTTTTACATTTTCCACTTTAAATTCTTAAAAATCACTCTATGGCCCAACAAATCCACTCCTAGATATATGCCCCACCAAAAAAAAAAAAAAAATGTGTGCCTATGAACACTAGGATAAATAACAGGTGAGGGAAAAACACAGTTGAACAACAGTGTGCCCAAGATGATAAAATATTATTGTTACTTCTTCATTATCAATGTATGAGTTGTTATACCTGTAAATAAATGAATTTTTTCACATTACTTTTTCATTTTTGATGCTTAGTGTTAGTAATATGTATAACATCTACAGTGTTTTGTATCATATAACATTGATGTAGATACTGACAGATGATTCAGCTTGTAAACGGATGATGTAAACTTATGGTATTGATAAATACAGTGCAGTACTTTAAACGTATGTTCTCTTCCCTATGACTTTTCTATCTGGCCGCGCCGTGTGGCTTGCAGGATCTTAGTTCCCTGACCAGGGACTGAACCTGGGCCCACGGCAGTGAAAGCACCGAGTCCTAACCACTGGACCACCAGGGAATTCCCCCTTATATGACTTTCTTAATAACATTTTCTTTTCTCTAGCTTCATTGTAAGAATACAGTATATAATACAGATAACATATAAAATATGTGTTAATCGACTGTTACTGGTAAGTCTTCCAATCAAAGAAAGCTATTAGTAGTTAAGTTTTGGGGGAGTCAAAAGTTATATAACGATTCCTGACTGCATAGGGGGTCAGCGCCCCTAACCCCTGCAATGTTCAAGGGTCAATTGTACTAGGAGTTTTGGATGAATCGTGTATCCACTCCCCCCATCCGAAAAGAAGTATGTTGAAGTCCTAACCTCCAATACCTCAGAAAATTGAGTTGTTATAGATGGAGTTTAGTTGAGATGAGCTCATCCTGGAGTAGGGTGGGCTCCAAATCCAATAACTGGTGTTCTTAGAAGTTGGCCATGTGGAGACACAGAGGCACACAGGGAGCATGCCATGTGATGACAAAGACCGAGGTTGGAGTTATACAGCTGCAGACTAAGGAAAGCCAATAGTTGCCCATAAATCACCAGGAGCTAGGAAGAGGCAAGGAAGGAATCTTCAACAGTTTTCAGAGGGAGCATGGCCCTGATGACACCTTGACTTTGGACTTCTGGCCTCCAGAACTGAGACAGTAGTAAATTTCTGTTGTTTAAACCCGTTCAGTTAATAGTATACTTTGTTACAGCAGCTCTAGGAAACAAATAAACTAGGTTTTCATGGAGGAAAGCCGTGGCAAGCACGTCTGGCTATAAGTCTAAGCCATATTCATTCCCCATTTCAGCACAACCACCAAGACAAGAGACATTTTAATCTTCATTTCTTTGAAAATAGCAGCTGCTTCCAGTTTTTCAGAACTCATTTGGGGACAGAAGAGTTGTGATTACTTATCACTCTTAAACCTCAATATTTGTAATGGGGTTTTTTTGGGGTTTTGTTTTTTGTTTTCTGAGTGACAACCAGAAGACAATTTGTTTTAAAAAAATTTATCATTCCTAAGGGCTGAAAAGTACCAGATTCATTTACAATACCAGTAACAGTAAAACAAAAACCAAAAAGGTGTAAATGGTGTTATAGTCTTGTTTAATGTTAAGCTGAATTACTTTCCTTGTGATTTATATATTTCACTATGTTGACATTTTTGGTAGATATTAGACATACAAACTGGAACAAGAATTTCGTGGTACACAACTTTCAATACCTTGTGAAATTTGAAAATCATCATATACATGTTCTACAAAAATACTCAGACACAAAGCAAATACATACATCTGGGACCTTTCTTAATTTACTTCTTTGACTATGCAATATATTCAAACATGAAACAAAGTGTCCTTTGGCATGCTAAAGTTATCTGCTCTTCCTAACTGACTACTTTGTGTTACATTTTCTATAAATACATGGTAATACGATGATCAAAATTTTTATTATGAAGTTGTTTATATGTAAATAAACTTTCCCACCATCATTACACTCTACTAATTCTCCTTAAAAAAATATTATCTGATGCATGATAAGTTTGGACTTCATGCCAGAGGCATCCCTTATCACAAGTCTTCAGTCATCTGTATTCCTTGGTATGAAAACTCATTTGTTTGGAAGCTACTCAAGAATTCACAATATTTGTGAGATTTTTTTCCACAGTGAAAACTGACTACTTTACGATAGCCTATCAAAAACATTTGTTGTACCCAAAGGTTTCATTTTGTGCGATGTATAATGGGATCTCTTCTCAAGAAGAGATTTCAACTTTTCATTCATACTGCCTTTTTTCTCATGAAATATGAGGCTACATTGGTAGTATATTTCCTATATTGGTAGTATATTTCCTATATTCACTGCATTTAAAAAATTTCTCTTCTGGGTAAATTTTGAAACTTACAAAGGCCAAAATTAATGGAAAAGTACCCTAACTTTCCCTGCATTCATAGGGTGACTCTCGTGTGAATTTTCTTATATTCAGGGAGATCTGGCATCTCACTAAAGTCTTCCCAGTGCTGTGTTCCTGGGATTGTTTTCATGTATGAATTTCCTCATGTGAAGTGAGAAAGAACTTGACAGAGAAAGTTTTCCCACACTCACCACATTGATAAGGTTTCTGCCCTGCATGACTTCTCTGATGGACACTGAGGTATGACTTCTCAAAAAAGGCTTTCCCACATTGAGTGCACTGATATGGTTTCTCTCCTGTGTGATGTCTCTGATGTCTAATGAGCTGTGACTTCTGGTTGAAGATTTGACCGCATGGAATGCATCCATAGGGTTTCTCTCCAGTATGGCATCGTTGATGGATAATAAGATGGCTTTTTTGGCGGAAAGCCTTCCCACATTCACTGCATCCATGGGGTTTCTCTCCTGTATGAATCAACTGATGTCTACTGAGCATTGCCATACTGCTAAAGGCTTTTTGGCATTCAAGGCATACGAAGGGTTTCTCTCCTGTATGTGTCCTCTGATGGACAATGAGCATTGCCTTTCGTATGAAAGCTTTTCCACATTCACTGCATTCATACGGTCTCTCTCCTGTATGAGTTCTCTGATGGACAATGAGGTGGGACTTGTCTATAAAAGCTTTTCCACATTCACTGCATTCATAAGGTTTCTCTCCCGTATGAATTCTCTGATGTGTTATGAGGGATGACTTTTTATTAAAGGCTTTCCCACATTCCTTGCATTCATAAGGTTTCTCTCCCGTATGAGTTCTTCTATGAACAATAAGCTGTGACTTGTCTACAAAAGCCTTCCCACATTCACTGCATTCATAAGGCTTCTCTCCCGTATGAATTCTCTGATGGGTCATGAAGTGTGACTTTTTATTAAAGGCTTTCCCGCATCCCTCACATTCATAAGGTGTTCTTGCTGTATGATTTCTCTGATGTAGAATGAGCTGTGATGTGTGTACAAAAGCTTTTCCACATTCACTGCATTCATAAGGTTTCTCTCTGATATGAATTTTCTGATGTGTTATGAGGTGTAAGTTTTTATTGAAGGCTTTTCCACATTCCCTGCATTCATAGGATTTTTCTCCTGTATGATTTCGCTGGTGAACAACAAGCTGAGACTTACTACAGAAGGCCTTTCCACATTCTTTACATCCATAAGGTTTCTCTCCTGTATGGATTCTTTGATGGATAATCAGGTTTGACTTTTGCATAAAACCTTTCCCACAATCACTACACTCAAAAGGTTTCTCTCCTGTATGTGTTCTGTAATGTAATCTGAGCTTCGTCTTTTCCCTGTAAGCTTTTCCACATTCTTTGCATTCATAGGGTTTCTCTCCTGTATGAGTCCTATGGTGTAGAATGAGATGATATTTTGTTCTAAAGGATTTCTGACACTCGATACATTCATACGGTTTCTCTCCTGTATGAGTTCTCTGGTGCAGAGTGAGATGACATTTTGTACTGAAACCTTTCTGACATTCACTGCATCTGTATGGCTTCTCTCCTGTATGGGTTCTCTGGTGTATTATGAGCTTTGACTTATACCTGAAGGATCTGGGACATTCACTGCATTCGTAAGGTTTCCCTTCTGTGTGAATTCTGTGATGTCTTTTAAGATTTGTTACTGTGCTGAAAGACCTCACACATAAATTATGTTCATAGTACTGGGCTCGAGGGTGGGAGGTTTCATGTAGAGTATGGAAAAATGACTTCCCATAACCATTTAACTCATCAGAGTTCATTTCTGCATAGCTTTTACTCTGATAACTTGGGTCTGAATTTTGTTTCAAACTTATTCCTCTTGAGACACATTTATGGGGTCTTTGTGTAAATGAAACAAAGTTTTTGCTCAAAGGAAATATTTTTCCCAATGCATTGTTTTCATGGTCTCTCTCCACAGGTCCACCCTTCCCGTTATCTTCCCGATGCCAATCATAAACTTGCCACATTACTTCTAGAAAAAAATCAATGAATACTACCATTATCATGAAATGGAGAGGGATGAAATCTCAAGTCAATATCCAAAGAGATGGAGAAAGTGATACAGCAGGTGCACAACGTAAGTCTGAGGCACCCAATAAAAGAAACAGTAATAAGTAATGAACTGAAGGACATGGGTGTCATCAAACATTGGAACAAATCTATGAATATTTGAAAGCAAAATAGAAGAGGTATATGAATATGGATAAAAGGTAAAAGAGGTTGGTTGTGTCTAATGAGCTACGCTAAAAGAACAACTAAGCAAAAAAGGAAAGACCAAATGAACTAGGCAAAGATCTGACCCAGGGTAGATACAAGGAGGTAAGTCTCCTCCTAGGTGGCTAGCAAAAGAGAGTCATATATGGAAGGGTAGTAAGAGAAGCAGGCAACATTCATACTGAAGACTTCTTTTCATTCAAAGTCACTTCTAAAGGTTCAGAGACTATGAGAAAAAAATATTAAAATGGGGGGAGGGATAAATTAGGAGTTTGGGATTAACAGATACATACTACTATATATAAAATACACTAACAACAAGGACCTGCTGTATAGCACAGGGATCTATATTCAATATCTTGTAATAACCTATAATGGAAAAGAATCTGAAAAAGAATATATATATATATATATATATATATATATATATATATATATATATACATATAACTGAATCACTCTGCTGTACATCTGAAACTAATATAACATTGTAAATTAAATATACTTCAATTAAAATAATATATTAAAATAACAAAGTTCCCAACCCAACAATGACCAACTGTTACTTTGCTTCCACGAACTCCCACTGCATTGGTTTCACTCACCTGGACCACACTGACTTGGGAATTCCCTCTCTACTACTGCTTTTTCTTTTTCTTTTCCTTTCTCCAAGTGCATCACTGGTTCTGGCTTGGTAACTTGATAACCTGTCAAGGGGGGTAATCACAGAGAATCTGAGCAGTATTGGGTCCTGTGAGGAAAAGTTCTGTTTCAGGGAATGTATAGTTTAAATCTCAGCAAAATTGAAACTTTTCACTGGGAAAATGAAATTAAGTACAGTCACTGTATGATACTAAATAAAATAAGCTCTGTTACCTACCTATACTAGTCCAAGTCCAAAATCATTGACGATATCAGAGTATGCATAAATTGTAGCAATGGAATAAAGACAGGCAATAAATGGGCTTACGCTGAGATATTTAGGAAAGTTGTCTTTACCCAATGACATTAGGTTGCTATAATTTTCCAACATCACATCCCGGTAGAGGTTCTTCTGAACAGTGTCTAGCAGCTGCCACTCTTCCCAGGTGAAATCCACAGCCACATCATTGAATGACAATAAGCCCTGTTGTAACATAATCCTTTTTAATCTGGAGTGAATATAATGGAATAAAATAGTAACGATCTATAGGATATTATTCTATTTTTACTATGAAAATTTATAAACATATATCATTCTGTACCTAGTTTTGATTGACACTCTGTGGGCTAAATTCATTAAAGCTCTCCTTTCTTTGTGCATTCTTCATTCACTTCTTCACTCACTCACTTACCCAATGTAAAATGTCATTGAAACTTTAAACTACCTAAAGACAATCTGTAACCCACCTTACAAGCATTTAATGTTACTTACTATACATTTTGCATTAAAAAAGGAAATAGAGCATGGTCCTGCCGTCAAATGCCTTCTGATCTATTTGAGTTCAAAGAACTGCATATAGTTCAAAGGGACAGGAGAAGAGGCTGAAAGGGACAGATGCCCAGGTGACAGGCAGGAACACGTCTTGGATCAAGAATGCACATGTCCTGCAGACACTTGGTAGCCACTGCAGTGTTTTTCATATACAAAAGTATGCTACGCTCAGAACTGCCTGTTAGAAATCGGACTACGTATTAAATCACAATACTCAAAAAAAGCAAACACAAAGCTTTCACTGTGTGCTATGTATCGTTCTAAGCATCTTACATACAGTAACACAATGATCTGCACAGTAACCTTTATGTAAGCACTACTATTATCTTTTTTTTTATAGGTAAGGGATTTTTAAAGTTTTCTATCTGTGCCTGTTATACCTCCCACATTTCCTCAGGAAGATGACTTTTCACTGGGTCCACTGTCTGGATGAGAAAAAAGTAACAGAAAGACCCATCTTCACACTTAAATGTCCAGGAAATCTTTACTGAATTCATGTGCTTCCTTCTTAAATACAAAGTAAATCTTGCAACACATTTTTATCTTTTGTGATGGTTTCCAGTATTAACAGAGAAATGTAGGCAACCCACTTCTGGATCCTGCTGCTTATGTGGCAATGTTCTAATTATCAGCACCTTGCAGGACCCTATGACATGCAGATGAGTTTCCCTTCCTGATTAGCTATTCTGGATCATTCATTCTATCTCCCAATCTAAGCATGTCCCTCCTAGCCACAATGTATCTATATATATTGTTATCTTTGATTGGATACATTTTAATAAAGCTCCAAAAATCAAAAATGCAAAACAAACTGGGGAAAAAACCAAACAGCTCACCTGGGACTTGGTCATTTTTAACAGCTTTTAGGAAGTGGCCACCACATTTAGGATCTGTCCTGAAATCCTGGTAATGGTGTCTCATCAAGGGTATCCTTAGCAAGGATGAATTTCTGGGCTTGAGACCTACTTTTTTCCTTTATAGGAGTGGCCTTATTCTAGGAAGCCGGCATCTATGGATTCAAGAAAAGATTTGTTTAGTATGGAAGTAATGATAAAAGCAAGTTCCAATACGTGCAAGGAACTGTTTCAAGTATGTTCTTTTCTCACTTAACCCTCACAACAAGCCTATAACGTACAGATGATCATTATTCCATTTTAGAGAAAACTAACAGAGGAAAGGTTAAGCACCTAGCTAAAACCCAACAGCTAGTAACTGGCAGAGAAAGGACTAAAACTCAAACCCCCAGAATCAATAAATCCCCTGAGTCTAAGGAGAACTACCAGAATTATCCTTTCATCTTAACCAACCAACACAAAAAGTAGGAAAAATATCTAGAACAACTACTTTAAGACCCAGAAGTCAGAGAAAAAGGGAAACAAACAAGGTGAGAAGTCTGTGCTGCAGCTCACTGCCTGGAGAGACTTTCCAGCTCAGAGCACAGGGAGAAGGAACCCCAAAACTGTCCAGCAGTCTTGCTGAGTTAATGATACAGAATTTCAAGTCTGAGAAGCAAAGGTGGCTAGAGTCTGCCAGGCAGTACCTCAGAAAAAAGAGAGAAAAGTCACTCTGTAGATATGCAGAGGGTTCCTCTGAGTCTCTGGCTAAAAATTGGTGAACTGAGGAAATTACTAAGGCCCCTGGAAAGGAGGAGGTGGAACAATTCCTGGAGCTCACACAAGATCAGGAATACTGAGCATTCCCACTAGCCAGGGTAGAAAGACCTTCCACCAGGACTTCAAACAGAGGCCTCAGAAGAGCACTGCCTCAGTAATAGGTACAGAGTAATCACAGACAAAAGACTGTTTCGGCCCCACCTAAGAAAGTTGAAAAGAAAGCCTCGGAAGAATCAAACCTTTTCAAAGTAACTTGACTACATGCCAGAGCAAACCTCAAAAGTAGTTAAAGGAATAAAAGAAAATCCTGTAAACAACAATATCAAACTGACAATATCTGATATCCAATCGAAAATTACCAGATATGCAAAGAAGCAAAAAAACATGACCCAAAGCCAAGGAAAGTTCAAGCTAGAGAGACAGACCAAAATGACAAAAGGGATAGAATGGGCAGACTAGTATATTTCTTTAAAATTATACACACACACACACACACACACACACACACATATATATATATATATAATATGGAATGTGTATATATTCCACATATTCCACAAGAGAAAAGCATGAGCATGATGAGAAAAATAATAATAAAATATTTAACAAGTGCCATTGAAACAAATAGGATATTCATGTTTGCCTCAAACCAAAATTAACTCAAAATGGATTATAAATGTAAGGGTTAAAACTATAAAACTTCTGGAAGAAAGCATAGAAAAATTTTAAGTGAGGCAAAGATTTCTTAAACAGGGCACAAAATGCATGATAAAAGAAAAAGTTAATAAATTGGACTTCCTCAATACTAAAAATTTGTGATATTCAAAAGACACTGCTAAAAAGTGAAGAAGGATCAAGCCACAGGCTAGAGGAAAATATTAACAAAGCATGTACCTGACTAAAAGACTTCTATTTAAAAAATATGAAGAACTTTTCCAACTTAATAAAAGAAGAGACTATCCAATAAAAAGGAAAAGAAGTTTCAAACAGACACTTCATCAAAAAAAAAGAGATGGCAAATAAGCATATGAAAAGTTGCTTTAAGTTGTAAAATAAAAGCAAATTAAAACCTAGATAAAATATTCCTATAAACCTGCTAGAATTGCTATAATTTAAAAGACTGAATATACCAAGTACTGACAAGGATGTAAAGAAAAAAAAAAAAACCTGTCATGCATTGCTGGTGAAAATATAAAATGACAAAATGGTACAACCACTTTGACTTGTACATCAATGTACATTACAGCTTCATTCAAAATATCCAAAACCTACTCCCCCAAATCCAAAACATCCATCAACTGGGGAATAGATAATATCGTGGCTTATTTGTACCACTGAATATTACTCAGTGACAGAGAGGAATGAACTAATGATACATGCAACATCATGGATGACTCTCAAAAGCATTATTTTAAGTGAAAGAAGTCAGACATCAATGACCTCTTACTGTATCATTCAATTTGTATGAAGTTTTAGAACATATATAATTATGGAAAGCATGTGATTGTGAGGGAACAGGGGATGGGGGTATGGTCTCAATGAAAAGAGGCACAAGGGGACTTTTGGGGTTGATGGGAAAGTTCTATACATTGATTCGAGTGATGGTTAAAGAATGGTATACCTTTGTGAAACTCATCAAATTATACCTGAAGAACTGATGAATGTTACTGTATGTAAATTTTTTTAATTGAAGTATAGTTATTTACAATGTTGTGTAAGTTTCAGGTGTACAGCAAAGTGATTCAGTTATATATATAACTTACAGGTTATTTTCCCTTATAGGTTATTACAAAATATTGAGTATAGTTTCCTGTGCTATACAGTAGGTCTTTGTTGGTTAACTATTTTATATATAGTAGTGTGTATATGTTAATCCCAAACTCCTAATTTATCCCCTGCTCCCCTTTGGTAACCATAAGTTTGTTTTCTACGTCTATGGGTCTATTTCTGTTTTGTATATAAGTTCATTTGTATCTTTTTTTTTTTTTTTTTAGATTCCACATATAAGTGATATCATATGATATTTGTCTTTTTTGTCTGGCTTCCTTCATTTAGCATGATAATCTCTATATTGTACATAAATTATACCTCAGTTAAACTAACCTCTTGCCTACAAAAAGCAAAACAAATACAGGCTGTCTACCTCTGAAGACAAAATCCATGACCTTAAACTCTGCAATGGAGTCTCAACTGAAATCTCAAATTCACGTCTCTTTTTGAGACTTCATCTTCACTCAAAACCCCGGCTGGATCTCTTGGCAACTCTAATCAGTGCTGACTGTTAAATAATTAACTCTGGTGATGAAAAATTAATTCTAACACTGAGAATAACTTAGAGATGCCAGGACACCCGAGAAATATATTAATGCAACTTACTCTCAGTATCACATTGCTGAGAACTCCGAAGGACAATGCAACACTGTGTCTTAGGCGGACAGAGAACTGAAGAAAACAGATCTGGATTTCAAGGACAATATGTGAAAGAAATTTGTGGCCAAAGAAATGAGGCCAATCTCATTTATAAACTTAGTATAAAAATCCTAAATATTTAAAAGATGTGGAAACCATGTTCACTGATAGAGAGGAAGAATACTAAGAAAACAACATACGAAGAATTATACAATGCACAGATAACTTTATTCCAGGAATGCAAGAATAGTGTAGTAAGAACTATTTTGTTATCTCAATAGATAAAGAAAAGACATGTAATAAGATACCATAGCCACTCACAATTTTTAAAAATGTTATTAAACTAGAATTAGACAAGAACTCTGTTAACTTGATAAAGAGTATCTACAAAAAAAAAAAAAAATCCACGGCATTTCTTTAAACTTAGGGACATGACAAGGATAGCCATTCTCAGAACATTTAGCCAAAAATGTATCACATTTTGGCTAAATGTAAAATGGGGAAAATAAATGGAAGGAATGGAAAAGGAGAAGCAAGACTGTCACTATGCAACTGCTTTAAGATCAACATAAACATTAACTGCAATTTCATATTCAAACAACAGTAAGATTTATAAGGAAAAAACACTATTCACAATACCAACAAAACGTATAAGGTACCTGAGGGGGAAATGTACAAGAATAAAGTTTTATTACACCAAAAGAATACAAATTATAACCAGTCAAATGGAGAGACACAATAGGGTGAGGTCTGGGAGGGTCCCAAACCAGAAGCTTCCACTGTCCTTTCCTCTTGGAGTCAGGACCCGTTGCTCATCCAGCATATCTATGTGTGACAACATGCAGGGTATTGCCAACCACAGAAACTCACCTGAGCTTCAGTGTTTACAGTTTGTATTAGAGTTTCATTAAATACACATGATGGATCTAATCATTGGCCATGGAACTCAACCTCCAGCACCTCTACCCTCCTGGAGGTTGGGCTGATATCACCTGGTTGGTCTTTCTGGCATAAACAGCTCCAACCTGAATCATCTCACTAGCATAAACTACAGACTCACCATGAGTTGCCTCATTAGCACAAACTATCAGGGCCCACCATGAATAATGCAGTCATCTCTATCATTCAGGATATTCCAACAATCTAGAGGTTACCTCCCAGGAACAGGAGACAAAGGACTGCCAATGGTTTATTACAAAATAACCAGCAAAAGACTAGCATTCCATATATGGGACTACTTTCTAAATATGAGTTAGGAAGAGACAAACTTCTCAGGTTTAAAATTGGCCAATGAACATACAAAAAAGATGATCAACCATGTTAGTGACAAGAACAGTGCATATGGAGACCACAATGAGATAGATGTCTTCTATACTCAAAAGATGGTCAAAAAGCAAGAATGAAAATACTAAGTATTGGAAAGCCTATGGATCAAAAGGCACTTTTATACATTGCTGATGAGAGAGTTAAGGTGGTACAAAAGCAATTTGACTTTCCCTTCTAGGTAAAAATTCATCTACTTTATATTAGAAATTTCATTTCTAGGTATACACCCTAGACTAACAAATTCTCACATCAACTGGGAGACATAAGAATGTTCGGAACTTCACTACTTGCAGTAGCTGAAACCCAGAAACAATATAAATGTCCAACAACAGGAGAATGGTATGTTGTATTTATGCAGTAGCTGAAACCCAGAAACAATATAAATGTCCAACAACAGGAGAATGGTATGTTGTATTTATGCAATTGAATTCATATTAATGAAACAAACCTACCTCCAACGTGGATAAATCACACATACGTAGTAAGTCAAGAAAAGCAAGCTTCAGGACTTCCCTGGTGGCGCAGTGGTTAGGAATCCGCCTGCCAATGCAGGGGACACGGGTTCGAGCCCTGGTCCAGGAAGATCCCACATGCCGTGAAGCAACTAAGCCCATGCGCCACAACTACGGAGCCTGCACTCTAGAGCCCAGGAGCCACAACTACTGAGCCCGCGTGCCACAATTACTGAATCCCGTGCGCATAGAGCAACAAGAGAAGCCACCGCAATGAGAAGCCCGTGCACCACAACGAAGAGTAGCTCCCGCTCCCCGCAACTAAAGCAAGCCTGCATGCAGCAACGAAGACCCAACACAGCCAAAAATAAATAAATTAATTAAAAAAAAAAGAAAAGAAAAGCAACCTTCAGAAGACCACATAATAATATCCTTATTATAAAACTTACAACCAAGAAAAACTAGAGTGCACTTTTAAGGTATCCATATACATGTGATAAAACTATAAAAGTCAAGGGAATAATACATTCTAATTTGTGAATAGTGGTTCCAAAGCTTGGGATGGTTCGGTGGGACTCAGAAGATGGAACAAGGATGGAGGACTTTCCCATTTTCCAATGATCAAACATGACATTCATTAAACAAAATTATAAAGAAAAGCCAAGGTAATCAAATTTCTAAATTGGGCTATCATATTAGAAAAGAATAGAAGGATGATATGCCCATTGTTGCTAAAGATGTAGAAAAATCTGGCACACTGTGTGTAGAAGCATTATAGAATAGAAAGTTATTGGGGAAGTTTGGTAAAACTAAATCAGAAGCCTCTGAAATATGCATTTAATTTGACCTACTTTTATAAATTAAAAACAGAAAAATATCCATAATATATAATTCAGTTTAAAAATACATTTCAAAACATTACAGGTAGTTTACAGATAGTAAATTGGGGGTTAATTTTTTTTTTTTTTTTTTTTTTTTTTACCACTCCCTGGGGCTTGTGGGATCTTAGTTCCCTGACTAGGGATCAAACCCGGGGCCAGGGAATTCTCCGAGGGTGATTTTTATTTCCTGCTTTTTACTGACAATAAACATACAATGATATTCTGATTTTAAAAACTTAGAGATCTCCATTTAATATCATATATAAATTCACGTAGGAAGGGGGTTTTATTATTTATTATTCTAACTTAATAAAAATAAGTTGAAAGTATTGTTTTGAGTAGAAAAAAATCCCATTAGAAAGGTAACATTTGAATAATAATAGCTACCCTCTGTCAAATACCTACTTGTTATATGGACTTAATATTTGTGTCCCTCAAATTCATACGCTGAAGCTTCAATGTGATGGTATTTGTAAATGGGGTCTTTGGGAGGTAATAAGCGTTAGATGAGGTCATGAAGACAGGGCTTTCATGAGAACTGGTGAGGCAGAAAATCAATTTGTTTGAATGGGAAAACTGAGACTTACAGAACTTGGTACTTTATCCAAAGTCACAGAAACAAGTGGCAGAATTGACATAAAAAGCTAGGATTAACTTGATTTCAAGCGCGTACAAACACACGTAAACTCTTAAGTATTCATGGGCACGATTTTAACAATTCATGGATCTAGATGGCAGGTATACAGCAGAACATTTGGCTATTCTTTCGGCTTTTCTGTATGCTTGAAATTCTCCAGTATAAAACGTTGGGAAATATAATACCCCAATGCTCAGCACACACCCAAATGTCTGTCCACCTGAGGCCTCTTTATGTCCCAACCCCCCTCAACCTCTCCTAAGGATACCCACACAGCTCCCCAACCTGCACTTCGCTGTCGCACCCATTCACAGCTCCCCAGACATCTATTTTTCACCCACTGGCCCCTCCGAAGCTCAAATTCCAACCACAGGAATCCCAGGTGACTAACCCCCAAGCCCTATCCTCACCAACCAATCCAGATGGACCCCTTTGATCATCGGCTCTTCCACCGCCTCTTTCCACCGCCTGGGGTGGGGGCGGGGGCGGGGGCGGCGATCAACAGCAATGGTGTCTCGTTACTTCCTCAACCCACTCCTCAACACTGATGCTGGCCCAAGCCACCCACAACGCCCCCAAAACTCCGAGGCCGCCTTCAACAACAATCCTCCACGAGTACCCACCACAAACCACATCTCAAGTCACAGAATTCCCACCACGCGGGATTCTTAAATCCACTCGCAGCAATCTCACGTAGCCTCAAACGCCAATTCTGTGACAGTACGCTCGGGGAAGCCAAGCTTTGGACGCCACTTCCGTTTCCGCTGACGTGAGTGGCGGGCCCCTGTTATCGCTCGCATTCAAGGCCACTTTGGAAGTGAGCGATGGGTTCTGATGCCCGGAGGAGTTAGTTCCGTGCAGTATGGCCGCGCCCATGTCGTTACATTATGTTGGGGGCGGCCATATTGGATCGTGCGCCGCCATTTTGGACCGTCCTGCCGACCAATACGGAGAGGTGCGAATTCAACCGGTTCTCTCCAAGATTTTTCATCCTGGGCTGTTCCATCTCTGCAGCTGCTCAGCTACGTGTTCAGTAGCGTTTCAGCACTCTCGCCTACAGTCTTCCGACCTGACCCGGGAGCTAAACCAATCACAGGCCAGGCCTAAGCAGAATGGCCCCGCCCACTCTCTTTCGGATCCCTTTTTATGCCGCGGGAAAGACGTGGCCGTGTTGGGAAGGTTGGGGCTTCGGGACAGAGAAATGGGGAGCGTTTGCAGACAGGATGCCGGTTCAGCGTTGGAGAGGGTGGGGATTAGGAGGCTAGAGCTGTAGCTGAAGGAGCAGAGGTGTTACGAGGAGAGCACTCTGGATGTACTTCGTGACGCGAGACCGTGAGGGGGTGAGGACCGGGGCAGATGTGTTTTATGGAGCAGACACTGGCAACCACAGTCCCCGCCAGGAGTATCACTTCTGTCTCACGGTACAAGGTAACTCTAATAGAGGCGGAGCGGGCGCGCTGCGCTTAGCTCCAGGGATTAGAGGTCCCGCTCAGCCGACAATCAGCTCTCGCAGCGGACCCCCCGGAAGAGAGTGCGGTGAGAGGCAGATGGGGACCTCCTCCGAGGGGCCCTCGAGGACCCCTGGCCTTGGGCCTGGCGGGTGAGGTGGGGGGCCTGGGGACAGTCTGAGGACTGTGTCCTGCAGAGCTCGAGAGCCCTCGCCACTGCCTCCCGCTGGCCGGGCCCGGGCCTTGAAGCGGACGGGAACCTCTCCCCCATCCCTGCCTCTGGGACCTAATGGCGGCTGTGGTCTCCATGGGTCGAAGCCCACAGGACCCTGCCCCTGTTTGCGCTGCCAGAGGAGCCTGACGTCTGACTGGGGCCGGGGCACCCGGCTCCCTCAGTGATGACAGCTGGGCAGCGTCTGGAGGCCTGGCCCTGAGGGCGCCGCCAACTGAGATCCACCTCTTCAGCCAGGCCTGGGCACTGCGGGAGCATCTAGTCTGGGTGCTGGACCAGCGCTCCCGGGCAGGGTAAGCGGCCTGCGCAGGGATCCCCTCCTCTTAGCCCGGGCCTGGACCTCTGAAAGCTGAGCCTTGGGACCTTGCCCTTTCTTGTCAGGACAGAGAATAACATTTGTTTTGGTGGAGGTTTCCAGGAACGTCGTGACCTGACCTCAAGAACAAGGGATCTGATAGCAAGAAGTGTGCAACAATTAACCACACCCCTCCCTCACCTTTCCTGTAAAAAGGCTTTGCTGAAAGCTTTCAGGGAGTTCAGGGTTTTTATGGCATGAACCATTGGTCTCTTTGCCTGGCCCTGCAATAAACCTTTCTCTGCTCCAACCTCCGACGTTTTGGTATTGTTTGGCCTCACTGTGCGTCGGGCACGTGGACTTGAGCTCAGTAACAAATACATTCAAGAAGGATTCTGTGTATCTTGAATAGTCACAACCTGCCCAGTCATTTGTTTTTGTGAATACTGTGATACAGGGATCAACTTTCTTTTTTCCTCTGTATAGATAATTGTCCAGCAGCTTTACTTAAAGTGAGTCTCTTCTACACTGTTGGGCAGTGCCATCTCTATCATAACTCAAGCGTCCATGTCTGTATGGCTCTGATTTAGGATGTCGTTCTGTTCCATTGCTCTCTCGTTTATTCCCGGGCCAATACTACTCTGTTTTAGTTACGGGATCATTTCTAAGTCTTAGGTCTGATAAAGCAAGGCCGCCTACTGTATTCTTTTTCTACAAGAGTGTCTTTGTTCTTTTGGCCCTGTATATTTTCACATAAAATTTTACCTCAACTTGTCAACTTCCACAAAAAAAAAAAAAAAAAAAAGAAAGTCTGGGATTTGTACTGGGGCTGCATTGAATCTATAAATCTTTTGAGTAATGACATTTATAGTATGAAGGCTTAAAATTCATGAACACCATGTATCATTCCATTTATTCTTTAATGTCTCTGAATAAAGTTGATGTTTCTTATAGAAGTCATTTTTTTTGATTCATTTCATGATACTTGACATTTTTAATGCTCTTGTAAATGGTATTTTATAATTTCATTAACCTTTGTTGGTCATATACAGAAATACAATTAACATGCATATTGATATTATACCAAACAAACTTGATAAACTGTCTTATTAATTCTAATAGCTTTTGTGTAGATCGTTGTATTTAAATTTTTAAAACTTCATATTTTCCCTCTGCCTGAACATCCCCACAAACCAGCTCTGAGTACACTGACCAGGCAACCATGTACACCAGTGTAATAAGGTCGGTCCCTGCCTCAAGTTCCTCTTCCTACCCTCCCGTGCCTGTGACCTAGCGTCATTCAAATGCACCAGCGAAATCTCCTCCAGTCTTTTCTTGTGTACTCCACCCTGATCCGCCAATAAGGGCACTTCCCCATGGATGCTTCCACCCCCCTACTTGGTAGAGCCTGGTCCCTTGGTGCTCTCTCCGACGTGACCTCTCAACATGCAGTGACTCTTGTCTCTCATGACCTGGGAGTATAACAAACTTTTTTCCCCTGTACCTATTGAGTCCCTTCTTGTGGTCTCACCTGACTGACCATCACCTAAAAGAACACAAAACAATTATTCTAGATTTTTATGTAAACAGCCATATCATCCTTAAATAGTGAGTTTTCCCCATCATTTCACATTTTTAAATCTTTATTTTTCTACCAATTGCACTGGTGAGAACGTCAGTCCAATGTTGAGAGAAGTGATGATGCAGCACTCTAGCCTTCTTCCTGATTTCAAAGTTTCTCCTTTAAGTATGACGTTCACCAAAGATTTTTGTAAATTCCCTTTATCAAATTTAATCATGCCTATGTGATTAAGCCTCTATTAAAAAAATCCATAAACCACAGAGAGCTTCTGGGTAGATGAACGCATCCAAGTGCCAGGAGGGTGGGGCCCTCCATCTCCACAGCGACAGAAGCTCCGGCATTTGTCTGCACGTCACCCTTAGCCAGACCTAAGCTGCTGATGATGTCTTCACTTAGCCTCATTGCCCTTTTGAGGGCACAAGGAAGTTCTGACTGTTCTGGAGTTCTGAGGTCTGTACAGCAAAGAACATATTCCCTGGGCAATGAAAAGAGCATCTGGCAGGGAGGACTCCAAGGATGCCTCTGGCACAGGGGGGATTCTGACACATCATTGTCATACTTTCCTTCCGTTCTTCAGAGATGCTTTCTTTTAGTTCCTCAAACATATTTATAATAGCTGATTTAATGTCTTCGTGTAGTAAGTCTGACATACGAGACCCCTCAGATAGTGTCTATGGATTGCTTTTTTTCCTGTGTAAAGGCCATACTTTCCTGTTCTTTGTGTATCACTTTTTTTGTCGAAGCTAGACGTTTTAGAAAATACAATGTTGTTACTTTGGGTGTCAGATGCCCCCTCTCCTCAGAATTCGTTGCTACTGCTGTTACTGTTGTTGCAGTTTGTTCAGTGACGTTCCTGGTCTGTTTCCCTTGCAGGGGGCAGTTACTAAAGTCTCTGCCTGGTCAGCTTCCTTAGTTGTCCTGAGTCAGTGAGTCCTCCACCGTTTGCCAAGGGTAGTTTATGCCTTAATGCTCCACTACTTTATTTTTTCTTTAATTTTTTTATTATTTTTAAAAAATTAACTATAGTTGATTTACAATATTGTGTTAGTGTCAGGTGTACAGCTTCAGATTCTTTTCCATTATGTTATTACAAGATATGGAATATAGTTCCCTGTGCTCTACAGTAAATCCTTGTGTTTATCTACTTTCTATATGGTCATGTGTATCTGTTAATCCCATACTCCTAATGTATTCCCCACCCCCTCCCTCTACTACTACTTCGATGCTTAGGCGGTTTACAAGTCTGCCCTAGCCTTCTCTTCCTGCTGCAGGATTTCAAGGTCAGCCAGAGGTGAATTATCAGTGACCTTCAGGTCTTCTCTGGGCATGTACATATCCCTGTGTAGGTGTGTGGCCTTTTAGATCCTCAGGAATGTGTCAGAGTGTTTAACAGCTCCTTGTGAACATCTTATTCTTCAGACATTCCTTTTAAAAATTTTGGCTGAGCTAATGTTTTCCCCAACTGGTTTTGCGGCCTTAAGCTACCACAGTGTTAAACAACTGAGACTGTTTTTTGACAAATGGTTTTCATGGCTACTGTAGCTGTGAGGTAGCTGTTTTTCTAAAGCTAGTGCAGAACTGGGGAGGGGGGATGGGAGTAAACAAAGTTAGAACCCCACTGTTTTTACTGAGGTTCAAAATTTTTTCTTGACTAAAAATGCTCTTCAGGTTGTTTGTACGCCTTTGGTTAATTTCTAGAGTCGTAAAAAAGTTGACTTTAATCATTTTTCCAGTATTTTTTAATTTTTTAAAATATCTTTATTGGAGTATAATTGCTTTACAGTGTTGTGTTAGTTTCTACTGTGCAACAAAGTGAATCAGCTATACATATATACATATATCCCCATATCTCCTCCCTCTTGCGTCTCCCTCCCTCCCACCCTCCCTATCCCACCCCTCTAGGTGGTCGCAAAGCACCGAGCTGATCTCCCTGTGCTATGCGGCTGCTTCCCACTAGCCATCCATTTTACATTTGGTAGTGTATATACGTCCATGATACTCTCTCACTTCGTCCCAGCTTCCCCTTCCCCCTCTGTGTCCTCAAGTCCGTTCTCTATGTCTGTGTCTTTATTCCTGCCCTGCCACTAGGTTCATCAGTACCGTTTTTTTTTTTTAGATTTCATATACATGTGTTAGCATACAGTATTTGTTTTTCTCTTTCTGACTTACTTCACTCTGTATGACAGACTCTAGGTCCATCCACCTCACTACAAATAACTCAATTTCGTTTCTTTTTATGGCTGAGTAATATTCCATTGTATATATGTGCTACATCTTCTTTATCCATTCATCTGTCGATGGACACTTAGGTTGCTTCCATGTCCTGGCTACTGTAAATAGAGCTGCATTTTTCCAGTATTTATGTTGCTTTCATAAAACACTGGGTTTACACAGGTCCTCTGCTATTTTGGAAGTCCTGCCTCCTCACCTCATTTAGTTTTGCACAATAATTTAATAGGATACAATTTATTAATTTTATAGGTAAATACCCTGTCTTATAATAAGCTACTTCCCATGAGCTATAATTATTGTTGGCACACAAAGCCAGCACTGCTTATCAATATACAATATTGCATCCGATTTAATAATTGCCCTAATAAACCATTAAATTTATGATATATCCCCAAATTATTTCTGTCCAACTTCACTTCCATCCTTCCATCAATGACTTCAAAGGAAAAACAATCACAAAGCATCAAGATAACACTAACACTTATGCACTATTGTATTTATCTGATTGTCTGTCTGCCTTCTGAGTGAAGCTGGAAGCCTCCACACGGCTTAGTCAGTGTCGTCCAAATCTTTCCATCATCAGTATCTTGGGTGTATGTCTGTCATGTGCTGGACATCCATATATCCTTGCTTGAATAAGTGATTAACCAGATGATGTGAAGAAAAGAGAAAGTGTTGTGAATGGGCCATTAGTCATGTGGGATTTTTTTTTCACCATGTAAGAGCAGAATCTTGGCGCTTGGAGATCCTGAAGGAACAATATCAGGGGGCTGAGGGTGGGATAACATGCTGCCAGAAAGGCAGCAGTGTGCTGCACCCAGAGGTGAGATTTGGAAACAACATTACAGATTGTAAGGATAGAACGGGTGAAGTAAAACAGAATGAAGGTGATTGCTAGAAGCAGGACAGTTTGAGTGGCTTTTGCCTCAGGAGAGAATCTGTGAGAGTTTCTGAGGGTGTGAATATGCTTCACTCGCTGGTGGTGTCTACGTAGGAGAAGGCCCATGTAAACACTGGCCCCAATCATGAGTCCCATGAACACAACATCTGGCAAAGTCATGATAATTGTGAATTTGGCAGCACTAGACATTTCAGGATTTTTAGAAGAACATAGCCCATAATCCCGTAGCTTTGTTGAATTGCGAATAGGCCGATGAGCCTCTAAATTTATGGGGACAAAGATGTTTATCAGCAGGTTGGAGATCCAACATAGGAAGCAGGAAGAATGGCTGTTCTTCCAAGCTCTGCCCTTGAGCCCCATCCACCCACCAGTTCTGGGGCTGATGGTGATTGCCTGAAAATTGCTCAAGAGGCAAGTGGTGCAGAGAGAAAGGCCTCGGGCTAGTCTATGGATGTAATAAACAAGTTTACACCGAGTGTTGCCCAGGATGTGTGTCACTCCCCAGGTAAATATCATCTGGGGGAATCCCCTTGAAGAGAAGAACCAAGAAGTTGGCCACAGCCATGTTGGTAAGAATCAAGTGTATGGACTTCAGGGCATGACCAGTGCAGGATGTGGAAGCATAGGTTGAGAGAAGAAAGGTATTCCCCAGGACCCCAATCCCAGTCTGGAGCAGGAAAAGTAGCCTCAGGATCGAGTCACCAAAAATCATTCTCACAGGATCACGGGAACAAGCCGTTCAGAAAAGAACCTGAAGGTCATGAAGTTAGAATTCAGAGTGAGAGCACCAGTCACAGATTTGCTCCAATATTCCCAGTTCTGATAGGGACTCTTGGGTCCTCAGGAACTCCCCTTTCTGAGGATAGAAATTTCAATTCTGGGGAGGGGACTCTACACCAAGGAGCTCAAAATTGCCACTCAGAGTAGCCATCTTGGCATATGTCTGTTTATGCTCATACAACCATGCAAAATGGTTCATTATTTAGTCCATTTCCCAAATCCTTCAGTGTATATGTCCAGGACACAAGCTCCAAGATATAAAGCCTCATATTTCATTTCAAAAACTCTTCTTAAACATCTACTATATGCCAGGATAGGTTGTCAGTACTCATATATACAAAGATTAACTGACCTGGATCATTGTTTCTAACAGCAGAGGGCCTAGTGTGGCAGACGCATGTATAAAATACCATAGAATGAAACAGAAATCGTACCGTGAATAAAGGCTATAAATGGTATTGTGGAAACATGTGTCAGGGATTCCAGCACTTAGGGATTCTGTGATAACAGACAGACATTTTTATTTTATTAATTTAGTAAAATTGTTCTTCCAACTTATTCAATTAATATGTGTATACTTATTAAGGAATAAAGTAATACAAAGATATAGAGAGGAAAAAGTTCATCTGTGTCCTCTGCCTCTCATTTCTAGTCTTATTCGTCTCTCCCCTGAGATAACCATACATTTCAGGGGTGCATTCTCCCACACCTGTTCATACAACAGGTATGTGTGTGTTAGCAATCAGTAATAAGTACAGGATTAAATGGGTCACTTACATTTAGAAATTTAAAGCATTCTCTCTCATAAGACATGGGCCAAAGAAAAAATCATACTGGAAACATGGCAGTAAGAAAACAATATACCATGGCCATGTAAGACCAGGAATGCAAGGAATTTTATTGACTAAGTTCACCATATATATCTTTTTTAAAAAAATTAATTAATTAATTTATTTTTGGCTGAGTTGGGTCTTTGTTGCTGCGCATGGGCTTTTCTCTAGTTGTGGCGAGCAGGGGCTACTCTTCGTTGAGGTGCGCAGGCTTCTCATTGCGGTGGCTTCTCTTGTTGCGGAGCACGGGCTCTAGGTGTGCGGGCTTCAGTAGTTGTGGCACATGGGCTCAGTAGTTGTGGCTCATGGGCTCTAGAGTGCAGGCTCAGTAGTTGTGGCGCACGGGCTTAGTTGCTCCGCGGCATGTGGGATCTTCCCGGACAAGGGGTTGAACCTGTGTCCCCTGCTTTGACAGGCGGATTCTTAACTACTGCACCACCAGGGATGTCCAGTGGCCATTTTTTTTAATGACCACCTACAGAGTTAGTTCATTAAAGAGTGAACAACAGCAGGCAAATCCTGCTGGGCTGACACTTGGAAGAAGTGTGGGCTTTCCATTTTTTTAAAATGGGCTCTGTTCCTGAGAGCAGGCTGTAGTTGAGCACCATGCACAATGCCTAAAGCCCAAGTAAATCCCCCATAGCCCTGCTGGTCTAAAGAACCAAAGGACAAAATTCAGGATAACCACAGAGGCTGCAAAGTAAAAGGAAATCTGAAAAAAAAGAGAGCCACAAAGGCAGTACCACAAATTTTAGATACAACGTCTATCTTAAGACTCTGGCTGAGCCCTGAATGTGCATGCATGGGGTAGGTACAAAGCAGTCCCCCACAGCCTAAAATAACTGAGACTTCAGAATATGGTGTTTAAGTTTAGGCAAATTATCTGTTGAAGAAAAAATAACCTATACTCTTTGGGGAAACACAACAAAAATTCAACCTCTACAATGTATCAGTATACAATCCAAAATTACTAAACATACAAAGAAACAAGAAAATGTAACCCAAACTCAAGATAAAAAATAATCAATGGAGACTAAACCCAAGATAACTCAGATGTTGGAATTGGCAAACAATGATTTTAAAGCAGATTTTATAACTATGATCAAGGGAATAAAGAAAAGTAGTAACTATATAAGGAACCAAATGAAAATTCCAAACATCCAAAATTTAAAAATCACTGAATATGACAGAAGAGTCATTGGACTTGGAAAGAGATCAATAAAAATTAACCACTTGAAAGAGAGAAGAAAGATGCGGAGGAAAATAGAGTGGAAAGTACCTGTGAGAAAATATTTTTAAAGTATAAAACAAATAAATGGATTTTCCCACAGATAAAGAATTATAAAAACCGGATAAAATATTCATAAATGACTATTTAGAGGAACCAGAAAGCATCCCCAAACATACAGAAATTGAAGGACAGTTTACACGTACTTGATAAAGTGCAACCACAAGGATTTATGGCCTGAAGCTAGGGTAGCAGAATCTATATTGATGGCAGTGGAACCTATGTCAATGGCAATGGAAAACAGCAGGCCTTAACCATCTCAAAGTGCCAGAGAACAGAACTTAGGGATTTTTTTTTCTTTTTCTTTTTCTTTTTTTGGCCGCACCCAGCAGCTTAAGGATCTTAGTTTACCCACCAGGGATTGAACTCTCACCCTCAGCAGTGAAAGTGCAGAGTCCTAACCACTGGACTACCAGGGAATTCCCAGGGACTTTTTTTAAAAGCTGGAAATTTATAAGGGAAATCCTGGAAGTGGGAGAATTGAAGAAGGAATAAAGACTCAAATCTAAATATGAATTCTTCCCAAACCCCTGACACCCAAACTGCACAGAGGCGGGGGCGATCCCAGAGGGCCTGGGGAACTTCTCTGCAACTTCTAAATTATTTCTAAATAAAAAGGATTTAAAAAAGTGCTTAAAGTTAAATGATACAGAAAATACTCTGAGCCTTAGAGTTTCTATTAGAGCTACTCGTAGAGGTAAATTTATATCCTAAATGTTGATATAAGAAGAAAATTAAAACTGAACAGGGGACTTCTCTGGTGGCTCAGTGGTTAAGAATCCGCCTGCCAATGCAGGAGACATGGGTTCGAGCCCTGGTCTGGGAAGATCCCACATGCTGTGGAGCAACTAAGCCCGAGCGCCAAAACTGCTGAGCCTGTGCTCTAGAGCCCGCGAGCCACGACTACTGAGCCTGCGTGCCACAACTACTGAAGCCCACGCGCCTAGAGCCTGTGCTCCTCAATAAGAGAAGCCACCACAATGAGAAGCCCACGCACTGCAACTAAGAGTAGACCCTGCGCGCCGCAACTACAGAAAGCCCTCGCGCAGCAACAAAGACCCAACACAGCCAAAAATAAATAAATAAAATTAAAAACAAAACAAAACAAACCTGAACAGAAAATACCAAACATTTAGTTAGTAAAACAAATATTCCCCTCACACAAAAAAAAAAAAAGCAGAAAGAAAGAACTTAAAATGCACTTTTAATTACCACCATAACTGACCTAGGATAGGCATACCTGGAAGGTCTCTTTTAAGTATTGTTTTCTTTTCAAATTATTTGTCATTTTCTCCTCTAAATGAATTATAGGATCAGTTTAAGTTTTGGTTGAAATTTCTCTGAATTCACAGATAAAAACAGAGCAACTAACATCCATATAATATTGTGAGATATATTTCTTAATTATTTCCCCTTCTTTACTGCTTTTAAGGAAATGATTTTTACTTATTTTCAGCTTGCACATTTCTTCTTAACGTGTTTTTTGGGGGGGGAGGCTGCATATTGATTTGCTTCTTATTTTCTAATTTTTCTTGCTTGTGTACAAGAAAGCTATTGATTATCATCTCTTATCCCTCTAACAGAACAATCCCATTGCTATTCATATTCTTTCCACTGATTCTCTTGGACTGTCCGGCAAGGCTGTTATCAGCAAACAGTGACGATGTTGAATCTTTTCTCCCATTTAAACCTGACTGCACCCTTGCTTCCCTCCCATGCGTTCTCCAAAGCAGGCAGACTGGTACATCTCAAACCTGATTTGTATCACATCACTCCCCTAGATAAGCTTTGACAGACTTCCCAGACTATTTAGGATAAAAGACAAAATCTTTCATCCTGTCCCAGCTTTATCTTCCACTGTTTCTCTCCTCACCCAGGACACTTCAGTTACACAGGTGTCTTTTTGATGACTTGAGATTTCAGGCTCATTCCTACATCAGGGACATCTGACATTCTCTTCTTTCTGCCTGCAGCGTTTCCCACAATCTACTGTATATACCGGCATAGTCATTATTTTGGTCTCAGCGAACATCACTCTATCTGAGAGGCCACCTCTAATCCTTCATTCTAAATTAGGTACCACCAGTTGTTTTCTCTTAGAGCAAAAATTCTTTAGCTTTCATCCAGGTCTCTTTCTGCTATTTACCTAAGATTCTGTACTTAATTTGCATTTCACCCCTTGAGCTTAAATTCAGTATCAGCAGGAGGCATGTTTGTCCTGGTATCTCTACCCAGCCAGCACTCAGCGGAGTACGTGGCCCGCAGGACATGGTCAGCAAATTTTTGTGAAACGATGGTAATTGAATTTCATCGGCACCATGCTCAACCACTCCCCCATGTGGACGTCAATCACATTTCTGGAGGCACCACAGTTACTCATGGCCCCATAGGAGGCAAGGTATATGACTGAATTTTTGACATTTTTTTTCCTAGTTAAAATACACACACACACAAACACAAAGGATTTAAAATAACCCTGTAGATGAATTTAATACCATCTTTACCAACAAACAAGAATGGTTTTCAAAAATAGTTAATAAGCAGCAAATTTCTCCAGGATTCTGCTTTTTCCATTTTAATGTCATTACGGTATACCAGGGAACAAAGAAAGTTATATACTAGAATAAGCTCTTACAACAATAAAAAATGATAGTTTTGTTTGAATATCATGAGGGACTCGACTCCACATACTAAGGGGAAAGTGCGTCCCCAAAAGCAGCTGGGCCTGAAGAATAAAGGTTGAAGATCTGGGTTAGAGTCTGGGACTATTATATTAGATCTACCTACAAATCAGTTTGATTGCCACCATATCTCTGCATTTTGTGATCTACTTATGTCTTTTTTCTAATGTTTCTCCTTCAGCACAAATTTTAACAGGACCCACTTGCATGTCTGTCCGGAGAAGACTTTTCTACATATAAAGTAACAATGTTGGGCTTCCCTGGTGGCACAGTGGTTGAGAATCTGCCTGCCAATGCAGGGGACACGGGTTCGAGCCCTGGTCTGGGAAGATTCCACATGCCGTGGAGCAACTAAGCCCGTGAGCCACAACTACTGAGCCTGCGCACCTAGAGCCCGTGCTCCGCAACAAGAGAGGCCGCGATAGTGAGAGGCCCGCACACCGCGATGAAGAGCGGCCCCCGCTTGCCACAACTAGAGAAAGCCCTCGCACAGAAACAAAGACCCAACACAGTCAAAAATAAAAATATAAAAATAAATAAATTTAAAAAATAAATAAATAAAAAATAAAGTAACAATGTTGGCTCCAAAAGAGACCTGAAGACAGCACTGCTGAGCTCCTCCACAATTCCCTCTCCCACTGACCTTAGTCAACATGACCACCCTTGTTTACTCCAATAATGAGGGGTCCTGCCAGGGTCAAAGACTCTAAAACATGAGAGAGAATGACAGCCGGGTTATGGATCAAATCAGGCCTGGGCGAATTACTGTTTCCTTCTAAGTTAACTCTTAGAATGACACGTGGGCCTGATACATCAAATCCTACCATATCCCAGCCCCGCTCTAGGCTCACGATGAAACGTGCACTGTAATCCATGTTTTGTGAGACCAGAAAAATAAGGATACAAAGAGTGACAATGTACTGAGTACTGACCCTGCGCCAGGCACTGCTCTCACAGTTTTATTTTTTATTTTATTTATTTATTTATTTATTTATTTAGGCTGCATTGGGTCTTCGTTGCTGTGCACGGGCTTTCTTTAGTTGCGGCTGGCGGGAGCTACTCTTCGTTGTGGTGTGTGGGCTTCTCATTGCGGTGGCTTCTCTTGTTGCTCTAGGCGTGCGGGCTTCAGTAGTTGTGGCACACAGGCTCAGTAGTTGTGGCTCCTGGGCTCTAGAGTGCAGGCTCAGTAGTTGTGGCGCACGGGCTTAGTTGCTACGGGGCATGTGGGATCTTCCTGGACCAGGGCTCGAACCCATGTCCCCTGCATTGGCAGGTGGATTCTTAACCACTGCGCCACCAGGGAAGTCCCACACTGTTTTAAATATAATGGTTCATTTAATCCCCCGATAACCTAGGGAACTAAATCCAGTAATTATTATTCTCACTTGGCAGGTGATAACAATGAAACCCAGAGAGTTGAAGTGTCCTGCCCAAAGTTACACAATTAGTTAGTGGCAGATGGTGGGAGTTCAACCCAACATCAGGTTCTAGGGACCCTGTCTTTATCCACTTTGTTTTGCTATAGTTGAAAAGTTTCTGCAATAGGACTCAAGATGTCTGCTGAGTTTGCTTTTTCCACCCGGTGCTTGGTGCTTCATGGGTTTCTCTTTATGGAAAAAAAAGAAAATCAAACTGACAGCAGGGACAAGGGGGATAAACCTTGAGTACTGCAAGTGCCACAGAGGCAAGCATCAGGCAGAAATAAATGTGAAAATGAAAATGGAATTGTGAAGAACAGGTCAAGAACTGGTGAGTCAGGCACACTCAGACTTGCTCCTTGGAGCCGGGGGCAGTGATGTTTGAGAGAGTTCCTGGCTGCCAGAGTGCTGGAAATAAACCCTGTATCTTCAAGGAGACTGACTTGAAGACAATAAAAGAAAAGGCAGGATGGATTTGGAAGAGACCTATTCACATAAGGGGGAAGTATAAAGAGAGATATGACAAGTGGAAGTGATTAGGAAGATAGAAACACAGATAAAGAAGGGGTGAAGTTAGAACAGAGTGACCAATTTCTGTATTTCGAATCCATTTTCCAGTAAGTGGCTCACAGTCTGTTCAGAGAAAATACCAGGAGATACAATTTATTGATGAGCTTTCGCATGTAGGGCTACAAACAGGCCCTTCATATAAGTTAATACTGAATGCTCAGTGTAAAAGAATATTCTTATCCTATTTTACATGGATGGAAAATGAGGCAGAGAGATTTTTTTTTTAACTTTCTCAAGGTCACTCAATTCCAGTAAATGGCAGGCTAGGTCTGATCTGACCCAAGGTATGTAAATACTGTCTGATTATTAGTTTTTAAAATAAATTTAAATCAGACTGGTTTCTCTTTTGTTACTAGATTAAAGGTGACTCAGTATGGAAGTTTCTAATTCAAAGTCAGTCAGTGGATAATTCAAATTCTACTAGCCAATTTTAAGAAAGCAGATTTTTGATAAACAACAAAGTCCTACTGTATAGCGCAGGGAACTATATTCAATATCCTGTGATAAACCATAATGGAAAAGAATATGAAAAAGAATGTATATATATATGTATATATATACACACAGACACATATATGTGTATATATATGTATATGTATAACTGAATAACTTTGCTGTACAGCAGAAATTAACACAACATTGTAAATCAACTACAATAAAATAAATTTTAAAAAAAAGAGAAAGCAGATTTTTTTCCCCATTTAAGGTCTAAGGGGCACTGCATCACAAAGCCAAAGCAAAAAAGAAAAACACGGATCTGTTTAAAGGGGTTATCCTTCTCTGCTATGGAAATCTTTGCTGAGAAGAAATTCCTAAGTACATCTTCAATAGCCTTCTTTGCTGAATAAGAGATAATGTTTGGATGTACTGTCTCATTATTCGTAAGTTTTCTTAGGATTAATTCACTGGTATACTGGTAAATGTGGGTGTGGTCTAGATATAGTCTGTCTGTCTGTCTCTCTCTCTCACACACACACAAACACACAGAAGAGTCATTCAGATTCATCCCACAAAACCTCCAAAACAACACAAGATGGAACTGGGAAATCAATATAGATTTACAGAGAGATAGGGTGAAGTCTGATGACAGTGTGGCCAGCTGTGTGTCTGTCTGGCTGCAAAATACTGGCTCTAGAATCATGCAGGAGAGACCGTCATGACTACCATTTGCTAGAGATTTGCTGTGGGCCAGCTTATCACCCTCTTTAATGTTCATTCACTCTATTCAGTATTCAGAGTGACACTGTTCCTATTCCTGGCTCACAGGTTGGGAAGCTGAGATTCATTCTCAGGAGCTCCCCATCCCCCAGACTGTAGGAGGCAGAGCCAGGAATTGAAGATAAGCCGCTCTCGCCTCCAGAGGCTGGACTCTTACTCAGGATTGCTTTTAGACTGTGCCTTTCAGTGGCAAAGAAAAGCATACAATATTATAAACCCTCTAGGTCCCACGGCCGTGCGTTTCTCCAGGTCCATCCAGGTTCTGGAATCTGTCTGTGAGGGCAATAATGGAGCAGTGTGAGTCTGAGTGCAAATGTGTGTGCAGAGAACAGGGACCACAGCTGAACAGTCTGAACATTAACCCTGAACTCTAGACATCAAAATTTCTCAACTCTGAGTCTAGTTCTCAGTGGTTTGAGTTGATGGAGAACCTAGTCTCCAATCTTAAAGGGAAAGAACAGGAGGAAGAAAAGCAACCCTTACCCTCAGGCTGGCCTCAGCCTCGGCAATGTCCATTCCCCTTCCAGCCGAGTGCCCATGACCATCTACTGCTGCTGTGGGGTCTCCGCTGTTACACCTTCCCCACCCCTCTCTCGGTCCAGGAAAGAGTCCAGCTGAGACAGAACCGTCCTGAGACCCAAGGGGAAACCTCTGTCCTGTCCAGTTCCTCAGCTGCTCTCTCCTCTTAGGCACCGTCTCCCAAACCTTGCTCAAGTCCGAGCCACAAGGGAACACTCACCAGGGTTTCTCTCTGCTTTGGAAACGGACAGCAGGACTGTGGCCGTCAGTAAATACGTGCCATGTAAGCCAAAGCGGTTATGTGTCTTGAGATCCCCTGAGTTCAGCTCCCCCCAAAGCGCTGCAACTACCCTGTCACCTGTGAGGCACCGACACTGTCTGCAAAGGGACTGCGGTGTATCTGCAAAGAAGCGGTAAACGTCAGTCCCAAGCCAGCATCCGCAGTTCCTGGGGATTAAGACAGAATGAATTAAGGGCGGGTGCAGCTGAGGGGGAGACTTTCCTGAGTCCACTGCTGTGAGCTGCGCGTGTGTAAGGCAGCGTGGGACAGACAGGGCACTCAGCGCTGTGCTGAGACGGCCAAGTGGATCCTCATCTCCAAGTCCTGCCCCAACCTCACCCCCAGGGTCATGCGGATGAGATCTGTCATGTTCATACTGGACTCTGCGCTTCAGTGTTATAACAGGGAAGAATAACTCTGACTCCGTATTAGATCTGTTTTTTACTTTAACTTTTGTGCTCTGTTGCCTGTGCTTAGTCATGCTGGCTCTGCACCTTTTGTTAAAAAAAAAAAAGTTGCCGATAGCCTGAAATATACAGGATAGCCTATTCTCAAGACTCTGACTTTTTTTTTTTTTTTAATTTTTATTTATTTATTTATTTTATTTTTAGCTGTGTTGGGTCTTCGTTTTTGCTGAGGGCTTTCTCTAGTTGCGGCAAGCGGGGGTTACTCTTCATCGCGGTGCGCGGGCCTCTCACCTCTCACTATCGTGGCCTCTCTTGTTGCGGAGCACAGGTTCCAGACGCGCAGGCTCAGTAATTGTGGCTCACGGGCCTAGTTGCTCCGCGGCATGTGGGATCTTCCCAGACCAGGGCTCGAACCCGTGTCCCCTGCATTGGCAGGCAGATTCTCAACCACCGCGCCACCAGGGAAGCCCAAGACTCTGACCTTTAAGAGTCCATTCATATAGAGATAAAAAGTTGCGAAATAGAGAATAACATTTGTCTTGTTGGAGGTTTACAGGAACTACGCGACCTGACCTACGAGGACAGCTGCAAGAACAAAGGATTCCTACACCAAGAAGTGTGCAACAACTAACCACGACCCTCCCTCGCCTTGCCTTTAAAAGGGATTTGCTGAAACCCTTTGAGGAGTTTGGGTTTTTTTGGTTTTTTTGAGCATGCGGCACCTGTCTCTTTGCATGGCCCTGCGATATAACCTTCTCTGCTCCAAACTCCGACATCTCGGTTTGTTTGGCCTCACTGTGTGTCGGGCACAAGAACTTGCATTAGGTAACAGTGTGTCATTGTTAAGGACACGACCTGTGCCTGGGGCGCTGGGTCATCTAGGTATTGGGAAAGCTCTCATTCAATGCTATTCTCACATGCTTGCAGGAGCCCTGGGCATTCCTGCCAGTTACACCCACCTCTCATTCCCAAATTTGTCTTCTTGAACCGTCTTGGGGCCAAGGCAGCACAGCCAACAAAAGCGACTCCATTTGCCATTTCTGAAGGTGCTTCCACCCTAATTCTTGAGTCCCTACTATGAGTAATGATACAGTTCACAGAGTTCCACCTCCTCTTTTTTTCCTTCCACTGCCCAGAGTTAACCACAGACTTGATGTTTCTTTTTATACTTTATGTGTATGTGAAATAAAATTCACACTTTATGGCATGACAAGAAAAATTTATTTATTTATTTATTTATTTATATTTTTATTTTTTGGCCATGCCGCGCGGCCTATGGGACTTTAGTTAACCAACCAGGGATCAAATCTGGGCCCTCGGCAGTGAGAGCGCGGAGTCTTAACCACAGGACTGCCAGGGAATTCCCAGGAAAATTTAAACATAAAAAAATGTTCTCTGCCCTGTGGCCTCCCCTCTCCCCGCACTGTGCATTGTGTATCTGCATTAGGCATTGACCAAACCTGCCCCATCAGCAGAAATACCTGCTCAACCATAAACAGCAACATTCTCCCAGCATCAACAAGACAACTCCTAGATCTTCCATTTCTTTCTTAGATCAACTAATTTTTTGTTGACATGTACTTAGTCTTCTAATTTTTTATAAGTCAGTTTAGATTATATCTACCTCCCTCCCTAGACTAAAATGATGAGATCAATGTTCTTATATTACCTTTTACCTTCTTTTCCCATTTCTCTCCCAATTTTTTTACTTTTATAATTTTTTTTTAAATTGAAGTATAGCTGATTTACAATGTTGTGTTAATTTCTGCTGTACGGCAAAGTGATTCAGTTATACATATATATTATTTTTTATATTCTTTTCCATTAGGGTTTATCACAGGATATTGAATATATTTCCCTGAGTTATACAGTAGGACCTTATAGTTTATCCATCCTATATATAATAGTTTGCATCTGCTAACCCCAACCTCCCACTCCATCCCTCCCCTCCCCCTTGGCAACCACAAGTCTGTTCTCTGTGAGTCTGTTCCTGTTTCGTAGGTAGGTTCATTTGTGTCATATTTTAGATTCCACATATAAGTGATATCATATGGTATTTGTCTTTCTGACTTACTTCACTTAGTATGATAATCTCTAGGTCCATCCATGTTGCTGCAGATGGCATTATTTCTTTTTTTTTAATGGCTGAGTAGTATTCAGTTTTATATTTTCTATAGTCATTGTTTTTAACACTTACATTAGGCTCTGTAAATAAATTCCCACAATCTACTAAAGGCTTGTATCTATAGTTAAACGGATTCGTTGCTTACTCTCAGTTCTTTTGCCATCGCTTATGTTTGTCTCTTACAGATACAATTCATGTTTTAGTAATTTCTTCAAGAAGTTCATGCATGTTCTTGGATGTTCAACAATGTTTATTTGCATCTTGGTACTTAAAAGACTTACTTATTGGAGGCGAACCATTATCTTTGTTATACTGAGCCTTCTCATTTAATAGACAATCTACTTCCTTTATTTTGGTCATCTTAAAGATCTTTCAATGAAGTGATATAAATCTTTCAAATTCTCTCGTAATTTTTATTGTGAATAGAGAACTTTTCAAAAGTGTTCTGATTATCGCTGGTGCCTAGCACTCCACTGAAGTTGCATATTGACCAAGTATCTAGAGAATTCTACTAGATTCTTTTTTTTTCTTTTTTCTTGAAGTATAGTTGATTTACAATGTTGAGTTAATTTCTGCTGTACAGAAAAGTGATTCAGTTTTATATATATATATATATATATATACACACACACACACACACACACACACACACATATATATATATATACACACACACACATTCTTTTATGTTCTTTTCCATTATGGTTTATCACAGAATATTGAATATAGTTAGTTCCCTGTGCTATACGGTGGACTCATTATTTTACATGGTTGTCTGTGGGTTCTCCTCTTTCCACATAGGCAATCACATCATCTGCAAATAATGACAATTTTTTTTGTTTCCAATTTTTAAACCCTTTAGTTGTTATTACTGTGGTGCTGGCTGGTTAAGACCTCCAGCAGAGTGTTAAGCAGGAATAGAGGCAGCAGACTTGTGTATCTCAATGGTGAGCAACTAAGGAACATCTTCCAAGTTTCATCATTAAATATGATGTTAGCTATAAAGTTCTGGTAGCTAATATCTATTAAGTTAAAGAAGATATATTTACACCGGCTTTGCTGAGCAGGTTTTTTTTTCTGTAAGCAACTTGATTTTTATCTGCATTTTGAGTGCCAAGGTTCTTGCAATGTTATTCTTTTCAAATATACTTTTATTGATGTAAAAATTCGCAAAGTATAAAATTAACCATTTCAAAGTATACAATTCAGTGACCACTTAATCCATTGACAATGTTATGCAACCACCACCTCTACCTAGTTCCAAAACATTTTCATCATTCTAAAAGAAAACTACATATCCATTAATCATTCAGTCTCAATTTCCCCTTCCCCCCAGGTCCTGGTAACCACCAATTTGCTTTATGTCTCTATAGATTTACCTATTCTTCACATTTCATATAAACAGAAATACAATATGTGATCTCTTGTGTCTGGCTTCTTTCACTCAGTGTACTGTTTTTGAGGCTTATTCATGTTATAATGTATATCGATACTTCACTTGTATAGGTGATTAATATTCAATTACACATATATGTATAGGTACATGTATATACACATACCACATTTTGTTTTTCCAGTAACCCACTGCTGGGCATCTGGGTTGTTTCCACCTTCTGGCTATTGTGAATAGTGCTGCTATGAATAACCTTATGCAAGTATTTAAGTACCTGTTTTCAATTTCCTTGGGTATATACCCAAGAGTGGAATTCCTGGGTCATATAGTAATTCTATATTTAACTTTTTAGAGGGACTACCAACTTTTTTTCCCATAGCAATGGAACCATTTTACATGCCAGCAATGTGCAAGAGTTCCAATTTCTGCAATGTTATTCTTAATATTAGAAAAATACCAGGCATTTTAGGAAATGCTAAGAGGAAAGGAAATGTTTGTAGTGCCCAAGGACATGTTATAATAACGATTCCAAAGTTCCTGTTAGACATAGCAGTGGAAATACATGCACTTGAGCTCACCACACATAACCCTGTCTTCTTCCCTCCTTCAGTCTCATGTTCTGCTTGTTTTTTAGTATTTTATGTACATCTTTTATCATCTTTGGATATTTCAAAAATAAGGCTCTAGAAAAATGTAGGCTTCAAGAAGTGATGTATCATCACAGTTGGCAGAAATACTACAAAAGACAGTAAAGATAAGGACAACAAACTTATGTGGTGTAATTCTTTAGACTTATTAATGAGTCAAATTACATATTAAATTTTGATTTATAAGGAAATAGAACATTTCTATTTATATTAGATTATATTACTCAACATTCTATGCCTATGCTGGAAATTTATTAAACCCTAAAAATTACATTCTTCACGTAATTCCAAAAATAAAAATAAAATTAAATACATAAAGTCCATTTTATGTAGTATATAGTCTACAACATAACCCTTACAAACCTTGGTCGAAATCCAACTGATCCTTATGTTCTGATTTCTTTCTATATTCAAACAGCATTGTATTTGCAGTGAAAATACCTAGTATTTGTAGTAGAATTTTCTCCGGAATCCTTTCTAAAACAATTATATTAAACCCTTAGAAAATTATTTCATTCTAGAGTTCCCAGGTTTTACTTAATTACTCAAATCTAGAATGCCACCAAATGTAGAAAAGCCCTAACAATGAAATGATGACATTCCATCAACTGTAACATGCATCACAGTTTAAGATACAGTCAGATGTGAAGAAATAAAACCATGAAATGCAAAAATAAAATATAATTTATCACTGATGCTTTTGCCACATTCATAAAGTCTCTGTGTAGAGCAAATTGTTTCTATTTTCAAGAGCTCATGGTGCTTAATGATAGCCAATCCTCCATAGGAAGCATTTTCAGTGACTATAATCACAGTTTTTCTGTAATGTATGAGTTTACTGAAGTAGAAGTTTACTGGAGTAGAATAGAAATATGATTCCTTAAGGATTTTATAACTTCATTGAATCCAGAAATTATCCCCCTGAGAACAGGGTCTTTCTGCTATATGAGTTAGTGGGCAATTAAGGAGCTCTGAATTGTAAATAAAGCATTTTGACAATCACTGCAATTCGTACCCTTTTGTGGCCAAAGGCAGACTTTAACTATATCTACTGGATTCTCTCCTGAATTAAGTAACTGGTGTTTAATATGTCACTTTCAAAAGCTTTCCACATTCCTTGTTTCAAAAAGATTTATCTATTATATGAATCTGTGGATGATTAGTGAGCTTTGACATCTATATGAAGGATGTACTACATTTACTACATTAACAAGGCTTTCCTCCTATCTGGGTTTGTTGATGTAAGGAAGATATGCATTATCGGAAGATATGCATTAAGACTACCACATTCACTGCACCTACAGGATCTCTCTCCTGTACAAGATGTTCAAAGAGTTTTGACTTTCTAGGGAATACTCTCATTATCACAACATTCCTGAAATTTCTATTTTTATGTACAATGAGATGTAATTTTTCTTAGCTTGGCTGCATTCACTGCAACTGTAGGGTCCCTCTCCTGAATGAATACCATAATGTCTAACAAATAAGACTTGAAAAAGAATAATTTCCCACTTTCCCTGCATCCATAGGTTTTTGCCTCCTAAATGCATAGGCTGTGACTTTCAAATAAAGTCTTTTGACAACTGCTGCCTTTATAATGTTTCTTTTTTGGTGAGATTCCCTAAGGTATAATGAGGAGATGTCTTCAGATGGAAGAGGTACAACTTTCATTCCATATATAAGGTTTCTTTCCTACAAGAGTTCCAAAAGAGTCTATATAATCAGAGACTTCATAGGCATTTCTATTCTGTATGAGTTCTCTGAGTAGATAAGATTAATCAAAAGAGCTTTCTCACATTCCCACAGTCATTGCGTAGAGGATTTTCCTCTATGCTGAGTTCGCTGATGATTAGCAAGAGCTGATTTCCGAAAGAAGGCTTTCTGACATTCAATGCACCCATAGGGTCTCTCTCCTGTGTGAGTTCTCCGGTGACCAATGAGAGTTGACAAAGTAGCAAACGCTTTCTTACAATTGCAGCATTCATATGGTCTCTCTCCTGTATGAATTCTCTGATGTACAGTAAGATACGATTTAGCTGCGAAAGCTTTGTCACATACACTACATTTGAACGGTTTCTCACCTGTATGGGTTCTCTGATGTATAATGAGAGTTGACTTACAGGACAGAACCTTCCCACATTCACTGCATCCATACGATTTTACTCCAGCATGACAATTCTGTAGATGGTTAGTGAGACCTGACTTCTGGATGAAAGCTTGTTGACATTCATTACATCCATAAGGCCTCTCTCCTGTGTGAATTCGCTGATGAATCATGAGATGTGCCTTAGTGGAGAAGGCTTTCTCACAATTTAAGCATTCATACGGTCTCTCTCCTGTATGAATTCTCTCATGTACAATGAGATGTGCCTTTGATGTGAAGGCTTTATCACATGCACTGCATTTGAAGGGTTTCTCACCTGTATGGCTTCTCCGATGTATAATGAGAGTTGACTTAGAGGACAAAACCTTCCCACATTCACTGCATTCATGGGATTTCCCTACTGCATGATGAGTTTTCTTATGATTACTGAGATCTGACTTCTGGATGAAGGCTTGTGGACATTCACTGCATCCATATGGTCTCTCTCCTGTGTGAATTCGCTGATGAATCAGGAGCTGAGCCTTTTTTGAGAAGGCTTTCTCACAATCTAAGCATTCGTATGGTTTCTCTCCTGTGTGAGTTCTCTGATGTACAGTGAGATGGGTCCTAACCATGAAGGCTTTATCACATACTCTGCATCTGAAAGGTCTCTCTCCTGAATGAGTCCTCTGATGTAAAATGAGTTTTGACCTCCAAGGAAAAGTTTTCCCACATTTGTTGCATCCATAGGATTTCCCTTCTCTGTGACGGGTTTTCTGATGATAGATTAGTGCTGACTTTGTAATGAAGGATTTCTGACATTGACTACATCCAAATGGTCTCTCTCCTGTGTGAATTCGCTGATGAATCAGGAACTGAGACTTTTTTGAGAAGGCTTTCTCACAATCTGAGCATTCGTATGGTTTCTCTCCTGTGTGAGTTCTCTGATGTACAGTGAGATGTGTCCTAACCATGAAGGCTTTATCACATACTCTGCATCTGAAAGGTCTCTCTCCTGAATAAGTTCTCTGATGTAAAGTGAGTTGTTTTGACTTCCAAGGGAAAGTATTCCCACATTTGCTGCATCCATAGGACTTCCCTTCTCTGTGACGGGTCTTCTGATGATAGGTGAGCACTGACTTTGTAATGAAGACTTTCTGACGTTGATTGCAACCATATGGTTTCTCTCCTGTGTGAGTTTCCTGATGAGTAATTAGCTTTAACTTACTGGGAAAGGCTCTCTTACAATCACAGCATTCATGGGATTTCTTTCCTGCATGAGTTCTCCAAGGCATGGTCATGAGTGGTTTACAAGTATTCACTGCACTTTTGTTGCATCCATATAGTTTCTTGCCTAAAGAAGTTGAGTTATAATTAGCAGGCTCTGACGTCTAGATTAAAGCCAGAGTACCCACGGCAGAATGAGCAAGACAGCAAAAGAAGGGTTTTTTTCATTTACTATAAAAAATATTAGTGAGACAATCAGTAGAATCTGAATAAACTCTGTAGATTGGATAATAGTTCTGTATCAATATTAATATTCTGATTTTGATAACTGTATTGTTTATATTTTTTAAATGACCTTGTTTCTAGGAAACACACACTTAAGTATTTAGGGGTAAAGAGTTCAGGAAAACAATATGTACCTCTGTGTGTGTGTGTGTGTGTGTGTGTGGTGTGGTGTGTGTGTGTGTAATGACAGATAGACAGATGATAAAGCAAATGTGGTAAAATTATCACTTAAGGAAATCTGCAAAAACAATGTGCATAAAATTTGTGTATAATCTTGGGATTTCACATTAAGTCTAAACCATTTAGAAATAAATATTTTCAAAAAAAGAAAAAGAAAATAAAATAAAGGGAGACATTTACATAAAACTATATAGGAGGATTACTCATAAAGGCCTAAATGCAGAATGAATAAATTGTTGTATATTCACACAATGGCAACCGGCACAGTACACTGGTATTCTTGATCTAAATGCTTGTTATACAGTGTGCTGATTGTAAAAATTAACTATGTTATACTTCAAACATTTTTATACAAAGAAGTAAACAAAAATGTAGGCAGTAGTCAGGAAATGCTCACGTGTAGGAGACCCTGGTAGGAATTTGGATATTATACTAATAGTAACAGGATACCATTCAAGGTAATAGTAGGAGAGAGATGTCCTAGTTTTCACTTTAAAAATGTCATCCTGGACTTCCTTGGTGGTGCAGTGATTAAGAATCCACCTGCCAATAAAGGGGACACGGGTTTGATCCCTGCTCCGGGAAGATCCCACACGTGGCGAGCAACTAAGCCCGTGAGCCACAACTACTGAAGCTTGCACAACTAGAGCCCGTGCTCCACAACAAGAGAAGCCCGCACACTGCAACAAAGAGTAGTCCCCGCTCACCGCAACTAGAGAAAGCCCACGCACAGCAACAAAGACCCAATGCAGCCAAAATAAATAAATAAATAAATAAATAAATAAATAAATAAATAAAATTAAAATTCACCTTTAAAAAAAATGTCATCCTTTGCGTATCTGTATCACAAGGTCTTAAATCTTGTGACGTAAATACTTTTTTAGGTTTATAGACTGTGGTTGTGAAAATTGGTAATGATCTGCTCTGTCATATAGCATTTTTCTTAGATTATACTTTAGATCTTTCTCTCTACCCTTCCACTTGAAGACTGCTATTTCTGTATGATGGTTTATCTTCCCATACCCCTTTTGTTCTTTCCAAGTAACTGTCAAAACCTTATGTCTTTAAAAATCCAGATGTTTCTGAAGTTTATGTTCATGATCTTTGGGGGAGAGTAGCTCGAAACACTGACTTTCCTTACTTACTATTTATAAATAAATAAAAATAGTAAAATTTAAAAAATCATCTGGTTATTATGTGGAGAATAGAGAGAAATAAGATTAAAGAAGTGAGAGTATCTTCAAGTAAACTATAAAAATTTTGGCAAAAAATACTGGACATTGAGGCTTGAGTGAAAACAATAATTACAGAAAAGAGTGGAGGCCCTCGGGATATAATGAGACAGGAAGACCAGACTTGGTAATGGATTAAATTTGTGGTGTGAGTGAAAAGAGGAACGAAAAGTGACATGAATTTGAGGTAGGTATTAGATCTCCAAGTGCAGAAAGGAAGTATCCAGGTGACTATATGAGGATAAGGGAAGGCTTGGCCTGTAGACAGAAATTTGGGGGTCATCAGCATATAAATAGTATTGTTAAGGTCATGAAATTTAATGAAATTACACTGTTAACAAATGATAGAAATAGACAAAGATGAAGCTTTATGCTTTCCAACTCTGAAGACTTTAGAAGATGCCCAGAGCATGGAGAAAGTCCATCCATCAGACACAACCAATGACTACAAAGGAAAGATGCCAACTAAAGTCTTGAAAAAATATCTGGGGGAAGCAGGTTAAAATAAAGGACCCTCAGCTTCTCACCTGAAGTGTAGTTATCCTATCTTACTGATTCTTTCTTCTCTAATTAATTCTGAAAGCAATAGCCAATGAACCTTCCCAAAGCTCCAATATCATACCTAGAGACCACCACTGTGGTCAACATTCCCACCTTCTAGCTTGCTGTGATACATTCTCACATGGCCCACAGAAAGCCACCTGCACAGTGGACCAAATCTCCTTACCCCGGGATAAAAGGTGCTGCTGTATTAACTGGAAGAACTGTTACACTATTTGACCAGGTAAAAGAAGTGAAAACAAGAGATGTGGAGAAAACAGGAACTGACATTGCCAAAGAAGAAGCAGAAGAAAAGAAGGAAGTCTGGATGCTGCAAAGAAAATAATGTTCTACTGAACACTGAATTAAACCAAAAGAGAGAAAAAGAGGCACGTCTTCCTTGAAACAGCAAGCAAGAGAGCCTTGCCAATGATTTAGGTATTTGTAATGACCTTCAGAGTTTTAGCCTTGTTAAACACATATGGAAGGGTCAACACTTCATGGCTAACAACTTTACTTTCAAGGTCTCCCATCTTGCTGCTTCTCAGTTGCTCACTCACTTGAAAAGTACTGACACTGCATTTCATCTTCTACTCTCCATGGCTCTTTTCCGGGCTTGAAATTAAGGATTATATCTGCTTTGGTAGCCTGATAGCCTGTTCATGGGCAATGACAAAGACTTGGACACTTACAATTGGACTTGGTGGGGACGTCTAGGAAGAGTACAGAATGTTTCAGGAATGGACACACTTTCACCTTGTCATATTAAAGATCTAATGGAGGTGAAAGCACGTTAATTTCCACCTGGGAACAGAAGAGGGTCTGAGAATCTATTGTCTATAAACTCAAGTTCAGTATCTTGAGGCCCTTTGGAAGCTAGGGCAACTGAAAAAGGAAAGGCTATTATTGGCTGTGTGCTCCGAATGATAGGGCAATCATCTTTAACTAGTGTCACAGGTTACTAGAATTCTCCAACAACACATCCTGGTACAGGTTCTTCTGAGCAGAACCTAGTGGCTATCACTCCTCCCAGGTAAAGTCCACAGAAATATCCTCAAATGATACTAATTCCTGTAATTATCATACATTCTTCTTCCAATGTGTGGTGACCATTACTGATGAGAAAAAGACCTACAGGTATATGTTCTGGCTGTTTTCATCATAAGTTACAAAGGCTATATCTCTGTGTCATAGTTCTCATTAGTCATTATGGAAAGAAGTAAAATGCTATTTTATCTATCTTGCAATTGAACACTTAATTATCAACTAATCCAGTAAATCAGAAGTTTTTGAAAGGCATATTCACTATATCCTGCAGGTAAAATATCCCTAAAACAGTAATCTCTGTAAAATATTTTTAACATATATTTAAAAGGTGGAGAAGAACTAAGTGCTCATATAAACACAGCAAAAATCTGTCCTCAAGGAGCTTTTATCCTGAACACCTTTCAACAGATAGAACAAACAATAGAATCAGATATGAAATGACTACACATGCAGGAATTATCAGGTCAGAATATTATGAATGTTTAATATAAAGCTTTAATATATTGAGAAATAAGATATCTAAAATATGGGGAAGGAATAAGATATTATTAAAATGACCATTTAGATGTGTATAAACCAGCAGAAAAATTTAAAATAAAGTACAGTCGATCCTCATTATTCGTGGATTTATTGTGAATTCACCTACCTGCTAAAATTTCTTTCTAACTCAAAATCAATAATCACGGCACTTTCATGAACATTTGCAGACATGCATAGAATAGTTTGAGCAATGAATAATTTGAGTTGCCCAATGTGTATGTTCCCAGCTAAGTCTGAACAAAATGATGTTCTGCCTTATTTCAGCTCTGCTATTGTAAACAAGTGTCCTTTTCGTGGTCTACTTAGTGTCACGTTTTTCACATTTTTATACTTTTTTTTTGGTAATTTTGTTGTTTAAAATGGCCCCCAAGCACAGTGCTCAAGTACTGTCTAGTGTTTTTAAGTGCAAGAAGGCAGTGATGTACCTTATGGAGCAAATATATGCGTTAGATAAGCTTTGTTCAGGCAAGAGTTATAGTGAGTTTAATGTTAATAAATGAATGATACATATTAAATAAGGTGTCTTTATGCAGAAACACACATAAAACAAGGTTATCCACTGATTGACTGACACATATGTAACCAGCGGCTCGCAGAAACCTAGTCCATAATCCCCCTAGGAGAAATGGTTCAATATTTGCTAATTCAGTGTTCACAGTGATTTTATAGAATGTAAGTACAGTGAATAACAAGAATCAACTGGATACTAAAACTAAAATTAGAGACCAATTAACAAACTAATAGCCATATAGATACGGCTGAAGAATCAGTATACTCGAATAAAGAATGCAAAGAGATAAAGTATATGAAAGAGAGGGTGAGAAATAATGGAGGTGAGTTCTAAAATTTAAATGGATGTACAAAAGACTTGAATAGCCAGGGCAACCTTGAAGAAGAAAAAAACTGGAGGGCATAACCCTATCAGATTTCAGGGACTTATTTTAGTAAAAACCTACTGTAATTAGTCAGTGTTGTATTATTAGTACAAGGATAGTAAATACAACAATGGAACAAAATACAAAGATCCGGGGGCTTCCCTGGTGGCGCAGTGGTTGAGAATCTGCCTGCCAATGCAGGGGACACGGCTTCGAACCCTGGTCTGGGAAGATCCCACATGCCATGGAGCGACTGGGCCCGTGAGCCACAACTACTGAGCCTGAGCGTCTGGAGCCTGTGCTCTGCAACAAGAGAGGCCGCGATAGTGAGAGGCCCGCGCACCGCGATGAAGAGTGGCCCCCACTTGCCACAACTAGAGAAAGCCCTCGCACAGAAGCGAAGACCCAACACAGCCAAAAATAAATAAATTAATTAATTTTTAAAAAATGTACTTAAAAAAAAAATACAAAGATCCTGGAAAAAAGATTCAGTATACACTACCATCCAGTTTATGACACAATGCCAACGTAATTCAGTGGGGAAAAAGAACAGTCTTTTCAATAAACTGTACTAGTTCAACTGGATAACAATATGGAGAGAAAAAGAAGAAACTTTCATCCCATGCCTCACACACAGGGAAAAATAAATTCGAAATGGATCACAGGTCTAAATATAAATAGTAAAATATTTAAATTTCTAGGGGAAAATTTACATGACTATCACGAGATATGCAAAGATTTCATAAACAAGATGCAAAAAGCACTAACTAGGAAGGGAAATCTTGACAATATTGGGTTATTAGCGGGCATGACAGATCTTTACCAATTCTCACAACCATGGTCCACTTTAAAAACATCATTCTGTGTGTGCTTGTCAGTTATACTGGTAAGATCTTATGTAACATAAAGGTAGCCTACCAGTGGTTGTAGGCAAAGTTTATCACTTTAATTGCTTGTATTAGAAAAAAGAGAAAGGTGTAAAATCAATAATCTAATTCTCACTTTACAAGGCTAGGGGGAAAAAAACCAAATTGAACCTTAAGTAGAAGAAAAAAACTTAAAATGCTATATAAGGTTACTAAATTTGGTACATCCATAGCAAGATTGATTAAGAAAAAAGAGAGAAGACAAATTAAAACAAAGTGATGAAAAACTAATCAACACTACAATTCCTAAAGGCATTACAAGGACAACTTGGTTTCTATTTTTTAATGACAAAGCACATTTACACACATCATAGTGAAAGTGCTGAAAACCAAAGACAAAAAGTAAATCTTGGAAACAGCCAGAGGAAAAAAAGACACATTAGATACAAGGAAAGAGTAATATGAATGATTGTTGACTTCTAACCAGAAACAATTCCGGGAGGCGAGAAGATACTAGATTCATACTTTTTAAATGATAGAGGAGAAGCACTGTCAATTTAGAATTCTATCTCCAGGGAAAATATTATTTAAAAATGAGTGTGAAATAAAGACATTTTAAAATAAACAAAATCTGAGAGAATTCACTACCAAAAGACCTGCAGAATCCCGCAGTAAATTATAATTTCTATAATCCACTCGACACAACCTTCTTGAGCATATGTAGGATTTATAATAGCTGTTTTAACATCATTTTCTGCTAATTCTATCACCCGTGTCATTTCTGGGTCTCATTTATTTGTTTCTTATTTATACTTTTTTCCTCTTTTTAAATTTCTTTTTAATTTTTTCATTTTTTATTGGTTTTAAAATTTTTGTTGTTTTGTTTCAAATTTTTTTCCTTTTTTTTTTTTTGGTTTTTCTGGGTCTCTTTCTATCGACTTTCCTTCATGTTTATGGGTGCTATTTTCCTGCTTCTTGGCATACCGGGGTAGGTTCTAATTAGATTTCAGACTTTGTGAATTTTACATTACTGGTTGATGGACTGCTTCCTATTCCTTTTGAATACTATTGGGCTTTGTCCTGAGAAGCAGTAAATTACTTAGAAACAGTTTATTTTTTTAGTGGTTTGCATTATGCTTTGGTAGGAGAGTTCAGAGGAGCCTTTACTCTAGATTCAATTTGAGCCACCCACTGAGACAATGCTCTTCTGAAGTTCCACTGTGAGTCTCCAAATGTTAAGGAGGTGTTTCCATTTCAGTTGGTGGAAACACAAATTATTCCCAACTTTGTGCAAGCTCCAAGGATGGTTCTGCTTGTTCATTTCCAGTGGTTCTTTCTCCAGCCTAGGGAGTTTCCTCACATATATGTGCTGATTATAACTTAAAAACTTGTGGAGGAACTCTAGAACTCTGACCTAGAAATTGCCCTCCTACTGCCCCTCCCCTGAGCTACTCAAACAATCTAAAAACAATACTCACCATAGCCCTGCTCCTAATCTCATTATTGGCAATTAGCCTGGCCTATGAATGAACTCAAAAAGGACTAGAATGAACTGAATATGGTATTTAGTTTAAAACAAATGATTTCGACTCATTAGATTATGACTAAATTCATAATTACCAAGTGCCTTTAGTATATATAAATGTTATAGCCTTCACAGTATCTCTTGTAGGACTGCTAGAACTCTGGAACTCTCCCACTCTCTGGGCACAGCTCTCTCCTCTCCTGTCATCTGCCCCATGGATTGATTTCAGCCACACTGAATTCTACTAACTCTAAACTCTGTCTCAATTCAAGGAGACTGAGATCTTTTGGGGCTCCTCCTCCTTATGCTGCAGAATGGAAACTCTCTCCAGGCAGTAGGCTGTGGGCAATCATAAGGCTTACTTCATTTGTTTTCTTTCTCTCAGAGATAGCTGTTCTGAGCTCCCTATTATCCAACATCTGAAAAAGTCCGTTCACATATTTTGTCTTTTCTTGTTGTTATTTAAGGTAGGACGATATATACATCATACTGTTGAAGAAAAAGGAGTTGTTGGAGTTGGCTGTGAAAAATACTGGTCAGGATTTAGGTTCATTATGATATATGTGGATGTATTAATTTGTGCAATTTCAGAATAGATACAAACGTATGTTTGGTAGTATTTCTAGCAGCATAAATCTCATATTCCTTTAGGACATTTAAGAGTTCTTTTCCAGTGCTGAGAATTCGATTTATACATTTCAAGAGCATTCCACAGTGTTCACATCTAACAATCAGTGTAAGATTCTCTGATTAAAGAAAAATGTTAATGTACTTAGATCATAATTACTTTAGATAATTATTTCTCTGGAAACATGCTTTTCTAAATTTACTTAAGGGCTAGGTAGGAATTTATCAAAGTGTAAATTCTCTGAAATCTAATGTTTTTGTGGTAGGCAAAATAATGGCAAATCCCAAAGATGTTCATGTCCTAATTCCTAGAATCTGTAAATATGTTACATTGCATGGTAAAGGGGAATTAAGGTAGAAGATGGAATTAAGTTATTTTAGGACCATATAAATTGTTTCTAGAGTTTTAAACGGTTCACAGAGAGAAACCTCAGAATGGATTGTACCCAGAGCCTATCAACACTAGATTTAGAAGATGAGATTTGGCACTCCTGAGCTGATCAGTTTTAGGTTAGGTTTTGGACTCTGAGTTGGTCCTGTAATGGGCTGAGATATCTGGAGATGCTGGGATAGGATGAATCCATTTGCATGAGGGATAGACACGAATCACTGGGTGCCAAAGGGTGGCCTCTGGTAGGCAGAATGATGGCCTCCCAAAGATGTCTACATCCTTATGTCTAGGACCTGTGAACATGTTATATTATAAGGCAAAGGGGACACAAAGTAGCAGATGGACTTAAAGCTGCTAATTAGCTGACTTTAAGATAGGAGATTATCCTGGATTATCTGGGTGGGCCCAATGTAATCACAAGGGTCCTTAAACGTGGAAGGAGGAGACAGAAAAATGAGTGTTGGAGGGATGAAAGAGTTGACCAGCCATTGCTGGCTCTGAGGAAGGAAAGGGGCCACAAGCCATGGAATTTGGGCAGCTTCTAGAAGCTGGAAAAGCAAAGAAACAGATTCTCCTCTAGAGCCTCCAAGAAGAAGTGCAACCCTGCGAACAACCTTGCTTTTGGCCCAGAGATGCATTCTGGACTTCAGAGCTCCAGGATAATAAATTGTGCTGTTATGAGACGCTGAGTTTGTGAAAACTGGTTACAGCAGCCATAAGAAACTAATATAGCTGTCCTTCTACATTCATTATATTCTTAGGTTTTCACTGCACAATGCAATTCCTGGTGTCCAAGAAGATTTCCTTTATTTACAAAAGTCTTTCCCACTTTCCAAGGTAAAACTGTGATACATGACTTAATTTGGTGATAGAATTCCCATTTTTTATTGCCTTTGGGGGATTTTTCTTCTCTATGAGTGCTTCCACATTTTACTAAACATGTCTTCCACCTTCAGTGCCTCTAGAGTTGTCTTTCTATGCTCCTCTGACAAGTGATAAGGTACAATTTATCATTAAAAACCATCATACTCTAAGGTTTTGGTCCTGTGGGAATCCTTTGATATCAACTGCAATATCACCTCTAGGAAAAGGCTTCCCCACAAGAGCTGCATTTCTGCCCAATGTGATCTCGCTGATATTTACTAAGTCTAACTTCTCACAGAAGTGTTCTCCACAACCACCCCATCCACAGCATTTCTGTCCTAAGCAAGCTCTGACACATAATGAATGTGCGGAGGATTCTTGCTCAAGGCTTTTTCCCATCTCAGGTATCTGAGGATTTTTTTTTTCCTACACAATATCTGTAACATATAAGACATAATTTATTACTGAAGGGGTTGTCGCATTCACTGCATTTGCAAGGCTTAGTCCCTGTGTAAATTCCCGATTTTCTACTGAGGCTTGACTTCTTGGAAAAGGCTGGTCCACAATCACTACATTTCTGCCCCCTAGGAACTCGCTGATGTTTAATAAGGGCTGGGTTCCCGAAAAAGACATTTCTGCAGGCACTGCGTTCATAGAGTTTTGCTCCTGTACGAGTTCACTCATGAATAAAGAGCTATGACTCACTGAGGAAGGTTTCTCCAGCTTTGGGGAATCCACAGCTTTCTCTCTTGTATGAGTTTTCTTATGTTTGATGAGGACTGACATGTGGGCAAAGGCTTTGCCACATTCACTGCAGGCATATGGTCTCTCTCTGGTGTGAGTCCGCTGGTGCTGAATGAGCTTTGACTTGCTTCTGAAGGCTTTTTCACAATCACTGCATTCATATGGTTTCTCTCCCGTATGAATTCTCTGATGCTTGGTGAGGTCTGACTTAAAAAAGAACGTTCTTCCACATTCGCTGCATTTGTAAGGCTTCTCTCCTGTGTGAAGTCTCTGATGTGCAATGAGGTATGCCTTCTGGGAAAAGGCTTTCCCGCACACACTGCAACCATATAATTTCTCTCCAGTATGAGAGCGCTGATGTCTGTTGAGCCGGCACTTCCGGCTGAAGGCTTTTCCACATTCACTGCATCCGTAGGGTTTCTCTCCTGTATGAGTTCGCTGATGGACCATTAGCTGTGACTTCCTGGAAAAGGCTTTCCCACATTCATTACATTCATGGGGTTTCTCTCCTGTATGAGTTCTCTGATGTTCAGTGAGCTGAATCTTCCTCATGAATGTTTTCCCACATTCATTGCATCCATGGGGTTTCTCTCCTCTTTCAATTCTCTGATGTCTAATGAGCTGTGCCTTCCTGGAGAAGGCTTTCCCGCACTCACTGCATGTGTGTGGTTTCTTTCCTGGATAAATTTTTTCATGGTCATTGAGCTGTGATTTAATGCTACTGGGTTTCACACAGCCATGGTATTTAATTCTGGTAAGAGTTCTGTTATGCTGGAGGTAGAGAGATGATTTCCCATATCCACTGAACTCATCAGAATCCTTTCCTGCATATCTTCTATTCTCAATAACAAAACCTAAATGTGATTTCAAACTTCTACAATGTGGGCCAAAATTATTGTATCTTTGTGTTAAAGGAACAAGACTTTTGCATAAATCGAAATTATTTCCAAGTGCATAACTTTGCTGATATCTTTCCAAAGTTTTAATCCCGTTTTGATTTTCTGGGTGCCACTGCATAGGGTCAATCTCCCATATTTCTTCTAGGAAAAAGAACAATGAAAACATCCATGATAATTTTAGGGGGTAAAAAAAGGTACAAAAATGCCATGGTTTGGGCTAGCTCTTATAAGATCCCAGTCTAAGAGAAATGTCCACTGTGGAAATGTAACCTATGCTCTGTGAAAAATGACAATATTGCATGCTGCAACTAAGGAGCTGGTGAGCTGCAACTAAGGAGCCTGCCTGTTGCATCTAAGACCTGGCGCAACCAAATAAATACATAAATAAATATTTTTTAAAAAGAGACAATATTATAAAACAGTAAAAGGAAAAACAGCTATTTTAGAAACAATGATGGGCAGTCTACAATGAATAAATATAATGTGGGCTGCTTTCCAAATAGAACCTCGCAAAATGGGGACAGAAGTAGAAATAGAACCACACTGTGATTGGAATACAAAAAAAGAAGATGGAAGGGATGGATCCATCCATCCAACAAATATTGAATGGGTTGACGTTTGGGAATATACTAGAATATTAGAATAATATATCAGAATATTAGAATTAGTATGTTACTACAGTTTGACTAATATATTCTGTCTCCATGGAGCTGTCATTATAGTAACAAGAGAGAAAGAGAGCAAGAATCAAGAGGTAATCAAAGTAGTAAGAAAATTACAGAACATGAAAAATGGTATGAAGGAGGTGATAGAGTAGTGGAAGGTCAATCTTAGACAAAGTAGTCATCCTCGAGAAAAGAAAAAGTTAAGCTGACATCACAGGACTAGAATGAGCAATGTTATGCAAATAACTACATGAAGACTATTCCAAGAGGAAACAGGCAATGCAAAAACCCAAAGGCAAAAAAAACTTAGGCATGATAGAGAAACATAAGGGAGGCTGGCATACTTGGACTATCCTGAGCTTGAGGGAAGTAGAAATAGATAAGTTTGGAAAGGTTGGTAGAATTGAGAGCGTATAGATCTTGTAAACTGTTAAAAACTGGATTTTATGCTAAGAACAATAGCAGGAAGCGACCAAAACATTTTTGACAGAAGTACAACAGGTTTTGAATTGATATTTCCAAAAGGTCACGTGACTCATAGGGAGAATGAATTGGAGAAATGAAATTGTTGAGAAAACACACAGGAGGCTACGGTAGAGTTCCAGCAAGAGATAATAGTAGCCTCAGCATGGATGACTACCAAGGAGATGAAAAAATGTACAAAAACAAAGTATGCATGATGGAAGAGGAAAAGATAAGTATAGAGGAAGGAAAGCTAAGACTCACCATCACAATGAGCTCTGGAGGTAGAAAAGGGAAGAATCAAGGACAGGGCCTCAAGATGCGGCTGAAGCATCTGTTTAGGAGCTGGTGCCATTTAATAAGATGAGGAAGAATAAAGACATAGGTTTGGCATCTGTGGGAAATCAAGTGCTCCATTTTGAGGTACACATCAGGTTTGAGATGACTAATACACACTCAAGAGAAAATATGATGTACCTGGCTGGATCTATGAGTGTGGAGAAAGTTTTAGACTTAAGATAATAATTTTAAGTCATGAGTATACAAATATTATTTAAATATCTGGACTGCATGAAACTAGATGAGATCATTTAAGAAGAACGAGTAGAGAAAGGGGAGGGCGCAGGACAAGAGCATTCCAAGTTTTAGAGTTTGGGGAGAGGAATAAGCAGAGAACATGAAAAGTCCATCCAGAGACATCAAACCATATCTATGCTGATCAAACAAATAAGCAACATGGGTTTTAGTAACAAAGGGTTACAACTGGAAAATCAGAATATAGGATCTACAGAGTCTGATTCCAAGAGTACTGAGGTAAAATATTCAATAATCGCCTTGTTACTAAATCGTTCCCCTCTCATTCTGACTACACACCAAAATGAAACTTTTCTAAGACACCAATCACCTATTTAATAGTAATATTGTAGTTAATACTCCAACTTTCTATTAGGTATGATACAACCTCACATGATCTAATATATGCAGACACACATATAACCATCTGAAATTTAAAAATAAGTCCTTGGGCCGTCTACCCACATCCCATGTACTGACTGGTGGAAATACCACCTTCTTCAATCATATTGTAACTGTATACAGAGCTGCCCCATAAAAATTTCTGCAGTGATGGAAATATTCTGTATCTGTTTTTTCCAATATGGTAGCCACTAGCCATGTATGGCTGTTGAGCACTTGAATGTGGCTAGAGTTGACTGCTGAAATAAATTTGTAATTTTACTGAATGTTAATTAAATTTAAATTTAATTAAATGTTAAATTTAAGTAGCCCACATGTGGCCAGTGGCCAACACACTGGACAGCACAGGTATAGACCATCATATCCTGTATTTGCCATTATAATATATTTAATATACTCATCTCCAAATTTTCTACCTTCCACTAATGCCAGATTCTTCCTTGATCTCTGTTCCTACATCATCGCTGTCACCCACCAATGAAGAGATTCTGAAGAATCATTCCCATCCAGGACGAAGAAAACATTCATCATCCTTACCTTCCATTCATCCTAGAACTCCAAGCTATATTTTCTCATTGTTACAATGTTACCACCCAGCTATCAAGAAAGACTCTCTAGAACTAGCCAAAAAAGACAAGACAAAACCAAAATCACACTTTCTAAGACAATTATTAACATAAAACCCAGAGTAATCAGCCATTTCCTTGCAGACAGTCTCCTACAGGCCAATCTATTAAGAATCTCCCACACTGCTTTCCTCATTTCCATCTCCTAGGTCTTCTTTTTACATTATTACTGACCCACAAGGCCTTCTGTCAACATTTTTACTTAAACCCCAGCTCTTTTTCTTGCAGAAATTATTTTATTATGCTTTCAAAAAGAAGCACACTTTATCCTCTCAGTAACACTTTATCAAAGCTCAGTTTTCTCTGATTTTGTAAATCAATCCTTGTCTATACCTCATAATCAAATGCTAAAAATTTTAGAATTTTATGCACCTACGTCAACCCTTTCCAACAGAGATTTTTACACTTGTCTTTTATTTCATCTGCATCTCCCTCAGAGCACATTAGAGTGGTGGTTCTTCAATGACAGGGATCAAAGCAGAATTGCCTGGCAAGCCTTTCAAATACCTCATAGGCTCCGGTCACTCCCCACACCTAGCAAACCAGAAGCCGAATCTCAAGAGACAGAGCCTGTAGTTAGAAAAGGCTCCCACATAGTTCACACACATCCCTGATGAAAAACAAAATTAAAACCAAAATGCAACCAAACCAAACCTGTTTTGGGGATTCCCTGGTGGTCCAGTGGTTAGGACTCCACGCTTTCACTGCCCAGGGAGCGGGTTCAATCCTTGGTTGGGGACCTAAGATCTGGCAAGCCATGCACCCAGGGGTGGGGTGGGGGACCACCAAACCTGCTTTCATGAAAGATGTGATAAATGGATGCAAGTGATACTGTCAGTGAATTATTCTGTGGTTACGCTAAGTAAGGAAGAATAAGATACAGACCCTTTCCTCTATATGGAAAAAGCCTCATACCAACCAGTAAAACAATACAATAAAATATACGACCAGAACTGAGTTAGTGCGGTGTAGATACGAAAACAGATAGGAAGTCAGGAAAGAGGGAGTTCCGAGTGTGCACTTGAACTTCACGGACAGAAAAAGAGAACTCAGAGTGAAAGAAGGCGGCATCTGGATGTAAAAATGCAATATAATCAAATGCGTAGATGCCAGTCTTCGGGTTATTTGACATAATCTGTGGCATTCAGTAAAATAGATCACTTCCTCCTCTTTGGAGTAATTTTGTCACTTGTTTCCAGGACATCTTCTGACCCTGTTCCTACCACAGCCCAATGTTTTTCTTTTTATTTGGCTGGGTTCTTATCTTCTCAACTTCAAAAAATAAATGTGGACCTCTTGTTTTCTCAACCAACTCTCACTCTTCATGTTTTCTCATCAAGTCCCACTGCTTTCATGCCCCCTAGCCACAGAGGAATACAACCAGAACCTCAAAAGGAGCTAAAAGAAAAACTGAAATCAACCTATATATGTAGGAATTGGAACAAAGCAAGTCTGTATCATCATGGCCATCAGAGGAACTGAGAGGGTGGAATTTCTAAAAGGCCTTTTGAAAACAAAATCCAATAGGAACAGTAGAGACCTTCAGAAATATAGAGCAGAGTAAATAGGAAAGACTCAAGGCAACTCAAAGGTGACCGGGCATCAGGGTGTAGAGCAGTACGGGAGAACCTAAATAAAATGCACATGGAGGAAAAAGATTCACCAGGAGGAAAAAAGATCTCATTCTTGAAGGTGAAGGAAAAAGGATCTCACAGGACGGATATCTTGGGTGCAGGCAAAATATAGAATGAGAGGGCAGATCAGACTATAGAAAGAGAGGTGGGAATACCTGTCAGAGTGCAGAGAGGTTAAATCTTCCGTATATACGAATACACACTCTGATGGTGAAGACATTATCTGGGAGAAAGGAGGGTTCTGGTTTCACATACAGGAAGTAGAACATCACAGGGCAGAGGCCCTGGTGCCTGGCAACACACAGATGATTAGAGTGCAGGTCATATATTAGCAGGAGTCAATGTGGGACTCTCCAGCAGAGAACAGAAAGCTTAGGCCTTAAGAATGAATTAAACTTTTAACAGAAGATTAAAAAAAAAAACAAAAAAACAACAGAATCTGAAAGCTGGGGAAGCAGAGGGTGAACTAGTAGACAGAGGTGCCCTGGGAGACGAGGGGTGTGTGGTTTTCAGATGAATGAAGCTGAGGTGGATTGTCACAGAAGGATATTAATCAGCCCTTTCAAAAGGGGAGGGGATATTGCAGAGGTAGGGAGCAGCGTTAAGTGCAAAGCAATGTGAACAGGTAGTGAGACGTATCTCATAGCAGGTAAGGTGAAGAACGGGAAGTGAGGCCCCTGCAGACAAAGAAAAGGAGAAGGCATGAGGGAGCATGTTGGGAGGAATGGAACCAGGTTAAGACCTCAAGGTCCTGGATGAGACAAACTGCAGTCAGATCCAGAAAACTGAAAAAAAGGAAGACATCATCCTTCAGTGGCAGGCAAAGAAGAACAGCCCTAATAAAGAACATGCAGGACTTCCCTGGCGGTCCAGTGGTTGAGACTCCGCGCTTCCACTGCAGGGGGCACGGGTTCGAACCCTGGGCGGGGAACTAAGATCCCACATGCTGCGCAGCATGGCCAAATAAAAAAAGAACATGCAGAAAGGTGTTAGGCTTCTGGGCCACCAACTGGTGTAAGGAAAGTTCTCTAGACAGCATTTCAGAAGTATCAATCCTTCACTGACCAACTGGAATTTCCATGTCGTTTCTCCCCATCTTCTTGGTTGTCACTCACTCACCTGGATAGGTTTGACTCTGGCCTGCTCCCTCTACCGTCCATGGGGGTTCTCCTTGTTCCAACTGGAACAGTGAATCTGGTTTGGGAGTCTGATATCCTGTAAATGGGAAATCACAGAACGCTTGGCACCGAGCATTTGAGCCTGGGGAAACTACGAAAACTGGAGAAAGTTCTATTTCAGGGACCGCACCCTTCGTACTTCGGTAAAGTAAAAACCTTTAACTCGGAAAGGGAAAGAATACACTCTAGAACCTATGATGCTTTAGTCCAAACCATGAAATATTACAGGAACCCTACAGATTTCACTGAATGAGAAAGAAAAGGCAACGACTGTGATGCTTCCTGTTGGGCTGCACCCTGCAGGCCTACAAGGCCGTACTTGCCCAGCTTCAAAACTGAAGAAAGAGCCTGGAGTCAGCGACAGAGACATCCATGGTTTAATGGATGGGGGAGCTTATGTGTCTGAAGCAAGGTCCTGGAGCGACACCCCACCATGTATGGTAGATGGTGGGCAGGACATGGCGGCAGTCTGCGCTGGGGCTGGGGGGTGGGGGGTGTGTTACCAGTTATAGGGGAAATTGACGTCAGGTTGGCTCACTGGTTACCAGGGAAACCAGCAGAAGGGCAGGTTCCTCACCACCCCTGTGATAGCCTATCAGAGTAGAGATGCTCTGATCTAAAGCTAGAGCGATCAGTAGCTGGGGCCTGGAGCAAGGATGCAGGAAGGTCAGTCACGTGAGTAGGGTTCAGGCAAAGCAGGCACTGGTCAAGCAGGGGATGGACGGAGAGCAAGAGAACAGCCATCTTGGGCGGCCTGACCATACACTGCCCTTACCTACTGACACTAGGTTGTAGTAGTTCTCCAACATGACATTCCTGTACAGGTCCTTCTGAGATGGGTCCAGTAACTGCCACTCCTCCCAGGTGAAAGTCACAGTCACGTCCTCGAATGACAAAGATGCCTGTAATAACAAATTCCAGTGCAATCCGAGGTGGAATAAAATGGTGTGGAAAAGAGGGACGGGAACATGTTCTGCGCATCTTCCCCATGATAAATCATGTGTACTGTGACTGTGACTGTTTCACATACCACAGACCACGTGTCTTTGTCCACCTGGGTTGCTATAACAAAATACCACAGACTGGGTAGCTTATGAAAACAAATTTATTGGGACTTCCCTGGTAGTCCAGCGGTTAAGACTCCACGCTCCCAATGCAGGGGGCCCGGGTTTGATCCCTGGTCAGGGAACTAGATCCTGCATGCCTCAACTAAGAGCCCGCATGCCACAACTAAAGATCCCGCATGCTGCAACTACAGCTCCCGCACGCCGCACTGAAGATCCTGCACATGGCAACGAGGATCCCGTGTGCCGCAACTAAGACCCAGCTCAGCCAAATAAATAATAAATAAATATTAAAAGAAAAATTATTTCTCACAGTTATGGAGGCTGGGAAGTTCTAGATCAAGGTGAATGCGTGGCTGCATTCTGGTGAGGGCCTGCTTCCTGGTTTATAGTGGGCACCTTCTCACTGTGTTCTCACGTGGAAGGGAGAGGGATCTCTGTGCATTCTCTCTTATAAGGACACTAATCCCACTCGTGAAGGCCTCACCCTCATGACCTACACACCTCCCAAAGGTGCCACCTCCTAATACCATCATCTTTGGAGGTTTAAGATTTCAACATACGATTTTGGGTGGAACACAAACATTCAAACCACTGCCCCACGGAATTCTACAAATTAGTCCTTCCCAGCCTAAAAAAGTACTAAAATAATATTTGCATAGAAATAAAAAACACTGTGCAGTAAGAATGTCTTTGTTTATAAGTATGAAAAATCTATCAATAATTTAGATATCCATCAGAGGCAGACAGGATATGCTATACCTCCATGATATGAAATACTATGCAAATATTAAAATCAATGAGGTACTTATTTTTCATTTTTATTTTTTAATTTATTTAATTTATTCATTTTTGGCTGTGTTGCGCCTTCATTGCTGCACGCGGGCTTTCTCTAGTTGTGGCGAGTGGGGGCTACTCTTCATTGTGGTGCATGTGCTTCACATTGCAGTTGCTTCTCTTGTTGTGGAGCATAGGCTGTAGGCGTGCAGGCTTCAGTAGTTGTGGCACATGGGCTTAGTTGCTCTGCAGCATGTGGGATCTTCCCGGACCAGAGATCGAACCCGTGTCCCCTGCACTGGCAGGTGGATTCTTAACCACTGTGGCACCAGGGAAGTCCTCAATAAGGTAGTTTTAAATATACTGATATCAATGACCTTCAATGAAAAAAAGCAAGCCCCCAAATAGTACATACAGTATGATCCCAGACATGTGAAAAATCTTAATAATATATTCAAATATATATGTATAAAAACACATATGTATGCATATAAAAATGCATATATAAAAATATATATGGAAATTAATGTAAATGTAAATATAGATATATTTTACCACACATCAATTATAGAAAGACACTGGTGGGAGACCCAAACTATTAACATTTGTTAACCTTTGGGTTGGGAGTTTGGCAAGAAAAGGTAAAACGGGATATTCTCTTTTGGTGCAGATACCTCTGTGTGCTTGAATCTCTTGCATGCCAATGTAGCCATGTATCATTTGAATAATTAAAATACAAAGACCAAACCAAGAATAATTGGCTCTGACTTCATTTTTTGAACCTAGGGTTAAGAAGATATAAAGAAAGAATTTTCGTCAACATCTGTTATACCAAGCTGCTCGCAAAGAATGGAACTGTCAGCTGTCTCCTGCCAAATCAGTAACAAAAATCTGGTTGAGAGAATTCTTCTTCATGGAGGACCACTCAAAGGTCAAGCAGCCCATTCATTCTATTGGATAATCCAGGCTTTATTCCTGGGTAAAGTCAGACTATTAGAAGGCTCTGTTGTCAAGGCACACTGCTTTAGAAGAATTTTGTCCAATTGAGTTCTGCTCTGGCATGCCTAGTCCGAGGAACACGATAAGAAAAAGCCAGAGGAAACATCTTAGGCCTTTATTACAAAACTGATAATGAGAATTCTGTCTATCACAAAACGTCTCTGAAAAGCTAGCAAAAGAAATTTCTTAAAATTGAAGAGCGGACTTCCCTGGTGGTGCAGTGGTTAAGAATCCGTCTGCCAATGCAGGGGACATGGGTTTGATCCCTGGCCCGGGAAGATCCCACATGCCACGGAGCAACTAAGCCCGTGCGCCACAACTACTGAGCCTGCGCTCTAGAGCCTGTGAGCCACAACTACTGAGCCCACGTGCCACAACTACTGAAACCCACGCACCTAGAGCCCGTGCTCTGCAACAAGAGAAGCCACCACAATGAGAAGCCTGCGCACCACAACGAAGAGTAGACCCCACTCGCCGCAACTAGAGAAAGCCTGTGCGTAGCAACGAAGACCCAACGCAGCCAAAAATAAATAAATAAATTTATTTATTTATTTAAAAAAAAAAAAATTGAAGAGCAGTGAAATGTGTACTTCCCCTGAAGAACTGGTGTGCCTTCTCCTCACAGACAATGCAAATCATGTAACGTTTCACCTTTTTCCTGTTATAATGGCTGCCAAGAAAAGTAGACTCAAGTTCAAAACTAAGGCAACCCAAGGGTCTTACACAGTCACCTACCTAGGCTCCAACCCTAAGAACTTTGTACAAACCCTAGGGCTCTCATATCTTGCTTCTGAACTTGCCTTGATTTTAAGATTACAGGCTAAATTTATTTTCCAGTAGATCCTGATTTTTATCAACATATACTGTTCTCATTTCACCAGACTTTTTTAGAAGCATCCACATGTCCACCGGGAAACAAAGGATAAAATCGATAAAACAAACCTCACCTGGACCTTGATCATCTTCTCCAGTTAAGAAAGGGCGTGTCAGGAATTCCCTGGCAGTCCAGTGGTTAGGACTCTTGCGCTTTCACTGCCGAGGGTGTGAGTTCAATCCCTGGTCAGGGAACTAAGATCCCACAAGCCGAGGGGCTCGGCCAAAAAAAAAAAAAAAGGGCATGTAACTCTAGGGTGCGCTCTGGTGTTCTGTCTTCTATCTCTGTGGGCCTGCCTGGAAGTTGTGGTCAGAGATCTCAGGTCAGGCTGCTGCCAGAAGTGATGATCTCCCAAGCCTGGAACCTTCTTCTTCTTCTATTACTGAAATGTTCCTTCTTCCTCTTCTATTACCAGAACCTGTGAATTCAAGAGCAAATTCAATGATTGAGCCTGGGACCAGAGCTCTCCCTTGCTATGTGGACTTACACTAAGAGAAGGCCCCAATATTTCATGTCTCTTTAACCCTCTGAAAGCGTTTACATCATGGGGCTGTGCCCCACAGGAAGATATGGAATGGGCGAGAGGAATGCCTTTTATTTTGGTAAAGTTGGAAGAGAGTGAAGGTGGAAGAGGAGGTGGGAAACAAAAACCAGCTCATGGTCTTGTCACATAGATCCATTTCAGGAAAGATAAGGTACAAAAATGGTGGGTCTATAAACAACAAGGTCCTACTGTATAGCACAGGGAACTATATTCAATATCCTATGATAAACCATACTGGAAAAGAATACAAAAAAACCAGAATGTATATATATGTATGGCTGGATCACTTTGCTGTACAGCCGAAATTAACACACTATGGTAAAACAACTATACTTCAATAAAAAAATTTTTTAAAAAAAAGGTGGCTCTGGAAACTGACTTAAAACCACCTGAGCCCACATACATCTAAATTTTCTGTTTACTGTACTGAGGCAATTATCCCAGTTTAAAGATCAAGGTACTTAACAGATCACAAGCCGTATCTTACGTAATCTTCAACACTGCCCTGTAAGGTCTTCATTATTATCTCCAATTTTAAACACCAGTAAGTTGAAGCTTGGTCAGGTGAAGCGTGTTGCCCAAGTTAACACCCTTCCTCAGGAGCAATGTGGGAATTTGCATTCATATCTGCCTCTCTCCATTATGACACTTCCCTCTTCCAACAGCCTCACAATACAAACTTGTTCTCTTTCTCAGGCACTTTAAGAACTAAACTTCCCTGGTGTATCATATTGTGAGGGGGTCATACAGTCACAGTTGCAAAAACAGGGCCTTTGGAATCAGCTCTTGTCATATTCCCTGTGCACATCCAGACAGCTCCCTCCACAAAAGGAATGCAAAGGCAGCCCCATAACATAACTTATGTATAACATAACTTATGTAAACTTGTAAAACACACAAAAATATTATATATTGTTTGTAGATACACACACACACACACACACACACACACACTTAAAAGTCCAAAAATAATCATAATGTAAAATTCCAAGCTAGTGGTTACATCTAGGGAGAAAGAGGAAGGAATGGAGTTGGGACTTGGAGTTGACATTTTAGTTGTATATGTAACGCTTTATTTCTTTCCAAAATTAAAGAAGAAAAAAGGAAAAAGATTTAAAGCAAAACAAAAACAAAGCGAACGTTAAACACTTTATATGCCCAAATGAGAGGCAGTGACACTTTGTAAGCATTCCTACGAAGCATGGAAGGGGTGCAAGAATCACTGTTCTCATTCATCACTGGTCCGACCATGCTTCCAAATGCAATTAGAAAAAAGAATCAAATAGCAATTGTTAATAGTAGAAAAAAAAGTTAAATAACCTTCTGCACAATATTACTATAGACCCAGAAAACCCAAGTAATTGAAATGGACAATAATGAAAAATAAGAGTTTAGTTAGTGCTTGAAACTGACATGAAAATGACATGAAAAATGATAACACTCCTTTAGATAAATACTGTAAGTATTATATGATAGAATATTACTGGGGGATATTCTCACATTATGTACTGAACATTTTCAAAATAAAATCGCTTCTGATCCAACATTCTGTTTTGGGGAATTTATGCAAAGAAAAGAGTGGCAAAGTGAGCAAACACATATGTAAGGTTCACAAAACATATGTAAGGTCCACTGAGAGACGATTAATTGAATGAATAGTTATAATCCATCTAATGGAAAACCTTGTAATAATTTAAAATTTTAACATACTTCCTGAAATTAAAAATGTCCATAATATACAGCTCAGTGAACAAAGCACATTTCTACTCATTACATATCATATGATTCTGTATTTCACAAAAGGAAATATAACAATGTTAAAATTATTATGGTAGGGGCTTCCCTGGTGGCTTAGTGGTTAAGAATCCGCCTGCCAATGCAGGGGACATGGGTTTGATCCCTGGTCCGGGAAGATCCCACATGCCACGGAGCAACTAAGCCCGTGTGCCACAACTACTGAGCCTGCGCTCTAGAGCCCGCATGCCACGACTACTGAGCCTGTGCGCCACAACTTCTGAAGCCCGCACGCCTAGAGCCCGTGCTCTGCAACAAGAGAAGCCACCAAATGAGAAGCCTGCGCACCGCAATAAGAGTAGCTCCCATTCGCCGCAACTAGAGAAAGCCCGCGTGCAGCAACAAAGACCCAACGCAGTCAAAAATAAATAAATAAAATAAATAAATTTTAAAAAATTATTATGGTTGGTCCAATAGATTAGGATGTGAATTTTACATCTTTTTCAATGAGCACAAAATATTTTAAATGAAAATTAAAATTTTAAATTAAAAAAATCCCCACTTGAAATAAAAGTAAAGATGTTGCCAAGTCATTATAAGTCAATAACCATATATGCTTTGGAAGGAATGGAGGGAGGGCAGAAGGGAACAAGTCATTTGTCCCATAGGATATACTACCTTCTGGATTTGGATGATTGCTTCCTTATCCTTCCTCACCTCTCCTACTCTCAATTTTTCCTATAAACTGGGTAGTTAAATTAGAGGTTTGATTACTTCTATATTTAACATTTTAGGCAAGAATCCTTCATTAACGATGCTGTATGCTTCTTAGTGCAACATATTAAGAGACATGAGGACAAAAGAAAAAATGGAAGAGGGACTGTTATAGAATAAAAGGGATCTAATGGATAAACAACAAGCTCCTACTGTATAGCACAGGGAACTGTATTCAATATCCTGTAATAAAACATAATGGAAAGGAATATGAAAAAATATATATACGTATAACTGAATCACTTTGCTAGACAGCAGAAATTAACACAACTTTGTAAATCAACTATACTTCAATAAAGTATGTTTAAAATAAAATAAAAGGGACCTAAGAGATATAAGAAGCAAATGCAACGCACGTACATTACTTGGATCATGATGCAGACAATCCAATGTTAAATGACAACTTTGAGATGATCAGAAAAACACTGAATATGGACTGGGTATTGGATGAAATAAAAGAATTGTTATTAACTTTGATACATTTGAAAACAACCTGCTGGTTATAAATTTTTTTTAATTTTAATTTAATTTTATTTTATTTATTTATTTATTTATTTATGGCTGTGTTGGGTCTTCGTTTCTGTGCGAGGGCTTTCTCTAGTTGCAGCAAGCGGGGGCCACTCTTCATCGCGGTGCGCGGGCCTCTCACTATCGCGGCCTCTCTTGTTGCGGAGCACAGGCTCCAGACGCGCAGGCTCAGTAGTTGTGGCTCACGGGCCTAGATGCTCCGTGGGAGGTGGGATCTTCCCAGACCAGGGCTCGAACCCGTGTCCCCTGCATTGGCAAGCAGATTCTCAACCACTGCGCCACCAGGGAAGCCCTATAAATTTTTTAAGTGACCTTACCAGTTAGAGATGCATACTGGAAGATTTACAAGTTTAAGGACATGAAACCTTGGATTTGCTATGAAACCCTCCAGAGGAAAAACAAAAGTGGTGGCGGCACAGATGAGCATGATTGGCCACGCTGAAGCCGAGTGATGGGTACATATTATACTATTCTCTCTACTGTGAGTTTCCATGAAAAAAAGAAGAAAAAAGTCATTAGGGCTTTATGAGTTCTACCTAATCTGTACAGTACAGATAATGCCGATATTATGTAAACTCTCACACATCACAGAAAACGATGAAAAGTTTCTCAACTAATTGTATGAAGCAGGCATTTCAAAGTACTAATTGATAGATTAGAAGAAAGAGAACTATAGAGATAGATGTTTTTTCATTGATTTTCATCCTTCCTTCTTTTCTAACATACGTATTTGAGGCTATAAATTCCCTCCACTGACTCCTTTAGTTGAATTCAACAAGAACTGACATGTAGGATTATTATTAAAATGCAATTCACTCAACTATATCTCAATTTTAAAAATGCAATTTAGACATTTCCACTGTAATTTTTTTTTATTCATGGATGATTTAGATGGGTTATGGCATACTTGCCAAACAAATGGGGAAATCCTAGGTGTTGTTTTGGTATTGCTTTAGAGCTTAATTCCACTACAGTTAAAGAAAATATTCTGTATGATTTCAATCCTTTGAAATTTGTTTAGACTTGCTTTATGGCCCACCATACAGTAACGTTTTAGAAATGTTCTATGTGCGTTTGAGAAAAATTGTTGAGTGAAGAGTTTTATATTGGTCAATTTTTTAATCATGTTATTCTAATCTTCTAGGGGTCAGCACTGGTGGGCTGGTGACCTGTTTTTGTAAATAATGTTTTCTTAGAACACAGGCACACCCATTCTTTAATGTATTTTCAAAGGCTCCTTTCATGTTACGGTGGCGGAGTTGCATAGGTACAGACAGAGACCATTGGGCTTGTAGAGCTTAAAATATTTACTATCTACCCCCTTACAGAAAAAGTTTGCTGGCCCCTGTTAATCGATAGCCTTCTGGCTTTTTGTCTCCTTGGTCTCTGTTACTGAGGCAGGTATATTAACAAGTACCTGTTACGACTGAGCACTTGTCATTTCTCCTTGTATCTAGCATACTTTATACTTCAGGAATTCTACTTAAGTATATATCCAACAGCACCAAAATGCATGTACAAAAATGTTCACATAAGCGTTATTCATAATAGCCACAAGCCAGTAACAAGCCAAATGTCTATTAATAGCAGAATGGATAAATAAATTGGGGTATAGTCATACAACAGAATACTATATAGCAATGGAAAGAAACAATCTACTGCTATATGCAATAACTTAGATGAATTTCACAACAAAATATTGAACAAAGGAAGCCAGACACAAAAGAACATGTACTGTATGATTCCACTTATGTAAAGTTAACAATCAGGCAAATTTAATATGATGTTTTTAGGATAATAATTGCCTCTAGAGAGGAGGGAGGAGATTAGGATGAGGTGGGGGCTTCTAGGGTGCTGTAATATTCTATTCTTTAATTTTTAGTGTTATACTTGAAAAAAACTTTTAAAGAAAAGTACAGATCAGTTTCACCTATAAATTTTCACAAAAACTTTTTAAAATTTCAAGCAAAAGATGGAACAGTATAATTAAACGTCTTCTACAAAAAAAACCCCAACAAAGAACAGTATAATCAAACTCCACACATCCATCATGTGACTTCAATAATTATCAACTCAAATCTAATTCAATTTTATCTATACCACCACTCACTTCCCCACCGCCACTCGATTATTATTTCCCCCCAACAGATTATTTTTGAAGCAAATCCAAAATATCTTTTTATTTCTAGATGCAAAAATATTAAATAAAATATTAACAAATAGAATCCAGCCCCATGTTAAAAGAACAAATCATTATGAACAAGTATGGTTTCTTCTAGGAATATAAGATATTGGGAAATCTAGCAACATAAAGGAAATTTTAAAGAGAAAGAAATTATGAATGAAAATAAAATTAAAAAGCCTTTGAGGGGAATCTAATATACAGCATAGTGATTACAGTTAATAATACTGTATTATATACTTGAAAGTTGTTAAAAAAAGTAGATCTTCAATGTTTTCACCACAAAACAGAAATGCTAATTATGCGACATGATGCAGATGTTAGCTAACTTATGGTGGTTTGTTTTGCAATATATAAGTGTATCAAATCAACACGTTGTACACCTTTAAACTTACAGAATGTTTTATGTCAATTACATCTCAATAAAGTTGGGGGTGGGGCAGCCTTGGAGAAAGAATAATAACTTGATAAAGTGCAGGTACCATTTATTCAGACTACACAATGTGCCATGCACTACACTTTGTACTTAAAGAACTTTTGCTCATTTAATCTTTCTAACAGCTATGAAGTGGGAACCATGACAGCTTTCTTCACAACTAATGAAGCTTCACAACTTCTTCAGTGATTAACCTACCCAGGTCAGAGGCAGAAGCAGGTTCTTCTTACTTCAGTCCCATCACTTGCTATCTGGTCAACATTATTTGCAGATGACAAAAATGCTCAACCAGAAAAGATGAAGTAATCAATTTGAAGCTATCAGTAATAACATGAGTGGAATGAGGTGACAAAATCAGCATATCTTTTTAATTTTTGCTCCTGTGCATTACATAAAAGAAACAAAAAAGAGGGAGCGGGGTCATATGGGGAAAAAATGACACCATTTACAGTTACAACAAAAGCGTAAACGATTTACGAATAAACATAATAAAATATGTCCAAGACACATACAAAAAAAAAATCACAGCTGGTCAAAGAAACAAAAAAAAAACTTGAGTTAGAGGAAATCCATCACGTGTTCCTTAAAGTGTAGTACCTAGATCTACATCAGTTCTACCTCAATCAAAACACCCACTTGATGGAACATAACTGGAACAGTTTTTTAAAAAGAAAAGAGGGGCTTCCCTGGTGGTGCAGTGGTTGAGAGTCTGCCTGCTAATGCAGGGGACACGGGTTCGAGCCCTGGTCTGGGAAGATCCCACATGCCGCGGAGCAGCTGGGCCCGTGAGCCACAACTACTGAGCCTGCGCGTCTGGAGCCTGTGCTCCGCAACAAGAGAGGCCGCGATAATGAGAGGCCCGCGCACCGCGATGAAGAGTGGCCCCCACTTGCCGCAAATAGAGAAAGCCCTCGCACAGAAACGAAGTCCCAACACAGCCATAAATAAATAAATAAATAAAAATTAAAAAAAAAAAAAAAGAAAAGAAAGAAGAAAAATTCCAGAGTTTGTAATATGGAAATGGTTATGACAGGAGGTTAGATAAAAATATATAAAATCATATCAATACCTACACACCTGATCCCAGCGCTAAAAATGAGATGTACTAAATTTAAACAAGAGTTGTTTTCTGGAGGCGTATTTAGGAGGATGAGAATGTCATTACTTGGGTCGGGATGAGCCTGAAAATCTATTTTCAATAGGAATATACAGTAAACATGGACGCAAGAGGACCAGAAACCCCATTTCTAAATTAAATATGCGATAAGCTCCCCAAACACTGTCCCCAACGCGGATACGACTCCCAATTCCTCCAACCTCAGCCACCCCAGACGCTACTCTCCAAAAAGCCTCCCAAGTTCTCGTCCCAACACGGAACCCCGTGACCTCCCTTTCCATGGGGAACTCTCAACACGGGTTCCCCGACTGATCCGCTAACACACAACACCCCAGCGAGCATCACCGCTCGCTTCCCCCCAACACTGACCTCTACGTCGTTTGGAACAAAAACAACAAAACACCCCGAGACACGCCCAGAACCGGACACTGACCTGATGGATGAACTCCGTCTTCACCGTTGGAGGCAAATCACGATACCGCTGTTCTAAACACTTTGCCTCAATGTCAGTAGCCCGGCGATCAACCCCCGCGGCGGACACGACTCTCAGAAGCTGAAAGGATGGTGGCCGACGAGGTCCAAAAGCCGCGGTTCCAGAGATTCGGAATCTGGCTCCTCGCGGTCCTTCTATGACGCAATATTTCCGCGCCGGGTTCGAGGCTCTTTACCGGGAACCGCCGCTTTTCCACGCACGGCCGAACCACGGGGGAGGTTTTCCTTTTCCTGCCTTCCGCGGGAAGGTCAAAAACGGTGAGAAGCTGTTGAAAATGACCTATTTAACCCCCTTTCCAGGTCACTTGACCCGTTGGGCCCCGACTTTGTAACATTCGCCAGGGGCGCTGCACAAAAGCTTAGCTTCTCAGAAAGTCAAGCCTGCCCGGAGCTCTCTGTAGGAAGCGCAGAGATGGTCGCGGACATGAAGGCACTTTGATTTAAAGGATAAAGAGAAACTAAGAAGCGCAACCATCTCAAAGAAATTCGGGGGTGGGGGTGGGGAACCGAGCCAAGCCTAGCAACAATTGAAGGAGAACCGGCTAGTGGAATGCTGGCTGGAGGGGGTGTTGGAGGAAGCTGCATTTGAGGCCATTGTAGGGTTTAGAGAACCGCTGAGGAGAGCATTGATCTGAGAGTGGACAAAACTTAGGATTATACAGCTCTTGTTCTGACTGGTGTGGAGGGAAGTGGGGAACACGGTCCATCAGGGGCCGGCAAAAGGGGCTGAGGCTGCGGAGAAGCGTGGCTCCCCCAGCCACGGTGGGAAGAGCCAGGCCTTCCACAAAGATGGGAAATACTTTAAAGCAAAAGCTCTCAGAAAGGGGCTTCCCTGGTGGCGCACTGGTTAAGAATCCACCTGCCAAGGCAGGGGACACCGGTTTGAGCCCTGCTCCAGGAAGAACTCACATGCCGCAGAGCAACTAAGCCCATGCGCCACAACTACTGAGCCTGCGCCCGGGAGCCACAACTACTGAAGCCCGCGCACCCAGAGCCCGTGCTCTGCAGCAAGCGAAGCCCCCGCAATTAGAGAAAGCCTGCGCGCAGCAAAGACCCAATGCAGCCAAAAATAAAATTAAATAAATAAATTTATTAAAAAAAAAAAAAGCTCTGAGAAAGGGAAGTGATTCTGTTAAGTATTGCAAAGCCCAACTGATTAAGCCCCACTCCCTATAATTGTACAACCTGGCTCAGAGAACCTTCGAAGTAAAAGGGTTAATCATTCATTTATTGACCCAGCAGATGTTTATAAAATGCGTACTCTGTGGCAAACACAGGTCTGGGTGCTGGAAATATGAAAAGTATAAACGCAGACAAAAATAACACTTTTTTTTCGTGGAGCTGTACATTGTACTGTTACAGACCAGGGTTCTTGGACTCTTTAATCAATAGGAATTGGTAACAGGCCAGATAAGAAACTTGGGCAAGGCTTTATTGTGACTGGTGCTGCAGCAGGAGGGAGAGAAAACAAGTAACAGGTTCCCTTTCTTGCTGGGGGTAGGGGGGTGGGGAGCTGGTCCCTTAAATGGGGTGAGGGTAGGGCGCAGGTCCAGGGGTGGGGCAGGAGGGTGGCTTAGGTAGTCTGCCCACCCCCTCTAGGGCTGTGTGCAGCGATTAAGCACAGGACCCTGCTTTTGCTCTCAGTACCTCAGAAGTGGCAGTTGGGTTTTGGTCTTCTTGTATCTTGTTCATAATTGGCCCCAACTGTGCATGCACAGCAGTTATTTTTAGTCCCTTCTATTATAGTTTCATTGTATTCTGTTGCTGGAGGACTTTTGTCCAGGTGCAAGCACTGCAGCAGTGTCCTAGATCCCAGCCTGTCTCACTACTGGTGTGCAGAATGGAAAAGTAACTTGGTTTTATTTCCTCATTATAGCGAGTGTTATGATTCCCACCTACAACCTTGACCTAAAATGCCTGGAGGGTAGAGCACTGAACAAAAGACTTTAGTCTGAAGCCTTAAGATCTAATGGAATTTGTTTCTCTAGGTTTTGGATTTGCGTGGGACCTGTCACCCATTTTTTCCTTACGATTTGTCTCTCTTAGAATGGGAATATCTATCCCACCTCTGTCCCACCATTGTATTTTGGAAGCACATAACTTACCTGTTTTCAGGGGTCCAAAGCTGGAGAGGAGTTTTGCCTCAGGGTGAATTGTACCTCAAGTCTTACCCATATCTGACTTAGATGACACTTTGGATATAGACTTTCTTTTTTTAACATTGTATTTTATTTTATTTTATTTTGGCTGCATTGGGTTTTCGTTGCTGTGTGGGCTTTCTCTAGTTGCAGCGAGCGGGGGCTACTCTTCGTTGCAGTGCGTGGGCTTCTCATTGCTGTGGCTTCTCTTGTTGTGGAGCATGGGCTCTAGGCGCACAGGCTTCAGTAGTTGCGCTGATGGGCTTAGTTGCTCCACGGCATGTGGGATCTTCCCGTCCCAGGGATCGAACCCATGTCCCCTGCACTGGCAGGCGGATTTCAACCACTGCGCCACCAGGGAAGGCCTGGATATAGATTTTAGAGTTAATGTTGGAATGAGTTAAGACTTTTGGGGCTGTTGGGATGGAATGTATGTATTTTGCATGCAAGAGGGACATGAAAGGGAGGAGACAAGTCCAGTGGAGGAATATTATGGACTGAATGTTTGTGTCTCCTCAGATTCACATGTTGAAGCCCTAAGACGTAGTGTGGCTCTATTCGGAGATGGGGCTCCTAAGGTAAGAAATTAAGGTTAAATGAGGTTGTAAGGGTGGGGCTCCAGGAAGTTTAGTGTCCTTATTTATAAGAAGAGAAACCAGAAAGCAGTGTCTCACCAGAAACTATATCTGCTGGAACCTAGATCTTGGACTTCTAGCCTCTGGAACTATGAGAAAATTAATTTCTGTTGTTTAAGCCACCTACTCTGGTATTTTGTTATGGCAACGAGAGCAGTCTAATACAGTGGTGAATTACATTGTTTATAAAATTAGACAACTTTTAACCGACTTGGCATTCTTTGGATACACCCAATGTAGTCATGAAGTATTTATCTTTTTAAAATCTTGCTTAATGTGTTCAGTAGAAACCTGGGAAACATTTGTGGGGTCATGGTGGAAGGAATATGATTTTGGATCAAGCAAATTTAATATGGGCTTACTATGAATTGATTCTGGCTTTAATGTGTGAGCTCAGTGAGAATGGCTCTAACAGTTTGCTTGGTTGGTTGACTGAAACTTGACTCAAAGGTGAACTACATTAAAGTTTAAATGCCAGAAATTCCTTGTTCCATATTCTGTAAAGTATCCAAAAGTATATAGAGTTAGGAATGCTAATGTAGATTTATCATGTAAAACCAGCTTACCCATCCCCTAAATACATATCCCAGGAGCATCCAGAAGACAGTCTCTTCAATGAAGCTAATCTGGCAACAGAAAATGGAAGTAAACTATTATAAGATTCTGTTACTATACACGAAGAGGTATATATAATAATACTTATACTGACAAGTTAATGATACATGCTGTAAACTAAAGGAACCACTTAAATAACAAAATTATGGGGAATTCCCTGGTGGTCTAGTGGTTAGGACTCCGTGCTTCCACTGCTGGGGGCCCGGGGTTCAATCTCTAGTCGGGGAACTAAGATCCCACAAGCCACGCATGGCGCAGCCAAAAATAAATAAATAAATAAATGCTAATAAGCCAACAAAGAAGATAAATAATCATAAAACATACTCAGTTACTCCAAAAGATGGTAGGAAAAGGGGAGCAAAGAATAGATGGGGGCTTCCCTGGTAGCACAGTGGTTAAGAATCTGCCTGCCAATGCAGGGGACATGGGTTCAAGCCCTGGCCCGGGAAGATCCCACATGCCGCGGAGCAGCTAAGCCTGTGCACCACAGCTACTGAGCCTGCGTGCCACAACTACTGAGGCCCGTGTGCCTGGAGCCTGTGCTCTGCAACAGGAGAGGCCACTGCAATGAGAAGCCAGTGCACTGCAACAAAGAGTAGCCCCCGCTTGCTGCAACTAGAGAAAGCCTGAGCACAGCAACAAAGACCCAGCACAAGCCAAAAATATAAATTAAAAAAAAAAAAAAAGAATAGATGGGATGAATAGCAAATTGCACATTTTTAATCTCAACCTAACTACATTCTCACATTAAAAAGACATATTGTCAACTCAATAAAAAAGCAAGGCCTAACTATATGTTGCCTTCTAGAAAACCACTTTAAATATTAAGTGACAAATAGGTTAAAAGTAAACTATGTTAAATAGAGATGTGAAAGATATAAAAAGAAAGTCCCAAGTCAACTTTCTAGAGATTAAAAACTACAATTTGAAAGAAAACATACACTGATGTAATTAATGGCAATTAGACATTGCATAAGAAAAGATTAGTTAACTTGAAGACACAGCAATAGAAACTACCCAAAATGATACACGGGGCTGTGCTGGGGGATCTTAAAAAGCATGAGAGTTTTTTAACCTATTTGGATATGCAAAAGAAAAGACCAGTGAAGTTGATGACAAGGCAAAAGAAACTCAGGTACAAAGAGAACAAAAGCTAATAAAAGCTTTTATTAAAAAGAGAAAAGCCTTGAGTTCTCGGCCAATGGGGTAAGAGGTATCATTGTGAGGAATGCCAGGTGGAAATCTCTCAAACTGCCCTCCACTCTCTTTTCAAGATAGTGAATGAAGAAACAATATTATGGGAGGACTTATAAAATATGAACATGTAACGTATAATATATTTTTTAAACCCCATTACACATTGTTATAATTAACATGTTAATCACTTCTCTACCTTTTTGATCCAATGGAATACAGTTATAACTGTTTATACAGTTATCATACTGTCCTTGTTTGCTCAATCTAGCATCATCAGTTTCAGGTCACTTCTGATTGGTTTTTCTCAATATTGGTCACACTTTCCGGCTTTTATGCATGCTTGGTAATTTTTGGTTGGGTGACAAACATTGTTAATTAATGTGTTTGCACTCCTATAAATATTCTTGAGGTTTGTTTTGAGATACATTAAAGTTACTTGGAAACAGTTTGGTCCTTTCTGATCCTACTTTAGATCTCAGTTGAGCAAGACCAGATTGCTTATTGGATGAGACTCAGCCAATTAACAACGAGTGCCTACTCTATGTCAGGCATTCTAGACATCTGCTATATAGGGGTTAACAGAAGGTCCCCAAACAGTAGAAGTACTTGTTACTTCTTCATGAAGCTTACAGTCTAAATTTTACAGACTATAACTTACATTCAAGACCTTATATTTGAGCACAAACTCAGGAAGATGATATTTGTTGTTTGATATTTGTTATATTTGTGCTTTGTATTGAAACTGATATAGTAATGTTTATACATGACCTAAGATCTTCGTATATTCCACATTAAAATCCTTAAGAAAACAATTGAGATGTTCTCTCCAAGTGATTCTAAGTTTTTACATCATGTGTTTTTTAAAAATCATTTACAATGCCATTAAGATACCTCATCTACTTACATGCCTCCACTCCTAGCTTCTCCCTAAGGGACCTGACCTCATGCCCGCCCTTCCTCAAATCCCAGTTTTCCAGCAGTAGACTTGGTCTGAACCTTAACGCTACATCAGTTTTATGCCAGTCCCTACTGACATTACTTCTGGCTACAGCTCAGTAATTATAGAGATTCTGAAAATATTTGCCAGATTGGTTAAAGGCCTATAGTATTCCAGTCTAGAAGCAGATTCAGCCCACACTTCCAGAGCTCCTTGACCTATTCCCAATCTGATTCAGTCGATCCAGCTCTGTGGAGTATGAGATACCAGGCCAAAGTTGATCCTATGAAGATCTACTTTTCTCTTCCTCATGTGACACTCAAACATGTAAGACTCAAGAGTCCCTGAGTTGAGAAGAAATGGAACCACCCCAACATTCTTCCTGACATCTATATCCATTCCATCAATGAGGCAAAGGGAAGGGTTGGGCAGGGAGCTATCTCCAGAGGGAAGAATGCAGCTGAATAGTTATCCAGTTTAGACTTTCATATTCCCAGGATTCTGAGAATAATTTGCATAATCAGAGAAGGGGGAGAGCTAGGATGGAAGCAAGAAGAGTCATCTTAATTTGTGTTCAAATTGCCCATCTTATTTTCATGTTTTCAGGAAAAATACTACCAAGAGTTATGTTGGAATGTATTTCATTATTTAATTTATAGGTTTAAATTACTAATTGTCCTTGGGCTTTCAGTTCATTTTGCAAACCTGATTTCACTACCTTTTCAAGTCTAGAAAATTTTAAAAATCACATTTATAGTGACCTTTATGGTATAATGCTTAGTCTTATTTATAAATTAAACTTAAGCTCATCCAAGGACATTGTTACATTTATGAATTTAATATTCATTTCTGTTGTGAGGGAATTCAGTTGTCTGAAATAATATTTAAATAAATTTAGAGCCTAAGAAATGCAGCAGCTAATCATATATTGGGTGGGCATTGAAGATAATTTTTTTTTAAAAAAGAAAAAGAATCCACAATTAGGAGAAATGAGTATAACGTGATAACCTTAACCAGTGATGTGAGGTAGACTGTCTTTCTCCTTAAAATTATGGAATCATAAGCATAGTAACTAGGAATATGGTTCAAGGTTTCCTGTCCAAAAATGTACATCAGGTATGTTGTGTAATGTATTATGAAGTGGGAATTGGTACATAAAGCTCTCGAATATTTCTCATTTTCACAGGCTTTGCTTCACAAGAACTTTAGTAAGATATTCCACAATTAGTGTGTTCACAGTGTTTTACTTGTATATGATTTCATCAGCTAATGGATGGGGCGGAAAACCCTGCCACATTCACTGCCTTCCAAGTTTCTCTCCAGTATGTAATGACACCTATTGAGGGAAGGACTTTACCACTCTCATATTTTTACACACTCTAAGCTCGCTGATGACCTTTGGTAATCACTGATAATAGGGTCTATCTTCCAAAACACAGCTTTCCTAACCTCTGCCTTCATAGGTTTGCTTTTTATACATAACCATATAATCAGCTATACATTATTGCTCAAGGCTTTTCCAAATAGAATGTACCAGTTTTTTCCTATGTGTTTTTTGTGACATAAAATAAGATGTAATTGACCACTGGAGGCATAACCACATTCATCGCATTCATGAAGTTTCTCTCCTGCACAAACTCTCTGTTATCTCCTGAGGGTGCACCTCTGGCATCTGGATGTTCCATAAGGACTACATTCCTATCTGCTAGGAGCCCACTGATGTTTAATGATGTCTGAGGGGTTGCAGAAGGCATCTGCACAGTCACCATATTAACAGGGTTTTCCCCCTGCATGAGTTTACTAGTATCTAATAAGCTGTGACCCTTTGTGGAAGGATATTCCACCTTCAGTGAATCTACTTGTTTCTCTCTTGTGTGTGTCCTCTTATGTTTAACCAAGCATGACATGTGGGAGAAAGCTTTCCCACACTCATTGCATCCATAGGGCCTCTCTCCCGTGTGAGTTCTTTGATGGACAATGAGCATTGTCTTTGTAGTGAAGGCTTTCCCACAGTCACTGCATGCATAGGGTTTCTCTCCTGTGTGAATTCTCTGATGTTTAATGAGTCCTGATTTCTGTGAACAAGATTTTCCACAGTCAGTACATACAAAGGGAGTCTTTCCTGTATGAAATCGCTGATGTGCTATGAGGCATGCCTTCTGACTGAAGGCCTTACCACATTCAGTGCATCCATAGGGTTTCTCTCCAGTGTGAGTTCGTTGATGTATAATAAGATTGCCCTTCTGTATGAAACCTTTTCCACATTCACTGCATATATAAGATTTCTCTCCTGTATGAATTTTCTGGTGCAGAATGAGCTGTGATTTTCTGGAGAAACCTTTCCCACACTCATTGCATACATGGGGTTTTTCTCCTCTTTTGTTTCTCTGATGTATAATGAGCTCTGCCTTCCTAAAGAAGGCTTTGCCACATTCAGTACATTCATAGGGTTTCTCTCCTGTATGAGTTCTCTGGTGTTCAGTTAGCTTGAACTTTCTGTAGAATGCTTTCCCACATACACTGCATACATGGGGTTTATTTCCTGTATGAGTCTTCTGGTGTTCAGTAAGCTGAAATTTCCTGAGGAAGGCTTTTCCACACTCACGGCACTCATGGGGTTTCTCTCCTTTGTGAGTTCGCTGATGTTCAGTGAGCTTGAACTTCTTGGAGAAGGTTTTCCCACACACACTACATCCGTGGGGTTTCTTTCCTGTATGAATTCTCTTATGTTCATTGAGCCGAGACTTCTTGAGGAAGGCTTTGCCACATTCAGTACATTCGTGGGTGTTCTCTATTTTGTGTATGTCCCGATGTTTAATTTCAGTATGAGTTTGCTCATGATCAGCATGGAGAAAGGATCTCCCATCTCCATTAAACTCAGCAGGCTCCATTTTTTTGCAGCTTGTACTCAGGTTGATTACATCTAAATATGATTTCAAAGTTTTCCCATGTAAATCAAATACATCATGATTTGGCCTTAAAGGAAAACAACTTTTGCTCTGATAAATAATATTCTCAAATGCATTCTGTTCATAACACTGTTCCAACCTCTTCAGTATATTTTGGTTTTGCCAGTGTGGCTGCATATGATCATCCACTTTCTCAATTTCTAGGAAAGAGAACAATGAACCCTTCCATGAGTATCATGGAATAAAACTACTTCAAAAATACCTTGGGGGACTTCCCTGGCGGTCCAGTGGTTAAGACTTCGCCTTCCAATGCAGGGGGTGCGGGTTCGGTGCCTTGTTGGGGAGCTGGGATCCCGCATGCCTCATGGCCATAAAACCAAAACATAAAACAGAAGCAATATTGTAACAAATTCAATAAAGACTTAAAAAAAGATACCTTGGGGTGAGCTGGCTCTTTAATGGAAAACCTATGATATCAAATATAAAAGAAATTCCAAGTATAAAAGTACCTTATCTTTTTTTTCAAAAAACTTTTCACAATTGTAATTAAATATATATAAGATAAATTTTACCATTTTAACCATTTTTAAGTGTATATTTATGTGGCATTAAGTACAATCACATTGTTGTACAACCATCATGACCATTCATCTCTGGTTCTTTTTCATCTTCCCCAACTGAAAAACTCTGTATCCATTAAACACTAACTCCTGTCTCTTGGAAATGGTTAAAGACATAGTAATATAAAACACCAAACAACCCAAAAGATAACAGCCATCAGGGTAAAAATCCTTTACTTTCACTGAAGCCATATTCTGTGGTTGGAAAGGGAAACAATAAACAAATAAGATAAGGAATAAAGCAGGCAGTTGCAAGTGTGACAGTGGTTTGAAGAAGCAAAGGAAATAAGAAATGGAAGATATCAGGATTTATTTGGAAGGAAGGATAAACAAGACTCACTAATGGATTTGATGTGAGGAGAGGTAACAAAAGAGGGAATCAAAGTGTACGCCTAAGTATTTGGCTTGACCCATTGGGTAGTTGGGTAGTGCCTTTTAACAAGATGAGGAATATCGCCGAACTTCAGAATGTGAGGGAAACCAAGTTCAGAATGTGAGGGAAACCAAGTACATTTTGAAACATATCATCTTTGAGATAATATCCAAGCATAGACACGGAAAACCCAGTCAGATGATAAGACTTGAGTAAGTTCTTGACTGAAGATAGCAATGTGGAAACATCAGTATGTAAATATTATTTAAGGGGACTTCCCTGGCAGTCCAGTGGTTAGGACTCGGCACTTTCACTGCCACGGGCCCAGGTTCAATCCTGGTCGGGGAACTAAGATCCCGCAAGCTGCACGGCGCAGCCAAAAAAAAAACAAACCCCAAAACCAAAAATATATATATTATTTAAGGTCAGAGTATTGTATGAGATCACTTTCTGAGAAACACGAAGACTGAAAAAAGATGAAGGCACAGACGAAAGCTTTAGTCATTCAACGTAGAGTTTTGGGAATCCTAGAGCCCGCTGAAGAGACCCTAACATAACCATGCTGGTAAAGAAAGAAGCAGACGTGGGTGTTAGAACATATACATCAAAGAGGCAACTCAGAATGTTGGACATACAGGTCATGATTTCAAGAAAATTCTAACAGACTCTTGGGTGCTCATCCTGTTGCTAAAACATGCCATTCTTCTTCATTAGGTAGACCATCATCAAATTCACTTTCCCAAAGCACCAATCTCACATTCTAATCTTGCATGGAGCTGTGACACATTCTCATATGTTCCCACAGAAAGAGGGACATGATGATCCTGATGGACTTTCACAACAGGCTAGTGGGGCACAGTCTTTTTTAGAAGCAGATCTGCTGCACCAGACATGGGAATGCTCACCTTCTTCACTATTCTGTACCTGTATGGATGTCATGGTGGAATTTTTCCCATTTCATTGTCCCTGATATACTAATCTCTCAACTTGCCAACAACAGCGTCTTCTTCCTTAATCATACAGTAATGTCTCTGCTGGCATTAATTAAAGGGTCTTATAGGACCACCTTCCTCCTGAATCAAGACTTGTGACAATTTTATCTTTAGTTTTTCTTAGAACATCTGGCTATACCTTATTATTTCTATAATGCTGCCACCGAGGTTAAAAATAAGACTATCTAGAGTTAGAATATACAAAACCTAACCTCCACCATGCCTCCTTTATTATTAACACATAAAAGTCACAACAGTAAGCCTGGTGATAAAAGTTTACATTACCATGATGTACCCAGTTTATCTAAGTTTCCACTCCACTAGCTCCCCAACAAATACCTTCAAATATTGGTCTCCACATGGCTGGTTTCAGGCCAATCTTTTGACAGTCCCCACATGGCCTTGCACATTTCCAGTTTCTTGCCATGTTTCCTTATCATCTTATTTCAAAACTGAGCTATTTTTCTCACCTAAGATACTTTATGATACTATCACTCTTCATTCTCTCTATACCACTTTAGGCTACTTTTCTTCTAAATTTCTGAAATAGTCTCTATATTTACTATTTACTTGAATTTTGTATAGCCTTCAATGATAGCAGAAACATTTCACACGTTCAAAAGCTTAATCTGTAAATATTACATGAAGATTTGTCCTAGCTTTGCTCATAAAATCTTTGCTCTGAAAGACATTTCTTTGCTTCCCACTAAATTTAGTCTCTTCTATCAAAAATCCTTAGCATCATCTCCCATCTGTTTTTTTCCCCCCCTCACACTCCGTATTGTGGGTTGAATATGTCCCCCAAAGAGATATGTTTAAACCCTAACCCCTAGTAGCTATGAATGTGACCCTATTTGGAATCAGGGTCTTTGCATCTGTAATGAAGTTAAGATGAGGTCATAATGGATTAGAGTGAACCCTAATCCATTGACTGGGGTCCTTCTAAGGAGAGGGAGATTTGGCTACAGACACACAGAGACATACAGGGAGAAGGTCATGTAATAACAGAGGCAAAGACTGGAATGACGTGTCTACAATCTAAGGAACATCAAAGATTTCTGGCCACTACCAGAAGCAAGGAATAGACAAGAAAGGATTCATTCCTAGATCTTTGAAAGGGAGCATGGCTCTACCAATACCTTGATTTTCAAATTCTAGCATCTAAAACTGTGAGAATACATTTCTGTTGTTTCAAGTCACCCAGTTTGTGGTAATTTGTTACCTAGGAAACAAACATACCCCATACCTACTTCAGTGGCAAATTCAGTCTTTATTGTTCCAGAATCTTCTCATACTATCCTCAAGCTGGGTTGAAGTCACCAACAACCAGGTCTCACATCTCGTTTTCTGCTTCAACACCTGCCTATTCCAGTCTATTTTCTACTGACAGCCAAGGTGATACCTCTAAAACATAAATTATATCACGTCACTGCTATACCCTAATCCTTCTAAAGGTTTTCTCATTAGGAGGACAATCAAGTGTTTGAAATGGATGACAAGGCCCTATGTGACCAAATGACCTATTGCAAACCCCCAGTTATGACCCCATTGACCTCATCTCCAATCATTTTCCATGCTGATGGTTTGGTGTTTACAGTCGTTTTCACCACCAGACATAGTATCTGTGTACTTTTTCCCACTTATTTTTATTGTGATAAATTACACATAACACAAAATTTACCATCTTAATCATTTCTGAGTGCACAGTTCAGTGTATTAAAATGCATTCACATGGTGTATAACCATCACCACTATCTCTCTCCATTAACTCTTTTCATCTTATAAAACTGAAACTCTATTTTTGTTAAATTTCTGCCTCCTCTTCGAGAGTGGGGACTTAGGTGTTTGATAGAAGAGAAATTTGTGTCATAGTAATATGGTCAACTGGGACTTAATGCCATCAGACTATGAGGAGGAAAAGGATAGCTTTAGGGAAAAGAATCCAGCAACAAAATCTAAAGTTTAAGAGAATGATTAATTAACAAATATAAAAAGGAACTACAGTAAGGTGGGCATGAGGTTTTATGATTTCGTTTAGGCTAGGAAATGAGAATGAGAAAGTTTAGAAACGTCTTTCCTAATTAAACAAAGAACAGGAATAGCAGAGGCATTAAATATAGGAGCCCAGAGGGTAGAGCAGATTCAAGGTAATGCCAGGATTTAAGATGTACAGAAGTACAAGAGAATCTCAATTTTAAAAAGGATGTTGGAAAGGGATTTTCTGGGAGGGAAGATGGTTCTAGTTTCTCACACAAAGAGAGTGAACTCATTGGGAATTGCCATGGAGACAGGTTAAAATATATGGTACCAGCGGGTATATTAGACAGTGTTAAGGGACATGTCAATTGCAAGTCTCCAAAAAGAGCTTAACACATTTGAATAAAGTAAAGTTTTATAGCCTATGAGACAGAGCAGAGGGATGACAACAGAACCTTTGAAGAATCTCAGAGGGGGTAAAAAGAAAAGTCAAGCAAGCAGATGAATACACATTAAGAGACCACCTTACTACAAGAGTAAGGCACCTGAGGTGCAGTTGGATGTCATAAAGGGAAATAAATATTTCCCAATGGAGCAGGAAGGTGTATGAGTCAGAAGACAATGATGAATTCAAAGTTTTCTCTTAGAAGAGAGACACGGAAGGAGGAATTTCATACCAAAAGACGTGAAAGGAACATAAAATCAGACTATAACAAGTGAAGAATGGGAGGATTTGAAAAACCAAGCAAGAATAATCCTAGGAGGGGGAAAGTTGACATCTAAGAAGAAGTAAACAGGGATTCATTCCAAGATGAGATAAAGTGGTATATTTTCCTCTAAGTTCTTGCACAGAAAAAGAGCTCTCATATGAGGAAAGGGATACATGGAGGCTGTTTCTGTATCCTCAGACACCCTCACCACTGGGATGCCTTCTCTAAAGGACTAGAAAGTGATTTCCACAGCCTTCCCCCTCTTGCTGGTTCTCTCTCACTTACCTGGATGGGGGTGACTGTGAACTTCATCTTCTAAGGTCCATGGTGGTTCTCCTTGTTCCAACTTGGAGAGTATATCAGGTTTGCTAACTTGATACCCTGTTCGTGGGAAATAACAGAAGACTTAGGCTCATCAAATGGCACTAGGGATCTGTGATGCTATGAGAATGGTACACTTTAGGGACTGCACGATCTGCATGTTTGGAAATTAAAGGCTTGTCTCTAAAACGCGGAGAGATTATACCTTCTCATCTGGGGCCGGGGGGAGGACTGAAAATCTCCCACTTCAGAGCACCACAGACACAACAATGCTTTCAAAAGCTGAAGAAAGAAAAGGCACCATCCAAGGGACCCAGGGGAGCCGTCCTCACCCACGGACAGCAGGTTGCTATAGTTCTCCAGCATCACGTCGCGGTACAGGTCCTTCTGATCAGGGTCCAGGAGCTGCCACTCCTCACACGTGAAGTCCACGGCCACATCCTCCAGTGTCAGCGATCCCTGTAACAACACAGTCCATGTGATAAGAGTGTTTCTCTCATTATTGAAATGAAAGGTGTGAAATAATAGAAAATATATATAATGTTCTCTGTCCCTGGTTGCCGGCTTAGCGCTCCTAAAACCGTTGTAGTCTCCTAAGTGATAAAAGCACTAGGAGCATCTTTTGTTCTAACATTTGGTCTTTGAATTCAATCCTAATCTGACACTAACAACTCAGAGTTACCATCAGGCTCCACAGGCTAAAGAGCTCAGTCCCACAAGACTGCCTTCACTTCAGTCACCAGTACAAAGTCCCAGATTCCAGGTTCCCTGCACTTGTGCCCAACTTAGCTACAAATTCGGGGGTTCCCATAACTTCCCTGCTAAGGTTTGATAATTTGCTAGAACAACTCAGAACTCAGGAAATTGTTATGCTTACTCTTATAGTTTATTATAAAGGACACAAATGAATGGTCACATGAAGAGGCTCATAGAGCCAAATCTAAAAGGGTCCTGAGTGCAAGGGCCTCTGTCCCTGTCGAGTTGGGGTGAGTCACCCTCCCAGCAAGTGGACTGTTTGCCTACTTGGAAGCTCTCTGAACCCCGTTGGGGTTTTTATGGACGTTCCATTACATAGGCATGACTGATTAAACCACTGCCTACTAGTGATAGAGCTCAATCTCCAGCTCCTCTCCTGTCTACTGAGATCAGAGGGTAGAGCCAGAAGTTCCAATCAAGGCTTGGTCTTTCTTGGGATCAGCTCCCATCCTGAAGCTCTCTAGGGGCCCATCCTGAGTCACCTCATTAGCATAAACTCACATATGGCTCAAAGGGGCTTGTTATGGATAAAAAAAGACACTCCTATCTCTCAGGAAATTCCAAAGGTTTTAGGAACTCTGTGCCAGGAACCAGAGACAAAGACTATATATATATATATATATATATATATATATATATATATATATATATATAATATATATATATATTATTATACCACAACGAGTCACTTGCTTAATTAAAATAAAGGCAATAAGGAGGTGGGAGGTAACAACTAGATTCTTGGGGGGGGTATTCTCTTTCATTTATCAAAATTTTATAAGCAATTGAACTTTTTCTGGTTAAATTTTCCTTATTACTTGATCAATTATTTCATTTTTAATAGCTTTATCAACTTGGGAATTTAAATTTAGTGTCAATACATAATAACCATCATCACTCACAAAAATACTGGTATCTCGTTGAATGGCACAATAGCAGTACCAGGATTAGATGTAATTGCTTTAAACTGACCAAACATCAATTTGATGATTATTATTTTGCTAGTTTCAATATTTAGATGAGTTCTTCTTTTCAATATAGTTCACTAATTTTATTCCAATTAAATATAACAACATCTAGCTCTTTCCTATCTACACAAAATATTTAACTTTTTGGGCATGAAAAGTACAGTAATAACTAGATTTTGAACACAGGGAAGGGCTCTGTATTTTCTGAGATAAGGTAAAGTTCTAAAGCAAACTCTGTGGATTTCAAAAACCCAAGCCATTACCAAACAAGAATTTATAACTCCCCGTGGCCAAATCTGTACTGAAGCAGCCGTTCTACAACCTGTTCACAGATGTCCTTTGATAACTGTGCAAGCCTTCCATTTTCCTGGGCACTTTAGGTTTTATTCAAGGATAAAACCAGCCCAAAACAAGTGTGGGTATATAAGTCACCAAGCTGTGGTCTTTTGAAACACTGTGTGCACTGAATTCTACTTGGTTTAGTCCAGCAGAGGACTCAGAATAATCATATAAGAAACAGCCATACACAACCTGCTTGTATATCTATCAATATTAGAAGAATGCTATGAACACAATGAATGTTATCACCTCTAGAAAGAAACCATCAAAGAGATTTCCCAAGACTTAAGTACCATGAAATAGTGACATTTCCTGAGGAAATGATCTGCCTTCTCCTCAGATTCAATGGATATCAAATAACTTATCATGATTCTCTGGTTGCAATGGCTGACAGATTACATGCAAGTTGATGGTTTATGTAACCAGGAGGGACCTGCAGAGTCATACATTATATACCAACATTGGTCATGTAGTCCGAAATCTACGAACAATATATACCTGATTCTACTTCATCATGATTTTGAAGGTACAGTTTATTTCTCCCCAGAGCCCATTTTTTCCCAATTTATACTTTTCATTTAATTGGACTGCTTTTTTTTTTTCAGCCTTCTGGAAATTCATGAGGGAATCAAGAATAAAACAAACCCAAAGTCACCTGAGCCTTCGTCATTTTCTTGTTTTGGAAAATGCCAAGTAACTGGGATGTTGTTTTTAGTCTCTTCTGGATCTGCCCTAAATTTCTGTTCCAAAATCTCAGTCTCAGGTAACGGATGTCCCACGAAATGACCATATGCAACTACAGGAACCTTCTCCTCGTCCTTTATTTGATTTCTCTTGCTCCTCGAAGCCAGGACCTGTGGAGTGAAGAGTAAGTTCATTTGGATGATATATTCCCTCTGGGCCCAGATGCTGTCACTGCTGCTGTTCACCCACCTTAAGTCAAGGCCAGTGCTTCTAACTGTCCCTTTATTTGATGCCCCTGCGGCAGTAAAACATAACAATCTAAATGGGGGGGGGGGGTATGCCTTCTGTGAAGTACAAGTAGCATGAATGAGAAAGGGAAGGTGGGAAAGGAAAACCAGCACAGCACAAAGCCTGGCAGAAGAATGGCAGAAGACTTCTCACACAGATCAGTTTGGGGAAAGAAGACATATAGAAGTGAGGCTCTGGACATTTTTTCCCTTAAAATCACGTGTCCACATACTCCTTTGTAGTGGGTTGAATGGTGCCCCCCCAAAGATATGTTCACATCTTAACCCCATGAACATGTGAATGTGATCTGATTTGGTAAAAGGGTTTTTGCAGATGTAATTATAGGGATCTCAAGATGAGAACGTCCAGGATTATCCAGGTAGGCCCTAAAATCCAATGAGTGTCCTTATACCAGACACACTGAGAAGAAACACACAGGGAAGATGAGACCATGTGAAGACAGAGGCAGACATCAGTTATGCTGCCACAAGCCAAGGAATGCCTGGAGAATCTGGCAGAAAAGGAGAAGGAAGTGAATGGACATTGGGCAGGTGTGCTGGAGGTCCCTAAGACCACGCCCAGATTCAGTGATTCCTTAGGACTCCCAAGATTTAGCACATAACTGATTTATTACCATGAAAGTATACAAGGCAAAATCAGCAAAGAGAAAAGGTGTGGCAAAGTCTGGGGGAAAACGAGGCACAAGCTTCCAAGAGTCCTGTCTCCATGAAGTCACAGAGGATAGGCTCAGTTCCCCCGCAACAAGTTGTGATAACTCATGTGAAATGTGTTAGCTTATTAGAGACTCGGTGCCCATGGCTTTTATGGGGGGCTATTCCTAGTACATACCAAAATTCCAGAATCCCAGAGGAAAACAGGTGTTCAAGACAAACCATATTGTTTGAAAGAAGAGTCTTGGCACAGTGAGCCACTCTTGATAGGGAAGAGTGGGAACCCTCCCAAAATCTAAGTTCCCAGATGCCAGGGAAGGCATCTTGTCAGCAGGCCTTTCCAAGGAGAACAGTCTCAGGTCAGCTATGTCAACTCTTTGCACAGCAAGGAACCAGGAGTGTCTGCTACAATATATTAATAGATTAGAAAAGTCACATGATCGCCAAAGTCGATGCTGAGAAAAATATTTCATAAAAATCCAACATCTATTTAAAATTTGAGCCCGGGGTGGGTTAGGAATTCATTACTGCCTTAGCATGAAAAAACAAAGCATGACCTATAGTTTTTAAAAAAAATACATTCAGTATACTACCATCCTCATCTATTTCTAAAACACAAAACAAGAGTATGTATTGTTTGTGGATACATACACATCTAGTAAAAGTATGAAAATATGCATAATATATAACAAGATAGTAGTTATCCATGGGAAGAGAAGGGGGGGGAAATAGAAGATGATATGACTTCAGTTGTATTTGTATAAGTATATCTTTCAAAAAGAAAAAGAACATAATAAAAAATAAAACTGAATAAATCCCACATATGTCCAGCTGAAAGCCAGAGATAAAAGCACTCACCAAGAGGATGGGTGGGTTTGTGTGTGTGTGTGTGTGTGTGTGCATGCGTGTGCACGTGCTAGTGCAACAATACCATTATTTTTCACCACTGTTCTGGAAACACTCCCAATGCAGTCTGATAGAAGAATCAAGTAAGAATTACTAACATTAAAAAAAAAAAAGAATTACTAACATAAGAGATGGAGGCCAATTTTAGTGAACACCAAAAATAAGAGTATTAAGTTAACTGACCAGTTATACAATCTATATGTAAAAATTGACAGCATCGTAGAGTGACATTAGCAAAAATGGTGGAGTACAGACCTCCAGGGGATTCCTCAGGAGCACTAAAAAAACTGACAAAAACTGTCAGAATCAACCTTACTGGAACTCTGGAAGATAGTCAATGGTTTACAGAAACAAAGTGAACCCTTGACCAGGAGAAAGGTCACTAAAACAGGAGACTTTTTATGGCATTCTAAGTTAGCCTTGCCCCCACAGCCACTGTGGCAGAGCGGCAGCCTGTATTCCTGGTGTGGATGGATACCTGGACCTGTAGGGCGCAAAATAAATCTTGTTCCCAAGCAATTGTTCGTTTTTACCTATTTGTGGGTTCCCTAAAGGACAGACACAAGAGGCCTGCATACAATATACACACGGAGAAGAACATGAGCTTTCACCTCTGTCTGGTACTTAGGCTCAGCAGAAGCAGGAAAAGAAGCCTAAGGCACTGTTATAAATGGACTGGCTAAGTTTGAAGGAGTGCCCCAAACAGAACCAATATGCATTCTTTTCTTTTTTAAACTCAAAGAATTCTACAGTGAGACACATAAAGTTCAAACTATCAAAAGCCAAAGATAGAGAATCTTCAAAGTAGCAAGAACCAACTGTCATATGCAATGGATATGAAATAAGATGAACAGCTGATTTCTACCAGAAATCATGGAGATCAGAAGGCAGTGCCTTCCTGGGACTTCCCTCGTGGTTCAGTGGTTAAGAAGCCACTTGTCAGTGCAGAGGACACGGGTTTGAGCCTTGGTCCAGGAAGATCCCACATGCCATGGGGCAACTAAGCCCATGCAACACAACTACTGAGCCTGCCCTCTAGAGCCCACGTGCCACAACTACTGAGCCTGCATGCCACAACTACTGAAGCCTGTGCGCCTAGAGCCTGTGTTCCACAACAAGAGAAGCCACTGCAATGAGAAGCCCACACACTGCAACAAAGAGTAGCCCCCTCTCACCCCAACTAGAGAAAGCCAAAAATAAATAAATTTATAAAAAGAAAAGAAAGGAAAAAAAAAAGGCTGTGCCTTCTTAAATCAAAGTGCCAAAAGAAAAACGTAGGAGGTAAAACTATTAAACTCTGACCTCAACTTTGGCAACAGAGCCTTACATATGACACCAAAAAATACAAAGAACAAAACAAAATAAGACTTCATTGAAAAAAAATTTTAATTTATTTAATTTATTTATTTTTGGCTGCATTGGGTCTTCGTTGCTGCGTGTGGGCTTTCTCTAGTTGCGGCAAGCAGGGGCTACTCTTCGTTGTGGTACGCTGGCTTCTCATTGCGGTGGCTTCTCTTGTTGGGGAGCGTGGGCTCTAGGTGCGCGGGCTTCAGTAGTTGTGGCTCGCAGCCTTAGAGCGCAGGCTCAGTAGTTGTGGCGCACGGGCTTAGTTGCTCCACGGCATGTGGGATCTTCCCGGACCAGGGCTGGAACCCGTGTCCCCTGCGTTAGCAGGCGGATTCTTAACCACTGCACCACCAGGGAAGCCCCTAGACTTCATCAAATTTCAAAAGTTGTCTGTATAAGACGCTACCAAGAGAGTGAAAAGGAAACCCACAGAATGGGAGAAAATATTTGCAAATAATATAACTGATTAAGGGTCTAGTGAGCAGAATATATAAAGAACAATTACAATTCAATAACAAAAAGACAATTTAAACAATGGACCAAAAGGCTTGAATAGACATTTCTCCAAAGAACTTATAAAGATGGCACATAAAAAGATGTTCCTCATCATTTGTCATTAGGGAAACAGAAATCAAAACCACAATGAGATACCACTTTACCACTTCATACCCATCAGCATGGCCATAAAAATAAATAAATAAAATAATAAGTGTTAGCAAGGATGTGGAGAATTAGAATCCTCATACATTGCTGGAGGCAATGTAAAATGGTGCAGCCTCTGTGGAGTACGGGTTGGCGGTTACCCAAAAAGTTAAATACAGAATTACTATATGACTTAGCAATTCTGCTCTTAGGTATATGCCCAGTAGAATTGAAAACCGGTATTAAAACTTGTACTCAAATTTCGGAGCTGCTCTACTCATGATAGCCAAAAGGTGGAAACAACCCAAATGTCTATCAACAGATGAATGAATAAACAAAATGGGGTGTCTATCAACAGATGAATGAATAAACAAAATCCATAAAGTGAAATATTAGCCATAAAAAGGAATAAAGTACTCATAGATGCTACAACATGAACCTTGAAAACAGTATGCTATCTGAAAGAAGTCAGAATTAACAGGTGACATATTATATGATTCCATTAATATGAAATGTCCAGAATAGGCAAATCCATAGAGACAAAAAGGCATTTAGTGGTTGCCAGGGACTGGCGGGGGAGACAGGAATGGGAAGTGAGTACTTAATGGATGCATAGTTTCCATCTGGGATGATAAAACAGTTCTACAACTAGATAGTGGTGATGTTTGTACAATGTTGTGACTGTACTTAATGTCACTGAATTATACACTTTAAAATGGTTAAAATGATAAATCTTACGTTAAGTGTGTTTTACCACAAAAAGAAATTGATAGAATTATATAAAAGAAAATTGATGTCTGTTACATGGCGGAACATTTTAGTGGAATACTTTAACACTGTATACTGAAAATTTCAAAATAGTTATCACTGGTAACCAAAAATTTTACTTCTAGAAATTTCTGCAAAGGAAATAATGGCATAAGCATGCAAAGATACATATTCCTATAAATGTGTGTATATATATTTATACATAAATGTATACATAATATATTTATATATTTATACATAAATGTATACATATACATAAAGTATTATATAGATGCAGTGATAGAGGATTAACTGATTAGTATAAACTTTCAATGGAATACTGTGTAGCTATTTAAAAACATTCTATATTTAGTGAAAAAGTACGTAACTCAAAGTTATATGTAGCATAAATGTTTTTCTGCCATAATACAAAATGTGTAAAACATATGTCTGAAGAAAAATGCACAACCTAAAAGTTGAGAGTTATGTGTTATTCAAAGACCTTACGGGGACTACAGCCTGGGAGGCAACCTCTCAGGTAGCTGAGGAACTGCTGAGGTAAGGTAAAGAGGACCCAGGACATATACATAAGTTTTTGCCGAAAAAGAAATATGTAGTTAAATGTGAAAAGATAACTGCTAATCACAAAAAAACCGTATCTCAAGTTAATGATTTTAGTGGTTTTCTATGTATGGGAAGATGCAAGAGTCTGGGCTCGTTGAAATTATTCCTTAGATATGCATCTTAACAATCTAGGGCCAGTATCCTGTTTTTCCCCATCCTGAATTCCCCCCTTGGGGCACCATGGTCGGGGTGGGGGGTGGGGGCATGCTGATGCAGTGGCTGACGGCAGACAACATTCCTTGTTTACTGGAATGGCAGGTGACATTTTTGTATGCATATATTTATACAGACATACCAAAAAATACTGATACCAAAAAGTTAATGTGATTATACCTAGATATCATTAGATAGGTCATTTTATTTTCTTAATTATCTTTTCACAAGTATGTAAAATATGTGTAATAGAATATAAAATTATTGTTGCCTAATTATTACTGTAAGTTTATAGTCTTTTAAGTTTTCATTACAAAAAAATGAGTAAATGACATGAGTGATATATTTTACAAAGTATGAAAGTACAAACACAGAAAAATAGCAGCTGTTTATTTCTACCATGTATGTGCCACTAACCATCACAATTTTATATATCTTAATTCCCTTAATTCTCAGCAAACTTGAGAGAGGGACTAAACTTTTATTTGCACAAATGAAGAACAAGACTCAGGTTCAGTAACTAAATAAGTGTTCTGGACCCAATTCCAACTTTTGGTGGAGGGAAGGGGGTCCCCCCCATACCACGAAGCAATTCTCCTGACACCAGCTGGGCATCCTACTTCAGTTCAGTTCTGACACTATGTGCCCAGAGACAGCATCAGATCCCACAGGTTAAGGGTTCAGTCCCACAAGACTCCCCTCCCCCCCCCCCCCGCCACCCACCCACCATCACATAAGACGCCACTCTCAAGTCCAGATTATTACCTGTACTTCTGACCAACTGGCTATAAATCACAGGTTCTCATGATCTTCTCCTTAGGTTCAATTAATTTGCTAGAGTGGCTCAAGAACTCAAATATTTTACATACTAGATTACCGGTTTATTATAAAAGAATATAACTCAGGAACAACCTGATGGAAGAGATGCAGTGGGGAAGGCATGAGGAAAGGGTGTGGAGCTTCCATGCCCTCCGCGAGCCACTCTCCCAGTACCCCCACGAGTTCACCCCGGAAGCTCTCTGAATCCCTTCCTTTTAGGTTTTTGCAGAGGCTTCATTATATAGGCATGATTGAGTAACCGGCTGGCCATTGGTGGTTGATTCAATCTCCAGCCCTTTCTCCTCGCAAGAGGTCAGGGAGTGGGACTGAAAGTTCCAACCCTCTAATCACATGGTTAGCAGTACAGACAACTAGCCCCATCCTTAGGTGCATTCCAAAAGTCACTTCATTAACATAACAAGAGACACCTTAATCACTCTCAAAACTTTGAAAAGTCCAAAGGTTTTAGGAGCTCTGTGCCAGAAACCGGACGAAGACCAAATATTTCTTATTGAAAATCACACTATCACTGTTATTCACCCAAGTCATCAGTAAGAGCAAGAATCCAGATTTTTAAAAGCCAGATTCATTTCATTAGCAAATCCATACATTTGTCACTGGGACAATATTATTTGGAAATGCTCAGATCATTCACTTGGAAAATATAAAGGAATTAGTTAAGCTATTGGTAGAACTGTAGTTGATAGAAATGCTTAAGTATTTAGGGGAAAGTATACTGATGTCTGCAGTTTACTTTGAAATGCACCAAAATTTTTTTTAAAAAAGAAAGAGGGACTTCCCTGGTGGTCCAGTGGGTAAGACTCCGAGCTTCCACTGCTGGGGGCGCGGGTTCCATCCCTGGTCGGGGAACTAAGATCCCGCATGCCGCCCGGCGCGGCCAGAAAAATAAATAAATAAAAATAATCAAAAAAAGAAAGAAAACAAGATGAATTAATGAATGGAGGGATGGATAGATAACTGACAGAGCAAATATAGTAAAATGTTAATGGTACAATCTAAGTGGTGGGTATAGTACATGTGCGCTGTAAAATTCATTCAACTTTGCTACGTTTGGAATTTTTCATAATAAAATGTTGAGTTCATAATTTCATAATGAACTGTTGAGTTGGAAAAAGCTATTAGTAATCATAAAATTTCAGTGTAGTAACCAAAAAAAAAGTATTTAATAATATATTTTAAAATTGTTTTACTATGTTAAAGAAAATGAAAGGAGATAAAAATTAGAAGGAAAAAAAAAAAAAAGACCCTAATTTCAATTGCAACAAAGCCAAAAACCAGGAAGGAGATGTGGGTCAGGGAAACAAACCCTCGGGTAAATACCAAATCCTAATGTAATCCTAAAAGTAATAACTAAGAGAATTTGTATTATGGAAATGTTTAGAATATGAAATTAACTTTTTTAAAAGAAGCAAATTACACCTGTGTTTCCATAGTTTATCTGAATTATGAAAATTAAGTAGAGAAAATAAAAAGACAAAAATTGAAATATACTAACATTTGAATAAGAGTTGTGAAACAGAATTTGAGGGACCAGAAGGGTTATTTTACTGGTGTCAAAAAGAATCTGAAAAGAAATATCCAGGTAAACTCTCAGTAAGGAGGAAAGAAACCTCATCTTAAACAGAAAGTTTACCACTTTAGATTTGCTTAATGCTTGATCTCCCTAAATTTCGTATCTGTGGGGACGAAAGGAGAAGGTGATGTAGGACCCTAAGGAGACTTCCAAAGCAGTCCTTGGAGAGGAAAGGGGGCTTCAAGGACTGAAGGGAATTGTAGCGTTCATCTGGTCTATCTCACCCCTGGCTACTCCGTCACTGAGCGCCAAATGAATTCAAACACCACTTACATTGACAAATACCAACCCCCCTCCCGTTCCCAATTACTGAGCCCTATTAACAAAGTGAACTACAAAGACCCCAAACTCTGACCTCAGGACTCTGAGTCCTTGATTTCGATGGACCTTTAATGCACGACCACGAGAGTTCCCCCATGCCCGACAGCAAAGGCATCCCAACTTCAGACCCAGGGTGCCAGACCACCAGCTCTCCCCGCGGACTCTGCGGCTCCTACCTACACGGACGCCCACAGATCCTCTCTCACCCCTTAACCTATCCCACGGAGAGAGTCACACACTGACCTGATTTCCTCTCGATCCCACTCCGATCTCCTAGCGGCTACACTTGTGAATGCTTTCACTTCAGGTTCCCTAAAGCCAGCTTCGGCACCGGACTACGGCGGCCGATGAGGGACTGAAACTCTTCTACGCAGCCCGGACAATTGGACTTCCGGCTTCTCCTTCGAGGGTAATGTGTCCGCGCCCTCTGCGCCTCCCCACCCTGGGGGCAGCCATCTTTGAGTATTTATCATGCAGAACAGAGGTGGCTGTTTCTGCGCCACTAACCCGGGTGGCTCGAGACCAGCAAAGGGCCCCTGAACTGTTCCCTCACCTGATACTTCATCCCCTGTGCGGCGAGCCTGGAAGAGTTGCAAACCACTGCACAAGCTGCATAGAGTTTCAGAGGCTCGAGCTTATACAAGGCAAACATGGCGCGTGCGCCGTCCACTTCAGCAGTCAAGAGTAATAGTAGGCCCCATGACAAGTCCCTGCATCTCAGCTTGTGAGGTTAGACTTAGCAGGTGAGTGCGGCTCAAAGCGTTAATTCATCGTCAAGGTTGTCTTTTGTTTCAGGCCAGTTCGGAAAACGCCAAGTGTTGAAATTTGAAATTGTGGTCTATGAAATAAGTGGATACAAAAGCTACTGTGACGCTGTCAGAGCATCAGCAATGCAGTGCCAATATTTTTTGAAGAAATTGTTGTTGAACACAAATTCGTGTGCTAAGCAAACCAAAATGTTGGGCTTTGGAGCAGAGAGAGGTTTATTGCAGGGCCAAGGACGGAGAATGCGTGGCTCGTGCTCAGAAAACCCGAGCTCCCTGATGGTTTTAGGAGGAAGAGTTTTTAAAGGCAAAATTTGGGGTGAGGGCTGCAGGATGTGTGACTTTCTTCTGATTGGTGGTGAGGTAACAGGGTGGTGTCCAGGAATCTTTTGCTCAGCCTGAAGTTACCATCCTCTGCTTGGGTGGGGGGCCTTAGTTGCTACAGAACTCAAAGGTGTATTATTATGTGTATCCCTTGAGGAGGAACCAGGACCCTGCTTTACTGCTGCACTATTGTTTCTTGACTGCTTTTCCTTTGTTACTGCGTTCCCTTACTTCCCTAATTAGAAACTATTTGAATCTGCCCTTTGGAACTCATGGAAGGTCTAGGAGGCTGAAGACTTTTTCCTACGAACAAGAAAGGGGGAGCATGGAAAGGTTTTATACCCGGGAGAGCCCACAGGGTTCTGCTAGGTTTCAAAATTACACACAACCATTCTTTCTGGGACTATGTCATCAAGGCCTTAGCACCTCTGCTTGCATCTAAGATTATTGGGAGACGATTCTGGGGCATCTATGTGCTGCTTTGTCACTTTTTTACGTCCAGCCCCTTCTCTCTGTTCACCCCTTACCCTATCTCTGCATCTTAGCCCAAGCTCCTTCCAGCTATAGCAGCAGTGAGCTATTGTTGCAGGAGAAGGGGGGAGCAAGAGAATGGTCACATCCCAGGTCTCAGGAGAGTCCTTGGCTTCTCGCAGGAAAGAATTCAAGAGCGAGCAATAGTAAAGTGAAAGCTAGCTTATTCAGAGAAGTACACATTCCATAGGCAGAAGGTGAGAGCGGCCCCGAGTAATTTCATAGGCTAACAAGTGGGAGGATTATTCCAACTGTTTGGGGGAAAGGGCAGGAATTTTCAGGAATTGGGCCACCGCCCACTTTTTGGTCCTTCATGGTCAGGCTTGGAACTGTCATGGCACTGGTGGGTGTGTCATTTAGCATGTTAATGTATTACAGTGAGTGTATAATGAGGCTCAAGGTCTATGGGAAGTCAAATCTTGGGCCTAGCAAGTTCTAACCAGTTTATGTCATATCCTCAATGGCTGTGTCATTCTTTCAATGGCTGTGCCCTGCCCCCTTCCTTCCTGTTTCACTAAGGCAGAGACAAATCAAGTATTCCTTACAAACTTTTAAGACAATATAAGTCGGTCAACGGTAACTTTACAGATATGTCCCCAAAAGCTATTAAAACTATCCTATCAGGTAGGAATTGCTATAATTTTTTTTTAAAGATGAAAGAAATAAAATCTGAGAACCGGCCCTCCACAAATTGGCCTGCTTCCAATTAAAAGTGAAGTTTAGTGTCTTTTCATGTTAATTGGCTATTCAGAATCACCTCTTCTATGTATATTTGCCTATTGATTTTTACTCTGTTGTCATTTTCTTATTGATTTGTTGACTTAAAGACACACTACATAAGAGTTGTGAGTTCTAAGTTTTATTCGGGTTCTTGCTGAGGATCATAGCCCGGGAGGCAGCCACTCAGTTAGTATAAGCATATAGGTTAGGGGGTCCTTGGAGACAGAGAACCAGGAATGGCTTTCTTGACATGAGAGGACCCATTTTGACCTAAGCCATTTTGTCATCTAAGCCTAGCCACAATTCTTGTCCTTGAACAGGTCTCAGTAATCAGTGATCTAAAGGGAACAAAGGAATGCAGGAACAGAGAAAAGGCAGTCAAACAATAGTGCAGTGATAAAGCAGAATCCTAGTTCCTCCTCAAGGGATATACATAATAATATATCTTTGAGTTGCACAGGAACTAAGGCCCTCACTTAGGTGGAGGAGAGAATGATGATCTTGACTCTCCTGACTTCAATCAACTAAAGTTTGGACACTGTCAACTTTTGCCCCAGTTTTATGCTGAATTCTCCTCTGCTCAAGCCCCTTCTTGAATATGCATGTACCCTTAGCTTAAAACTTCCCCAGTTTTGCTGTTCCGGGGAGACACTGCTTTGGGAAAGATCCCTGGTGTTCTTTTTACTTACTGCAAGTAATAAATCCTTCCTTCTCCCCATCTTTGGCTTGGTTGTGCCTGTTGCCTCGACAGTCACCAAGGGGTGAACCCAGTTTTGTGGTGACATTAGCTCTGAGGAAATCGCTCTGAAGAGGTAGGGGAGAAGCCCTTCTATATATGATTTTTGGCTAGGAACTACATGCAGTCAGGCATACATCTTGGTAAAAGATTTACTGCTAATCATAAAGAAAAAAATGTCTCAAGTTAATCTTTTTAGGGCTTATCTCTGTATGGGAAGATGTGAGAATCCAGTGTTATTAAAATTCTTCCTGAGATATTCATCTAACTACCTATGGGGCTTGCCTATTCATGTGCATTCTAAGCCCAGAGTGCCTCATTCTGTTTTCTATTTAAATTCCTCTCAGAGTGCACTGTTGATCAGCAACTGCAGTGGATTACAATTAACCCTTGTCAAACTGGATATTGAGACTCTTTGTCTTAATTTTTCTGCATCCCCAGATTCATAAGAGCTCTTTTTACAGTCTAAGTTTTCGTCTTTTTCAGTTAAGTGTTGCGATATATGCTTCCAGTCTGCAGCTTGTTCTTACTGTTGTTGATGTTTGTGTTTTATTTTAATGTAATACGTTATGCTTGAAAAGGAAACCAAATCTTGTAAAGTTAAAGTCAAACTCATTGTAACTTGAGTTTAATCCCCATTTCAGAAAAGAATTTGAGACTTTGCAGTTACATTCTAGAAAGGGATTAATAAAAACATATCTAAAGTTTGGCTTATGCTCTTTCAAAAGGAAGTACATCTTGTGCCGTATGGGGGAAATAGGAGACCATTTTATTTGACCATAGGAACAAAACACATTATCCAATCAAGTAATACCAGGACTCAGGCTAATATTTAATTTTATCTTCTGATACCGGGGACTCTCTCTCAAACTGTTTAGAACTCAAAGGGGGTATAAAACCTGTGAACAGTCATCATCTTCAAACCCTAAATATGTGGCTGGTTTAGAAGAAAGAAAATTATAAAGATGATGACTTCTACTGTATTTCATCCAATCTAAGATAACTTCGGTTGTATGATACACTACTATTTTATGTACCAAGTTCTCCATTTAAATATGTCAAGCCATCAACTGTATGCTGTATTTTAACTTCAGAGTTATTAATACGTGGGAAAAATATTCCATCTTAGAATCGATGAAAAAAAGTTTCACTCAAGAGAGACTCAAAAATTTCCAGGCCCACTTATTAATATCAGCATACAGTGGGGCGTGGTAGAGGTGGTGAGATATTCAGTATTAAGATTTTTTTTTTTTTTTTTTTGGCTGAGTTGGGTCTTCGTTGCTGCGTGCAGGCTTTCTCTAGTTGGGGCGAGAGGGAGCTACTCTTCAATGAGGTGCTCAGGCTTCTCATTACGGTGGCTTCTCTTGTTGCGGAGCACGGGTTCTAGGTGCACAGGCTTCAGTAGTTGTGGCACATGGGCTCAGTAGTTGTGGTTTGTGGGCTCTAGAGCTCAGGCTCAGTAGTTGTGGCACACGGGCTTAGTTGCTCCGCGGCATGTGAGATCTTCCCGAACCAGGGATCGAACCCGTGTCCCTTGCATTGGCAGGTGGATTCTTAACCACTGCGCCACCAGGGAAGCCCTTAAGATTTTTAACTAAAATAATGAACCATGTAGTTCAGTTACAATTTATGTAGCATTGTAATGATACAAAGACTCAGTGCAGATATTCTATGGTAAAGTTTTATGACATTTAAGCACATGGACTAGGGAGTCACAACTGTTATGCTAACACACGCAATTTCCAAATACAAACAATCATTTTATAATAAAAATAGGTACAAAACACTTACATATTCTCACAAGGTTCTGATATAACTTTTGCTTTGTCTTCTGACTACTGTATTTATTTACATATTTAATACTTTCTATAGTGCTGTTTATTATGTCACAGTTACAGAAAATGAATTCCCTCATAAAATGATACCCATGAAAGCATGATTCCAAGATTCTTTATAGACTTTTCCCCTGAATGTCAATTCTCTGATACCAATGTAGCTGAATTTCATACCAACAACATCCCCAAAATTAAAACATACGCAGAAGTTCCTATTTATTCTCTCTGGGCTACATCCAATTGACATTCATCGGGAAAGGTATTTCCTCCTGTCTAGCATTCTATGCAGTACCGCTCTCTGATAAGTAATAAGTTGTGATTCTGAAAAGAAAACAGGTCCACATCTGCTGCAGTCTTAAGGTTTCAGTCCTATGTAAACTCTGGAGTGTAAGGAGCTATTTCCTTTCAATGACAACTTTTGGATATCTACTTTCTTCACAATTTCTCTCTATGAGTTTTCTGATGTAAAATGAGGCTGAACTTGTGGGAGAAAGTTTTCCAACACTCACTGCATCCATAAGGTTTCTCACCCGTGTGAGTTCTTTGATGTATAATAAGATGTGACCTCTGGGCAAAAGATTTCTGACATTCACTGCATTCATGGGGTTTTTCTCCTGTATGTGTTTTCTGATGTAAAACAAGGCTAAACTTGATAGGGAAAGTTTTCCCACATTCACTGCATCCATAAGGTTTCTCTCCTGTATGGATTCTCTTATGAATGATGAGGCTAAACTTGTGACAGAAAGCTTTCCCACATTCGTGGCATTCATAAGGTTTCTCTCCCGAGTGAATTCTCTGATGAATAAGGAGATATGACTTCCGGCTGAAGGCTTTGTGGCATTCACTGCACTCAAAAGGTTTCTCTCCGGTGTGAGACCTCTGATGAATAGTGAGATGTGACTTTTGGGTGAAAGCTTTCTGACACTGACTGCATTCATAGGGTTTCTCACCTGTATGAGTTCTTTGGTGTAGGATGAGACTAAATTTGATGGAGAATGTTTTTCCACATTCACTGCATCCGTAGGGCTTCTCTCCTGTGTGAGTTCTCAAGTGAGTATTGAGGAGTGACTTTACACTAAAGCCTTTTCCACAGTCACTGCAATTATACGGTTTCTCTCCTGTGTGAGTTCTCTGATGTCTAATGAGCTCAGATCTCTGGATGAAGGCTTTCCCACATTCACTGCATCCATAAGGTTTTTCCCCTGTATGTGTTTTTTGATGTAAAATGAGGCTAAACTTAAGGGGAAATGTTTTCCCACACTCATTGCAACCATAGGGTTTCTCTCCTGTGTGAGATCTCTGATGAATAATGAGCTGTGACTTATTGCTGAAGCTTTTCTGACATTCTTCACATCTGTAGGGTTTCTCTTCTGTGTGAGTTCTTTGATGTAAAGTGAGTTGTGACTTATCGCTGAAGCCTTTCTGACATACACGACACTCAAACCGTTTCTCTCTTGTGTGAGTTCTCTGATGTTTATTAAGGCATGACTTATCAGTAAAGGCTTTCCCGCATTTGTTGCACTCATAGGGTTTCTCTCCTGTATGGGTTCTCTGGTGTAAAATGAGATGGGACTTCCGCCTGAAGGCTTTCTGACATCTACTGCATCCAAAGGGTTTCTCTCCTGTGTGTGTTCTCTGATGCTTAATGAGGTCCGACTTCTGAGAAAAGGCTTTCCTACAGTCACTGCAGTTATAGTGTTTCTCTGCTGTTTGAGTTTTCCAATATTTAATAAGCTGTGACTTATGGCTCAAAACTTTCATATGTTCATTATGTTCATTGTATTTTTGTCCAGTATGAATTTTCTCATGCTTAGTGTAAAGAAATAATTTGTCATATTGATTAAATTCAACTTCATTTCTTACATAGCTTTTATTCTGAGTAATACACTCTAGATTAGGTTTCAAATGTTTCCCAAGTATGTCAGGTGTATGAGATCTTTGTGCTAAGGAGATATCAAGGTTTAAGCTCAGAGAAGATATTTTTCCAAATGCATTATCTTTGTGGTAACTCTCCATAGTTTCCAGGTTGCCATGGTTTCCTTTGTGCCAGTCTCTATGATTATCAACTTGCCAGGTGTCTTCTAGAAACGGACCAATGAATCCATAATGACCATGTAATAGAAGGAGTAGAATCTCAGCAAAGGCCAAAGAGAGAAGAGGAAAGGAGACTGTGGGTATATACCGAAAATCTGGACATTTATAAGTGAAAGGAGATAAAGAAAATGAAAAAAAAAAAAAAAAAAAAAGAAGAAGGAATAAACTACAAGAGGCATGAGAGATACACAGCATGGGAAGAAGGGAGAATTTATGAATGCTTGAGTATATAAGAAAAGAGAGCTATAACCATGGATTAGGGAGGTAGAGACAAGGAGAAGGCAGGTAAACTGAGGATAACAGGGAGAAAGATTATTTAGGAGAGCAAGTTCCAAGATGGACTAGAGAGGGATCTGATCAGAATATCTAAAACAAGGAAATGTTCTTTTTAAAACCAGGCAAAAGAGACCTAATACGGAGAGATTAGAAAGTGGAGTCATGGCGCTTTCACTGCCGAGGGCCCGGGTTCGATCCCTGGTCAGGGAACTAAGATCCCGTAAGCTGCGCAGTGCAGCCAAAAAAAAAAAAAAAAAAAAAGTGGAGTCAATGTTAATGTATATGGGAGCTCACGTCAGCTGTTCTGAGTCACATTCAGAGCTTAAAAATTTCAATATTTCTTCAGACATTTCAGAGGTACCTCTCTCTTTCTGGCCAACTAGGATTTTAACTTCCTTTTATCCCACAGGGCTGTTTTTTCACTCACCTGGATGAATCTGACTCTGGCTTTCTTCCTCTATTATCCATGGTGTTTCTTGTTCCAACCGGTAGAATGCATCTGCTTTGGTAACTTGATACCCTACTCAAGGGGAATTACAGAGGACCCATGGACCCAAATACAAGCCCTCTGTAAACTGGGAAAGGTTACATTTAAGGGGCTGAACAAATTGCATCTTGGCCAAGTAAAGGACTTTTGCTTTGGAAGTGAGAGAAAAATACTGTTAGAGGCCACAAGGTACTGAAATCTATGATGTATGAAACTCAAATCTAAAAAAGTAAGGCAGTTGTAAGCCTCCACCCCTTTCATCCCTGAGAAAGAAAAGGCAATCCGTTGCCTACATTACCCAGGGAACGCTCTCCTTACCCACTGATACTAAGTTGATATAATTTTCCAACATCACATCTTGATACAGGTTCTTCTGAACACGGTCCAGTAGCTGCCACTCCTCCCAGGTGAAAACCACAGCCACATCCTTGAATGACAGTGAACCCTGTAATAGAACATGCCTATTCATCCTAAAGGGATCATCATTGGTTCATACTAGGAAGATAAATAGGAATTTATTACTTTTCCCATGGTAAGCTATTTGACTGCTTTCTATGTAACTAGTTTTGCATTATACTTTGTAGGAAAACCAATTTTTTACTTAAAATATCCTATCTTTGTGCTTCCATCCAATCATTCACTGACTCACATGTTCATCCATTCACAAAAAAGGAGTAGAATAGAGAACATGCTTAAGTCCTTTAATCTAGAAACCACACAACCTGTGTGTATGCACCTATATGTCAGACAGTATATCAAGCATTCCTTTGTAAATAAGACTCACTTCTACCCTGAAGGAACACACTAGCTTGCAAAGAGAGAGATGTAAGTGCACAAGAGAACAACAGATTTATACATGTCAAGTAAGTATATATAAATATATACCATGTGGGCATCAATGGGGAGGAGAAAAATTGTAAAGGGTAAACTTCACAGAGGTGAATCTGGAACTAATTCTTATGAGATCAAGTCTATGTTTTACAGCGAATTGCAGAGGGAAGAGGTGGCATGGCATTCCAGAAAGAAGTAACACGAATGATAGCACAATGAAACCATGAGCATTCAAAACACTGAAAATACGTTTCCTCCTAAGTTGTGAAATTAAATGACTGAATTTAGAGCAGGTGGTGCACTCAAAACATTTTTCACTTATTATTATTTGTTAGTTATATGCTGATAATGGAGAGACTTCCAAATAAGTGGTTAAGTGTATATATGTTAAAAGAAAGTATATAAACTGTAACCTTAATTATGACAATATGTATATTTAGGTACTGTGTAGTAAAGCAGACCTGGGTTGCCCAAGCCCTGTACATTCCAAAGAAAGGCCTGTCCTTGATTTGCTCCTGGGAGATAACTTTGAACCCCTGAAATATCCAGCCTGATGAATGTTTTTATATTCCTGAGGTCTTGGGCTACACTATATCAGTGTTCTTTGTTTTTTTTGTTTTGATATATAGTTGATTTACAGTGTTGTGTCAGTTTCAGGTGTACAGCAAAGTAATTCAGTTAAAAATATATATGTATGTGTGTACATATATACATATATATATTCTTTTTTAGATTCTTTTCCATTATAGGTTATTATAAGATATTGAATATAGTTCTCTGTGGTATACAGTAGGTCCTTGTTGATTATCTATTTTCTATATAGTAGTATGTATATTTTAATCCCAAACTCCTAATTTATCCCTGCCCCCCCCCTTTTTCCCCTTTGGTAACTCTAAATCTGTTTTCTATGTCTGTGAGTCTTTCTGTTTTGTAAGTAAGTTCATTTGTATCGTTTTTTAAAAATTCCAAACCTGGAAGCTCCTGCCTCTGTGTATCTTTTGCCTTTGCTGATTTTAATCTGCATCTTTTCACTTTAATAATCCATAACTGTGAGTATAACTGCTTTCTTGAGTCCAGTAAGTTCTTCTAGAGAATCATTGAGCTTGAGGGTGAGCCAGGGACCTCAACTCAAATTCATATGAATTCACATTTACATATGTAAATAGTGACATGGGAAGTCAGAATAATACACATAAACGTTTTTGGATTATTTATCTTGATGGTAGAGAAAAAGGACTGATGGAGGACATAAGGGTTTAGCTCTATAAACTTCTAGACTATTTGAAACTTTGACACTGAGAATATTTTAAGCTTCACTAATATTGGATATTTTTAAAAGAAAGAGGTTAAGAATTAACTATGAACTGAGGGTTTACACTACATTTTTGGGTGTGAAGAGATCACGATGGGAATATTCTAAGACTTTGCTAGTAAAGGTAACTTGGAACTGTTTGTTAATTAATATAGACTGGGATTTCTTAACCTTGGCACTATTGACATTAGGGGTTGGATAATTCTCTGCTATGGAGACTTTTTTTTTTTTTTTTTTTTTGTGGAGGCTTTGTGCATTGTAGGATGTTTAGCAGTGTCCCTGGCCTCTATCTACTAGATCCCATTAATATCCCAACCCAGTCGTGACAATCAAAAATGTCTCCAGACATTCTCAAATGTGCCCTGGGGGGACAAAATCATCCCCAGATGGGAACCACTGATTTAAATAAAAAACTGAATTTTTTTTTTTTTTTAAGATTTTTTTTTTTTAATTAATTAATTTATTTATTTTTGGCTGTGTTGGGTCTTCGTTTCTGTGCGAGGGCTTTCTCTAGTTGTGGCAAGTGGGGGCCACTCTTCATCGCGGTGCACGGGCCTCTCACCGTCACGGCCTCTCTTGTTGCGGAGCACATGCTCCAGACGCGCAGGCTCAGCAATTGTGGCTCACGGGCCCAGCTGCTCTGCGGCATGTGGGATCTTCCCAGACCAGGGCTCGAACCCGTGTCCCCTGCATTGGCAGGCAGATTCTCAACCACTGCGCCACCAGGGAAGCCCCAAAAACTGAATTTTGAGGACCGTTAGTGGAAGACCATTTGATAGTCACAGAAGCCATCCATTCTTCTTGATAATCTAGGTTTCACCCCGGGCCACCAGGAGGCCATGGATTTAGGCTACACTGTTTTGAAACCCTGAAGCACTCTGATCACTCTGATTTTGGCTTTGTCAGGACACCACTGGCTTATCTGAGGACTGCTGAGAAATAACCAAACGAAACTTACCACTTTATCAGTGGCTTGCACTGAAGGCACTGAGCACTATATGATCAAAATAATGACCCATCAAAGAAATTTCTTCCTACTTAAGGGACATGAACTATTTCACTTTCCTAGAAGAGATTTCTCCTTAAAGCAAAACAAATCACCAACAATTTTTCATTATGGCCATGTGGTAAATTATATTTCCCAAAGAAGGCCACAATAGTTTATTTCCCATTCCAAAAAACCTTCTGCAAACCTTCTGCCACTCCCCATCAAGAGGTGGAGCCTATTCCCTTCCCCTTGAATCTAGCTGGTCTTAGTGACTTGCTCTTAACCAATAGACTGTAACAGAATGACAATGCTAACTTCCAAAGGTAAGGCAGAAAAGGCAGTGTAGCTTCAGTCTGTTTCTTGCAGGATACAGCATCATACTGTGAGAAGTCCAAACCACATGGAGAGGCCAAGCATAAGTGCTCTGGTCAAAAGCCTCAGCTAAGCCTAGCTTTTGAGTCATGTGATCCTGGAAAACAGACATGGGAATGAAGAAGCCTCCAGATGATTCCAGTATCCAACTTTTTGAGTCTTCCCAGCTGAAGTTCCAGACATCATGGTGTGTAAGACAAGCTGTACAGTAAAGGATTAGCACAGAAAGTCTGGATTGTCCATGTCCTGCACATGCCAAAGAAAGGCCTGGCTCTTGCCAGTTTATGGGAAGTAACCTCTAAGCCCTTGAAATATCTTTGTTTACATGGGAGCATTGGGCCACACCAAATAGTCTATTGCTATCAATGTGATTTATAGTGGAGGCCTTGGGCCACACTGTAGCAACTTGACTTCTGAAAGGGCTGGACACTAAGGTCAGCCATTCATGTGGTCAGCCTTGCCTATGTAACCAACCTCATATAAAAAGCCTAGACACTAATTAGCAATACCCAATATGTGTTGTTACAAATCATTGCTGGGAAAATAAAACAATGTCCACATGACTCCACCTGAGAGGGAACAACTGGAAGCTTCTGCCTGGTGTCTCCTGGACCTGGCCTTGTGCACCTTCCTTCGTTGCTGATTTTAATCTGTATCCTTTTGTTGTAATAATCCATAACTGTGAGTATAACTGCATTGCTGAGTACCGTTGAGTTCTTCTAGTAAATCACTGAACCTGAGGATGGTCTTTGTAACCCAGAAACATAAAGCCATCACCATAGGGTGCTGTCTCACTTTCTGACCCACTGAATCCATGAGGATGATCAAAATAAATGTTTACCACTAGACTTTGGGGTGGCTTTTTAGGCAGCAATAGATAACTGGAACAGGGGATACTAGAGACAAGTTTGTGCTCAATTTTATTAAATATTTAGAGCCTCACAGGCTATAATCTATGTTCTAACTTTAAACAATTTGTATAAACATATGACTTACATATTCTCATTGCGTCCTTACTGTGAAGTTGATCTTTTGTCTCAGTACTTTTTCCTGAATTCTGACATTTATCTTTTCATGCTGATCTGGTATAGTGTAGTCTTCGTAAATATTGAATAAACATATATTTTAAATATATGTATTTAACCTCCTAAAATCCACTGGAAAGCCAAATGGAAAATAAATATACAAAAAAAACCCAACTCACTTGGGACTTGGACATTTTCTGGAGCCCTTAGGAACAGCCAGCAACTCTAATATCTGCTCTATTGTTGATTCTGGCCTCTTCCCTGAAGCTCCAGTACAGAGTCTCTGGTGAAGGATGTAATGCTGATCTTGGTACCTTCAGTTCCTTCCTTCACTGGAACTATTTCATCCCAGGAAGCCAAGACCTGGGGGATTACAGAAATTCAGTGCTGTAATAAACTATAACTGGGAGCATAATATTTTTCTGAGTTGAGTGAGTCCTTATTTGTATGTGTGTATGTATTTTAGATATACACACATATATAAAAATCTAAAATTTAATTATGTTTTCTTCAGGTGGTAGGTTAACGTGATAAAGAAAAAAAGTAACATATTATTTGATGGTTTATTTTACAACAAACATTAACTATTTTATAATAAAGAAACACCAACAACAAAGCTATCTTCATTAAATTATGTAATTGTGCTAAAACTATTCAAAACTAGATCTACATTTAGAGAAGGACCATTATATAAAGAAATTTTTTTTAAAAAGAAAAATTTTAAAGCCTAAAATCCAGAGAAATGGTATATATATACTGGAATACTGCTTGCTAAAACGTGTCTTGGGTACTTACTATGTGCTAGGTACTCTAACTATATGAGTAGTTAGTACTGATTTTTTTTTTTTTAACAAATGGGAAAAGAATCACAGGTTGAGAAATGCCCAAGTTCACATAGTAAGTGGCAGAATATGGAGAAAAACTTAGGTCTGCCGAAATCCAAAGTCCCTATTCTTTTCTCTGAGTTAAAATTAACTGCAGCCGACTGCTTACCTGGAAAACCTACAAGAATCAATTTAAACACATTAGTAATAATAAGAGTTCAGTAAGGAAATGAAAAAGAAAATGTTTTTTTAATCATCTACTTTTATACCTATAAAATAAAAATAATTAAAAGTTCAAGGAAGCGAATTCCCTGGTGGTCCAGTGGTTAAGACTCCGTGCTCCCAATGCAGGGGGGCCGGGTTCGATCCCTGGTCAGGGAACTAGATCCTGCATGCTGCAACTAAGAGCCTGCATGCCGCAACTTAAAAAGATCCCGCATGCCACAATGAAGATCCCGCACGCTGCAGCTAAGACCTGGCACAGCCAAATAAATAAATAAATAAATATATTTTTTAAAAAAAAGTTCAAGGGAAAGAGAAGCTATCTGCAACGGCAGCAAACATAGATAAGATCTAGGAATAAACTTAACGAGCAATGTCCAGACCTATATGAATATTTTAAAGTCATGTCTATCCAAATTATTGCAAAGATTTAATATAACTTCAGCCAACATTGCAACGAGATCCACATTATATAATACTGTGCAGCTATCAATAAGACTTTGTACCAAAAGTCAGTAATCCGGAACAATTTTATCGTATAAGGTTAACTTTCTTTCTTGTACGTTAAGTTTCTTTAAAAAGGCAAGTTATAAGCCATTTATGCAGTGTTATCACATCTTTGTAATAAAATGAGTCACAGAAAAGTTTGGAAAAGGAAACATATCAAAATTTTAACAACGTGTATTTCTGGCTATCAAGATTTTGGATGTGGGAATGTCCTCTCATGCATCAGAAGGTCCAAAAAGGGAGGATCCCAGAGAAATATGCGGTAAATTTGAAAACTAGAGGGCCAGATACCACATCTTTCGTAAAAGCATTTTACCTTAGATTTTATTTAGATCTTGGTCATTACAAAGCACCGTGGAGACAGTGAGAGGAGATGATTTAGAGCAGCGGTCCCCAACCTTTTTGGCACGGGGGACCGGTTTCCTGGAAGACAATTTTTCCACGGAAGGGGGGTGTGGTTCAGGCGGTAATGCGAGCGATGGGGAACAGCCGATGAAGCTTCGCTCGCTTGCCCACCGCTCATCTCCTGCTGTGCAGCCCCGGGGGTTGGAGACCTCTGATTTAGAGGACAGGGGATGTTGGAAAGCAGGTTTTGAAGAAGGCACTAATGTAGTCTATGAGAAGTCAATGGGCTTTAAAACCCACAAAGCCCTCTAAAATGCAGAGACTGCTCAAGCTCCAACTCCCATAAATCTCTCAGGTAACAATGCCTAACTACATCATACCCAAAATACGGGCCACATGGCTACTTCATAGTTCATGACTTCTAACAGATTATCATTAGCCTATCCAGACCCAAACACCCAGATCCCCATGACTCTCAGTGACCACTGGAGACCCTCAAAGACAAGAAACAAAGCTGCCCCAAGCACTAACCTCCCCACAAGGCCACCCCATTCACTGGCCTTGGGGTGATTTGGGGAAGGATACCCCAATCACCGACCCCCTCCCCTAAGTACATCGCAAACACTCACTAAGCCAAGGACATCAAACACGCTGAACTGCCAACCAAGTATGTCTCAATCACTGACCTCCCCTCATGGACACTCCCATTAGTGAACCTTCCCAAAGACGTCCCAATCACTGACTTATGTACCAAGGATTCCCCAGTCACTGACTCTCCTGGGATGCTCCAATCGCTGACGTCCCTCTAAGGCTGTCCTAAGAACTGATCTTCCCCCAGAAGACCTTTTCAGGCTCTGACACACCCTCAAAGACACCCCAATTCCTGACGTCCTTCAAGGAACACCGAATCACTGACCTGTCATTCACCCCCAATCAACCTTCCCCCGAAAGATGCCCCAATCACAGACCTGTCCCCTAAGTGCATCCGAATCACTAGCCCACACCCTAAATCATGCCACTGATTTGCCTCCAAGACCGCTCAGTCACTGACCTCTCCTATAAATGCTAACCCCAAGCCATCCCAATCTTTCTGCACGGTACTCCAATACCCTGACCATCCCCAGGGCTGCCCCATTTCCCACCATCCTGCTCCCTCAATAACGGAATGCATCCCCTGCCCTACAAGGTCCTGCTCCTCCCACAGACTCCCCGTATCCCTCCCCTACCTCCGCAAAGCTCAACTTGATTCTGCTCCCAGGACGCGAAACTGAGACCCCTTAATAGATCCTTCGCGCGCCAGCTGGGTGGGTACAAACAGGCACAGTCCATTACTTTCTTCAGATTCACAAACCCGGCTGTTCCACCTCGCAGGTCAAGTTTATCCTCTGTAGCACCCGAATCTGCAGGCTGCCAACCATCACCCCGGGGCGTCCTTCCACCGACCAAGATTCCGTTTAGCTTTCGCGTCTTTTAGACAAAGACACTATGACAGAGTATGGCGGCGCCCTGTTAGCTGATTTATGTGGGACCCGCCATCTTCGAAAACCAGCCGTACAACCACTTTTCCTGCCCCACAAAATTTGCCTGCGTTATGTCAGTCGCTAGCGTCGCAAAGGGCAATACGCATGCTCTAGCCCATCTCCACCAGATTCAGGTATCTTCCCAGTAAGGCGCCCCAAGCCCAAAGATGTCTGTCTCCGCTTTGCAACTGGTACCTTACGAAGCTACATAACATCAGAGCGGGCACAGCCATGCTGAAAAAGGTGCTCAAATCCGTAGGGGAAAAGGAGTCTTCCTTTAGGGAGTTGGGAGCAGGTGGAGAGACTTCCGGGAATGCTTCTGAAGAAAGGTTTAGGGTCTGGAGAAGCCAAGGTGGTAGAGGAAGGTAGCATGCCTCACTGTGGGCACAGAGTAAACAAATTGAAGTTGAAGGAAAAGATCTTCTTCAGCCAAAATTGGTGGTGGAAGTTTGGTAACACCTCCAGGGTGAAAGGTGAGAGGGCTGCAGGCAGGGTGGAGCTAATAGTGAGGGAGGGGTTATGTTTCTGACTGAGGTGGAAATTGGTGAAATTTCTGGTGGAAGACCAGAAATTATTGGTAGAAATTTCTGTGCAGGCTTTCTGTCAATTCATATGTTTTCATATAATTTTTCTCATGCAGAAATTATTAGAATTGGAATTGTTGAGTCAAAGAGAAGAAAAATTTTTAATTGGATAGATTATTCCAGATTGTTGTCCAAACATGTTTTGTTAGTGAATACACTTTACTGGCTGCTATCCAGCTTCGTCCAAGAACTCCAACTGAAAAGTAATAGCTAGTTTTTATTAAGTGTATACACATTTTTTTTTTGAATAGGGGACATGTTCAAGCATAATAATTGCACTATCTTGCTTAATATTCTGAAAGTCATTGATGGTGGACATAAATATTACCCTCATTTTATATATGGGGGGAAAAGGGCTAATTCTATCAGAGTGCCTATTTTCTAACCACCTCATCAAACTTTTAATCTTTGCCCAACCTAAGGGCGACTAAAAATATTATTTTATTTTTATTTCTTATTTTATAAATTGATTATTTACTGGTATTATTTTTTCTGTTTCAGGTTGGTTATCTTTTTCTTAATCATATTGTGGATATTTATAACTATCAATTCAACTTCCATTCTCCCCATGTCTAAGCAACCACTAATTTACTTTCTGTCTCTATAGATTTACCTATTCTGGACATAAGTTCAGTCATATAATATGTAGTCTTTGTAACTGGCTTCTTTCACTTAGCATAATGCTTTCAAGGTTCATCCATGTTGTAGCATGTTTCTGTATTTCATTCCTTTTTATATCTGAATAATATTCTGTTGTATGGATGTAGCACATTTTATTTTTCCCTTCATCAGTTGATGGATATTTGTTTCCACTTTTGGCTATTATAAATAATGCTGCTGTTAACATTTGTGTACAAGTTTTTGTGTGGATATATGCTTTTATTTCTCTTGGATATAAACCTGGAGTGAAATTGCTGGATCATATAGTAAATATGTTTACTGTTTGGGGAACTGTAAGACTGTTTTCCAAAGTAGCTGCACAAAAGGAATACCAACTAAAGGAAAACTGTTTATTCTCCCCAAGGGTACTTCTCACAACAAACGTTTGGTGTAGTCCAGCCTACCAACTCCATTTTAAATGACGTTTCTGTTTATTAATTTTCACATGATGATAATGGAGTTTTCATTTGGGGGTACTGTCTGTGGTATCCTGAAGGAAGCTTCAAAACACCTCTCCCTACAAACACAAGCATTTCCTTTTTCCCATTCTTCCAACAGAGTTATATCTTAATTATGGTTGGATCAGATTTAGTGTTTACATTATGAGGACTATGTAAATACTACATATAGTTCAGCCACTAGTATACTATGAGTACTTTTCCTTTCTTGTACAACTTTCTATTCTCCCTAGGGTTGTCTCATTTACTCCTTACAGAATTTCTGGCCTTTTGGTTCTCAGAAAGCTCCGCACTTGTTATTGGCTCCACCGCTGGCAGAAGGGAAGCGGGGTGTCACGTGTGAAAAACTCACTCCCACCCCCGGATTCCCTCTTCCCATTGGCTCATGACTACTCTCCTCCCCTTTACTGGGCGGTAACCATGTTCCACCCCCAAATGTATGCCAGGTTTCTGACAGTTGCCGTTTTTTTTTTTACTTTCTTTGACGGCGTTATGCTATCCCCATTACCGCGAGTGCTTCTCCAGACTCTTTTCTGTCCTCAAAGTCATCCTCTCACCGTCTACACTGAGCCAGAAGCGTTCTCGGGGTATTTGCCTTTCCTCTTATATGTTTTCTCCTTTTCCTTTGGCTGTTTGTTGGTTTTTGTACGGACCCCTAACTTCTAAGATGGCTGTGCCCACTGTGTCGTTTCCCAATCTTCGTGCAAAGTGGATTACTTTTCCCCCCAGCCCGCTGAGGCGGACGTATCCTACCCCGTTTCCCTTGTGTGAGCTCGAGTTTCTGAAAATCCGTGCAGTTTGCGGCGCAGGGTTTAAGTGGGGGTAGTTTGAATGGCTTTTATCCGTTCCGTGCCTTCCCTGGCTACTTGGGCCAAAACTGCCACTTCGCTTTCTGTACGGCGAGTCCTGAAAGGTGGCGGCCCCGGGATCCGTGGCGAGATGGGCGCAGACATTATCTCCGCGCCTGCTCCGTACAAGCGCTGCAGGGCCCTCGTCGGCCGCCGTAGTCCAGCGGGGAGGCTGGGCGAAGGCGCAGCAGTAAAAGAATTCACGGAAGTGCGGATTCTAGGAGGTCGCGGTGGGATCAGGAGAAAATCGAGACCGTGTGTGGATCTCTGCGTGGAATAGGATGAGGGAAACGAGGTGTCTGTGGGCGTCCGGGTGGGGTGGAGCCGTGGGGTCCGTAGAGGGAGAGGAAGCAAGTGGGAGTCGGTGACTGGGGTATTTACGATTGGGGTGACGGAGTCAGTCCTGAAGGGTTCTGGTGTTAGTGATTAAAGGCCAGTCGAAATCTAGGACTGAAAGTCCGTAATCAGAGTTTTGTGTCTGTCTGCAGTGCTCTGTGATTGAGGACTGCGGTAGGGAATGATTTTTGTCAATGAAAGCGGTGTCTGGTTTGGATTCGGGATTCAGTAGCGGGCTCAATGACAGGAGCGGGGGTCTCATGGTCAGCGAACCTGGGTATCTAGTCCAGGTTTCGGGATTATTCCGAGTGTATGTGACCAGTGGTTGCGGTGGGTGGTCCAGGTGTGTCAGTCATTGAGAGGTTTGTGAGAGCTGAAGCTGGTCCGTGGGTGGATGTTTTCAAACGTGACTTTCTCCTTCAGTTCCTCAAGTCCAAGGCCTCCTTTGCCAATCGCCTTTGGCTTTCCACATGTTCTCTCGACCCCGTAGAAATGAAAGCGTTGTTGGAGATCGAGGATTAAGCACACCTAAAGTGGTAAGGTTTCTACTAAAGATGAGGATTTTGCCCTTCCTGCAAGTTTACTGTGTGTGTGCATACACACACTTGTAAATATTTCCTTTCAGAGTTGTTCTAGCACAAGTAAAATAACATCTCTATTACCCCAATTCTGTTCTCCAACGATAACGTTTGTTAAATTTTCCATATAGTTCCTTTTAGTCGTCATTTTTCTATGCTTGATTTTCACAATTCCAATAAACTGCCGAAATTTTAGTATAATTTGTCTCATCATTTAATTTCCTATCATAAACATTACTAATAAATATATCATAAAATTTTTTTCTGTAAGAATTGTTTTTTAAAAATTTCTGACAGATACCAAGAGACAAACCTGTGCCATTAATGACTGGAATCACTCAATATGTGCATTCATTTAGATAGAATTTAAATGTTTAAATATTCAGTTATCACTTCTGAGAACAGGTTATGATTCTGCATTTACATAAGGGTGTGGTTCCCTGTCCCTCATCTCCACGATGATTTTTAATTTTTTTGCCATTGTGAATGGTGTCTTTCTACTTTCGACCTTTTTATTCACTTTTAATTTACTATTACACAGAAGAGTAATTACATTGAAAAGATTTGTTTCTGCTAACCCTACTGATCTCATTATTACAAGCTTTCCCATCTCCCACGATTTTATTATGAAAAATTTCAAACATATAGCAAGGTTTAAAGAACTATACATTTGAATTCCTGCATGCCTGCCACGTGGATTTTATCATCATGATTTTATTGAGTTTCCTTTATCGTATATGTATCTGTATATCACTCCTCTAATCATCATCAATCCACCTTTTTACATTTTTGAGGGTATGTTTTATTGTAAGTTGCAGATATTTATACATTTTCCCCTAAATATTTTAGTAAGCATATAATTAGAGTTCTACTCATAGCTTTTTTCTAATGACAGCTTTTTTTTTACTCATACACTGTACAATTCATCCACTTAAAGCATACAATTCAGTGGTTTTTATTGTAATCACATTCCTTGAACTCGTTTTATATAATGCATTTTTTTTTCATGTTTTTATACTTTTACTAAATGTGTATATATCCACAAATAGTAATCTCGTTCTATATGCTTTAATTTTTTCTCTTGGTTTTCCTTTGTTTGTTTCTTTCACATAATGACGATTAGTGAAGATGGTTCAATGACTTTGAACAGGTCCATGAGCACACATGGTTTCCAAGGAATAACTGTCCAGGTCCTCACCTTTTATGTGTTCTCTTTCCAAAAACTGGTCTGTGATAATTCCCCTGCCGTGGGGGCATCGTGTTGTGCTGGTTCTCCTTTCCCATCTCCCCTTTCACAGTCACCCCACTTCCACTTCACAGAAGGAAGAAATAGTACCCACACATTAACAATCTTCTATTTTATTGCTCCAGAGTGTAATAGCCTCTGGGACCCCAAATAAAGGAACAGATGGCTTTGAAATCAGGTGGGTGACAGTGGCAGTGACAACATCTGGGCCCAGAGGAAATTTACACTCAAAGTGAATTTATTTTTCAGCTCACAGGCCGTGGCTCCTGGAGCAAGATACATCAAGTGACGTGAGAAGGTTTCACGACCTGGATATCATCATTTGTGGGGACATCACTGCCTGGAGACTAAGATTTCTAACCAGAAATTTAGGCCAGTTCAAGAAGAGGCTCAGGAGACATCCTAGTCTTTGGCCGTTTCCCAATAACAGATGAAAATGATCAAGGACCAGGTGATTTTTGGTTTGTCTTATTCTTTCCTTCATTCTGTGATTGATTTCTGGGGGGACTTTAAAACGCAACTGAATTCAATAGAAATAACAAATTGGAAAACTAGAATTTGTGCAGAAATTAATTTAGATTTAAATTCAACATCAAGGCAAAATAGCATCAGGAATATGTTGTTCGTGGGATCTACACTAAATGACTAATATTGGAATATCGTCTGTGATTGGAGTATCCAGTGGGTTACATGCACTGTCAACTTATGTCTAATATCTCTGACAGTCATCACAGCCAAAGACTCCTGATGATGATGGGATAGGCATTGACTCTGAGGAGAAAGCTGACCAGTTCCTCAGAGGATGTCACTGTATATTTCATGGCACTCAGGTCTCGGGACTTTTTAAATGGTTCGTCCTAGAGGTGATATGGCAGACAGTGTCCTTAACTACAACCTTCTCATAAATGCAAAAGCTGGTTCCTCAGAGACCCCTTTGGAAATAGACCAAGAAAACTCAGCGGGCACAGTGCTTCATGGGACCATAGCAAGGTGACCCATGGACCCAACCTTGTAGCGGTCAGGGTTAGCTTGGGAATAAAACCTAGATGACATAAGAAAATGGAAGGGTTGCATGACTTTCCAAGGTCCTGTATGAACAGGTGACCGAACAGGTGTTTGAGTATAGATTTGGCAGGAGGGAGTTGAAAGTATCTGTGTCTGGTAAAGTTGTTGCGATCTCAGAGGGTTTGCTTTAGAACTTCCTGCTATTAAACATAGGAAACAAACTTATGGTTACCAAAGGGGAAAGGGGCAAGGGGAGATAAATTAGGAATTTGGGATTAACAGATACACACTACCATATATAAAATAGATGAACAATAAGGACCCACTCTGTAGCACAGGGAACTATATTCAATATCTTATAATAACCTATAATGGAAAAGAATCTGAAAAAGAATAAACATATTCAATATGTATATGTATAACTGAATCACTTTGCTGTACATCTGAGACATTGTAAATCAATGATACTTAAATTAAAAAAAAGAAAGAACTTCCAGCTATTGAAGGTAGTCCACTTCCCCTCCCTGTGTTCAAAGCCAAGTCCTACTGCCTCATCTTTCATTACCTTTAAAAAATTTCATAATACAAATATGCGCGAATACATCTGTAAAACTCCAGTGATGACAAAGTACATCTAGTGAAAAAGTAAAAGTCCTCTTCATACACTTCTTTCCTAATCCCCTGGTGTCACTTAACAAATGTGCAGGAGTGTGTACTTCCAGTCACTGAGCTGTGTGTACACCTGTGTCTGTGTGGATGTTTGCGGGTGGATCTAACAGCTCTTAGGTCTTTGGATAGTGCCTTTCCATTACTGTATTTACTCTTTCATAAACTGAGTTGGGGAATGTGAGACCTCACTTTATCCTCTATATTTATTATTCTCTCTTTTATATATTCCATCATTTTGTCCTTGTGCTGCATTTTGAGTAATTTCTTCAGATCTACCTTCCTGTTTATTATCTCTTCAATGTATCTGATATGCTGTGAACCTGACTGGAAATGTAAATATAAATAATGTACCTATGTATATATGTACTTGTGTGTTTTTTGAAGGATGCTATTTATTTTCTTACTTTGCATAATGTTCTTTACTAGTCTCTCATTCTTTTTTTTTTTTAATTATTAGCACCTTTAATTATTATTTATTTATTTATTTGGCTGTGTTGGGTCTTCGTTTCTGTGCGAGGGCTTCCTCTAGCTGCGGCAAGCGGGGGCCACTCTTCATCGCGGTGCGCGGGCCTCTCACTATCGTGGCCTCTCTTGTTGCGGAGCACAGGCTCCAGACGCGCAGGCTCAGTAGTTGTGGCTCACGGGCCTAGTTGCTCCGCGGCATGTGGGATCTTCCCAGACCAGGGCTCGAACCCGTGTCCCCTGCATTAACAGGCAGATTCTCAACCACTGCGCCACCAAGGAAGCCCCTCTCATTCTTTTAATATGTTTTAGAAAGGTGTTTTTATTCTTCCTAACATATAAAACATACTTAATACGTTGTATCTTTTAATTATAGTGTCTGGAGTTTCTTCATGGTTGATTCTGATAATGGTTATGAAGATTCCTGGTGAATGTAGGAATATGTTTTGTTTGTCCTGATGTCACTAGAATGTACTTAATACCTGGCAAATATGTACTTGGTACAAAATATATATATATATATATATATACAACAAATGTTTTAAATATATATTGTATATGTTTCTAGTTTAGCAAGAGGATTAATGACTACTTATTACAGAAACTTCTGATTTGTTGAATGATGGTTGACTGTACAATTACAGAATATTTTGCGATACATAAGTTAGAACATGGATAGATTTTGCTTCTATGACAACGTAGTTTTAAAAAATCAGGGGCATTCCCTGGCGGTCCAGTGGTTAGGACTTGGCACTTTCACTGCCAGGGGCCTGGGTTCAATCCCTGATCAGGGAACTAAGATCCCCCAAGCCTCGCAGCGCAGCCAAATTTTTTTAAAAATTAAAAAATAAAAATAAATAAAACTCAAAGCACCTCCGTATATAGACGTAGCCTAAATGGTGAAAAAGAGCAGAACAACTTCCTTCACATGCCTTCCATTTCAGTAACGAGAGAAACACTCATATTAAACAGGACCGTGTCGTTACAGGGATCGCTGACACTGGAGGATGTGGCCGTGGACTTCACGTGGGAGGAGTGGCAGCTCCTGGCCCCGGCTCAGAAGGACCTGTACCGGGACGTGATGCTGGAGAACTATAGCAACCTGCTGTCTGTGGGTGAGGACGGCTCCCCTTGGTCCCTCAGAGAGTCCCCAGTCAGTGGCCTCTCCTTCTTCAGCTTCTGAAAGCTTTGCAGTGTCCATGGTGCCCTGAAGTGGTAGATGAGTCTCAGTTCCTTCTCTGGTCCCAGACTAGAGTATAACGTGCCCTCTCCTGAGAGACGAGCCTTTCCTTTGCTGAGCCGCAAATTGCATAGTTCGTAAAATGTAACATTCTTCCATGTTGGCAGACCACAGCCCAATTCACGAGTCTGTCTCTCTGTCCTTTCCCATGAACAGGGTATCAAGCCAGCAAGCCGGATGCTCTCTCCAGATTGGAACGAGGAGAACCGTGGCCAGCAGAAGATGAAATCCACAGTCGAATCTGTCCAGGTGAGTAAGAGAACCGGCACTGGTCGGCCAAGGGAGTCATATTCTAATCATTCAGAGATGTCACAGCTGTGTATGTCTGAGGACATGGAAACATAGCCTCCACAGAAGAGCTCTTTTTCTTTTAGCGGTGTCGAGGAACGTATCTCTTCTTGGATTTGATCCCTATTTATTTCACCTGGGTCTTGATTTTTTTTTTTTTTCCTCTAAGTTTCTTCTTAGAATTCTGAAATCTTCCCATCCTTCTTCCCCCAGCACTGTATCACTACCTGTTCCTTCTACTTGTCTTGCTATGAAATTCAACCTTCCACACCTCTCTCTAAAGAGAGATGTTTTGATTTCAGCGCTGGCTTCTGGCAACTGCACCTTCTTGCCCCTTTGGATAATAATTGATTTCCATTCCTAACGTTCACGCCATCTTTGATTGGAGGTTAGGATTTCAACGTATAAATTGTGGGGGGAACATAAACGTTCAGTCTCTAGTACCTTCTGTTTCTTTCTTCGTATATCCTGGCTGTGCTGGAAAAGCCTCAGTCCTTCTCTTCTGTTTATTCTTTGTTTTCACACCACTGCCACACTCACGGCACTTCTGACACCAGCAATTCTCTGTGACACCAGCTAAGTGTCCTACAGTTTAACTCAATTCTGACACTGTCTGCCTGGAGAAAGCATGAGATCCCACAGGTTAGGGGTTCCATCACACAAGACTGCCCCGACCTCCACTTCAGACGCCAAACATAAGTCCAGGTTGTTACCTGTGCTTCTGACCAACTGGCTGTAGACCGGAGCTTCCCAAGACTCCCTCGTCCTCAGGTTCAATTCATTTGCTAGAGTGGCACACAGAACTCAGAGGAACATTTTACTTACTAGATCACCAGTTTGTTAGGAAAGGATTTAAGTCAGGAACAGCCAGGTGGAAGAGATGCACGGGGTACGGGGAAGGGGCATGGAGCTTCCATGGCCTCTCTGGGTGTGATGCTCTCCCAACACCTCCTTGTGTTAGCCACCTGTAGGCTCTCTGAACCCCGTAATTTTTAAAGGAGGCCTTATCGCGCTGGGCATGACTGATCATTAACTTCATTTCCAGCCCTTCCAGCAAATGCAGCCATATGTGAAGGGGCTAAGTTGTGCTCTTGGCAGCTAGGAATTTAGCTTAGGCCTCCTCATCTTACATCCGTCAGGAAAGGGAATGTCTCTGGTAAGATGCCTTTAAGCAGCTGTATGAGGGATGTGGGTAGGTCCCTTGGGTGAATTGCATTCCATGAAGACAAAATAGCAAGGTCAGAAGCCTGAGGCAGGAGCATGTTTTAGGAATCTGGAGGAAGCCTGTATGAGCACAGTGGAGTGAGCGAGAGGGACAGTGGATGGAGAAAATACGGAGATGACGGCAGTAAGGTAGTAGGTGGAGTTTGGAGTAGACAGGTCATGTAGGACCTTTCAGGGCCACTTCAAGGACTTGATTTTTTTGTTTGTTTTTTAAAGATTTTTTTGATGTGGATCATTTTTAAAGTCTTTATTGAATTTGTTACAATATCGCTTCTGTTTTATGTTTTGGTTTTTTGGCCGCGAGGCATGTGTGATGTTAGCTCACCGACCAGGGATCGAACCCACACGCCCTGCATTGGAAGGCGAAGTCTTAAAGCACTGGACTGCCAGGGAAGTCCATGATTTTTTTTTTTAATAAATTAATTAATTTTTTTGGCTGCACCGCGCGGCTTGCAAGATCTCAGTTCCCCAACCAGGGATTGAACCTGGGCCACAGCAGTGAGAGGCCCGAATCCTAACCAGCAGACCACGAGGGAACTCCCAAGGACTTGATTTTTTAAAGATAATCAGATGAGAAAACAGTAGGGCATAATATATTTAAAATGATCACTTTGTGAGACTTCCTTGGTGGTCCAGTGGTTAAGACTCCGTACCTCCACTGCAGGGGGTGCAGGTTCGATCCTTGGTCAGGGAACTAAGATCCCACATGCTGCGTGGTGCGGCCAAAAAAAAAAAAAAAAGATCACTTCGATATGGGAAAAGAATCTGAAAGAGAATAGAGATATATATATATATATATATATCTGTATAACTGAATCACTTTGCTGTACACCTGAAACTAACACAACATTGTAAATCAACTATACCCCCAATATAAAATAAAAAATTTAAAAAATAAAATAAAATGATCACTTTGGCTACTTTGTAGAAGGGAAGTTAAAGCCTGAAATCCAGTCAGCGGAGCCCATTGCTGTAGTATAAGACAGAATGCTTGTCTTCAACCTGGGTAGAGGGGGTGAGGGTTAGTGAGCTTGGAAATATATTTATAAAGGAGAGAAGGCGTTTCCTATTGAAGTAGATAATGGGTTGAAAGAAAAATACAACTGAAGGATGACTCTAAGGTTCTTGGCATGAGTCTGGGGAAGAGTGGAGTCACCATTTCTGAGATGAAGAAGGTGTATGGAGAAGGAGATGTGGGTTGAGAAATCAGGAGTTTTGTTTTGGACATTGTAATTTAGACGTGTTTGTTCACATCACCTTGGATGCAAATGCTCTGTTGCATTTGGATCTACCCGAGGAATTCAGGGAGAGTTTAGGACTAGAGTTAGAAATGTGGACGGATTGAGATCTCCTATGGGATGAGTACAGATTAAAAAGAGACTTGGATTTAAAAAAAAATCGTGGGCACTATACTCAATGTTTTGTAATAACGTATAAGGGAAAATAATCTGAAAAAGAATATGTGTATATATAAAAATAATGAGGATTCATATAGATAAATATATTTATATAAGTAAATTTATGTAAATATAACTAAATATATTTATAGAAATGAACTTATATAAATATGTAAATAAATATATTTATATAAATTATATAAATACGTAAATAAATATATAGAAATAAATTTATATAAATAAATATATTTATAGAAGTAAATTTATATAAATATATAAATAAATATATTTCTAGAAATCCTATACTAAGGATTTATATATATATAAAACTGAATCCCTTTGCTGTACACCTGAAACTAGCACAATGTTGGAAATCAACTATACTTCAATACAAAAATAATAAAAAATTAAAATTGAAAAATAAAAACATATAGTAGAATTGAAAAAAAGTGCTATATGTATACAAATATCAAATCATTATGTTGTATACCTGAAACTAATATAATGTCATATGTCAATTATACCTTGATCTGAAAAAAAAGAAAGGAAGAAAGATTCCCCTGAGTAGAGATTACATACATGCAAGGTAGAATTAAAAAAAAAAAAAAAAAGAGCCTTGGACCACTAGCAGTCAGGAAGATGAGGATTTGTGAAATGCATGGTTTCCTAATACATGTACTAGGACCTCTTATTTTCAGAGTGTGTATTTTTGGTAGATTTGGGGTGGACGGCCTGGACTAGTCTATACATAATGTTGTAAGCAGGCCTTCTTGAGCCTACTTGGTGAACCACAGCCTTAATATGTGCTAGAGGAGATTAGTGAGAAATAAAGCAGTACATTCTAGGAGTAAGATTTTAGTAACAAACAGAGGATAAATCTGCAGGTAATATGTGGAAGTTTCCTCTTTTGAATGCAGCATCTTTGCTATAGTTCAGGACTATGTGAACTAAATTTTCCAAATGAACAGTAAAGATGGGGACTACTTTAGAAATGTAGGGGAAACAGAGCTTACAGTGACATAGAATGATAGCTTGATATATAGGAGTCATATCTGGGATTTGAGTAAAGATGAGGAAGGGCAAGTAATGAAGGTGTGAAGTTGGAAATGTGCAAGGCCTTGAGGAAACTGTCAAAAGATTGGCCTGAAGCCACTTGAAGGCCAGTTTTAGAAGGTATTTGTAGAGGAATGAGTGGAGTGTGGACATGGATAAATGGAGTAAAAGTTGGTAATGTAACTTTTATTTCCAGGCTGTTCTGGACTTTGTTAGTATAGTTGACCCTTGAACAGCACGAGTTTGAACTGCATGGGTCCACTTATATGCGGATTTTTTTCAGTGACTACATACTGCAGTATTACACCATCCAAGGTTGGTTGAATCCTCAGCTGCACAACCTTGGATACAGGGGGCCGACTATAAAGTTATACCTGGATTTTTGACCACATGGAGGGTCTGTACCCCTATCCCCCGCCTTGTTCAGCCGTCACCTGTAATTGAGGTATAGTGGTGGCATTGTGAACTTGATCTCTATTATCCTTGGATACGTAGTCTTTCTTTTGAACTGGGTGGCAGCAGTGTGAGCTATAGTTAAGTACATCCAGTAGTTCTAAGACAAATGGCAGGCAAAACGGTCAAGAGTCTTGGTCCAGGATCAGAAGTGTGATCCTTTAGGACCCCTTAAATGGTAGAAACCAAGATGGGTATGCAGACTTTTGAAAGAAAATGCTATTAGTGGCAGGATGTGGGTTGAGGGATCACTACAATGAAATGGGAACAATTTAAATGTTCCATATATACAAGTACAAAGGGTGAATGAAAAAGGTGCCAGTTCCCTAGTATGATATTGTAATATAAGATATATATGTACTTGGTCTTTGGCCCTGGTTTCTGGCATAGAGCTCCTAAAAGTCTTGTAGTTTCCTGAGTATAGGATCACTTATTTCCTTTATTAGTATTGGTATAGTCAATGTTTGGTGCTCCTCCATGGGCTTTTTAAAACCCAAAGTCTTAATGTTATAATAAATGTAAACTTGGTCACACGCCTTCATCTATTGATACTTTCAGTCTACACATTTTTCCATCCTGTTCTCTATCCTTATATATATAATATTTATATACAAATGATTCCCACATTGTTATCTCCTTTCCCACATGGTTAAGACCTTTCTCAGGATCTTCATATCCAATTGAATTCTTCATGTCTGTTTTGGATATCCAAAACCCACCTGGAGGTTGATATACTTTGAAATGCACACTTGATTTCCCCACATTGTGAACCTCAATAATAGTCCCGATCTCATTAAAAACCACTTCTCACCTATCCAGTGGCCTAGGTCACATAATTAGGAATAATACTTGATTCCTTGCATTTGAGGATTTATGCGTGTATGAATGTGTCCCACAGCATTTGGAAAAAAATATCCCTCTGTCTTCTGTGGTCTAGTGCTCATAATAACTTGATTTTATTTTACTATCAGCATAATTTATAAGGTTACAATTAGAAAGCAGCCAAATCTCTATTTGCTCATTTTGAATGCTCTAACCTCGTTTATGCCCTGTTTTTACCTTTTATTTTCTTTGTTTACATTATTGTACTTTACCCTTGTCCACGTGATAACAAACATATATTGGAGTTTCTTTTTTTTTTTTTTTTTAGTTGAAGTATAGTTGATTTACACTGTTGTGTTAATTTCTGCTGTACAGCAAAGTGATTCAGTTATACGTATATATATATATATATATATATATATATATATATATATATATATACACACACACATTCTTTTTCATATTCTTTTCCATTATGGTTTATAACAGGATACTGAATATACTTCCCTGTGCCATACAATAGGACCTTGTTGTTTATCCATCCTATATATAATAGTTTGCATCTGCTAATCCCAAACTCCCAATCCATCCCTCTGCCACCCGCCTCCCTTTTGGCAACCACAAGTCTATTCTCTATGTCTGTGAGTCTGTTTCTGTTTCATAGATAAGTTCATTTGTGTCATATTTTAGATTCCACATATAAGTGGTATCATATGGTATTTGTCTTTCTCTTTCTGACTTACTTCACTTATTATGATAATCTCTAGGTCCATCCATGTTGCTGCAAATAGCATTATTTCATTCCTTTTTATGGCTGAGTAGTATTCCATTGTATACATGTACCACATCTTGTTTGTTCATTCATCTGTCAATGGACATTTAGGTTGTTTCCATGTCTTGGCTATTCTGAACAGTGCTGCTATGAACACAGGGTGCATATATCTTTTTTTTTTTTTTTTTTTTTTTTAGATTTATTGATTGATTGATTGATTGCTATGTTGGGTCTTCGTTTCTGCGCGAGGGCCCCCTCCAGTTGCGGCAAGCGGGGGCCACTCTTCATCGCGGTGCGCGGGCCTCTCACTGTCGTGGCCTCCCTTGTTGTGGAGCACAGGCTCCAGACCCGCAGGCTCAGCAGTTGTGGCGCACGGGCTTTGTTGCTCGGCGGCACGTGGGATCCTCCCAGACCAGGGCTCGAACCAGTGTCCCCTGCATTGGCAGGCAGATTCTCAACCACTGCACCACCAGGGAAGCCCCGCATATATCTTTTTGAATTATAGTTTTGTCTGGATATATGCCTGGGAGTGGGATTGCTGGAGCATATGGCAACTCTATTTTAAGGAACCTCCATACTGTTTTCCAGGGTGGCTGCACCAATTTACATTCCCACCAACGGTGTAGGAGGGTTCCCTTTTCTACTTGGAGTTTCTTTAGATATATTTTTTTAATGCTTTTCTATTTTTTTTAAATTTATTTTATTTATTTATTTTTGGCTGCACTGGGTCTTTGTTGCTTCACGCGGGCTTTCTCTAGTTGTGATGAGCAGGGGCTACTCTTCGTTGGGGTGTGCGGGCTTCTCCTTGCAGTGGCTTCTCTTGTTGCAGAGCATGGGCTCTAGAGTGCAGGCTCAGTAGTTGTGGCTCACGGGCTCTAGAGTGCAGGCTCAGTAGTTGTGGCTCGTGGGCTCTAGTGTGCAGGATCAGTAGTTGTGGCACACGGGCTTAGTTGCTCCACGGCATGTGGGATCTTCCCGGACTAGTGCTCGAACCTGTGTCCCCTGCATTGGCAGGCGGATTCTTAACCACTGCGCCACCAGGGAAGCCCTGGAGTTTCTTTAAACTGAAGTCATAGTGTTGTCCATAAAGAGCCAGCCTACACAAAGGCGTTTGTTAAGTAGTTTCACTCTGTACCAAGCTATGGGAAGATTCATTCTTCTCTTCTTTCCTAGAAATGAGGAAAGATGACTGTCTTCTGCAGGAGGACTTGCAAAATCAAAGATGTCCAAAAAGAATGGAACGATGTCACGAACATAATGCACTTGGAAACATTGTTCATCAGAGCAAAAGTAACTTTCCTTTAAGGCAAAATCATATGTTGGACTTTCATGGGAAAACACAGAAATCAAATTTAAGTTTAGTCAACCAGAACAGGAGCTATGAAGTAAAGAACCCTCTTGGAGATGGGGAATCCTTCCTCCATGCAAAGCATGAGCAATTTCATAGTGAAATGAAATTTACTGAATGTGGAAGTTCTCTGAACACAAATTCACAGTTCATTAAGCATCTAGGAACTCAAAAGATAAATAAACCCCACTTATGCACTGAATGTGGGAAAGCTTTCATCAAGAAGTCCCGCCTCATCGATCATCAGAGAGTGCACACAGGAGAAAAACCTCATGGATGCAGTATATGTGGGAAAGCCTTCTCCAGAAAGTCCAGGCTCACTGAACACCAGAAAACCCATATAGGAGAGAAACGGTATACATGCACTGAATGTGACAAAGCCTTCCCCAAGAAATCACGGCTGCTTATTCATCAGAAAACTCATACAGGAGAAAAACCCTACATATGCGAGGAATGTGGAAAAGGCTTCATCAAGAAGTCTCGGCTCATTAATCATCAGAGAGTTCATACAGGAGAGAAACCTCATGGGTGCAGTCTGTGTGACAAAGCATTCTCCAGGAAGTCCCGGCTCATCGAACATCAGAGAACTCATACGGGAGAAAAACCATATGAATGCACCGAATGTGACAAAGCCTTCCGCTGGAAATCACAGCTTAACGCACACCAGAAAACTCATACAGGAGAGAAATCATATATATGCAGTGATTGTGGAAAAGGCTTCATTCAGAAGGGCAATCTCATTGTACATCAGCGAACTCACACTGGAGAGAAACCCTATATGTGCAATGAATGTGGAAAAGGCTTCATCCAGAAGGGCAATCTCCTCATACATCAACGAACTCACACTGGAGAGAAACCCTATGTATGCACTGAATGTGGGAAAGGCTTCAGCCAGAAAACATGCCTCATCTCACATCAGAGATTTCACACTGGAAAGACTCCCTTTGTATGTACTGAATGTGGAAAATCGTGTTCACACAAGTCTGGCCTCATTAACCATCAGAGAATTCACACAGGAGAGAAACCCTACACGTGCAGTGACTGTGGGAAAGCCTTCAGGGATAAGTCGTGCCTTAATAGACATCGGAGAACTCATACAGGAGAGAGACCCTATGGATGCACTGACTGTGGGAAAGCCTTCTCCCACTTGTCATGCCTCGTGTACCACAAGGGGATGCTGCATGCGAGAGAGAAACGTGGAGATTCAGTCAAGTTGGAAAATCCTTTCTCAGAGAGTCCCAGCTCCTCACGTTCGAGTGATATCGTACAGGGGAAAAGCCCTGTTAATGTGGTGAGCGTGCACACACCTTCTGTGGCAGCTCAGACTCCATTCCACAGTGATGGGTTCCTAGCAGATAGGAATGTAGTAGCCCTTGTGGGACAGCCAGGTGCCACAGGTGCAGTGTCAGCAGATAATAGCATTTGCACAGAAGAAAAACCTAATGAATGCAGTGAGTGTGGTAGCACCTTCAGTGATCAATTACGTCATATTTTACATCACAGAAAACACACAGAAATAAACTGTGATACAGTGAAGGCAGAAAACCCTTGAATAAAACCTTCTAGGTCATCCTGTGGCTGGCAAGTGTATACTGAGACAAACAGTATAAACACAGAGACTGGGAAAGACTTTTGTGGAAAGATAGACCCTATCAGGGCTTCATAGGTCACATACTGTCAGTGAGGACATAGTTGGTAGAAATGTAATGACCGTGGAAAAGTCCTTCCCCAGAAATAAGACTTCAGTTGGTATCAGAGAGTTTACACAGGAGAGAAACTGTTGGACCTTTGAAGGCACTAACTGTGGCAGGGTTGTCAGTGGTACATTCTGCCTCATCGGTTGGCAGGGGAAATCGTGTAGAAATAAAACTGAACACACCAACTATGGAATGTCTTTGGCAAAATATCAAAATGCATGAAGCAAATAAGCCCTGTGAAAGTGAATCTTTTAGAGATTTCTGTCACAATCCTAACAATCATATATAAGATTATATACATAGTGTACATTTTAGGACGGTATACCTTGAATCAAATGCCTAGTTGATACGTCAGTGATGCTTTAAATCAAAGGAGGGTTGCACATCATTGATTAAAGTTATAATGCAGTTCACCCCCCTCATTTGGGGGACATGGGTCTTCTTTTCCCACCCAGGATCATTATATGGTTAACTCTTGGATTTCTTCAGTTCTAAATTTATTCAGTTTGTTATTTCAGTCTACCAAAAGTCCTTCAGAAGGAAACTGAATACATTTAATCTGATAATGTAACATAGCATGTTTGGATATGCTTAACTTTATAAATCTCACCTGGAGGAACAAAGCTCAAAATTCATGAATAACCTATCAGCCAAGCTCTTGCCCTAGAAGATAGTTCCCATCCTGTACACACACCGCTCAGAAAAACTTTAACAACTGTTTCCTTGACCTGGGCCTGTCCTAGGACCTACAGATGATGTCAGTGATGAACTTAACAGAAAGTCCTTGCCGCCTTTGAGCTGGAAATTTTTTTTAAGCTAGGTTTCATGCCTATAGCAATTTTACCCTCTGGCAAAGATAATCAAAGGATGTGTACACCTACATTAGTTGAAAAGGACATATAGTATAAGGAACAAAGTATCCTGATAATTTCCTGTTTAAGGGACGTATCAGAGGGGGAAGGGGAAAGGATTTACTTAATTTTACATAGAAAAAGGTATGGATACTTTTTAAAAATTTTCACATCCACCTAGATTATAAATTCCTTGACAGTATATAGATAATTGTATATTCCCCAGCACATAGCAAAATAGGAAATGAATTATATGTAGATTTGAAAAATGAGTGAAGGTGAATGAATGACCTCATGGACTAACTAATCAAAATTATTTTTGTCACTGAAGGAAAGGAGCTACTGGCAAGCAATTCTCAGGCTCAGTATTATTCCAAGAAACATTTGTTTCTTGAATAGGGGCTCCTGTCAGACTATAAAAAGGGCAGATCAAAGAAGGCCTAGGATCCATAGAATAAGCCCTATTAATGGAAGAAAATAACATCACTAAAAATGGAGGACTGGGGAGTTCCCTGGCGGTCCCAGTGTTTAGGAATTGGCAGTTTCAACTGTGGTGGCCCAGGTTTGATCCCTGGTCGGGGAACTAAGATCCCACAAGCCATGTGGCACGGCCAAAAAATAAAATTAATTAAAATGGAGGATGGTACGTGAGACAGGTGGTGGTGAGATCCCTTTGAATGTTTTGGAGAACAAGCCTTACATTTGTCCACAGGCTTATCACCTTTTAGAGTTGCCGCCATTTCAAAGATCTAAGCTCCTCTGTAACTCAATGAATTGAGATGTGATATAGCCTCATCATTCCTTCTCTCCTGGGACTGGAGCCCTTGTCCTCTATTTCTATTCCTAGGGTTCTTTCCCTTGATCCAATAATGATGTATCCAGCTTAAAAACAGTGAGTCCTGCTTATAAGGAAGAAAAAAAAAAAAGTGGAAGTTTGCCATGGAGTGGCTGCCCCATAATTGAATTTCCAAACTCTGGGTGTGTGAGTAACTCACCACAACAAATATATTTCTGAGCATCGGCACTGTTGTAGACACAGGATACGCTGGTGAACAAAACATGCAAAGTAGTGGCCTTTCACAGGATGGATTCAGGACAGATGCTCTTCAGCAAAGCATCAGAAATGGATTCTTCTTCAACTCGGAGTGCAGCTCCCTTCCACTTCTTGTGAATTGCATATCCTATCATGGCAGTCACGGCGTCTTTCCCAGTGAAGTCGTCCATCTGGGTTCCCGAATGGGCTGCCCAGGCCTGCCCTGAGGACCAGGTACTGAACTCACCTTTCAGAGGTTGGCATTCCAGGTAAATGAAAACGTTAATGGGATAGGGAATTCCTGGTCGCCCTCTTTAAGAAGGCCATACCAGCGTCTATCCTCTACTGCTCTACCCCTTGCATTCATAAAAACTATAGCTAACAGTTATTAAGTGTGCTGTTTGCCAAACAGTCACCGTATCATTTATTTAGCACTCTCCAATGCTCCATCTTTGTGTATTTTAGGCAAACATTTGTATACATTTGAAGGCTAATTCCTTTCTCCTTAGTACAGGCAACCACCTATTGTATGCAGTTGTACGTGTCCGTCAAATGAGAGTTCCAACATCAGGGTTTGGAGTCTTAGTGGGTTGCTCTACCTTGTGTGTCTCAATGATGGAGAACTGGGGTCGGGGGTGGTTGTGTTAGTTGGCTGGGGCTGTCATAACAAAGTACCGCAGACATTTTTTTCTCACAGTTCTGGAGGCTGGAAGTCTGAGATCACAGTGTCAGCAGGGTTGATTTCTTCCAAGGTCTCTCCTCAGCTTGTAGATGGCCATCTTCTCCCCGTGTCTTCACATTATACCAGTTATATTGGATTAGGACCCACTGTAATAACTTCACTTAAACTTAATTACCTCTTTGAAGACCTTATCTCCAAATACAGTCACATTCTGAGGTACTGGAGGTTATGACTTTAACATATGGATTTGGGGTGAACACAGTTAAACCCGTAACAGTGGTATTTGTCAGTGAATGCCATTCAAGTTTATATTGGGCTAACTGATGGAGCTGTCTGGTCGTCAGTAAATGGTAGTGTCTTTTCCAGGTTTGACAGTTAACAAAGGGTCCTATGGTCAGTACCTGGGGAGGCCCACGTGTGTCTATGTTGAGAAGCTGGAGCTTTGGAGGCCCAGGATCCCTGGGCCACTGGGACAGACAATGAATGTTACTTTCTCTTCAGTCCTTCAAGTGAGTCCTTCTTTAGGGAAATACATATATACATACACAGACACTATACACACAAACACATGTATTTTCTGTAAAAGTAGTTGCTCCCTTGGGGACAAAGATAAGAAATAGCCACTATAGGCAAGAGGAGAGATTCCATTGTATGGAAAATGCTTTAGGCTGAAAAATGTAGTAGAAGCTCTTCAGCTGTTCCTTCCTCAGTGGAGGACCATGGATGCTCGTTGGAAGAGTTGACTTTTGAAGGAATATACCCTGGATGCCTCTAAGAAGCTTCATTCACTCATTTCTGCCCCTGAGTAGCACTGCATTTGGGCTGTGCACATTTTCCTTTAATGGTGTTGCAAAGAGTCAGATATGAAGTCCTGATTTTTTTTTAAATTTATTTATTTTATTTATTTATTTTTGGCTGCGTTGTGTCTTCGTTGCTGCCCGCGGGCTTTTCTCTAGTTGCGGTGAGCGGGGGCTACTCTTTGTTGCAGTGCACGGGCTTCTCGTTGCGGTGGCTTCTCTTGTTGCAGAGCACGGGCTCTAGGCACGCAGGCTTCAGTAGTTGTGGCACTCGGGCTCAGTAGTTGTGGCTCTCGGGCTCTAGAGCACAGCCTCAGTAGTTGTGGCACACGGGCTTAGTTGCTCCGCGGCATGTGGGATCTTCCCGGACCAGGGCTCGAACCCGTGTCCCCTGCATTGGCAGGCAGATTCTTAACCACTGTGCCACCAGGGAAGCCCTCAAGTCCTGATTTTTGAGATACAGGATGGGAGGTGAGGGCCCCTGTGAGCTGGGAGGATGCAGGAAAGTCACAGAAGCTCATCATCAGAGAATGATTTGTGGCCATGTTTGGTGGAAGATGAGATCAAGATGATCCAGGAAGTTGGTGACTTACCCCAGAAATTTTTCACCCAGGCTCCAGGGTTTGGGCTGTAGAAAGCCGTGGAAGTGCTAGCCTCAGATCTGATGCTCTTGGAGCAAGCGTGGAGCCTGAGGTTTATGTGTTTCTATCTTTTAAAAAAATTTTTTAATTGAGATATAGTTGATGAACAGTATTATGTAAGTTTCAAGTGTGCAGCATAGTGATTCACAGTTTTTAAAGGTCAACTCCATTTATAGTTATTATAAAATATTAGCTCTATTCCCTGTGTTATACAATATATCCTTGTAGCTTATTTATTTTATACATAGTAGTTTGTACCTCTTAATCCCCTATCCCTATCTTGCCCCTCCCCACTTCCCTCTCCCCACCGGTAACCGCTAGTTTGGTCTCTGTATCTGTGAGTCTGCTGCTTTTTTGTTATATTCACTAGTTTTATTTCTTAGATTCCACATATAAGTGATACACAGTATTTGTCTTTCTCTGACTTATTTCACTTAGCATAACACCCTCAAAGTCCATCCATGTTTTTGCAAATGGCAAAATTTCATTCTTTTTTATGGCTGAGTAGTATTCTATCATATATATATACACCAGATCTTCTTTATCCATTCATCTGTTGATGGACACTTAGTTTCCTTCCATATCTTGGCTATTGTAAATAATGCTGCTGTGAACATAGGGGTACATGTATCCTCTTGAATTAGTGAGTTAAATTTTTAGATATATACCCAGGAATGAAATTGCTGTGTCATATGGTAGTTCTATTATTAGTTTCTTTTTTTTTTTTTAATTGAAGTATAGTTGATTTACAATGTTGTGTTAGTTTCAGATGTACAACAAAGTGATTCAGTTCCATATAGGAACTTTTCCATTATAGGTTATTATAAGATATTGAATATAGTTCCCTGTGCTATACAGTACGTCCTTGTTGTTTATCTGTTTTATATGTAGTAGTGTGTATCTGTTAATCCCAAACTCCTAACTTATTCCTTCCTCTCTCTCCGCTGTTTTTAGTTTTTTGAGAAACCACCATACTGTTTTCCACAGTGGCTGAACCAATTTGTGTGTGTTTCTATCTTTGTGGAAGAAAGTGGTTTCACATGTACCACAGTGTTATAAGGGATGATTTCAGAAGTTCAGGTTTTGCGTCTGTGACTATGTGGCCATCCTCCAAGGGAGCTCTGGGTAGTAAACTCCTTTAAGGAAGTGACAAGGAGAGCTAAGTTTTATTCTGAGGGTATCTGGTAAGAGAATACAACCATTGTTAAGGTCATGTGCTTGGAGAAAGGCAGACCTGGGTGCAGATTGTAGTTCTAACACATAGAATATGTTCCTGAGCGAGATATTTAATCCCAAAGCCTTAATGAGACATAATGAGAAATGTATATATTTGGTCACTGCCTCTGGTTCCTGACACAGAGGTCATGAAACCCTTGTAATTTCCTGAGTGATGGGGGTGATAGGAGCATCTTACACAGAGCTGTTAAATCCCTTGGAATTTCCTGGGTGATAGGAGTGTCTTTTGTTCTAATAAAGTGACCCTGGGTGGGCTCCTGAATGGGGCTGGTCACCAGAAAGGCCAAATCATGATTAGAAGCGTGGAACTCTCCACCCCATCCCTTATACTATGGGGAAGGGAGCGGGACTAGAGATTGAGTTAATAATCAATTATTCATTTATATATATATATGTACATATATATGTAGTCATTTATCTTTAAAATGTATCCATGAGTCAAGTGGGTCATTTTGTTAAAAAGTAAAGGCAGTATATTTTTAATAATATATTTAATGATATATATATGTTTATCAAACGAGGAAGTTCCCTTTTGTTTGGGGGGTCCCCAAGACCCCCCTCAGGTTTGATAATTTGCTAGAAGAACTCACAGAACTCAGAAACCTTGTTATCCTCAAGGTTACATTTATTATAGAAAGGATAGAGACTAAAATCAGCAAGGGAAAAAGGAAAAGCCACACCCACAATGTGATTTAAGGTGGAGGCTGTGGATCCCGTGGTGTCAGTGGACCTCTGCAGGGACTGGAGACTGAAGTCAAGCACGTGGGTGTCCTAGCAGGCTGATGTGACCCAGCTCCAGTTAAGACTCTGGACATCGGGGCTCAGGGAGCTCCCCTGGTTGGTGGTACTCCCTGCCTGCTGTCACAGATTTATGCCAAGAAAGTAATGCTCACTACTACATATAAAATAAATAACCAACAAGGGCCTATGGTAAAGCACAGGAAACTATACTCAATATTTTGTTAACCTATAAGGGAAAAGAATCTGAAAAAGAATATATATATAAATATATATATATATGAATGTATAACTGGATCACTTTGCTGTACACCTGAAACTATCACAACATTGTAAATCAACTATACTTCAATTAAAAAATCAGTAAAGTTTGCAACTTCCCTGGGCTCTGCCCTTCAAGCCTCTTCCCTTGGCTGATGTTAACCTGTATCCTTTAACTGTAATGAACCCTCACTTTCAGCAGAACAGCTTTCAGTGAGTTCTGAGCCCCTCTTGCAAATTATTGTGGTCTTATGGAATATTGTCCCTAACTGCAGTAGCTCTGTGCTGCCTTTTGGGTAATTTCTAGTTCACTAATTATCCCTTCAAGGCCTATACATAAGCTTTTAACTTGTGTGGACACATGCCACAGGCATATATGTTTCTTTACTTTTTTTTCTCAAATCTGCCTAATTTTCTCTTTATAGTTTCCTGTTCTTTTTTTTTTTTTTTTCCCAAGGATTTTGACTTTATTATTGGGACTTCCCTGGCGGTCCAGTGGTTAAGACTTCGCCTTCCAATGCAGGGGGTACAGGTTCAACCCCTGGTCAGGGAGCTAAGATCCCACATGCCTAGGGCTGAGAAACCAAAACATAAAAGAACAGAAGCAATATTGTAACAAATTCAATGAAGACTTTAAAAATGGTTCACATAAAAAAAAAATGGATTTTAACTTTATTATTAACTGTTGTATCTCTGGGCCGAGAATAGTGCTTGGCACACAGTAGATGTTCCATAAATATTTTTGAATGAATATACAGTCAATATTTCTATGGGGTTTAGAGGTTTCTTATTTAATTCTTATTTTTCAAGGGAAGGATCATTTTAATCCCTATTTTATAAATGAAGAAAATGAGGTTTAAAAGCATTCATATGTGTAGGGCTTAAGGCCCCCTATATTTTCCTGTTCTGTAGACTTTTTTTTTTTTTTTTTTGGCTGTGCTGTGCAACTTGCAGAATCTTAGTTCCCCAACAAAGGATAGAACCTGGGCCCTCAGCAGTGAGAACGCAGCGTTCTAACCACTGGACCGCCAGGGAATTCCCTAAAATACTTTATTCTTTATAACGTTTTAAACACATTTATTAAACATGTCATCTCTTGTAATTCTGGCATCTCTTGTCTCTACATGGTGAATTCTGATCCACCAAGTCAGGGAACGCCCTTGATGAATGTAATAATATGTTTTATTAATCTTGATATCACCCACATGTGTATAGTGTTTGGCAAATAAGTACATATATGTAGAGTTATGTATATATAGTTCTTGGTTAGCAAGAGGATATAATGGCTACGCATTATGGAAATTTCTCATTTGTTGAATAAATAGAATTATGAATGTATAATTACAGAATATCCCAATAGTGTTTTCCTTCTACTACAAGGTGTTTTTTAAAAAACTACTTGTATTAATGCAGCCTATTTGGTGAAAATAACAAAATAACTTCCTTTACATGCCTTCTTCCTTACATCAATAGAAGGGAAACACTTTATATTAAACAGGACCATGTTGGGACAGGAATCCCTGACATATGACGACATGGCTGTGAAGTTCACGTGGGAGGAGTGGCAGCTCCTGGACCCCGATCAGAAGGACCCGTACCGGGATCCTGTGATGCTGGAGAACCATAGCAACCTGGTGTCTTGTGGGTGAGGACGTGTCCCCTGTGTCCCTCAGAGAATCTTCAGTCAGTGGCCATTTTTCTCATCTGCTTAATGCTTCAGTATCTGCAATGCTCTCAAAGAGTAGATTCTCAGATCCTTCTCTGGCTCCAGACAAGTGTATAATGTTCCCTCTCCTGAGAGAAAAGCCTCTCCTTTGCAGATGTGAAAACTTCCCTCAAAGGTAGCTTTCTCCTGTCTTGACATCCCAGCCCAATTTGATGTGTCTAAGTCTTCTGTCGTTTCCCGTGGACAGGGTGTGAAGCCTGCAGACCAGATGCATCCTCCAAGTTGGAACGAGGGGAAGAACCGTGGCCAATAGAAGATGAAAACCGCAGTTGAACCTGTTCAGGTGTGTAGCTGATAACCAGCAAGGTGGGCGGCCAGGGAAGTCATATTCTAGTCAGTAAGAGAAAGTCCCATGGCTGTGAGAGTGTTTGAGGATGTCTAAACAACCGCACCTCGTATCTATCTTCCCATATGAGAGCTTTTTCTTCATAGGTGTTTAAAGGGAAATAGACCCCCATTTCTTCCTCTGAGATCTGATCCCAGCGGTCCCTGTTTATTTTACATACATCTTGATTTTCTTTGTTGTTTACCTACTTTTCTTCTTAGGTTTCTTACGTCTTCTCCTTTTTTGTCCTCTGTCACAGCATCTCTGCCTATTTCTTCCACCTCCTTTGCTACAAGATTCTACCTTCCAGCTCTTACTCCAAAGATCTTTGAAGGGACTTCCCTGGTGGTGCAGTGGTTAAGAATCCTCCTGCCAGTGCAGGGGACACAGGTTCGAGCCCTGGTCCAGGAAGATCCCACATGCCACAGAGCAACTAAGCCCATGTGCCACAACTACTGAGCCCACGGCCGCAACTAGTGAAGCCCACGCACCTAGAGCCCATGCTCAGCAACAAGAGAAGGCACCACAATGAAAGGCCTGTGCACCGCAATGAAGAGTAGCCCCTGCTCGCCTCAACTAGAGAAAGCCCGCACACAGCAACGAAGACCCACTGCAGCCAAAAATAAATAAATTTATTTAAAAAAAAAAAGAAAAATGATCTTTGAATTCAGCAGTCTTCTAACTAGTGTATCTTCCTGCTTCGTTGGGAAATAGTGATTTCCCTTCCTGACATTTAACCCCACGTTAAATGCTGTACCCACACCATAACCTGATCTCTGTGTGTTTATATGGTTTCTTAGCTTCTTGCTATAGATTAAATATCGGGGTCCCCCCTAATCATGTGTTGAAACCCTAACCACAAGGTGATGGTATTAGGAGGTGGGGCCTTTGAGAGGTGATTAGGTCATGAGGGCCCAGAGAGAGCTCTTGTCCCTTATGCCATGTGAGGTGAGGGCTAGAAGGTGCTGTCTATGAGGAAGCAGGCCCTCACCAGGCACCAAATCTACTAGCATCTTGATCATGGACTTCTTAGCCTCTGGAACCATGAGAAATAAATTTCTGTCCTTTATAAGCCACCCAGTCTATGGTATTTTGTTATAGCAGCTCGAATGGACTAAGACTTCTCTTTGCCCCAGTCTGGAATTCTCCAGAGGTTCTGTTTTCTTTTTTCCCTCTCCCACAATTTGAACTCACCAGGAAGCCATGTCTCACTCTATCATATATCCTCATTTCCTCCACCTCTCTCCATCTCCTTTGCTCCTTCAGACCACTTCTCATAGTTTGTAGCTTCTTCCTTTTTTTCTTTGCTTGATTGTTTTTTTAATTAATTAATTTATTTATGGAAGTATAGTTAATTTACAGTGTTGTGTTACTTTCAAGTGTTCAGCAAAGTGATTCAGTTATATATATACACACATATATATATTCTTTTTCAGGTTCTTTTCCATTATAGGTTATTACAAGATGCTGAGTATAATTCTCTATGCTGTATGGTAGGTCCTTGTTGTTTATTTTATATATGGTAGTGTGTATATGTTAACCCCAAACTTCTAATTTATCCCTCCCCTGGCTTGTCCCTTTGGTAACCATAAGTTTGTTTTCTATGTCTGTGAGTCTATTTGTGTTTTGTAAATAAGTTCATTTGTATCATTTTTCTAGATTCCTCATATAAGTGATATGATATCTGTCTCTGACTTGTTTCACTTAATATGATAATCTCTAGATCCATCCATTTATTGTGTATTTATTTATTTAATTTTTTATTATTTCATTTTTGCTAACCACGTTGTCAACACAAGTGAGAAGAAAGAATATGTTCGTGTGTCCCCAACACCAGCACTATGGCCAGTACATAATAGGCATTTAACAAGGATTTGCTGAATGAAAGAAAGCAGCCCTTGTAATTTTTTTTTTTTTAATATTTATTTATTTGGCTGTGCCGGGTCTTAGTTGTGGCACATGGGATCTTCATTGCCGAGTGCATGATCTTTTAGTTGCAGCATGCGGGCTCTTAGTTACGGCATGGAGGATGTAGTTCCCTGACCAGGGATCCAACCCTGGCCCCCTGCATTGGGAGTGCAGAGCCTTAACTACTGGACCGCCAGGGAAGTCCCAGCCCTTGTAATTTTGGATCAGGTTTTTCTACCACCTCTATTTTCTCTTCTAACAGTGACTTTCTTGTTTTTTTTAGTACCTTTGCACATTTTGCAAGGCAGTATTTAGAAAGCAGCCAGATCTACATTTATTCATTGTGAATTACCTCAACTTGTTTGTACACTTTCTGCTTTTGTGACTTGATTTTTGTGTATTGTGGTTTTCCCAATGTCTAAGAAACAAGGAACATTTTTTAAAATTTTATTGAAGTATAGTTGATTTACAATGTTGTGTTAATTTCTGCTGTACAGCAAAGTGATTCAGTTATACATATATACGCATTCTTTTTCATATTCTTTTACATTATGGCTTATCACAGGATTATAAGGAACATTATTAAAGATTGTTTTGTACTGAGATCATGCAACCAACACTAAAGAGCTGATCCACACCTAAGCATTCACGTTCTCATCTTTTCTAGAAGTCAAGCAAGTTGACGATCAACTGCGGGAACACTTGCATAACCAAAGATGCCTAAAGCGGATGGGACAATGCCATGAACATCATGCCTTTGAAAATACTGTTCATCCAGCCCAAAAGCATTTTCCTTTAAGGCAAAATCATGGAAATTCTGCAAATTTAAATGTAGTAGAATCAGAACAGAAGCTATGAAATAACCCTGTGGAGTGTAATGGAGATGGGAGATCCTTTCTCTTTATAAAGCATGAGCAAATTCATACTAAAATTGCCTGAAATTGGAAAACTCAGCAGCACTGAGGCTCAGTTCATTAAGCATCAGAGAGATCGCAGAGTTGAGAAATCCCATGTATGCAGTGAATATGGAGAATCCTTCATCAGGAAGTCTCGGCTCACTAAACATCAGAGAATTCACCTGGGAGAGAGACCCCCATGGATGCAGCATACGTGGGAAAGCATATACCACAAAGTCCAGGCTCACCGAACACCAGAAAATCCATACAGAGAGAAACCTTACGTATATGCTAAATGTGGCAAAGCCTTCCTCATTGAATCACGTCTCATTTTACCTCAGAAAACTCAGACTGGAGAGAAACCCTCTATATGTAGATTGTGGAAATGGTTTCATCCCGAAGGTCAGTTTCATTGTACATTGGAACAAAGTATAGGAGATGAAAAGAGGTAAGATCCCCTTGGGAGGTACTCAAGAAGAAACCTAGTATTTATTTGTTCACAGACCTATCACCTTTGAGAGTTGCCATCACTTCAAAGATTCCATCCCCTCTGTGACCTGCTCAATTAGACATGTAATTTTCCTTATCTTTTTCATTCCTTCTTACTCTTATGAGCGGGGCTCTTATCCCCTCTTCTTATCCAGAGTCTTTCCCTTGATCTATTAAACATATCCTGCTAAAAAAACTTGAGTCCTGCTTGAAGAACAAGAAATGGAAATTTGCTATGCAGTAGCTGTCCTACATTTCCATCACAAACCCTGGATTATCGGGTAAATTTACTTCAACATAATATTTTTAAGCACCTAAACTTGGCCATCTAATATTTATTCAATCCTGTAATGTAGTCATTAGATCATTGAGAACAGGAAAATTTCATGATTGATTTGCGTTTTACAAGAATCACCTTGCCTGTTCTATGAAGATGAGATCACATGGGTCAAGGAAATAAGCAGGGACAATTCTAGTATCTCAGGTGAGAGATTGGGCCAGCATGGTAATGATGGTCCAGTGAGAGAAAATGAAACTGACTTCCTGCTTTGATCTTTCGTTATATGACTTTTATCAGGTGCTTTCTGAGACTTATAAGGTCCTATCGGGTTGAATGTAATTGAAGAAAGTAGGTGAACCTTGCATCTGTGCACAGCCTGTGTTCTCAAGATCTGTTTCCCCTGGGTGAATGAGCGTTCTAGCTCAGGGCTGGGATGAAAGGAGGAAGGGAATATGAGCTGGAGTAGGGCTAGAAATGGGTAGCAGGCCTGTAATGGCTGGCAAAGACTTCTTGGTGACCTGATGAAGATGCATAGGACTGTGGGAAAACCAGTTCTTTGAGGTCATTTTATTTTTTGCACACGAATGTTCATAGAAGTTCCACTGGCAGTATCCAAAAAACTGGAAACAATGCAAAGGTCCACCAAGTGGTGAATGATTAAATTTTGGAATATCCAACAATGAATACTAAAGCAACAAAAAAGGAACGAACTATTGATACTTTAAAAATGATGAATTTCAGGACTTCCCTGGTGGCACAGTGGATAAGACTCCGCCCTCCCAATACAAGGGGCCCGGGTTCCATCCCTGGTCAGGGGACTAGATCCCACATGCATGCCACAACTAAGAGTTCGCATGCCACAACTAAGGAGCCCGCCTGCCGCAACTAAGGAGCCTGTGAGCCGCAACCAAATAAATAAATATATAAATATATTTTTTTAAAATGATGAATTTCAAAACAGTCGTGCTATGTGAAAGAAGCCAGCACAAACACTAATTTTATGAAAAGAACGCAGACTAATCTGTAGTGACAGAAGGCGGTCCAGTGCTGCCCAGGATGTAGCAGGTTTTGCATTTGGGCTGGGTAAGGAGCACGGTTGGGAAGAGGCTCACACCGACCACCGTTTCCGCTCACTTTGTGATCGCTGCATCCCCCGTACTGTCACTTTTCCAAACCTTGGTCTTCCCCAAACACTTCCATCTGCCAGTTCCACGCCGAGCTCCGCAGACAGCATTTGCCCCGCAGTACGGACACCGAATCTCCTCTAAGATGGCCGCGTCCACGGTGCTCCTGCCCAACGGCGCAAACCCGAAACGGCTACAGCGCGCCGCCAGGTTTTTTTTGCCAAGCACGCTGAAGTTTTCATACGGCCTCTAAATCTTTTCGCAATTAAACCAGTTATCGAGGTGTCCAGAAGCAATTTTAATTTCCCACGGAGCCGAGACGTCACAGCCGTTAACAGCCGCTCAGAATGCACGCCTGCGCCCTTTCGGTCTTGATGGGCTCCGGCCTTTGAAAAACTGGCGCCGTTCACCGTCCACAAGCGGGCCCTGTCCATTCAAACGAATTTACCCCCACGTCACGTTTGCTTTGTATGAGCTCGAGCCTCTTAAAATCTCCCCATTTTCCTTTAAGGGGCTGAGGTACCAGGAAACAGGAGAGCTTTCAGCCGTGGTCTCTCAGCGGCCCCCACACCTTCTGTACGTCAGGTGCGCAAAGATGGCGACGCCAGCGCGCCGAGGCGGTGGTGGCGGCGCGGACGTATTACCTCATAAGGAAAAGCCGGAAACGGCCAATCCGTTCCCCATAGAAACGCGGTACAAACGCAGCTGACCCTTGTCGGTTGGTCTCGGGAGAGGGGGCTGGGCGAGGGGACCAGAAGTAAAAGTTTGGGGGCTAAAGTGAGGCCCTGAAGAGGTCGCTGCAGGTTCAGGAGAGAACCAGGTGGGTGTGTGGGTCTGGCTGCAGAAAAGGCGGGGATGGGGGCGGTCTCTCGGCCTTTAGGTGGGCTGTGGCTCCTTTGAGTCTGGGAAGGTAGCGCGAGGACGGATGGTGGTTTGGTTTTGTTTTTGAAGGGAGCGTGGAGGAGTCAGTACAATCTCTATGATCGGGGTGTCTTTGGGGTCAATCATGGGGGGCTCTGGTGGTCAGCGATTAAAGGTCTGAACAGATCAACTACCGAGAGTCCTGAGGTCAGGGTTTAAGGTCTCCGGGGGTGATTGACAGCTGGTGGCGTGGGGTTCGTCAATGAAAGCGGAGACTTGTTCGGGTTCTCGGATAATTTGGAGCTCAAAGGTCGAGGAACCGTTAAAGGAGGTCAGTGTATGTGTGTATCTGACCTGGTTTGGTATTAATCCGGTGGGGTAATGGTCACCGTCTTTCGTGCAGGGATGTGTGACAGCCGAAGGCTCGGAGGCTCAGGAGCCCTGGTAGGTGCGTGTGTTGAGCCCAGACTTTGGCTGCTGGGACAGACTTGGTGAACGTTAGTTAACATTCCCTGAAAGCTTCAGGTCCAAGTCCCCGCCCCACCACAAATTTTCTAATCCCTTTTGGCTCCCTACAGCACCCCTTCCTTTTGAACCCGAAGAAATGAAAGTTTGGGGGAAGAAAAATTCAGCATATTTCAATTTAGTAATCTTTTTTTTTTTAATTTTTATTTATTTATTTGTTTATGGCTGTGTTGGGTCTTCGTTTCTGTGCGAGGGCTTTCTCTAGTTGTGGCAAGTGGGGGCCATTCTTCATCGCGGTGCGCGGGCCTCTCACTATCGCGGCCTCTCTTGTTGCGGAGCACAGGCTCCAGATGCGCAGGCTCAGTAGTTGTGGTTCACGGGCTTAGTTGCTCCGCGGCATGTGGGATCTTCCCAGACCAGGGCTCGAACCCGTGTCCCCTGCATTGGCAGGCAGATTCTCAACCACTGCGCCACCAGGGAAGACCTCAATTTAGTAATCTTTTAAGTTTTGTTTTTATCATTCCTCCTGCAGGTTGACTGCATATTTCATTTCAGGTTCTATATGTGAATATTTAAAGGCTGCTCCTTTCCCAGTATTTATAATTTTTGAATTGTTTTTAAAATATGTATTTATGGCTCATGTTCCTTTTCTCTCTCTTCTTTTTTTGATGTGTTTATTGTCCTTCATATTAAAATGTGTATGTAAACAGGGGATATGAAGACTTTTAAAGAGGCTTGAGGGCATCAAAGTTTAAAGGAAGAATTTACAGTTTCTCACTGCCCAGATGACCTCATTTCTATACTTGTCTGAAAATTACCTGCTACTGAAATATAGTACTGTGCTGATTCTCCTTTGCCACTTTCCCTTTCAAATTCATGCTACTTCCATATATTCAGTGAGTTAGGTTTCATTGGCCCAAGGTGTGAAATTCTCTGGGGAATCAAATGAAGAGACAGAAATACTGGGGACCACGTGTTAAGGTGAGTGCACAGGAAGAAGGAATATAATTCCAGAAGTAATTTTGCTTTTCAACCCACAGGTGCTAACAAGAGACAAGATATGAATGAAGAAAGAGGAGTTTCCAGGACCTAGATATTGTTATTTCTGGGGATACTTTGGCAACTGTTATATCTAACTAGAAATTTCGGTATAACCAGAAGAGACAAAGACAGAGCCTCTACGTTGCCAGCTATTTTCAGAGAACAGAAGAAAATGATCCAGGCCCAGGTGACTCATGTCTTGTTTTATTCTCTCCTTTATTCCTTAATGCATTTGTAGACGCCTGTAAAAAAAAAAAAATCAGTTCAGTATCTAGAGAGAAATAAACTTTGAAGATAAACTCCAACGCCATGGCAAAGTAGGATCAAGAACATAGTGTTTATATGATTCCTAGTAAATGACTAGTGTTGGAACATAATGTGTAACTGTTACTGACTCTGTGTGTGCACCTGTAGATGTGTGCCTATTTATAAATGCATGTGGGTTCATGTACATATCTGTGTACATAAATACGTCTGTTATGTTTTGTGCATCAGTGGAATTATACTCTAAAGAACATCCCTTTGGCCTAAGATAGTATAATTTGAGCATCTAATAGAATAATGACTGCAATGGTTTTGTGAATATTAGCTGTATAAAATTCCATTCATCTATAATTGTACTCAAAGAAATGAGTCAAACTATGTAAAGCATTTAGATGAGTGTCTGTTACCAAAAGTCGGGTCTGGCTGCTCGCTGCTTGAAAGCCAATAACTCGAGAGGCAAGGTTGGCGGAAAGGAAAGTTTGTTTTATTCCAGAGGCTGGCAACTGGGGGAAGAGGGTGGACTCGTGTCCAGAGGCCAACTCCCCACTGCCAGTCAGCGGGCCAGAGCTTTTAAAGGGGAGTTTCAGGGCTGTATAGACAGAGGGAGGGGGTTACATGCAGAAACAGCATCGTCAGCTCTGGCAGTCATCTTGAAATGGGTCATGCCATGGTCTGATCGGCGTCCTCTTGATTGTGTTCAGTACAGTTAATCTTTAGTTCCACGGTTGGTTTGTTCCCATTTCCTTGAAGCCAGTTCTTAGAATTTTGGCAGCTTGTGTCATGGCTACAGTCTGGTTATCATGTAGTTAACTTCTTCCAACTGGTGAGGGTTTCAGTACCTACAAAACAGCTCAAAGGATATGGCTCAGAATATTATCTGTACCCCTGGAAGAGGAACTAAAGGTCCTTGACTTTGTTTAATGACTAAACTATTCTTATTTGGTCTTGTTGGACTGATTCCTTTGTGTCTGCATTTTCTCACTTCTCTGATTAAATTTATTCTTTAAAGTTTTTCTGCAGACAAAAGGCAGGCTGAGGACATGGTGGTGTGTGGTGTGTGTGTGTGTGTCTATCTGTCCTGGGGAGGCCCCATTGGGTCCTGCTCCATTTCATGCCTGCTACATAGTAAGTGATGTGTGAGATCATCCATGCCTTAAATCTTTGCCAGTACTTAATAATAGGACATTATCAAATTGTATAATTTCATCAATCTGAATGGTCCAATGTTTATTCTTTTACCTTATTTTGCATTTACCTCATCATAGATGAGGTTGAAATCCATCTTGTATATTTATTGGCCAGTTGGATTCTTTTTCTCTTGTGATATGCCTGTCCTTATCATTTTTACATTAACAAAATGATTTTTTTTCTTACTGATTAATAGGAGTCATGCCTATCCACTACATATTGATTCTTTCTTTTGTTTATAAAAAATATTTTCCCAGCTTGTCACTTTTCTTTCAGCTTTATCCACGATAACTTTTTCAATGCAGACGTTTTAATTTTTCCTCTTATAAAGCTTGCTACTTATTTTCTTTTATGGTTTTTGGTTTGTGACATGAACATAATTCATATTTGTCTCTATTCCTTTCACAGATTCTTTTGTTTTATGGCTAGGACTCTAAACAGGAGAAAAACTATTTTTGAGTGTGAAATTAGGTAGGAACCTAAGTTTTCATTTTTCCAGATGCATCTATATCTCATGTGAAAAAATTCAGAAGGTGGTAAAATCAGCAGTGTTAAGAATTTGCCGCCTCTTTTAAGAAAGAAAAAGAAAAGAATTTGCTCAACCAGGTAACTCTCTTCTCTATGATGTAATCTCTGCAAGAACACAGGGATAGATTATCCCATCAGATTTCCCCTCATCTGGCAGCTCGGTTGACAAGCAGGTCTCACTGCGTTCCCTGGTGGCATTTGGGCCTAGGCTGCATGGCCACAGGATGAGGACATTGAAGACTTCCCACACTGCTGAACTGTTGTTATCCAGAGCACTTCTAACACCAAATGTGTGGGTATTTTCCTCACACCTCCTAATTCTATGACTCTCCAGACACCAACTGGGTGTCCTACAATTCAACTCAATCCTGCCACTAACTACCTGGAGTTAGCGTCAGATCCCACAAGGTAAGAGCTCAGTCCCACAAGACTGCCCCCACTTTAGGTGCCTGTCAAGAGTCCCAGGCTGTTACCTAAGCTTCTGATGACCAGCTCTAAATCCGGGGGTACCCACAATCCCCTGCTCAGGTTTGGTAATTCACTAGAATGACTCACAGAACTCAGGAAAGCTCTTTATGTACATTCACTGGTTTATTCTAAAGGCTACAACTCAGGAATAGCCAGATGGAAGAGATGCATAGTACGAGGCATGGGGGAAGGGGCGCGGAAGTTCCTCCCTGGGGGCACCAGCCCGCCAGCACCTCTATGTGTTCACCAACCCGGAAGCTCTCTGAACCTGATGTTTTAGGGGTTTTTATGGTGGTTTTCTGATATAGGCACAAATTGATTAAATAACTGGCTATTGGGGACTGAACTCAACCCCCAATGCCAGTTCCCTCCCTGGAGGTTGGGGGTCTTTCTGGGGACCAGGCACCAGTCATCTCATGAGCACACAAAAGATACTCTTATCACCCTAGAGAGCCCACGGTTTTTTGGAACTGTGTTCCAGGAACCAAGGGCAAAAACCAAATATATATTCATCACAACATTTTTCTGGCTTCTGTTGTTTTCATTTCATCAACTTTGTCTTTCTTTTGATGGTAATGAGTCTTTTCTTTTTTCTTTCTTTTTTTAATCCTTTCCTCATCACTTCTTTTTTTTTTTTTAATTTATTTTAGGCTGCATCGGGTCTTCGTTGCTGCGCGTGGGCTTTCTCTAGTTGTGGCGAGTGGGGGCTACTCTTCATTGCGGTGCACGGACTTCTCATTGCAGTGGCTTCTCTTGTTGTGGAGCACGGGCTCTAGGCATGCAGGCTTCAGTAGTTGTGGCACGTGGGCTCAGTAGTTGTGGCTCGCGGGCTCTAGAGCACGGGCTCAGTAGTTGTGGCTCACGGGCTTAGTTGCTTCGCGGCATGTGGGATCTTCCTGGACCAGGGTTTGAACCCGTGTCCCCTGCATTGGCAGGCAGATTCTTAACCACTGTGCCACCAGGGAAGCCCGAGTCTTTTCTTTCTGGTTGGTTTCCGAATCTGACTTTTGCAAGTGATGTTCTATAGTTTCAGTCTCACTCATCTAGAAGCAGATTTCCTGCTTGGCTTTGCTGGCTGGCTGAGTCTGAGTTACAGGATGTTTAATCAGTTCTAAAATTTTCTTAATTCCTGAGATCTTCATATCACTTCTCTGTTTCTCTATAATCTCTTTCAAAAACTATGTAGAGGCCTATGTTAGACCTCACTGTATTCTCCATATTTAGTAAACTCTCCTTTATATTTTCTATCTCTTTCTGTGTCTGCTTCATCTTTAGTTATTTTTTTTAAATGCATATTCCAGTTCACTCGTTATATTTTCAGTGTATCTAATATGATGTTAGCCTTTTGTGAAATAATAAGAAATATACACATTGGTCTCTGCCCCTAGTTCCTGACATAGAGCTCCTAAAACCCTTATAAATAGGGGTGCTCTGAGAATCTTCTGCTCTTTGACCCCAATTCCTAGCACAGAGCCCCTAAAATCCTTGTAATTTCCTAAATAATAAGAGTACTACGAGCTCCCATATGACGTCACTTATATGTGGAATCTATATACAAGTGAATGACACAAGTGAACTTCTCTACAAAACAGAAACAGAATCACAGACATAGAGAACAGACTTACGGTTTCCAAGGGGCACTGGGGGTGATGGAGGGATGGAGTAGGAGTGTGGGATTAGCAGATGCAAACTATTCTATTTAGAATGGATAAACAACAAGGTCCTACTGTGTAACACAGGGAACTATATTCAGTATCCTGTGATAAACCATAATGGAAAAGAATATGCAAAAGAATATATATATAACTGAATCACTTTGCTGTACAGCAGAAATAAACATGACATTGTAAATCAACTATATTTCAATAAAATTTTTTTAAAAAGAGTACTAAGAGCATATTTTGTTGTAAAATTTGGTCTTTGATCCTGGTTTCTGATAGAGTTCCTAAGTCCCTTGGAATTTCCTGGGTGATAGGAGTGCCTTTCTTTCTAATGAGGCAACATTTGAAGGGCTCCTGGATGGGACCTGGTCACCAGAAAGACCAAGCCATGATCAGAAGCTTGGAACCTTCCATCCCATTCCCCATTATCCACAGAAGAGGGAGGGGCTAGAAATAGAGTTAATGATCAATCACGCCTACGTGATGAAGCCTCCATAAAAATCCCAAAGGTATGGGGTTTAGAGAGCTTCTGGGATGGTGAACACATGGAGGTGCTGGAGGGGCACCAGGAGAGGGCACAGAAGCTCCAAGCTCCTTTCCACATAGCTTGCCTTGTGCAGCTCTTGCGTCTGGATGAAATCTGTATCCTTTATGATATGATTGTATAATAAACTGGTGAACAGTAAGTAAACTGTTTTCCCGAGCTCTCTGGGCTGCTCCAGCAAATTAATCAAAGCCAAGGAGGGGGTCACTGGAACCTCCAATCTATAGCTGGTTAGTCAGGAGCACAGGTGACAACCTGGACTTGCATTTGGCATCTGGAGTGGGGTGGACGTGGGGTCTCATGGGACTGGCCTCTTACCCTGTGGCATGTGATGCTCTCTTCCGGTCGATCATGTCAGAATTGAATTGTAGGACACACAGCTGGTGTCAGAGAATTGCCTGGTGATGTGTTTAAAAAGACGTACACATCGGAATTGGTGTCAAAATCATAGTAATATGAGCAGGACAGCTTCCTTTATATTCCTTATGAGTCAGCCAAAGAGAAACACTCGCATTAAACAGGACTCTGTTATTACAGGAAACCCTGTCATTCAAGGATGTGGCCGTGGACTTCACGTGGGAGGAGTGGCAGCTCCTGGCCCCTCCTCAGAAGGACCTGTACCGGGACGTGATGCTGGAGAACTATAGCAACCTGCTGTCCGTGGGTGAGGATGGCTCCCCTGGGTCCCTCAGAGGGTTTCCAGTCAGTGGCCTTTCCTTCCTCAGCTGCTTATACTTCGAAGTCACTGCAGTGCCCTAATGGCAGATTCTCAGTGCCTCCTCTGGCTCCTGATAAAAGGGTGTATACAATGTGCCATGAGTTGTTTTTACTACCAACACAGCTGACACCAAATGTGTGGGGTTTTTTCTATCCCCAAAACCAGTTCTCCTACTCTCCAGGTATGGACTGGGTGTCCCGAAACTCAATCCTTTTCTGACACTAAACACCCAGAGTCAGCATCAGATCCCACAGGCTTACGGACTCAGTCCCGCAGGACTGCCCTCACTTCAGACGCTAGTCGAACGTATTGGGTACCCAGGGTGCCCACACCTCTGTCCGACTTGACCTTAAATTGGGCATTCCCACTCCCCATCCCTCAGGTTTGGTAATTTGCTAGAACGGCTCACAGAACTCAGGAAAGCACTTTGCTTACCATTATCAGTTTATTATAAAGAATAATAGCCAAATGGAAGAGATGCCCAGGGTGAGGTATGGGGGAAGGAGTGTGGGCCTTCCATGCCCGCCCCAAGTGTGTCACCTTGATGTGATCACCAACCCGGAAGCTCCCCCAACCTGGTTTTTTAGGAGTTTTTGTGGTGATTTCATTGTGTAAGTGTGATTTCTTAAGTCATTTGCCATGGGTGATTAACTCAGTCTCCAGCCCCTTCCCTCCCCATGGAGGGGTTAGGGAGTTAGAGCTGAAATTTCCAACCTTCTACTCATGCCTTGGTCTTTCTGGCAGCCAGCCTCCACCCTGAAGCTCTCTAGGGACCCCCAGCCACCAGTCATCTCATTAGCCCACAGAAGACAGCCATCACTCTGGACACCAAGGGTGCTAGAAGTTCTTGTGTCAGGAACTGGAACTTAAACCAAGTGCTGTAACAGAATAGGTTCCTGCCAGCCCGTCACATAGGAAATTACAAGGGCTTTATTTTATTTTTATTATTTATTTATTTATTTAAAAATTTTATTTATTTTTGTTTGCGTTGGGTCTTTGTTGCTGCATGCGGGCTTTTCTCTAGTTGCGGCAAGCGGGGGCTACTCTTCATTGTGGTGCATGGGCTTCTCATTGCGGTGGCTTCTCTTGTTTTGGAGCATGGGCTCTAGGCACGCGGGCTTAGTAGTTGCCCCACGTGGGCTCTAGGGCACACGGGCTTCAGTAGTTGTGGCACGCAGGCTCAGTAGTTGTGGCTCGTGGGCTCTAGAGTGTGGGCTCTAGAGTGCAGGCTCAGTAGTTGTGGCATGTGGGCTTAGTTGCTCCACAGCATGTGGGATCTTCCAGGACCAGGGCTCGAACCCGTGTCCCCTGCATTGGCAGGTGGATTCTTAACCACTGCGCCACCAGGGAAGTCCCTATTTTTATTTTTTGGCTGTGCCACGCGCCATGTTAGTTCCCTGACCAGGGATCAAACACACGCCCCCTGCAGTGGAAGCACAGAGTCTTAACCACTGGACCACCAGGGAAGTCCCCACAAGGGCTTTAGAAGCTCTGTGCCAGGAACTGGGGGCGGAGACCAAATATATATTATTATATCACAGTATCCCATGAGTCTTTCCTGAGTGAAAAGCCTCCGCTTGGCAGATGTGAAAACCGGTCCCTCAAATGTAACATTCTCTCATCCCAACAGACCCCAGCCCAATTCAGTGGGTCTCAGTCTTCTATCGTTTCCCATGAACAGGGTATCGGGTCAGCAAACCAGACGCACTGTCCAAGTTGGAACGAGGGGAAGAACCGTGGACAATAGAAGATGAAATCCACAGTCAAACCTGTCCAGGTGAGTGAGGACCACCTGGGTAAATGCAGACATCATAGTCAGTGCGAGAAGGCTGGGAGGGTGTCTGAGGATACCGTGCCTCCATGTATCTCTTTCCCCATAAAAGAACTTTTAGGTCTTGAGAGGTAAATATACCCCTTTTTTTCTCTTCTGAGATCTGTTCCTTGCTGATTTTATTTTACATCTTGATTTTTGTTTGTTTGCCTCGTTTTCTTCTTCCTTGGATTCTGTAACCCTCTCCTTTGAACCCTGTCACAAATCCCTTCCACCTCTCTGGCTATGAAATTCCAGGCCTTGCTCCAAGGAGAGATCTTTGAATTCATCACTGTTTTCTGACTACCGCAGTCTCCTGCCCACCCCCCCACCACCATTCTGAGGTTCTTCAAAGGTATTGCTTTCCATTTTCTCAAAATTTTCCTTCAGTCTCATGAATTAAGCTCTATCTGTTTTCTGGCTGAGACTCCAAATTGCTATCTCCCTTACTATTGTCTATATTGCTATACTTTGAGTTCTAGATGTTCTAGATCTTTTACTGGTCTAAGATTTCTGAGTTCCTGCAAGAGGAATAGGAATCATCTTCTCTCCACAAAAAAACCCTTTCCACCATCCTATTTTAATGTTAGATTCTCTTTTAATACTGCACAGCTTACCCTGTCCATGCTGGTATTATCTTGAATGTTATTCTCCGCCTATGGAGTTCTCATCTTAGAGGTCTCTGTTGTTGACTGTTTTAACTAGAAAAGACTGTTTTACATCTACATCAGTTCTGCCTAAGTCGCAGTTTATGTCTCCTTCAGTTTACTTCCTTCATACATTTGCTATTTCTGATTTTCCTTTGGCTCATCATAGGTGTTAGCATTGTATTCATTTCCCTAAATCATTTGTTTTTCCCATTATACTCTTGTTTTTTTTTTAACAGCTTTACTGAGGTAATTCACATATGCTACAATTTGCCAACTTAAAGCATACAATTCACTGTTTTGTAGTATATTAAGAGAGTTATGTAACCATCGCCAACAGCAACTTTGGAAGATTTTCATCACTTTATAAAAGTTTCCTCCTAAGCCCTCAGCCCTAGGCGAGCACTAATCTACTTTCTATCTCTGTAGATTTGCCTGTTCTGGATATTTAATATAAATAGAATCATAAACTATGTGGTCTATTGTGAAAGACTTCTTTCATTTATCATAATGTTTTTGAAATTCTTCCATAGAAGTTCTAACATGTATCTGTAATTCATTCCTTTTTATTGCCAAATAATATTCCATTGTATGGATATACCACATTTTATTTACTCATTTATCTATTGATGGACATTTGGGTGGTATCCACTTTTTGGCTTTTTTGAATTATGCTGCTATGAACACTCATGTACAACTTTTTTGTGAACGTATGTTTTCATTTTTCTTTGGTGTATATCTAGGAGTGGAATTCTTGGGTCATATGGACTCTTGGAAGGGTCCAAATGTGGTGCTTCCAGACTCATGGTTGGCATTATGTCCTCCCAGCCATGATGTGTGATAATACACAGAGTATTAGCAACCAAAGGCTCAGCCTTTGGTATCCAGAGTTTTCATTGGGATTCAATCACATATTTCCCACATGGAAATATGTCTTTTGCCCCTCCAGAAGTCAGGCTAATACCTATAGTCTCCATTTGCTCCAAAGGTTGTAACTGATATGGTGTGGCCCAAAGCCCATGTCATAAATCACATTGTTAGACTGTCTGGTGGCCAAAGCCACCAGGCAAACAAAGACACTCCTATCAGGCAGGACATTCCAGGGGCCTAGAGATCACCTCCCAATAGCCAAGGGCAAGGGCCAGACCTCTCTTAGGGTGTGAGGCTCAGTCTTCACTGAAGGTAACTGTACAAATGGACAATAAAGGGATTCCTTTAGAAAAACAGAGGAAATAGAGCTTATAGTAATACAGTCAGAGTGGGAATGACAGCATGATATGTACAAGGTGTATCTACATTTTGAATTAGGAAGATGATGCCATGAGTTAGGAATGAAGGCATGAAATAAGAAATGTGCAAGCCCTTGGGATTGACTATCAAAAGAGTGGCCTGAAGTCAGGCAAATGAAAGCCAGTGTTAGAAGGTCTCTTCAGGAGGAGGAGTGGAGTGGAAACATGAATCCATGGAATATTCACGGTGATGTATACTTTTCTTGCCAGGATGACTGTTTGGATTTGCTACGTGAGTAATTGAGGTAGCATAGTGGAGGGTTGGTAGGTTTTGTATTTTTATAGCTCTAGGCTGTCTTACCTTTCACCTGGTGGCAGTAGGATAGCAATAATAAGGAACAGTCAGATGTTCTTTAAAAAAAAACCTGGTCTTAAAGGAGGAAGTTGGTCCTTTAGTACAACCTGTTGCCAACCTAGATGCAAATGTAGAGTTACTGAAGTAGATGCTGCTGGTGGCAAGTGAAGAGTTTATTAGGGACGTTGACATGGGAAAAATTTGGATACGACTTCTCTACTGAATGCAGAAAGTGATTGAAAAAGGCGACAGTTTCCATATTCCATTAGCTTCCGAAGATGACTACATGGTACACGGCCAGTTGCAAAATTTCCTAACAGTCATTGTTGCCCTGTTTCACTATGAATGGAACATAGGATAACGTGACACAGATAGACTAAAGGTTAGAGTTTTGATTATACGAGTTATCCACTAATATGTTTGATGTTTTTGGAAAGTTAGTTTTGATGGTGGTCTACAGAAGCAAATTTAGGAACAGGATTACAACACAAGAGATTATCTCAGTTTACAGTCCTCTACAGTTACTTGCCAGGTTACAAATACGTTTATTCTATACACCTCAGTATGCATATTTCCCTGATTTCTATAGTCAGAATTTGGATCCTCTAAGTGGGCTTAAAGAATCCCCAAACTCCTGAGTGTTGGAATGTCTAAGACGTTGGTTCTGTACCGTCATCATCTTTCATTCTACATGTCCTCCCAACACATCCAGTCCTCTTTTCTTGAGTAGTATGCACATATTATTTCCACATTGTTTCCTCCACTTATACCTCTACCTGGCTTCTTGATTTCTGTACTGCACATCTAATATCATCTCAAAGTTTAGGTTCCACAATGCACACTTTTTTTTCCTACATGTGGATTTCAGTAATCTTCTTCCTCATCACAATTGGAGATGCTTTTACCAAACCATTGGCTCAGGCCATACAGTTAGCAGAGTAATCCTGGGTTCCTCACTTTCAAAGACCACTCTCCGCACTGACCCCATCAGTTAACCTTGCTTTTTCTCTTTTTTTTTTTTAACATTAAAAAAATTTTTCTGGCTGTGCGGCATGTGGGATCTTAGTTCCCCGACCAGGGATGGAATCCACCCCCTCTGCAGTGGAAGCGCTGGAAGTCCGGAGTCTTAACCACTGGACCGCCAGGGAAGCCCCAACCTTGCCTTTTCTTTATGCAAGTATTCAACATATCCTCATTTCCTCCGCTTGCCACCATCTCCATTGCTCCTTCAAACCACATTTAGCAATCTCCAACTCCCTACTTTTTTTCTTTCCTTCTTTTTTATTTGGGTTTCCCTAACAGGAATTTATGAGAAGTGAAAGTAAGTAAGGCATATTTTATATATCCCAAACGCCAACACAGTGCCTTGCACATGGGAGCCATTCAATGAATAGTTTTGGAGTGAACAAATGCAACCCTCATCATTTTGGATCAGTTGTCTCTTCCACCTCTGTGGTCTTGTGTCTTTTCAAGTTCTGTTCCTCCATACCCTCTCATTTGCTGCTAACAATGACTTGCTTGGCAGTTCCCTGGTGGTCCAGTGGTTAAGACTCCGTGCTTTCACTGCTGTGGGCCTGGGTTCGATCCCTACTCAGGGAGCCAAGATCCTGCAAGCTGCACAGTGAGGCCAAAAAAAAAAAAAAAAAAAAAGACTTGCGTGTATTTTACTACCTCTGCATGTTTTGCAATTTCCTATTTAGAGAGCAGCCAAGTCTACATAGATTGTCAACTGCCTAACCTTATTGGTACATTAACTGCTTTTTTCCTTTTGGTTTGTTTATATTACTGTGTTTTTACCATGTGTAAGAAATAAGGAACATTTATACATGGTGTTTCTTTTATACTGTTATCATAGGGTTGCCACTAAGGTGCCATTTTTTTAAGAAAACCAAGGAATTTTTAAAACAATTTTATTCCAAACAATAATAAAAAGGGCTCATTGTTCTCTTCTTTCCTAGAAACTGGCAAAGTTGGTAATCATCTGCAGGGTGACTGGGAAAATCAAAGAATGCTGAAAGGTAGAGAACAATACCAGGAACATAATGCATTTGGAAATCCTGTTCCTCAAAGCAAAAGTCATTTCTCTTTCAGGCAAAATAATGATATGTTTGAGTTCTATATAAAAACTTTGAAATCACATTTAAGTTTAGTCAGCCAGGGCCAAAGCTATGAAATTAAGAACTCTACTAAATGTAACGGAGATGGGAAATCATTTCTGCATGGTAAGCATGAAGAATTTAATTCTCCAGTTCAATGCCCTGTAAGTGCAAAACCCATCAGTAGTAAGTCCCAAATCATTAAGCACCAAGGAACTCACAATGTAGAGAAAGTCCACATATGCGGTGAATGTGGGAAAGCCTTTGTTAAGAAGTCTCAGCTCACTGACCATCAGAGAGTTCATACAGGAGAGAAACCTTATGGATGCAGTATGTGTGCAAAAGTATTCTCCCGAAAGTCCAGGCTCAATGAACATCAGAGAATTCACAAGAGAGAGAAATCCTTTATATGTGGTGATTGTGCAAAAGTCTTCACCATGAAGAGCCGTCTGATCGAACACCAGCGAACTCACACTGGAGAGAAACCTTACATATGCAGTGACTGTGGAAAAGGCTTCCCGGGGAAGCGTAATCTCATTGTACATCAGCGAAACCATACTGGAGAGAAATGCTACGTATGTAGTGAATGCGGAAAAGGCTTCACTGGGAAGAGCATGCTTACTATACACCAGCGAACTCATACAGGAGAGAAACCCTACATCTGCAGTGAATGTGGGAAAGGCTTTACCACAAAGCACTATGTCATCATACACCAACGAAACCATACAGGAGAGAAACCCTACATATGCAATGAATGTGGGAAAGGTTTCACCATGAAGAGTCGTCTGATTGAACATCAGCGAACTCATACAGGAGAGAAGCCATATGTGTGCAATGAATGTGGAAAAGGGTTTCCCAGGAAGAGTAATCTGATTGTACATCAGAGAAATCATACAGTAGAGAAATCCTACGTATGTGATGAATGTGGAAAAGGCTTCACTGTGAAGAGCATGCTCATCATACATCAACGAACTCACACTGGAGAGAAACCCTACATCTGCAGTGAATGTGGGAAAGGCTTCCCGTTGAAGAGTCGGCTGGTTGTGCATCAGCGAACGCATACGGGTGAGAAACCTTATAGATGCAGCGAATGTGGGAAAGGCTTCATCGTGAATAGTGGACTGATGTTACATCAGCGAACTCACACTGGAGAGAAGCCCTATATATGCAATAAATGTGGAAAAGGTTTTGCCTTTAAGAGCAATCTTGTGGTACATCAGCGAACTCATACTGGAGAGAAACCCTTTACGTGCAATGAGTGCGGAAAAGGCTTCACAATGAAACGCTATCTCATCGTACACCAGCAAATTCATATGGGAGAGAGGTCCTATATATGCAGCGAATGTGGAAAAGGTTTTGTCATGGAAACAGAGCTCATTTTACATCAGCAAATTCATACTGGAGAGAAACCTTATGCCTGCAATGAATGTGGCAGAGGCTTCACTGTGAAAAGCCGTCTAGTCGTTCATCAGCGAACTCATACAGGAGAGAAACCTTTTGTATGCAGTGAATGTGGAAAAGGCTTCTCCTCAAAGAGGAATCTCATTGTACATCAGAGAACTCATAATGGAAACAAACCTTAACAAAGCAATGAATATGGTCACACCTACAGGAAGAAAATATGCCTTGTCCAACATCAGAGGGTTTCACACAGGATAAACTACCTTTATATGTACTGACTGTGGAAAATCCTATTCATAATTGGTATTGGTCTCATTACCCACCAGAAAATTTACACAGGAGACAAACTGTATGTATGCAATTAATGTGAGAAAGCCTTCAACACAAATTCAGCACCTGTTGTACATCAGAGAACTCATAAAAGAGAGAGACTCTGTGGATTCAGCAAATGGGGGTAACCTTTCTCTCATCTGTCAAGCCTTGTTAATACACACGAGAAACGTATAGGTCAAGGTACATAATCCTTTGCAGTGACTCTGAACTCATTATATACAAGTGAACTTGTTCAGGGTACAAACCATGATAGTTCAGTGAACTCATTAAACATCAGTGTGCTCTACTTGACTATCGTCAGTGTAGATTAGCCTGTTGCTAGATTTCACCCTTGGGAAACTATGGAATTTGCATAGGAGTGAAATTTAATGAATGCAGAGAATGTGCTTGTGCCTTCAGTGATAAGTTACCTCACACTATATGTCTAAATTAACATGTAGGAAAAAGCTCTGATACATACAATGCAGAAAAGGCTTCAGGAAACATTTCTAGGTAATTATATGTCTGAAAAGTATATACTAAGATAAATCTTATGAATGGAGAAAATAGGAAAGCCTTCTGTGGGAATAAAAACCCTATCTCATCAGTGATCATAATAGATCACCAGTGAGCTCATTCATAGTAGCAATATGATGATCGTAGAAATAAAACCTCAATAGTTGCCTGATATGCATGCTGGAGAAAAATTTTCAGATGACAATGAATATGGCAGGATTTCGGTGATACATTCTGCCTCATCGCTTCTCATGAATTCATACAGAAATAGAATGGTTTATGAACCCACTAAATGTGGAGTAACTTTAGCAAAATATCAGAGAATACTGAAGGAAAGAAGCCTCATGAAAATGACATATACTTGAGTTTTCTCTCAGAAATCTAAACTTATTGTACACCTGATGTCCATTTTGGGACACAATACCTTGAACCATATTATCAATGATTCCATAATTTTAAAGTGGGCTCCTCTAAACACTGGTTAAATTTTAATGTTATATACAATGCAGGAGTGTTCTGTGCCCACCTCATATCATTATATGATTCACTCTTGCATTTCTTAGACTCTAAATTCATCTCTTTCAGTCTATGTATTTCAAAAGGAAAAGGAATATATTCATATATGTAATTCAACATGTTTGGATGTATTTATCCAAGTTTATAAGTAGCATTAAGTAGTTTACAAAAACACCTTAAAAATGATTTTTCTAAAATTTGTTTTGAGGGCTTCCCTGGTGGTGCAGTGGTTAAGAATCTGCCTGCCAATGCAGGGGACACGGGTTCGAGCCCTGGTCCAGGAAGATCCCACATGCCGTGGAGCAACTAAGCCCGGGTGCCACAGGTCCAGAGCCTGTGCTCTAGAGCTCATGAGCCATAACTACTGAACCCACATGCCACAACTACTGAAGCCCGTGTGCCTAGAGCCCGTGCTCTGCAATAAGAGAAGCCACTGCCTACGCACCTCAACAAAGAGTAGCCCCCGCTCGCTGCAACTAGAGAAAGCCCACACGCAGCAACGAAGACCCAACGCAGCCAAAACTAAAGAAATTAAATAAATAAATTTTTAAAATTTGTTTTGAAATAGTTATAGACTTACAAGAAATTACAAAATATACAAAGTTCCCGAATACCCTTACTCAGCTTCTTCAGTGATATTATCTTACATAACCATAATACATCATCAAAACCAATAAAATGACATTGGTATAATACTGTTAAGTAAACCATAGACCTTATTTGGATTTCAATAGTTTTTGCATGCATTAATTTGTATGAGTTTTGTTTTTTGATATATAGAGTTCTAAGAAATTTTATCTCATATATAGATTTCTGTAAACCCCACCACAATCGGGATGCAGCATTGTGCCAACACAACATCCTCCTGCTACACTCTCCCCCAACCCTGACCCATGGTGACCACTGATCACACTGCATCACTCCAACTTTGTTATTTTAAGAATGCTATTAAAATAGAATCATACAGTGTGTATCCTTTGAGATAGGCTTTATTTCCCTCAGCAAATTGCCCTTAAGATCCATCCAATTTGTTGGGTGTATAAATAGTTTTACTTTTTGTTACTGACTAGTAATCTTTTCTATGGATGTACCATGGGTTTGTTTATCTGTTCGCTGTTGACGGATGTCTGGGTTGTTTCTGGTGTTTCACTGTTTTGAATAAAAATCTATGAACATCTGTGTACCCAATTTTATGTGAACATAAGAATTTGTTTCTTTGGGATAAATACCCAGGAGTCATATGTATATGTTACGCTTGTGTTTAACTTTGTAAGAAACTGCCAACTTTTCCAGAGTGGCTGTACTAATTTACATTCCCACCAACAGTGTATGAATACTCTGGCTGTTTCATGTCTTTTCTAGCACTTGGCACTGTCATATTTGATTCCAGCCATCCTATCAGGGGTGTGGTAGTATATAATGATGGCCTTACTTTACAATTCCCTAACAGCAAATGATATTCGACACTTATATACAAATTGAGAACCATATCAGGTAAACTTGTCATGTTTGCTTTCAACCATCCAACATAATTTTTAAAACTCAAAAGGAGAATAGCCTAATATATTTGATGATACATTCACCCTTTCCATTCCTTTTTCTTCATTCCTGATGTCACATATGTTTCATATGTTTCCTTCTGTTATTTCTTTTTTGTCAGAGTCTCCTTTATCAATTCTTTTTGAAAAGGTCGACTGGCAACAAATTCTTACTTTTCCTAGCAGTAGGGCTCTTCTTCTCTTGTCTCTATCCAGAGTTATTTCTTTGATATAATAAGGATATTTAGTCCAGTTTACAAATGGTGAGTCCTGCTTTTGGGGAGGGGGGAGAAAAAGGACATCTGCCAGACAGTCCTGTGGCAGTATTCAATCCCCAATTCTATGTTGAGTAATTCATTCCTTTAAAAATATTTTTTGAGTATCTAGACTGTGCCAGGCACTGTTTTTGTCACTGGAGACACATCAGTGAACAAAACAGGCAAAGCCATGGCCTTCATGGAACATACAGTCTAGTGAAGGTGACTGAGTAAAATAACCACGCATCAGAATTTCAGTTCTGTTAAATGCTGTGGAGAAATATTAAGCCTAGTATACAGGCTGTAATGGAGGAGCTATTTTAGAAAGGTTTCCAAAGAAGGCTATTCTGCACAAATGTAATTTGAAACAATACCTAAGCGTACTGAGGGGAGACAGCCAGCATAATATTTGTGAGCCAGGAACACTCCAGATCTGTTTCCAAGTGTTTTCTCTGGGCTTCCTGCCTCAGGATTCTCTGAGAAGCTTGTAAAAGATGCACGTTCTTGAGTCACACCACAACCTAAGCCAGAACCTGTGGGACTGGGACCCAGGGCTCTGGGTTTATAAAATGAGCTTTCTGATCTATATTTATTTATTTATTTATTTACTTGATCTATATTTAAATTTGAACATCTCTGCCCTAATTCCTGGATTAGGGCTCCCACCCCCACCCCACACTGTCACAGGATGGATTCTGGGCAGATATTCTACAGCAAAGAATTAGACATGAGGGCCCCAGCAACCAGGTCCTCAGATGCTAGTATCTTGTCCTTCTGTGAACTTACATATGTTGCAATGGCGAGGTCAGAGCAGCTCATTCCTGAAACTGATCAGTCAGGATCCCAGAATGGGCTGCCCAGGCTGCCCTGAGTTCTCTGGACCACATGTGTAACTCTACTTTCAGAGCTTGACATCTCAGGTGAATGCGGCTAAAATTTAATCCCTGAAGGGAATGTAATATTATTAAGAAATTATGAAAACAATAAATTCTTAATGTATAGAAATTAGAAAACATATATAAACAATAAAGAAGTTTTAAATCACCCATATTGTACCTAAGAGTCAAACACTGTTAACAATATATTCTCCAAATTTCAAATGCATGTAAGTATATTTTTGCAAAAGAAAGATGAGACTAGTCTCTTTATGTTTGCTATATTATGAACATCTACATCGTTCAGTATTCTTCTAAAACTTTTCTAAAATCGACATTTTTATAATACTAAAGTAATACATAATTATTATACAAAGATATATTAACAATGGAGAATTGCAAAAATTGGGAATGTGAAAACTTCTGATATGCTCTACCCATAAGCAAAAACCCTAAAGTAATCCAAGCTAAATATTTTATTTAACTAATTGCAATTTTCAAAAAGACAAACACTTATGATTTGTCCCCATAAAAGGATCATAATATATGTACTATCCTGCAGATGCGTTTTATCCTCTGAAGAACATTTACCTTTCCTTATTTATACTGACAATCTTTCATTGTTATATACTGTTATGTTGAATGGATGTTCCATAATTTACCAAAGTATTCATCTATCATTGTACATTTAGGTTTTTCTTTTTTATTACAAAAGCCTCTGTGGTTAATATTAAGAAAACTTTCACCAAATAAATTGTTGGAATATAATTGCTGGGTCAAAGAGAATGAAAAATTTAAACTGGATCCAGGTTGCCTTCTAAAAATCCTCTTCAACTTAAATCCTCTACAATTAAACCTCCCACAGCTGCATAAAAACAACATTTTAAAGTGTGCTCTTTTTTAAATTTGTGAACTATGCCAAGTATGATAATTGCATTATCTCATAATTTTATATTCTCAAATGTCCCACTGTCACCATTTATTTTTGGAAGGAAACATGTAGTTCACTCATTTGCACCTTCACTTCATCCCCTTACCCACTAGAGGTTGCTATGTAACGATCCCACGCAGGTATTAGCATTTTTATCGAACCCTGCCTTATTGGCTACGCCTGTACAAAGGCTGTCTTAATTCCTTCTGAACTACAAAGGCCTTACCCACTCCACACACAACCGCTCTCTCCACAAACCCAAGATATTAAGTGACCACTGCTTTTGTCAATTCCGTGGCCCCCGCCTCTCCAGCGATGTCTCGGCTTCTACCTTTTTTAATCTTCCCAAGCAGCCGGGGGTCTAAGCCCTTTTCTGCCATAGGGACACCTGCCTTCTTCTAAGATGGCCGCGCCCATGGCTCTCCAGAGTAACGAATCAGCTCTAAAGTGCACGAAGGGCGCCGCCATCTTTCTTTGTTCCTTAGCCGGCTGAACGCGCCATGTTGGCCTTGGATAGGCATCGGTCTCTGAAATCTAACGCAGTTAGCACAGCATTGTTGACCATCCCTCGCAACCGGCAGGTATTGATAAAAGCATTTAGAGGGCCAGGAATGATCTCGATGTCTTCCTACAGCCTTTACGGCCCCCGCCCGTCGGAAACGCCGAGGTGGGCGGGGCCATGTGACGTCATAGAGCAGAGCGCGCGGTCGGAATTCGGAAATCCGGCAGCGCTCCAAGGTTCTTGCCAGATACCCTGGTCCCAGCCGGTTCAGGAGGGCATCCGAATAGCAGGTGGACTCAGCCTTTTGTCGCTGCCAGTGGTGTCTGGAGGGGTTTGGGCTCAGGTGAGTCGGGTTGTGGGCTTGGATTCACGGCCTGTTGGGTCTGTGAAACGTGAGCGCGTGTGAAGGACCTTAATTGGGATTTTATTTAGAATCATTCCCAGAGACGTCTGGACGTTAGTGATGGGGCCTTTGGCAGTCAGTGATTAAGAGTCTGAAGAAATCATCGACCGAAAGTCCGACTCTGTCAGAGTCTGGAGTCCACTTGGATCACTCTGCTTGTGGGACTCAGGGGTTGAGAGCTGTGGTGGAAAGTTTGTATCGGTGAACGCGGTGTCTCGTCCGGGTTCGCGATTTAACCTGGGACTCAGTGTTAGAGAGGCCCGGGTTAGGGAGATGTCCCTGTTGGTTTCTTGGGCATGTTTGGAGTTTAGACTGGCATTTAAAATAGGACTCAGTCATAGAGACGCCTGGTGGGGGCTCTCAGTATTTGAGGAGGTTCAGGGTCAAACCTTGAACGCCAGAAACAGACTTGAAGGCTGCATTTCCCCAGTTCATCCAAGCACAGTTCACCCCTTCTAGTCTGTCCTCACGGACCTTACTAACAACTTTGTCTCCCCACATCACCACTCTTCTCGCTGTCCTCACAAAATTCAATGTGGTTTGGAGTGATCTAGTGCTAAGTTTACTATTTTTAATGAAATTTAATGTAGTTTTCGTTCTTCTTGTCTCCAAGTTTACTATACTTCTTTTGGATATTTCCGTTTAGGGTCGTTCTTACTCAAGTAAAAGCATCTCCTTTACCCTATATTCTGTTCCGCAGTGAGAACTTTTTTTTTCTTTTTAGAACTTTTTTTTTAATGCTAGGTTTTTTTTTTCATTTGAGATAATCTGTATAAACATAAAGACAGTTGATTGTATCACTTAATTTCTCCGATCTCAACATATTTGCATTTGAGATATTTATACTTTTTAAAAATAGTTTCAGGGACTTCCCTGGCGGCGCAGTGGTTAAGAATCCGCCTGCCAACGCAGGGAATATGGGTTCAAGCCCTGGTCCGGGAAGATCCCACATGCCGCGGAGCAACTAACCCCCTGCGCCACAACTACTGAGCCTGTGCTCTAGAGCCAGAGAGCTGCAACTACTGAGCCCGCGTGCCACAACTACTGAAGCCCGGGTGCCTAGATCCTGTGCTCTGCAACAAGAGAACACATTGCAATGAGAAGCCCTCGCACCACACCCCTCTCGCTGCAACTAGAAAGTCCACGCTGCAACGAAAACCCAATACAGCCAAAAATAAATAAATAAATAAAGTTTAAGAAAATAAAAATAGTTTCAATAGTATCAACACAGGTTGGTGAACCAGTGGCATGGTGTCTGGAATCAAATGTATTCATTAATGTAAGTAGTATTGACATACAATATTTTAAAGTATTCAATTATAATTTCAGTAACCCATTTTGACTTTCTGATTACTTTCTGATTCTACCACTCCACTTAAAAATTTATGGTACCTTTTTTGTTTTGTCCCAGAGATTTCTGGCTACCTTTATTTCTTGGTAAACTCTTTTTCCTTGACCTTTTTTTTGCAATTTCAGTTGGTGGGGTTTTTTGTTTTGTTTTTTTGTACTGTAGATAAGGAAGTCTTTTTTAAATTTATTTATTTTTGTCTGTGTTGGGTCTTCGTTGCTGAGCGTGGGCTTTCTCTAGTTGTGGCGAGTGGGGGCCACTCTTCGTTGCCGTGCGCCAGCTTCTCATTGCGGTGGCTTCTCCTGTTGCAGAGTACGGGCTCTAGGCGCGTGGGCTTCAGTGGTTGTGGCATGCGGGCTCAGTAGTTGTGGCTCACGGGCTTAGTTGCTCCTCGACATGTGGTATCTTCCCAGACCAGGGCTCGAACCCGTGTCCCCTGCATTGGCAGGCGGACCCCCAACCACTGCGCCACCAGGGAGGTCCCGAAAAGGAAGTCTTTTTTGTTGTAGTTTTATTTGGTATAAAATTCACCAAGTATAAGCATACATTTCAGTAATTTTAACTGAGTTTCTAGGGTTGTACAACCGTCAGCACAATCCAACTTTAAAACATTTCCATCACCCCAGAAAGTTGTCTTGATCCTCTGTGCACCCAGTTTCCACCCCTACCCAGAGCCACACAAAACCACTGATCATCTTCCTGCCTCTATTGATTTGCAATTTCTGGACATTTCATAGAAACAGAATAATAAAGTATGTAGTCTCCTGGGGCTGTCTTTTTTTCATTTAACATAATATATTTGAGGTCTATCTATATTATAAGTATCAGTAAGTTTTCCTTTTTTTTCCCCCAAGTGACTTATTGAGGCAAAATTGACAGACAATAAGCTGCGCATATTTAAATCGTACAGATTAGTAAGTTTGACATACATACTCATGAAACTATCACCACAATGAAGATAGTGAACATACCCATCACCTAAGAAGTTTCTTTGTGTCCCTTTTTAATCCATCCCTCTTATATTCCCCACACCTCCCCAAGCAACCACAAATCTATTTTTCATTACTATAGGTTAGTTTATAGTTCTTAAAAGTTTTATGTGAATGGAATCATACAGTGTACACTCATTTTTATTCTGACTTGTTTCACTCAACATTAATATTTTGAGATTCATCCTTGTGTGTATCCATAGTTTCTTTTTATTGCTTTGTATTCCATTGTAGGAACATTAGTTCATTCTATAGAGTTTATTAATTCACCTTTTTAAAAAAATTATTTATTTATTTATTTGGCTGCACCTGGTCTTAGTTGTGGCACGCGGGATCTTTGTTGCCGTATGTGGGATCTTCGTTGCAGCATACAGGGTATTTAGTTGTGGCATGTGGGATCTAGTTCCCCAACGAGGGATCAAACCCAGGCCCCCTGCAATGGGAGTGCAGAATCTCAACCACTGGACCACCAGGGAAGTCTCTAATTCACCTGTTGGTGGGTAGTTGTGTTTCCAGTTTTTAGCGCTTACAAATAAAGCTTCTGTGAACACTCATGTTCAAGTCTATAGTTACATGTGTCTTCTTTCTCCTGCATAAATCACCAGTAGTTGAATGGCTAAATCATGTGGTAGGTGTATGTTTAACTTTTAAAGAAACTGCTAAACTGTTCCCCAAAGTGGTTGTACTTTATTTATATCTAGGAGAAGCAGATGGATGGCTGTTGGGTGGCTCCACATTTTGTATCGTCTTTCTTTTTTTTTTTTTTTTAATTAATTAATTAATTAATTAATGGCTGTGTTGGGTCTTCATTGCTACTCGCGGGCTTTCTATAGTTGCGGCGAGTGGGGGCCACTCTTCACTGTGGTGCGCGGGCTTTTCATTGTGGTGGCTTCTCTTGTTGCAGAGCACGGGGTCTAGGTGCTTGGGCTTCAGTAGTTGTGGCACACGGGCTCAGTAGTTGTGGCACACGGGCTTAGTTGCTCCGCGGCATGTGGGGTCTTCCTGGACCAGGGCTCGAACCCATGTCCCCTGCATTGGCAGGTGGATTCTTAACCGCTGTGCCACCAGGGAAGTCCCAAGAGTATATCTAGTTTTGTAAGAAACTGCCAAATTGTCTTCCAGAGTAGCTGTACCATCAGCAATAAATTAGAGTTCCTGTTGCTTCATATCCTCTTCAGCATTTGGTGTAGTCATTGTTTTGAATTTTGGTTATTCTAATAGGTGGGTGATGGTATCTCATTGTGTTTTTAATTTGTTATTTCCTAATTACATATGATGTAATTTCCAATTACACATGTTTTCATTTGCTTATTTGCTATCTGTATATCTTCTTTGGTAAGGTGTCAGTTCAGGTCTTTTGCCCATTTTTCAACTGGGTTGTGTTTTCTTATTGTTGAGTTTTTAAGAGTTCTTTGTATATTTTGGATAACAGTCCTTTATCAGATGTGTCTTTTGCAAATATTTTCTCCCAGCCTGTGGCTTGTCTTCTCAATTTCTTGAGGTAGTTTATATTTTTAGTTATTACATTTAAATTTATTATCCATTTTAATTTAATTGGAAATGGATATTCAGTTGTTCCAGTATATTTGTTGGAAAGACCATCTTTTCCCTCATTGCTTTGTCTTGCACCTTTGTTGAAAATCAGCTGACCATACTTGCATTTATTTCTCAATTCTCAATTCTGTTGCACTGACTTATGTATCTATCATTATGTCAATAAGTACCTATTTTATTACTATGGGTTTAAAATAATTTTTTTTCAATTTATTTTTATTTATTTATGGCTGTGTTGGGTCTTCGTTTCTGTGCGAGGGCTTTCTCTAGTTGTGGCAAGCGGGGGCCACTCTTCATCGCGGTGCGCGGGCCTCTCACTATTGCGGCCTCTCTTGTTGCAGAGCACAGGCTCCAGACGCGCAGGCTCAGTAATTGCGGCTCATGGGCCCATTTGCTCCGCGGCATGTGGGATCTTCCCAGACCAGGGCACGAACCCGTGTCCCCTGCATTGGCAGGCAGATTCTCAACCACTGCGCCACCAGGGAAGCCCTAAAATAAATTTTGAAATAGATTAGTATAAGCACTCACCAACTTTATAATTCTATTTTACAATTGGTCTAGCTAATCTAGATTCTTTATCTTTTAATGCAAATTTTAGTATCAGCTTCTCCATATTTATAAAATTCCTGGTGTACCTTTGATAGTGATTGCATTGAATCTGGGGAGAATTGCCACCACCATACTGAATCTTCCAATCTACAGGCTTGGAGTGTCTCTCTATTTATTTATATCTCTTTAAATTTGTCTCAGAAGTGTTTTACAGTTTTCAATATACAAGTCTTGCATTAGTTTTAATTTATTCTTAAGTATTTTTTTTCTTTTTGATGCTATTGTGTGTGGAATTGCTTCCTTAATTTCCTTATTGGCTGGATCATTGCTAGTATAGAGATATGCAATTTACTTTAATATATTGTTACTGTATCCTGTAACCTTGCTAAACTTATTTACTAGTTCTAATACATTTTTTTGCATGTATTTCTTAGGATTTTCTATATACAAAATCATATTGTCTATGAATAAGAACAGTTGCACTCTGTATTTCCAATACAGATACCTTTACGTTTTAAAAATGTATTTATTTGTTTATTACCTATTGAACTGGCTGGAACCTTTAGTATAGTAATGGTTAAAACGGGTTAAGGCAGCTATCCTTGCATTGTTCTCAATTCTAGGAGAAAAACATTCAGAATTTTACCATTAAGTATGATGTTGGTTTTGGTTTTTCATAGCTGCCCTTTATTAGTTTGAGTAACTTCCTTTCTGTTTCTAGTTTTTTGAAAGTTTTAATCATGAGTGGGTATTAAATGTGGTCACATACCTTTTCTGTATCCTTTGAGAAGAACCTGTGGGTTTTGTCCTTTATTGTATTAATTTGGAGTAGTACATTACTTTATTTTCCCATGATAAACCAACCTGGCATTCCTGGGATAAATCCCCCTTAGTTGTTGTCTATAATCCTTTTTGTATTATGCTGCATGTGTTTTGCTAATACATTGTTAACAATTTTTCACCTATATTCATGAAGGAGATTGGTCTATAGTTTTTTTTTTTTTCTGTGATGTCTTTGTCTTGCTTTGGTATCTTAGCAATCCTGGCTTTATACAGTGAAGCCAGTTGAGAGTAGGCTTTTTTTGTGTGTGATGATTTTTTTTTTTTTAAAGGAACTCCTTTATTTATTTATTTATTTATTTATTTATTTATTTATTTGTGGCTGTGTTGGGTCTTCGTTTCTGTGCGAGGGCTTTCTCTAGTTGCAGCAAGTGGGGGCCACTCTTCATCGCAGTGCGCGGGCCTCTCACTATCGCGGCCTTTCTTGTTGTGGAGCACAGGCTCCAGACGTGCAGGCTCAGTAGTTGTGGCTCACAGGCCTAGTTGCTCCGCGGCATGTGGGATCTTCCCAGACCAGGGCTCGAACCCATGTCCCCTGCATTGGCAGGCAGATTCTCAACCACTGTGCCACCAGGGAAGCCCCTGTGTGTGATGATTTTTAATTACTAATTCCATTTATTTACTTGTTACATAGGTATTCAAAGTTTTGAAAATATCTTATTGCAGTTTTGTTTCTTTCTAGGCATTTGTCCATTTCATCTAAGCCATATATATATACACACACAACATTTTATACAATTTTTAAAGGTTACACTCCATTTACAGTTATTACAAAATATTGACTATATTCCCCATGTCATATACCTTGTAACCTACCTTTGCTTTGAATTTATTGACAGTTTTATACCCTAGTATATGGTCTTTCCTGGAGAATGTTCCATGTAGTTTGAAAAAATATATATTTTGTTGCTGTTGATTGTAGTGTTAAATAAATGTCACTTAAGTTGATTGATTATATTGTTCAAGTCTGCTGTATCCTTGCTGGTTTTGTTTTTGTTTTTGTTTTATCATTATTGCCAACCAGGGAGAGCTCGCCTAACTCTTAGTGTCCAGCGTTTTTACTGGGGCCCAGTGAACATAGACATGATTGGCTGAACTTAGTCTCCAGCCCCTCTAGAAGTCAAGCTGATACCATGTGGTCCAAGGCCCCTCACCATAAATTACATCATTAGTGTAGACTATCTTGTATGGCCCAAGCCTCCCAGGTAAGCAAAGCCGTTCTTATCAGGTGGGGCATTCCAAGGGCTTATAGGTTCCCTCTCAGGAACTGAGGGCAAAGCCAAACCTCTGTTGGGCAAGATTAATCCTTTAGTATACAAAGAGAAATAAGACAATCTTAATGATTTGCTTAGTACGGTGGTCTTCAAAGTGAGGTGTGGGGACTTCCCTGGTGGCCCAGTGGTTGGGACTTTGCCGTCCAATGAGGGGGGTGCGGGTTTGATCCCTGGTTGGGGAGCTAGGATCCCACATACCTCGTGACCAAAAAACCAAAACATAAAAACAGAAGCAGGGACTTCCCTGGTGGTGCAGTGGTTAAGAATCTGCCTGCCAATGCAGAGGACACGGGTTCGATCCCTGGTCCAGGAAGATCCTACATGTCACGGAGCAACTAAGCCTGTGTGCCACAACCAGTGAGCCTGTGCTCTAGAGCCCGCGAGCCACAACTACTGAGCCCGCACACCCAGAGCCCATGCTCCGCAACAAGAGAAGCCACCGCAATGAGAAGCCCACACACTGCAACAAAGAGTAGCCCCCGCTCACCGCAACTAGAGAAAGCCCGTGCGCAGCAACAAAGACCCAACGCAGCCAAAAATAAATAAATAAATAAATTTATTTAGCAAAAAAAGAAGAAACAATATTGTAAAAAATTCAATAAAGACTTTAAAGAAAATGGTCCACATAAAAAAAACTTTATAAAAAAAAATACTTAAAAAAAAAAAACTGCGATGTGTGTACCTACTGAGCATATACTTTTGAAGTGGTACCTGGGCACACATACTTTTTAAAGGCACAATGTCCAGCTCCTTGGAAACTTCCATGTGACCTCTTCTGTAAACTTGATCTGCTTGAGCTTTCACCCGAGGCATCATGTTCTGCTGATTCTGCTTTCCCTCCTTCCCTTTAATAGTCATGCCATTTCCTCTTCACAAAAGAATGGCATACATTTCATACATTCAGAACCTTGTTTTATTGCCCCAGAGTATGAAAGCCTCTGGGGAACCAAATAAAGGAACAGTTGGAAATAGTGGGGTCCCTTATTTAAGGATAAGTGACAGCATCTGGGCCCAGAGGGAATGTACACTCAAAGTCAATTTGCTCTTCAGCCCACAGGTCCTGGCTCCCCAGGAGAAAGAGTGATCAAGTGAAGGAATGAGGGGAGAAAGAGGAGATTCTTGGAGTTGGATATCATCATTTCTGAGGACATCTTTAACTGGACACCAAGATTTCTGTCTCTAAGAATTACATGGCAGATGCAGAAGAAACAAAAGACAGAATCCATGTTACTCACTATTTCCTGAGCGTAGAAGAAGATGATCAAGGTCCAGGTGATTTTTGGTTTGTTAGATCTTTCTTTTGTTGTCTAATGGATTTGTGGTGACCTGAAAAAAAATCAGTTCAACTAAAAGAAGTATAAATTGGGGATAATGGGGTTCTGGGGAGAAATTAACTTAGACTCTGAATTCAAAATCAGGACAAAGTGGGATCAGGAATATATCATTCATAGGGGTCACATCAAGTGACTAATATTGGAAGATAATGTGTGACTGTGGTGGACCCTGTGGGTTACATCAGCTGTCACTTTGCATTATCTCTGGCAGACGTCACAACCAGAGAAACACGAAAAGCTCTGTGGTATGTGTTGACTATGAGGAAAAAGCAGACCAGCTCCTTGAGGGATTCAGTGGTTTATGTCACTTAGGTGAATGGAATGATACTCCTAACAACATCGATAACTCTTAGGGGCTCCCCACTAGCCAGAGTACCACTGGCCTGGTACCAGTTGAGCATCTAAAAGAAAGATGAGTGCAACTGACTGAAGAACATTACCTATATAGCTATATAAAATTCCATGAGTTTATAATCATACTCAAAATAGCCAGTTACAAGGTAAGTAAGTACTAGGAATGTAATGTACAACATATGACTATAGCTAACACCGCTATATGATATATAGGAAAGTTGTTAAGAGTAAATCCTAAGAGTTCTCATCACAGGGAGAAAATCTTTTTCCTTTTTTTCTTTTCTTTTTGTTGTATCTACATGAGAGAAGATGGATGTTAGTTGAACCTATTGTGGTAGTCATTTTGCAATATATGTAAATCATACCATCATGCTATACATCTAAAACTTATACAGTGATATATGTCAATTATTTCTCAATAAAACTGGAATAAAAAACCATTGGAGTTTGATAGAAATCAAATATTTGACCTTTGAAATGATGAAGTAACATAATCAAACCTATGTTTTGGGGAACAGTGGTGGAGATTCACTCTTAGTTTAAGAAATAGATTCAGTGTGAAATAATTCAAGCTTCACAGATAACAGATCAATACTCCTTGACCATGAATTACATTCATATATGAACCACCTCTGCAGGGTGAGCCGCCATTGTCATTTTTATGACATCCTCCAGCCTGTTTTCAGTGTACTGGAATTCTTTACATTTTGGTGTCTACAGGCCAGCTTTCTTCTTTTTAACGTGATGCAATGAACACCAAATGATATATGTGTGATAATTCAATAATTCACATATTGATGAATATTTAGATATTCTTGTTATTACAAACCATGTGACATAAAACATTCTTGTTAATGGCTTTTTGTGAAATTGTATCTGTACTGCTTCAGAGTGGCTACAGTTTCCACAATCCCTTCCTCAGGTTTGATAATTTGCTCAAAAACTCACAGAACTCAGGAAAGCACTTTTCTTAATTTACAGATTTATTTACTTACATTTACATGATACGACTCAGGAACAGTCAAATGGAAGAGACGCATAGAGCAAGGTATGGGGGTGTGTCACCCTTCCAGTACCTCACTGTGTTCACCAACTTGGAAACTTGCCAAACCTGTGGTTTTGGGGGTTTTTTTGAAGGTTTCATTACTTAGGCATGATTGATTAAATCATTGGCCATTGGTGATTGAACTCAGTCTCCAGCCCCTCTCCCCTCTCTGGAAGTTTCATCACATGGTTTGTTCCTCTAGCAACCAGCCCCCATCCCGAAGCTGTCTGGGTGCCCTCCCCCTACCTGTCATGTTATTAGCATACAAAAAACACTTATCGGTGTGGAGATTCTAAGTGTTTTAGGAGGTAGGGTACCAGGAACCAGGGACAAAGACCAAATGTTTATTTTTGTATCATATAATTGCTGAGTACTTTGTTTCAGCGTCTATCGTGTGGCTGCAATCAAGGTGTAAGCCCTAGGATGGGGTCTGATCTGAAGGCTCAAGTGAGGAAGGATGCACTTCTAAGCTCACTTACATGGTTGTTGGCAGAATTCATTTCCAGAACTCAAATGAGATCCTCAGTTTCTACCTGTCTGCTCATGTAAGACCACTGAGTTCCTTGTCACGTGGGCCCCCCTAACATGCCATGTTGTTTCATCAAAGTCATCAAAGGACAGATTCTGTTAGCAAGCTGGAAATCATATGTAGCCTAATTTAAAAGGGGTATCTCATCACTTTTGCTCTATTCTTTTTTTTTTTTTTTTAGAAACAATTCAGCCCATGCTCAAGGGAAGGGTACCTCACAGGGGCATAAATACCTAGTATGTAATAAGGAATTTGGCTGACTTTTGTCTCTGATTCCTGGGAGGTAACCTCTAAACCCTTGGAATTACCCATGTGATAAGAGTGTCTTTGTTTTTCATCTTGGACCACTGGGACCACACTTTATAGTTTATGCTATGAGGTGACTCATGTGGGCCCTAGATGATTTGTGCTCATGAGATAACTCAAGATGAGGGCTGTCCATGCCAAAAAGACCAACCATGTGATTAGAGGCTTGTGGCTTTCAGCCATATGTAACCAGTCTAGCCTCCAGGAAGGGGGAAGGACCTGTGTTCAGCCATGTGGTCAGTGATTCAATAAATCATGCATATATAATGAAGCTTCAATAAAAACTCGGGACACTGAAGTTCAGGTGAGCTTCCTTGGTTGGCAGTACTCCTGAGGACTGTCACACAATGTGGCTGGGAGAAGATAATGCTGTCCAGGACTCCATGATGAGAGTCATGTGTTTCAGTACAGAGTGGCCTTCATGTCTGACCTTTCTGGCACAAAAATCAGAACTTTGAAGATAATATTCCATTTTTTTTCTGAGTTCTATTGTTTCTGTTGTAGGTAATCTGTCTTTTGTCTCTGGATGCTTTTATAGTTTCTCTTCATATTTTGTGTATTATAGTTTTAGTCTGATGTGCCTATATATAGACTTCATGCTTGGAATTTGTTGGGATTCCTGAGTCTGAAGTTCAGAGTGTTTAATCAGTCTTGAAATTTTCACCTTTAGATCTTTGGATACTGCTTCTCCATTACTATATTTTCTCTTTGTTTTTCTTTTCAAATCTTCCTAATCAATTTTAATGGTCTTTTTTTTTTTTTTTTTTTTTTTTGCTGTGGATGTATCTTGTATAGTTTCTGGGGTTTTTTACATTTATTAAAAACACTGTTGTAAATTCTGGATGTAGAAACTGTTCATGGTTGATTCTCTTATTGGCTGTGAAGTTTCATGGTAATGTAGGAATACTTTATTTGTCCTGATGTCATTTGCATATTTTTAGTATGCAAATGGAAATAGGTGCTAAAATATATAGATAGAAAGATAGGATTTTGCTTCTACTGAAATGTATTTGAGAAAAGTATATAGATGCAGGCTATACAGTGAAAATTAGAACAACTTCTCTCATGCTTCTTCCATATTGATAAAAAGAATTCCCATCATATTAAACTGGACTCTGTTATTACAGGAATTGCTGACACTGGAGGATGTGGCTGTGGAGTTCAACTGGGAGGAGTGGCAGCTCCTGGATCCTGCTCAGAAAGACCTATATCGGGATGTGATGTTGGAGAACTTTAACAATTTGGTGTCACTGGGTAAGGACAACTCCCTGTGTCACTTAGAGGTGCCCAGTCACTGGCCTTTTCTCCATCACCTGATGAAAGCTTTGCAGTCACTGTGGTCTTCCAAAGAGTTAGATTTTCAGTCCCCTCTCTGGCCCCAAACAAAAGGGTATAATCTCCTGTATGCTGAAGGAGAACTTTTACTTTGCATACAAGAAATTTTGTCTCTAAAATGCAGTATTTTCCCATCTTGACATACTGTACCCCAGTCCCTGTATCTAAGTCTTCTATCATTTCTCACGAACAGGGTATCAAGCTACCAAATCAGATACACTCTCCAAGTTGGAACATGGAAAAGAACCATGCATAACAGAAAATGAAATCCAGAATAGAACCCGTCCAGGTGAGTGAGAGAGAACCAGCAAGGGGAGTGGTCAGGGAGGTCATATTCTAGTCATTAAGAGAAGGAGTCCCAGCTGTGAGGGTGACTGAGACCCCCACAACAGCTGCTCCACATAGTCATCTCCCCAGATGAGCACTCTTTCTTTGTGGGTATTTAGCTTTAAATATATTCCTTGTCTCTTCTTGGATCTGATATTTATTTCCTCTTACATCTTTATAATTTTGTCCTGGGATCATATGGTAGACAATAAAGATCCAGTCCCTCCACTATATCATCTTTTAAGCACTTTCATTCCATACCACTCTTGTGAAATAATTTATCATTTCCTTTTTTTCCTAGGAATTGGGAAAGTTGACAGTCATCTGCCAGAGCACTCTCAAGACCAAAGACTTCCAAAGAGCCTGCAACAATGCAGTGAACAGAATGCATTTAGAAAGAGTATTCATCTGAGCAAAACACGTTTAGCCCTAATACAAAATCATACGTTTGACTTATGTAGAAAAGCTTGGAAATCAAGCTTAAGTTTAGTTAACCAGAAGAGAAGATATGAAATAAAGAACCCTGTGGAGTTTAATGGAGATAAGAAATTCTTTCTGCATGGTGATCGTGAACAGTTGTATTCTGTAATTGAATTTCCTGAAAGTATAAAACACATAATTGCTAAGTTCCAAGTCCTTAAGCATCAGAGGACTCACAAAATAGAGAAATCCCAGGCCTGCATTGAAAGTGAGAAAACATGCATCAGGAAATCTCAGCTTATTTCTCATGAGAGCATTCATATAGGAGACAAACTCCATCAGTGTGATCTGTGTGAGAAATCCTTCTCCAGAAATGTCACGTTCACTAAACATCAGAAAACTCAAACACAAGACAAACCCCATTTAACCAGTGAATGCAGAAAAGTCTCTACTGTGAAGAGCAGTCCCACTGTACATCAGCAAACCCAAACAGGAGAGAAATCCTATATATGCAGTGAGTGTGGAAAAGGCTTCACAGTGAGGCGCTATCTGATTGCACATCAGCGAACTCACAGTGGAGAGAAACCTTATGTGTGCAGTGAATGTGGGAAAGGCTTCACCGTGAAGAGCAATCTCATTGTGCATCAGCGCACTCACACAGGGGAGAAACCCTATGTATGCAGCGAGTGTGCGAAAGGCTTCACTATGAAGCGCTATCTTGTTGTACACCAGCGAACTCATACTGGAGAGAAACCATATTTGTGCAGTGAATGTGGGAAAGGCTTCACCGTGAAGAGTAATCTCATCGTACATCAGCGATCTCATACAGGGGAGAAATCTTACATATGCGGTGAATGTGGGAAAGGCTTCACTGTGAAACGCACTCTCATTATACATCAGCGAACTCACACGGGAGAGAAATCTTACCTATGTAACGAATGCGGAAAAGGCTTCACCACAAAGCGCACTCTTGTTATACATCAGCGAACTCACACAGGAGAGAAACCCTATGAATGCAGTGAGTGTGGAAAAGCCTTCAGCCAGAAGATATGCCTCATACAACATGAGAGGTGTCATACAGGAAAGACGCCCTTTGTATGTACTGAGTGTGGAAAATCCTATTCCCACAAGTATGGTCTCATTACCCATCAGAGAATTCACACAGGAGAGAAACCCTATGAGTGCAATGAATGTGGAAAAGCCTTCACCACGAAGTCAGTACTCAATGTACATCAAAGAACTCACACAGGAGAAAGACCATATGGATGCAGTGATTGTGAGAAAGCCTTCTCCCACTTGTCAAACCTTGTTAAACATAAGAAAATGCACATAAGAGAAATGAGTAGATTCAGTCAAGTTGGAAATTCCTTTAACAGAGAGGCACAGCTCATTACTTACGATTGAACAAGAGCCCTGTTAATGCAGTGACTGGGGAAATGCCTTCTGTGGCAGCTAAGACTTTGTTTAAACACCAGTGTTTCTAGCAGAGCAGAACGTAATCATGGTACTGCCTGGTATCAGATGTGTGCCCTGAGGAGATGAAAGGATTTGCGCAGGAGATAAACCTGGTGAATATATTGAATGTGGTAGTGCCTTTGGTGATCCTTACCTCACATTTTCTGTCAATGAAAACATGTTGGAAAAACTGATACACTCATTGTGGAGATGCCTTGGGCAAAACTTTCTGACTTCATTATATGTCTGAAAAGTATATACTCTGTATTCTCCGACAAATTCTGTGAATACAGAGACTAGGAAAGTCTTCAGTCGGAAGACAGACTTTATTATCAGGGACCTTCATTGATCATCAGTGAGCTCATTGTTCATAGAAATATGATTTTTTTTAAAAAAAGGAAATGTGATGACCACGGGAATGTCTTTCCCCCAGAAAGAAGACCTCAATGAGTGTCAGAGTTCACACTGGAGAAAAACTTTTAAGAGAATAGTGTATATGGCAGGATTTCAGTGATACATTCTGCCTCATCATTTGTCAGGAAATCATATAGAAATTAAAACCTTTATGAACATGCTAAAGGTAGAGCATCTTTAGTTAAATATCAGAGGACTTAAAAAGGAATGAAGTCCTGTGCAAGTGATAAATGTTTGAGTGCTTTTTGTTACAACTCTAACCTCATCATATATCAGATAATGCACCTGAATCTCCTTTCTGGTTGCCTTGTCAGTAATTCCATAGTTTTAAAAAGAAGTCTGCTTTTCTCATCACTGATTTTTATTGTTATATACGATGCAAGAGTGTTCTATGCTTACCCTCATATGTGATTAGCTCTTACTTTTCTTCGGCTATAAACATAATTGTAAATTTAACATACTGAACTTTAAAAGGAAACTGAATATGAACATGTAGTTGCACTTGCTTAACTAAGTTTATAAATATGACCAAATATTTTACAAAACCACCTTCAAAGTTTTTATAAAATTTATAATTTGAAATCATTTTAACTTATAAGAAAATGCAAAAGTAGTCCAGATTCCCTAGTATCCTTTCTGCACCTTCTTCCAGTAAAAACATTTTATGTAACCATATTTTATTATCGAACCCAGGAAAATGACATTGGTAGTATACTGTTAACTCCTAATCTTTGGAGTTTAGATTTCACTAGATTTTACATGAATTTTTTAATCATTTTTTTGGTAATTCTAAGGTGTTTTATTACATATATAGATTTCATTGTAACCGTCATCCCCAGGACGTACAACTGTTTAATCAACACAGACACCCTCATGCTACTTTTTATGCTCACATCCTCTATCCAAACCTACCTCTGGCAACCACTTGTCTGTTTTCCATCAATATAATTTTGTCATTTATGAATGTTATCAAAATAATTTTTATAACTGGATTTTATATAAATAAGTTGTATTTATTTATACAAATTTACAATTTCTTATTAATGAGGGACATATAAGCTTTTTGTTTTTTTTGTCCCTCAGCAAATTGCTCTTAAGACTTATTTGAGTTGTATTGTTTTATTTTTATTAGTGAGTAGTATACATACAGGATGTATTAGTTTGTCCATTCACTCTTCAAAGAAGTTTGTATTGTTTCCTGGTTTCAACTGTTATAGGGAAAGATGCTGTAAATCGGCATCCAGGGTTTTGTGTGAACATAAATTTTCATTCCTCTATAATAAATATTCAGGTGTGTGCTTATTAGGACATATGGTAAGTTGTGTTTAGCTTTAAAAGAAACTACCAAACTCTCTTCCAGAGTGGCTATACCATTCGACATTCTCACCAGCAGTGTATGAAATCCACTTGTTCCACATCCTCTCCAGCATTTGGTATTTTCAGTATATTTTATTTTAGCCACTCTACTAGCAATAGATGAGAGATTCAATTGCTCTTCATCCTCACCAGCACTTGGTATTGTCCTATCTTACATTACTCATTCTATTAGGTTTGTGGTCATATCTGATCTTGAGCTTAACCTGCATTTCCCTCATGGCTAACAACCCTGTTATTGTGGTTGTTATTATCATTATCATCATCATTTTTGGACTTACTTATAACTGGAAATTTGTACCTTTTGACCACCTTCACCATTTCCACCCTCCCACCCCCTTCCAGCCTCTGGCAACCACAATCTGTTCTTTATTATCTACAAGTTTGGGGGGTTTTGGATTCTACAAATAAGAGAGATCATACAATATTCGTCTTTCTCGGCCTGACGTATTTCACTTAGCAAAATGCCCTCAATGTCGCAAATGGCAAGATTTCCTTCTTTTTATGGTTAGATAATATTCCATTGCATAAATACCACGTTTTCTCTATCCATTCATCTGTCAATAGACATTTAGGCTGTTTCCATGTCATGGCTCTTGTAAATAGTGCTGCTGTGAACATTGGGGATGCATGTATCTTTTCAAATTAGAGTTTTCATTTTTTTCTGGATATATATACCCAGGAGTGGACTTGCTGAATCATATGGTACTTCTATTTTTAATTTTTTGAGGAATCTGTATACTGTTTTTCATAGTAGCTGTACCAATAACAATCTTCTTCATTCTTTTTATGTCTGCATAGTGTTCATGAAGAGACATCTCATGATTTATTTAACCCATCACCTACTAATGTACATTCATATTGGTATTAGTTACCTTTGACTGCATTACAAACCTACCTCTCTAAAACTTAATGTCTAAAGACAACAAACATTAATTATAATAAATATTAATTCTGTTATGTGGGTTGACGGTTGGACTGTCTGGTGTGCGCGGTCCTGACTGGGGGCTACACGATCTAGGTGGCTTTTCTGATGTATCTGAGCCTCCCCTGGAATGGTTGAGGCCACTTTTCACATAGTCTCTCATCCCAAGGCTAACCTGGGCTCTATTACAATGTGTCAGAAGAGCTCCAAGAGACAAATAGAACATGCCTCAGTGGGCAAGTCTATTTCTGTCCTCGGTGTCAAGCTTGCTATTGTCCCATTGGACACACTGGTCACAGTTACTGTGCAGGAGCACTATCCAAAGGTGTGAATGCAAGATGCAAGAGTAAGTTTTTGTAACAATCACAAGATTATTTATTTCCTTAAAATTGTCAAAATAGATGCTATGAATATCCTTGTACATGTTTGTTCTCACAAAAATAATTTCTACTGAATTTCAATTCTTAAAATTGATTGGTGGCTCTAAGACAGAAGCTTAAATTGGGTAATTGCAAGTTGTACTCTAAAAACATTTTATTAATTTTTATACTCTAGACTCAATCCTGCCCCCCTAAAAAACATACCAAACGTCTAACACGTACAATTTATGGGTGTGCATTTTTGGAACTAGATCTATGACAAGCTTGATAATAACATATTAATTCATTCAAAGCTGTATGTAGGGGACACCTCTGTTATCTACTGTGCAGATGAGAGACAAAGCCCAATAGAATGCCTTTATCCCATAGCCTGAGACTGAACATTATTCATCATTCACTCTTCATGAATTTGAATATTAGTAAGACTGGCATTTTAAAAATTAAGTATTTGCGATTTTTAAAAATAAGTGGCCAGTATATTATTTAGCTATTAAAAATTCTAGGTTGGCCTGGGCTTCCCCAGTGGTGCAGTGGTTAAGAATCCGCCTGTCAGTGCAGGGGACATGGGTTCAAGCCCTGGTCTGGGAAGATCCCACATCCCACATGCCGCAGAGCAGCTAAGCCCATGCTCCACAGCTAAGCCCATGCGCCACAGCTACTGAGTCTGCGCTCTAGAGCCCGTGAGCCACAGCTACCAAGCCCACCCGCGGCAACTACTGAAGCCCACACGCCTAGAGCCTGTGCTCCGCAACAAGAGGAGCCACCGCAATGAGAAGCCCATGCACAGCAATGAAGAGCAGCCCCCACTCGCCACAAGTAGAAGAAAGCCTGCGTGCAGCAACGAAGACCCAACGCAGCCAAAAATTAAAAAATAATTTTAAAAAGTAAAAAAAAAATTTAGGTTGGTCATCTTTTTCTTATTCCTTTTAAAATCTCTTTATAACAAATCCTAGTGAGGAATCAGAGAAAGTGGATCTCATATATCGATGGTGGGAATGTAAAATGATCCATTGAGTCTGGAGTAGTTTAGACATTTCTGTTTCAATACACTCATATCTATCTCACACACACACACACACACACACACACACACACGGCATTTCCTTTCCTTTTCTTCCATTCTTCCAACGGGTTTAGTTGGATCCACAGTTACGGTGTTACATTACTATGACTTTGTAAAGCTATTTGCAACTGACTCACGTAGTGTAACATGATTACTCTCTTTTTTTTACACAACCTTTTATTCTCCTTTAAGTCGTATTTCCTTAATTTTTGACCCTTGGTCTTAAGAGCCCTGTCTTTGTCTTTGGACCCCAAAGGGAAAGCTTCCCCCCTCTGTCATAGGTACTGCCCTTCACATTGGGCCCGCCTTCAGTGGCCTTTCCCTCATACATATGAACAGCTTTAGCACGTTCCAGCTGTTTTTATTTCCTAACCTATGGCCGCCATCCCTGTCACGTCAGAGCTTCTCCAAGCCCTGTGCCGTTCAAAAATCCCTTCAGGCCAATTTCTCTAGAAACTTGGCCCAGATATCCTCTACCGGACGGTTCGCCTTTTCCCAAACGCGAGTTGTGCTGTACGGATTCCTCCACTTCCTGTAAGATGGTTGCGCCCACTGGGCCGTTTCCTAACTTTCGTACAAAGTGGATCAACGTCACTGCCATTTTAATTTTCTTGCCAGCTCGCAGAAAGGGATTTACCCCCATGCCTTTCTTGTTTGGTGCAAGCTCGAGCTTATGCGCATATGTCCGTTTTTATTAAGGGTTCAGGTGCCCCAAAATTGACAGTTTCGGTGACCTCCCGTCTTCCCAGCCGTCCCCGCGCACGAGCGCAAAACGGGGCTCTTCGCTCTTCAGACGCCCGATCCCCAAACATGGCCGCGCCCACAGGGCCAGGCTAGAGGGCGCGGCCAAGTTACCTCTGAAGAGAAGCCGGAAATTCGGTTGTCTTTTTGCGGCAGAAACGCCTCAGACCCTCGTTGGCCACCGTACCGCGGTGATGAGGGAAGCGACGAAGTTCTGCGAAGTAAGTTCAGCCGTGGATGGGTCGCGATCGTCCCTGGAGGAAGTCAAGTTAGTGGCTGGGTCTCTTCGTGGACAGTGGGGAGGGAGGGCCTGTCAGCGTCCGCGTTGGGTGGTGCGTGTGGAATACAAGCGGGAGGACAGCGTGAATGGGTGTTCTTTTCCAGGGGAGCCCTAAAGGGTGGGTAACAGTGTACGTGCGGTTGGGGTACTTCTGGCTTCAATCAGGAGATTCTCTTGTGCTTAGTGGTTAAAGATCCCTAGAGGTCAACGATTTAGTCGCGAGGGCACGTGTTGGGGTCTTTGCCGTTTACTCTCTTTAGGGCTCAGTGATTGCGAACTGGAGGGTGGTGTTTGTCAGTGAATGCTGTTTATGGTTCGGGTTTTGTTTGGGGCTTAAAGATGGAGTATCTGTTTCGGGATTAATGGACAGGAGTCTCTGAGATTAATCCGGGTGGTGGTAGTAATCGTTTGGGGTACAGATGCGTGTATGGGCTGATACTTTGGAGGCCCGAGTACTTGGCCGCTGCGTGTGTTGAGCTCCAACCTCGGCCTGTGTAACAGATGTGATGGACGTTAACGTTACCCTTCTGCCGTTTAGGTCGGTCCGAGTCCTTTCTTCACCACTAGTTTTAAAATCCTCTTTGGCACCCAACATCACCCCTTACTCTTAAACTCCCAGAGATGAAGGTTTTTGGCGAGATGAATGATCCAGAGATCCACCAGATGAATATCTAATAGCAGTATGTTTTACGATACTTAAGATGCAGCTTTTATCCTTTGTCCTGCAAGACTCCTGCACGTTCCTCTTGGATATTTCTTTTCAGATTCTGTCTAAAACAAGTAAAATAACATCTCTGTCACCGTGAGTTCTGTTCCCAAAGGACAATGCTTGTAAAATTTTAGTGTATTTCAGTTTTAGGCGTTTATATCATGTCCTTCATATTCATAATTCAGATAAATTGCGTAAATGGTACTATGATTTTCTCTTTCACTTTATTTAATGGAATATAGATTTACAAATTATTTTAAATGCGTGAACTGGTGGTATTATAAGTAGGTTTATATTCAGTGACTGCATACATTTATATAGACGTGAAATATTTAAAATACTTAGGTGTCATTTTTTGGAACATTTTATGATTATGCATTTACCCATGGATTTGTTCCCTTGCCTTTCATCTCCAGCCTAGACTACTTATTTTAATTGCAATTGTAAACATATTATTATTTGCTAACTCCCGTTCCCTTATAATTTTCTACAACACAAAAGAGCAGTTGACTTTATTTATTTATTTATTTTTGGCTGATTTTTTAAAAATTGAAGTATAGTTGATTTACAATATCGTGTTTCACGTGTACAGCACATTGATTCAGTTATACATGTATATATAGATATCTTTTTCAGATTCTTTTCCCTTCTAGGTTATTACAAAATATTGAATATAGCTTCCTGTGCTATACAGTAGGTCCTTGTTGGTTATCTATATTACATATAGTAGTGTGTGTATGTTAATCCCATCCTCCTAATTTATCCTCTCCCCACGCCCCCCAGTTTAATATTTAACTTTAAATATTTATGTTTGGTCACCTTACTAAATTCTTAAACCTACAATATCTTTCTTTCCACCCAACATTTTAGTGTGAAAATTTTCAAACATACAGAAATATTGAAAGGATTTTATATTAACCACCCATATACCTACCACTTAGGCTTTATTATTAATAGTACTAGACTTGCTCTACCAGTTAGTTACCTAACCCTCTGTTCATCCTTCTGTTCATATATCAGTCTTTTGTTGTTGTTGGTTTTGGTATATTTCCAAGTAAGTTGCAGACTTCTACCATTACTTTAAATACTTATTCAATCACATGATTAATTACAGTTCTACTAACAGCCTTTTACTTGTTTCCTTTCTTTATGTAATGAACAGACATCTTATTTACAAATAATTTTGGCCTGGTGTGGAGTGAAAATTAATTTCGGAACGAGATGAATCTGGTTTTTCAATCCAAATTCTGCCTCCTGCTCATTGTGCAGTTCGTGTGACCTCTTGTCTGTTTCCTTCTTAGAAAAAAAGAAAAGAAAAGCAATTAAAATCTCTCCCTTAGAGTTATTTTGAAGATTCAGTGAAGTAAAATACCTTAAATAATGAACTGTGATGGCAGATGCATAGCATAGCTGAGTAAAAAAGCTGCTAATTTCCCCATATTTGTGGCTTTGTGTTTTGTAAAATTTGTATTTATAACTCATTTTCTCTCTCCCTGCTTTCCTCCTTGTTTTCCCTCTCTATTTTTTTTTTTGGAAAGAAAACTTCGAAAGCCATGAACTTATATTAATGACCGTGCTACAGCAATTTTATTTAAAGTGTAGAATGCTGATATTTCCCTGATTTTTTTTTTTCTTTCTTCTTTTTTGGCTGCATCAGGTCTTAGTTGCGACGTAGGCTCTTCGTTGCAGCGTGCAGGCTTCTCTCTAGTTGTGGCCTGCGGGTTTTCTCTAGTTGTGGTGCGCAGGCTCCAGGGCGCATGGGCTCTGCAGTTTGTGGCACGCGGGTTTAGTTGCTCCGCGGCATGTGGGATCTTAGTTCCCTGACCAGGGATTGAATCCGCATCCCCTGCATTGGAAGGCGGATTCTTTACCACTGGACAACCAGAGAAGTGCCCTCTCTGATTTTTAAAATATACATGCTCTTATGAAAAATATAGTGAAGAAAGTAAAAATGACCTGTCAAATATCACACTTTTGCCAATATTTTCCTTTCAGAGATTCTTAGAAATGGATTTTTAGGTTACCCGTTGATAGTTTCATTGATCATTTTCGCTTGAATGTTAAATTGTTCCCAGGAGACGTTCTTTTAAATAGACACTTGACCTGTGTATGCTTTAGAATCGTATAGAATTTTTCCATTTTAATTTTGTAACCAGCCTCCTGACTAAACAGATATATAGACATATTAGGCAAATACAATTTGCCTCTCCTTATATTCAAAACTCACCTTTTATTATTATTTTTTCAAACTGCATTGCAGTGGGTAATGTATCCAAACTCAGATTCTCAACCCTGCTATTATAGTGTAAAAACAGCCTAAGACAATAGTCAACAGATGCGTCTGGCTGTGTTCCCATAAACCTTGATTTGTAAAAACAGATGGTCCAGGCCCTGGAGAGTCTGTTACTGACTCTTGATTTAGATGATCATATGGCTTTTCTGCTCCAATTCAGGGTTGGACACCTGGAGCCCATGGATTAACTCTGGCCCATTGCCTGTTTTTGTTAATAAAGTTTTATTGGAACCTAGCACACCTATTGTTTTGTTTTTTAAATACGGCTGTTTTTTGGCCACATTGCATGGCATGTGGAAATTCCCCAACCAGGGATGGAACCCGTGCCCCGTGCAGTGGAAGCACGGACTCTTAACCACTGGACCACCAAGGGAAGTCCAAAAGTATGACTGCTTTTGAGCTACAGTGGTAGAGTTGAGTAATTGCCTCAGAAGCCATGTACATTATATTTTCTGTCTCTTAACATAGAAATTATGTATGTTTTTAAAAGTTATTAGTTTTATTTTGACATCAGAGATTACAAATAATATACAGCCTTTGTCAAAGTGTTACTGTAATTAGTACTTTAATACTCTATCTATACAGAGATCTTAGAACACTCATTCGTTTACCCACCTCATAATTTATATGCTATCATGGTAAATTTTAACTCTATTTTTTTACATTTATTTATTTTATTTATTTGTTTATTTATTTTTGGCTGCATTGGGTCTTCATTGCTACACGCGGGCTTTCTCTAGTTACGGCGAGCGGGGGCTACTCTTCCTTGCAGTGCGTGGGCTTCTCACTGCAGTGGCTTCTCTTGTTGCGGAGCACAGGCTCTAGGCGCGTGGGCACAGTAGTTGTGGCTCGCGGGCTCTAGAGAGCGGGCTCAATAGTTGTGGTGCACAGGCTTAGTTGCTCCATGGCATGTGGGATCTTCCCGGACCAGGGCTCGAACCCGTGTCCCCTGCATTAGCAGGCAGATTCTCAACCACTGCGCCACCAGGGAAGCCCAGGCAGGCAGATTCTTAACCACTGCGCCACCAGGGAAGTGGTGGTTAACTCTCTATATTTTTAAAACCTCCTGAGATATGATCATTTTCCCAGCTGGTACTAATTTAGACTTAACTGCTTATTTACCAGTTTAGTTCCTTTTCATTCCTTGGTCCTCTACTTACATTGGAGGACCCTTTCCTTTTGCTTGAAGAACATGTGCATTTGCTGTATTACAGGTCTTCTGATGAAGAATTCTCTCTGGTTTTGCCTGAAAATGTTTTTTTTTTTTTAATTGAAGTACAGTTGATTTACAGTGTTGTGTTAGTTTCAGGTGTACAGCAAAATGATTCAGTTGTACGTACATATATATCTATTTTTTTCAGATTCTTTTCTCCTACAGTTTATTACAAAATATTGAATATAGTTCCCTGTGCTATACAGTACGTCCTTGTTGGTTATCTGTTTTATATATGGTAGTGTGTATATGATAATCCCAAACTCCTAATTTATCCTTCTCCCCCCCGACCCCTGAAAATGTTTTTATTTCAGTTTTATTCCTAGAGGATTTTTGGCTGAGTATCCTTTATAGGTTTATGCTTATAATACTCTTATCGAGGATCAAGAGGTGGATGGTAATGAGAAATTACATGACGGTGCTTCTTATTTGCTTAGCATGATGTTCTTCAAATTTGAGTATGTGAACCCTGGGATGTAAAAAGACTTTTGAAGAGGTACGTGGATGCACGTGGTTTAAAAGAAGAAAAATGTGTATATCCTGTCTGTGTGTCCTCTTTCCTAAAGTTGATCTACCTGTGGATTTCCCTGCCAGTGGGGCATTGAGCTGTGCTGGTTCTCCTTCCCACATCCCCTTTCACAGTCTTACTGCTTCCACTTTACAAGAGAAAGGTGTACTTCCCAAATATTTGGAATGTTGTGTTTTATTGGCCCAGATGTAAAAGCTTCTTAATAAAAGGACCGATCGATCTTTGGGGGCCTTAATTTAAGGTGAGTGGCCAGCAACACTGACAGGATCTGGGCCAAAAGAGAATGTGCCACTCAGAGTAATTTGCTCTTCAGCCCACAGGTGCTGGCTCCCCAGGAACAAGAGGGATCAAAGGAAAGAAGGAGGAAAAGATTCTGAGACTTAAGTACTGTCAGTTCTGGAGACATCCTTGATTGGAGACTGAGATTTTTGAACAGAAATGTAGAGCTGATCCAGAAGAGCTAAAGACAACATCCCAGTTTGCAGCCATTTCCCAAAGTCAGAAGAAAATGATCCAGGCCCAGGTGACTTTTGGTTTCTTTTATTCTTTCTTTATTCCCCAGTGGCTTTGCCTGTAAAAATCAGTGCAGCTAAGTAGGAAAGTTTAAATGGATCCTAGCAGGATCTGGAGAAATCTTGGTGAAGTTGGATCAGGAATATATTATTCATAGGATTCATATTCTGTGACTCGTGTTGGGATATAATATGTGAATGTGCACAATCCTGTGAGTTATATTAGCTGTCAATTTTTGTGTAATATCTCTGATAGCCATCACAAGAGAATCATAAGTTACATGTCAGGCAGTACTACAAACTGTTTCTACTCCCAGCACTTCTGGCACCAAATGTGTGGATCTTTCCAGACCAACAGTCACTTCTCCAACTCTAGATACCAGCTGAGCGTCTACAATTTAATTCAATTCTGACATTAACTACTGCAGTTACTGTCAGTCTCCACAGGTTTAAGGGCTCAATCCCACAGGACTGCCCTCACTTTGGATGCCAAGTATTGGCTGCCCACAGTACCCATACTTCTGACTTGGCTGCAAATCGGGGGTTCCCGAAATCCCTTCCTCAGGTTCGATAGTTTACTACAACGGTTCACATAACTCAGGAATAGACTTTGCTTACCTATACTGGTTCATTATGAAGGATACAGCTTGGGAAGAGCCAAATGGAAAGATACTTAGGCAAGATATGAGGGAAGGGACAAGGACCTTCCATGCCCTCTCTAGGAGTGTCACACCCCCAGCGCCTAGATGTGTTCACCATCCCGGAAGTGCTCTGAGCCCTGTAGTTTAGGGTTTTTTGTTTTTTGTTTTTTTTAATTTATTTATGGCTGTGTTGGGTCTTCGTCTCTGTGCGGGGGCTTTCTCCAGTTGCGGCAAGCGGGGGCCACTCTTTTTTTTTTTTTTTAAATTTTTCTTTCTTTTTTTTTTTTAAATTAATTAATTTATTTATTTATGACTGTGTTGGGTCTTCGTTTCTGTGCGAGGGCTTTCTCTAGTTGCGGCAAGTGGGGGCCACTCTTCATCGCGGTGCGCGGGCCTCTCACCATCGCGGCCTCTCTTGTTGCGGAGCACAGGCTCCAGATGCGCAGGCTCAGTAATTGTGGCTCACGGGCCTAGCTGCTCCGCGGCATGTGGGATCTTCCCAGACCAGGGTTCGAACCCGTGTCCCCTGCATTGGCAGGCAGATTCTCAACCACTGCGCCACCAGGGAAGCCCGGGTTTTTTTTATGGAGGTCTCATTGGGTAGGTGTGGTAGATTAAATCAATGGCTATTGTTGATTGGCTCAGTTTCCAGTCCCTCCCCCCTCCCTGGGGACTAGAAGTGGGGCTGAAAGTTCCAACCCTCTAATCACAAGGTTGGTTCCCTGGGCAACCAACCCCCATCCTGAAACTCTCTAGGGGTCCACCAAGACTCACCTTGCTAGCATAAACTCAGGTATGTTTGAAAGGGACTTGTTATAAATAACACAGAATGCCCCTTACCTCTATTACTTAAAAAACTCCAAGGGTTTAGGAGCAATTGTGTTAGAAACTGGGGCTGAAGACCAAATATATGTTTCTTATTATATCACATATCATAGGGATCAACTGTGAGGAAAAAGCAGACCAGTTCCTTGAGGGATGTTAATGTTTCATGGCACATGGGTCTCAAGTTCACATAGGACTTTGACGGTTCTGCATAGAGGTGATGTGTTGGGTCCTTAACTGCAGTCCTTGACGGTCCTTACTTCTTTTTTTTTTTTATAAATTTATTTATTTTTGGCTGTGTTGGGTCTTCGTTGCCGTGCACAGGGTTTCTCTAGTTGCAGCGAGCGGGGGCTACTCTTTATTGCCGTGCGTGTGCTTCTCACTGCGGTGGCTTCTCTTGTTGCAGGGCACGGGCTCTAGGGCTTCAGTAGTTGTGGCACGTGGGCTCAGTAGTTGCGGCTCACGGACTCTAGAGCACAGGCTCAGTAGTTGTGGCACATGGGCTTAGTTGCTCCACAGCATGTGAGATCTTCCCGGACCAGGGATCAAACCTGTGTCCCCTGCATTGCCAGGCATATTCTTAACCACTGTGCCACCAGGGAAGTCCCTGTCCTTACTTCTTATAAATGTAAAAACATGTTTCCTACAGATGTTTCCTCATTTCATCTAATATGATATTAACCCCACCTAATGATATACACACATATATGTGCATTGTCTCTGTCCATATATATATATTCTTTAAAGAATAGTTTTCTTATAAATTTGATCATCTAATAATCTTTTTTTTGGACTTTTTATTCTTTTTTTGTTTTTTAATTTTTTTATTGAAGTATAGTTGATTTACAATGTTCTGTTAGTTTCTGGTGTATAGCAAAGTAATTCAGTTATATGTATTCATATTCTTTTTCATTATGGTTTATTACAGGATATTGAATAAAGTTCCTGATCATCTAATAATCTTTTATGCTTTATACGTGTTTTGTACAGTTTTTTTTTTCTTCTTCTTCTTTTCTTTTTTTTTTTTTTGGCCACATGGCTTGCGGGATCTTAGTTCCCCAACCAGGGATTGAACGCGGGCCACCACAGTGAAAGCACCGAGTCCTAACCACTGGACCGCCAGGGAATTTCCTGTACAGTTTCTCTTATTTTGTTTAGTATATTGACCACTGAAATTAATATGTATTTTCTTCATCTACTTGTAAGTAGCATATAGTTTGATATTAGTGAATGCTTGTGAGATAGCAGAAAATATGTATTGGTCTCTGCCCCCTGTTCCTGGCACAGAGCTCCTAAAACCCTTGTGATTCCCTAAGTGATAAGAACACTAGGGGTATCTCCTGTTCTAATATTGGTCTTTGACCTCTGTTCCTGACACAGGGCCCCTGAAACTCTTGTCATTTCCTGGGTGACAGGAGTGACTTTGTTCTACCGAGGTGACTCTGAGTGAGCTCCTGGATGAGGGCTGGTAACCAGAAAGACCAAGCCATCATGAGAAGCTTGGCTTTTTTTTTTTTTAAAGAAATCTCCATTTTATTTATTTATTTATGGCTGAGTTGGGTCTTCGTTTCTGTGTGAGGGCTTTCTCTAGTTGCGGCAAGTGGGGGCCACTCTTCATCGCGGTGCACGGGCCTCTCACTATCGCGGCCTCTCTTGTTGCGGAGCACAGGCTCCAGACGCGCAGGCTCAGTAATTGTGGCTCACGGGCCCAGCCGCTCCGCGGCATGTGGGATCTTCCCAGACCAGGGCTCGAACCCGTGTCCCCTGCATTGGCAGGCGGATTCTCAACCACTGCGCCACCAGGGAAGCCCAGAAGCTTGGCATTTTTAACCCTGCCTTACGCATCTATTCCATCTGGAAGACAGCACCGTAACATAGTATTTTACTAGTATTCTTATTCTATCAGAGCATAAGAAGGAAAAAACCCACCAATTTCCTATATGGCAAAAGTGAGCAGAATAATTTCCTTTACATTTTTCCATGTCACCCAAAGAACATCACTTGGCTAAACGTGACTGTGTTATGACAGGAATCCCTGACGTATGACGACGTGACTATGAAGTTCACGTGGGAGGAGTGGCAGCTCCTGGACCCCGATCAGAAGGACCTGTACCGGGATGTGATGCTGGAGAACTATAGCAACCTGGTGTCCGTGGGTGAGGACAGCTCCCCTGGGTCCCTCAGAGGGTGCCCGTCAGTGACCATTCCATTCTCAGCCTCTTAACTCTTCAGACTAACTGCATTCCTCTGCAATGGTCGAGTCTCAGATCCTTCTCTTGCCTCAGACTAGAGGGTATAATCGCCCCACTCCTGAGAGAAAAGCCTTGAGGTTACAGATGTGAAACCTGTTTATTCCCTCCATGTACCATTATCCCTTCCTGCCGTATCCCAGCCCAGTTCGATATGTCTAATTCTTCTATCATTTTTCATGAACAGGGTATCAAGCCAGCAAACCAGATGCTGTCTCCAGGTTGGAGCGAGGAGAACAACTGTGGCCAGTAGAAGATGACAGCCATGGTCGAATCTGTCCGGGTGAGTGGGTGAGACCCAGCAAGGTGGGCAGCCAGGGAAGTCGAACTCTGGTCAGGAGAGAAGGTGTCAGAGCTGTGATAGTGTCTGAGGAAACATAAACAGCCCTATCACGTACCTCTCTTCCTGTATAAGAACTCTTTCTTTGTGGAAGTTAAGAGGAAAATGTATCCCTTTGTTTTCTTCTGAGATCTTATCCCTGCTTATTTCTAAACCATGAGTGTGTTTTTTTTTTTTATTGTATCTTTATTATTTATTTATTTATTTTATTTCAGTTTTAAATTTTTGGCTGCGTCGGGTCTTAGTTGCGGCATGCAGGATCTTCGTTGCGGCACACGGGCTCTTTGTTGTGGTGTGCAGGCTTCTCTCTAGTTGTGGCTTGCGGGTTTTCTCTCCTCTAGTTGTGGTGTGCAGGCTCCAGGGCACGTGCGCTCTGTAGTTGTGGCATGCGGGCTCCAGAGCTAGCGGGCTCTGTAGTTTGCAGCACGTGGGCTCTAGTTGAAGTGCGCGAGCTCAGTAGCTGTGGCACTCGGGCTTAATTGCTCCATGGCACATGAGATCTTAGTTCCCTGACCAGGGATCGAACCCACTTCCCCTGCAATATAAGGTGGATTCTTTACCACTGGACCACCAGGGAAGTCCCTGATCCCCGCTTATTTCATATGCATCTTATTTTTGTTTGTTTGCATAGTTTTCTTCTTCCTTGGATTTTCAAATCTTCCTCTCCTTCGTCTACCATCACAAGATCTCTGTCTGTGTTACCTCCTCTCTTGCTGTGATATCCCACTTTCCAGGCCTCTCTGGAAAGAGAACTTTGAGTTCATCATACTCTTCTTAACCACTGTACCTTCTTCCTGCCGTATGAGGAAATAACGATTTCCCACCATAACATGCAACCCCACCTTGGATGCTGTGTCCCCATGATAACCTGGTTTTTGCTGTGCATTTGTGTGGTTCTTTGGTCCCCACCCCCTTCCAGTGTTTTCCATACTTTCATTTCCATTTTCTTATCCGTTCTCATAAGTCTTAAAAGTTTCTTCCATTCCCATGGGTTAACCTCTTTCTGTTCTCTGAAAGAGACACCCCCAAATTGACTTCTCTCTGAATATTGTTTAATGTACAATTTCTTTCTACGTATTTTAGTCTTCGTCATGGCAGCTGTCCTGTGACTTCTTATTTTGTGTGTTAGAACAGAAATCTTCTCTCCATCCTTTTAAAAATTGAGGTTCTCTTTCAGTTCTACACATTTAAAAGAAAAACATGTCTTAGTGTAAAAATTGCTGTAAGGAAAATTAAAGCAGCTAATGGAAGAGTGGGTGTTGGGGCTTGGAACTGCCCTTTTGGAATGGGAGTGGCTCTCTGATAAGGTGCCTTTGAGCACATAGATGAGGGATATGAGTAATCTTCCTGGGTGAGGAGTTTTCCAAATGTGAGACAGTGGGAAGTTGAAAGACCTGAATCTGGAATGTGTTTGAGGAACTTCGAGGAAACTTACATGGGTAGAAGGAACTGAGCAAGAGGGAAAATGACTGGAGTTAAGGGTAACAGGGTAGTAGCTGGGGGTTTTGGTACATAGGTCACAAACTGCCTATCAAGGGCATTCAAGACCTTGCTTCTTTTCTGAATAAGTTGAGAAAATGGGATTTTGAGTAGAGGAGTGGCATTATACAATTTTTAAAGTGGATCACTTTGCCTACTTTATAGAAGATAGACATTATTGGGGAAGGGAATGTACTTTTATACTCTTGGTTACAATGTGTGACAATAAAGTAATACAGATTAAAGTCATCAAAGATCAAATGTGCATGGGAAAGACTCCAGGAGAGGCTGCACACAAGCTTCCTGGTTGTCCTCTACCAGTGGAGTCATGTGAACAGTGCTGAATTTTCCCAGCAATGATGTTTGAATGTTTGACAACATGTGTGAAGTGTTGCCAACCAGGGAAGCTCACCCAAGCTTGGTGCCTCTAGACCCCAGAATCAGAATGTTACAGTGTTGTCCAAAGCCTCAGGCATACAAAAATGGGCATCTACCACCAATCACATTGTTAGCATAGACTCTGATATGTCCTAAGACCTCATGCCTAAAAAGACATTCTCATCAGGTGGGATATTCCAGGGACTCAGAGGTTATCCTCTGAGGGCCAGTCCTTTCTTTGCAATGTTCAGGGATGGAGTAACTGCATATCATCGTTCCCTTTTTGTGTAGGAACACAGGAGAATATGTTCCAAGTAGAGTATTAGTTCGGAGTGTTGGTTACAGAAGATTTTATCTATATTTGATGTTAGTGTTAGTGCTTTGCTAGAGTTAGGTAAATGGTGGTCTGCAGAATGAAGAAGAGGGCAAGTTGTTGGAGTATGATAAACCTCAATAGTTTATCACATTTACCTTGAAATCAGATGCTAAGGAGACACATTCTTACTTGCCATTGTATTTGTTCTATACACCTGGGTCTGCAAGTTTGCACCTGATCACAATTGTCAATGTTTGGTTCTTTTCAATGGGCTTGATTGAATTTTCAAACTCTACATGTTGAAATGGCTAAAGCCTTGGCCCTGTGCCTTGAGCTTTTATTATACATGTTTCCAAACATAATCTTATCCAGTACTCTGTCTTTGAATACTCTGGTTCTTTTTAAAATTTTTTATTTTATATTGGAGTACAGTCGATTTACAATGTTGTGTTAGTTTCAGGAGTACAGCAAAATGAATCAGTTTTATATATATATATATATATATATATATATATATATATATATATATATACACACACACATATACATATATATGTTCTTCTTCAATAATCTGTCTATGTTGATGCTATCCACATTGCTGTTTTCAGATAAGACCTTTTGAAACATTTATATATTCAACGCGTTTCTTCATGTTTGTATTCAGACAAGTAATAACCTCCTTAAGCTTTGTTTCACAATGTGTGCTAGATTTTCCTCTCATTCTGGACTTCAGTAATATTCTTCACATTATTAAGAGGCATTCCACCTACCCAGTGGCTGAAACCACATAATTCTTGGAATAATCCTTGAGTCTGAACCTCTTCCGTGCTTCTCCCATTAAGTCCAGCAGTGAACCTTGTCTTTTCTTTGAACATATCCTGATTTCCTCCACCTCTTACATATTCATTGCTCCTTTAACCGTGATTCACAGACTGCAATTGCCTTCTTTATTCCTTTGCTTCAGTTGTCTATGCCCAGAATTAAACCTGGGTGTCCTACAAATTTAACTCATTTCTGATACTATCTACGTGGAAATAGTGTCAGATCCTACAAGTTAAGGGTTCAGTCCCACAAGATTGTCCCCATGTCAGATGTCAATTGCAACTCCAGATTGTTACTTGTGCTTCTGACCAACTGGCTATAAATTGAAGGTTCTCATGACCCCCTTCTTGGGTTCAATTAATTTGCCAGGGTGGTTCACAGAACTCAAAGAAACATTTACTTATGTTTACCAGTTTACTATAAAGGATACAGATGAATAGCCAGAGGAAGAGGTATATAGGGCAAGGACTGAAGGATTCCTGAATGCAGAAGCTTCTGTCCCCATGGAACTGGGGAGCACCACCCTCCTCGCACATGGATGTGTTCACCCATCCAAAGGTTGAGCAAATCTTGTTAAGAGTTGTTATAGATTTTTAATCTCTAGGCCCTCTCTCCTTTCCCAGACGCTGCTGGGTGGAGCTGAAAGTTCCAACCTTCTAATCACTTAGTCTTTCTGGTGATCAGTCCCATCCTGAGGTTATGTAGGAACCCTATGCTAAGTCACCTCATTAGCATAAACTCAGTATTGAAAGATACTCCTGTCACTTAGGAAATTACAAGGCTTTAGGAGTTCTGTGGAGGAAGACCAAATATATTTCTTATTATATCACACATAGAATTGTCACTAAATAGTTACTTCACATGAAGGCATTTTTTGAAACAGTTTTCTTTCCAAATTAAAATTATGAGAGATTGTGGAATGATTCCTTGTTCTCTTCTTTCCTAGAAATCAGGAAAGTTGATGACCCTCTGCAGCATCACTTGCCAAATCACAGCATTCAAAATACTGTGGAACAATGCTGCGAACATAATACATTTGCAAATATTGTTAATCAGAACGAAACTCATTTCCTATTAAAGCAAAATTGTGATATGTTTGACTTAACTGAAAAACCTTTAAATGCAAATTTAAGTTTTGAAAACCAGAAGAGAAGCTGTAACTTAGAGAACTCTGCTGAGTTTAATGGAGATGGGAAATCCCTTCTCCATGCTAACCATGAGCAATCTTTTACTGAAATTAAATTTCCTGTAAGTGCAAAACCCATCAACAATAACGCCCTGTCCACTAAGCAACAGAGAACTCACAACATAGAGAAAGCCCATGTATGCAGTGAGTGTGGGAAAGCCTTCTTCAAGATGTCTCAGCTCTCTGATCATCAGAAAGTTCATACTAGAGAAAAACCTCATGGATGTAGTCTGTGTGGGAAAGCCTTCTCCAGAAAATCCAGGCTCACTGAACATCAGAGAACTCATACGGGACTGAAACATTATGAGTGCACTGAATGCGATAAAACCTTCTTTGAGAAATCGCAGTTCAAGATACATCAGAAAAGTCATATGGGAGAGAAACCTTACACATGTAGCGAATGTGGGAAAGCATTCACCAAAAAGTGTCGGCTCATTTATCATCAGCGAACTCATACGGGAGAGAAGCCCCATGGATGCAGTCTGTGTGGAAAAGCCTTCTCTACAAAGTTCAGTCTCACTACACATCAGAAAACTCATACAGGAGAGAAACCTTACATATGCAGTGAATGTGGAAAAGGCTTCATCGAGAAGAGGCGTCTTATTGCACACCATCGAACTCATACAGGTGAGAAACCCTTTATATGCAATGTATGTGGGAAAAGTTTCACCTTGAAGAACAGTCTTATCACTCATCAGCAAACTCACAGAGAAGAGAAATTGTATATGTGCAGTGAATGTGGGAAAGGCTTTTCAATGAAGCACTGCCTCATCGTACATCAGCGAACTCATACTGGAGAGAAACCCTATACATGCAATGAGTGTGGAAAAGGCTTCACCTTGAAGAGCCCTCTCATCAGACATCAGCGGATTCATACAGGGGAGAAACCCTATGTATGTAGTGTATGTGGAAAAGGCTTCACCATGAAGAGTGATCTTATTGTACATCAGCGAACTCATACTGCAGAGAAACCCTATGTATGCAGTGACTGTGGGAAAGGCTTCACTGTGAAGAGCCGCCTGATTGTACACCAGCGAACTCACACAGGGGAGAAGCCTTACGTGTGCAGTGAATGCGGAAAAGGCTTTCCAGCCAAGATCCGGCTGATAGGACATCAGCGAATTCATACAGGAGAGAAACCATATGTATGCAGTGAATGTGGTAAAGGCTTCACAGAGAAGAGTCATCTCAACGTACACCAGCGCACTCACACAGGAGAGAAACCCTATGTATGCAATGAATGTGGCAAAGGCTTAACTGGGAAAAGCATGCTCATCGCACATCTGCGAACTCATACTGGAGAGAAACCATATATATGCAATGAATGTGGCAAGGGCTTCACCATGAAGAGTACTCTGGGTACACATCAGCAAACTCACACTGGAGAGAAACCATACAAATGCAACGAGTGTGGTAAAGCCTTTAGGAAGAAGACATGCCTCATACAACATCAGAGAGTTCACTCAGGGAAAACTTCCTTTGCATGTACTGAATGTGGAAAATTCTCTTTGCGCAAAAATGATCTCATTACCCATCAGAGAATTCACACAGGAGAGAAGCCATATGAATGCAGTGAATGTGAGAAAACCTTCACCACAAAGTCAGGGCTCAATGTTCATCAAAGAAAGCATACAGGAGAGAGGCCCTATGGATGCAGCGAGTGTGGGAAAGCTTTTGCCCACTTGTCAATCCTTGTTAAACATAAGAGAATTCATAGGTAGTCACTCTGGGGAAGCCTGTTGCCAGTTGTACTCAAGATAACAGTATGCAGAGAAGAATCACAATGCAAAGAATGTGGTGTTATCTTTAGTGATCAATTGCCTCATATTTTATGTTGCTGAAAAAATTTACAAGACAACTTAGACACAATCAGCCATGGTGAAAATGTTTTAGGACATTTTATTGTCTAAAAAGTGTATACTGAGGGCTTCCCTGGTGGTGCAGTGGTTAAGAGTCTGCCTGCCAATTCAGGGAACACGGGTTCGAGCCCTGGTCCAGGAGGATCCCACATGCCGTGGAGCAACTAAACCTGTGCACCACAACTACTGAGCCTGCACTCTAGAGCCTGCGAGCCACAACTACTGAGCCCGCGTGCCACAACTACTGAAGCCCGTGTGCCTAGAGCCCATGCTGCACAACAAGAGAAGCCACCGCAATGAGAAGTCTGCGCACCGCAACAAAGAGCAGCCCCCGCTCTCCGCAACTAGAGAAAGCCCGTGCACAGCAACAAAGATCCAACGCAGCCAAAAATAAATAAATTTTTTTAAAAAAGTGAATACTGAGATAAAGCCTAAGAATGTGAAAGACTAGGAAAGACTTTATTGGTAATAGACTCTATCATATGTGGTCATCATAGATCATGAGTGAATGAATATTTCTAATTGGTAGAAATATAATTGTGGGAAAGCCTTTGCCCAGAAGTAACACCTCAAGAGATGTCAGTTAACACTAGAGAAGTACTTTCCTAATGGTGATGAATATGGAAGGGTTTGCAGTAATAAATATTGCCTCATCATTTGCCAGGAAATCTGTGCAATAACACGTTCAGTATGGTGGCCTTTAACAAAATATCAAACAACTTAATGAAGGAAAGAAGCCTTGGAGAAATGAAGAATGAGAACATTGTGTTACAGGTCTAAACTTAAGGGATAATACACCTCACAAACAACTGGGGAAAGGATACCTTCAGCCGTATTTCTAGATGCCTTGTCATTGATCTTATAAATTTTACATAGTGGCAGTTACTCTCATCATGGATTAAATTTTAGTATATACGGTGCAGGAGTGTTCAATTATCTAATTAACTTTTGCATTTCTTTGGTTCCAAGTTTAAGTGTTATTTCAGAATATTTGAAGTACTTCAAAATGAAACAATATATTCATTTCATAAGTATAAGTCAACATATTTAGTGTGTTTAACCAAGTTTATAAGTAGCAGCAGGGGGGTTATAAAATTAATATAAATGTGATGTTTTTATAACTTTTAATTTTGAAGTAAGTTTAGAATCACAAAAACTGAAATATTCCAGAGATTTCCTAAATCACCTTCAGTCCACTATTCCCAAAGGTAAAACCTTATATAACCACACAGTTTACTATCAAATAGAGGAAAGTGAAATTGTAACAGTGCTGTTAACTACAGGGTTTATTTCTATTGCACCAGTTTTAACATGGTTTTTAAATACTGCCTTAAACTTTATCACATATGTAGGTTCCTGTAACCAACACCCCAGTAAAAATTCAGAATGGTTTGTCAACACAAACTCCCTCATGCTACATCCTCATTGTCACATCCTTTCCCTGACACTAATCCTATAATTTTGTCATTTATAGAATATTAGAAAAATAGAATCGTTTAGGATGTATCCTTTTGGGGTTGACTATTTGAGCTTGTGAAATTGTAGAAAATAGACATATTGGTCTCTGCCCCCGGTTTCTGGCACAGAGCTTCTGAAACCCTTGTAAATTCCTGCATGATAAGAGCATGTGGAGCATCTCTTGTTCTATTGATGGGACTCTGGGTGGGCTCATGAATGGCTCCTGGATGGGTGCTGGTCCCCAAAAAAGACTTGGAATTTTCAGCCCACTCCCCATCCTCCGGAGAGGGGAGAGGGGCTAGAAATGGAGTTACTAATTGATCATGCCTAACGTGAGGAAGCTTCCATAAAATCCCAACAATAGTAGGGGCTGTGGAGAGCTTCCAGAAGGGTGAACACATTTAAGTACAGGGAGTGTTAACACACCCCCAGCTCTATGGGGACAGAAGCTCCTGTGCTTAGAACACTCCCAGATCTCACTCTGTTTCTCCTCAGCTTGTTGTTCATTTCTGTACATTATCATGTCCTTTAATAAACTAGTAAACACAGGTAAGTGTTTCCCTGAGTTCTGTGAGCCACTCTAGCAGATTAATCAAACCTGACAAGGGGCTCACGCAAACCTCCAATTTGGAGCCAAGTCAGACAACTTGTAGGTAACTTGGGGACCAGCTATTTGGGATTAGTATCTGAGGTGGGGTGGGAGCAGTTGTGGGACTGAGCTCTTAACTGGTGGGATCTGGCACTATCTTCAAGTAGATAGTGTTAGAATTGAGTTAAAATGTAGGATCCAGCTGATAGGAATTGCTTGGTGTGTGGGAAACCCACACATTTGGTAACCAGAAGTGTTGAAAGTGTGTGTGTGGCAACAGGGTGAGAGTAAAGGAGAAAGACAGGAGGAAGTCCGAACTGTAGCTTTTCCCAATACAGACTTCAAGTAAATTCAGCCTTAGATCCAACTAGAAACTCTGGGCATCTTCTCTGCCACAGAATATCAGACTGTAATAGAGGCGGGGCAGGTGCGTAGCTGTTAGTGCATGACCGGTAGCCGTCCCACTCAGCCATTGACTGGCATCGCAATGGGTCCCTCCTCCTTCCCTTCCTCTGTGTAAGCGGAGCCCACATTCAGACTGAGGGAAGATGGATTTTTTGAGACACTAGTCTGCCTTCTCAGTCGGCTGGCTTTCCGATTAAAGTCGTTACTCCTTGCCTCAACAAGTCCTCTCCCGATTTATTGGCCTGACCTGCGGCAAGCAGAGCGAGTTCGGGCTCTGTCCGTAATAAGACTCCAGGTAAACTGGTAGTACCCAAGGTGTTCCTGCCTAACTGCACAAGGTCACCATCATCTTGCCACTTTTATCCAAAGTGATGACTAGAATGCATCTCACACCACGTTGGCCTTGGATTGGTTCTGGCCTCTGAAAACTTAAATTAGCTCTGTGACTGAGACTATCTCTTGCAAAGAGAGGAAGGCACTGGGGTGCCCAGAAGACATTTCCATGTCTTCTCACCCAGCAGTCTTAGCAGCTTTTATGGCCACTCCTGTTGGAAGCGCCAGAACCTCTATGAGGTCACAGAGCTGTGTGTCCTCATAGAACCTGTGCAAGTCTTCTGAAACTGAGCAAGAGCCCTCGGTGTCCCTAGCAACAGCCAAGGAGGCATTACGGGGAGAGCGCATCAGAATCAGAAATGGTTTTGGACCAGGTTCAGCCTTTGGCAGCTACTGGAGGAGTCTTCAGAGACTCAATATCTGCTGAGCCTGATTCTGGGCAAGGATCCCCAGTGAGGGGCCTGTGGGGTCAGTGAAGAGGGAATGTGTGTCAGTGACCGTATTTGGGGTTTTATTTGGCTTCAGTCACTGAGGAATCTGGGCGTTAGTGATGGGGCCTTTGATTGAGGCTTAACCTGAAGAGATTAATGATTGAAGGTCTTGTTGGTCAGGGTTTAGGGTCTATACGTTAGGTCTGCAAGACTCGGTAATTGAAAACTGGATGGAAGGTGTGAAACCAATGAGCACTGCTTCTCCCCTAGGTTAGCGATTTACTATCCAGCTCATGATCAGGAGAAGCCTGGAATTGGGGGAGGAGTGTCAATGGGCAAGAGTGTCTGTGGTAAATTTCAGATTGAATTTGAGGTCAGTGTTGTGTAGGGAGTGCAGAGTTTGTCTGTGTTTGAGAGCACAGGAGTCGGGAAGTTTTGAGACCCATAGTCCCAGGCTAGTGGGTGTTTAGAGACTTGACCTTTGGATGCTGGAAACATTTCTTTTCAGGTTTTCCAGTCCAAGTCCTTTCTCAAGGTTCTTATTAAAAATTTGTCTCCTACATACACTCTTCTCATTGTCCCCACCAAAATCAGAATAATTCACCGTGGTCAAGTGGTGTGTATAGGAATAAAGACAGGATTATTGTTCATCTTACTGCAAAGTTTAGTCTTGGATATTTCCTTTCAGATTTCTTTGACACAAGTAAGAACAACCATTTTCCTGAGTTCTACTCCTCAATGAGAGCCATCTCATTAAAAAAATTTTTTTTCAGGCTACCTTTCTAAAACTTGGGATCATCTGTACGAACATACATTCAAGAATCTGCCTATCATCTAACATGGCTGTATTTCTTTTGCATTGTCTCTGGCAAATAATCGAAATTCCTGTTACTCCACCTTATCACCAGCATTTCATATTTTCAGTTTTTGGATTTCAGCAAGTCTAATACCTGGGTATTTGTATCACACTGCTGCTTTTTAAAAATTATTATTATTATTCACATTGTTTTAATTTGCATCTCCCTAACAACAAATGATGCAGACCATCTTTTTATATGCTTGTTTGCCATCTATTATCTTTGATCAAGTGTCTGTTCAAGGTTTGCCTATTTTTGAAATAGGAGTTTCTTGTTGACTTTTCAGAATTCTTTCTATGTTCTGGATACAAGTCCTTTACCAAGTATAGGACTTATAGGATGAATGTGTTGAGATTCTTTTTTTTTTTCTGAACAAAGTGTAAAGGTTTTTTTTTTTTAATTATGTGTAACATAGGCAAAATTATTTAAGTCAATAAATTTTTAAGGAATTTCACATGTTCTGATTCTTTCCACTGTCAATCACCTTAGTTCCTCCAAAGTCATAATATTCAAGATAAGATAGCCCTTTCAAAAAGAAGTTTTGCTCAATCCACAGCTGTCAGGTTAGTCAATCCACAATTCTTTTAGTTGAGCTTCTTTGATCTCCAGTGGAATACAGACACACTTCAAAATTCCCCACCTGTAATCTCTGGGATCCAATTTCCTCAAGCAATTTACTTTAGGACTATGTTTAGGGTCAGGAGATGCATCTGCCTGGTTCTGAATTTGACACCCTCTAAAAATGTATTAAGTTCAAATCATATTCACTCCTAAGCTATCACACCCTAGAACAGTACAGATCATTGGGATATGCCAGTACTTTTTAAAATCCTGACACTGTGTTCTTAAGATAAAAGCCTAAAAAAAGAAGCCATCTTTGTTTCATGTCAACATTAAAATTAGAGTATGAAATCAATATAGCTGATAATTTAAAAGCTTAATATATGAGGGAAATTATCAGCTCTATAGTCCTGGAAGCAATCTTTATGTTTATCAGTACACCCCCATCACTTGAATCTGTTTTAGGTATCATGTTCCTTCTTACCTGTATCAAAACTCATACTGAACAATGAGTTCTGGGTTGCAAAAGAGGATTTTTGCACCTGTCTATAAGGAGATTCTTTTGAGATTTTTTTTCTCTTTGTTTTTGTTTGTTTTTTGCCTGTGGACTTCCAAGTGTTCCAGCAGCATCTGCTGAAAAAGTCTATCTTTCTCCATTGAATAACCTTTGTATCTCTGTCAAATGCTTGAGTATACTTGACTTATGTGGGTCTTTTTCTGGGATCTTTGCTCTGTTCCATTGATTTATGTGTTTGTCCTTTCACCAATACTACTAAAGGTTTATAAGTCTTGAAGTCTCTTGGTGTGAGCCCTATATGATGGTTCTTTTTGGTCAGAAGTTGTTTTGCTATTTTCAGTGGAGAAACCTGGCAAATATTACCTTTGCCAGTAGATCAGTGTTGTCATTTTGATATTCTATACCCATAAATATGATGTTACTAGAAAGGGACTTCAATTCTGTGGTGTCTTTTCCAAAATGCATAAATCCCTGTTTAATGAGGAAAACAGACCAACCTAAAAGAAGGTCAATATACAAAATACCTGATCAGTACTCCTCAAAATAATTGAGGACATGAAAAAAAGACTGAGGAATGGTCATGGAACAGAGGAATTCAAGGAAACATGATGTCTAAAGGCAGCATTAGGGTTGAATCCTAAGACAGAAAAAGGACAGTAGTGGAAAAATTTGTGAAATCCAAATAGAATCTGTAATTTAGTTGAGTGTCATACCAATGTTAATTTCTAAGTTTGACAAATGTACCGTGGTTACATAAAATATTCGCATGAGAGGAAGTCAAATGAAGGTATATGTGCACTCTTTGTAGTACTTTGTCACTTTTGTGTAAATCTAAAATTTCCCCAAAATAAAAAGTTTATTTAAAATAGGTATAATCTATGTCAGTTATATCTCGGTAAAGCTGTAAAAAAAAAAGATGTAATCTAATTTTATCACTTACTTTCTCATTATAAACATTTCCATATTATAAAATGTTTTGTATATCTCTATATAATTAATATTAAGTGGCTGTAATTATATCATGGGTGAATTAGTAGGATGGTAACTTGAGTCACATATAAAAGGTATGCATTAAAGTGGGGTATACTTGAAAAACATAACATATTCAACTATGTTCACTTTTTATTATGATCCTCTCATTATTCAAATTCTTACCTTCTCACTCCAAGATTTGTTGTACTGTTTTTCTTATAAGTCCCAGACATCTCCATTTACTTTTAATCCTAGATAGTTTATAATTTTGCAATTATATTTGATGTCTTTTAAAAAATCCATATGCTATAAATTTTGTACACAACAGAAATTCATTTTAACAGCTTTATGGTCATAATTTACATATAACATTTACCAGTAGTAAGCGTACAACTCAATGACATTTAGCAAGTTCATAGAGTTGTGCCACTATCACCACGATGCAATATTTAGAAATTTTCATAACCTGCAAAAAGTAACTGGATAGTTGTTTTGTTATTAAGTTTTGAGAACACTTGATATATTCTGAATACAAGTCCTTTATCAATAGATGTTAAATGTGTCAATATTTTCTCCCAACCTCTGGCTCCACTCAATACTTTATTAAAGCTGTGCTTAGAAATACAAAAGTTTTTAATTTTAATAAAGTCCAATTATTTTTCCTTTTATGGCTCATACTTTGTCTTGTCACAGAACTCTTTGGCTAACTTAGGCTCCTCTTTGCTTCTCTTAAGTTTCATACTTCTACCTCCTAAATTTAGGTCTGTGATCTATTTCGAGTTAATTTTGTATATGGTTAGAGTTATGGGTCTTAATTTATGTTTTTGCAAATAGATATACAATTATTCCAGCATCATTTGCTGAAACAACTAACCCCATGGAATTATCTTAGTGTCTTGGCCAAATAGCTATTGACCTTAATACTTTTGGACTCCATTCTGGCTGTGCCTTTCTCATCGGCTCCAGACCTTTACTGGCCTCATTTTTAAAGTGGCCTTTCCCCGAGGCTCCAATCCCAATCAAAACTTAGGCTTCATCCCTGCCGCCCTTTTCCTTTTGAACGTGATGGCCTGTTCCACACTGTGCCAGTTTCTTGCAATCTTATTCTGTCCTTAAAAGCCGCTTCCTGCAAGAAATGTTCCTCCAGAGGTTTGGGGGCGGATGTCCGATTACCGGATGTATTGCCGTTTCTCTTTCCAGGAGTTCGTTCTCTGCTGCTATACCGACACCTGAACCCTTGGTCCTTTTCGAAACCCGCCCCCCCTCCTTTTTTAATACAAGGTGTAAAATAAAGGCCGCGGCAACGTTACTTGTCTCCCCAGTGCGTCGAACGCCGTTTAGGTAGCTCCATATTTGCCTCGCAAACCTCGAGTCTCTGAAAATCTGCTAATTTTCTGAAGAGTGGAAGTGACAGGTAATGAAATAATTTCAGTGGCTTCCCACCTTCCGGACCATCCAGGGCTCCCGGCCCCAAACCCGCCCCTTGGCCTTCTGTACGTCAGGTGTCCCAACATGGCCGCCCCCTGGGGCCGCGGAGAGCTGGGCGCGGACATATTGCCTCTCAAGGTAATACCAGAAATCCAGTCCGCGTTTCTTCAAACGCTTCAGACCGTCTTCGGCCGCCGTAGACCGACGAAAAATCTGGGCGACAGGGGTCAGAAGTAGAAGCGGTTCGTGGAAGTGTTAACGTTTTAGGCTCTGCTTGTGGACTGGAGAAAATCGGGTCAGTGTGTGCATTTGTCCCTTGAAGTTTTGTGGTTTTGTCCCATAGGAGGTTTGCCCCTGTGGACGTGTCGTCCACAGGCTGCAATGGTGTAGTGTGGACTTGCGGGATTATTGAGGGTCTGGTGGGAAGCACGGAGGTGGAGGTATTTGAGAGGAACCGGGAGCGTTTGTGACGCGTGTACCTGTCGTTGGGGTACCTTGGGAGCTGTTGGTTAAAACGATGAAGAATCTGTAGAGGGAATTCCCTGGCGGATTCGGCGCTTTCCCTGTAGTGGCCCGGGTTCAGTCCCTGGTCAGGGAACTAAGATCCCGCAAGCCACGCGGCGCCCCCCCCCCCCAAAAAAAATCTGTAGAGATCAACGATCGTGACCGGACCGGCCTGGTATGGGGGTCTTTGCGGCTCACTCTCTTTCTAAAGGACGCAGGTGGTATTTACGATGGTAAGAGATTCAGATTCGGGAATTAATATGGCGCTCAGAGATGTTGGGGCCTGGCTGGACGGTCATCATATGAGGGTATCTGGCCCAGGTTTCGGGTTAATAAGGAAGTGTGTAGTCAGTGTCTGTGGTACAGAGAGTCTTGTGAGGGCTGAGGCTTTGGTCCCCTAGGACGCCTGGCTGGTGGTTGCGTTGAGATTCCAACCAAGTACGCTGGGAAGGAAGGCGGTACAGCCCAGGACGGTAGTGTAGTTCTAAACCTTCTGCTTTTTAGGCTTTTATCCGCAGACCGAGGGACTAACCCAGCCTCGCCTATGTGTGTATCGTGTATCGTTGCTTTCGCACTGCAGAGGCGGAATTGAGTCCTTGTGACAGATCTTAACCCTCAAAGCAGAAATGTATAGTATCTATCCCTTTGTCACCGACCAGGGCCCTTGGCCTCCTTGGTCCATAGAAATTGATCAAAGACCAGATAAGAAATTCAGGCCAGGCTTTATTGGGGCCCTGCTGCAGCAGGGGGGGAGCGAGAACAAGTAAGAGGTTCCCTTGCTTGTTCGCTCTCTGAGGTGGGGTTGTTGGGGGGGGCATCTGGTTCCTTATATGGGGTGAGGGTAGGGGTATGTCCAGGGGTTGGGCCGGAGGGACGGCTTAGATGGTTTGCCCACCCTTTAGGTGGTGGTGTGTGCAAGGGGCATGGCAGTACCAAGCTTTTGCTCCGGATCCCCTGCTTTTTTGCTCCTGGCTCTTCAGAAGTGGCAGTTGGGTTTCTTGATTTCTTTGTATCTTGTTGTCCAGAATTTGCCCCCTCTGCGCATGTGCAAAGTTATTTTTAGTCCTTTGTAGTTTCTTTGGTTTTTGTTGCCGGAGGAGAGGTGTGTCCAGAGCACACCTCTGCACTGCAGAGGTGCAGCACTGCAGCAAAGGGTTCGAGGTCCCAGCCTGTCTCACCTTTGCAGAAAATGTTTGTCAAGGCTTGCTCTCACCAGCGGCAGTGGACACTTGCTGTTTTGTCTGACACGCACTCACACTTTCTTCTTTGCTAACAGAATCGCCGTTTTGTTTCGTTATCCATCCTTCTGACAGGGTGACCCATATCCCACTACTGGTTGGTCTTAGTTAATCCTGGTGGTTCCACTTCGCGTTGCTAGTGATTGAATTAGTACGAAATGAGCTTAGGTACGTGGTGCAGTTCTAGCCAGCAATATATGTGAAAATCGGCTTGGGGGTTTCTGAGGGGAAATTTTGTTTTAAATAAGTATTATAATTCTTTGAATCTCTCTTTCTATGTCAAGGATGATATTGTCTGAATATAACCTTAATTTTCTGTCCAATTTCTAATGTTTATAATTCATTCCTTTTTTTTTTTTTTTTTTTTAATTAGAAAAAATTTTTTTTGGCTGCCACCTCATGGCGTGCAGGAAACTTAGTTTCCCCACCAGGGATTGATCCTGTGCCCCCTGCAGTGGAAGCCTGGAGTCCTAACCACTGAACTCCCAGGGAATTCCCTTGCTGTATATGTTTCAAGGCTATATTATTAGGTACCTAGAAATGGCAAATTTCTTAAAATGTGGTGAATTGAACCTCTTACTAGTAAGCTTTGTTTCTCTTTCTCTGTAGTAATTTTTGGGTTTTCTGGTGCATTTTGTCAGAGAATATAGATTATCTGTGGTTACTCTTTCCATGGTTTATCTTTTTCTAACCTTTTATTCTCCAGCTTTCCATGTCACTATATTTCAGGCATGTCACCTAGAGTAGCATGTTCTTGGGTTTTATTTTATTTTATTATTATTTTTTTGGCCACACTGGACAGCATGTGGGATCTTAGTTCCCCGACCAGGGATCAAGCCCAGGCCCCCTGTATTGGAAGCATGGAGTCTTAACCACTGGACTGACGGGGAAGTCCTGGGTTTTAAATTTTAATCCAGTCTGACAGTTTCGAGGCATTTGTATTTGATGTAATTAACTGGAATCTTTGTTCTGTTTATACTGAATATAATTCATTAAAAAAATTTTTTTATTGGAGTATAGTAGATTTAATATACTTAATATAATTCTTAGTGTTTTGTTTTAAAACAGTCATATAAGTGCATTGTATTTGCCCACTTGTTCTCTATTCCTTATTCTCTTTTTTGCCATGTTTTGAATGAATTTCTTCTTATTCTGTTTCCCACTTCTGTTAGGATGGAAATTATGTACTTTAAGACAATTGTTAGTTTTCATCATGACACTAGAGATTACATACAGCATGGAAGCTTTCTTTGTCAAATTTTTATGTTAGTACTTTTATACTCTTCTCTAACAATACAGGCGTCTTAGAGCATCTCAACTTAATTTACCACTTTCCAATTTATTTACAATATTGTGTGCTTTAAAAAATGTATTTAAAAGCTAAGATGTTATCATTATTGCTTATAAGACAGTGCTTCTGGTTTGCCCAGTACATTGGTTTTCAAACTGAAGTGTGTGTACTCACAGGGTGTATAAAAATGCTTGAGGAGGTTCCTGAGTGCACATTGTTTAAAGGAAAGCAGTGCCCAGCACCTCTCCTCCCATACGGTCCCTTTTGTATAACTGAGCTGCCTGAGAGTCTCCTGCTCCTAAGGCCTGCTGCTGGGATGGATCTCGTTTCCCTCATCTCCGTCTTTTTAATCTTAGACTATTTTTTTAAATTAATTAATTTATTTTGGCTATGTTAGGTCTTCATTGCTGCACGCGGGCATTTTCTAGTTGCAGCGAGCGGGGACTACTCTTCGTTGCGGAGCACGGGCTCTAGGCGCGCAGGCTTCAGTAGTTGTGGCACGTGGGCTCAGTAGTTGTGGCTCGCAGGCTCTAGAGTGCAGGCTCAGTAGTTGTGGCGCACGAGCTTAGTTGCTCTGCGGCATGTGGGATATTCCCGGACCAGGGATCGAACCCACGTCCCTTGCATTGGCAGGTGGATTCTTAACCACTGTGCCACCAGGGAAGTCCCCCTCATCTCCTTTGACAGTCACCCCACTTCAACTTCACGGAATAAAGGAAAACCCCCACCACAGTCAGAATCTTAGCCTTTTTGGCCAGAGGAATAAAGTCTTCTGGGGTAAAAAAGGGACACTCAGCAGTGCTGTGGGCATTGGGTTAAGGTGAGCGCCCAGGAGCAGCGTTAGCATCTGGGCCCAGAGGAAATGTACCCTCAGCTTGAATTTTCTCCTCAACCCACAGGTCCTGACTCCCCAGGAGCAAAAGAATCAGTAGAAGGAGGAAGAAGTTACAGGATTTGGTATCAGCATTACTGAGGACATGCTTGATTAAAGGCAGAACAGAATTTAGAGCAGATCCAGAAGACACAGCGACAGAGCCTCCTTGTTGCCAGCTGTTTTCAGAAAACAGAAGAAAATGATCCAGGCCCAGGTGACTTCTGGTTTGTTTTATTCTTTCCTTTGTTCCCGAATGGGTTTGTTAGTTGTCTGAGTCATTCTAGCTAATGATTGCATCTAAGGGTGTCTTGGGGACCCTGGGTGTCTTTGTAGCCTGCTTCTGAAGTGAGGGTGATCCTGGGGACGCCAGAAATTGCAGCCGGTGTCTGAAGCAAGAGCAGTTCTATGGGGACTGTTTCCTCAGGCTTTGCAATATGACTGACTTTTGGTTTCCATGTTCAAATCTGGATTCTTAATCTACCTTTTTTCTTATATTGCTTTTATTTTTGTTCATTATACAACTGACTTAAGGATATATTTAAAGGCTGAAATCATAACAAAGTGCACATATCAAAAAAGTTTCTTCTTCATACACTTTAAACATGCTTATTAAACATTTAGTTTCTTATAATTCTGGCTTCTTGAGTCACTTCCCAGAAGATTCTGATTGACTGGCTGTAAAGATTTAGTCATCCCAATTCCATTGACTTATGTGTTAGTCATATATATATATATATGAATGTGGTGTTTCTAGGTTAACAAGAAGGTTTAACTTTTACACATTATAGAAACGTCTAATGATAAATGGATGGATGACTGACTGCACAATTATATTTAGTTGGATCCTTGTATTTTATTAGGCTTTTGCTTATTCCATGTGCGTTAAAAACAAACAACCCGGGGCTTCCCTGGTGGTGCAGTGGTTAAAAATCCGCCTGCCAATGCAGGGGACATGGGTTCGTTCCCTGGTCTGGGAAGATCCCACATGCCGCGGAGCAGCTAAGCCCGTGCGCCACAGCTACTGAGCCCGCGTGCCACAACTGCTGAGACCCGTGTGCCTGGAGCCCATGCTCTGCAACAGGAGAGGCCACCGCAATGAGAAGCCTGCACACCGCAATGAAGAATAACCCCTGCTCGCTGCAACTAGAGGAAGCCCGTGCACAGCAGTGAAGACCCAACGCAGCCAATCAATCAATAAACAACAACAAAAACAACCCCCTAGATATATAGATCCAGCCTATAAAGTAGAAATGAGAAGAAAAATTTTTAACATTTCTTCCATATCATCAAAAGGACATCACTTCATTAAACACCACTGTTACTGTAGGAAACCCTGATGTTTGACGATGTGACTGTGGACTTCACGTGGGAGGAGTGGCAGCTCCTGACCCCTCCTCAGAAGGACCTGTACCAAGAGGTGATGCTGGAGAACTATAGCAACCTGCTGTCTGTGGGTGAGGACGGCTCCCCTGTGTCCTTCAGAGGGTCCCCAATCAGTGTCGTTTCCTTTCTCGGCTTCTGAAAGCTCTGGAGTGTCTATAATGCTCTGAAGCAGTAGATTTTCAGTCCCCTCTCTGGCCCATGAGAAGTGGGTGTTCTCCCTTCTCCGGAGAGAACAGCCTTTACTCTGTAGGTCGTGAAATTGTTTTGTCCTCAGCTGTAGCATTCTGTCTTCACAGACCCCAAGCCCAGTTCACTGGGTCTAAATATTCTATCATTTCCGGTGAATAGGTTATCAAGCCAGAAAGCCAGACATACTCTCCAAGTTGGATCAAGGAGAACCATGGACGATGGAAGATGAAATCCACTGTGGAACCCATTCAGGTGAGTGAGAGACCAGCAAGGTGACAGGCGTGGAAGTCACACTGTAGTTGGTCAGAGAAGAGTCACAGCTGAGAGGGGGTTGGACGCTGGGTAAGCAGTGCCTCTGTGCATCTCTCTTCCGATGTCAGACCTCTTTTTCTTTGTACGAGTTTAGAGAAAAATATATCCCTTCTTAGGGAAGACTCTGTCTTTTCCGGGACCTGTTTCTTCTTTATTTTACCCCCGTCTTGATTTTTGTTTGCATAGTTTTCTTTTCCCTAGGATTCTCATATCTTTTCCTTCTTCTTCAAACACTTCCACCTCCCTTGCTATGAAATTCCATCTTCCAGGGCCTCTCTCCAAAGAGAAAAGTTTGAATTCCTCACTGTCTCCTGGCTACTGCACCTTTCTGCTCCACTGGTAATGTTGATTTCCTTTGTCACATTCACCCCATGTTGGCTGCCGGCCCCAAAAGTAAACTGGTCTTCACTGTGCCTTACTCCCACTCTGAGGTTTTCCAAAGATGTTTTTTTCCATTTTCTCCAATGATCTTCTAACCTTCAAAGTTTTCTTCATTGTTATAAGCTAAGCTCCTTAGGGTCACTGGAGAAGACTCCCAAATTGATCTCTCCCCAGTGTGATCCACCACAGACTTGGGACCTGTATAACTTACTCATCTTGATGGCAGCTCTCCTGAGTTCTCAATAACTGCCAGGACCCAGGATCATCATCCCTCCCAGAAAACCACTATAAGTTTACATTCTCCCTTACTCTTATGCATCCTCCATCCTGGCCATTCAGGCATTACCTCATATGTTCCCCATCTGCAGAGCTCTCTTATGTAAATGCGTCTGCTGTTCATGATGAATTTTTACCTAGAAACGTTATCTTAACATCCTACGTTCTCAGTTCCGGTCTCAACCTGATCATAACTCTTCCTTACTTCAAATTAATTCCTTTGTGTATTTATTAGTTTTGAACTTTCTTCTCGTTGATTGTAGACCTTACCGTCTTCATTTCCCTAAAATTTTCATTTTTCTTTCCATTGTATTCTGATGATATTTATCCCAGCTAATCAAATTACTTGTCAGTTAAAGTTCTTCTTCTGTCCATGAACTCCATGATATGACATCATCATACTCACAGATAGATTTCCACCCTCTTTCTTAAATTCTCCCTAATGTGTTCCATACATATGATTGATTTTTTGATTCATTCCTCTACATTTTTTTGATAGCCTGTTGTATGCTGGAAGGTAAGAGCAGTGAAAACAAGTATACATATAGATCACAAGTTTTTAGTCTAAGAGAAAGGAGTCAAGAAATTAATCAAGTGTTTTGGGGGCTGGTGGTGTGGGATAAAAAAAAATAAAAATAAACAAATAATATATCTAGAGGGTGAAAAGTGCTGTGATAAAGATTAAGTAACATAAATTATTAGAGAAATGAAAATCAAAACTACAGTTAGGTACCACCTCACACCGGTCAGAATTGCCATCATGAAAAAGTCTACAGGGAATTCCCTGGCGGTCCAGTGATTAGGACTCCGTGCTCTCACCGCCAAGGCCCTGGGTTCAATCCCTGGTCAGGGAACTAAGATCTCACAAGCCTCGTGGGGTGGCCAAAAAAAAAAGAAAAGAAAAAAAGTCTACAAATAACAAACGCTGGAGGAGGTGTGGAGAAAAGGGAACCCTTCTACGCTGTTGGTGGGAGTGTAAATTGGTTCAGCCACTATGGAAAACAGTATGGAGGTTTCTCAAAAAACTAAAAACAGAGTCACCATATGATACCGCAATCCCACTCCTGGGCACATATCCAGACAAAACTGTAATTCAAAAAGATACATGCACTCCTGTGTTCATAGCAGCACTGTTCACAATAGCTAGGACATGGAAACAACCTAAATGTCCATTGAGAGATGAATGAATAAACAAGATGTGGTACATACACACAGTGGAATACTACTCAGCCACAAAAAAGAATGAAATAATGCTATTTGCAGCAACATGGATGGACCTAGAGATTATCATACTAAGTGAAGTAAGTCAAAGAGAAAGACAAATACCATATGATATCACTTATAGGTGAAATCTAAAATACGACACAAATCAGCATATCTACAAAGCAGAAACAGACTCACAGACATAGAGAACAAACTTCTGGTTGCCAAGGGGGAGGAGCGGTGGGGGAGGGATGGAATGGGAGGTTGGGGTTAGCATATGTAAGCTATTATGTGTGAAATGGGTAAACAACAAGGTCCTACTGTGTAGCACAGAGAACTATATTCAATATCTGTGATAAACCATAATGCAAAAGAACATGACTAAGAATATATACGTATATCTGAATCACTTTGCTATACAGAAGAAATTAGCACAACGTTGTATATCAACTATACTTCAGTAAAACTTAAAGAAACAAAACTTTAGTCAGCATTATGGAAGAGTAGGTGCTGGGGCTCCTCTTTAGGTAGGGAACACCTCTCAGATAAGGTGCCTCTGAACCAAGAAATGCGGGAAGTTAGTAGGCTGCCGGGTTAGGAGTTTTCCAAGTAGAGAGGCTAGCGGGTTTAAAAGGCTGAGCCACGAATGAGTTTGAGAAACATTAAGGAGCCCGTGTGGACAAAGCAGAGTGTGCTTTCTGGAAAGTGATGGGTATAAGGCCAAAGAGGCAGTAGCAGTGGGGGCGGGGTGGGATGGGGGGGTAAGATTGGTCACGTATTCCATTTCAAGGAAGCGTGATTTTACTCCCTAATAAGATGAGAAAACACGAGGAGAGGACTTCCTTGGTGGTACAGTGGTTAAGAATCCACCTGCCAATGCAGGGGGCACAGGTTCGAGCCCTGGTCCAGGAAGATCCCACATGCCATGGAGCAACTAAACCCGTGTGCCACAACTACTGAGCCTGCGCTCTACAGCCCGTGAGCCACAACTACTGAAGCCCATGCGCCTAGAGCCCATGCTCCGCAACAAGAGAAGCCACTGCAATGAGAAGCCCACGCACCGCAAGGAAGAATAGCCCCTGCTCGCCGCAACTAGAGGAAGCCTGCACGCAGCAACGAAGACCCAACGCACCCAAAAATAAATTAATTAATTGATTAATTAAAAAAAAAACACGAGGAGTTCTTGAGTACTGGAATGACATGAAATAATTTACATTTTTCAAGGAATCCTTTTGGCTTCTGTGTAGAAAGCAGACAGTAGTGGGCAGGGCGGCAAACAGGAAAGCCTCAGGAGGCTATTGCAAAAAACATGGTGACTGCGAGAATGGTTGGCTGCAGCATGTGTGGAGGGTTCAGTGTTGGTGAGGTTCTGGATATGCTGCTTGTAGAGGGCAAATGAGATTTGACATTACGTAAATACAGGCTGGGAAAGGAAAAAATGGATGAAGATTGTTGGTAAGGTTGTTACTGAACGCAAGACCGTGTGCCTGAAGCACAGTGAGGTCAAATACTGAAACGTCGGAGTTGGGAGCAGAGAAGGGTTTATTGCCGGACCGTGCAAGGAGTCAGGTGGCTCATGCCTTAAAAAGTCTGGAACTCCTTGAAGGCTTTCAGCAAAGCCCTTTTAAAGGCAGGGTGAGGAAGGGACGTGGTTAGTTGTTGCACACTTCTTGGTGGTGTTGGATTCTTTGTTCTTGCAGCTGTCATGTAGGTCAGGTCATGGTCAGGTCACCATGTTTTTGTAAACCTTGAACAAGACAAATGTTATTCTCTGTTCAGGTCAGGTCACGGATGTTCTTGTATATTTCAAGCTATAGGCAGCATTCTTTTACAAAATGTACAGAGCCAGCATGACTTAGTACAGGCAACAGAGCACAAAGGTTAAAGTGAGTTTAAAGTAAGAGGAACAGATCTGATATGGAGTCAGATTTGTTCTTCCCTATTACAAAAGCAGACCAGTTCCTCAAAGGATGTTAATGTTTCATGGCACATGGGTCTCAAGTTCACATGGGTCTCAAGTTCACATAGGACTTTGTTGGTTCTCCATAGAGGTGATGTGGTGAGTGAAGTCCTTAACTGCAGTCCTTACTGTCCTCATAAATGTAAAAACATGTTTCCTACAGCTGTTTCTTCATTTTATCTAATATGATATTAATCCTGCCTAATCTACACACGTGCATATGCATCGGTCTGTGTCCATATGTGTCCATATACTTTAAAGAATAATTTCTTTACAGATTTGATCATCTAATAACCTATTGTGCTCTATACATGTTTTATACAGTTTCTTTTGTTTCATTTAGTATATTAACTACTGAAATTAGCATGTATTGTCTTGTGATTCTGGCATCTGGAGTCTCTTCATTACTGGTTTTGGTATTGGCTCAACTGCTAATGGTGAATTTAGGAATCTATTATTCATATACTTACAAGAATCATATAGTTCAGTATTAGTAAATAGATGCTTATGAGATAATAGAAAATATGTATTGGTCTCTGCCCCCTGTTCCTGGCACAGAGCTCATAAAACCCTTGTGATTCCCTAAGTGATAAGAACACTAGGAACATCTCTTGTTCTAATATTGGTCTTTGACCTCTGTTCCTGACACAGGGCTCCTGAAACTCTTGTCATTTCCTGGGTGACAGGAGTAATGTTGTTCTACCAAGGTGACTCTGAGTGGGCTACTGGATGAGGGCTGGTCACCAGAATGACCAAGCCATGATGAGAAGCTTGTCCTTTTTATCCCCACCCCCTGTTCTCTTGAGAAGGGAGAAGGGTTGAAAATGGAGTTAATGATTCATTATGCTTACATGATGAAGACTCCATGAAATCCCCAAACTATGATGTTCAGAGAACTTCCCTTCCCACGTATCCTGCCCTACACATCTCTTCCATCTGGATATTCACCCGTATCCTTTATCATAGCCTTTAATAAACTGGTAAACATAAGTGTTCTCCAGAGTTCTGTGAGCCCCTCTAGCAAGTGAATTGAACCTGAGGAGGGGGTTATTGGAACCTCTGATCTATAGCTGGCTGGTCAGAAGCACAGGTGACAACCTGGATTTGTGATTGGTGTCTGAAGTGGGGGCCGTGAAGTCTTACAGGACTGAGCCCTTAACCTGTGGGATCTGACGCTATCTTTGGGTAGATAGTGTCAGAATTGATTTAAATTATAGGACACCCAGCTGGTAGGGCAGAGAATTGCTTGTTGTGGGGAAAAAGTCTCCACACAGTTGGTGACCAGAAGGGTCAGAAACGAAGTGTTCTTTGTGGGTAATAAAGGAGACTCGCAGGGAAGAAGCACACAGTGGAGAAGAACTGGGTTTTTCACTACACAGGAAGGAGACGAAACTGGGTTTTTCCTTTACAAATGCTCACATATATAGAGATTGCAGATGTTCTTACCTCAGCTAGAGGAATTAACGGTACATTACCGAAACTTCTTTGAATTTTCAACTTTAGTTGAATGAATGGAAGACTGCACAGTAACGTAATATTTTACTAGGATTCTTACTCTATCACAGCGTGTGAAGGTAAAAAACCCACTAATTTCCCATATGGCAAAAGTGAGCAGAATAATTTCCTTTACATTTTTCCATATTACCCAAAGAACATCACTTCGCTAAATAAGACCATGTTATGACAGGAATCCCTGACATGACGACGTGGCTATGAAGTTCACGTGGGAGGAGTGGCAGGTACATAGTTTGGTACATAGCTCCTGGACCCCGATCAGAAGGACCTGTACCGGGATGTGATGCTGGAGAACTATAGCAACTTGGTGTCCGTGGGTGAGGACGGCTCCCCCGGGTCCCTCAGAGGGTGCCCGTCAGTGGCCGTTCCATTCTCAGCCTCTTAACTCTTCAGACTAACTGCATTCCTCTGCAATGGTCGAGTCTCAGATCCTTCTCTTGCCCCAGACGAGAGGGTATAATAGCCCCTCTCCTGAGAGAAAAGCCTTGAGGTTACAGATGTGAAACCTGTTTATTCCCTCCATGTACCATTATCCCTTCCTGCCGTATCCCAGCCCAGTTCGATATGTCTAATTCTTCTATCATTTTTCATGAACAGGGTATCAAGCCAGCAAACCAGATGCTGTCTCCAGGTTGGAACGAGGAGAACAACTGTGGCCAGTAGAAGATGACAGCCACGGTCGAATCTGTCCAGGTGAGTGGGTGAGACCCAGCAAGGTGGGCAGACAGGGAAGTCACACTCTGATCAGGAGAGAAGGTGTCAGAGCTGTGATAGTGTCTGAGGAAACATAAACAGCCCTACCACGTACCTCTCTTCCGGTGTAAGAACTCTTTTTCCTTGTAGAAGTTAAGAGGAAAATATATCCCTTTGTTCTCTTTTGAGATCTGATCCCTGTTTATTTCATATGCATCTTGTTTTTGTTTGCATAGTTTTCTTCTTCCTAGGATTTTCAAATCTTCCTCTTCTTCATTCACCATCACAGGATCTCTGTGTTACCACTTGTCTTGCTGTGAAATTCCACTTTCCAGGCCTCTGGAAAGAGCGAACTTTGAATTCATCACTCTTCTTACTACTGTACCTTCTTCCTGCCCAGTTAGGAAATAATGATTTCCCACCATAACATCCAACCCCACCTTGGATGCTAGAAAAAATGTTTCTACCATGCTACATGTTAGAACTAGGTCATAACTTCAGTCTGCTTCAAATAACTTCCTTCATAGTTTTGCTAATTCAGATTCTCCTGTAGTTCTTAGATGTTATCATTGTATTTATTTTCCTAAAGCTTCTGTTCTCACTTTATATTTTTTAACAGTTTTATTTAAATTTAATTCATATAATATCAAACAATTTATCCATTTAAGTTATATAATTCAGTGGTGTTTTATTATATTTGCATAGTTGTGCAACCATCACCACCATCAGTTTTGGATTATTTTATATATATATATATCCTTTTAGTAGCCTTTATTATTATAGCTTTGCAGTAGCTTTGAAATTGGAAAATGTAAATCCTCCAACTTTTTCAAGCCTATTTTGAGTATTGTGGAGCCTTTGAATTTCCATCTGAATTTTAGAATCAGCTTGTGAAATTCTGCAGAAAAAAAAATTTGCCTGGGATTTTGATAGGGATTATATTGAACTGTATGCCAATTTGGGGAGTCATTCCATCTTAACCATATTAAGCGTTCTGTTCCATGATCATTGGATCTTTTTAAATCTAATTAGGCCTTTAATATCTTCCAAAATGTTTTTCTAACTTTCAGAATATAAGTTTTGTATTTCCGTTCTTAAATTTATTCCTAAATATATTGGTATTCTTTTATATATTATAGTAAACGGAATTGTTTCTTGATTGCATTTTTAGATTATTCATTGCTAGAATATAGAAATACAATTGATTAATTTCCCATCATATTCTGATGACACTTAGTCCCAGCTAACCCTGTTTCCTGCCATATGTGATTACACTTTCTCTTTCAATGATCCCGTGATATGATATCATCTTGATTATAAAGAGTAAAGAGTTTTTGTCCTCTTCTTTTTTTTTCTTTTGGCTGCGTTGGTTCGTAGCTGCGGCACGTGGGATTTTCCTTAAGGCATGCGGATCTTTCATTGCAGCACAAGGCTTTTCTCTAGTTGTGGCATGCGGGTTTTCTCTTCTCTGGTTTTGGCACGTGGGCTTCTCTGGTTGTGGCACGTGGGCTTCAGAGCGTGTGGGCTCTGTAGTTTGTGGCACGTGCACGCTCTAGTTGTGGCACTTGAGCTCAGTAGTTGTGGCGCACGGGCTTAGTTGCATGTGGGATCTTAGTTCCCCGACCATGGATCAAACCCGCGTCCCCTGTATTGAAAGGGTTATCATAGTCTAACAATTTTTTTTTTTTTTTTTTGGTTTGAAAATTTAGAGGATATTTATTTCTCAGGAAGGTCCACAACAGCTGGCAGGCACTGCCCTCCCCTGTTCCGGGGATTTCTCTCTCCTTTTCCGAGAAATCCCCTCTCTTCTTGGAAGTGCGCTTGGGGAGGCTGGGATGTGAAGAGAAACCATACACAACACTCCAGAGCCTTAAAAAAAGGAAAGCAACAGACAACCTCCCCCACACAAATACACACATACAGAATAAACAGACGTATAAAAAGAGGCTGAGGCTCTGCTTGGGAGAGTGGGGCTGGGCGGCTCTGCCCCACTTCCCCCAGCCAGGAGTCTCCAGATCTAAATGGCATGGAAGTGCCTGACAGCCAAGCAGCAGCCCTGGCTTCAGAGAGAGGACTGGTGAGGGAGGTGGGGGGGGACCTCTCCCTGGAGCTCAGGGGGATAAGGGACAAAGGACCACTGGACCACCAGGGAAGTCCCCTAAGTATTCTTAATATGTTCCATACATATGCTTGCCTTCTGCAATTGATGTAATAGCTTTACTCCTTTAAAACTTGCATTTTGAGAGCCTAATAGCATAATAGTTTTGAAGCTTATAGCAATACAAAACAGGAAAAAAATATATATCTTGTCCCTTCACACGGAGTACGTTCTCAATTGAAATACTCTATAATGAATAATAAACAAATGCGTAACTAACATGTCTTAGTATAAAAATTGCTGTAAGGAAAATTAAAGCAGCTAATGGAAGAGTGGGTGTTGGGGCTTGGAACTGCCCTTTTAGGAATGGGAGTGGCAATCTGATAAGGTGCCTTTGAGCACATAGATGAGGGATATGAGTAATCTTCCTGGGTGAGGAGTTTTCCAAATGTGAGACAGTGGGAAGTTGAAAGACCTGAATCTGGAATGTGTTTGAGGAACTTCGAGGAAACTTACATGGGTAGAAGGGACTGAGCAAGAGGGAAAATGACTGGAGTTAAGGGTAACAGGGTAGTAGCTGGGGGTTTTGGTACATAGGTCACAAACTGCCTATCAAGGGCATTCAAGACCTTGATTCTTTTCTGAATAAGTTGAGAAAACAGGGGATTTTGAGTAGAGGAGTGGCATTATACAATTTTTAAAGTGGATCACTTTGCCTACTTTATAGAAGGTAGACATTATTGGGGAGGGGAATGTACTTTTATACTCTTGGTTACAATGTGTGACAATAAAATAATACAGATTAAAGTCATCAAAGATCAAATGTGCATGGGAAAGAATCCAGGAGAGACTGCACACAAGCTCCCCGGTTGTCCTCTACCAGTGGAATCATGTGAACAGTGCTGAATTTTCCCAGCAATGATGTTTGAATGTTTGACAACATGTGTGAAGTGTTGCCAACCAGGGAAGCTCACCCAAGCCTGGTGCCTCTAGACCCCAGAATCAGAATGTTACAGTGTTGTCCAAAGCCTCAGGCATACAAAAAACGGGCATCTACCACAAATCACATTGTTAGTATAAACTGTATGGTATGGCTTCAGACCTCATGCCTAAAAAGACACTCTTACCAGGCAGGATATCAGGGACTCAGAGGTTATCTTCCAGTCATCAGTCATGGCCACTCCTTTCTTTGCAAGATGCAGGGATGGAGTAACTGCATACCAACGTTCCCTTTTTACATAGGAACATAGGGTATGTTCCAGCTAAACTATTAGTTGGAATCTTGGTTACAGAAGCTTTCTTCTAAATTTGAGGTTAGTTGGGATTAGCAGATGCAAACTATTTTATATAGAATTGAATAAACAATACAGTACTATTGTATAGCACAGGGAATTATATTCAGTATACTGTAGTAAACCATAATGGATAAGAATATAAATATATATGTATATTTATGTATGTATAAATGAATGACTTTGCTGTACACCAGAAACTAACACAATATTTTAAATCAACTATGCTTCAATAAGAGAAATTCTAAAAAATTCAATTAGTGCTTTGGTAGAGTTAGGTGAATGGTGGTCTACAGAATGAAGAAGGATGGCAAGATGTTAGACTATGATAACCAGTCTTTCAGTAGTCTGTCACACTTACCTTGAAATCAGATGCTGAGGATCCACATCTTACTCATCATTGTATTTTGTTCTATATACCTGGATCTTCAGGGGACCCGTGATCACAATACTCAATGTTTGGTTCTCTTAGGTGGGCTTAATTGAATTCCAAACTCTACATGTGGAATGGCTAAAGCCTTGGCCCTGTGCCTTCACCTTTATTCTACATGTTTCTAAACATAGTCTCATCCAGTTCTCTATCTTTGAATAATCTATGTTGATGATATCCACATTGCTATTTTCAGATAAGACCTTTTTAAAGATTTATATATTCAACCTGTTCATGTTTGTATAGTACTCGGGTATGTAATAGTCATCGTTTTTTTTTTAAATTAATTTATTTATTTTTGGCTGCGTTGGGTCTTCATTGCTGCGTGTGGGCTTTCTGTAGTTGCAGCAAGCGGGGTCCACTCTTTGCTGCGGTGCATGGGCCTCTCTTGTTGCAGAGCACAGGCTCTAGGCGCGTGCTTCAGTAGTTGTGGCACACGGGCTTAGTTCCTCCGTGGCATTGGGATCTTCCCGGACCAGGGCTTGAACCCATGTTCCCTGCATTGGCAGGCGGATTCTTAACCACTGCACCACCAGGGAAGTCCCTGTAATAGTCATCTTAAACTTTGTTTCACAATGCGTGCTAGATTTTCCTCTCATTCTGGACTTCAGTAATATTCCTCACATTATTAAGAGGCATTCCACCTACCCAGTGGCTGAAACCACATAATTCTTGGAATAATCCTTGAGTCTGAACCTCTTCCGTGCTTCTCCCATTAAGTCCAGCAGTGAACCTTGTCTTTTCTTTGAACATATCCTGATTTCCTACACCTCTTACATATTCATTGCTCCTTTAACCATGATTCACAGACTGCAATTGCCTTCTTTATTCCTTTGCTTCAGTGGTCTGTACATAGAATTAAACCTGGGTGTCCTAAATTTTGACTCATTTCTGATACTATCTACATGGAAATAGTGTCAGATTTTACAAGTTAAGTGTTCAGTCCCACATGGTTGTCCCCATGTCAGATGTCAATTGCAAGTCCAGATTATTACCTGTGCTTCTGACCAACTGGCTGTAGGTTGGAGGTTCCCATGACCCGCCCTTGGGTTCAGTTAATTTCCAAGGGTGGCTCTGAGAACTGAGAAACATTTACTTATGTTTACAACCAAGTGAAGAGGTACAAGGTCCGAAATGAAGAGGTACAAGAAGACAAGGTCTGAAGGATTCCTGAATGGGAGCGCTTCTGTCCCCAGAACTGGGGTGCACCCACCCTCCTGGCACATGGATATGTTCACCCATCCAGAGGTTGAGCAAATTTTGTTAAGAGTTCTTATAGAGCTTTAATATCTAGGCCCTCTCTCCTTTCCCAGAGGCCGGTGGGTGGCCTCTAATCACTTAAGACTAATCACTTAGTCTTTCTGGTGGTCAGTCCCATCCTGAGGTTATGTAGGAACCCTATGCTAAGTCACCTCATTAGCATCCTAATCACTTAGGAAATTACAAGGCTTTAGGAGCTCTGTGGAGGAAGACCATATATATTTCTTTTTATTTCTTTCTTTTATATTTCTTTTTATACCACACATAGAATTGTCACTAAATAGTTACTTCACATGAAGGCATTTTTTGAAACAGTTTTCTTCCAAATTAAGATTATGAGAGATTGTGGAATGATTCCGTGTTCTCTTCTTTCCTAGAAATCAGGAAAGTTGATGACCTTCTGCAGCATCACTTGCCAAATCACAGCATTCAAAATACTGTGGAACAATGCTGCAAACATAATACATTTGCAAATATTGTTAATCAGAGCGAAAGTCATTTTCTGTTAAAGCAAAATTGTGATATGTTTGACTTAACTGAAAAACCTTTAAAATCAAATATAAGTTTTGAAAACCAGAAGAGAAACTGTAACTTAAAGAACTCTGCTGAGTTTAATGGAGATGGGAAATCCCTTCTCCATGCTAATCACGAACAACCTTTTACTGAAATTAAATTTCCTGTAAGTGCAAAACCCATCAACAATAACTCCCTGTCCACTAAGCAACAGAGAACTCACAACATAGAGAAAGCCCATGTATGCAGTGAGTGTGGGAAAGCCTTCTTCAAGATGTCTCAGCTCTTTGATCATCAGAACGTTCATACTAGAGAAAAACCTCATGGATGCAGTCTGTGTGGGAAAGCCTTCTCCAGAAAATCCAGGCTCACTGAACATCAGAGAACTCATACGGGACTGAAACATTATGAGTGCACTGAATGCGATAAAACCTTCTTCAAGAAATTGCAGTTCAATAAACATCAGAAAAGTCATATGGGAGAGAAACCTTACACATGTAGTGAATGTGGGAAAGCATTCACCACAAAGTGTCTGCTCATTTATCATCAGCGAACTCATACAGGGGAGAAGCCCCACGGATGCAGTCTGTGTGGAAAAGCCTTCTCTACAAAGTTCAGTCTCACGACACATCAGAAAACTCATACAGGAGAGAAACCTTACATATGCAGTGAATGTGGAAAAGGCTTCATCGAGAAGAGGCGTCTTATTGCACACCGACGAACTCATACTGGTGAGAAACCCTTTGTATGCAGTGAATGTGGGAAAAGTTTCACCTTGAAGAAGAGTCTTATTCCACATCAGCGAACTCATACTGGAGAGAAACCCTATACATGCAATGATTGTGGAAAAGGCTTCACCTTGAAGAACCCTCTCATCAGACATCAGCGAACTCATACAGGAGAGAAACCCTATGTATGTTGTGTATGTGGAAAAGGCTTCACCATGAAGGGTGATCTCGTTGTACATCAGCGAACTCATATTGCAGAGAAACCATTTATATGCAGTGACTGTGGGAAAGGCTTCACTGTGAAGAGCCAACTGATTGTACATGAGCGAACCCATACCGGAGAGAAACCCTATGTGTGCAGTGAATGCGGTAAAGGCTTTCCAGCCAAGGCCCGGCTGATTGGACATCAGCGAACACACACAGGAGAGAAACCTTATATATGCAGTGATTGTGGAAAAGGCTTCATTCAGAAGGGCAATCTCATTGTACATCAGCGAACTCACACAGGAGAGAAACCCTATGTATGCAACGAATGTGGCAAAGGCTTATCCGCGAAAAGGAAGCTCATCGCACATCTGCGAACTCATACTGGAGAGAAACCATATATATGCAGTGAATGTGGCAAGGGCTTCACCGTGAAGAGTACCCTTGGTACACATCAGCAAACTCACACTGGAGAGAAACCGTACAAATGCAACGAGTGTGGTAAAGCCTTTAAGAAGAAGACACGCCTCATACAACATGAGAGATTTCACTCACGAAAGACTTCTTTGCATGTACTGAATGTGGAAAATTCTCTTTGTGCAAAAATGATCTCATTACCCATCAGAGAATTCACACAGGAGAGAAGCCATATGAATGCAGTGAATGTGGGAAAACCTTCACCACAAAGTCAGGGCTCAGTGTTCACCAAAGAAAACATACAGGAGAGAGGCCCTATGGATGCAGTGAGTGTGGGAAAGCTTTTGCCCAATTGTCAATCCTTGATAAACATAAGAGAATTCACAGGTAGTCACTTTGGGGAAGCCTGTTGCCGGTTGTAGACCCTCAAGATAATAGTATGCAGAGAAGAATCACAATGCAAAGAATGTGGTATTATCTTTAGTGATCAATTGCCTCATATTTTATATTGATGAAAAAATTTACAAAACTCGGATACAATCAGCCTTGGTGAAAATATTTTAGGACATTCTATGTCTAAAAAGTGTATACTGAGATAAAGCCTATGAGTGTGAAGGACTAGGAAAGCCTTCAGTGGAAATAAACCCTATCATATGTGATCATCATAGATCATGAATGAATGAATATTTCTAATTGGTAGAAGTATAATTGTGGGAAAGCCTTTGCCCAGAAGTAATACCTCAACAGATGTCAGTTATCACTAGAAAAATACTTTCCTGTGGCAATGAATATGGCAGGGTTTGCAGTAATAAATATTGCTTCATCATTTGCCAGGAAATCCGTGCAGAAACACATTCTATGTGGTGGACTTTAACAAAATATCAGACAACTTAATGAAGGAAAGAAGCCTTGGGGAAATGATGAATGAGAGCATTCTGTTACAAGTCTTAACTTAAGGGATACTACACCTCACAAGCAACTGAAGGATACCTTCAGCCATATTTCTAGTTGCCCTGTCATTGATCTTATAAATTTTACATAGTGGCAGTTACTCTCATCATGGATTGAATTTTCATTATTTAACTTTTGCATTTCTTTGGTTCCAAGTTTGTGTTATTTCAGAAGATTTGAATACTTCAAAATGAAAAATGTACTCGTTTCGTAAGTATAACAACAGATTTGGATGTGTTTAACCAAGTTTGTAAGTACCATCGGGGGGTTATAAAATTAATATAAATGTGATGTTTTTATAACTTTTAATTTTGAAGTAAGTTTAGAATCACAAAAACAAATATTCCAGAGATTTCCTAAATGCCCTTCAGCCCACTACTCCCAAAGGTAAAATCTTATAATAACCACACAGTAAACTGTGTGGTTATATAAGGTCAAATAGAGGAAAGTGAAACTGTTACAATGCTGTTAACTACAGGGTTTATTTCGACTGCACCAGTTTTAACATGTAGTAGTTTTTGTTTGGTTTTTATATATCACCTTAAGAAACTTTATCACATATGTAGGTTCCTGTAACCAACACCCCAGTAAAAATTCAGAATGCTTTGTCAACACAGACTCCCTCATGCTACATCCTCATAGTCACATCCTTTCCCCGACACTAACCCTTGGCATCACAGATCTTTTTTGTCATTATAGAATATTAGAAAAATAGAATCGTTTAGGATGTATCCTTTTGAGGTTGACTGTTTGACCTTGTGAAATTGTAGAAAATAGACATATTGGTCTCTGTCCCTGGTTTCTGGCACAGAGCTTCTGAAACGCTTGTAAATTTCTACATGATAAGAGCGTGTGGAGCATCTCTTACTCTATTGATGTGATTCTGGGTGGGCTCCTGGATGGGGGTTGGTCACCAGAGAGACCCAGCCATGATTAGAAGCTTGGAATTTTCAGCCCACTCCCCATCTTCCAGAGAAGGGAGAGGGGCTGGAGATGGAGTTACTAATTAATCATGCCTATGTAAGGAAGCCTCCATGAAATCCCAATAGTAGGTATTTTGGAGAGCTTCTACATGGGTGAACACATTCAGATATGGGGAGAGTAACACACCGTAGCACAGGGACAGAAGCTCCTGTGCTTGGGACCCTCCCACACCTCGCCCTATTTTTGTCTTCATTTGGCTGTTCATCTGTATCCTTTATCATATCCTTTAATAAACTGATAAACGCAAGTGTTTCCCTGAGTTCTGTGAGCCATTTAGCAAAACTAATTGAACCCAAAGAAGAGGTTGTGGGAATCTCCGGTTTGTAGCCAAGTCAGACAAGTTGTAGGTAACTTGGGCACCTGATACGTGTGATTGGCATCTGAAGTGGGGTAGAAGCAGTCTTATGGGACTGAGCCCTTAACCTGTGGGATCTGACACTATCTCCGAGTAGACAGTGTTAGAACTGAGTCACACTTAAGGACCCAGGTGGTGTAGTGGAGAATTGCTTGCTGTGGTTAAACGCCCCACCCCCGTTATTTGGTGACAGACATGTCAGAAGTGTTGCAAGTGTGGCAGTAGCATGAGTAAAAGAAATACAACTATGCATTTTTCCACTATAGACCTCAAGTAAATTCAACCTTAGATCCATCCAGAAGCTCTCTGCACATCCTTTCTGCCACAAGAATATCAGAGTTCATGCAACTGGCCGTACCCAAGGTATTCCTGCCTAAGGGTTCAAGGGCACCATCAGTTTGCTGGTTTTGCCCAAACTGATGACTAAAATGCATCTCATACCACGTTGGCCTTGGATAGGTGTCGGCCTCTGAAAATTTAATTTAGCTCTATGCCTGTGACCATCTCTTGCAAAGACAGGAAGGCAGTGGGGTGCCCATAAGACATTTCGGTGTCTTCCCACCCAGCAAAGTGATAGCAGCCATTAAAGCTGCTCCCGTCCTAAATGCCAAAACCTCTGTGAGGTCATGGAGCCATGTGATGTCATAGGACCTGTGCACGGCCAGAACTCGGACTTCTGAAGCTAACCCAGAGCCCTCGCCAGACACACTCCTTCCAGGCGCTTGGCTTCCCTAGCAACAGCTACAGAAGCACTGCAGGGAGGACACATCACAATCAGAAGTGGTTTTGGACCGGGTTCAGCCTTTGGCAGCTTCCAGAGGAGTCTTCAGAGGCTCAAGATCTGCTGAGCCTGATTCTGGGTGAGGATCCCCAGTGAGGGGCCTTTGGGGTCGGTGAAGAGGGAATGTGTGTCAATGACTGTGTTTGGGGTCTATTTGGGTTGAGTCACTGAGGAATCTGGGCGTGAGTGATGGAGCCTTAAATTAAGGCTTAATCTGAAGTGTTTAATGATTGAAGGTCCTGTTGGTCAGGGTTTAGGGTCTATATGTTAGGTCTGCAAGACTCGGTAATTGAAAACTGGATGGAAGGTGTGAAACCAATGAGCACTGCTTCTCCCCTAGGTTAGCAATTTAATATCCAGCTCATGATCTGGAGAAGCCTGGAATTGGGGGAGGAGTGTCAATGGGCAAGAGTGTCTGTGGTAAATTTCAGATTGAATTTGAGGTCAGTGTTGTTTAGGGAGTACCGAGTTTGTCTGTGTTTGAGAGCACAGGAGTCGGGAAGTTTTGAGACCCATAGTCCCAGGCTAGTGGGTGTTTAGAGGCTCAACCTTTGGATCCTTCCTCAAGGTTCCTATTAAAAATTTGTCTCCTACATACTCTTCTCATTGTCCCCACAAAAATCAGAATAATGCACTGTGGTCAAGTGGTGTGTATAGGAATAAAGACAGGATATTTATTCATTTTACTGCAAAATTTACTCTTGGATATTTCCTTTCAGATTTCTTTGACACAAGTAAGAACAACCATTTTCCTAAATTCTACTCCCCAATGAGAGCCATTTCAGTGAAAAAAAATTTTTTTCAGACTACTGTTCTAAAACTTGGGATCATCTGTATAAACATACATTCAAGAATCTCCCTATCTTCTAGGCTGTATCTTTTGCATTGTGTCTGGCAAATAATAAAAGTTCACGTTATTTCATCTTATAACCAGTATTTCATCTTTTCAGTTTTTTGAATTTCAGCAAGTCTGATAGTTGGGTACTTGTATCATATAGCTGTTTTAATTTGCATCTCCCTAATAACAAATGATGTAGACCATTTTTTCATATGCTTGTTTGCCATCTGTTATCTTTGATCAAGTGTCTTCAAAGTTTCGACCATTTTTAAAATTGGGGTTTCTTATTGTTGACTTTTTTTAAAATAAATTTATTTATTTATTTTTAATTTATTTTTGGCTGTGTTGGGTCTTCGTTGCTGCGCGCAGGCTTTCTCTAGTTGAAACGAGCAGGGGCTATTCTTCGTTGCGGTGCGTGGGCTTCTCATTGCAGTGGCTTCTCTTGTTGCGGAGCACGGGCTCTAGGCGTGCGGGCTTCAGGAGTTGTGGCACGTGCGCTCAGGAGTTGTGGCTCATGGGCTCTAGAGCACAGGCTCGGTAGTTGTGGCGCATGGACTTAGTTGCTCCGCGGCATGTGGGATCTTCCCGGACCAGGGCTCGAATCCGTGTCCCTGCATTGGCAGGCGGATGCTTAACCGCTGCGCCACCAGGGAAGTCCCTTATTGTTGACTTTTAAGAATTCTTTCTATGTTCTGGGTATCAGTCCTTTACCAGTATAGGACTTATGGGATGAAAGTGTTGAGATTCTTCTGAGAGCCTTTTTTTGTTGTTGCCAATGGACCACTAAGTGTTCCAGCATCATTTGCTGAAAAGTCTATTTTTTTTTTAAATTTATTTTTGGCTGAGTCAGGTCTTAGTTGTGGCACTTGGGCTCTTCATTGTGGGGCACGGGCTTCAGAGCGTGTGGGCTCTGTAGTTTGCAGCACACAGGTACAAGGTATATGAAGGTACCATATGAAGGTATATGTGCACTCTTTGTAGTACTTTGTGACTTTTGTGTAAATCTAATATTTTCTCCAAATAAAAGTTTATTTAGAATAGGTATAATCAGGACTTCCTTGGTGGTCCAGTGGTAAAGAATCCACCTTCCAATGCAGGGGACATGGGTTCAATTCCTGGTAGGGGAAATAAGATCCCACATGCCACGGGGCAACTAAGCCCGCGTGATCTATGTGTTTGTCCTTAGCTATAACCTAAGCCACAACTAGAGAGAGAAAACCCACATGCCACAACTAGAGAGAAGCCTGCGCGCCACAACAAAAGGTCCCGCATGCCTCAACAAAGATCCCACATGGCACAGCTAAGACCTGATGCAGCCCCCCCCAAAAAAAATTAAAGAAAATAAATATTTAAAAAATAAAATAGGTATAATCTATGTCAATTATATCTCAATAAAGCTATAAAAAATAGGTTTGATATAGGGACTTCCCTCGCAGTCCAGTGGTTAAGACTCTGTCCTTCCAATACAGGGGTTTTGGGTTTGCTCCCTGGTCCAGGAACTAGCGCCCCAGCCAATAAATTAAAAAAAAAAAAAAAAAAAAGGTTTGATCTAGTTTCATCACTTAATCTCTTATTATAAACATTTCCATATTATAAAATGTTCTTGTATATATATAATTAATATTACGTGGCTGTAATAATATCACGGGTGTAATAATATGGCTGTAATAGTATCATAGTAGGATGGTAACTGGAGTCACATATAAAAGTTATACATTAAAGTGGGTATACTTGAAAAATGTAACTGATTCAGTTATGTTCAGTTTATATTATGATCCTCTCATTATCCAGATTCTTACATTATCACTCCAAGATTTGTTGTACTGTTTTTCTTGTATGTCCCAGCTATCTCCATTTATTTTTAATCCAGGTAGCTTATAATTTTGCAATTGTAGTTGTTGTGTTTTAAAAAATATTCATACCCTATAAATTTTGTAGTATAGAACAGCAATTCATTTTAACAGCTTTATGGTCATAATTTACATATAACATTTACCAGTAGTAAGGGTATAATACAGTGACATTTAGCAAGTTTATAGAGTTGTGCCATCACCATGATCCAATATTTAGAAATTTTCATAACCCCAAAAAGTAAACTGGGTATAATGAGAATCTACCGTATCGCACAGGGAACTCTACTCAATGCTCTGTGGTGACCTAAATGAGAAGGAAATCCAAAAACCAGGGGATATATGTATACATATAGCTGATTCACCTTGCTGTACAGTGTAAACTAACACAATACTGTAAAGCAACTATACTCCAATAAAAATTAAAATAAGATAAAATAAAATTCTATATAAAAAGAAAAGTAACTGGATAGTTGATTTGTTGAGTTTTGAGAACTCTTTATTCTGAATATAAGTCCTTTTATCACATGTTAAATGTGTCAATATTTTCTCCCAATCTCTGGCTCCACTCATTACTTTTCTTAAAGTTGTGCTTAAAAATACAAAAGTTTTTCATTTTAATTAAGTCCAACTTATTATTTTTTCTTTTATGTCTCAACCTTTATTGTCTTGCTACAGAACTCTTTGGCTAACTTAAACTTAGGTTCGTGGAGATTGTCTCCTAAGTTTCTTACTTTTACCTCTTATATTTAGGTCTGTGATCTATTTCCAGTTAATTTTTGTGTCCGCTTAGAGTTATGGGTCTTAAGTTATTTTTCTGCAAATAGGTATACAATTATCCCAGCCTCTTTTGTTGAGAAGATTTACCCCATGGAAGTATCTTAGTGTCTTGACCAAATAGCTATCGATGTTAACACTTTTGGACTCCCAATTGTGGTTGTGCCTTTTTCATTGGCTCCAGACCTTTACTGGCCTCATTTTTAGTGGCCTTTCCCCGAGGCTCTAATCCCAGTCAAAACTTAGGCTTCATCCCAGCAGCTCTTTTCTTCTGGACCTGATGGCCTGTTCCACACTGTGCCGGTTTCTCGAAATCGTATTCTGTCCTAAAAGCCGCTTCCTGCAAGAAATGTTCCTCCAAAGCTTTCTGGGGATGTCCGATTACTGGATGTATTGCCGTTTCTCTTTCCGGGAATTCGCTCTCTGCTGCTATACCGACAGCGGAACTCTTGGTCCCTTTGGAAACCCGCCCCCCTCCTTTTTTAATACAAGGTGTAAAATAAAGGCCGCGGCAATATTACTTTCCTGCCCAGTCCGTCGAACGCAGTTTAGGTAGCTCCGTATTTGCCTCGCAGACCTCGAGTCTCTGAAAATCTGCTAATTTTCTGAAGAGTCGAAGTGACAGGTAATGAAATAATTTCAGTGGCTTCCCACCTTCCGGACCATCCAGGGCTCCCGGCCCCAAACCCGCCCCTTGGCCTTCTGTACGTCAGGTGTCCCAACATGGCCGCCCCCTGGGGCCGCGGAGAGCTGGGCGCGGACATATTGCCTCTCTGGGAAATACCGGAATCTGCTCCTCCGCCTTTCTTGAAACGCCTCAGACCATCTTCGGCCGCCGTAGGCGGGCGAAAAATCTGGGCGACGGGTCCAGAAGTAGAAGCGGTTCGCGGAAGGTTACGTTTAGACTCTCCTTGTGGGCTGGGAAAAATCGGGTCAGTGTGTGCATTTGTCCCTTGAAGTTTTGTGTGTGTGTGTGTGTGTGTTTTCTCATGAGAGGTGTGTCTATGACAGCGTGACGTGACTCCTACAGGGTGGAAATGGTGTAGTGTGGACTCACGGATTATTTGGAGGGTCTGGTGGGAAACGCCAAAGTGGAGGTATTTGGGAGGAACCAGCAGAGTCTGGCACGTCTCTCTGTGGTTGGGGTGCTTTGGTGGGGAGTCGTTAAAACGGTTAAGAATCTGTAGAGATCAGCGACCGTGTCCTGACTGGCAAGGTATGGGGGTCTTTGCGGATCATTCTGTAAAGGATGCAGGTGGTATTTACGATGGTAACAGCTTCAGGTTTGGGAATTAATGTGGGGCTCAGTGATGTTGAGGCTAAGGTGGACGGTCATCATGTGGGGATGTCTGGTCCAGGTTTCGGATTAATAAAGAAGTGTGTAGTGTCTGTGGTACAAAGAGGCTTGTGAGGGCTGAAGGTTTGGACGCCTGGCTGGTGGTTTCGTTGAGTTTCCAGCCTCCATCGCTGGGAAGGAAGGTGGTGCAGCCCAGGACAGGAGTTCGAAACCTTCTGCTTTTTAGGCTTTTATCTAGGGGGATGAGTAACTGCAGACCGAGGGACTAATCCAGCCACACCCGTCTGTTACGTATCGTCTATGGCTGCTTTCGCAATGCGAAGGCAGAATTGAAACGTTGTGACAGATCTTAACCCTTGAAGTAGAAATGTATAGTATCTATCCCTTTGTAGAAAATGTTTGCCAACGCCTGCACTCACCACTTAATATATAGCAGTGGACACTGTTGCTTTTTTGCCTGACAAACATTCCCTCCTTCTTCTTTGCTAATAGAATCTCTGTTTTCAGTTATCCATCCTTCTGGTAGCGTGACCCATATGCCAGTACTGGTTGGTTTTAGTTAATCCTGGTGGTTTCAGTTCCCGTTGCTAGAGATCAATTAGTATGAAATGAGCTCAGGTATATAGTGCAGTTCCAGCCAGCAGTATATGTGAAAATCTGCTTGGGATTTATTGGGGGGAACGTTTTGTCTTTTCCATAAGTAATTCCTTGCGGCTCTTTTTCCACGTCGATGATGATGTCGTCTGAATATAACCTTAATCTTCTGTCCAGTTTCTACTGTTTATAATTCATTCTTATCTCAATGCATTGTCTCTACTCTCCAGTACAAAGGAAGAAAGTGAATGGGGTGGCAGTGGACGTCTGTGTCCTATTGCCTACCCTAAAATTCACCTGCTAGATGGTCTGGAGTTAACATGTTTCCAGGATGGAAGAATCATAAAATTATGAGTTCGTCCAGGATTTCAAATGTAATGAAATAAAAAAGTTCATTGTATTCTTTCAGGGCAAAAAAAAATGTCTATTTTATCTGTTATGTCCCCTATGAATTCCTTATATTTGCACCAGGTTTCTTTCTATCTCACTACAAATGGATATGTGTTGTTGGTCTTTTTAAAGAACAGGCTTTTCCAAAAAGTTAATTTTATTGAAGTATAATTGATTTACAATGTTGTGGTAATTTCTGCTGTACAGCAAAGTGATTCAGTGATACATATATATACATTCTTTTTCATATTCTTTTCCATTATGGTTTATCACAGGATATTGAATATAGTCCCCTGTGCTATACAGCAGCACCTTGTTGTTTATTCATTCTATGTATAATAGTTTGCATTTACTGATCCCAAACTCCCAATCCATCCCTCTCCTAGTCCCCCTCCTTTAGGGCAACCACAAATCTGTTCTCTGTGTAAAGAACAGGCTTTTTCAACTCTTCCATTTATATATTTTTTAATGCTTATTTATTTTGGTTGCGCTGGGTCTTAGTTGCAGCAGGTGGGCTCCTTAGTTGTGGCTCCTTAGTTGTGGCTCACGGGCTCCTTAGTTGTGGCACGTGGGCTCCTTAGTTGCAGCTCACCAGCTCCTTAGTTGCAGCTCGCTGGCTCCTTAGTTGTGGCATGCAAACTCTTAGTTGCAGCATGCATGTGGGATCTAGTTCCCTGAACAGGGATTGTACCCAGGCCCCCTGCATTGGGAGCACAGAATCTTAACCACTGCGCCACCAGGGAAGTCCTCACTTACTTGTTAATTTAAAAGGTCTACAAGTTAATCAGTATAAAATTAATGGGTATATATAAAACAGTCATTGCCCAGCTTGAGAAACAGAACACTGCCAGCACCCCAGTGGTGTTCTGTGAGCCACTTCCCAATTATATTACATCTTCATACTCAAAGGTAATTACCATCCTGTTTGAGATACCAAGCAGTTTAAGTCTTTTCTTTATAGTTGTATCATATAAAAAATTAATCATTCCTAATCATTATATTTTATTTAGTTGTACCTATTTTTAACTACATGTCAATGTTACTATACAGCTTTTTTTAACTGTCAGTCTCCTTTTACTCGATATTTTAAAGAATTATTCATGCTTTTGCACAGAGGTTTTTTGGGGTTTTTGTTTTGTTTTGTTTTTTGTTTTTGTTTGTTTTTTTTTCCCCCTCTGTAACAAGGGTCAGGCAAACATATTGTATGAATATCTATACAGTAAACATTTTAGGAGTTGCAGGACACAGAAGGTCTCTCACATTGCTTTTTGGTTTTGTTTTACAGTCCTTTGAAAATGTAGAAAGTATTCTTAGCTTGCAAGCTGGGTAAACATTGTTTTTTAATAGCATTCCATAGTTTGAATATATGTCAGTTTTTTCTACTATTAATTAAGCTTGTAATGCTTGCAGTTTGGGTTGTTATGAATAATGTTGCTGCAAAAATTCTTTTACATATCTTCTGGTTCAATGTGTCCTTATTTTATTGGGGGATAGGTATATAACTTAGATGTATACCTCAGAGTGAGATTTCTGTGTCTTAGGATGTGTATAACTTCAGCCTAAATGGATGATGCCAAAATGTTTTCCAAAGTGGCTGTCCAGTTCCTCCAGCGGAATATAATTTGCATTATGTTGTGCTTCATGTTTTTTTTTTGAATGAGAACTCTTTTTTAAAAAAAATATTTATTTACTTATTTGGCTGCTCCGGGTCTTAGTTGCGGCATGTAGGATCTAGTTCCCTGACCAGGGATCGAACCCGGGCCCCCTGCATGGGGAGTGCGGAGTCTTAGCTAGTGGACCACCAGGGAAGTCCCTATGGTGTGCTTCATATATAGCTTGTTTAAAATATCTTTCCATACCCTAATATCATTGAGAGATTCTCCTATATTATCCCCTGAAGTTTTTATTAATTTGCCTCTCCCACTGAAATTGACAGTTCTCCCCCCAAATGATTTTTGTGTATATTGTGAGATGGCGTTCAACATTGTTATCTGAATCCCCCAACCCCCAGCATGAATATCTGATTGTCCCAGCACCATTTTTAAAAAGAGACATCCTTACCCTCTTGTCTGTAATGGTACTTTTGTTTTCAAGTCTCTATATATGCATGAGTCTGTTTATAAGCATTTGATTTTGTTCCATTTGTCTATCATTGTACTAATATTGTACTGTCATAACTAAAGTCACTTTAAGTCCTCATAATTGATAGATGGATATAGTTATCAGCTTAGGATTTTGATTGAGGTTTCATGGGATTTATATATATATTTGGGAAACATGACATCTTTATTTTTATTTTTTATTTTTTAAAAAGTTTTATTGGAGTACAGTTGGCTTACAATGTTGTATTAGTTTCAGGGGTACAACAAAGTGATTCAGTTATACATATACATATATTCATCCTTTTTCAGATTCTTTTCCCATATAGGTTGTCACAGAATACTGAGTTGAGTTCCCTGTGCTCTACAGTAGGTCCTTGTTGGTTATCTATTTTATATATAGTAGTGTGTGTATGTTAATCCCAAGCTCCTAATTTATCCCTCCCCTCTACGTTTCTCCTTTGGTAACCATAAATTTGTTTTCAAAATCTGTGAGTGTGTTTCTGTTTTGTAAATAAGTTCATTTGTATCATTTTTTAAAAATTAGATTCCACATATAATGGTATAATACGGTATTTGTCTTTCTCTGTCTGTCTTACTTCACTTAGTATCATAATCTCTAAGTCCATACATGTTGCTGCAAATGGCATTATTTCCTTCTTTTTCATGGCTTAGTACTATTCCATTGAATCTATGTACCACATCTTTATGCGTGCCTCTATCAATGGACATTTGGGTTGCTTCCATGTCTTGGCTATTGTAAATAGTGCTGCAATGAACATTGGGGTGCGTGTATCTTTTTGTATTATGGTTTTTTCTGGATATATTCCCAGGAGTGGGATTGCTGGGTCACATGGTTGTTCTCTTAAAAAATATAAAAAGAGAACATACTGTTCTCCATAGTGGTTGTACCAATTTACATTCCCACCAACAGTGTATGAGGGTTCCCTTTTCACCACACCCTCTCCAGCTTTTATTGTCTGTAGAATTTCTGATGATGGCCATTCTGACCAGTGTGAGGTGATAACTCATTGTAGTTTTTATTTGCATTTCTCTGATAACTAGTGATGTTGAGCATCTTTTCATGTGCTTTTTGGCCATCTGTATGTCTTCTTTGGAGAAATGTCTATTTAGATCTTCTGCCCTTTTTTTAAAAAATACATTGATTTTTAAAAATTTTTATTTATTTATTTATTTATTTTTGGTCACGTTGGGTCTTTGTTGCTGCTCACGGGCTTTCTCTGGTTGCAGTGAGCAGTGCAGGGGGCAGGGGCTACTCTTTGTTGCGGTGCGCGGGCTTCTCATTGCTGTGGCTTCTCTTCTTGTGGAGTACAGGCTCTAGGTGCGTGGGCTTCAGTAGTTGTGGCACACAGGCTCAGTAGTTGTGGCTCACGGGCTCTAGAGCGCAGGCTCAGTAGTTGTGGCTCACAGGCTCTAGAGCGCAGGCTTAGTAGTTGTGGAGCACGGGCTTAGTTGCTCTGCAACACATGGGATCTTCCCAGACCAGGGATCAAAGCCATGTCCCCTAAACTGGCAGGCGGATTCCTAACCACTGCACCACCAGGGAAGTCCCATTCTGCCCATTTTTTGATTGGGTTGTTTGGGGGGGTTTTTTGACATAGAGCTGCATGAGCTGTTTGTATATTTTGGAGATTAATCCCTTGTTGGTCACTTGGTTTGCAAATATTTTCTCCCATTCTGTGGATTGTCTTTTCTTTTTGTTTATGGTTTCCTTTGCTGTGCAGAAACTTTTAAGTTTTATTAGGTCCCATTCATTTATTTTTGTTTTTATTTTCATTACTCTAGGAGGTGGATCAAAAAAGATATTGCTGCAATTTATGACAGAGTGTGCTGTCTGTATTTTCCTCTAAGAGTTTTATAGTGTCCGGTCTTACATTTAGGTCTTTGATCCATTTTGAGTTCATTTTTGTGTATGGTGTTAGAGAATGTTCTAATTTCATTCTTTTTTTTTAAATTTTTTATTTATTTGTTTATTTATTTATGGCTGTGTTGGGTCTTCATTTCTGTGCGAGGGCTTTCTCTAGTTGCGGCAAGTGGGGGCCACTCTTCATCGTGGTGCGCGGGCCTCTCACTATCGCGGCCTCTCTTGTTGCGGAGCACAGGCTCCAGATGCGCAGGCTCAGTAGTTGTGGCTCATGGGCCTAGTTGCTCCGCGGCATGTGGGATCTTCCCAGACCAGGGCTCGAACCCGTGTCCCCTGCATTGGCAGGCAGATTCTCAACCACTGCGCCACCAGGGAAGCCCTAATTTCATTCTTTTACATGTAGTATCTAGTTTTCCCAGCACCACTTATTGAAAGACTGTCTTTTCTCCATTATACTTGCCTCCTTTGTCATAGATTAATTGACCATAGGTGCGTGGGTTGACATGACGTCTTGAAAATGCTTGGTTTTCTGAATCGTATTCATAGTTCATCTTTCCATTTATTTAAGTCTGTTAAAATTTGTGTCAGTATTCCTACTTACCATATATTTTTTATATTCTTCAAAATGATTTTGTTTATAAATTTTGTTTGTTGGTGACCTATTTGTTCTGTCAGTTAATGGGATAGGCGTGTTAAGTCTTCAACCATTAGTCTGGATTTATTTCTTCTTGGTTTTTTGGGTCCATTTTTGCTGTATATATTTCAAAGCAATATTATTAGATGCATAGAAATTGCAAATTTCTATCATGTGCTGAATTGAACCTCTTACTAGCAAGCATTTCTCTTTCTCTGTAGTAATGTTTAGGCTTTCTGGTCCATTTTGTCTGAGAATACACCAGAGTGTCTGTGGTTACTCTTTCCATGGTTTATCTTTTTCTAACCTTTTATTCTCCAGCTTTCCATATCATTATGTTTCATACATGTCACCTAGAGTAGCATGTTATTGGGTTTTGTGTAACTAACTCGATTCCTTGTTCTGTTTATACTGAATATAATTCTTAGTATGTTTTGTTTTAAAATAGTCATCTAAGTGTACTGTATTTGCCAGACTAGTTCTCTATTCCTTCTTCTCTTTTTTTGCCTTGTTTTGAATGAATTTCTTCTCATTCTGTTTCCCCCTTCCTTTAGGATGGAAATTATGTACTTTGAGACAATTGTTAGTTTTTACCATGACACTAGAAATTACATACAGCATGGAAGCTTTCTTTGTCAAATGTTTACATTGATTAGTACTTTTACACTCTTCTCTGACAGGGGTCTTAAGCATCTCAACTTTATTTACCAGTTTCCAATTTATTTACAATATTGTGTACTTTTAAAAAATGTTATCTTAAACCGCCTAAGGTATTATTGTCATTGCTTAATAAGAGAATGCTTCTGGTTTGCCCAGTACATTGGTTTTCAAACTGAAGTGTGTGTACTCACAGGGTGTATAGAAACGTTTGAGGAGGTTCCTGAGCGCACACGGTTTAAAGGAAAGCAGTGCCCAGCGCCTCTCCTCCCATATGGTCCCTTTTGTATAACTGAGCTGCCTGAGAGTCTCCTGCTCCTGAGGCCTGCTGCTGGGATGGATCTCGTTTCCCTCATCCCCTCTGACAGTCACCCCACTTCAACTTCACAGGATAAAGGAATACCCCCATCACAGTCAGAAGCTTAGGCTTTTTGGCCAGAGGAATAAAGTCTTCTGGGGTAAAAAAGGGACACTCAGCAATGCTGTGGCCATTGGGTTAAGGTGAGCGCCCAGGAGCAGCGTTAGCATCTGGGCCCAGAGGAAATGTACCCTCAGCTTGAATTTTCTCCTCAACCCACAGGTCCTGACTCCCCAGGAGCAAAAGAATCAGTAGAAGGAGGAAGAAGTTACAGGATTTGGTATCAGCATTACTGAGGACATGCTTGATTGAAGACAGAACCGAATTTAGGGCAGATCCAGAAGACACAGCGACAGAGCCTCCTTGTTGCCAGCTGTTTTCAGAAAACAGAAGAAAATGATCCAGGCCCAGGTGACTTCTGGTTTGTTTTATTCTTTCCTTTGTTCCCGAATGGGTTTGTTAGTTGTCTGAGTCATTCTAGCTAATGATTGCATCTAAGGGTGTCTTGGGGACCCTGGGTGTCTTTGTAGCCTGCTTCTGAAGTGAGGGTGATCCTGGGGGTGCCAGAAATTGCAGCCGGTGTCTGAAGCAAGAGCAGTTCTATGGGGACTGTTTTCTATGGAGACAGTTCTATGGGGACTGTTTTCTCAGGCTTTGCAGTATGTCTGACTCTTGATTTCCATGTTCGGATCCGAATTCTTTCTTTTTAATTAATTAATTAATTTATTTATTTTTGGCTGTGTTGGGTCTTCATCGCTGCACGTGGGCTTTCTCTAGTTGCAGTGAACGGGGGCTACTCTTCATTGTGGTGTGCGAGCTTCTCATTGCGGTGGCTTCTCTTGTTGCGGAGCACGGGCTCTAGGCGCACGGGCTTCAGTAGTTGTGGCACGAGGGCTCAGTAGTTGTGGCTCACGAGCTCTAGAGTGCAGGCTCAGTAGTTGTGGCACACGGGCTTAGCTGCTCTGCGGCATGTGGGATCTTCCCGGACCAGGGCTCGAACCTGTGTCGCCTGTATTGACAGGCAGATTCTTAACCACTGCGCCACCAGGGAAGTCCCCAAGTTCGAATTTTTAATCTACCATTTTCTTTTCTTTTCTTTCTTTTTTTTCCCACACCACATGGCTTGCAGATCTTAGTTCCCTGACCAGGGTTGGAACTGGTACCCCCTGCAGCGGAAGTGTGGAGTCCTAACTACTGGACTGCCAGGGAATTCCTGGCAATTTATTTCCTGGCAAAATAAATATATTGCATTTATTTTTGTTCATTACACAACTGACTTAAGAATATATTTAAAGGCTGAAATCATAACAAAGTACACATATCAAAAAATAAGTTTCTTCTTCATACACTTTAAACATGCTTATTAAACATTTAGTTTCTTATAATTCTGGCATCTTGAGTCACTTTCCAGAAGATTCTGATTGACTGGCTGTAAAGACACAGTCATCCCGATTCCACTGGCATATATGTTTGTCCCATATATATACATATACACATATATATATAAACATACATGTATGTATGTATGAATGTGATGTTCTAGGTTAACAAGAAGATTTAACTTCTACATATTATAGAAACGTCTGTGAGGGACTTCACTGGCGGTCCAGTGGTTAAGACTCTGTGCTTCCACTGTAGGGGGCACAGGTTCGATCCCTGGTCGGGGAACTAAGATCCCGCAAGCCACGCGACGTGACCAAAAAAAAAAAAAAAAAAAGAAACAGCTAATGATAAATGGATGGATGACTGACTACACAATTACAGTTAGTTGGATCCTAGTATTTTATTAGGCTTTTGCTTCTTCCATGTGTCTTAAAAACAAACAACCCCCTAGATATACAGATCTAGCCTATAAAGTGGAAATGAGAAGACAAACTTTAACATTTCTTCCATATCATCAAAAAGAGATCAATTCATTAAACACCACTGTTATTACAGGAAACCCTGACATTTGACGATGTGGCCGTGGACTTCACGTGGGAGGAGTGGCAGCTCCTGGCCCCTCCTCAGAAGGACCTGTATCGGGATGTGATGCTGGAGAACTATAGCAACCTTCTGTCTGTGGGTGAGGACGGCTCTCCTGGGTCCCTGAGAGGGTCCCCAGTCAGTGGGGTTTCCTTTCTCAGCTTCTGAAAGCTTTGGATTGTCTGTGATGCTCTTTAGCAGTAGATTCTCAGTCCCGTCTCTGGCCCAAGAGAAGTGGGTATATTCTCCTTTCTCTTGAGAGAAACGCCTTTATTTTGTAGCTGTGTATAATGCTGTGATTTATATTAAGAATATATATATTTGGTCTTCATCCCCAATTCTGGCACAGAGCGCCTAGAATCCATGGAATTTCCTAAGTTATAAGAGGGTAAAGGAGAAATGGGTGTCTTTTGTTATTCATATAAGGGACCCTTGCCACCGCATCTGAGTTTATGTTAATGAGGTGATTTTTGGAAGGCCATTCGATAACCTAAGATTGGGGGCTGGTTGCCGAGCTCACCACCCATGATTTAGAGGGTTGCAACTTTCAGTCCCACCTCCACCCCACCTCTGGGAAGAAGAAAGGGGCTGGAGATTAAATCATAATCACCAAAGCCCGATGATTTTTTTTTTTTTTTGACAATTAGAACATAGTTTAATAAGTCCTTGGGCAGAGGAGTTTGATTCTTCTCTGCATACCTGTATATGCATACTGCAAACAACAATGCTTTAAAAATGATTAACACAATGACCACAGCTTGTACGATTTTAACTCCAATAATGAATAATTTCCATATCTGCTACAACATATAAAGAGTTTCTACTAAACAATCGGTCATTTATAATTAAAAATTAAGGGCTTCCCTGGTGGCGCAGTGGTTGAGAGTCTGCCTGCCAATGCAGGGGACACGGGTTCGAGCCCTGGTCTGGGAAGATCCCACATGCCGCGGAGCACCTGGACCCGTGAGCCACAACTACTGAGCCTGCGCGTCTGGAGCCTGTGCTTCGCAACAAGAGAGGCCGTGATAGTGAGAGGCCCGCGCACCGCGATGAAGAGTGGCCCCCGCTGGCCGCAACTAGAGAAAGCCCTCGCACAGAAACTAAGACCCAACACAGCCATAAATAAATAAATTAATTAATTAATTAATAATAGAGAAGAAATATTTATTTAAAAAAAAAAAAAATTAAGCAGCAGGGCTTTCCTGGTGGCGCAGTGGTTGAGAATCTGCCTGCCAATGCAGGGGACACGGGTTCGAGCCCTGGTCTGGGAAGATCCCACATGCCGCGGAGCGACTGGGCCCGTGAGCCGCAATCACTGAGCCTGCGCGTCTGGAGCCTGTGCTCCGCAACAAGAGAGGCCGCGATAGGGAGAGGCCCGCGCGCGGCGATGAAGAGTGGCCCCCGCTTGCCGCAGCGGGAGAGGGCCCTCGCGCAGAGGCGGAGACCTAACACAGCCAAAAATAAATAAATAAATAAATAAAAATTAAAAAAAAAAAAGAAAGATGTCTCTGCTTAGGCTGACTAAATACACTGAAAGGAAACACAAAATCAATGTTAGCTGAAAATTAAAAAAAAAAAAAAAAATTAAGCAGCAACTGTGAGGGTTTCTTGTCACACCCATTTTCTATGCATTTACCATTTTCCAGCTCTCTCCCCCATTAGGTCAGTGGTTCTCAACTGGGGCCAATTTGGTTCCCAGGGGACATTTGGCAATGTCTGGAAATATTTCAAAGCCTCATGATTTAATCTGTCATGGCTATATAGTGAAGCCTCCATGAAACCCCACAGGGACAGGTTCGGAGAGCTTTCAGATTGGTGGCCTCTTGGCAGTGCCAGGGGAGGGGTGCCCCCAGAGAGAGCATGGAAGCTCTGTGGCCTTTCCCACATGCCTTGTACTGTATTCTCTTCTATCTGGCTGTTCCTGAGTTGTATCCTTTTATTTTTTTATTGATTTATTTTTAATTTTTACATTTTTATTTATTTTTTTATTGGAGTAGAATTGCTTTACAATGTTGTGTTAGTTTCTGCTGTACAATGAAGTGAATCAGCACTATGTATACCTATATGCCCTCCCTCTTGGACCTCCCCCCCCCCTCCCCCGCCACATCTAGGTCATCACAGAGCACCGAGCTGAGCTCCCTGTGTATCTTTTTATAATAAACTGATGACCTAGTAAGTAAACTGTCTTCTTGAGTTCTGTCTGCTGCTCTAGTGAATTAATTGAACCCGAGAAAGGGAGTCATGGGAACCTCTGATCTATTCATGGTTGATCAGAAGCCCAGGAAACAGCCTGAATTTACAGTCGGTGCCAGAAATGCAGGAGCGGAGTTGAAGTCTTATGGGAGTGTACCACTAACCTGTATTATCTGACCCTATCACCAGGTAGATCGTGTCAGAATTGAATTAAATCGGAGGACACCCCGTCAGTGTCAGTTGGTGTCGCAGAATTCCTTGATGTGTGGAATACCCACATATCTGGTGTCAGAAGTGAAGTAGAAGTATTGACAGGAGAGGAGACTCACAGAGGGGTGTATTTTTCCTTCAAAATGTGAAAACTGTATTGTCCTCAGAGGTAGGATTCTGCGGTTTTCACGGACCCCACGCCCCATTCACTGGGTCTAAATCTTGTATCATTTTCCATGAATAGGTTTTCAAGCCAGCAAACCAAATGTACTGTCCAGGTTGGGTCAAGGAGAACCATGGACGATGGAAGATGAAATACACTGTCAAACCCGTTCAGGTGAGTGAGAGACCAGCAAGGCGACTGGCTGTGGAAATCCCGGTGCTGGACCCCTTTTTTTTGTAGGAATTTAGAGAAAAATGTATCCCTTCTTAGGGAAGACTCTATCTTTTCTGGGATTTGTTTCTTCTTTATTTTATTGCCATCTTGATTTTTGTTTGCATAGTTTTCTTTTTCCTAGGATTCTCATATCTTTTTTTTTTTTTTAATAAATTTATTTATTTATTTTTTGGCTGGACTTGATCTTCATTGCTGCATGCAGGGTTTCTCTAGTTGCGGCGAGCGGGGGCTACTCTTCATTGCAGTGCATGGGCTTCTCATTTCAGTGGCTTCTCTTGTTGTGGAGCACGGGCTCTAGGCACGTGGGCTTCAGTAGTTGTGGCATGTGGACTCAGTAGTTGTGGTTCGTGGGCTCTAGAGCACAGGCTCAGTAGTTGTGGCACACGGTCTTAGTTGCTCTGTGGCATGTGGGTCTTCTTGGACCAGGGCTCGAACCCGTGTCCCCTGCATTGGCAGGCGGATTCTTAACCAATGCACCACCAGGGAAGTCCCCAGATTCTCATATCTTTTCCTTCTTCTTCATACACTTCCACCTCCTTTTCTATGAAATTCCACCTTCTAAGGCCTCTCTCCGAAGAGAAAACTTTGAATTCCTCACTGTCTTCTGGTTACTGCACCTTTCTGCCCCACTGGTAATGTTGATTTCCTTCCTCACATCCACCCCATCTTGGATGCCAAGCCCCAAAATAAACTGGTCTTCACTGTGCCTTGTCCCTGCTCTGAGGTTCTCCAAAGGTTTTTTTTTCCATTTTACTCAATGATCTCCTAACCTTCCAAGTTTTCTTCATTCTAACAAGCTAATAAACTCCTTCAGTTCCCTGGAGAAGACTCCCAAATTGATCTCTCCCCAGTGTGCTCCACCACAGACTTGGCTTCTATATAATTTACTCATCTCAATGGCAGCTTTCCTGAGTTTCCAATAACTGCAAGGACCTAGGATCATCTTCCCTACCAGGAAACCCTAGAGGTTTAGATTCTCCCTTGCTCCTGTGCATCCTCCATCCTGGCCATTCAGGCGTTACCTCACATGTTCCCCATCTGCAGAGCTCTCTTCTGTTAAGGGGTCTGCTGTTCATGATGAATTTTTAACTAGAAATGTTATTTTAACATCCTGTGTTCTCAGTTCCAGCCTCAACCCAATCATAACTCTTGCCTACTTTGAATTATTAATTCCTTTGTGTATTTACTGATTTTGAACTTTCTTCTCGTTGATTGTAGACCTTACTGTTGTCTTCATTTCCCTAAAATTTTCATTTTTCTTCCCACTGGATCCTGATGACATTTAGTCTCCACTAACCACATTACCTGGCAGTTAAAATTCTTCTTTCCATTATCTCCATGATATGATATCATCTTGCTCAGAAAGAGATAGATTTCCATCTTCTTTCCTAAATTCTCCCCAATGTGCTCCATACATGTGATTGCTTCTTTGATTCATTCCTCTATTTTTCAAAATCTTTTTTCTTTCTTTTTTTCATTCCTCTGTATTTTCTGATAGCCTAGTTAATGCTGGAAGGTAAGAACAGTGGAAAAAAGTATACAAATGATCACGAGTTTTTAGTCTATGAGAAAGGAGTTAAGGAATTGATAACAATAAACAAATAATATACCTAGGGGGTGAAAAGTGCTGTGATAAAACTTTAGTCAGCATTATGGAAGAGTAGGTGCTGGAGCTCCTCTTTTAGGCAGAGAACACCACTCAGATAAGGTGCCTCTGAGCCAAGAAGTGTGGGAAGTTAGTAGGCTGCCGGGTTAGGAGTTTTCCAAGTAGAGCGGCTAGCAAACTTAAAAGGCCACGCCACGAATGAGTTTAAGAGACATTAAGGAGCCCGTGTGGACAGAGCAGAGTGTGCTTTCAGGAACGTGATGGGAATTAGCCGAAGAGGCAGTAGGAGTGGGGGCGGGCGGGGTGGGGCCGGGGGGGATAAGGTTGGTCATGTACTCAATTTCAAGGAATCGAGATTTTACTCCTAATAAGATGAGAAAACACGAGGAGTTCTTGAGTACTGGAATGACATGAAATAATTTACATTTTTCAAGGAATCCCTTTGGCTTCTGTGTAGAAAGCAGACCATAGTGGGCAGGGGGCAAGCAGGAAAGCCTTGTAGGAGGCTATTGCAAAAAACATGGTGACAGGGAGAATGGTTGGCTGCAGCATGGGTGGAGGGGTGAGTGTTGGTTGGATTCTGGATATGCTGCTTATAGAGGGCAAATGAGAGTTGACATTTAAATAAATATGGGCCGAGCGGAAAAAATGGATGAAGGTTGATGGTAAGGTTTTGGGGTCAAAATTACTTTCGGGGACGTAAAGCAGCATGACTACATCATGAGTGCTTGGACTTGGCCCTGTGCTTCAGGAATAAGAAGTCTTGATTTTTTTTTTTTTAATTGAGTATGGTTGGTTTGTATTAATTTCTTTTTTAAAATTAATTTATTTAATTTTTAAATTTAAATTTTTATTTTTGCCTGTGTTGGGTCTTGGTTGCTGTGCTCGGGCTTTCTCTATTGCGGCGAGCAGGGGCTACTCTTCGTTGCAGTGTGCGGGCTTCTCATTGCAGTGGCTTCTCTTTTTACGGAGCTCGGGCTCTAGGCACGCAGGCTTAAGTAGTTGTGGCTCGCGGGCTCTAGAACGCAGGCTCAGTAGTTGTGGCTCATGGGCTTAGCTGCTCCGCGGCATGTGGGGTCTTTCCGGACCAGGGCTCGAACCCGTGTCCCCTGCATTGGCAGGCGGATTCTTAACCACTGAGCCACCAGGGAAGTCCCTATCACAGGATATTGAATATAGTTCCCTGTGCTATACGGTAGGACCTTGTGGTTCATCCATTCTATATGTAATAGTTTGCATCTGCTAATCCCAGACTCCCAATCCATCCCTCCCTAAAATCTTGTTTGTTAAGGTGAGTTGAGCAGGTCGATGAGGGATGCAAGTAGGTTCCCTGGGTGAGGAGTGTTCCAAAATAAACCTGGAAAGTTCAAAGGCTTGAAGCAAGAGCGTGACTGAAGAACTTTCGGAAGCCTGTTTGGATGGAACATAGAGAGCATGACTGGAGACATAGGGTCAGTGGGGTAGAGGCTGGGGGTTGGGGAGCAGGTCACGTAAGGGCCTTTCAAGGACATATCAAGACCTTGATTTTTTAACAAATTAATTTATTTTTTATTGGAGTATAGTTGATTTACAATGCTGTGTTAGTTTCAGGTGTACAGCAAAGCAATTCAGCTATCTGTCTGTCGATCTATATTCTTTTTCAGATTCTTTTCCTTTATAGGTTATTACAAAATTTTGACTATAGTTCCCTGTGCTGTACAGTAGGTCCTTGTTGTTTACCTATTTTATATGTCGTAGTGTGTATATGTTACTCCCAAATTCCTAATTTATCCCTTCCCCCCACCTTACCCTTTTGGTAACCATGGTTTGTTGTCTATGTCAAGACCTTGATTTTATTCGTAATGAGATGAGAAAAGATTAGGGAGTTTTGAGTAAAGGAGGCTTGATGTGATATAATTGGTGCTGAAAGTTTCCGTTTGGCTAATGTGTAGAACATAGACAGGCACTGGCAGGGGAGGGACAGGAAAACCAGGTAGGAGGCTACTGCTGTGGTGCGAGAGAGAGTGATTGGCTTCGTGAGGGTGGAAGGAGTGGGTGCCGGTCCCATTCTGGGTGTATCTGTAAAGGAGGGCAGGCAGGATTGATCATTGTGCTGGATATTGTGTGTGAGCGAGAGAAACAAATGCTGAGGAGTTTTGTCATGGTGAAGTAGAAGAGTGGAGTTGGCAGTGACTGTGCTGGAGGTGACAGGTGGAGGAGACCTGGCCTGGGAAACCAGTTCTGTTTTGGAGATTGTAAGTTAGATGTGCTTGGAGTTCTGCGCTGTGTCATATTCTTCATTCCCCTCATGCAGACCACAACAATGGATCCATGGGGAGGCCTGTCTCCCTCCAAAATGAGCCCTGGTTTCCTCCACCTCTCTCCCTCTCCATTGCTCCTTCCCGCCAGGTTTTCCAACCTGCAGCTGTTTTCCTTGTGTCTGTCTCTGCCCTGTAAAGTGGTTTTACCCACCTACAGTATAGGCTCCGTGAACACGAGGAGTATGTTTGTGAATCCCCAACACTAGCACCGTTCCTGGTACACAGAGGTGATCAGTAAGGATCTGTGGAATGAATTAGTCCATCCCTCCCCAATTTGGATGAGGTGGCCCTGCAACCTGTGGTCTCCTGCTCACAGGAAATTGCTTGTATTTTACAGTCTCTCCATGTTTTGCAAGGCTAGTATTTAGAAAGTATTCAAATCTATATTTATTCATTTTGAATTATCCAACCCTGTGTTTTACACTAACTACTTTTACCTTTTGGTTGGTTTGTATTGTTTGTTCCAATGTGCAGGGAACATTAAACATGGAATTTTATTTACACTTACATAATAGGAACATCACTAAAAAGACTCCTCACGTCAAGGTATTTTTTTTTAATTAATTAATTTATTTTGGCTGTGTTGGGTCTTCGTTGCTGCACGTGGGCTTTCTCTAGTTGCAGCTAGCGGGGGCTATTCTTCATTGCAGTGTGAGGGCTCCTTATTGCAGTGTCTTCTCTTGCTGCAGAGCATGGGCTATAGGTGCACAGGCTTCAGCATTTGTGGCCCGTGGGCTCAGTAGTTGTGGCTCGCAGGCTCCAGAGCGCAGGCTTGGTAGTTGTGGCACACGGGCTTAGCTGCTCCGCAGCATGTGGGATCTTCCCAGACCAGGAATCGAACCTGTGTCCCCTGCATTGGCAGGAGGATTCTTAACCACTGCGCCACCAGGGAAGCCCCGCATCAAGGTATTTTTAAGAAATTCATTGTTCTTCTCTTTCCTAGAAATCTGGAAAGTTGATGGTCACCTGCTGGAGCACTTACAAAATGAGAGCATGGAGAAGAGACTAGAACAATGGCACGAACAGAACCCACTGGAATATTTTGTTCATCAGAGCAGAACTCATTTTCTGTTCAGGCAAAATCATGGTATGTTTGACTTACATGGAAAAAGTATGAAATCAGATTTAACTTTACTTCCCCAGAGCAGGAGCTATGAAATAAAGAGCCCTGCTGAGTTTACTGGTGATGGGAAGTCCTGTCTCCATGCTGACAGTGAACAATTTCATACTGAAATTAAATTCCCCAAAAGCCAGAAACCCATCAGCTCTAAGTCCCAATTCAACAAGCATCAGAAAACCCCCAAAATAGAGAAGCCTCATGTATGTGGTGAATGTGGGAAAGCTTTCATCAAAAAGTCTTGGCTCACTGATCACCAGATAATTCATACAGGAGAGAAGCCCCATCGATGTAACCTGTGTGGGAAAGCATTCTCTAGAAAGTTCATGCTCACTGAACATCAGAGAACGCATACAGGAGAGAAACCTTATAAATGCACTGAATGTGGCAAAGCCTTCCTCAAGAAATCACGGCTCAATATACATCAGAAAACCCATACCGGAGAGAAACCGTATATATGCAGTGACTGTGGGAAAGGCTTCATCCAGAAGGGAAATCTCATTGTACATCAGCGAATTCACACAGGTGAGAAACCTTACATATGCAATGAATGTGGAAAAGGCTTCATCCAGAAGACTTGCCTCATTGCACATCAGAGATTTCACACAGGAAAGACTCCTTTTGTGTGCAATGAATGTGGAAAATCCTGTTCCCAGAAGTCAGGTCTCATTAAACATCAAAGAATTCACACAGGAGAGAAACCCTTTGAATGCAGTGAATGTGGGAAAGCCTTCACTACAAAGCAAAAGCTCATTGTGCATCAAAGAACTCATACAGGAGAGAGACCCTATATCTGCAATGAGTGTGGGAAAGCTTTTGCCTACATGTCTTGCCTTGTTAAACATAAGAGAATACACACAAGAGAGAAACGTGGAGATTCAGCCAAGGTGGAAAATCATCCCTCAGAGAGTCACAGCTCCTCACAGACTAGTGATGCTATGCAGGAGAAAACCTCTGTAAATTCAGTGACTATGCAGGTGCCTTCAGTGGCTCCTCAGACATCAGTAAACATAAGTGAACTCCTAGCAAATAGGAATGTAGTCATAGTGGGACAACCTGTGGCCAGATGTGCACCCGCAGGAGATAACAGAGGTTTTGCACAGGAGAGAACCTTTATGAATGCATTGAATGTAGTTGTGCCTTCAGTGGTCAATTACATCTTATTTTATGTCACAGAAAATCAGTAGGAAAAAAAACTCAGAGACATACTATGTGAAAAAGATATAAATTATTGAGCAAAAATTTCTAGCTTATGTGGTGGCTGAAAAAGTATATACTGAGAGAAATTGTGTAAATGCTGAGACTGGGAACGCATGGTGTACTCATCCAATTAGATACATGCATTGATACAGAGGCATAATCTGATGTTAACCCAAACACATACACATCAATTGCTCTGTTGTGTCAGTCGAATGAATGAAGGAAGCCTGAGTTCAACTAAGTGGAGAAAATAAGTAGGTGAAGTTTTTAAACATATAATTTGTATGTGGAAGGTTGCTATGAACAAAAAACCACAACAGGGCTAATATTGGATTGGTGAGATACTGGGAGTATATATATCAATTCAGTTTCTGGAAGGCCAAGGTGAAGGATTAATTGAAAACTGGGATGTCTATCTTAAACTCTGAGAAATTTACATTATGCAAATGGACTTAGTTTGAGCCAGTTTGATTGAGTCTCAGATTGAGTCATTTTGTTCATTTACTGAGTATTTGTCAAATACTTCCTTTTTACTGGGTCCTGTTCTAGAAGCTGAGGATACAGTGGTGACCAAACCAGAAAAAGCCCATGGTCTCCTGGAGAGAGATTTGAGGTAACTGGATTATCTTTAAGTGGTACCTTTACACACCAGGTAATCTAGTAAGAGGATGTAAATATGTACACAAGGTGAAACAGACATTTTCTTAGTCCCTTCTGGTTACTATAAGAGAATACCATAGCCTGGGTAGCTTATAAAAACAGAAATTCATTTCTCACAGTTCTGGAAGCTACAAAGTCCCAGATTAAGGTGCCAGCAGATTCGGTATCTAGTGAGGGTTCCTGGTTCATAGAAGACAGTCATCCCACTGTATCCTCACATAGGGGAAAGGGCAAAGGAGTTGTCTGGGATGTCTTTTATAAAGGCACTAATCCAGTCATGAGGGCTCCACCCTCTTGAACCAGTCACCTCTCAAAGGCCCCACTTCTTAATACCATCATATTTTGGTTTTTGTTTTTAATATTATAATTTTATTGGAGTATAGTTGATTTACAATGCTGTGTTAGTTTCAGGTGTACAGCAAAGTGATTCAGTTATACATATACATATATTCATTCTTTTTTAGATTCTTTTCTCCTATAGGTTGTCACAGAATATTGAGTAGAGTTCCCTGGGTTATACAATACGTCCTTGCTGGTTATCTATCTTATTTATAGTAGTGTGTGTATGTTCATCCCAAGCTCCTGATTTATCCCTCCCACCCCCCCACATTTTCCCTTTGAATACCGTCATATTTTGGATTAGGCCTCCAAATATGAATTTTGGGAGGCATAAACATTCAGTCCATAGCAGATATGGAGTATTGGCTCAAGGGGTTATGATAATTTCTTGTTTAAGTTGTATATTATTTTGAGGGACGGCAAGGGCTACTCTTAACGGACTTTAAGCACTTCAGGATACAAGTTATTTTTTTAATGCCCAAGTCTTATCCCCCCAGTAGATTAAAAATTCCTTGATTTTGCTATTTAAATGTTTAAGTTTTAAAAACAGTCTGTTCCTCAGTTGCACTAAACCACATTTCAGATGGTCACAATGTGACTAGTGGGTACCACATTGGACAGCACAGACAATGAGCAAAACTTTGTAGCTGACTATGTAGCTGAAAAGTGTATACTGAGAGAAATCTGTCATCATTTCCATCATCCTAGAAAGTTGTACTGGAGAGCCCTGGTTTACATGATTTTATATTTCCCAGCACAGAAAAATAAAAACCAATTATCCATTGATTTGGAAAGTGAATGAATGAGCTAGTGGACTAATCAGAGTGTTCTGTCATTGAAGGGAATGAGCCATTGGAAGGCAGTCCTAAAGAACACAGCTGTCTTCCCCAAATTGTATTTGATTAGAGACCCAATAACAATATAAACTGGGCAAAGCAAAAACGAAAAAGGATTCTCAGAATACGTAGAATAGAAAGGATAGGAATCTTAGTCTCTAAGAATGGAGGTGAAAATAGGAGATGGGAGGTGACATTCTTAAAGGATGTTGTGGAGAAGAACCTTTGTCCACAGGACTATCACTCTTGAGAGCTGCCACCATTAAAAAAATTCCAGCTGCACTGTTACCTGCTGAATTGAGATGTGTTTTCATTATTCTTTCTCCCTCCTCTGGGAGTGGGGCTCTTGGCCGCTCACTAGCCAAAGTACTTTTCCTTAATTTCCTAACTATCCTGTAGTTATCCTAACTATTCAAGTTATAAATAGTTGGGTCTTGTTAATAGGAAAGGAAATGGAAATTTGCCATGTTGTGGCCGTCTCAGAATTCAATCTGAAATGCTGGGTTATTGGGTAATTCCCTCCTTCAGACGTATTTTAAAGCACCAACACTGTGTGAGACGCTGTATTCCACACTGAAGATACATCAGTGAACAATACAGGCAAGGGAACAGCCTTTATGGACCTTACAATATAGTGAGGGAGAGAGTCAATGGATTATATGTCAGCAAGTGATAAGTCCTATGAAGAAAAATAGAGCCTAGTAATGGTAATTTATAGTAATGTATTGGTAATAATGGGGGAGGCCCTCCCCCCAAGCTTTTCTGGATATAATTTGAGCCAAGACTGAAGTACTGAGGGGAGTCACCCATCATAATATTGGTAACCAGAGAACATTCCAGGACTGTTTCTAATGATTGTATATGACAGGCTTCCTGCCTCAGATTCTCTGAGAAACTTAATGCAAGTTTCCCAGCCAAATCCCCCACCTCCTAAACTAGAACCTCTGGGGCTGGAATCCAGGACTGCATTTTTAACAATGGCCTGATGCACACCTAATTTTGACATTTTTTGCCCTAAATCTTGGATTACTATCCGCATCACCACCCGCAGGTTGTACTTTTCCCAGCGACTCCATACCTTGAATGGCCTCACTGCTAGTGGCCTTTTCCTAAGTCCCCCCCGCCGCCGCCCCCCATCACAACTTAGATTAGCCCCAGCCGCTCTTTTCTCTCGTTACTAGCCGACCCCGTACTGTACCAGCTTCTGGGAATCTTTTTCTGTTCTTAAAAACAGCTTTCTACAAACTATTTTCCGATCAGAAGCTTTCCGTGGCGTCCGTTTACCGGAGGTAACGGTAAATCTTTTCCCTTTCTACGAGTGCGTTCTCCGCTGCCATGCCGACAACTCCTACTTGTCCGTTTGGAAACTTTTTTTTTTTTTTTTTTTAATACAAAGTAGATAATACTCGCCGCGGCCGTATTACTTGTCTGCCTAGCCTGCTGAAAGCAACTTAGCCTGCATCATTTTTGCCTCGCGAAGCTTGAGACTGAAAATTTACCTATTTTCTGCAAGAGTCGAAGTACCAGGAAATTAGATAATTTCAGTGTCTTCTCACCTTCCCCGCCATCCCTGGCTCCTGGTACCCAAACCCGCCCCTTGGCCTTCTGTACGTCAGGTGTCCCAACATGGCCGCCCCCTGGGGCCGCGGAGAGCTGGGCGCGGACATATTGCCTCTCTAGGAAATCCCGGAAATCCGGTCGTCCTCGTTTCCTGAAACACCGCAGATCCACTTCGGCTGCCGTAGACGGAGCCGGACCGGTCTAGACGTCAAAGCAGTTCACAGAAGTACGGCGTTTAGGCTCCTTGTAGGTTGGGGAAATCAGGTTAGTGTGTGTTTTTGTCCCTGGATTTTTTTTTTTTTTTTTTTTTGTCACAGTGGTGGTTTTGTTTCGCCCAAGGGTGACGCGTGGACTTGGTGCAATCTGGACCCATGAGATTTTTGCCGGAGGGCAGAGGGGGAGGGTAGAAGTGCGGAGGTGGATGTATTTAACGCGAAGCAGGAGAGTACCTGCTTTGAGGTATTTGAAGGGAACCGGACGCGGGTTTTGTCTATGGTTTAGGTTGGGGGGTGTCCTGGGAGTCAGTACGATCAGATTCTGTAGAGATCATTGCTCTTCCAGGTGTCAGGGCTTGCGGTTCTGCAGATTGCAGGGCGTACGAGTGGCATTGACGATGATCGCAGTGTCGGGTTCAGGCTGGGGATTTAATTTGGGGCTCAGTGGTGTTGGGGCCTGGCTGGATGGTCATCATATGAGGGTGTCTGGCCCAGGTTTCGGATTAATAAGGAAGTGTTTAGTCAGTGTCTGTGGTACAGAGAGGCTTGTGAGGGCTGAGGCTTTGGACGCCGAAGACCCCTGGCTGTACTTTTTGGGTTGAGGTTCCAACTTCGGCTGCTGGGACGGAAGACGGTACAGCCCAGGGCAGTAGTTCGAAACCATCTGGTTTTCAGCTTTTTTGTGTGTGGGTTTTTTCTTTTTTAATTTATTTTATTGAAGTATAGTTGATTTACAATGTGTTAATTTCTACTGTACAGCAAAGTGATTCAGTTATACATATAGGTACATTCTTTTTCATACTCTTTTCCATTATGGTTTATCACAGGATATTGAACATCCCTGTGCTATACAGTAGGGCCTTGTTGTTTATCCTGGGCTTTTAGCTTTTAATCAAGGAGTTGACTACAGACTGAGGGACTAAACCAGCAATTTCGATCTGTTTTGTATCGTCTCTGCTGCTTTCGCACAGCAAAGGCAGAATATAGTCGTGACAGAGACATTTTGGCCTGCAAATTTGAAAATCTGTGTCTGTTCTCTTTGCAGAACATGTTTGCCAACACCTGCACTCACCTCCTAATATTGATATATTGTACCGGCACCGTTACTTGCTTCCCTGACATACGTGAACACTTTGTTCTTTGCTAACAGAATCTCCATTTTGTTTAATTATCTATCCCTATGGCATGGTGACCTATATCCCAGTTTATTAGTAAGTCCCGGTTGGTCTTAGTCAGTCATGTGGTTCGAGTTCCCATTGGTAGTGATTGAATTAGTACTAAGAAATGAGCTTAGGTATATGGGGCATTTCTAGCCAACTGTGTATGTAAAAATCTGCTTTGGGGTTTCTGGGGGAGCATTTTCTCTTTTAAATAAGTAATGCCTTGAATCTCTTTTTTCATGTTGATAATGATACTGATGAAAATTTTCTGCCCTATTTTCTAATGTTAACTTATTCTTATTTCAATGCATTGGCTCAACTCTGCAATACAAAATTGAAAAGTGGGGTGGTAATGGACATTTTTGTCTTGTTGCTTACTTATAAATTCACTTGCTATATTGTCTGAAGTCAACATGTTTTCAGGAGGGTAAATCTAGGATTTCAAATTTAATGACATGAAGATATTCATAGTATTCTTTCAGACAAAAAAAAAATCTGTATTTTTTTTTTTTTTTTTTTTGGCCATGTGTAGCATGTGGGATCTTAGTTCCCCGACCAGGGATCAAACCCATACCCCTGCAGTGGAAGTGCAGAGTCTTAACCACTGGACCACCAGGGAAGTCCCTCCCATTAATTCCTTCTGTCCTTTATTTGCACTTTCTCTTTTGACTCTAAATATTTATATATTATTGGTCTTTTCAAACAACAGGCTTTTAGTATTTTTGAGCTCTTCCATTTCTTTGTTAAATTAAAAGCTCTACAAGTGAGTCAGTATAAAAGGAATATATACATATAGGGACTTTCCTGGCGGTCCAGTGGTTAAGACTCTGCACTTCTACTGCAGGGAGTGAGGGTTCAATCCCTGGTCATGGAACTAAGATCTCACATGCCACACAGCACGGCCAAAAAAAAAAAAAAGAGGAATATATACATATATACAGACATTACTTACATCGAAAACAGCATTGCCAGCACCCCGGTGGTGTTCTGTGAACCTCTCCCCAATTATATTACATCCTCACACCCGAAGGTGAATACGATCTTGTCTATTAGCAAGCACTTTCAGGCTTTTCTTTATGGTGTTATAACAGAATCATTCCTCATCATTATAGTTTATTTAGTTTTGCATATTTTCAACTGTGTTTCAATGTAATTATACATCATGCATTTTTTAAACCATTTTTAAAAACTGAAGTGTAGTTGATTTACAGTATGTGTTAGCTTCAGGTGTACAGCAAAGTGATTCAGTTATACAGATATATAATCTTTTTCAGATTCTTTTCCATTGTAGGTTATTATAAGACATTGAGTATAATTCCCTGTGCTATGCAGTAGGTCCTTGTTGTTTGTCTACTTTATACACAGTAGTGTGTACATGTTCATCCCAAACTGCCAATTTATCTACCCACCCCCCATCCCCTCTGGTAACCATAAGTTTATTTTCTATGTCTGTGAGTCTATTTCTGTTTTGTAAATAAGTTCATTTATATCAGTTTTTTAGATTCCACATATGAGTGATATCATATGACAGTTGTCTTTTTCTGACTTACTTCACTTAATATGATAATCTCTAAGTCCATCCATGTTGCTACAGATGGCATTATTTCCTTCTTTTTTATGGCTGAGTAATATTCCATTGTATGTATACATACCACATCTTCTTTATCCATTCATCTATTAATGGACACTTGGGTTGCATCCACATCTTGACTATTGTAAATAGTGCTGCTATGAACATTGGGGTGCATGTATCTTTTCAGATTAGAGTTTTCTCCACATCATGCATTTTTTGTGTCAGGCTCAGTATTTGTGAGAATCATTCACATTTTTGCACATAGGTGTACTTTTTTTTTTCCTCTGTAACAAGGGTCAGGCAAATATATTATATAAATATCTACACAGTAAATATTTTAGGATTTCTGAGCCACATTTCTCTCACATGTACTTCTTTATTTTTGTTTTACAGTCCTTTAAAAACAAAAAAGTCATTCTTAGCTTGAAAGCTGTGCAAAGACTGTAGTTTTTCCACAGCATTCCATTGTTTGAATATTTGGTTTTTCCTAGTATTTATTAAACTTGTGTTGTTTGCATTTTGGTTTATTATGAGTAATGGTGCTATGGAAATTCCTGAGCGTGTCCGCTGGTTCAAATATGCTCATATTTTTGGATGGATGTATTTCTTAGATGTATTCTCAGAGTGAAATTGCTTCTGGCTTGGAGAACATGTGGAGATGCAGGGAGAGTGACTCTCCTATAGGGGGCACTCCTTGCCCTTACACACATACCCTGCCCTAGGCATCTCTTCCATCTGGCTGTTCCTGAGTTACATTCTTTTATAATAAGTAAATATAATAACTAAAATGTTTCTCTGAGTTCTGTGAACGGTTCTGGAAAATTTTTGTTTTGTGTTTCATTTTTTTGTTGTTGTTTTTTAGGCCGTGCCGCGCGGCATGTGGGATATTAGTTCCCCGACCAGGGATCAAATCCATGCTCCCTGCAGTGGAAGCATGGAGTCCTAACCACTGGGCCACCAGGGAATTCCCTGCTCTAGCAAATTAATCAACCCAAGGAGGGGGGTCATTGGAACCTGCCATCTGTAGCTGGTTGCTTAGAAGTACACGTGACAACATGGACTTGTGTTTGCACATGAAGTAGGAGGTAGAAGCCAGTCTCATAGGACTGAGCCTTCAACCGGTGGGATATGATATTATCTCCAGGTACATAGCGACAGAATTGAGTTGAACTGTAGGACACCCAGCCGGTGTTGCAGCATTGCTTGGTGGTGTGTTCAAAAAACACACATATTCAAATTGGTGTCAGAATCGTACCTTCTTCTGGATGAGTTTCTTGTTATTACATTTCCCTGTTCTGATAGCACCGCAAATTATGTACTTTAAGAAAATTACTAGTGTTCATTATGACACTAGAGATTACACATCACATGTAATTATTCTTTGTCAAATTCTTACGTTAATTAGTACTTCTGCACTTTCCTCTGACAATACAGTCATCTTAGAGCACCTCAACTTCATTTACCACCTTCTAATTTATGTACTATTATTTTGTATTTTAGTTTTTTATGTATTTAAAATCTCCTAAGATATTACCATTATTGTTTACAAGACAGTGCTTCTGGTTTGCCCAGTACATTGGTCTTCAAACTGAAGTGTGTGTACTCACAGGGTGTATAGAAACGTTTGAGGAGGTTCCTGAGCGCACACGGTTTAAAGGAAAGCAGTGCCCAGCACCTCTCCTCCCATACGGTCCCTTTTGTATAACTGAGCGGCCTGAGATTCTCCTGCTCCTGAGGCCTGCTGCTGGGATGGATCTCGTTTCCCTCATCCCCTCTGACAGTCACCCCACTTCAACTTCACGGGGTAAAGGAATACCCCCACCACAGTCAGAAGCTTAGGCTTTTTGGGCAGAGGAATAAAGTCTTCTGGGGCAGCAGTCTTCTCGGGACACTCAGCAGTGCTGTGGGCATTGGGTTAAGGTGAGTGCCCAGGAGCAGCGTTAGCGTCTGGGCCCAGAGGAAATGTACCCTCAGCTTGAATTTTCTCCTCAACCCACAGGTCCTGACTCTCCAGGAGCAAAAGAATCAGTAGAAGGAGGAAGAAGTTACAGGATTTGATATCAGCATTTCTTGGGACACACTTGATTGAAGACAGAACAGAATTTAGGGCAGATCCAGAAGACACAGCGACAGAACCTCCCTGTTGCCAGCTGTTTTCAGAAAACAGAAGAAAATGATCGAGGCCCAGGTGACTTTTGTTCTGTTTTATTCTTTCCTTTGTTCCCTGATGGATTTGTAGAGGCCTGTAAAAAATCACTTCCATTATTCTGTAAAGTATAAATATGTGTATCTTTTCTCTGTCATTCATATATATATATATATATATATATATATATATATATATATATATATATATATATATATACACACACAAACATATATATATATATGAGAATGTGGTGTCTCTAGCTTAACAAGAAGATTTAACTTCTACACATTATAGAAACTTCTAATTGGATAAATGGATGGGTGGCTGACTACACAATTAGAGAATATTTTATTAGACATTTGCTTCTTCAATGGTTTATTAAAATAAAAACCCTGCTAGATATCTCGATGCAGCCTATAAAGTGGAAATGAGCAGAAAAACTTTAACATTTCTTCCGTATCATCAAAAGGACATCATTTCATTAAACACCACTGTTATTACAGGAAACCCTGACATTTGACGATGTGGCCGTTGACTTCACGTGGGAGGAGTGGCAGTTTCTGGCCCCTCCTCAGAAGGACCTGTACCGGGACGTGATGCTGGAGAACTATAGCAACCTGCTGTCTGTGGGTGAGGATGGCTCCCCTGGGTCCCTTAGAGGGTCCCCAATCAGTGGCCTCTCCTTTCTCAGCTTCTGAAAGCTCTGGAGTGTCTGTGATGCTCTGAAGCAATAGATTCTTAGCCCCTTACCCAGATACGTGGGTATGTTCTCCCTTCTCCTGAGAGAAAAGCCTTTACTTTGTAGGTTGTAACATTGTTTTGTCCTCAAATGTAACACTCTGCTGTCTTCACAGATCCCAAGCCCAATTCAGTGGGTCTAAATCTGTTGTCATTTCCCATGAATAGGTTATAAAGCCAGCAAACCAGACATACTCTCCAAGTTGGATCAAGGAGAACCATGGACGATGGAAGATGAAATCCACTGTGGAACCCATTCAGGTGAGTGAGAGACCAGCAAGGTGACAGGCATGGAAATCACACTGTAGTTGGTCAGAGAAGAGTCACAGCTGAGAGGGGGTTGGACGCTGGGTAAGCAGTGCCTCCGTGCATCTCTCTCCCGATGTCAGACCTCTTTTTCTTTGTAGGAGTTTAGAGAAAAATATATCCTTTCTTAGGGAAGACTCTTGTCTTTTCTGGGATCTGTTTCTTCTTTATTTTACCCCCATCTTGATTTTTGTTTGCATAGTTTTCTTCTCCCTAGGATTCTCATATCTTTTCCTTCTTCTTCATACACTTCCACCTCCTTTTCTATGAAATTCCACCTTCCAAGGCCTCTCTCCAAAGATAAAACTTTGAATTGCTCACTGTCTTCTGGCTACTGCACCTTTCTGCTCCACTGGTAATGTTGATTTCCTTCCTTACATCCACCCCATCTTGGATGCCGTGCCCCAAAGTAGACTGGTCTTCACTGTGCCTTATTCCCGCTCTGAGGTTCTCCAAAGGTTTTGTTTTCCATTTTCTCCAATGATCTCTTAACCTTCAAAGTTTTCTTCATCATAATAAGCTAAGCTCCTTAGGGTCACTGGAGAAGACTCCCAAATTGATCTCTCCCCAGTGTGATCCACCACAGAGTTGGGTTCTATATAACTTATCTCAATGGCAGCTCTCCTGAGTTCCCAGTAACTGCAAGGACCCAGGATCATCTTCCCTCCCAGGAAACCCGAGAGGTTTAGGTTCTACCTTACTCCTGTGCATCCTCCATCCTGGCCATTCAGGCATTACCTCAAATGTCCCCCACCTGCAGAGCTCTTTTCTGTAAAGGGGTCTGCTGTTCATCAAGAATTTTTAACTAGGAAAGTTATTTTAACATCCTACATTCTCAGTTCCAGCCTCAACCAGACCATAACTCTTGCCTACTTCGAATTAATTCCTTTGTGTATTTACTGATTTTGAACTTTCTTCTCGTTCATTGTAGACCTTACCATTGTATTCACTTCCTGAAAGCTTTCATTTCTTTCCCCTCATCTTCTGATAACATTAAGTCCCAGGTAGGGACTTCCCTGGCAGTCCAATGGTTAAGACTCCACGCTTCCAGTGCAGGGCACGTGGGTTCAATCCCTGTTCGGGGAGCTAATATCCCATGTGCCATGTGGCACAGCCAAAAAAAGTTCGTTCCAGGTAACCATGTTACCTGTCACATGACATAAAAATTCTTCTTTTAGTGATCGCCATGACATATCATCTTGTTCACACAGAGATTTCCATCTTCTTTCCTAAACCGCCCAATCTGTTTCATACATGTGATTGCTTCCTTGATTCATTCCTCTATGAATTATTTTTTTGATAGTCTAGTGTAAGCTGGAAGGTAACAGCAGTTGATAAAACAAATAGACCAAGAGCTTTCATTCTAAGAGGACGAGACATCAATTTAATCAAAATTTAAAATAAATAATATGTCTAGGGGGTGAAAAGTGCCGTGATGGAATGAAGTTGCATAATGGATCTCTCTGAGGTGCACATTGTAAGTTAAATGTGCTTGGAGTTCTCTGCTGTGTCATTTTCTTTGTCTTTTTTTTTCCTTTCCTTTTCTTTTTTTTTTTTTTTGTCTTCTAGTTTTTTCTTTTCTTTTTCTGCTGTGTCATATTCTTCATTCCCCTCATGCAGACCACAACAATGGATCCATGCGGAGGCCTGTCTTCCTCCAAAATGAGCCCTGGTTTCCTCCACCTCTCTTCCTCTCCATCATTCCTTCCCGCCAGGTTTCCCAACCTGCAGCTGTTTTCCTGTGTCTATCTCTGCCCTGTAAAGTGGTTTTACCCACCTACAGTATAGGCTCCGTGAACACGAGGAGTATGTTTGTGAATCCCCAACACTAGCACCGTTCCTGGTACACAGAGGTGATCAGTAAGGATCTGTGGAATGAATGAGTCCATCCCTCCCCAATTTGGATGAGGTGGCCCTGCAACCTGTGGTCTCCTGCTCACAGGAAATTGCTCGTATTTTACAGTATTTAGAAAGTAACCAAATCTGTATTTATTCATTATGACTGTTTTTTTCCAATGTATACAGAACATTAAACATGGAGTTTTATTAACATTCATACCATAGGGTCATCACTAAAAAGACACCTCACATCAAAGTATTTTTAAAAATACCTTGGGGCTTCCCTGGTGGCGCAGTGGTTGAGAGTCTGCCTGCCAATGCAGGGGACACGGGTTCGAGCCCTGGTCTGGGAGGATCCTACATGCTGCGGAGCAACTGGGCCCGTGAGCCACAATTGCTGAGCCTGCGCGTCTGGAGCCTGTGCTCCACAGCAAGAGAGGCCGCGATGGTGAGAGGCCCACGCACCACGATGAAGAGTGGCCCCCACTTGCCGCAACTAGAGAAAGCCCTAGCACAGAAACGAGGACCCAACACAGCCATAAAAATAAATAAATAAATAAATAAATTTAAAAAAAAAAAAAAAAGGTTCCATAGGGAAAGCAGTTAACATCATTGGCTGTTAATCAGAGTTGTTCCTTTAAAAACAAACAAACAAACAAAAAAACCTTTATTCCAAATCTGGAATGTGGAGGATTTCATTCTTCTTTTCTTTCCTAGAAGTCTGGAAAGTTGATGATCACCTGCTGGAGCACTTACAAAATGAAAGCATGGAGAAGAGACTAGAACAATGGCACAAACAGAACCCACTGGAATATTCTGTTCATCGGAGGAGAACTCATTTTCTGTTCAGGCAAAATCATGGTATGTTTGACTTACATAGAAAAAGTATGAAATCAAATTTAACTTTACTTTCCAAGAGCAGGAGCTATGAAATAAACAGCCCTGCTGAGTTTACTGGAGAAGTCAGATCCTGTCTCCATGCTGACAATGAACAATTTCATACTGAAATTAAATTCCCCACAAGCCAAAAACTCACCAGCACTAAGTCCCAATTCATCAAGCATCAGAAGACTCAAAAAATAAAGAAATCTCACGTATGTGGTGAATGTGGGAAAGCTTTCATCAAAAAGTCTTGGCTCACTGATCACCAGAATCTTCATACAGGAGAGAAGCCCCATCGATGTAATCTATGTGGGAAAGCCTTCTTCAGAAAGTTCAAGCTCACTGAACATCAGAGAACGCATACAGGAGAGAAACCTTATGAATGCACTGAATGTGGCAAAGCCTTCCTCAAGAAATCAGGGCTCAGTGTCCATCAGAAAACCCATACCGGGGAGAAACCATTTATATGCAGTGAATGCGGAAAGGGCTTCATCCAGAAGGGAAATCTTATGGTGCATCAGCGGATTCACACAGGCGAGAAACCTTATATATGCAATGAATGTGGAAAAGGCTTCAGCCAAAAGACATGCCTCACAGCACACCAGAGATTTCACACAGGAACGACTCCCTTTGTGTGTGGGGAATGTGGAAAAACCCTTTCCCAGAAGACAGGTCTCATTAAACACCAAAGGACTCACACAGGAGAGAAACCCTTTGAATGCAGCGATTGTGGGAAAGGCTTTATCGAGAAGCCGCAGCTCGTTATACATCAGAGAATCCATACAGGGGAGAAACCTTATAGATGTAGTGAATGTGGGAAATCATTCAGAGGGAAGTCAGTCCTCAATAAACATCAGAAAACTCATTCAGTCAAGGTGGAAAATTCTCCCTCAGAGGGTCACAGGTCCTCACAGAGCAGTGTTGTCCTCCAAGAGAAAAACCTAAATACAGTGACAATGCAAGTACCTTCTGTGGTCCCTCAGACATCAGTCAACATCAGTGGGCTCCTAGCAAACAGGAATGTAGTCATAGTGGGACAGCCTGTGGCCAGATGTGCACCCACAGGAGACAGCAGAGGGTTGGCACAGGAGAGAACCCTTATGAATGCAGTGAATGTGGTTGTGCCTTCAGTGGTCAATTATATTTTATTTTATGTCACAGAAAACCAGTAGGGAAAAAAATTAAGACATTCTCTGAGCGAAAATTTCTAGTTCATATGGTGGCTGAAAAGTATACACTGAGAGAAACTATAAATGCTGAGACTGGGAACACATGACCTACTCATCCAATTACGTATATGCCTTGATACTGAGGCATAATCTGATGTTAACCCAAACACATACACATCAATTGCTCTGTTGTGTCAATTAAATAAATGAAGGAAGCCTGAGTTCAACTAAGTGGAGGAAATAAGGAGGTGAATTTTTTAAACATATAATTTGTTTCTGGAAGGTTGCTATGGGGGAAAAATCACAAGAGGTCTAATATTGGATTGGTGGGCTATGGGGCGTGTATATATCAATTCAGTTTCCCTGGGCCAAGGTGAACGATGAATCTGAAACTGGGATGTCTTCCTTAAACTTTCAGAAGTTTATATTATGCAGAGGGACTAATGAAACAACAGCCTTAGGCTGAGTCAGTTTGGTCTTTCACAGAGTATTTGTCAAATTCGTCCTTGGTATATGGTTCTGTTCCAAAAGCTGAGGATACTGTGATCAGAACAGAGAAAGCTCATGGTCCCCTGTAGAGACCATTGAGGTAGTCGGATTATCTTTAAGTGGCATCTCTACACTCAAGCTAATTTAGTGAGAGGATGTAAGTATCCATAATAAGTGAAATGGACCTGGAGTAATTGGCTCAAGGGAATATGACAATTTATTGTTGAAGGAGCATCATTTGGGGGATGGGGGAAGGAGTTAATAATGGTATTTAAGCACCATAGAACACAAATAAGTTTTTTTTAAATTTATTGAAGTATAGTTGATGTACAATGTTAATTTCTGCTGTACAGCAAAGTGACTCAGTTATATGTATGTATATATATTCTTTTTCATATTTTTTCCATTATGGTTTATCACAGAATAATGAGTATAGTCCCCTGTGCTATACAGTAGGACCTCGTTGTTTCAAGTAAGTTATTTTTTACTTTTATTTATGTATTTATTTGGCCACGTCACACGGCTTGTGGGATCTTAGTTCCCTGAACAGGGATTGAACCAGGGCCCTCAGCAATGAAAGTGTGGAGTCCTAACCACTGGATCGCCAGGGAATTCCCCAAATAAGTTATTTTTTTAGATGCCTATTTGTTATCTCCACGAGGAAATTATAAATTCCTTAATTTTAGTGGCTTTCTTTAAATTTTAATGTTTAAAAAAATTGAAAACCAGTAAGATGAAAAATCAGTTCTTCAGCCACATTTCAAGCACTCAACAGTCATGTGACTTGTGGCAATAGAATTGGACAGCACAGACAGCAAAATGGTGAGACAATGGGAAGATGCTCTACCGTCATTTCCATTGTACCAGGAAGTTATATTGGAGAGTGCTGGTTTCTATGATTTTCGGTTTCCCAGCACAGAGGGGGGAAAAAAATTCTTATCATCTCTAGATTTGGAAAGTGAATGAATAAACTAATGGGCTAATCAAAATGTATTCTGTCTGTCACTGAAGGGAAAGACAGTTCTAAAGACCAAAATTGACACCCCAAACTGTTTGAGGTTAGAGAGACTTAACTGATTATAAAGGGACAAAGCAGAAAAGGAAAATGATTCCTAGAATAGAACAAAATGCAAAATGAGAGCCTTAGTCTTTAAGAATGGTGGAGTGTATAGGGAGTGGGGGGAGGTGAGATCTTCTTGGAATGTCTTGGAAATGAATCCTGAGATTTGTCCACAGGCCTAACACCTGTGAAGAGTTGCCATTTAAAGATCCTGGCTCCTCTGTGACCTGCTGAATTGAGACAGGTGTCTTCTATCTCCCTCATTCCTTCCTGCTGTCCTCAAAGTGGGGTCTTTGCTTTCTCCTTTATCCAGAGTTCTTTCCCATGATCCCATGAGGATATAAGATCCCAATTACAAACAGTCCTACTCATAGGAAAAGACATGGAAATTTGCCGTGCTGTGGCCCACTCAGAATTCAATCAAAATCCTGGGTCTGGGTAATTTACTCCTCCAGAAACGTTTTAAAGCGCCATCACTGTGCAAATCACTGTTTTACACAGCGAGAAAACATCAGTGAGCAAAACAGGCAAAGGAACAGCCTTTATGGTGGACCATATAATCTAGTGAAGGAGAGAGATGGTGAGAGAGATTACAAAATGTCAGGAAGTGATAAATCCTATGAGGAGAAATGAAGTCTAATAATAGTAATTTATAGTAATCTGTAGGTAGTAATGAGGGAGATTTCCCCCTCCCCAAGGAAAGGCTTTTCTGGATATAATTTGAGCCAAAACCGAAGTACTGAGGGGAATCACCCTTCAGAATATATGTAACCAGAGAACATTCCAGGACTGTTTGTAATAATTGTCTATGACAAACTTCCTGCCTCAGATTCTCTGAGAAACTTAATGCAATTCCTGAGTCACACCCCACACCTCCTAAACCAGAACCTCTGGGGCTGGAGTCCCGGACTCTGCATTTTTAACAAGGGCCTGATGCACACCTAATTTTGAACATATTTGTCCTAAATCCTGGGCTACGGTCCCCATCACCACCCTCACATTATAATGGGATGGATTCAGGACAGAGAGTCTCCAGCAAAGAATCAGTCACGAGGGCTCCAGCAACCTGACCCTCAGCTCCCCTCCACTTCCTGTCCTGTGACTCTCCACTTCCAGCCAAGGCATGGTCAGGCAGGCTCACTCCTCGAACTGATCCGTTGGGGCCTGGGATGGGTTGGCTGGGCTGCCCTGAGCTCTGAGGGCCACGTGCTGAGCTTACCTTTCAGAACTTGGCATCCCCAGGTAAAGGAGGCCCAGTGCATGCCTAAGCCTGCTTCCACACCCAGGATCCTTACGATTTCAATAAAGATCACCCTTCACCTCAAACAGTGGTTAGGAGTGGGCAATTAAGTCATACTGCCTGATTTGTTTTTAAAAATAAATTTATTTATTTATTTTTGTCTGCATTGGGTCTTTGTTGCTGTGCCCAGGCTTCCTCTAGTTGCAGCGATCGGGGGCTACTCTTCGTTGCGGTGTGCGAGCTTCTCACTGCGGTGGCTTCTCTTGTTGCGGGGCACAGGCTCCAGGCATGTGGGCTTCAGTAGTTGTGGCCCGCGGGCTCAGTAATTGTGGCTCGCAGGCTCTAGAGTGCAGGCTCAGTAGTTGTGGCGCACGGGCTTCATTGCTCTATGGCATGTGGGATCTTCCCTGACCAGGGCTTGAACCTGTGTCCCCTGAATTGGCAGGCGGATTCTTAACCACTGCGCCACCAGGGAAGTCCCATACTGCCTGATTTGAATCCTGCCGTGCCAGCCCTGAGCTGTGTGCCTCTGAGCAAGTTACTCAACTCACCTCAGTTTATCTTTAATATCTGCCTGGGTAGATTTATTGTGAGAAGTAGATGTAGTTAAAATAGTGCCTGCCAAATGCAATTAATAACAGTATTATCATTAGTCCTAGTGAGGGAGGACTTTCCTTTCTTTCCTCCTATCTTCTGGGTCCCTCCTTCATTCTTCATCATCTTCAACAATCACTTCTTCAGTGAAGCTTTCCCTCACTCGGCCAGGTTCCCCAATTTCTGGCCCTCCATAGAACTATGTTCCTCTCCTTATAAGCCCTTTATAGACTTGCAGTTTTATTTTTCCTGGATTTAGATGTGTATTCCCCATCAAGATTGGATTGAAATTGTTTGAATAGGTCACAGAGTCATGTGGTTCAAAACTTAAAACTGTATAAAAAGGTGCATTTATGAGTCTCACTTTTACCCTGTTCTCAGTTTGTTTTCCCTTGACCTTCTGGCTCCCACAGGTAAGTTTTATTCCCTCCAGTGTTTTGTTTTTGTTTTTTTTTGGCAGTACAAGCAAGTAGATACTACTTTTTGTCCCTTTTCAAAAAGCAGCACATATAAACATTCTCTTGCACCTTTGCTGTATTTAATTTTCACTGAGCAGCATAGAACCTTGACGAAGAGAATACTGTATCTTGCAAGCCAAATTCAGTTATTCATTTAATAGTCCGTTATTGAAAACTTCTGTTCAAGTTTTCTGAGCACTGTGGATACAAAAATATTACAGAGTTTCTGTCTGAGGAACTCATAGTACATTTTGGAGGGCCGTCAAATTAGTATATTATGATGGTCTAGAAAGATAAATGATCTTCAGTCATCCCTTGTATAGACATGTTTTCTCTTTTGGATGCCTTTTATACTTCCTATCGTTAGCACCACAATACAGCTACAATTTTATATTTAATAACTGTATTATTGTTTTTGAGACTGACCTGGAAGGTGTCCGAGAATGCTATCTGAAGAAGTGACATCTAAGATGACTCATGAAAGAACAGCCATAGTAACTAATATTCTCTCATTGCTTCCTGTGTGCCAAGGACTTCAATGGAGGGAAAGTATCTGCAAATTCCTGGTAGCATATGAGACCACAGGGCATTGGGAAGTGGAAGGCAGGGAGTAATGGAGGATGATAACGGAGAATCCGTCTGATGTTTGCTTGTATACAGTCTTAAAAGAATTCTCTTGAGATCTTGCTTTAATCTGTAATCAGTATACTAATTCAGAGTTTCATGGAGGGTATGGTAATAAACATGGTGTGGTATGGAAAAAAAGGAGGTGGTTGGAGAGACACCTTCTAAGAAGGGACCAGTGTGGTGGCAAATTCAGTAGTAATTCAGATAAGTAGACTAAAGCAATGAGGGCGAGTACAGGGAGTGATTCAGAAGTTATTTCTGAGACAGCATAACAGGAATTGGTGGCCAGTGTGACAACGACATATAAGTTTTGTTTTGGCTTCGTCCTCTGACCTTTTCACAGCAACCTCCAGTAACCTACAATCCAGGTAACAGGTCTCTATTCTTAATTTATTGTGTAATAGTGACAGCTAGATGAGAAACAGAATAAGGGAGAATTCAGTCTGGAAGGGAGAAGGACTTCCATTTTAGAGTTGTGTAGTTTGAGGAGCTGTGAGACTGGAGCAGGCAGTATGTTTTGATGCTGTGTTAATAAAATCTTTTGGGTTTAGTGGGTACTTAGTGAAGAGTCCATCTCCAAGCCCAAACCCCAAATATAATCAAAATTGTAAGTTTTACTTAATCCATTCAAAAATTTGAAATGCATATGTTTATTAATGTTTGCCATGTGAGGATCACATTATAAATACTGTTCTGGAGGTCAGTATTTCATCCTTTTGAAGTCACTTAAAAAATACTGGTAATTCTATAATTGGCTTTTTAATGGCTATAAACCGTTCTGTTGAAGGAATGTGTTTAATTTACCAAACTATTCACCTGCTGATTGTACATTCAAGTTATTCCTAGTGTTAAAAAATTTTACCAAAATTTCTGTGGTTAATATAAAAAGTTTTTAACAAAGATTCTTAGCATTGAAATTTCTACATCAACGAGAACGAAAAATTTAAATTGTATAGATAATTCTAATAAATTGCCCTCTAGAAAGAATGTATAGATAATATCCTCTACCACCCCTTTGCCTGCATAAAATGATGGCTAATATTTCTTAAGTGTGTTTATTTTATTTGGGAATCATGCCAAACAGTATAACAGCACAGGTCACCATTTAATTACTCTGAAATGCCCTTCGTTTTTTAAGGAAACATTCGCATACATTTGAAGCCTCACCCCTCTCCCTTCCCTACTAAAGGCAGCCACATTCCCAGGCCCCTGTGGGCATCGATGTTCACAGAGCCCCGCTCTCAGCATCGGCCCCGCCCCTTCAACAGGTCTCAGACCAGCCGTACTCATTCCCATCCTCGCTTTACCTCTTTCCAAATTTCACCAGGACTCGAAGTTTCCGTGTTTTGTCCAGGACCTGACCGCCGCCTTCACAACGTGTCTCACCTCCTGCAAACTTCGTTGACCTTCCCAAGTTTCCTCCTAACACTCGCTCCTCGGGTCTCTGCCGAACGGAACTGCACTTCCTGTAAGATGGCCGCCCCCTTGCTGCTCCTCCGTCGTGGCTCACGGGCGCCGCCATCTCTCCCGTTTTGCCCAAAAGACAAAATAGAATCCAGCTCGCGCCGCCACGGCCTTGGATAGGGTCCAGCCTCTAAAAAAATTATTCAGCCTAGTGCTTCTGACCGACAACGAGGAGGGAAAGGGAAGGAGGTGTCCAAAAGCGATTTCAGTTCTTCCCGCTCTGAGCCGTAGCCTCCGTCACGACCGTTTCCTCCCCGATCGCTGAGGTGGGCGTGGCCACCTTACGTCATAGAGCTGGTCGTGCGGCCCGAACTCCAACACGCCGGAAGGCTCGGAGGTCGGGCCGGGCCGGAGGCGTCCCTAGCGACAGCCAGAGAGGGGATTGGGGCGCGACAGCGGGGGAGTGGGAATCGTTTTGGAAGTGAATTCAGTTTTTGGCAGCTGGCGGGAGCCTTGAGAATCTCAGCATCAGGTGGGTCGGGGTCTGCACGTGGGTCTGGAGTGAGGGGCCTGTGAGGCCAGTGAAAGGCCTTCTGGGGGTGTCTTCAGTCACTGGGGAGGCTTGGCTTCAGTAATAGGCCCTTTGGCGGTCAGTGTTATTAAACGTATGAAGAGAGAAACGACCGAGGCTCTGACTGAGGGTTTTTGTCGATGTGGGTGGGTATTTTGAAACCCAGCCCTCCTGAAATTGAGTTCCCCCGCTGACTTTATATTTAACCTCTCTATCCCAAACTTTATTCTTTTTCTTGTCCCACCCTTGTTCCCCTCAGGATTGAGGAGTATCAAAGAAAGGGGGGGATTGGAACTAAGCAGGACCCTGAAGTACCTCTTGGGTACAAGAGCCCCTCTGTGTCACCCCCTTTCTAGTTTGTAGAAAAAGGCTTTGGTCTCTTGGGGTTTCCCTGAGTTCCAAAGATCAGACTAATTAGGGAAGTGAGGGAATGTAGAAACAGGAAAAAGCAGACAAGAAACAATAGTTCATAGAGTCCTAGTTCTTCCTCAAAGGATGTGCATAACGATCTGATGCATAACGATCTGATGCATACCTTTAAGTTGTTCTGCAGAAACTAAGACACCTGCCAGGGTGGAGGGTGGTGACTGCTTGCTGAGCGTACGCATGTAGACCTCAGACTGGTTGGAACCAGAAAGTTGATGATTAAGTTTCCTGAAACACTGTTATCTCACCAACAGCCAATCAGAAGAAAGTCATCCCTCACCTGCGTCCCTCACCACAAATGTTGCCTTTAAAAACCCTTCCCTGAAAGCCATCGGGGAGTTGAGGCTTTCGAGCCTGAGCTGCCAGTTCTCCTTGCTGGGCCCTGTAGTAAACGCTGGACTTTCTTTCACACCAACCCGGTGTCAGTAAATTGGCTTTGCTGCTCAGAGGGTGAGCTGACCCAAGTTTGGTTTGGTAGCAGTTTCTGCTCGTGAAGCTCAGTGATTAAGACCTGGAGTGGTAGGTGTAGATCAGTGAATTCGATGTCTCATGCAGGTCTGCGATTCACTGTGGGGCTCAGACGTGGAGAAACCTGGGATGGGGGGTGGGTGCTAATGAATGGGGGTTTCTGGTTCAGATTTCAGACTTAACTTGGAGTCATTTTTTGTTGTTGTTGTTTTGTGGGGGAGGCTAGTGTATGTGGAGGGGCATGAGGCTGGCGCTTTGGAGACCCAGGGTCCCTGAAGAGTAGGTAGGTTGAGGTTCAGATGGCGATTCCTGGGCACAGACTTGATGATAGATTCATTCAGCTGATCCAGATCCAGTCCGCTCCTTCAAGTCCATACCTTCATCAAGGCACTAATTAAAAACTCTTTTTTCTTGCCACATAAACACTCTTGTCATTGTCTTCCCAACCAAAAAAGTAGTTACATATGATCTAGTGATGTGTTATAAAAGATACGTTTTATTCTTCTTGCCTCCAACTTTACTCCACAGTTTTCTTGGATATTTCCTTTCAGGTTCATGCTACACAAGTGAAAACATCTCTGTTACCCAAAATGCTGACCTCCAGTGCAAACCATTGTGTGTGTTTAATATTTTTTTGTTACCTTTGCATATGGAATGACCTGTATAACAGATATAATTTGGTTTTATCACTTCATTTCTAATTATAAACACTTCCATAGTATAAAACGATGACAGATTTTCTTAATGGCTGCAGTAGTGTCACATCAGGTGGATGAACCAGTGACAAGGTTACTAGAGTCACATTAAATGTATGTATACATTAATTTGGATAGGCTTGACTTATATATCTGTACTTTTCTGCAACATGTTATGATTCTATGCTTATCCACCCACAGGATTTGTTGCCATTTACTACTGAATAATTCAGAGTTTTCATTTATATTGCCTTTTTAGTTTGAAGGTTTTTCATGTGTTTTTTTTCCTGGATATGCAGGGTTTTGTTTCTATTTTGATTAATGTGCTGAATTTCTCATTACTGTTGATTTCTAGTTTTGTTGCATTGTGGTCAAGGAATAAGCCTCTTTGATATTGACTTGTGAAACTTATGAAAATGTCTTTCTATGGCCTACTTTGCTCTGTAAAGCTTTATTTTTTTATATTTGCACATAGGTGTATTTCTGGAAAGGCAGGTGGCCCTTCTAGGGCAACATGGGTGATTCCATAAAGTGAATGGGTGCAATGCCAAGAAATCATCAGCAGGGACATGAGGGCTCATGGACAAGGAGTCATGAAATTTGGATGTGGCCAAGACATTGCATTCATGTTCTCCTCCCCCAAGAAGTTTTATAGCTATAGTTTTATAGTCCTAGATAGTCCTATAAATAGTTTTATACCGTTTCTCTTGTCCAGGTCTCTAGTCCTGGTGCCTAAAGTGATTCTAGGCTGGAGACCGAGGGGCACTGCATGTACTCAGAGGTCAAAGAACAGTTGCAGTAGGGGCAGGGCGGTGTCTGTGGGTTTGGGGATTTAGAAAAGCTACTGGGAAATTATCTTAGAAAAATTTGTGGCCAGAAGGAGTGGAAACAAAAACTCACAGTAATCCCACTGAATCAATGACCTTTTAATGTGAGTCTTTCTGACTCCTTGTCTCTCTGATTTGCTGCTTTGGAGTGAGTATTGGAACTTGCTCCTTTTTCATTTCTCTGTGGAAGAAGGTTGCTGTCTGTGAGTATGCATTGAGTGTTCTAAGAGCTGTTTCAGAAGTCCAGTCTATGCATTGTGGTTATGTGCTACCTTCTGGTGTGATATTAAACTGCCTGAAAAGTAGTAAACTTTTCAGGCAGTTGTACAGAGAACTAAACTTTTGGAGGTTGTCTGGTTAAAAGGTACAATGGTTAAGGTGATGAGCTTTGGAGAGAAAAGGCCTGGGCTTGAATTCTAGCCCTGCCTCTTAGAAAGTATGTGACTCTGGACAAGATACTTTATCTCTAGGTTTTAAGCCTTGACTTCCTTCGTTCTAGTGATTTGATACTTCTAGATTGGTGGTGAGGATTAAATAAGAAAATGCTTAGGATCTGCTTAACACATTACTCTTCATAATGTTTGCTCTGCCTTGAGGTCTAGGTGTTGTGGTTTTTTAAACAAAAGAAAACTCTTAAGTATTGGGATTTGATGCTAGAGGACGCCTATATTAGTTTTTTTTTAGTAAATTTATTTATTTATTTTTGGCTGCGATGGGTCTTTGTTGCTGCGCGAGGGCTTTCTCTAGTTGCGCTGAGTGAGGGATACTTTTCGTTGCGGTGCGTGGGCTTCTCATTGCGGTGGCTTCTCTTGTTGCAGAGCACGGGCTCTAGTCACATGGGCTCAGTAGTTGTAGCTCATGGGCTGTAGAGCACAGGCTCAGTAGTTGTGGCGCATGGGCTTAGTTGCTCCGTGGCATGTGGGATCTTTCTGGACCAGGGCTTGAACCCATGTCCCCTGTGTTGGCAGGCGGATTCTTAACCACTGCACCACCAGGGAAGCCCCCTATATTAGTTTTCTGTTAGTTCTGTGATAAAGTAACATAAATTAGTGGCTTAAACAACACAAGTCTATTATCTTACAGTTCTATAGGTTAGAAGTTCAACATGGATCTTACGGGGCTAAAATCAAGGGCTCAGCAGGAGTGAGTTATTTTCTAGAGGCTCTAGGGGGAGAATCTGTTTGTCTTTTCCAGCTTCTAGAGGCTGCCCACACTCCTTGCCTCCTGTTTCCCTTTCCCCCCATCTCCAAAGCCAACAATGGTGTGTAGAGTTCAAGTCACATCACATCTGTCTCTGGTCTCTTCTGCTTTCTTCCATATATAAGGATCCTTGTGATTACATTGGGCCTACCTGAATAATCCAGGAAATCTATTTTTAGGTCATCTGATTAGCAACTGTAATTTCATTAGCAATCTCAATTCCCCTTTGCCTTGTGATGTAACATATTCACAGCTTCCAGGGATTAGAACGTGGATATCTTTGTGAGGGCCATGATTCCGCCTACTGCAGCACCTTTAACATCACCGACAAGGTGTATGGCTGAGGGGAATGTACAAATTAAAGCGAATTTGCTTTTGAGTCCTTAGAATCAAGTGAAGTAAAGAGAAGGAAGTTCCAGAACCAGGAAAGCGTCACTTCTGGGGATGCCATTAATTTGAGATGTGAGAGCTATGACCAGAATTTGAGTGACAATCTAGCAAAGTAAAAAAAGAAGAACCCCAGTTCCAGTCATTTTCTAAGAACAGAAGAAAATGACCAAGCTTCAGGTGAGTTTTACATATTTATTTATTCCCTCCTTTCTTTTCTGTTGTACTTGTAGAGGCTTATAAAAATTGACTTGATTAATTGGAAAATGACACATTGATAAGAGCCTGAATCTGAAGACAAATAAATATCAACCATAATGTTGATGTCACGGTAAACTAGGAATGGTGGGAATGCAGGTCAGAGATTCTGCTCAGAATTTTGAAGTCAGAATATTAATAAAAAACTGTAAGACCTGAGGAGTTATTTATGTTGAGCTACCAGATTATCTCCAATAACTTTGGCAGCCAGTGCCAGCAAGAGAAACACAAAACATTACATGATTCGTGTTTTTGTACAGAGAAAGTAGATCATTTCCTCAGAAAAGTAAGTATTTCCTGGCACTGAAGTTTTAATAAATTTCTTGATGACTTTTCCTGCAGGGCGCAGTGGCCTCAATGGCAGCCTTCTGGTATATGCAAGAAGAGGTTCCCATTTCTCTGTTTCATGTGTGTGTGTGTGTGTTTACACTTTCTTATGGGGGCATAACATACATATAGTAAAGTGAATTTTTACACAGTTGTACACCTGTGGTTGTTTCTTATAGAGTTCCTTCAATACCCTTCTGGTATTCTGGCTTTTTTCAGATATAAAAATCTAGATTTATCTAGACAAATGGATGGTTTAAGTGGCCTCTCAAGCCATTTTTTGCTGAATTGGATTCCGGGTACAGACCTACCAGCCGAGTTTAAAATCACATTCTCTGCTAAAGACTTGGGATGTAGGGATCCATGATATTGTCTTTGTCACTGCATCCCAGTCTTAGAAATGTAGTATTCTTCCGGAATTATTCATTGTCAGTTTTTACCTACCTCCTTGTATTAGTTTCCTGTGGGTGCCGTAACACATTACCTCAAAGTAGGCGGCTAGAACGACAGAAGTGTATGCCCTCACAGTTCTGGAGCCCAGAAGTCTGAAATCAGGTTGTCAGTGAGGCTGTGCTCCCTCCAGAACTCGAGCAGAAATCTGTCCCTTGCCTCGTCCAGCTTCTGGTGGCTGTCTGCATTCTGTGGCTTGTGGCCTTATCATTCCAATCTCTGTCTCTGTCTTCACGTTACCTCCCCCTCTTCTGTTTGTCTGTCTCCTGTTTGTCTCTTATAAAAACATTTGTCATTGGGTTTATGGCCCACCCGGACTATCTGGGACTATCTTCTCATTTTAAGATCCTTAATTACTATATCTGCAAAGACCCTTTATCCAGACAAGGTAAAATTCACAGGTTCTGGGGATTAGGAAGTGGACATGTCTTTTAGGAGGCCACCATCCAACCTGCTACCTTCCACTTTTATCATCTTTTGTTGTTATTAAATGAGTCATATACAAATCATTTGTTTGTGAAATATACAGAAACAATATGGAAATAAATAGAGCAAAAAAAGAAAGTTGCCCTGTCAAACCCTTCTCTACTCATCACTTAGGAGAGAAATAATTCTGTTTTTATTAACACTTATATGCACGTAGATATACATACATTATGTACACTTATGTGCATATACACACATTTTTTTTAAATTAATTTATTTTTATTTTTGGCTGTGTTGGGTCTTCGTTTCTGTGCGAGGGCTTTCTCTAGTTGCGGCGAGCGGGGGCCACTCTTCATCGCGGTGCGTGGGCCTCTCGCTATCGCGGCCTCTCTTGTTGCGGAGCACAGGCTCCAGACGCGCAGGCTCAGTAGTTGTGGCTCACGGGCCCAGTTGCTCTGTGGCATGTGGGATCTTCCCAGACCAGGGCTCGAACCCGTGTCCCCTGCATTGGCAGGCAGATTCTCAACCACTGCGCCACCAGGGAAGCCCCTACACACATATTTTTTGTGAAAATAGTTTTACATTACTGAGATCATAATAAACACATTACTTGCTTTATTCCTATAGCAACCTGCCCTGGAGAGCGTTCCATTCAAGTATTTATGTATCTATTTCATTGCATTTAGGTTTGCATGATATTTCCTAGCATGTATTTGCCTTAATTTATGTACTCTGTTTATATAAAGGTACTTTTTTTTTTTTGGCCCGCCATGCAGCACGTGGGATATTCGCTCCCTGCAGTGGAAGCATGGAGTCTTAACCACTGGATTGCCAGGGAAGTCCCTAAAAGTACATTTTAGCCATAAAATTTCTTCACAATACGCATTCTGACTATGTGTGAAAATTTTTTTAGGTTAGATTCCTGAAAGGGAAATCTATGAGTCAAATGGTACCTGGACTTAAATTTTTCATGGTTGCTACAAAATTGCCCTTTTTAAAAGTCTTCAGCACTTCCTCTCAGAGTTTATGAAAGTCTCTGTTTTTCCCACATTCTTGCTATTATTTAATATTGTATCAGTTTTTAAATCTTACAAATCTGAAATATAAAAGCTATATCATTTTTTTGAAGGTTGTAGAGCCTAGTGTTTAGTTTTTTTTAATTTATTTTATTTTATTATTTTATTTTATTTATTGTTTCTGGCTGCATTGGGTCTTCATTGCTGCACGTGGGCTTTTCTCTGGTTGCGGCGAGCGGGGGCTACTCTTTGTTGTGGTTCGTGTGCTTTTCATTGTGGTGGCTTCTCTTGTTGCGGAGCACAGGCTCTAGGCGCGCGGGCTTCAGTAGTTGTGCCACGTGGGCTCAGTAGTTGTGACTTGTGGGCTCTAGAGCACAGGCTCAGTAGTTGTGGTGCACGGGCTTAACTGCTCCGTGGCATGTGGGATCTTCCCGGACCAGGGCTCGAACCCGTGTCCCCTACATTGGCAGGTGGATTCTCAATGACTGCGCCACCAGGTGAAGCCCCTAGTGTTTAGTTTAAGAGCACAAATTCTGTGGTCAGATTCACTCATTCATATCTTGCCTTGGTCTATAATTACCTGCTTTATCTTATTCTGGTTATTTAATCTCTCTGCAGTGCTTTCTTCATCTGAAAAATGGGAATTATAATAGAATTTACATGAAAGGATTTTTCTGAAGATTAAATAGGTTAATATATATCAGAGTTTTTCAACCTCAGCACTATTGACTTTTTTGGCCAAACAACAAATTCTTTGTTGAGGGGACACCACAGGATTATAGAATAGCAGTTTCCCTGGTCAGTACCCATTGGATGTCAGTAGCACCCTCCCACCCCCAAGTTATGATAACCTAAAATGTCATATGTCTGCTGTTGTAAAATAATTGTTGGCCGGTTGAGAACCACTGATCTATGTATATATGTATATACATATGTAGGACATATCTTAGAACATTGCCTGTTATTTAATAAGTGCTATCAGAATTAGTTTTACTATTATTTTTACTTGCATTATTATCAGTGACTTTGAACATATTTTACTGTATTTGTTAACTGTTTGTATTCTGTGAATTGCCTAATCAAATCCTTTGTGCTGATTTTGTTTTTTCTGATCTCTAAAAAAAAAAAAATAGGTTTCAGGGATATTAATCTTTATCTGTTTTTTGCAAGACATTTTCTAGTTGGTATTGTTAGTGTGCTAGTTCGTGTGAGTAGTAAACTACTCATTTCTACATATTGATCTATCACAGTCTATCTTCAAGTAATATTATACCACTTCATTCATAGTATAAGAACCTTAAAAGAGTGTGCTTCCATTTCTTCTCTACCAGCCTTTGTGCTATTGTTGGCCTACATTTTACTTCTTTGTATTTTAGAAATCCCACAATACATTATTATCATTGATTTAAACAATCACTTATCTTCTAAAGGTATATAAAAAAATAAGATTTTATATTACTCATAGGTTTTTCATTTCTGCAGCCCTTCATTCATTTGGGTAGATCTAGATTTCTATCTGAAGGACATCCTTTAACATTTTTGCTAGTACATGTATGCCGCTGCTGAATTACTTTAGCTTTTGCATACCTGAAAAAGGTTTCATTTTGCCTTCATTTTTGAAATATATTTTCACTGGGAATTCAAGGTTGACAGTTTTCTTTTTTTGGTACTGTAAAGATGTTTTTCCATTGTCTTCTGACCTGTATTGTTTACAGAAGTCTGTGTTCATCTGCTCTGTTCTTGTGCATGTAGTAAATCTGTTTTCTCTGGCTGTTTTAAAATGTTTCTCTTTAGGTCTTTTTTCTGTTTCATGCTGAATAGTTTCTATTGCTATATCTTCAAGTTCACTAATCTTTTCTTCTGCAGTGTCTAGTCTGCTATTAATCACATCCAATGAGTACATTGTTCATCTCAGACATTTCTAGAGTTGGAATTGGGTCTATTTGATATCTTCCATATGACTCCATATCACGTTCATGCTTTCCTCCACCTTTTTAAACATATGTATGTATAATATGTATTTTACTATCCTTATCTACTAATTTTATTATGTATGTCATTTCTGGTTTTGTTTCTGTTGATGATCTTTTCTCTTTGTATGAGTCATATTTTCTCTCTTTGCATATCTGGTAATTTTGATTGAGTACCAGGCATTATAAATTTTTCATTGTTGAGTGATAGACTTTTATTCCTTTAAATATTTTTCAGTTTTATTCTGGGATACAGTATAATTTACTATACCTATGTTTTTCAATGAGAGGGAGGCTGTGGGTACTATTAACATTTTGAGTTTGACAATTCTTCCTGTGTAGGACTGTCATATGCTTTACAGGATATATAGCACCCTTGGTCCGTGACCATTAAATACAGTAGGGACCTGGTCAGTGTGACAATCTGAAACATCCTCACAAACTTTCATATCCCTCTTTGTTTTTTTTTTAATTAATTAATTTATTTATTTATTTTTGCCTGTGTTGGGTCTTTGTTGCTGTGCGCGGGCTTTCTCTAGTTGCAGCGAGCGGGGATTACTCTTTGTTGTGGTGCACGGGCTTCTCATTGTGGTGGCTTCTCTTGTTGTGGAGCATGGGCTCTAGGCGCACAGGGTTCCCATAAATGTATATAAATTCTGTATCACATTTTCCCTATTTTGTTGTTGTTGTTTTTTTATTTTTGACTGTGTTGGGTCTTCGTTTCTGTGTGAGGACTTTCTCTAGTTGCGGCGAGCGGGGGCCACTCTTCATCGCGATGCGCGGGCCTCTTACTATCACGGCCTCTCTTGTTGCGGAGCACAGTCTCCAGACATGCAGGCTCAGTAGTTGTGGCTCACGGGCCCAGCTGCTCCGCGGCATGTGGGATCCTCCCAGACCAGGGCTCGAACCCGTGTCCCCTGCATTGGCAGGCAGACTCTCAACCACTGCGCCACCAGGGAAGCCCCTTTCCCTATTTTATAAGGAAAGAAAATAGTTTTAATGTGTAAGAGGAAAAAGAGTAAAACATATTACTAAAAGGCAATTTTGCCATCGTCACTGCTCAAGAAGTACCACAGTAACCTTCTAGCAAACAGCTGCTGCCCATGCTCCAAAACATGAGATTAGGTGACTCTAAGTAAGCATGAGGGAAAAAATTACAACATTTTTTGTCCTCATTCATATTGCTCTCCCAGCCCCAGAAATTCAGATTAAATGGATTTTGCAGAGCATTTCTACCTAGTCTAACAACTTAATGTAAACAAAAAGCAACATTCATTTTTAAGTAAAAATCATAACACTGTTTTTGAAACTGAAAATGGGATTCTCATCATATAAGAGAATAAGCTAAACAGCAAATTCTTGTGTAGAGACAATTATTTACCATAATGAATTCAAGTGTAACTTGAAGTTCTCAAATTATTTATTTTCAACTCAAGTAAAGACAGTTAGGCGACTGCAGTCAGTTCCTCGTCTGTGTCCCTTGATTCATCTTTCAGTTCCAGTTCTCCTAAATCTCTGTCTACAGCTGTCACAGTTTTCTTCTTACACTTCTCAGGCACTGCATCATTAGCACAGATTTTTCTCATTTTAATGTTTGGCAGTTTCTTCAGATCAAAATCCCATTCCCTGCATTTAAAATGTCTGGAATCTCAAGGCCGCAGCCCCCGTACTGCTGTCGCTCCCGCTCCGTGGTCTGCTTGATGGCCGCCTCGGGAGCACTGCTGCCTGCCCTGCCCGGCCTTGATGCTGCTGTGGAACTCAGTCTGCTCCAGCTCACTGCTGAACTGACTTAAATACCTTTCAGTTAATTCACAAGCGTCTCTCTTTGAATATTCTACTTTTTGGGGATCAAGATAATTTTGAAACCACTGCAGTTTTTCACCAATAAGGTTGAGACGCAACGCCTTTTCGTTCTTCAGTTTTTCCTTTTTTTCTAGTTTGTGGACCTCTCTCGTAATTTGAGCCGCTTTTCTACTATATGGATGGATGACTTTTTTTTCTTGTCCTACGCTTTTTCCCTTTGGTGCTTTAGGCATGGCGATGTCCTTGTGGCCTGGGACCTCCGGACCTCCGACTCCATGCCGCGGGACCTCAGGGTCTGCGGCGGCAGCAACTCACGAGGCAACTCCCAGTATAACATTCTTGATTGAAAGTTATTTCACTTGGCACTTTGAAAATACTATTTCATTCTTTTTCAGGCTTCCATCACTGCTGTTGAGAACTTAGAGGCAATAAATCATATTTGTTCTTTTGTTAGGTATATGTCGTTTGCCTTTGGATATTTTTGAATTTTCCCTTTGAGTTTTGGTGTTCTGCAGTTTTACCTCCATGTGTCTAGGAGTGGATCTCTTTTTCCTGATCCTGCTTGAAATTGTGGGGTTCTCTCATCCTGAGGTTTTGTGTCTTTTACCAGCTCTAAAATATTCTCTGCCCTTACATCTTTGGTTATTACCTTCCCTCAAATTTTCTGTTCTTCCCTTAGACTCAGAATAGGTGTAAATTCAACATTCTCACTCTATCCTTCATATCTCTCAACCTCACTTTTGTATTTTCCATCACTGTCTTTTGCACTTCAGATCTGTTGTCTAGTTCACCATTCTCTCTATGTCGTATCAAATTGGTAGTCAATCTATAAATTGAAATTCCTAATTTCAATTACTGTATTTCTTATTTTGAGAATTCATCTTTGTTTCTTCAAGTTAGCCCACTCATCTTTAAGACTCTGTTATGCCTTTGCACATATTAAACACTGTTTATATTCAGTGTCTTACAATTACAGCATCATCAGGTTTTTCATGTTTAATTCTAGTGCTTATTGTTTCTGTTTAACTTGTGCACAGTGAAGGCTTCTTGAGAGCGAGAATACGTGTGTTTGTTTTGATATCATCTGCATGTAGCTCAGTGCACGCACATATGCACACAGATGGCAAATCTACCAAGGTTAACAAGAGGTTTTAATGACCACATTTCAGAAAACCTTCTGAATTATTGAGGGGGTGGGTGGCTGAATCACAGCAGCAGGATATCTGTATAAGACTTTCCATTCTTCCACACTATATAACGTAAACCACCCGTATAGATACAGCCTACACAGTAGAAATGATTAGAATAGATTTCTGTACTTCTCTTCCAAACCATCAAATGATCACCCCAGATTAAATAAGAATTTATTACTACAGGAATCATTATTATTTGAAGATGTAGCTGTGGAGTTCACCCGGGAGGAGTGGAGGCTACTAGACCCTGCTCAGAAGGACCTGTACCAGGATGTGATGCTGGAAAACTATAGCAACCTGCTGTCCGTGGGTAAGAACTGCTTCCCTGTGCCACTCAGGGTGCCCAATCAGCAGTCTTTCCTTTCTCAGTTGTGCAGTGATTTGGGGGCAGGTATCTGAAGTGTGAATAATGTAAGAGAGATTGTCAAACTTTTTCTGCAAAGGGCCAGATAGTAAATACTGCAGGCTGTTCAGGCTACCTACTGTCTCTGTAATTATATTCTGGGTTTTTTTAAATAACACTTTTATTTTATTTTATTTGTTTTTTCAGCACACACATAACATATTTTTGTTTATCAATTATATAAGTATTCTGCTAAGTTTATTATATGCACTATAAAATATACTTAAAAATAGAAATGTCAAAAGGATGAAACATCAGTGAGATAAATATTTTTAAATGGTTTTAATTTTTAAAATGTAATGGTACAAAACACTTTTGCTATCATGTTTTAGAAGTTTACCTTCACTTTTCGAATACTCTGTTTTATAAGAGCACTTTATTCTGAATTAATAATGCTTTTAAAATGTAAAAAAATGCCTTAGTTACAGCCACGGACCATAGTTTGCTGACCCCTACATAAGACTTGAATTTTATAAGTGGTAGATTCTCAGTCTCCTCTCGGGCCTCAGATAGAGGGAGTATATTTTCCCTACTCCAAGGGGAAAACTCTTTTCCAAGGTACAGTCACACAATCTATAAAATGTATCATTTAACAATGTTTAGATCTCACGCCCAAAGATATTTTCCTAAATATTCTGTTATTTTTCTTGAATAGGGTATCAAAGTCCCAAACCAATTCAAATCTTCAAGTTGAAGCAAAGAAACAAACCATGGTTAGAAAAGGAAAATATCCGTGGTCAGAACTTTCCAGGTAAGTGAATGAGAAACATCCAGGTAGAAAAGAAGTAAATTCCTAGATTTGTGGAGGCCTCACACCTTTGAAATAGTGTTGAGGTGACTCATCTTCTGGTTTCTAACCTTTTGACAGTATCTAAACAGCCTCTGATTATTACTCTCCTATGTTAATATTCATTGCTTAAGCATTTAGAGGAAAATACTCCTGTGTTCTCACCCCTGGATTTGATACTGATTTATTTCATCTAGGATCTTGATTTGTTTTGCTTAGATATTTTTCTTTCTGAGGATTCTCAAATTTTCGCTTCTTCATTGACTGCCATAGTATCACTGCTTGTTCCTTCCTCTTCCCTTGCTTTGAAAATTCAGTCTTCCACTCCTCTCTGCAAAGAGAGAACTTCAAATTCACTATCATCGTCTTCTGACTACTGAACCTTGGGTAATACTGATTTCCTTCCTAACATTCAGCCCCACCCAGGGTGCTGTGTTCCCATGGTAACCCGGTCTTTTAATGTGCATCTGTCTGTTTCCTTATTCTGGCTGGGCAAATATGAGCTAAAGCAAATGTAGCAAAACGTTAACTATAGAATCAAAGAGGTGGGTATATGGCTGTTCACTGTGTAATTCTTTCAATTTGTTTGTCTGTGAAAATTTTTATAATAAAATGGTAAGGGAAGAGCTATAAGTATTGTAATTTTCAGAGTGAATTATGCCTCCCACATACACTGAAATAAAGGAATTCACTCAAATAAAAAAACAAAAACAGAAAATTCACAATCTTAGACCCCACCTGAAATCAAACCATAAACGTCATGCATTCTTTGCTGATTTCTCTGTATATTTGCTGGATCAGGTATTTATCTTGATTCATCTTAGTTACTCTCAGTTTAATTTCCCGAGTCTAAACAATTCTAGTTATAACCCTACTACCAACATGGGATATTTAAATCCTTCTGTGATCAAGGGACTCCGAGATACAATGTGATGCTTACACAGAATTTTCTTTCCATTCCCTAAATTCAAAGTCAGCTTCATTTAAACCAGTCTCTACAATGCCCGCCACAAGTATGATTGTTTCATTGATTCATTCCCTCAACAAGTATTTTTAATGCCTAATACACGCTGCTATGTAGTGTGCTTTATATTATGTGGCTACAGCAGAGAATAAAAGAGATTAAATTATTACTCTCACAGAACTTGCATTCTAAGTGGGGGAGGTACACAAGAAATATACAAATTTTTCTGGTGGTAATTAGAACCATGGAGAACAATGTAAGGGGTAATGAATGTCAAGCAATAGGAAGGCCTGATGTTTTATACACAAGGGACAGGGAATGCCTCTCTGCTCTGCTAGGGTGGCTGAGTGGAGTGAGGGATGATCCATGGGTAGACCTGGGGAAAGTGTACCAGCAGTGGTGGTCCTGAGGCAGAGGTGTCCCTGGCGTGTTTGAGGACTGTCCAGGAAGCCTGTGTGGGGAGAGCAGAGCGATCAAGAGCGGAAGTGATACTCATGAGGTGCGAAAGGGGCCCACACGATGCCGGGCACTGCAGGCCATTTTAAGGACTTAGGATTTTTTTTTCAGAATGACAGTTACTGAATGGTTTGGGGCAGAAGAGTGACATGATTTGGCTTATGTTTTTGGGGTTTTGTTTGTTTGTTTTGGCCACGCCGCAAAGCTTGCGGGTTCAATCCCCCGACCAGGGATTGAACCCAGCCCTGGCAGTGCAAGTGCCGAGTCCTAACCACTGGACTGCCAGGGAATTCCCTCTCTGGGAATTTCTATACAGGCACAGCTCACTTTATTGTGCTTTGCTTTATTGTACTTTGCAGATTGTGTTTTTTGCAACTGAAGGTTTGTGGGGAATTCCTTGGTGGTCCAGTGGTTAGGACTCTGCACTTCCACCACAGGGGGCACAAGTTCGATCCCTGGTCGGGGAAGTAAGATCCTGCAAGCCTCATGGTGCAGCCAAACAAAACAAAACAAAACAAAACAAATTGAAGGTTTTTGGCAGCCCCGTGTCGAGCAAGTCTATCAGCACCATTTTTCCCAACAGCGTTTGCTCACTTTGTGTCTGCGTCACATTTTGGTAATTCTCTCTATATTTCAAACTCTTTTATTATTATTATATTTGTTATGGTGATTTGTAATCAGTGATCTTGGATGTTACTTCTACGACTTGCTGAAGGCTCAGATGATGGTTAGCATTTTTTAGTGAGAAAGTATTTTTAAATTAAGTGTACACTGTGTACACTATGTACACTGTTTTAGACATAATGCTATTGCACACTTAATAGACTACAGTATTGTGTAAACGTAACTTTTATATGCACTGGGAAACAAAAAAATTCACGTAACTAGCTTTATTGCACTATTTGCTTTATTGTGGTGGTCTGGAACTGAACCTGGAATATCTCCAAGGTATGCCTGTACAGATAATCCCAAATTTGTCCTCTAGCCAAAGTCTTCTCCAAATTCCTCTCTCCAGTTGAGTTCTTCATGTCCGCACCAAGATATCCATCTCAAAATGTTTATGTCAAAATACACACCTGATTTTCCCACATTCAAAACCTGTCTCCCTGATGTTCCTCAACAACTTAGCTGGTACGTCTAGTCATTTAAGCCAAATACCTAGGGAAAAACCCTTCATTCCTCCCTTTTACTTACATTGAATTCAACACTGAATGTTGTTTTTTCCTTCTCCTAGATGTACCTCGAGTTCATCCGCTTCTCCACACATACACTATTGCTGCTCCACACCAAGCCACCATTATCTCTTCCCTGGATTACTCCATTAACTTCCTCTCTCCTACACTCCTTCCTCTCCCATCACTATCCATGTAGCGGTCGGCAACCTCTTGGAAATATAAATCAGAACCCCCCACCTTCTCAAAACTTCCAGTGGCTTGCCACTAGGCTTAGCGTCAAATTCAGATTCTTCCTACCAGATCTACGTGATATGCCTTCTGTCTACCTTTTGAACTTCAACGCTTCCTTCTCCCTATATAGCTGTTCCACTCAGGGCCTACTGACTACCTTTCTATTTCTTGACCTGGCCAAAACCTTTCCTGTCTCAGGGCTCTTGCATTGCTGTTGTACTTGAATGAAAACTTGCAATTCTTTACATGAGGTTGCTTATTCTTTATTCCTGGTTTCTTGGCTCAACTTTTATTTTCTCACAGGTGTTTACCTATTTAAAGCTGACCAACTCCCACTGTTCTTTTTCATATGCTAGGAACCAGTTTTCAGTCTGAAGTTGTCTTATTTCTTTGCTTCCATTTTGTTCTCTTTTGCCTAGTGGGATGCATTTGTATTCAAGTGCTAGGACAGTGAATGATACGTAGACATTCAATAAGCATTGGGGGAATGAATGGCTATATCCTCCATCATGCTAGATCAGATGTCTCTCCAACTTACTTTATCTTATGTTAATGAGACACATTTCTACTTCATCCTCTTTGCCCGTTTTGCAAGGATCTATTTGGAGAGCAGCAAAATCTTTACTAATTGAGAATTGTCTACCATTGATTCTGAATCAGCTGGGTTTTTTTAAGATGTTATGGCTTTATTTCATTGTGTTTCCCCTCATATTCAAGAAGTAAATTTACACTTGATGGTTTCCTTCATATGACAGAATTGTCACAAAGAGCCAGCCCAAACTGTGGCATTTTAGAAGCAGTTTTATTACCTGATTTAGAAGCAGTTTTATTACCATAACCTGATTATGAAAGAATTAATTTTCTTTCTAGAAGTTGGAGAAATTGGTGATCATATGCAGTGGTCTTTGGAAATCCAAAACAAGCGTAAAAATATGGAAAGAGGCCGTGAACACAGTTCATCGGGAAATGTGTTTCATCTGCGCAGAAATCTTGTTACTTTAAGGCAAAGCCATGATAGGTTTGATGTACTGAACTCTAATTTAGATTTAGTTAACCAGAATAAAAGCTGTGTAGTGAAGAATCCTGACAAGTTTAATAAATATGAGAAATCGTTTCTTCGTACTAAGCATGAAAAACGTTACACTGGAGTTAAATGCAATAAATATGGAAACACCATCTTCACCAATTCGAAACTCAGTATACATCAAACTGAAAAACGAAAGAAACATGAGTGTATTGAATGTGGTAAAACCTTCATCAAAAAGTCTCAACTCACTGTACATCAGAGAACTCATACGGGAGAGAAACCATATAAATGCCTTAAATGTGGTAAAGCCTTCTGTAGGAAAGCAGAGCTCAATATACATATGCAAGTGGAAAGAGGAATAAAACCCCATGCATGTAGTGAGTGTGGGAAAACTTTCTCCAGGAAATCTCAGCTCCTTGTACATCAGAAAACTCATACGGGAGAGAAACCCTATACATGCAGTGAATGTGGAAGAGGCTTCATCCAGAAGGGTAATTTTCTTATACATCAGCGAATTCATACTGGAGAGAAGCCCTATGGATGCAAGGAATGTGGTAAAGCCTTCAGTCATAAGCCATGTCTCGTTGCACATCAGGTATTTCACACTGGAAATCCTCCCTATGTGTGCAGTGAATGTGGAAGAGCTTACTTTCAAAAGTCGAGTCTCATTAGACATCAAAGAGGTCATACAGAAGAGAAACGCTATAAATGCAACGTATGTGGGAAAGGCTACTCCACGAAGTCAATACTGAGTAGACATCAGAGAGTTCATACAGGAGAGAAACCCCATGGATGTAGCAATTGTGGGAAAGCCTTCTGCCACAAGTCCTCCCTCACTAAACATAAGAAAACTCATATGAAAGAGAAATGTGTGGATTCAGTCAAGGTGGAAAATGATTTTCTTGGGAATCACAGCTCATTATGTACCACAGAACCCGTACAGGAGAAAAACTCTGTTGAAACAATGACAGTGCAAGGGCCTTCTGTGGCCGTGCAGACATCATTAAATATCAGTGGGTTCCTAGCCCAAGGGAATGTAGTCCTTGTCGGACAGCCTGTTGCCAGATGTGTACCCTCAGGAAATAACAGAGAATTTGTACAGGAGAGAAACCTCATGAATGCAGTAAATGTGGTAGTGCCTTCAGTTACCAATTATGTCTTATTTTATGTCACAGGAAACGTGTAGGGAAGATTTGGTACGTTCAGTGTGGAAAAGCCTTTAGATCAAGGTTTTAGCTTTTTATATAGTTGAAAACTTTCACTGAGAGAATGCTAATGAATGTAGTGATAATGGGAAGATATACCTCATTAAGTATCAGTGGCTCTAAGTAGGTTGAATTGTAACGAGCTTGACTTCAAAATCATCAACAAATTCACATCAGAAAGAAATTTTAGGAAGGCAGTTGTATCAAGTCCCTAAGACCACCCTCACATTTGATTATTCTCTAAAAGCAGTCACTAAACTCATAAAAGCTGCTATACTTACTGTTACAGTTTATGACAGTGAAGAGTTACAAATTAAAATTAGCGAATGTAAAAGGTGCATGAGGCAGACTTTAGGAGAAACCAGGTGCATCCAGTTGTCCTCCCAGTGGAGTTGTATGGACAGTGCTTAATTCTCCAGCAATGACCTGACAACACATATGGCGTATTGCCAACCAGAGAAACTCACCTGAGCCTTAGTGCCGGGGGGTGAGAGGGGCAGTAAGGGGGTTAGTTATGGAGGCATGGAGAAACCACATAACTGACCTTAACTTCTCAAACTCCAGCCTCCTAAGGATCAAACTGATACAGAATGGCCCAGAGCCCCAGGCAAACAAAAGCAGGTGTTCACCAAAAGTCATATTGCTAATGTAAGCTATATGGCATGGCCGAAACCCCAGGTATACAAAGACGCTCTTGGCAGGCAGCATATTCCAAGGGCTTAGAGGTTCCTTCTCAGGTGCCAGTCAAGGGTCATTCCTTTCATTGGAACGTGCAGGGTCTGAACACCCCAAACTTGCCTAGTCAGCCCCTAATTTGCACAGCAGTGAATAGGACAAGGTTTTCAGTAACATGGTTCCTCATCATGTGTCAGAAATAAGGAATGTCTATGGATACACCAAATGTGTTGAACCTTTAGCAGAATGGCAGAGATCTCACAAAGGAGATAAGCTCGTGATTGCAATGGAAATTTGGAAACTTGTTTATGTAAGTCTACCCTCATTTTCCATCAGATTAACACCCTTAATGTGTATTTTGATAGAGAATGTCTTGAACTCTTTCTCATTGCTAGGGAACGACTCCATAACTCATTTGAAGATGGTTTATAGTCCGTGTCACATTGTACCTATTATATCTAAATCTTCTATCATCTTTGCCGTATTCTTTTAGAAGCAAGTTCCTAGGCCAGCCCACACTCAAGGGGAGAGTTGAGAATCTTTGAGGGCCTTCTTAGAGCCAGCCTACCAGAATAATGATTTTCAGGGAAAAAGACATTCTTTGCCGAGAGTTGCCATGGTTTCCTGCTTAAACAGTGCTTGAACAGAAGCTGGTGCTCGCCACCCCACCCCCTCAACCTGGCCATGCAGAGCCAGCCTTCTGCCACCTCCTCACAGCACCCTTGGACCACTCCCAAGGCGAGTGGGAGTGGAGTGACTGCTGTGACTACCATGTCCCCCTCACAGGTGCCCCAGCACCACCACCAGGACTTGGAGGCCACAAATAACTGCTAGATCCACCTGGAGCCTCTGACGTTTACCTGTCCGTGTCTCACTACTTTGATGGCCATGATGTGGCTTTGGAGAACTTTGCCAGTTGTTCTCTTCACCAGTCTCGTGAGGGGAGCGGACATGCTGAGAAGCTGATGAAGATGCAGAACCTACCAGGTGGCCGAATCTTTGGTGTATGCTGAAACCAGAACAGGATGACTCGGAGAGTGGGCTCAAGGCAAGGCATGTGTGTTCCACTCAGAAGAGGGCATGAATCAGTCACTACTGGCACTGCACAAATTGCCTACTGCGAAAAATGACCCCTACTTGTGTGACAACCTGAATGAGCAGGTGAAATACATCAAAGAATTGGGTGACCACATAACCCACTTGTGCGTGATCAGGGCCCCCGAATCTGGCATGGCAGAGTGTCTCTGACAGGCTCACCCTGATGATGAGAGCTAAGCATCAGGCTGGCTTCCCAGTGGCCGTGGGGGTGACTTCCCTGGTTACCATGACAATGCATCCATTTTGGGTTTTCCTTTACCTTTTCTGTAAGTTGTACTAAAGCATCCACTTAAGTTTTTTTCATTTGTACTATTCCTTCAAATTTGGTACCCAGATAAAAAAAAAAAAAAATGACAGACACGTAAACACCCCAGGTTATACTAGGATTCCAGTGCCATTGAGAATCCCCAGTCTCATGGTAAGAGGGCCCTTGGTTGATAAGAAAATCTCACAAATGTCACCCTGTTTTTTACGTAGGAGTGATTTAGCTAGAAGTCACTGCTCCTCGGTCATTCACTTGAAACTTTGTGCTGGCTTGAACAGGACAGATGACTGACTGGTGCAAGGAATTAGGAGCCTGGAGGAAGGACCCCCCCCACCCGGGTCCCCTGCTCCCCCGCTGTGGAACTCTTCCTCCTGTCTCTGAGGAGAGCACATGGCTGGCTGACACTAGAATGCCTGAGGGTGTGGGATGAAGATGATTCTAAGACTGTGGACGAAAACTGAAAACAGCAACCAACTGTTTCCTCTGCAGCAAGAAGAGAAAGCAAACAGAAAAAAGCGAGTCCCATCTCCATTTTCCTTCTGCCTACCCATTCTCTCTAGTGGCCCATGTTGGCAGAACTTAATGTGAAGCTGGCAAAAGAGAATCTGGTTTGCGCTATCACAAAGCAGACAGTGGAAGAGTAGGTTGAGAGGTGAGAGACAATAGCTAAATAATCAGGCGAGCAACCTACTTCAACTGAGATTAGCTGTGGTGCGTGCCCCTGGCCCCTGCAATTTACAAATCTTACAGTCCACTTATAGACAAGTGCGGATTGAAAATATATTTGTGAATAAAATGATACTTATTTAAACAGTCCTTGAATATTTGCTCTGTATAAGACAACCTGTTAGTGAAGTTACTAGTCATTATTTGTGTGTGTGTGTGTGTGTGTGTGTGTGTGAGGGGGGTGGGTTCGTTAGTAACTTTGATGGGATTTATGACCCAAAACACCCGTATGGTTTATGCCCCTAGAATCTATAACCTGTTTTGTATGTTTTGTATGGTTTTTTAATGTTCTTATTTTAGGGACAAATACCCAGTCTGAAATCATGTAAAGTGGGGAAAGGGAAGATCCTTTAAGGTGCTGGAATTACTGATTATTGATATGGAAAAAGATGAAATTAGATCCCTGCCTCACATTATATATCAAGATCCATTCTCAATAGATCAAAGACCTAAATTCGAAGGGTAGTATTTAAAGAACATAATCTGGGGGAGATGGTTGGATTCTGATCATTTCAAAAGCCCTCTTTCCACTGGCTTCCAACCACGACATCCTCACACTCCCAATAATTGACTCTTGGAATTGCGCCCGTCATGGACCACGAGGGCCTTACCATCACTGGCCTCTACAGATTATTCTTGACTGACCCCACCCCACCCCCAAAGGCCTACCAATCCTAGGTGACCAGGAGACCTTCATCTACTGACCTTCCATTTCATCGATTCCTCAAACCTTCCCATCCACTGACCGACAGCCAGCTCCACCAGGTGGTGAATGTAATAGGAATTTCAGTCTTCAGGCCAGCAGCTGGTTTCCTCTTGGTTCCACAGTCTTTTCATTGGAGAGCTGGAGGTGAGTGTGGGTAAAGGACACACTAATTTCAGCAGGTGGGACTGAGGCCGAGTAGTAGTCATGTGACGGTATGGGGGGGAGGGGTCAGCACGAGAGGGCATCTGGCCGGATGTTGAAGAAAGGGTGGGAGCAGTTGGTGAAGGTGCTTCCTCCCCTAGGGCTCCCCTCTGTCATTGGCTGAGGAAATTAAATCAGCTGCTTCATGGGAAACTGCTCACTGGGCAGGAGGCTCCCAGCTGATGAGTCATTTTTATTTTTTTGACTCATTGTGTGATTTATATGGGTCCCTTACCCCTCTGAAGCTTCTTTTCATAAGCCGTGTAAACAAAGGGAGCAGGCTTGTCATAATACAAGGGAGTTACAGGATGGAGCGTAGAAAAAAGTTTATCCCCCAACTTCCACCTCTTTTGGCTTTCTGATGCTGGTATTTCCCAGTCTTGGAGGCAGAAAAGCCCTGCCTCTGCCAGAGGCCCCGCCCATATAGATGAGAAGGCCTGCCCTCAACACGGACCCTCCCACAGTCTCGGGGCGTTCCTCCTACCTCATCTTTCTTGGCCCAGCTCCCTTTGACACTCCTACATAGACCATGCCACCTCTTTTCCCCTGTTCCCCATCCTCTGTACCACTGTAACTGAGCAGGGGCTTCTGTGCTCACGGCACAGAAAGTGGGTGTTTGCAGCAAAGTAATGGTTTAATTGCAGGGTGCCATGCGGGGGAGTGGGAGACAAGTTTTAAAGGAATAAAAAAAAGAGGCTGGGATTAATCGTCGTCTTCTGACATTTCTTAAGCATGGTTTCAGGAGTCAGAATATCTCTGGTTTATGATTTTTCTGGCCAGGTGGTCCATGGCTCGGGGTCTTGAAGTTCATCTTGTCCTGGAGAAACAACCTGAGTTTGTACATTAATGATGATGTCTACAACAGCAATTTTATTACATTAAGGATGTTATTGACAACAATCTGACTCTGGCTGATGAGTGTTCAGCTGGCTCAGGATTGAGGTCAGAGTGGGCAAGAAAGGGAATAAAGTTTTGGACAGAGAGATTAATCATAAACTCACTAAGGGAACTCAGTTTTAGGGGGACTTTGTTTCAATCCTCACTCCTGTTTTAACTTTCTCCAAATCTTTGAGGGAACAGGGCAGTGACTGCTCTGGCTATTTCCTACCTCAATTTGGGGAGTGGAAGTGTTGCATATTGAGTAGGGAACATTCCCAAGTTCCAGGTCTTGGACCCGAATCTTGCATGACTAAAATCTTAGTCCCTTGGTCCATCGTTTTGGTGCAGCAGACCCAATTAGATGTAGGAGATGGAGTGAAACCCAAACTTTAATAAACCTTGGAAAATATATCTTATTCCCTGAGGAATTCAGGAGAATAAGCCTGAAAACCAGTCTGGACCTGGCACTTCTGGTGAGATGTGTAGCCAGGTAGCCAGTTGCCTAATTTTATCGAAGTAGGTTTTAACTTCTGATGCGGTATTAACATATAACAGGAGCTATTGGCCACTACATATAAAATATGATCTAAAGCAACTGTATTGTCTAGTACGATTCTAGCTAAAGAATCTAGTGCTTCACACCTGTCAGAATGGTTATCATGAAAAAGTCTACAAATAACAAATGTTGGAGAGGATGTGGAGAAATGGGAACACTTGTACACTGTTGGTGGGAATGTAAATTGGTGTAGCCATTATGGGAAATAGTATGGAGGTTCCTCAAAATCTGAAAACAGAACTACCATATGATCCTGGGTTTATATCCAGAAAGAAACGAAAACACTAATTCGAAATGATACATGCACCCGAATGTTCATAGCAACACTATTTATAATAGCTAAGACATGGATGCAACCCAAGTGCCATCCACAGACAAATGGATAAAGAAGATGTGGTATATATATACAATGGAATATTACTCAGCCATAAAAAGAATGAAATTCTGCCATTTGCAGCAATGTGGATGGAGCTAGAGAATATTTATGCTCAGTGAATTAAGTCAGAGAAAGACACAATATAATATCACTTATATGTGGAATCTAAAAAATAATACAAATGAATGTACATGCAAAACAGAAACAGACTCACAGATATAGAAAACAAACTAGTGGTTACCAAAGAGGAGAGGGAAGAGGGGAGGGGCAAATTAGGGGTATTAATAGATACAAATTACTATGTATAAAATAGATAAGCTCAAAGGATATATTGTATAGCACAGGGAATTATAGCCATGATTTTGTAATAACTGTGAATGGAGTATAATCTGTAAAAATACTGAGTCATGATGCTGTACACCTGAAACTAATACAATATTGTAAATCAACTATAATTCAATTTAAAAAAATTTTAAGTGAAAAATGGTAGTTTGAGGTTTTAGCTTACATTTCTTTAATTATCAGGGCAAGTTTAAATGTTTTTCTATATATTTGTTTCAACTTACTGCTTTCTGTTTAAAAAAATCATCTTCAATTGAGTTGCCTAACTGCACTGAGACTCAGTTTCTCCATCTGCAAAGTGCAGATAATATATATAGCACACTATTGCTGTGAAATCAAATACAGGCATACCTCATATTATTGTGCTTCACTGTATTGCACTTTGCAGAAATTGCGTTTTTTACACATTGAAGGTTTGTGGCAACACTGTGTTGAGCAAGTCTATTGACACCATTTTTTCAACAGCATTTGCTCATTTTGTGTATCACACTTTAGTAATTCTCACAATATTTCAAACCCTCCATCAGAAAGAGTACAACTTACTGAAAGCTCCGATGATGGTTACATTTTTAAGCAATATTTTTTAATTAAAAAATAAAAATAAAGACATGTGTATACTAATTAACCCAACAAGGTTAAGCTAACTTTAATACCAGATATTAATTTAATATTGACTATTTCCCAGATCACACGAACCTGAAATTCATTTGGGTTAGTTTCTTTTACATTTCTGAGAATTTATATAAGCACTTAACCTCCTTTAAGCCAATTAAATAGAGCTCATTTATAAATTAATTTTGGTAAGGGTAAAGACATATATTTATAATGCACATGTTACATACATACATACATCCAGACAGACAGAGATCTCATAGCTTCATTTTAAAACTTAGTCATGACTCAGGCATTATAATATAAAATTCACTACTTTATAACTAACAGCTGGAATAATTTAAATTTAAAAGGGCTCTTTTCCCTTTTTCCCCCTCAATCTCAAGAATTGGAGATGGTCTAGATAAGATGCAATTTCCTGAGAGCCCTGGGAAAACATTTACATCTCACAGGGAAAGAAAAGCAAGTTCTAGAAGGACTTGTTCCCTTAGGGTCAGAATTCTAAAAAAAAATGTTTTAGACTGGCAAAACCAGTTTTGGATTGTCAAATGAGGCTTGTCATGGGCATTTTTCTTCAGAGTCTAAAGAATGTTACCAAAACAACAAACAAACAAACAAAACTTTGGCTTTAGTCATGGAACCAGAACTAAAGGTGGTCCAATTTTGTAGGATGCATCCTAAAGGGCTATTTTTAGAAACTGAACCCCCCCATATCCGCCAATTAAAATAGTGCCCCTTGTTTAACACAAATATACACTCACATGCACACACAAGACAAAAGACAAATCAATTCCAAAAGATTTAAAGTCAAACCGGTTTCAAAAGGTTTAAAGCCAAATCAATTCCAAAAGCAACCTTAGGCTCTTTCATTAAACCCAATCCCTGCAATATGGGCAATGGGCCTAGGAGAGCACCAATATACAAGGATAAAAATTTTAGGCTGGCGCTATCGTGCGGTTGTTTACGCCTTCCAATCGAGAAACCATTCCTTTATTGCAAGCTTGAAACATTGCCTAGGGCCGCTGATGCGCGGTTGAGAAGGGAATTCCCCAGCCAGATCCCTGGGCCAAAGTGGCTGGGCAGCTGCTAGATCCTCAAAAGGAAAGTCCTGTGCTGGCAGAGGGTCAGCAGACCACAGGCACTAGCCTCAGAGGAACCTTTGGGTTGCCACATTGTAATTGAGCAAGGACTTGTGTGCCTGAGGCGCTGAAAGCCAAACTCTGACAGCAGGTGTTTGTAGCAAAGTAATTTGCAGGGCGCCAAGCAAGGGAGGCGGAGATGAGTCTCAGATCCACTGTATCTTGGTCTTTGTGTCAGGGATGTTGTAAAGGTGAAGAACAAAGAAACTAGGATTAATCATCGTTTTGTAACATTTCTGTGACATTTCTTAATCATGGTTTTGGGAGTCAGAATGTGTTTATGATTCTCTGGCCAGGTGGTCCATGGCCCGAGGGTCTTTGAGCTCATTTTGCCCTGAAGAAACAATCTGAGTTAGTATGTTAATTATGATACCTACAACAGCAATATTTATTTATTTTTTTATTTTTTTATTCTTATTTATGGCTGTGTTGGGTCTTCGTTTCTGTGCGAGGGCTTCCTCTAGTTGTGGCAAGCGGGGGCCACTCTTCATCGCGGTGTGCGGGCCTCTCACTATCGCGGCCTCTCCCGCCTACAACAGCAATTTTATTACATTAAGGATGTTATTGACAACAGCAATCTCAGTCATTTGACTCTGGTGGATTAGTGTTCACTTAGGTCAGGACTGAGGTCAGAGGTGATAAGAAAGGGAATAAAGTTCTGGACAGAGAGATAAATCATAAACTCAGTAGTGATACCAAGCAGGGGTGGGGCTCCTGGGCACAAAAGCCTTTCCGTGTCCCCCACTTTTTCTTTTTTAATTAAAAAAAATTTATTTCTGGCTCTGTTGGGTCTTCGTTGCTGCGCACGAGCTTCTCGTTGCGGTGGCTTCTCTTGTTGCAGAGCACGGGCTTGTGGGCTTCAGTAGTTCTGGCTTGTGGGTTCTAGAGCACAGGTTCAGTAGTTATGGGGCTTAGTTGCTCCGTGGCACGTGGGATCTCCCCGGACCAGGGCTCGAACCCGTGTTCCCTGCACCAGCAGGTGGATTCTTAACCACTGCACCACCAACCGTGTCCCCCACTTCTTGATTACAGAAAATAGGCTTCATTTAGCCTTCAGGACCTTCCCTTAGTTCCAAGGGGCAGGTTTAAACAGATGCTAATTAGGGAAGGGAGGGGATGCAGAGACAAGGGAGGAATAGTCTAGAAACAATAGTGCCGCCTTGGGGCAGAGTCCTGGTTCCCCCTCAAGGTCTACACATAGCAGTGTCTTTGAGCTGTTTTGCAGATACTGAAACCCCCTCCAGGTGGGAGAAGTTAAGGCATGCTACTCACAGGCACAGAGGGCCCCCACCTGTTGAATTCAGGTTGCGGATATTGACTCCCACTTACCTCAGCACCGACCAATCAGAAGAAGGTCCACGAGCTGATCACGCCCTCTCAGAACCATTCCTATAAAACTCCTCACTACCCCCTCCACGGTGGGATGCTCAGTTTTGAGGGTGTTAGCTTGCTCTGGCGCCCTTTGCCTGGCAAAGCAGTAGAGGTATTTTCTATTTCACCAGGAACTCTGTCTCCGAGATTAATTCGGTGCCCGGGTACAGAGGCTGGATTCGGCTTCAGTAGAGGAACTCAGTTTTAGGGGTACCCAGTTTCACCACCTTAGCTCCTCCATAACCCTGTACTTTTCTCTAGAGCTTTCTCCAGCCAAAAACATTCCCACGGTGTGCCCCACGACCAGGCTTCTCTCTGCTAAGGATAAGTCTGTTGGACACGTACACCTTCAAGACGGCCACCACCTCCTGTGACACGAGATTCGGTGGCCACGGCCGTGTGAAGTCCTGGTCCCACATAACTGACGGGGAAGAAGACCAAGCTGCATTGTCAAGAGTCGGCACGTGTGCCACACGTTTGATGGCACTTGGGGAGATGGACGCTCCAGAGCTGAGATCTCCGGTGGAAGAGGCTACTTCTCTGTAGAGCACGACTTGGAGAACGGCTGCTCCCCAGCTGCCGCCACATTGCCCCGAAGAGCCGCCCCACTCCCGCCCACCCCACGTGCAGAATCCAGGTCCCTGGAGGTGCTTCACGTGACCGGCGGCCATTGGCGGCTCACAGGTAGTACTGAGCATGCGCAGCAGAGGCGCTGTGGCGTTGCCGGGCGACCTGCTTTGGAAAGTAGCCTTTGGGAACATGTGGTTGTTGCAGCCACGTCGTGAGAAGACCCGGTAAGAGGAGAGACTTCTGTGGGGTGCAGTGTTGGATCAGTGATTAGGGTCGGTGGGGTCAGTGGCAGGAGTCTGTGAGGGTCAAGGAAGCAGGTGTATTGGGTTGATAGACCGTTTAGTCCATAATCGGACAGTCTGTTGAAATCGGTGATCTGAGCAGTTTTTCATTGGGCGAATCTATGGTTCAGTGACGGAGGGAATGTGGGGTCCGCTAGGGCATGGTGAATCTGTGGGTTCAGCATTCATGGCCTGGGGAATAAGGGATGAAGGTTTGTGAGGTCGCTGATTGGGAAGCCTGTGAGAGCTGGTAACTGGCGCAGCCTGTGTAGTCATTGATTGGATTGTAGGGTTAGCAATGGGGCGTCTTGAAGTCAATTATGGGAGAGTCTGTGGGCATTAATAATGTGGAGGTTTGGGGAATCAAGGATGAGGTATTGGGGGCAGTGATGGAGTCGTTGGGGGACATTAGGAGCTTGGAGGGGTCACTGATGGGTAAAGGAGTCAATGTTTATGACTATTATTGGGGCAGGTCATGGAATGGAGTTGGTGTCTGTGACTGGTGAGCTCATGGAAGTTGTTGATTTGGGAAGCCTGTGGAGTTAGTAATTGGGGAGGGACTCCCTGGAGATCCCTGATTTGAGTTTCCAACCTTTATTTCCAACCTTTATAACCGGAAGGAGTTTCATATTGTGACATTCCCCCCAGTTCCTCAACAGCTTACCAGCTGTTCCCATCAAGCCATTCCTCAAACCCATTCTTCTCTTCACGTCCCTTTTTTTAAAACTAAATTTATTTTATTTTATTTATTTTTGGCTGCTTTGGGTCTTCGTTGCTGCATGTGGGCTTTCTCTAGTTGCAGCGAGCGGGGGCTACTCTTCGTTTCAGTAGCCTTCTGCGTGGCCTTCTCACTGCAGTGGCTTCTCTTGTTGCGGAGCACGGGCTCTAGGCACACAGGCTCAGTAGTCGTGGCTCGCGGGCTCTAGAGCGCAGGCTCAGTAGTTGTGGCGCACGGGCTTAGTTGCTGCACAGCATGTGGGATCTTCCCGGACCAGGGCTCGAACCCGTGTCTCCTGAATTGGCAGGCGGATTCTTAACCACTGCGCCACCAAGGAAGTCCCTCACGTCCTCCTTTGCTTTGACCACATCCCTACAAAAACTTAAAGTGTTTTTAAATGATCAGAGCCTAAGGAAATCTAAACTGATATTTGCTTGTATATTCATAGCATATCACTGTGAGGATTCACAAAATTAGGAACAGAGGAACTGGGTGGTGGAAGGACCTCAGCTGTACCTTGTGAATGTTGAATCATGCGAACTATTACTTGTTTTACAAAATTCTTTTAACTGGTATGCCTAGAGAGTTTGTCTGATGTTACATTAAAACTGTACGTTACTTGCTGAAGATAAGACATATATCAAACATTCAATTATCCTTTTTCAGAACATGTTTTTAGTTCTCATGTAGGCAAGTGATATCTTTGGTATGATCCTTCTCTTGTTTCCACCTGGTAATCATAGAAATAATCACAATTATTCTGATTATATTCATGTTTCTTCACCGTAATTTTTCACATTTAAATATTTATTGTCATTTTACAAATATGCAATAATTGCCAATTCTATTCTTACTTCACATAAGAGACATTTAGGATAACTTTTTTAAAAAAATTAATTAATTTATTTTTGGCTGCGTTGGGTCTTCGTTGCTGCACGTGGGCTTTCTCTAGTTGCGGTGAGCGGGGGCTACTCTTTGTTGCAGTGCCCGGGCTTCTCATCACGGTGGCTTCTCTTGATGTGGAGCATGGGCTCTAGGCGCACGGGCTTCAGTAGTTGTGGCACGTGGGCTCAGTAGTTGTGGCTTGCGGGCTCTAGAGCGCAGGCTCAGTAGTTATGGCACACGGGCTTAGTTGCTCCGTGGCATGTGGGATCTTCCTGGACCAGGGCTCGAACCCGTGTCCCCTGCATTGGCAGGTGGATTCCTAACTACTGCATCACCAGCGAAGTCCTAGGATAATTTTTAATTTTCTGATTTGTTTGGAATTTTTTGGTTGCTATCTATCTTGTTATTCCTAATTCTATTTTGAGGAATTTATCCCGCTTTTCATTGTGGTACCATATGTGGTCTTTTTTTTTTTTAAGGCAAATATGAATAATTGAAAACAATGTATATTTTCAATATGTACATCTTTTATCTACTTTGATATATTGCTGACCTCAATATTAGTGTTAATATTTAGACCATATATATAATATTTTCCTACATTATCTGTCACAAAATTACAGTGGTATTTTAATATCTTCTATCTCAGTGGTGTTTCTGTCAAACATCCTTGTTTGTTTGTTTTTTTTAAACAGCATTTGTTTTATGTGATTTAGTTCCCTACTATTTGCTACATAAAGCAACCACACTATAACTTCTAACTTACGTTATTCTATAAATTTCTACTTTACCCCATTTAATGGCTCTCATCTTAAATTCTTTTACCTGCTACTGTTACTATTACTCCTCCTGATTCCGTTATCTACATTTGCCTGTTCCTGATATACTTTGTTTCTTACATTTTGTCTTCCCTGGCTGGTTTTTGAGCATGTGGGTGTCTCTGAGAACCAGCCAATCACTGGATTTTGTTTTCATTTTATTCATTCCAGTCAGCTTTGTCTTGTCATGGAGAGTGTTTTACTTTTTGCCTTTGCTCCCTCAACCCTGTCCTATGTGTCTCTCACTCTTATTTTACTCTTTTTAAATTCTCTTTGTTTCCTTGTAGTTTAATTTGCTTTATAGTTCCTCTTACATAGATTATGTATTTTTTAGCTTTTATGCCGTGGTTTAGAAGGCACATATTGTTTATATTTATCTACTGGAAGTTCCCTTTAAGTTTTCCATAAATATTGTTGAATTTATGTTATCCTAATTAGCAAAGTGGCTAACAAAGATAATAGGTCTATTGTTTCATATGTGATCTTTCTTTCTATTCTAGCTACCTCAGTTTTAAAATAGGAATAATTGGGGAGGATGAAATAATGTATATTGTTTGTTTAGCTTATTAACTTACACATCATTAGCCTATTACTAGAAATTATTTCTTTTGTGTGTGTGTGTGTGTGTGTGTGTTCCAATAAAGCTTTATTTACAAAAACAGGCAGCAGGCCTACCTCTTTCTCCTTTTCCTCTCCACAGCTGAGGTCCTGCTTGGTATAAAATTCCATTCCTATCATGCCTCTGCCCAGGCTGATAACTTCATTCTCTGTATGGACTAGAGCACCTTCCTACCTGTTAACAGTGTCCCTTTTCTTTCCTGACAACCAATCCTGTCTGGATCCAGGTAACACCACCCTAACTAACCTACATCCTTCTGCGCTGATTCACTTTTTACTTGCCCGGTTTCTGGATCTCCATGCTCCAAGAATCTTCCAGCGTTTCTGTTCTCCACTTTCTGTTCTTGACTTTTATTGTAACTCCTTCAATAATTTGAAAGCTTAAGCTATTGGTTCTATGCTGGTGTTTCCCAAATTGGCAAGTATTCTCACATTTGACTTCTAGCCCTGCATTTGATTGCCTCCAGAATACCTCCTCTGTGATGTTCTTCTTTCAGTATAAATGTCAGAAATGGAAATGGAAATTATCTTCTCTCCCAAATAGCTCCTTTTTTTCTTCCTCTTTTATACTAGCTGCTCCTGTACAATTTATCCTGTAGCCTAGCTATGGTTATTTTTCCTCCCTAAACTTTATTTTTCAGAAGAGTTTTAGACTTACTGAAAAATTGCAAAGCTGGTACAAAGAATCCCACGTATATCCCACAGCCAGTTCCCCTATTACTGACATCTGACATTAGTGCAGTACATTTCTTACCATGAATGAACCAGTATTGATACATTATCTTTAACTAAAGGCCATACTGTAGTTCTTACCTAACGTCCTTTTTCTGTTCTAGGCTTGAAGTAATATTGTAGGCTAATGACTCCCAAATGTTCATTTCCAACCTAGAACTTTGTGCTCATCTCTAGTCTTATTTGAAAGACTGGTCTCTTTACATCTTCACTTGAATGTCTACAGACATCTCAATCTTGATAGGTACAAAGTTAAGCTCTTGATTCCACTGGTCTTCCCCTAGACCTGTTGCTCTCTGAGTATCCCCCAGGTTTGAAACAACACTGCAGTCTGCCTGGGTGCTTAAGCCAAACCCCAATCACTTGTCTTCCCCTCCATTCTTACAAGTATTTTTTCCATTTCTCCACATGCCAAATCCATTCCTGACTCAGGCCCTTTGCATCTGCTGTTCCCTATGCCTGGAGTTTCCTTTCCCCAAGTTTTTACACTGCTGCCCCACCCTCCACCTTTTTATGGGTCTTAGCTCAAATGTTTCACTTTCAGAGGTGATCAGTTTATCTAAAGTTGACTTCCCTCAGCTTCTCTCAATTCCATCTCCTTGTTTCTTCCATAGCATTCATCATCACCTTGGTGGTTTTCTTTTTCTGGACAATTTATTAAAAAAATATTTTAAACTGTAAAACATTGAAGTATAGTTGATTAACAATATTATTTTTGTTTCAGGTGTACAACATTGTGATTCAGTATTTTTACAGGTTATACTCCATTAAAAGTTATTACAAGATAATGGCTATAATACCCTATGCTCTACAATATATCCTTGTTGCTAATTTATTTTATACATAACAGTTTGTATCTCTTAATCCCATATCCCTAATGTGCCCCTCCCCACTCCCCACTGGTAACCACTAGTTTGTTTTCTATATCTGTGAGTCTGTTTCTGTTTTGTTATTATACATTCGTTTGTTTGTATTGTTTTTTAGATTCACATATAAGTGATATCATACAGTATTTGTCTTTCTCTGACTTATTTCACTAAGCATAGTATTCTCTAGGTCCATCCACGTTGCTGCAAATGGCAGAATTTCATTCTTCTTTTATGGCTGACTAATATTCCATTATGTATATAATATATATATATGTAATATGTCTGTTGACAGACACTTGGGTTGCTTCCATATCTTGGCTATTGTAAATAGTGCTGCTGTGAACATTGGGGTCCATGTGTCTTTCTGAATTAGTGTTTTCGTTTTTTTCCGGATATATACCTAGGAGTGGAATTGCTGGATCGTATGGTAGTTCTATTTTTAGTTTTTTGAGAAACTTCATACTGTTTTCCATAGTGGCTGCACCAATTTACATTCCCACCAACAGTGTACAAGTGTTCACTTTTTTCTACACCCTCGCCAACATTTGTTGTTTGTAGGTTTTTTGATGATGGCCATTCTAACAGCTGTGAGGTGATATCTCGTTGTTTTGATTTGCATTTCTTTAATAATTAGTGATGTTGAGCATCTTTTCATGTGCCGGTTAGCCATTTGTTTGTCTTCTTTGGAAAAATGTCTCTTCAGGTCCTCTGCCCACGTTTTGATTAGATTGTTTTTTGATATTGATTTATATGAGCTGTTTATATATTTTGGATATTAACCCCTTGTCAGTGATATCATTTGCAAATATTTTCTCCCATTCTGTAGGTTGTCTTTTGTTTTGTCAAGTTCAGACTCCACAAGACTGTCCTCAGTTCAAATGTGAGTCTCAAGCATTGGGTGCCCAGGCTAACAGCTCTTCTGTCTGACTTTGCTGTTACAACACGGGTTCCTCCACTCACCCCTCCCCCCCACACACTTCAAGTTCAGTAATTTGCTAGAATGCTCACAGACTCCCGAAAACATTTTCCTTAAACCACCAGTTTATTGTAAAGGATACAAAGGAATGACCAGATGAAGGAGTACATTGGGTGCATTCTGGAAGGAGCCCAAGCACAGGAGCTTCTGTCCCCATGGAGTTGGGTAACACCACCCTCCCTGCAGGTGGATGTGTTGCCCAACTCTGAAGCTCTCTGTGCCCCATTGTTCAGAGGTTTTTATGGAGGCTTCATCCTGTGGGCATCATTGATGAAATCATTGGCAGTTGGTGAATGAGCTCAATCTCCAGCCCCTCTTCCCTCTCTGGAGCACAGGGCTAAGCCTGAAAGTTGCAACTCTAGTCTCCTGGTCGGTTCCTCTGGCAACCAGCTCCCACCCTGAAGCTCTCTAGGGGCCCACCAAGAGTCACCTCATTAACAGAACCTCAGAGGTGGTTGAAAGGGGTTTGTTATAAATAACAAAAGAGGCTCCCTTCACCTCTATCACTCAAAACATAACAAGGGTTTTAGCAGCTCTGTGTCAGAAACCAGGGACAAGGACCAAATGTACCACAGCTTCCATGACAGAAGTTTGTTCTTGTATGTTGTATGTTTTGTGTATGTACAGTACCAGCCTTAGACTTCAGCAAGCCGACTTTCCCTGGACCTCAAACTTTTCACTCCTGCTACCCTCTTCTATATCTTGGAGAAGCTTCCTTGAAATCAGCAATGCTGTGGGGAGAGGCTGGTCTGAATGCAGACCAGGTTCTGCATAGGTCTTGGTCACTGGAAACACCAACTTTGAATTATTTAAATGTCCCTTTCTGGGGGTTGAAACAGGCAGGGCCAGCAATTGTGTCTAGGTAATAATGTCCAAGACCCTGTTTCTCCCCTTTGGGGCATTTGATAACTCTTTACTTGCCCATCCTTCTTCATGCATGGGCTCAACCCCATGGTTCAAGGGAGTTCCATCAGGGCCCATAGCAAGGTCTGGTTCTGTTGTTGAACGCAAGTTCATGTGCCCAACACTCAGTGAGGCCAAACAAACTGAAACGTCGGAGTTCAGAGCAGAGAAAGGTTTATTGCAGGGCCATGCAAGGAGACGTGTGGCTCATGCCCCCAAAACCCCCAACTCCTCAAAGTTTCAGCAAAGCCCTTTTAAAGGCAAGGTGAGGGAGGGGCATGGTTAGTTGTTGCAAACTTCTTGGTGTCGGAATCCACGTCAGTTCTTGTAGCTGTCCTCTATCCGCGTAGGTCAGCTCAAGATGTTTCTGAAAGCTCCAGCAAGACAGCTTTTTATCTCTATATGAATGGACCCTTGAAGGTCAGAGTCTTGAGAATAGGCTATCTTGTATATTTCAGGCTTTGTGTAACATTCTTTTACAAAAAGTGCAGAGCCAACATGACTAAGGACAGGCAACAGAGCACAAAGGTTAAAGTGAAAAAAGAACAGATCTAATATGGAGTCAGATTTGATCTTCCCTATTATGGTTCTGGGAGGGTGCTTTATATGTGAGGGGGAATTTTTATGTGTTCAGTGTGTGCATTAATGCCTGTGAGTGTGCAGCTGAAATTACATGAGCACGTGGGTGATTGTGTATTGTGTGTGAGTATGCGTGCAAATGTGTGTGACTGTATTTAGAGTGTGTGAGTATGCATGCATGTGTGTTTGCATCTGTGTGTAAATGAGTTTGTGGGGTGGGATGGGTTGTCCACTGTTATGGCTCTAACAACTGACTTGACACTGGAGAATCACTGCATAGTGAACCTTGATCAAAGAGTTGATTTGTGTGTAGGAAAACCTGAAGAATTAATTTCAACCATAATATATATATATTTTTTCCCTTGACTCATCAGATATACATTTCTTAATTTAAGGGGTAATCATAATTCCTTACTCAAAGTTTTGCACAAAAGCAAGTGTGGAGGACTTTGTTGACCATTTGATGGTCTTGAATTAAGTGAGTAGCATTGACTTATCTGGCAGTAACAGGAATAGTAGACTCTCCCTCTTAAACCATCTGACCCTGGTGCTGTTATTTGCAAGGGTCTCTTTTATTATTATTATTTTTTTCCCCACCCCACCCCACAAGGGTCTCTTTTAGAACCTTCTCTCTTTCTTCTGTGGATATTAGTCTGCTTCTGCTTCCTATCATTAGTGAAGGTCAATGTCAGTAAAATTTATTTTCCTAACAATTTACAGATTCATTGATACTGAGTTGTACAAATGAGTGCAATGATATCTAATATAGACATTGGCATCATGTTCTTGTTATTTGTATCTCTTTTTAGATCCTTCTCAGATACTTGGACAAATTCCATTTCGTTGCTCATACCTTAATTGATAGTCCAGCTCAGTGTATGAAATTAGGAAAGAATTGTCCTGGGTAGAATTTCTCAGTGAAGCAGAACCTGCATGGAGACATGTACTTGAAGCCAGTCCCTTACGTGTCAAACCTAAGTACTTCCTGCTCCCTACACATGAGCCCTGTCTGCCTCCAGGGATCATGGAAAAGTAAGCATCTGTCACAAACACGCCAATAGTCTCTTAAGATATATTAGCTAGAAAGTGATCATTGGTCTTGGTAATTAGCAACTAGGAAAATGTTTTAAAAAATAATCACAGCTCCCAAGCCTGTTCCTGCCGGTGCTGCTACAGGTGAAGTGATAATTGCAGTTCTGAGGGCAGGTGAGGCCACAGGATCACAAACTCATATCTCAGGGTGGAGCTACCCCTCTCGCACGTGTACCGATTGCTTTGACCTTTGCGTTGAGCCCACCATCCAGGCAGCAGGAAGAAGTTGATGGTTTTCTCTGTATTCGTACGAGAAGTAGCATCTATAAAGGAAGGATTTGTATCAGGAATCTGGTAAGTGAACATATTGGACAAAGGGAATGTCCCGTGTATGAACCTGGTCCAGCACCAAAACCATACAGGACGGTGGGATAAATCCTAAGGCATGAACTGAGATAGTCAAGAGAGGATGGGGTCCTAGACCTTCACCAATCCCCGATGGCTCCTAACGTAATGTATGTATTTCTCACTGACAGTGATTGTTGTGGTTTAATGCAAGTGATAATGAAATCTGATTTTCCATGTGTTTAAGGACTGTATTTCCCAATTCAGTCTGCTGTTCAGTCTACTTTACAAAAATTGCAGACATAAATTTCAGGTTTTAGAGGTGAGCCAGTAATACCTCCACACTTGTAACAAACACTGGGATGAATCTACAGGACTCAGCTGATCCTGTGAAGAAACAGTGTGTCCAGCAGCCATTGTTGGAATGTAAATGCTTTCTCTAACGCTGGCTGTATGAATTGCTTAGCAGATTTATTTATTTATTTGTTTAAAAAAATCTTTATTGGAGTATAATTGCTTCACAATACTGTGTTAGTGTCTGTTGTACACCAAAGTGAATCAGCCATATGCGTACATATGACCCCATATCCCCTCCCTCTTGAGCCTCCCTCCCAGAGGATTTAATAATTGTGTCTTTATTGATTATGGAGAGTCTTCTCACTAAAAGTTAGGGAAGTAGCATTTAAGAAAAATAGAACTTTGTAAGTTTCAGATACCATTTTTAGCCTCAAATGTATCCTGTGATATTTCTGCTGCTTTTAAATATTATGATACTGATCCAAAAAAATGTATGGCATTTATACAGTACACAAGTTGCTCACCTTAACATTTGATTTTGCATGTGTCTTGTATTTTCATATCTTTCACAAATCTTGCCTTACTGCTAATACTTTTATTTGACTTGGGTATTAATAAATAGTTATGCATAAGATCTGAAATCAGTAATAATTTGTTTCTACTGTGCACTATTAATCAGGCATCAGTGTTTCCTGTCCCATAGTTCCAGTGACTTATGGCATTGTACTTCTGTCCTGGAATGGAAGTAAATGAGTCTTTTTGTTTCCATCCTAATATTGAGCCATTCTTGCATTTATTAAATCCAAATTGTCATGGGTGGGTACCTGCAGTTTTATACTGCAGTCGGTGCATTTATATATATTTTTTTAAAGATTTTTATTTTATTTATCTATTTTTTGGCTGAGTTGGGTCTTTGTTGCTATGCGCGGGCCTTCTCTAGTTGAGGTGAGCGGGGGCTACTCTTCGTTGCGGTGCGCGGGCTTCTCATTGCGGTGGCTTGTCTTGTTGCGGAGCACGGGCTCTAGGAGTGTGGGCTTCAGTAGTTGTGGCACGCGGGCTCAGTAGTTGTGGCTTGTGGGCTCTAGAGCGCAGGCTCAGTAGTTGTGGCACATGGGCTTAGCTGCTCCGCAGCGTGTGGGATCTTCCCGGACCAGGGCTTGAACCCGTGTCCCCTGCATTGGCAGGCGGATTCTTAACCACTGCACCACCAGGGAAGCCCCCGGTGCATTTACATTTAAGTAAGATTTCTACAGCTTTATTTAAAGTTTGTATTTGGCAATAGAATAAGTCTTAATGACAAGTTTCCACTTATTTATTAACTACATTTTTTAAATAAAATATCAGCAACCTAAATTGAAATGACAAGGTGTAAAAGCAGCACTAAATTTAGATCTGGTTGATTTGAAGAACGCAGGTGACTAGTATTTGAGTATATTCTGGATTAAATGCACTGTCATTGTCACCAGCCCAGTGAGGGTCAAATCCCATATCCACCTGCTCCCAACCAGTGAGTCAATTTAGACCCAACACTTAACCTCTATGTGTCAGTGTTTGCCTCATCTTTATAAGGAAGATAAGTTTCTGCTTTTGGAATTTATGAGGAATAAAGATGTTACCACACGTGTGGCTTTCATAGCAGTGATTCATACATTGTAAGTGTTCTTTAATGGTTATACGTTCAACCCTTGGATGCCTTGACCTGACAGGAAGACTATATTTCAAAGTAAGGCCATTGTTAAGTGCCGAATGTTGGATTTCAGTTGACCTGGTACATGTGGTCCATGCCTCATATTCGCATTCAGGATCTTCTAGCTCAGAAGACAAGCATCAGTCAGTGAGACCTGACAACGTGGCTGCCAGGGATTTGGCAGCAGGATCGATCTTACTATTACCGACAGTATTTGGAATGCTGGGGAATTTCCCTCTCTCTCTCTCTTTTTTTAAACATCTTTATTGGAGTATAATTGCTTTACATTGTTGTGTTAGTTTCTGCTGTATAACAAAGTGAATCAGCTATACGTATACATATATCCCCATATCCCCTCCCTCTTGCATCTCCCTCCCACCTTCCCTATCCCACCCCTCTAGGTGGTCATAATGCACAGCTGCTTCCCACTAGCTATCTGTTTTACATTTGGTAGTGTATATATGTCAGTGCCACTCTCTCACTTCGTCCCAGCTTACCCTTCCCCCTCCCTGTGTCCTCAAGTCCAGTCTCTACATCTACGTCTTTATTCCTGTCCTGCCCCTACGTTCTTCAGAACCTTTTTTTTTTTTTTTTTTAGATTCCATATATATGTGTTAGCATATGGTATTTGTTTTTCTCTTTCTGACTTACTTCACTCTGTATGACAGACTCTAGGTCTGTCCATCTCACTATACAAATAACTCAATTTCGTTTCTTTTTATGGCTAAGTAATATTCCATTGTATATATGTGCCACATCTTCTTTATCCATTCGTCTGTCAGTGGACACTTAGGTTGCTTCCATGTCCTGACTATTGTAAATAGTGCTGCAATGAACATTGTGGTACATGACTCTTTTTGAATTATGGTTTTCTCAGGGTATATGCCCATTAGTGGGATTGCTGGGTCATATGGTAGTTCTGTTTTTAGTTTTTTAAGGAACCTCCATACTGTTCTCCATAGTGGCTGTATCAATTTACATTCCCACCAACAGTGCGAGAGGGTTCCCTTGTCTCCACACCCTCTCCAGCATTTATTGTTTGTAGATTTTTTGATGATGGCCATTCTGACCGGTGTGAAGTGATTCCTCATTGTAGTTTTGATTTGCATTTCTCTAATGATTAGTGATGTTGAGCATCTTTTCATGTGTTTGTTGGCAATCTGTATATCTTCTTTGGAGAGAATTTCTCTCTTTTTTTTACCATTATCTCTTCCTTTATTGCACTGGGTATAGGCTGAGGACCATAGGTTTGATTGTCAAGAACCTGATTGTAGCCAAAATCTCGGTTCTGTTCTCTGATGGATTTCACAATACAGTGAGAAATTATGGGTGGCACCACATGGGCAGTGATTTTTGCCTGCAAAATTTTCCCCTATGTTCGCGGAGTGGGCAGGGGTGTGTCCATTGCCACCACCTGCTTCTTGAGTATCTTCCAGGCCATCACCATCAGTCCCAGGACTTCTAGGTGGGCAGAGCTTAAAGTGAAAGCCCTCAAGTGTGTTATCGCTTCAGTTATCCTGTGCTGGATCATGCACGTGCTGGTAGATATCATTTATCCCCTCTATACGACTGGAATATTGAGCAACCAAAGCACCACAAACAGAAAAAGTTTCATTGTCTTGTCGTTCGCCATGACCAAACTTCTCCTCCACATCCTCCCCTTTGTCCAGAGCCACGAAAACCATCCTTCTCTTGGGTGATCACCTTTGTTAATTTTAACACTCTTTCCTCCATCTGTTATATGATTTTGGGTCTTTTGAACAATCCTAGTTTGTTCATTTTGAACATGTCTGCAATAATCGCTTTGTTTCCCAGCTATCAGCCCCTTTCTCCTCATGAGTCGTGACTCCAGAATATCGAGGCTCTGTTTTGCTGGGAAAAGGAATACAAAATCCCCTGCCTTTATGAGAAAGATGTAAATTGTATGTATTTGCACTATATTCATTTGATAATTCACTCTCTTTTCTCAGAGTCTTAAGTAGAATTGTCAGTGGCTTACCAGAAGATGGTAAACAGGACGTGGTGAACATCTTCTTCAGAGTAAACAATGTTATAATAGTAATTGTAATGAAGTGTTATGTAATTATCATGTAAATACTTCTGTAATGGATGTTTTACTAGTGTTGCAGTGGAGGAATTCAGAATTTATGCAGTAATAAGCACCAGGTCCTCAAGCAATCTGGATGTTATGGAGAAGTATATTAGTGTGTAACTTAAAACTATCACCATAAATTTCCCAGAAATGAAGTAGACATGAAATATTAAGAAAAGGTTCGTGAAAAAAAAAAAAAAAAAAGAAAAGGTTTGTGAAAATGGAACAGCATGTGGCAGGTCATTACTGAAACTGAAGATAATAGTGCTGGAGGGGAAACTCAGTCCTTGAGTAATGCTTTTGGAAGCTGGTCATGAGTTTTGTCCATTATATCCTTAGAATGAAGACAGTCATTGATTTGAAATATGATGTTTTGTGGCGAGATGAGCATGTTTAAATATTTTCAGGTAGAAATGGCCAGATTGAACTAAAGTAGGGCAAAGTAGAGCATACAATTACATTTTACTGTGTTTTTAAACAACATCAGGTGATTGTGACAATTGAAAAAGATGTGAATTGTACCTGACTGGGATCTGTAGAAGGCAGAATTTTCTCTCTTTTGTGAAGATGACTTGGACATATTGGTAAGAAAGAGGTTGACAGGTACCTGCTCATGTCTCCAAAGCCATGAAATTAGTTAACAGTGGAGACTTCCATTAAATTCAGAGCACCGCAGGAAGAGCCATTTGAAAGGGAAAGACATTCTGTGTATGTGGAATTTGTGGCTACTCGATTTTCAAGGAGTAAAGTGGGGTATTGCTTCAGTTTTAGGAGAGATTTTTACATGGTTTTCTCTGTATTGACATTCTGAAGCCAATGAAGGTATTGAGAATTCAACAGTTTGAAAAAGAAAGTAATTATTCTGACCCAATGGATATACAGATTGAACCTTGTACCCCAATGAGAAATCAATATTTTTAGCTCACATGAAACACTTCAATATTTACCGCAAAGTAGATTATGAAACAAGAAGAAAATGCAGACACACACATACCTACTAATGTGTATATATGTCTGCTTGTGACCTGTGTGTATATATACAGACATATAAATATAAAGTCAATCATGTTTGTTATTTATCAATAGCATTGGAAAGTTGTACTTTGAGAAAAATTTAAAATAGCACTAACTACAATAGTGAAAAATCTTAAAGTATACGTTATCTGAAGAGTATATTGCCATGCTAGTTTTTTGTTACAATTCCATAAAATGTATTTTTCATTTTCCTACTTTAATCCTATTATTTGGCCATATCTTTTGAAAAAACATCTAATGACTATAGTTACAAAAGTTTGATTAAGAAATTAGTCTACTTACATTTACTATAATAATTGATATGCTTGTGTATCAGTAGAGTTTATTTTCTTTTTTATGTGTAACTTCTTTTCCATTAATTTTTAAATATAATTCTACCTTATAAGTGATCTTTTCTTTGAAAGCTGTGTACTTAGTATGTGTTAGCTTTTACCTAGAAATTTAGCATACATTTAAAAGCTAATCACAGTGTCATTTTATGTAACATTGTTAGCCCACCTTTACAATATAAGGACATTGAGACAGTAATCTATTCACTGTATCTCTTCTTTTTTTCCAGAAGGCTCCAAAGAGGAATTTATTTACTTGTTTAATTTTTAATTTACTTTTGTTTCAACTTCTAAATTTTTAATTTAATTTAATTTTTAAAAATGAAGTATATTTGTTTTATAGTATGTTTGAGTACAACATAGTGATTCACAATTTTTAAAAGTTATATTCCATTTATAGTTATTATAACATATTGGCTATATTTCCTGTGTTGTACAATATATCCTTGTATCTTATTTATTTACACATAGTGGTTTGCATTTCTCAATCCCTTATTCCTGTATTGTCCCTGCTCCCTTCCCTCTCCCCACTGGTAACCACTAGTTTTTTTCTGTATCTGCGAATCTGTTTCTTCTTTGTTATATTCACTAGTTCGTTCTAGTTTTTAGATTCCACAGAGAAGTGATATCGTATAGTATTTGTTTTTCTGTGTTTGACTTATTTCCCTAAGCATAATAACCTCCATGTCCATCCATGTTGTTGCAGTGGCAAAATTTTATTCTCTTTAATGGCTGAGCAGTATTCCATTGTATTCAATATATATACCACCTCTTCTTTATCCATTCATCTGTTGGTAACTCAGTTTGGATCCATACCTTGGCTATTGTAAAAAATGCTGCTATGAATGTTGGGGGGCATATTACTTTTTGAATTAGTGTTTTTGTTTTGTTTTAGATATATACTCAGGTGTGTCATTGCTGGATCATATGGTAGTGCTATTTTGAGTGTTTTTGAAGATCTTCCATAGTGTTTTCCATAGTGGCTGAACCAATTTATATTGCCACCAACAGTGTACAAGGGTTCCCTTTTCTGTATAAACGGGCCAACATTTCTGTTTGTAAACTTTTTTTTTTATATTTATTTATTTGGTTGCACTGGGTCTTAGTTGCAGCATGCGGGCTCCTTAGTTGGAGCATGCATGTGAGATCTAGTTCCCTCACTTGGGATTGAACCCAGGTCCCCTACATTTGGGAGCACGGAGTCTTATCCACTGCACCACCAGGGAAGTCCCTGTTTGTAAACTTTTTTTTTTTTTTTTTTTTTTTTTTATTATTTTTATTTTTGGCTGTGTTGAGTCTTCGTTTCTGTGTGAGGGCTTTCTCCAGTTGCGGCGAGTGGGGGCCACTCTTCATCGTGGTGCGCAGGCCTCTCACTATCGCGGCCTCTCTTCTTGCGGAGCAGAGGCTCCAGACGCTCAGGCTCAGTAGTTGTGGCTGAGGGGCCTAGTTGCTCCGCGGCATGTGGGATCTTCCCAGACCAGGGCTCGAACCCGTGTCCCCTGCATTGGCAGGCAGATTCTCAACCACTGCGTCACAAGGGAAGCCCCTGTAAACTTTTTAATGATAGCTCTTCTGACAGGTATGAGGTGATATCTCATTGTTTTCATTTGCATTTTTAAAGACTAACGATGTTGAATATCTTTTCACGTGCCTGTTATCCATTTGTATGTCTCCTTTGGAAAAATGTCTATTCCGGTCTTCCTCTCATTTTTTGTTTGGGTTGTTTGTTTTTTGATATTGAGTTCATATCATTTGGATATTAAACCCTTGTCAATCATATCATTTGCAAATATTTTCTCCCATTCTGTAGGTTTTCTTTTCATTTCGTCAGTTGTTTCCTTTCCTGTGCAATAGCTTTTAGGTTTAATTGGGTGTCCTATTTGTTTATATTTGCCTTTATTTCATTTGCCTTAGAAGACAGATTCAAAAAAATATTGCTGAAATCAACTAGATTTCAATAAAGTTAAAAAAAATAGTGCTGCAATTTATGTCACAGAATGTTCTTCCTATGTTGTCTTCTAGGTGGTTTTCTTATAGGTACAGTACTTATTTCCCAGAGTCACATGAAACCGGTGCTGACTAATTTCACATGCAGAATGGTACTGACACACTGATTTTGAATGTCTTACATTGTTTATATTGACAGGAGCCCCATAAAGAAAACATCTCTGTATATCCTAAGTGTGTGTGTGTGTGTGTGTGTGTGTGTGTATTTTTTAACCCCCTAAGATGTAGAATACATTCGCTGTTGGATTTTTTTAGCCTGGGATCCTAGACTTGGTAACAGAGCTTCTTACCACAGGATGACATTGCTGAAGATATTTTATTATTTAACATGTTTGGGTCAGAGGTCTCCAAGGCCCTCCTCAAGCTTGATGATGCATAGAGGACTCCCAATGCACTGTATTACAGTGAAAGGATACAGGCGAGAATCAACAAAGGGAAAAGGTGCACGGGGTGAAGTCCACAAGAAATCAGGTGTAAGTTTCCACATGTCCCCTCCCAGTGGAGTCACAATAAGGTGTGCTTGATTCTGCCTGAGAAATACGTGCCAATACATGGGAAGTGTTGCCAACCAAGGAAGCTCATCTGAGCCTTTGGTGCCGGGTTGTGCTGGGGGGGTCGTTCACATAGCCACGCAGCACTCCTGTGACTGACGTCAGCTACTCATGTTACCGACCAGGGTTCTTGGACTCCTGAATAGAAATAGAGGCCAGACAAGAAATTCTGGCAAGGTTTTATTTGTTTATTTATATTTGTATTTATTTTTACTATTTTGGCAAGGTTTTATTTGGACTTGTGCTGCAGCTTGAGGGGGCCAAAACAAGTAATAGGTTCCCTTGCTTGCTCCCTGAGTGGGGCGAGCTGGTTCCCTATATGGGATGAAGGTAGGGATGGGTCCAGTGCTTGGGCTCGAGGGTAGCTTGGGTGGCCTGCCCACTGCCTTGGTGGTACATTGTGCAGGGCACACAGGCAGGACCCTGCTTTTGCTCCCAACTCCTCAGAAGTGGCAGTTGGCTTTTGCTCTTCTTGTATCTTGTTCATAATTTACCCAACTGCCCATGTACACAGTTATTTTTAGTCCTTTAAAGCTTCTTTGTATTTTGTTGCTGGAGAAGATGTTTGTCCGGGTGCAAGTACTGCAGCAAAGGGTCCCAGGTCCCAGGTTTCAGGTCCCAGCCTGTCTCACTCAGACCCCAGCCCTCCAGAGCAAAAATGGGCCTTCACCATTGTTAGGGTAAACTTACCTGATCTCACTGGTCCAGTATGGCCCAATGCCTCAAGTATAAGAAAAAAGTCTTATCCAGGAGAATATTCCCAGGGCTCAGAGGTTATCTTCCAAGAGTGAGCCAATCCTGAAGACAGCCCTTTGTTTAAAATTTGCAGGTTTTGAGCAACCCAGGTTTGTTGAGTTAACACTTTCCTGCATGGTGATAGTGGATGGTTTTGTTGGTCTTTTTCTAAATGAAGACTGGAAATTTGCTGATAAGGTGAAGTGACACCAAGATAAGCAAGATAACCTGAGCAGTATGGAAAGCTGCCATGAATATGATGATTTGGGAGACATATATTGTCTAAACATAAAGCTTGATTCTTTAAGAGAGAGGTGCCAGAAATTTGACTCACAAGGGATGTTTCTTGAGGGAGGGGTACAGAGGGAATTCGAATTGGGCCAAGGTGAGTAGAACAGGGGAAAATATAGATCAAAGGGGAAGGGGGAGGTAGTGGAAGACAAGGCTGAGGTGCAGGGAATGGTGCAGGTATAGAGTTGACAGAGGGAACTAAATTCAAAGTAGGTGTAGAATGGAGGGTGGGGTATGGAAGTAGAAGGGTCAGGTGACGGTGGGTAGGTGAAAATGTAGATCCCAGGGTTTGAGTGTGATGGGGCAGGTGCTAAGAGATGGATAAAGACCTAAGGAGTCATGGAGTAAAGGTCTCTGGGCCATAGTGCTGGAGAGGGATTCATGATGGAGATAAAGGCTATGGAGTATCAGGGGCAGATTGGAGGTCACTAATTCGTCCCTCATTATTAATACCCTCGGTTACAGTGGAGTCACGAATCACTCGTGGATCGTTTTTTACATTCAGCTCATGAGGTGAGAATCTTGCTCATACAAGATACTCCTACAGAATTTTTAACATACAGTAGGAGCACAGGTCGGGTGTTGAGTGACACCATGCATCTCTCTTTCACCCTTCCAGCGGAATCTCGGGCATGGGGAGTGACTGGGGTGGGTCTGACACTGGTCCTGGGCCCTCAGCGGGAAACCTGACCCCTTCCCAGTACTGTGTCTTCAACAACTTTTTTTTTTTTTTTTAATTCAAACAGAAAGTCACAAAAATTATAATCATCCTCATCAGTTCACTCAGTCCCGTGTAATTAATTTTCTTTTTTCATCTTGATCTTTTGTTAGCACTTTTATGAGTTCATCAGTTTTTCATTAGAGTTCTGAAAATGCTTATTCATTCAGTTCAGCGGTATAGTCAGTTACCAGAAACCTGTACTTGTCAGAGTCTTTTCCATGAATTCCTTGAAGATGAAACCCTTTTATAGGAACATATTTGCAAAAGCATCAGAGTACACCCAGAACTGTCTGTATCTTCAACAACTTTTATGCCCCAAACTGATTTGATGAAATGCCCCTTATTTATTGTAGTATTTCTAAAATGTAATACATGCTTTATATAAGAAATAAAACATAACAAACAATAGAAAAATGTGTAGGTAATGTTTATTTCTTGTGTGAAACTGTCCTGAGAAGTAACCACTGGTAGTAGTTTTATGGATATGATCACAATTAAAAATGCTTTTCATTGAAAAAAAAATCCTAGTGATGTAGGCAGATCTGCATCCCTGGTGTTACCCCTTAGTGGTTTATATTACATTACAGGCAAAAGGGACTTTGCAGATAGATGTACCTAAGGTTACTAGTCAACTGACTTTAATAAAATAGGGAGCTTATACGCATTATCTGGGTAGGCCGTGTGTAGTCACATGACCCTAAAGAAGAGAAAGGCCTGTTAGATGCAACTGAAGAGGAACAGATTGAAAACAGGAGGGGGAGTCAGTGTGCTGACGCTGGCTTTCAAGATAGAGGGAGCCCCATAGAGATTGTGAAAAATTCTGCCAAAGTTGTGAATCAGCCTGGAAGGAATTCTCCCCCAGAGGCTCCCGTTAAGAGCCCAGGAGAGCGGACAACTTGATTTTGGCCTTCTGTCTTACTGACCTGTGAGAAAATGAATGAGTGTTGTTTTGGGCTGCTAATATCATGGGAATTTGTTTCAGCAACAATAGAAATCCACTCCGCATGGCAATACCATAATAAAATAAACAATAAAGTTAAGTAAAATTCCCATTTATTCTCCCACAACTGATGCCATTTTGATCTTCACGTGTAACAGTTTTCTTCAGTTTTATGTTTACTTTTTTTTTTAAATGTAGTTTTAGAGTATACTTAATATTATATCTGAAATGGCATAAAAATGAATTTTTTAAAGCATTCTGTTTTGGTCAGTGTTTACACATATATTGTCACACTGGACTTATATTCCAATTAAATTGCTCTCCTCAATCACTGATCTATGATGAAGATATTTTTAGTCCAGTATAAGTAGATCTACAATATTGTCTGAAACATCACGATTTACTCAATGGAGATTATTTTTCAATTTAATTTTTATTTTTTAATTGAAGTATGGTTGATTTAAAATGTGTTTCAGGTGTACAGCAAAGTGATTCAGTTATGTATATAGGTATATTTTGTCAGATTATTTTTCATTGTCAGTTATTACAAGATATTGAATTTAGTTCCCTGTGCCATACAGTAAATTGTTGTTGCTTATCTATGTTATGTATAATAGTTTGTCTGTTAATCCCATACTCCTAATTTATCCATCTTCCCACTTTCCCCTTTGGTAATCATAAATCTGTTTTCTATGTCTGTGAGTCTTTTTGTTTTATATATAGATTCATTTGTATTATTTTTAGATTCCACATATAAGTGATATCATATAATATTTATCTTTCTCTGTCTGACTTACTTCACTTAGTATGATATTCTGTGAGTCCATCCATGTTGCTGCAAATGGCAATAATTCACTCTTTTTTATGCCTGAGTAATGTTCCATTGTATATATGCCACATCTTCTTTTTTTTTTTAATTTATTTTTGGTTGTGTTGGGTCTTCATTGCTGCACATGGGCTTTCTCTAGCTGAGACAAGTGGGGGCTACTCTTTGTTGCAGTGCACAGGCTTCTCATTGCAGTGGCTTCTCTTGTTGGCAGAGCACGGGCTCTAGGCGTGTGGGCTTCAGTAGTTGTGGCTCGCAGGCTCAGTAGTTGTGGCGCACGGGCTTAGTTGCTCCGCTGCATATGGGATCTTCCTGGACCAGGGCTCGAACCCGTGTCCCCTGCATTGGCAGGCGGATTCTTAACCACTGTGCCACCAAGGAAGCCCACCACATCTTCTTAAGCTGGTCGTCTGTTGATGGAAACTTGGGTTGCTTCCGTGTCTTGGCTGTTGCAAATAGTGCTGCTGTGTACATTGGGGTGCATGTATCCTTTCTAATTAGAGTTTTCTTTTTTTCTGGATATATGCTTATGCTTATGCTTATGAGTGGGATTGCTGGATCATATGGTAGCTCTATTTTTAATTTTTTAAGGCTCATCCATACTGTCTTCCATAGTGGCTGCACCAGTTTACATTCCCACCAACAGTGTTGGAGATTCCTCTTTTCTCAGTGGAGATTATTAATGAGACATCTTTGTCAAAACACTCCCTGTTTATACATTTAAAGAGTTGAATGTCAGCTGTCACATCATGGGATGTGGATAGTTGGCCATGTTGCCTTGTATACACATGGATTATCTCAGTGGTTCTGAGGGATGGGACTGCTTCACCACCATGATTCACAGTCTCACTGTGGGTGCATAATTGCTAAATTGCTCTTGCAACTGGCTGTAAAATGTAATACCCTACCATCTGTGTACCCACATACTCCCACCTTTCTTTTAATTATCACTTTTCATTTTGAAAAATTTAAACATACGGAAATTTAAAAATACAGCAGGAAATACAGATCTACAGAACCTTGAACCTACAGCATACTCTTCATCTAGATTCACCAAACATTACTATTTTTTGCAAACATTACTGTTATCACAAGTTCTTTTCACCTGTTTGTTTTTGCTGTTTCATGTGAGAATAATTTGTAGACATTTTGACAATTTGCCTCTTGATATCTGAATATTTACCTCCTTATTTCGAGGTCATTCTCTTATCTAGCACAATAGAACCATCATACTTAACAAATCAACGCTATTGTGACACCATCATTGAATAGTTAGTCCATAAACAGATTTCCCCCAGTGAGACAATGATGTGTTTTCTGTCTGCTTTCATAAATCTAGGATCCAGTCACGGTACCAGGATTGCATTCCATTGTCTTGATTCTTTAGTTTCTTTAATCTAGAATACTTGCAGCTCTTTTCTTCTTCAGTGATACATTTTTGAAGAATACACGCTCACTGTTGTGCAGAACATCCTTCAGTGTAGATTTCTCTGATCGTGTGCCTCATCTTGAGACTCAGGTTTAACATTTGAGTAGAACTTCTACACCCAGATGACGGCGGAACCTTCTTGTTGCATCACCTTGGAGGCACAGATTAGGGACATTTTCTGTTATTGGTGATGGGTTCGATTATTTGGTTATGACTGCATACTAGGTTTACTTTTTTTAGAGCTGACTTTTCCCTGTGTAAGTGATAATAATCCCTGGAGTGATACCTTGAAGTTGCCTGAACAGCTTAAATACTTTGACCAAATTATTCTAGCATCCACTGTAGATATTTCATCTGAATCAATCATCAGATGATGATTGCAAATCATTTTTTAACATTCTCCTATCTCATATGTGTATTAATTGCCATTGCTCGGTAATGAAGAGGTTTTTCTTTTATCTTTTGATAGTGGATTCAAGGATTCCTTTTCATTTGAAGTGATATAATATTACCGTAATTTTCTTTTTTGGTGCTCACATTTTCCCAGGTTTTTCCACTGGGAGATTCTTCAGCCTGGCTGTATCCTGTCAGGATTTTTTTGTAAAAATTATTATTGAGTTAAAATACACATAGCGTGCAGTTCACCATTCTCAGGGGTACAATTCAGTGACCTAGAGTACATTCACAATATTGTGCAACCATCACCACTGTCTCGTTGCAGAACGTTGTCATAACCTCAAAAGGATATCTAGTTCCCTTGAGCCATGCACTCCCCCGTTTCCTCTGTCACCCTGCCTGTCTGCCAGGCCCACTGTGTTTGATCTGATACACGGTACCCTGAAAGAAAAGAGAAAATACTGTTGAGTGTCGTTCACCCAAAATTTTAGATGCTGTCCTCTCTTGTAGATTCCATTGAAGGGTACGGAGGGGCATTTTACCTGAGCAAGATTTTTGCCCATGAGCTGAAATTAAAAACCATGAGAAACGAAAACAGCTTATTGAAGAGGTATCTGCAATCCCTTGTTTATTACATCATGTTTACAACCTCCAAGATGTGGAAACAACCTAAATGTCTGGCAATGAATGACTGAATATATATTTGTATAATATATACACAGAATGGAATATTATTCAGTCATGACAAAGAAGGAAATCCTACCATTTGAGACAACAAGGATGGATCTTGAGGACATGCTAAGTGAGATTATTCAGACAGAGAAAGACAAACGCTGTGTGATATCATTTATATGTGGAATCTAAAGAAGCCAAGCTCATAAAAACAGAGTAAAATGGTGGTTACCAGGGGTGGGAGGTGGGAGAATAGGAGAGTTGTTGTCTAAGGGTACAAAGTTGAAACTAGTAGGCAACTAGGGCCTGGAGATCCAACACACAGTATAGTGAGAATAGTCCACAATATTGTGTTTTACTCATCCAGTGTAATCATTCTAACGACCTAAAGGAAGTGATCATTATGTGATGTGATACAGGTGCTATCACTCAATGGTGATTAGGTTACAATTTTATAAAGACATGAAATCAACACATTGTACACCTTAACTTTACACAATGTTATATGTCAAATATAGGTGACTAAAAAAAGGAGAGGAACCAGGACTTCCCTGGTGGTGCAGTGGTTAAGAATCCGCCTGCCAATGCAGGGGACACGGGTTCAATCCCTGGTCCAGGAAGATCCCACATGCCGCGGAGCAACTAAGCCCACGCGCCGCAACTACAGAGCCTGTGCCCTAGAGCCCGCGAGCCACAACTACCGAGCCCAAGAGCCACAACTACTGAAGGCCGTGTGCTTAGAACCCATGCTCCACAACAAGAGAAGCCACCGCAATGAGAAGCCTGCGCAACGCAATGAAGAGTAGCCCCCGCTCACCGCAACTAGAGAAAGCCCGCGTGCAGCAATGAAGACCCAACACAGCCAAAAATAAATTTAAAAAAAAAAGGAACCATAGATGACTGCTGTGATTTGATCATAAATGAGGGACTAGATGGAAGGCGTAATCAGAGGCCTCCAGTCTCCCTCTGCCACCTACATCACTCCTGACTCATCCATGCTCTCACCCTACCTGCTACCTATCTTCCCCCTGCTACATCCTTCATCTCCACCCTGCGATGTTTAGGCCTCCACTCAACTTCCTCCTGCTCTCTGACCTCCATCCACCTCCTTTAGGTTTCCGTATTGCCCTCTCTACCTCCATTCTGGGACCTTTTTGATGTCCACCCCTCCATGACCATTATTCTAGGGACCTCAGTCTAACCCTCGGCAGCTGCATCACCCCAGCAAAGTCCATCGTCCATGCCCTCCTTCCTCTTGCTGTTCATCTGCGCCCAGTTCAGAGAACTCATCCCATGCCCTGTGCCTTCTGTGCCCCTGCACTCTCATTTGCCTTGGCCCTCACCTCTCATTAGCACCCCCATGGACCCAGTCCACATGCTGCATCCTTTGTCCTCAGCCCTGTAATCCCTGACCCTTTGTCCTGGACTCCTCGGTTCACTCAGTGCCCACTGTCGTATCCAGGTCTCTCATGTCCTGTGCCCCTTATTTCCCCTGGGCTCCATCCCCTTTCCCACACTCTATCTCACTGGGACTGTTACCTTCTATCAGGACCTGCCTACCCCACCTGAAGTCACCTTCTCCCCACACCGTGTTTTTGAAACCCATCCAACAACTGACCTTTGCTCACTTTTGCCCATTAACTTCTCATCCCCATTGGAACTTTTGTTTCCATGACTCTGCACCCCTTATCCCGCAGGTCCCCATATTCCCAATATCTTAACTTCCTTGCCCACTTTGCCCACTTATATTTTCATCCCTGGCCTTGCACTTTAATATTTAACCAACATTAAAAACTCTCTGCCTTTTTTCTCTCTGCTTTCTCTCTCCCCCTGCACTCTCTATAACCCCCTGCCCGCAGGCTCTCTTCACCACCTCCTTATCCTTATGGCTCCTTTTCCCTGTGGCCTGTTCGTACTCCACTCTATCACATACCCTCACACAGTCACTCCCCCAAAGACTCTATGTTTCCCAGAGTGTGTCTTGACATTAGGTGGCAGTGTTCACTGCACATTTTAGGTGCTGTGCATTATAGTAAATATTGTCCTTGTGATTGTTGCAGGGTTGGAAGAAATGTAAATTGTAGGAAGGCTCCCCCTTTCAGGCATCCAGAAGTTTGGAGATACAACTGTTTTTCTATGTAAGATCGTGTCACTCACACACACACGTGCATGTTGACTGTGCTTTTATGAAAGAGTGTAATTCTGGGTTTCTGTGTATGTGTTTATATTTATGAGTATTTGTACACGTGAGAGGGAATTTTCATGTGTTCAGTGTGTGCATTAATGCTTGTGAATGTGCAGTTGAAATTGTATGAGGACGTGAGTGATTGTGTATGTGCATAAGTATGTGAATGTGTGTGACTATATGTTTGAGTGTGTGAATGACCCTGCGTGTGTGTGTAAATGAATGTGTGTGTGTGTGTGTGCATGTAGGATGGGTTGTTCACCATTATGGCTCTAACAACTGACTTAACAATTGGGAGTGAATGTATAGTGACCCTGGATCAAAGAGTTGACTTGTGTGTAGGTAAAACCTAAAGAATTAAATTCAACTCATAAATATTTTTTCCTTGACCCTTCCAGAATGTATTTCTTTTTTTTTTAAACTTTAAAAAAAAATACATACATTTATTTATTTATTTATTTATTTATTTATTTATTTATTTATTTACGGCTGCGTTGGGTCTTCGTTGCTGCACGCAGGCTTTCTCTACTTGGAGTGAGCGGGGGCTACTGTTCGTTGAGGTGTGAGGGCTTCTCATTGCGGTGGCTTCTCTTGTTGCTGAGCACGGGCTCTAGGCGCACCGTCTTCAGTAGTTGTGGCTTGCAGGCTCTAGAGCGCAGGCTCAGTAGTTGTGGCACACGGGCTTAGTTGCTCCGGGGCATGTGGGATCTTCCCGGACCAGGGATTGACCAGGGATTGAATTCCCTGCATTGGCAGGTGGATTCTTAACCACTGCACCACCAGGGAAGTCTGGGAATGTGTTTCTTAATTAAAAAAGCAATCACAATTCCCTAATGAAAATTTTGCACAGCAGTAAGTGTAGAGGACTGTATTGACCTCTTGATGGTCTTGAATTAAGTGAGTAGCATTGGCTTATCTGACAGTTATGGGAATAGTAGAATCTCCCTGGTAAACCATCTGATGCTGGTGCTTTTATTTGCAAGGGTCTCTTCTGGAACCTTCTCTCTTTCTTCTATGGGTATTATCTACTTCGGCTTCTAAAACTACTGTAGGTCAATATCAGTAAAGTTTATTTTCCTAACAATTTACATATTCACTGATATTGAGTTGTGCAAATAAGTGCAGTGATATCTAATGTAGAGTGTTGGCATCATGTGCTTCTTGTTACTTGCATCTGTTTTGAAAACCTTCTCAGATATTTGGACAAATACCATTTCTTTGCTGGTACGTTAATTGATGGTGCAGCTAGCTCAGTTGTATGAAATTAGGAAAGAACTCTCTTGGGTAGAATTTCTCAGTGAAGCAGAACCTCCACTGAGACACATACTTGCAGCCAGTCTCTTACCTGTCAATCCTAAGTACTTCCTGCTCCCTACATGTGAGCCCTGTCTGCCTCCAGAGATCATGGAAAAGTAAGTGGCTGTCACAGACCCTCCAGTAGCCTCTTCAGACATATCGGCTAGAAACTTATCATTGTCCTTGGTAATTAGCAACTGGGAAACCGTTTTCAAAAATAATCACAGCTCCCAAGCCTGTTCCTGCCGGTGCTGCTTCAGGTGAAGTGATAATTGCAGTTCTGAGGGCAGGTGAGGTCACAGGATCACAAACTCATATCTCAAGGTGGAGCTACCCCTCTTGCACGCGTACCGATTGCTTTGACCTTCGCCTTGAGCCCACCATCCAGGCAGCAGGAAGCAGTTGATGGTTTTCTCTGTATTCGTATGAGAAGTAGCATCTATAAAGGAAGGATTTGTATCAGGAATCTGGTGAGTGAACATATTGGACAAAGGGAATGTCCCGTGTATGAACCTGGTCCAGCACCAAAGCCGTGCAGGAAGGTGGGATAAATCCTGAGGTGTGAACTGAGATAGTAAAGGGAGATGGAGTCCTAGACCTTCACCAACCCCTGATGGCTCCTAATGTAATGTATGCAATCCTCGCTAACTGATTTGTGTGGTTTAATGCAAGTGATAATGACATCTGATTTTTCATGTGCTTAAGGACTGTATTTCCCCAGTCCATCTGCTGTTCAGTCTACTTTTCAGGAATCATAGACATAGTTTTTAGGTTGAGAAGTACGGCCATAGTACTCCAGACTTGTAACAAAGAGTAGGATGAATCTGTAGGAATCATCTGACTGATACTGTGCAAAAACAATGTGTTTAGCAGCCATTGCTGGAATATATTATAAACGTTTTCTCTAACTCCTGCTTTATGAAGTACTGAGTAGATTTAATAATTGTGTCTCTATTAATTATGGAGAGGCTCTTCCCAGATAAAGTTAGGGAAGCAGAATTTAAGAGAAGTAGAACTTTATATGTTTCAGATACCATTTTTAGGCTCTGCAATATCTTGTGATATTTATGCTGCTTTTAAATATTATAATACAGATCAAAAAAATGTATGTCATTTATACAGTACACAAGTGGCTCACCATAACATTCAATTTTGCATGTGTCTTGTAGGTTCATATCTTTCACAAATCTTGCCGTACTGCTAATATTTTTATTTGACTTAGGTATTAATAAATATATATACATATGATCTGAAATTAATAATAATTTTGTTTCTACCATGCACTATTAATCAGGTATCAGTGTTTCCTTTCCCATAGTTCCTGTGACTTGTGCCATTGTACTTTTTTCCAGGAATGAAAGTAAATGAGTCTTTCAGTTTCCATCCTAATATTGAGCCATTCTTGTATTCATTAAATCCACCTTGTCATGGGGGCAGGTACCTGCAGTTTTATACTGCAGTCAGTACATTTACATTTAATTAAATCTCTAAAGCTTTATTCAGAGTTTGTATTTGCATATAGAATAAATCTTTTTCAATATGTGGAAACATGTCACTACCAAAATTTTAAAATAAAATACCACCAACATAAATTGCAATGACAAGGTGCAAAAGCAAAACTAAATTTAGATCTGGCTTATTGGAAGAACACAGGTGACCAGTATTTGAGTGTATTCCGGATTAAATGCACCCCAGCCAGGGTCAAATCTCCACTAACCATCTGCCCCTAACCAGTGAGTGAATTTAGAGGAAACACTTCACCTCTCAGTGCCGAAGTTTGCCTCGTCTGACTCATGAATTTGTGAGGAATAAAGAAGTTAACGCATGTGTGGTTTCATCCTAGTGATTTGTACATTGCATGTGTTCTTTAATGGATATACGTTCAACCCTTGGAAGCATTTACATGACAGGAAAACTTTAGGTATTATTACTTGAAAGTAAGAACTATTGGTAAGTGGAGAATGTTGGATTTCAGTTGTGCTGGTACCTGTGGCCCACGCCTCGTATTTTCATTCAGGATCCTCTAGCTCAGAAGACAACCATCAGTCACTGAGACCTGACAGCATGGCTGCGAGGGATTTGGCAGTAGGAATGACCTTTTTATTACAGACTATATTTGGAATCCTGGGGAATTTCTGTATTCTTTACCATTGTTTCTTGCTTTAGTGCACTGGGTATAGGCTGAGGACCATAGATTTTATTGTCAGGAATCTGATAACAGCCAACATCTTGGTTCTGTTTTCTACTGGATTCCACAGTGAGAAATTTGGGGTGGCACCACACGGACAGTGGTTTTACTTGCCGATTTTTCCCGTATGTTCGTGCGGTGGGCAGGGGAGTGTCCATTGGTACCACCTGCCTCTTGAGTGTCTTCCAGGCCATCAGATCAGTCCCCGGACCTCCAGGTGGGCAAAAGTGAATGCTCTCAAGTGCTTTGTTCCTCCAGTTATCCTGTGCTGGATCCTGAACATGTTGGTAAATGTCATTTATCCTACATAGAATATTGAGAATATTGTAGAATATCGAGAAACGAGAGCATCACAAACAGAAAAAGTTTCAGACACTGTTCTGCTGTTTGTCACGACCAAACCAGAGACACATTAAATGCAGCATTGCTGTCCTTCCCTGATGTCTTATGTTTTGTGCTCATGATCTGGGCCAGTGGCTCCACGGTTTTCATCCTGTACAGGCATAAGCAGAGGGTCCAAAACATTCATAGGATCAGTGTCTCCTCTGTATCCTCCCTTGAGTCCAGAGCCACCAAAACTGTCCTTCTCTTAGCGAGCACCTTTGTCTATTTTAACACCCTTTCCTCCATCTGTTACATTATTTTGGGTCTTTTGAACAATGGTAATTTGTTCATTTCCAACATCTCTGTAATAATCCCTTCATGTTTCCCACCTGTCAGCCCCTTTCTGCTCATGAGTTGTGGCTCCAGAATATCCAGGCTGTGCTTTGCTGGGAAAAGGATACAAATTCCCCTGCCCTTATGAGAAAGATGTAAATAGTATGTATTTTCACTATGGGTCCAAAACATTCATAGGGTCAATGCTCTGTATCCTCCCCTTAGTCCAAAGCCACCAAAACTGTCCTTCTCCTGGTGAGCACCTTATCTATTTCAACACCCTTTCCTTCATCAATGATATTATTTTGTCTTTTCTTTTAACAGTATTGGGTTTTTCTTTTTGAAAACCTCTGCAATAAATAGTTCATGTTTCCCAACTGTCAGCCCCTTTCAGCTCATGAGCTGTGACTCCAGAATGTCCAGGCTCTGCTTTGCTGGGGTAAGGAATAAAAATTCTCCTAATCCTATGAGAAAAATGTAAAATGTATGTATTTGGACTGTATTCATTTGGTAATTCACTCACTTCCCTCAGAGTCCTTAGTGAAATTGTGAGTGGCTTACCAGAGGATGGTAAACAGGACATGGTGAACATCTTCTTCAAAGTAAACAATGTTATAATAGTAATTGTAATTAAATATATAATTATCATGTAAATACTTATGTAATGGAAGTTTTATACTAGTACTTTTATTGGAGGAGTTCAGAATTTATGCAATAATAAACATCAGGTCCTGAAACAATCTGGATATTTTGGAGACGTGTAGGAGTGTATAACTTAAATGTATCATAGTACATTTCTGAAAAATGTAGTAGACATGGCATATTAAGAAAACATCTGTGAAAATGGAAGAGCATGTGGCAGATCATTACTGAAACTGAAGACAGTAGTGCTGGAGGGGAAATTCGGTCCTTGAGTAAAGCTTTTGGGAGCCGGTCATGAGTTTTGTCCATTATGTCCTTAGAGAGATGGCAGTTGTGTATTTGAAATGATATGTTATACAGGGAGGTGAGCATGTTTAAACATTCTCAGGTAGAAATGGCCAGATTGAACTGGAGTCAGCAAAGGAGAGCATAAAATTGCATTTTACCATATTTTGAAGCAATATCAGGTGGTTGTGACAATTAAAAAAGATGTGAATAGCATGGAATTGGGATCTGTAGAAGGCACATTTTTCTCTTCTTTTTTTTTTAAAACTTCAGTGTCACACAAAGGGCTTCTTTTTTTTTTAAAATTAATTAATTAATTATTATTTTTTTTGGCTGTGTTGGGTCTTCGTTTCTGTGCGAGGGCTTTCTCTAGTTGCGGCAAGCTGGGGCCACTCTTCATCGCGGTGCGCAGGCCTCTCACTATCGTGGCCTCTCTTGTTGCAGAGCACGGGCTCCAGATGCGCAGGCTCAGTAGTTGTGGCTCACGGGCCTAGTTGCTCCGCGGCATGTGGGATCTTCCCAGACCAGGGCTCGAACCTGTGTCCCCTGCATTGGCAGGCGGTTTCTTAACCACTGTGCCACCAGGGAAGCCCACATTTTTCTCTTGTGTGAAGATGACTTGGGCAAGTTGTCAAGAAAGAGGTTTGTAGGTATTGCTCATGTCCCTAAAGCAATGAAATTAGTTTCTGCTGGAGACTTCCATTAAATTCAGAGCATTGCAGGAAGAGCCATTTGAAAGGGAAAGACATGGATCCATTTTGTGTATGTGGAGTTTGTAGTTTGGGGCTCCTTGATTATTTTATTCTTGTCCCGCTGCTCAGTTTGTGGGATCTTAGTTTCCCGACCAGGGATCAAACCCAGGTTCCCTGCAGCGGACACGCAGAGTCCTAACCATGGGACTGCCACGGAATTCCCTGGGGCTCCTTGATTTTAAATGAGTAATGTGGATATTGCCTCAAAATTAGGAGAGAGTTTTATATGGTTTTCTCTGTATTGATATTCTGAAGCCAATGACAGTATTGAGAATTCAACAGTTTGAAAAGCAAAAGAGTTATTTTGACCGAATTGATATATAGATTGAACCTTGTATCACAAAGAGAAATCAATATTTTTATTTCACATGAGACACTTAAATATTTACCAGAAACTAGATCACAAAGGAAGAAGAAAAAAATATAGACACATACCTACAAATGTGTATATGTGTCTGTGATCCGTGTGTATATATGTATGTATGTGTGTGTATATATATACACACACATATGTACACATATAAAGTCAGTCATGTTTGTTATCCATCAGTCAGTATATTGGAAAGTTGTACATTAAGAAAAATTTAAAATAGTACTAATTACAATGGCAAATCTCAAAGTGTATGTTATCTGAGGAGTATATTGCCATGCTAGTTGCTTCTTAACACTCCAGGAAATGTTTTTTCATTTTCCTACTTTAATTCTATTATTTGGCCATATCTCAAAAAAAAATTCAAGAATATAATAAAAATTTGTGATTAAAAATTATGTAAATTTAATACAATAATTGATAGTATAATAATAGAGTATTCTTTTAAATTAATTTATCTTAATTTATTTTTGGCTGTGTCGGGTCTCCGTTGCCACACGCAGGATCTTTGTTGCGGTGTGCGGGCTTCTCTCTAGTTGTGGCCTGCGGGTTTTCTCTTCTCTAGTTGTGGCACGCAGGTTCCAGGGCATGTGGGCTCTGTAGTTTGCGGCACACGGGCTCTAGTTGAGGCTCACGAGTTCAGTAGTTGTGGCGCGCGGGCTTAGTTGTCCTGCAGCATGTGGGATCTTAGTTCCCTGACCAGGGATCGAGCCCGCGTCCCCTGCATTGGAAGGCAGATTCTCTACCACTGGACCACCAGGGAAGTCCCCCCTAGGGTATTTTCTTAGTTTATCTATGCTAACTTCTTTTCTATTAATTTTTAAATATAATTCTACATTATAATTCATATCTTTTCTTTGAAAAGTTGTATACTCATTATTTGTTAGCTTTTACCCAGAAATTACAGCATGTATTTAGAAGCTAATCACAGTGCCATTTTTACAATATGAGGACGTTGCAACAATAATCTATTTTCTGTATCTCATCTTTTTTTTTTTCCAGAAGGCTCCAAAGAGGGATTTATTTATTTACTTATTTATTTATTTACTTATTAACTTTTGTTTCCACTTTTTATTTTTTTAATTTAGTTTAGTTTTTTTTAAATTGAGGTATATTCTGTAATATTTACAATATTATATAAGTTTCAGGTCTATAACATAGTGATTCACTGTATTTAAAATTTATACTCCTGTTATTGTTAGTATAAAATATTGGCTGTATTTCCTGTGCTGTACAATATATCCCTGTACCTTATTTATTTTATACATAGTGGTTTGCAACTCTTAATCCCCTACCCTCTGCCCCTTTACCTCTCCCCACCGGTAACCTCTAGTGTGTTTTCTGTATCTTTGAGTCTGTTTCTTTTTTTTTTATTAATCTATTTATTTATTTTATTTTTGGCTGTGTTGGGTCTTTGTTACTGCTCATGGGCTTTCTCTAGTGGTGGTGAGCGGGGGCTACTCTCTGTTATGGTGCATGGGCTTCTCCTTGTGGTGGCTTCTCTTGTTGTGGAGCACGGGCTCTAGGCGCATGGGCTTCAGTAGTTGTGGCACTTGGGCTCAGTAGTTGTGGCTTGCAGGCTCTAGAGCGCAGGCTCAGTAGTTGTGGTGCACGGGCTTAGTTGCTCCATGTCATGTGGGACCTTCCCGGACCAGGGCTCAAACCTGTGTCCCCTGCATTGACAGGTGGATTCTTAACCATTGCGCCACCAGGGAAGTCCCTGTTTCTTTTTTGTTATATTCACTAGTTTGTTCTATTTTTTAGATTCCACGTACAAGTTATATCATGTAGTATTTGTCTTTCTCTGTCTGACATATTTACTAAGCATAATACCCTCCAAGTCCACCCATGTTGTTGCAAATGCAAAATTTCATTATTTTTTACTGCTGAGTAGTATTCTACTGTGTGTGTGTACATATATATCTGTATATATATCACAATATTCTTTATCCATTCATCTGTTGGTAATTCAATTTGCTTCCGTACCTTGGCTATTTAAATAATGCTGCTATGAACATTGAAGTGCGTATATCTTTTTGAATTAGTGTTTTCATTTTCTTCGGATATGTACCCAGGAGTGATTTTTTTTTTAAAATAAATTTTATTTATTTATTTTTGGCTGCATTGGGTCTTCGTTGCTGCCCACAGGCTTTCTCTAGTTACGGCAAGCAGGGGCTACTCTTCGTTGTGGTGTGCAGGCTTCTCACTGTGGTGGCTTCTCTTGTTGTGGAACTCAGGCTCTAGGTGTGTGGGCTTCAGTAGTTGCAGCACATGGGCTCAGTAGTTGTGGCACATGGCTTAGTTGCTCCGCGGCATGTGGAATCTTCCCGGACCAGGACTTGAACCCATGTCTCCTGCATTGGCAGGCGAACTCTTAACCACTGTGCCACCAGGGAAGCCCAGGAGTGATCTTTTTGATGATAGTCATTCTGACAGCGTATCCTATCTTTTTGATTGGCAATATGTATTTTAAAAATGTAAAGACACATGCACAGTTTATACGTGCAGAGCTCAATGAAAATTCAGAGTGAACACATTTTGGCACTCAGTACCTAGATCTGTAAATCGAATATTGTCAGGCTCCCAGAAGCTCTCTGCTCTTCCTTCCTATTCACTATTCCTCAGGGTAACCACTGCTCTGACATCCAACAGTATACATCACTTTAGATTGTTTGACTTTTATGTAAAATAAGTGATGAAGCGTAAACTTTTTTTGTATTTGGCTTTTGTCATTTCTCATGTTGTTTGTGAATTTATTGCTGGGTGTTGTTATTGATCATCCGTTTGCATTGCTGTGTAGGATTCTATCATGTGAATATAAAACAGTTACTTAAATCGTTCCACCGTTAGTTGGCGTGTGGGTTGTTTTCAGTTTGGGACTGTTAGGAATAGTGCTGCTATGTAAATTGAGGACATGTTTTGATGAGGCACGTACTAATTTCTGCTGGCTATGTATGTAATAACAGAATTGTTGGGTGACAGATTTACATCTTTACCTTTTAGAGACAGTGCCAAAGAGGTTTGGAAAATGTTTGGCCCAGTTTCCACACTCACCAGCAGTGTAGGAGAGTCTTGGTTTACCCACATCGTTGTCAACACTTCCAATTTTTAATTTTCATTTTTATTTTGGACTTCTGATTGGTATGTGATGGTATCAAGTAGTGATTTTATTTCCTTCACTGTTATGGAAGTTGAGCATATTTTCACATATTTATTTCTCTTTACTGAGAAACCTCTTTTTGAAATGTATGTTTTAGCTTAGTTTATCCATTTTTTTTCTATTGTGTTGCCTTTTTCTTATTGATTTGTAGTAGTTCTATATATCTGCTGGACATGATGCCGTTCTTGTTTTTTTTTTTTATAAATCACATTAAGATTTTTTTTTAATTTATTTATTTATTTATGGCTGTGTTGGGTCTTCGTTTCTGTGCGAGGGCTTTCTCCAGTTGCGGCAAGTGGGGGCCACTCCTCATCGCGGTGTGCGGGCCTCTCACTATCGCGGCCTCTCTCGCTGCGGAGCACAGGCTCCAGACGCGCAGGCTCAGCAGTTGTGGCTCACGGGCCCAGTTGCTCCGCGGCATGTGGGATCTTCCCAGACCAGGGCTCGAACCCGTGTCCCCTGCATTGGCAGGCAGATTCTCAACCACTGCGCCACCAGGGAAGCCCCATGATGCCGTTCTTGATTTCCTTTATCTCATGTTCTCTCTGTCTTCCTGTGTGCATGTGTGTGTGTGTGTGCCAATGAGGAGAAAGCCTTAATTTTAATGTAACTTAATATTTGCTCCTTTATAATGTTTATTATTCTGTTTAAGAAATATTTCCCGGGGGCTTCCCTGGTGGCGCAGTGGTTGAGAATCTGCCTGCTAATGCAGGGGACGCGGGTTCGAGCCCTGGTCTGGGAAGATCCCACATGCCGCGGAGCAGCTGGGCCCGTGAGCCACAACTACTGAGCCTGCGCGTCTGGAGCCTGTGCTCCGCAACAACAGAGGCCGCGACAGTGAGAGGCCCGCGCACCGCGATGAAGAGTGGCCCCCGCTTGCCGCAACTAGAGAAAGCCCTCACACAGAAATGAAGACCCAACACAGCCAAAAATAAATAATAAATAAAATTTAAAAAAATATATTTCCCCATTCCAAGACTACAGAGATGTTTGCCTTTGTTTTAAAATTTTTATTTAGTTTTAAAATTTAGATCAGCAATCCGTCCAGAATTGTTGTATGTGTGGACAGTGAATCATACATTCTTCTGATAAGCCAGCAAATTTCAGTTCATTCAGAATATGTGACATTATTCTTTCATTTGCTCTCACCTCTCACTGCTCACCCAGGTTAATGTCACCTCGCCCACAAAGTCTCCTGATAAATCTGTCTCTTTCTTACTTGTCCAGTCTTTTAACAATCGCACTGCACCACACAACCAAGGTCAGTCTTGGTATCAGAAATCTTCAATGAATCTTTTTACTCACTTTTTCCCAAAAGTTGAAGGGGAAGGTGCACCTTATTGGGAGACAGTTCTCCATGAGCCTCTCGATTTCTTTTTTTTTTTTCATGTCTTATATCAGCTTCTGTTCTGGACTATTTTGAAAGGGTTTTTGTATAACAGCCTTGGAAGATAGCAGTAGTGTCTGTCTTGGGGGCAAGGGCAGATTCGTTACCTAATAACTAATATAATAAAGAGAATGCCTTCCTCACAGGCAAAGGTTTGCTGGTGTACTTATAATCCACATTAAAAGATGAGGATTTCTTAAGCATAATGTTCTCCATCTGTGACACGAAACCCCACTTTGTGTGTGGCATGCACTGGCCCCCATGGGGGTTGTGGGAGCAGTGGGGACAGGTGTGAACTTGAAGCTCTTGCTGCCTGTTGTGCCACAAATAATAATATCCTGTCTCAGTCCCAGGCGTCTCACGTCTTGTGCCAGCATCTGTGAAACTGGCAAGTAACTTGGTTTGCAAATGGGGTAAAATCTTACACCCTTTACATTTCTTGAAAGTCTTGGCAATGAGGATGGGGTAGTGACTGAGCCATACAACGAACAGCCTTAGTGCATTATCACAATTGCAGACGGAAGGTAAATCGATGAGGTGGTTGGGGGTCTATCTCAGTCTGTTTGGGCTGCTATAAAAAAAAGTCCACAGACTGGGTGGCTCATAAACATCAATTTATATCTCCTAGAGGCTGGAAGTCTGAGATGAAGGTGCCAGCATGGTCAGGTGAGGGCCCTCTTCTGGGTTGCAGACTTCTTGTTGTATCTTCACAAGGCAGAAGGGGGCAAGGCTCTCTCAGGCCTCTTTTGAAAGGTCATTATAATCCCATTCATGAGGGCTCTGCCCTCAATGACCTAATCACCTGGCAAAGGCTTCACCTCCTAATACCATCACCTTGGGGGTTAGGTTTCAATATTTGAATTTTGAGTGCACACAAACAGACCACAGCAGGATCCTTTGGAAAAATTCAACATTCCACATCAGAATATATCAGGAATTGTTGTGTTACATGCTTGTGTTTCCCTATCCCACAAGGGCCAGAGGTGAGTATTCCAGTAAGGGTGAGATGCTGGTAGACAAGTGTTAGTGAGACAAACTACCTTTTTACTTGTCACCAGAGGTAACAGAGGGTGGGTAAGGATTTCAATCAAGTGCCACTAACCTCTGATGTACAAAGTTTTCATTATATAAATGATATCCTCTTTGTTGGCAAGTGAGAGGCCCCAGTCTCCACAGCCCTGTCTAACTTGTCATCACATCTCTGCCAGTTGGGGCAGCTGATATAACCTGGCCAAATTCAAGTCCTGTTTTCCAGCGAAAGTTTAATGGGACTCAGTGGGACTCATTACAATGCTCAATCCTTCCAGCAGTGAAGGAAAAACTGTTGTCTTTGACTCCCCGTTATCCAAAGGAGGCTCAGCCCTTACTAGACTCCTGGGACATGGGAGACAGTGTCCTGATGATTTTGTCAGTTAGAGCCTCTGGCAAAGGGATGCAGCCTCCACCTAAAAGTCCCCATTGCTTTATGAACTCAGGGCCACTCTGACACTACTAACAGGTGCACTGCTTTTAAAAAAGCAGTAATTAGCTTGCTAGTAAATGCGCCTCAAAACTGAAGCCTGATATGTAGAAGCCTTGTGACTCTCTGGCTTGATATTCCAAATCTGGGGATGAATCAACTTGGACTCCACTACCAGCAAGGTAGGAAGGGCCCCTAAAGTCCTGCATCTCATGCAAAGCACTTATTCAAGAATGAACCCAGACTGGCTCCAGCAACATCCTGGCTTTACAGGAATAAGTGGTACCTCTCCCTTTGGGGGAAATTTTAAGCTCTACACTGTACCCAAAGCCACTGGCACTACCAACCCTCAGTCCTCTGAGACTTCCCTAAATGCGTGGTCTGACTATACGGATGGTTTAAGTAAGCTGAAACCTAAAGGTGTCCCCTGGGCCACTGTGGCTGGTTAGTCTTAGTGCCAGCTCTGCAAGAATAGAAAGCAGATGTGATTGTTCTCATCACTGGCCGGAGACCTGGACTGCTGCCACTGTGTCCAAGGGGCACACAGGTGTTTAGTGTGCCACTTGGACATCCCTCTTTTAGGATGTGAACTGTGGAAACAAACAAATTGCAGTGCTGAGAGAATTGTCTGGGTCACTCATTTAGATGCTCACGGTCAGGGCCTGTTCTTTGAAGAGTCTGACCAGAATCAAGCTGCTGACTGCATCTGTCCAATGCAGAGACTATCTCTGCAAGGCACACTTGGGACGTTTTTTTTTTGGTGGTGGGGGGGGGGGGCTTTACTGAGGTATAACTGACAAATAAAATTCTAAGGTATTTAAAGTGCATCTTTAGCTAAGGAACCTGTAGTCTCAGTGGGCTGGCAGGGTTGGGTTGGGGGAAAGATCCTGGGAATGAGGGCAAGGATTGAAATAGGCAACGTCTCCCCCCCCACCCTCCCGCCCCCTTTTATAAGGAGTAGTTTCCTAACTGGAGTGGGTAAGGGGTCTTTGGAAAAGATGCCTGGATCTGTCCTGGAGTCCTAGCTCAGCTGTGCCCTTGAAGTGACACGATAAGGGGGAAGGTGCATCCCAGGCCTCCCCATCCCCCAACCCTGTTAGCGTGGTTCTAAAATTGCGGGTGAGGGGCTGTGTTGAGGCAAGGAACGGAGATTCGTCAGCCCCAACCCTGCTCTCACGCTGTGGACGGTCACGGCCCCAGCCAAGGGATAGGAATTCTGAGAGAGCGAGCGAGATTTGATTATGTGGCTCTGGGGCTTGAGGACCAAGCCTAAAGAGAAGAAGGGAAGGGGAGATATTTACGTAGAGATAGGACAATTTAATAGGAACTGCTCTCCAAATAGAACGTACGGTTTGGGCAAAGACTTGTTGTAATGAAAAAGCATGATGTGCTCAGGTAGCTAATTTTCCAGAACCGCTGAAGAGTAAAAAGGGGAGGTGGGAGACGTGCGTTCGGTAAGCAGATCCACATACCAGCCTGAGCGGCGTGAGTTTTATCCAGAGAGTAAGGCAAGTCGCCACCCTTCTCTGGGCCTCGGCATAATAAGGCAGAAATGAAAGACTCACTCTCTCCTCCTCCCGCACAAAGGCTCTGGGAGTCCGCCCGCCAGCCGGAGGGGCCATTGCCTCCCAAGCCGAAACCTGCAGACTGTTCTGGTTTCCCCCCCCTCCCCCCATGACGTCACGCACTCCTAGCAACGCACTCGCAGAAGCTTTCTCCGGGACTCGGAAAACGGGCTTCGCCACCTCCCAATCCTGCCCCTCATTGGCTAGAAACAACTGCTCGTCTAGGCCGTTGTTAGCGGCGACGTAGGCGGGCACAATCTTTGTCGCTAAGATACTGCGTACTTCCGTTTCCTCTTCCCCCTCTTCTAGGCTCTGGCAAACTTAAGGTCGTCTCTTCGGCCAATGGCAAATAGGTGGTAGGCGGGACTTCATTTGTTCGGACCAAAGAAACGCAGGCTTGGCCCGGTCATTGGGCAATGACTGTGGGGCAGCCCCTGTAAAGTGGCTCGGGCGTCCCCACGCCCTCTTTTCCTCCTCCCAGCCCAGCCTCTGCCTACTGCAGTTTTAGTAAGGCGCTGGCCGCAGTCTGACAGGAACAGGACGGAGCCAAGATGGCGGCGGCCGACGGCGACGATTCGCTCTACCCCATCGCGGTGCTCATAGACGAGCTCCGCAATGAGGATGTTCAGGTCCGGAGGCAACGGGGGACTTGGGGAAGACGGGAAGGGGGACCTGGGAGCACGGGCGTCCCTCGGGGAGAGGGTTCAGTGTTCGCTGAGAGTGGCGGAAGGGGGCGGCGGCCAATCAGCGTTCCGCTCTCATCTTTCTCGGTCCCCGGACTCAATGAGACGCCGCCTAGGATTGGGTGTCGGCCCAGCGGCGGGCGGGAGCGAGGGCGAGCTTGGAGGGTCCCGGGCCTGCCAAGTGCGCGCGGCGGCCCCGGGCCTTGGGGGCCGCGGCCCAGGAGAGGCTCGGACGACTGGGTCGGGGAGAGGCGAGGGGAGGGCTCGGTGATTGGCGGCGGCCCTTGAATGGCCCCTTGGGGATGGGGTGGGCGCGTGACTTGCTCCGAGTTGGGGAGGGGCCGCCTGGTTGATGGGGACCCGGGTAGGTTTTCTCCCTGCTGGGGCTCAGCGCTGTGGGGTAAGCCCTCCAAATGGGGACTGAGATGTGAAAGCTGAATTTCTAATTCCTGCCCTCCCACCCGCCTCCACTTGTGGTGTAGATCCCCGAAGGGGAGAGGGAGGCGAAAAACCCGTTCCCAAAGGGGCAACTAGCTAAATTCAGCAGCAAATTACGAGGTGGAAAGCCGCCCCATTTCTGGGAGCCTCCCATTACCTGGGGGGTGGGCAGTGTACTAAACGGGCTAACATTTCTGGTGAGGGGGAGAGGGGGCTCAGGGCCCTGAGCCCAGCCGGCGAGGGATTGAGAAGAGCTAGGGTTCTAGGGTTTGCCCATCCCAGCCCCGCCTCTCACCCGCCGAGTGACCTTGTGCCGATTTCCTCAAGGATCTGGGCCTCTGTTTTCCGTAGACTGTGGTCTAATAATAGTCCCGGCCTCATTGGGTGGTTCTGAGGGACTGAACGAGTTAATAATACGAGTCACGTAGAATGGCGCCTGGTCTGTTGTAAGGGTCCAATAAGTGCGAGCTGTAATTATGGGGAGTGGTGACTGAAGAGTTCGTATCTGGGCCTCAATTTCCCCGTTTATGAAGTTGAGCGGGTTGCACTGGCCCAGCCTCCGAGGTTCCGGCTCTGTGACTCTAGTTCAGTAGTCAGACAGGCAGAGGGTGTGCTCTTGGCTCTTGCACTTCTTGCTGATTGACATGGGTAAGTTAATCTTTCCAAGCCTCGGTTTCTTCTCTCAGATAGAGGTGATAGTCTGACTCATAGGGCTGTTGTAGGAATTCGTTTGTTCAATAGACACCTGCCACATATCAGCTGTGGTGCTGAGGATGTGATTGATGGTGATGCCAGTTGTTATACAAGAGACAGATGTGAAACGGAACCGAATACATTATTCACACGTATGAGACGTGGTGGGCAGGAAACAGCAGAATGTTGTGATAATGAGTCAGTAAAAATTATTGGGCCTCTGCTCTGTGTTGGGCACTGTTCTAGGCACAGGTGTACAACAGAGAAAAAGTCAGACAAAATCTGGCCTTGTGGAGCTTACCTTGTAGAGAGGGGAGAAAGACAATAAACAAGGGCTTCCCTGGTGGCGCAGTGGTTGAGAATCTGCCTGCCAATGCAGGGCACACGGGTTCGAGCCCTGGTCTGGGAAGATCCCACATGCCGCGGAGCAGCTGGGCCCGTGAGCCACAACTGCTGAGCCTGCGCGTCTGGAGCCTGTGCTCCGCAACAAGAGAGGCCGCGATGGTGAGAGGCCCGCGCACCGCGATGAAGAGTGGCCCCCACTCGCCGCAACTAGAGAAAGCCCTCGCACAGAAACGAAGACCCAACGCAGCTAAAAATAAATAAATAAAGTAGCTATTAATTTAAAAAAAGGCAATAAACAAGACAATACGGAAAATACATATCATGTTAGATGGGGATAAGTACTATGGAAAAAATAAAGGAAGCGGGTGGAGAATGCGGCTTCAGAGGGGTCATGGAAGGCCTTGCTGAGAAGGTGGTGTCTGAGCAAAGATGCGAAGGGGGCAGGGGAAGGGGCCTTGAGGCTCTCTGGGCAGAGTACCCAGCAAGCACAGAGTGGGGTGGGGAGGATTCCTCTTAAGAAGGTCAGTCAGGGAAAAGCCCTGTGAGGATGCAGCGTTTAAGACAAGACCAGAAGAAGGAGTCAGCTCCCAAAAGAAGATGGGGAAGAGCCTTCCCGGAAGAGAGAGGAGACAAATAATGCCACTAGCTCTCAACCCAGGGTGATTTTTGCCCACGAGGGGACATTGGCAACATCTGGAGACATTTTTGCTTGTCACAAGTGGGCAAGTGCTCCTGGCGTCTAGTGGATAGAGGTCAGGGATCTGCTAAACTTACAATGCATAGGACCGCCTCCACAGCAAAGGATCATCCACCCAAAATGTCCATCGTGATGAGATATTGCGAGAAGCTCTCTATGGGAAATCCTGAGGTAAATGTAGTGGTTTAAAAGAACACAAATTTATTATCTTACAGTTCTGGAGGTCAGTAGTCTAACACGGGTCTCACTGGGCTAAAATCACAGTGTTGGCAGGGTTATAGTCCTTTCTGGAGGCTCTAGAGGAGAATCCGTGTCTTTACCATTTTCCAGGTTCTGGAGGCTGCCCGCATTTCTTGGCTTGTGGCCCCTTTGTCCATCTCTAAAGCCAGCAGCGTTGTGTCTCTGTGACCGTTCTACTGTAGTCACATCTCCTTCTGACCAGCTGGGAGAGGGTCTCTGATTTTAAGGATCCATGTGATGAGATTGGGCCCACCTGGGTAATCCAGGATACTGCCCCCATCTCAAGGTCCTTAACCTTGATCACACCTGCCAAGTCCCTGTTGCCATGTAAAGTGACATACAGCTTCTGGGGCTCAGGATATGGACATCTTAGGGAGGCCATTATTCTGCATACCATAGTCGCTGGGTTGGAAGGTCGAGATTGAGAGAGAAAGTGGTAGGAGTTAGAGGACGGTGGTGAAGTGCCTTTTTTTTTTTTTTTTTTTTAACATTTTCAAGCAATTTAATTTTTCTTTTTGTTTATTTGTTACTTTTATTGCATTGAAGTCTGAAGGGGAATTATTTATTCAGGGAACACGTAAGGAGTGCCAGGCGCGTGCTGGTGCCCTGAGATGGGAGCATGCTCAGTGCGTTCAGAGAACACCAAGGCGGCGTGGTAGCTGCAGCTCAGTGACTGGCAGAGCGGTGGCAGGTGAGCACTAATCCAGGGCTAGGTCAGGTGAGGCCCGTGGACCGGCAGGGCGGAGACCCTGCTGAGGCGGGGGAGCGAGTTCAAGGCTTCGCGTAGAGAGACGACACGCTCTGACTTCTGGCCGCCGAGTAGGGGCCGGGCAGGAGCAGACAGACTTAGCAGGATGCCGTTGCAGAGCACCCAGGACCAGCGCTGGCAGGCAGGTAGGGGGAAGTGGTGGGATTGGGGGTATCTTGAAAAGGAGGGTTGTTGTTGAGATTTGCTGATGGATTGGATGCGCCGTGGTGAGTGACGTGGAAGGAGGAGGAGTCAGGGATGACGGAGGTTTGAATCCCATCTCTACCAGTGTGCTCCCTTTGTGCCCCGCACCAGTGCCTTCCCCTTTTTTGGGTCCAGATTCCTCATCTGTAAGGAATAACGATGAGGAAGCAGCATCTACCTGGTTGGGAAGTTGCAGCGGAATTGGCATGTTAAGTGGCTGCCTCAGGGAAGGCGTTCAGTAAGTGATGATCTTGTTCGGTTGTCATGGTAGCTTGTGGTCTTCTACTTGGGAAAGTGAGCTGCAAAGAGATAGCCTCCCCAGCCAGTAAGAGGCCGTGTCTGGATTGCATTATCTCAGGGGTGTTTGGGGCACCATGTTTCTTAAAACGTGGTCCACTGGTTGAGAGGCCAGGTTTCTGTGTTACTAATACTGTCTCTCTGCCTCAGTTTTCTCATCTGTAAAAGGGAATAGGGAATTCCCTGGCGGTCCAGTGGTTGGGACTCGGCACTTTCACTGCCGTGGGCCCGGGGTTCAGTCCCTACTTGGGGAACCAGGATCCCTCAAGCTGCGCAGCTTGGCAAAAAAAAAAAAAAGGAAAGGAAAAAAATGGGAATAATTTTTAATTTAGCAGTTCAGAGGGGTGTTGTGAGGATTAAATAGGTTAGTACGTGGAAAACGCTTAGAACAGTGCTTGATGTATTTTAAGTTTTCATTAAATGTCTGCCGGTGGTGGTGGTGAAATAACGAGGGCCTCAGTTGTCCGAGGTGAGGTGCAGCATTTTAAAAACTATTCTTCTAATGGTTACTCTAGAGCAGCGGTTCTTACCAGGGGACAGATGTCTGGGGATATTTTTGGTGGTCACGACTGGCGGGGGCAGTGCTGCAGGCAGCTAGCGGGGGAGAGACCAGCGATGGTGCCCGATGTCCTGCGCCGCCCGGGCCCCTCCCCGCCGCAGAGGACGGCCCCGCCCCAGAGGGCAGTGGTGCCAGGGTTGAGAAACCCTGCTGTATGCCAGCCTGCTGAAAGACATCTGGGATAGGTGCTACTTTTCTTTCCAGTAAATGTGTTTTGATTGTCAAATTTCAAACAACAGAAAAAATAGTACCAAATCCAGATTCAGCAGTTTTTTAAAAGTTTTACCACATTTTTTCACCGGTTCCTCATCCTTCTCCACCACCCCCCCACCCCGTTTTTTTATTTTTGACTGAATATTTTAAAAATAAATCCCAGGTCCCAGATATTTTCTCCTACGTATTTCATTATGCACCTATAAAACAACAGACATTTAATAACCACAATGCCGTTATCATAGCTAACAAAGCTTTTGTTTTGTTTTTTTATCATAGCTAACAAAGTTTTTACAGTGATTCTTTGGTATCATCTAGTAGTCGGTTCATAATCAGATTTCTCTGATTGTTCCAGAAGTAAGTGTTCTTTTACAGTTAGCTTGTTTAAATCAGATTCTGAATGTGACTATGAATCTTCAGTCTGAAATTCTTCCCATTTTTTTACGTAAGGCTACTCAATCATTGTCACACCACCCAGTAAATACTGAGACTAGGACTTAGCCAAGGGCACTGGGTTTCAGGGCAGCACTCTTCACCACCGAGCTGGGGCCCTGTGGGGACAGCGTGTAGGCCCAGAGGAGACACAGAGGAGACAGTGCCCTGGGTGGACGCAGTCCAGGATTTCAGATCCTGGACTGGCCACTTTACGAGTTACTCAACTCTTCTGGGCCTTGATTTTCTTGTTAAATGAGGAAAAGGGTGGAAGACCCACCTGGCAGGGCTGTTGTGAGGATTAAATGAGATTAACTGTAAAGACAGCAGGTACTCACCACGGTCAAAGACATCGCGGCAGCATATGCCCCTGCGTCCTCATCTTAGAAACATGACAGCACGGCCTCCGACTTCTTTTCAGGGAGTACATGGGGATTTGAAGCAGAACTTAGGAATAAGGCTGCCCTCTGAGAGTTTAAAAAAGAGAAGTTGGTATAGGGTGATGGTGAAGAACATGGGTTCAAGTTCTAGGCTCTACCATGCCTTCACTGGGGGACCTGCATTTTTAAAAACTTGAAAAATATTTATATTTTTGCTTTTTGATGTGCCCAGCCCAGTACTAGGTTCAGGAGTCACCAGTTGCTAATAGTCGTGTCCCTTCCTCATCCCAGAGACAAGTCACCTTCCAAATGGGGGCACAGGCACATCCATAAATAATTATAACACCAGGCAAACTGCTAGGGAAGTATTTGTTTGTGCCGCAGTTTCCAGGGAGGTGGTGAGATTACTTTTTCTGTTTCAATTTACCTTTTTCTTTCCCCTGCTCAAGAAATACAAATACGTGAGAAATAACGATGAGAATAATGGTTAACACTTGGGTGCTTGCTACGTGCCAGGCTCTGTCTCTGTGTCTTCCTTATTTGATTATCCCAGCAATCCTGTGAGGCAGGCATTGTTGTAATAACCATCTTACAGTGAGGAAACTCAAGCTTTGAGGGGCCTGGGATTTATCTGGAGACCCTTAGCTGATTGGTGAAGCCAGAGTACCTGCTCATTCGTTACTTTAAAAAAAAAAAAAAAAAGCTCCAGAAATAGAGATTGTGGTGCCCATTTCACTCTTGGGTGATGCAGAACTTTTCACACCCATCCACCCACACATACCCACACACATTATGTTCATTTAAAAACATTCTTCATGGAATGAGGTGGAAGGCTGTTTAGGACATTTTTTTTTTTTTGGCTCTATTGGGTCTTCATTGCTGCGTGCAGGCTTTCTCTAGTTGCGGCCAGCGGGGGCTACTCTTTGTTGCGGTGCGTGGGCTTCTCATTGCGGTGGCTTCTCGTTGTGGAGCATGGGCTCTAGGCGCGCGGGCTCTAGAGCGCAGGCTCAGTAGTTGTGGCGCATGGGCTTAGTTGCTCCGCGGCATGTGGCATCTTCCCGGACCAGGGATCGAACCCGTGTCCTTTGCATTGGCAGCCGGATTCTTAACCACAGTGCCACCAGGGAAGTCCCGGATGTTTAGGACTTGATAGGAGGTGAAGAGGCACTTGTGTCGCTCACTGAGCATTTCCCCGGGCTGAGGCTCACTGTTAAAGCACCCACGTTGCAGACCCCTCCACACTGCTCATTATCAGTGACCCGCTCTACCAAACAGTAACAGTTTGGAGCATATTCCTCCAGATTCTTTTCGACTCTTACTCTTTGCCAGGCGCTGTCCTGGGATTTTGGGGCACAGAGTGCAGAAGACAGAGTCCCTGCCCTTGTGAAGCCCACTTTCTAGTGGGGAAGAAGAACAGTTGACCCTTGAACAACACGGATTTGAACTGTGCAGGTCCACTTATGCGGATTGTTTTCAGTAGTAAATACTACAGTGCTACATGATTTGCACTTGGTTGAATCCACAGATGTGAAACTTCAGATACGGAGGGACCACTATAAGTTATACTCAGGTTTTCAACTGGTGGGAGGTTTTCAACTGCACCCCTAACCCTCATGTTGTCCAAGGATCAGCTGCATATGTCGGAAGTGATGAGATAAGATGTATAGAGAGTGACGGGGGCGTGCTCGTTTACCCAGGGTAGTCATTGGTGAGGATTAAGCAGGGGCCTGAATGCAGTGAGAGGGGCCCTGGGCTGTCTGGGGGGAAGGATGTCTCAGGCTGAGAAAGCAGCAAGTCAGCAAGCGTGAAGACCTGGGCTGACAGTACGTTTGCATTTTAGTTACTGTCAAGGGAACCACTGTGACAGGAACCCAGGGAGCAAGAGGAGGGGGTGGGGAGTGAGAGTGGATCCGCGCATAGGGACCCCGTCATGTTGGGCCTTGTAGTCCATAGGAGGGCCTTCGGGTTTTACTCAGCTTGTGGAGGGAAGATGTACTACCTGTGGGCTCGTACTGTACGTGGTCATGTCAGGGAAGCTCCATGGATTGAACGTGATGTGGGTTTTAAAAAGTGAGTAGTTTTTCTGTGTGGATGTAGTGGTGGGAAGGGAGATTTTATTTATTATTTATTGTGTCTCGTGTATTAGCCTGAGGGCTCCTGGGGACGCAGGCAGCCCCAGCCCGTGGTGATAAGCGTGGCCATGGGACCATAGATGAGCATTGTGGTAGGTCTTGGTGGGGACACGTGTGGGGACAGTGCACAGTGAACTCTTATGGCTACAACGTGATGAAAGGACAGTAAAGGTTTCTTATTGATTTTAATAGCTGCTCTCTCAGGAACATTCCAGAGAACTCAACCAACAGTCATTTAAATAAGGGTTCACTTTTTCCTCATATAACAAGTTCAGCAGCTCAAGGATATCACAGAATTGGGTCAGAGTGTGCAGTTCTTTTGGTCTGCTTCGTGTGGTCACGAGATTGCTGCATCATCTGCTGTCTTTGCGTCCTCGCGGAAGCACCCTGAAAGCGGGGGCTGGCCGCAACAAGGAGATGGTTCTTGTCCTCCTCCCTTTGGTCAAAGAGGAAAATCTTTCCTGGAAGCTCCTTGGCCAGTTTGTCCTTACGTCTTTGTGTCCAGAACTAGGTCATTGACTGGGTTAGTTGGGATTAAGGTTGGCTGTAAATAATAGGAAAATTCTATAAATATATGAGACTTAAATGAGCTTGAAATTTATTTCTGACTCACAATCAAAAAGTCTGGTGGCAGTCCAAGCTGGTGTGACACTCTAGGTGTTAGGGTCCCAGGCTCTTACACATTGTTTTCTGTTTGGCCTCCATCCTGCCCTCCCCATTCTCAGGTTACCTCAAGGCCCCAAGATGGCTGCTGAAGCCCCAGCCATCATAACCCCATTCTAAACAGGAAGGAAGAATGAAGGATGTGACCCCATCTCCCCATAAGGACACTTCTAGAAGTCACACACACCACTCCCACTTGGATTTCACTGGCCAGACATTAGTCTCATGGTCATATCCAAATGCACAGGTGATTCAGAAATACCTTTACCGGGGGTTCATGTGCACAGATGAAAAACAGAGGTTATGAGCGGCAGTATAGCCCAGTGCAGGAGCTCTTAACCTGGGGCCCATCTGGCATTCAGGGCAGGTCCATGAATTTGGATGAGAAAAATAACATCTTTATTTTCACCAATCTCTAACTCAAATTTAACTTCTCTTCTATTATGAATTACATTTATACATAATAGCACATTATAGCGTATTATAAATAGTGTCAGCAAAACCTATGACTCCGTCCCCGGTGGTAACGATGACTCTTCAGAGCTCATTTCAGCTGTTGCAAATGCTTCTAGTGCCGTTTCTGCTCACCTCTGTTTCAAAGTTGTGGTCATTTAAAAACCTGCTGAGGGGTTCATAGCGCACCCCCCAGCTGAAAGACACCAGAAAACAGAAATACGAATTGATAGTGTTGGCTCAGGGCCAAGTGGCTGGGGTTCCAATCTTGCCACCGGAGAGCTGTGTGAGGTTTTGTTTTCTCTGCCACAAAATGGGTGATCCTGTGGTTACTTCACAGATGTTGTGAGGATCAAATGAGTGAAAACGTTGGCACCTAGAACACTGCCTGGCACCTAGTGAGTACCAAGGAAATGTTTGCAATTATTACTCTGTCCCTGTGAGAGAAGGGAAGAGAGACGTGGGTGGACAGCTAGCCAGCTGCTGCCCGTGTCCTTGAAACCTGAACGAAAATCGGCGTGCTGTCCACCGAGCGAGGTTGCCATGGCTGCCATTACTCTCCTTCCTCTGGTGCCAGGCTGTTCCCAGTATCATGTCACTTTGTACTCACAAAGTACAAAGGATAGGTATTATTACAGTCCCCCATTTCACAGATGAGAAAATTGAGACTCAAAAAGGTACAAAGGGTGGCCCAAGATCCCACAGCTAATGTGAAAAGCAGCTTCGCCTTGAACCCAGATAGTGTATCTAAAGCCCGCCCTGTTGCTGCCTTTCTTAAGTGTTCACGGTGCCATTTATGCTGAAGAAACCAGCAGCTGTTCTTAAAACCAAAACCGGAATCTCCAAAGACGGCAGTGGAAGGAAGGGGGCTCTCCACCATGGCAGAGTTGGCCTGGTTCTCCTGGGCCGGTTCCCTGGGCATCGTTCCTAAATGACAGTGTGATGCTGAGATTAATAAGAGTCAGGGCATCTGGCTTCTGGACACGGCTCTGCACCTTCCACCAAGTGACAGCTTCTCTGCATATCAGCGTGCTCGCCTTTAAAAGGGAGGGTTCTAGTAACACTGCCAGCCTCAGAGCACGGTTCTAAGGAGTGAATGTATTAATTATCCGTGTCAAGCACTTGAATGCTGCCAAGCACATAGTAAGCAATCAGTAAATGCTAGCGGCTGTTGTTACTGTCATTATGATTATCCCCTGCCAGCATCCTGTGCCCTGGCCCACGTGTACTTTTCCCTGTAGCCCAGCTGAGAGAAGAACACAGAGATTCAACTTGGAGGGGACAGAGAAACAGGCAACTAAGTCAATACTTACTCCGATATATTCTTGAGGAAAATTTCAGACATACAGAACATCGAAGGACTAGTACAAGGGCCAAAAAACTACAGCCTGTGGGCCAGATTCGGCCCCGCAGCCTTGCAGGTGTGGTTTTATTGGAATGCAGTCATGCCCACTTGCTTACATATGGTCTGGGTCTTTGGCTGTTTTTGTGCTACAGAGACACAGTTGAGTAGTTGAGATAGAGACCGAGTGGCCTGCAAAGCTGAAAATACTTACTTCCTGGCAATTTACAGAAAGTCTGCCCACCTCTAGACTGGTACAGTGGGCAGCTGTGTGCTTCTCGCTCAGACTCACTGAGGGTTCGTGTTCACCATGTTTAGTCGTTCATCTGTTTCTATAGGTCTGCCTTTACATACATTTAATTTGGGGCTAAAAATAAGATGCAGGCCTGTAGTCCTTAATCTGAAGATCCTTTTACTACCAGGATGGTGAGTGCTTGGACTACCTCAAGCCCAGGTGGTCCAAAAACCCAGTGACGGGGTATGAAAAGTGCGGTGTGTGTGTTTTTCTGAGGTGAGGCCACTGTAGCATTTCTTGAGGTTCTCATCATTGTGATTCCCAAAGAGAGTCTTAACCCCTTAAACCAGAGGGGATGCAGGACGCCAGTCACTTGCAGACCTCTTCGCAGCCGCGTGGGGCCTGGGAAAGAATAGGCTGAGGGAGCCCTTGCTGCTCTCCTTGACCTGGTCCCTCCTTATTCTTTCCTTCCTTCCGGGAGTGGGAGGAGGATTCCCGCTTGGCCTGGCGCGGCTTACTCACCCTTGAGGGCGTCGCCTTCCACTCACACACGAGCTCACTGCGTTCCGGCCGCAGCCCTGGGGGCTTGGCAGGAGCGGCCCTGTGGTCAGGATGGAGACACAGGAAGAGGGGTTTCCCAGTCGCACGGCCGCAGCTGGGCTTGGGTCTCAGCGCGCTCAGTGCTCGCTCAGGCAGGTTTCTGTGCCTCCGTGGTGGGGGAGAGGTGGCGCTACTCACGCTCCCGGGGCCGAGAGGGTCAAACGAGGTCCTAACGCAACAGACTGAGCCTGAGACCCGCTGTGTGTCAGCGGGGTGTGTGAGGTTCCGAGGGTCACCACAGCAAAGCATCACATCTTTGGTGGCTTAAAACAGCCAGAGTGTTCTCTCTCAGTTCCGGAGGCCAGAAGTCTGAGATCAAGGTGTCAGTAGTGTTGGATCCTTCGAGAGGCTGTGAGAAGAACTGTCTGAGCCTCTCCCCAAGCTTCTGGCTGCCGCCATTGTGGCATTGTTTGTTCTGTTATCACTGTTAGCCAGCAGTCCTGGTTACGGCCCCGCTCTACACCGTCTGAGCTGTGTGACCCTTGGAAGGGACTTTCGTTCCCTGAGCCCGTTTCCTCTTCTCTGCGGCAGGGCTTGTAACCCTCTGCTGGTTGTGAGCGTTAAATGAGGCAGTGCAAGTGAGCGCTTGGGCTGGGACTGGGCCCAGAGTAAGCTGGGGACGTGGCTGCCGCTGTTAGCGTCCAAGGCGCAGTGTGTTACTTAGCCTTGCTGAGCGCAGCAGGGGGCAAAAGCAGGGGGAGGGTGGGGACGGTGGGGAGGCGGGCGCGGTGGTCCTCCAAAGTGCCACGAGGGGTGTTGGCTCAGTGAGACCCAACGGATGCTTTTGCTGAGGCTGCCGCTGCCATTGTAATTTAAATGACTCAAGGTCACAGAGTGACTTGGTAGACTTGCCAAGTTAGTACTCAGCACCCCACACATGTTTAGGAGGCTTCCAGGGCCTGACTGGGTCCCGAGGTGTCAGACTCCCTTAAGTCTGGACTTGCTAACATTCTCCCTTCCTTTCCTTGTTCTCTCGTTAGCTTCGCCTCAACAGCATCAAGAAGCTGTCCACCATCGCCTTGGCCCTCGGGGTCGAAAGGACCCGCAGTGAGCTTCTGCCCTTCCTTACAGGTACGGGGGACTCCTGGGGCCCAGGTCGAGTGGGGGCTCCTGGGGGTGGTTCCTGCCAGGTAAGAGAAGCCCCTCTGGATTTAACAAGCTGTTTTTAAGTGCCGTGTGCTGGGTGCTGGGTGCTGGGCCTGGGGCAGGGACTGGTGAAAAGCGCTCTGGAGGCAGATAGAGCCAGCTTTGAATCGAAGCCCCAGTAGTTAGAAGCTGGTGACTTTAGGCGAGTTACCTCACTGTTCCGTAGAGTTCTTATGTGTAAAATGGGCATAGTCGACATGCGATGTAGCATTGATGTGAACATTCAATAATAATAATAACAGCTAACGCTTATTGTATATATACCATGTGCCCAGTGGTGTTCTAAACCCTTTCTTGTGAGGATTGAGTTCGTTCACATAGCGCTGTGCTCAGTAAATGTACACCACCATCGTTGTCCAAGTTAATCTCACAGTAACTCCTTAAGGTAGGTAAGACTGCTGCCCCCATTTTATAGATGAGGAAACCGAGGCGTGGAGAGGTGAGGTAATTTATTTGGTCCTACAGTTAGGAGGTGCCCCAGAGGGGATATTTATCAAGGCACGCTGGCTCCAAACTCGACAGTGTTGGGTAATGACTCAGCACAGACTTGGGCCCCAACTACCTGGGCTCAAATCCTAGCTCTACCACTTTCTAGCTGTGTGACCTTGGGCGAGATATTTCACATCTGCCCGCCTCTGATTCTTCACGTGTGAGAAGGGCATTAACAGTACCACCTAGTATGAAGATGAAATAAGACCCCCTGTGAAGTGCTCAGCATGTGGTAAGCGCTGCTCAGGTGTTAGCGATTAGGCAGTTCCTGCGCTCGCTCTCCTGTCTGTGAAGATGTACTTAAAGCGCTTGACACAGTGTCTGATACAGACTGGATCACCGGTGAATGGTAGATCCTCTGTTCCCATCACTCTTATTATGACTTCGTACTTCATACTAACTAAAATCGCCAGTAAAGGCTCAGAGTTAGCTGTGCTTTGTCCCTAGTGAAACTCTTTCATCTCTGATCCTCTCACTTCGGCCTAGTGATGGTGCTGGTGGGGGGGGGGGAGGCAGGGAGTCTCACCCCCTCATCATTTCACAGTGGGGGAGTTGAGGCTTGAGGGGATGTGCGGGGACTTGCCCACAGTCGCAGCTGATGACTGAGGAGCTCAGGGGTGTCTGCCTCTGGACACCACGTGGGGAGGAGGCATCTGCACACGTGACATTGAGCGGATGACCTCAAACCAGTGGCTTCCACTGGTGAACTGTGGGAGAGACTTGAAGGCTTTAGAACGCTGAGACCCGGATGGCCTCGGGGGCAAGGGGTACAGGGAGTGTGGTACGGCAGTGTAAAGCAGTGGCTGAAAAGTTGTAGAGAAAAGAGTTGGAAGGACCTGGGTGTGAAACCCTGCTGGGCACACGTGGCTAAGCCATCCCACCTCTCCCAGCCCCGGCTCCTTCTCCGCAGAGCGGGATAAAGCAGGCCCTAACTCACAGGGGGGCTGGAGGGTCCGGTGGTCCGCGCAGCACGTGCTTCTGGTAGCTCTTCGGTGGAGGTGGCGGGGAGGCTGCCTGGGGGGAAAGCCGGCAGGAGTGAGTGGCGAACGGAGCCAGGATTGAACGTGGCGCTTTGCCTGATGAGGGCCGCAGGGAGAGACGCAGGGGCAACGTTAGGGTGGAGGTTGGCAGGTCTGGGCCAGAGAGGCCGGGAGGGCAGTTGTGTAGAGGTGGGAAGGGTGGAGATCTGAGGTGCTGGCAGGTCCCGTATATTTGGCTTTCAGGGATGCAGCTTGGCCAAGGGGTCTGGACTGGGGGTTGAGTTGAGTAGGAGTTGAGGGTGTCCTAAGGTCTCCAGGAAAGGAACAGAGCAGGGAGGCGATCTGAGCCGTCCACAGGGGGAGCCGGCGAAACCGAGGCTGGGAGGGAGCCTGAGAGCAGGACACGCCAGAGCCACGCCGCCGGAGTTTACTAAAGCACTAACTCTCGTGCTGGGCCCCACGCTGAGCTCTTCACAGAAAGCAGTTATTTCCCCTCAGTCTCAGAACAACATTGTTGTTGGATTTGGGGGATGAGAAAAGAGTCTCAGGCCGGGTGAATTGCCACACACCCAGCCAACGGTAGAGCAGGATTTGAACCTACCACAGGATGGGCATATGCCTTACGTAAACTCAGGGAGCTGAGATGCCAGCCTAGACGCGAGGGATGCTAGCGTCTTCTGCCATAGTCGTTGCCATCGCCTCAGCGAAGGGAGGGTGGAGCTCGAGAAGGGCCTTTGGATTTAGGTGTTAGGACGGAGCAGTTCTCTCTGCGCACGATCATCCCTTCTTTCAGCAAAGTTGAGCGGATTGAGTGCCCACTGTGTTCATCTCTGGCAGAAGCTGGGGCACAGAGAGGAGCCAGTCCTGGACTCGGGTGATCATAGCTCGTGGTGAGGTCTCTGATAAGGGGGCCTGGTTGGGCAGTGAGCCTAGAGAAGGGACCTGACCTGTCTGGGTGGCATCCTGGAAATCTTCCAGGAAGCAGTAGCTAAGCCAAGTGTCGAAGGACAGAGAAGACTTTCTCAGGCTGAAGAGAGCGAAGTTCCTGGCAGCGAGAACAGTGCTGAGGGTAGAAGCAAAAAGAGCTCCCGTTTACCAGGCTCTGCACTTGTGCACATGGTCTTATTTGCTCCTCACTCTGACCGTCGCTGCGGGCGGAGGTGACTGGCACCATTTTACAGGTGTGGAAACTGGGATGCAGGGAGGTGGTCTCACTCCCCCAGCGTCCCACACCTAGTCACGGGCACTCTGCCACCTGCCCCCAGCCTCTGCCTTCATCTCTGCCCACCCCGCTGGAGGGCGGCTGCCAGTTTGAGGGAGCGGAGTGGAGCCTGCTTGTTCCCAGCTTGGGTTACTGAAGGCTGGGGTCATACGTGGGGTGGAACCGTCACCCCGTCTGTCTCGTCCCGCAGATACCATCTACGATGAGGATGAGGTCCTCCTGGCCCTGGCGGAGCAGCTGGGCACCTTCACCACTCTGGTCGGAGGCCCCGAGTACGTGCACTGCCTGCTGGTGAGTCTGGAAGGTGGGGAAGGCCCCTGCCTGCCCCTGGCAGGGTCAGACCCATGGTCCTGGCAGCCAGGGCGGGGAGGGGAGAGTGCAGGAGAGGCTGGGGTCATCTTCTCGGAACAGCTGGGCCTTGGACATTCACTTTAATCCAGCAAGTCAGCAGTGACATTTAATACATCAGCACGAAAACGCGGGTGTCTTCCTTACCGTTGACTGGGCGTGCCTGACCAGCGCCAGGCCCCCCCTGGCACTCCACGCGTGAGGCTTTCAGTTTGGAGTTAGGCTGGGTTCTTCCACTGATTGCTGTGTGACTTGTAAGTTACTTAACCTCTCTGTGCTGTACTTCCCTTATCTGTAGAGGGAGAGTCATTAAAACTTACCTAGAGAATCGACTCAGGAAGCCCTTAGCACAGCACTTGGCGTGTAGTGAGTGCTCACAGATCTTAGCTCCGTTGTCATGAATGCCATATGTTGTGAGGTCGTGTCCACCCTTTGGGGTAGAGACAGCCGCCTGGAGCAACGAGAGGTTCCGCGTCGAAGGTCGCACGGCTAGCGAGTGGCAGAGCTGGGGTTCCAGGTGTGTCCGGTTGACTCTCCCCCAGGCCCCACCCACTTCCTGCCTGTGTGACCCTGTGCTGGGTGATGGCTGGGGACAGAGATGGTCAGATACTGATAGCAGCTGCTGTTTGGGAGAAGAGAAGGGAGGAAGTGCTCCAGTCCTGTGACCTGGGTTGAAAGAACCTTGGAGGTTGCTCAGTTTTCACTGTTCTTCAGAGCCGTGGAACAGCTCTGCCTCCTTTTTTTTCCTCCCAATAATTCTTTCATGGTTCCTGAAGGCATGTTATCATACTCTGGCATCTGCACTTGATGGTGTTTTACAGTTACTGTCAGCAGGCTTTGTTCCTTTTAGTGGTATGTGAAATAATGTGCTTCTTATTGGGGTCTTGGATTTGAGCAAATATGGTCATTTGTTTTCTTCCAAACACGCATTAAGCATTAACTCTAAGAAACTGTGATAATTATCATTAGAGTCTGGTATCCTGTCTCTCATCTGAGTGCACATGTATAATTTGTATATGTACACACAGAAGATTGTATGTGAATGAGGTCATTTCATACATTTTATACAGAACAGGACTGCTTAACACCAGGAACGTGGTGAGGCCCCTGGACCTACCTGAAAGGGGTCCCTTGAACTCCATGGAACTGTCTGCAGCCCGTGGTGTTTATCAGTCTTTCTGAGGAGAGAATTAATAGCTTTCAGCAGCTTCTCAGAGGACTCAGGAGCAGAGAACACTGTTGAGTACCCCACAGCTTCAACCAGAGCCACAGGCCTGCAGACAAACGGCTGGAACCCGGGGTCCTTCCCCTGCCGAGTCAGGGTCTTCCGCTGATCATTCCCAATGAGGGAAGCCCCTGTCACCCCATGCTTCTGTTTGGGGAGCAGTCCCGTGTGACCTCTGGGACTGGTGTCCATGAGGATCCTCTGGGCCAGGCAACACCGGGAACCCGCAGGCAAGTCAGGTCAGGATAGCTTCAGCTCACTCAGCACCTGCAGCGTGTGTTCTCAGTGCCTCGTGTACAGTAACGCATTGTGTCCTGCAGCGACCCTGTGAGACTCGTGCTGGTGTCCCTTCACAGATGAGGAAACCGAGGCACAAGCTGGGCAGAGGCAGAGCCAGGGTTTGAACCCAGGCCCCCAACTCGTCGCCACTACCACTCTTCTGTACCATCTTCAGAGGGCTCCTGGTTGCCCCACAGGCTGATCCAAGCTGGAAAAAAGGGAAACCAGGGGCCCTTAGAACCCAGAAGAGGCGGCTAATCTGGGTTAGATGGGATGGGGGAGCTGTCGAGGAGGAGCTCCTGGAGGAGGTGGAGTTTGACAAGTTATGGGAAACGGCTCTTTTGCAACCTGTTCATTCCATGAACATGAGCAAGGCCTGTGGGCTCCGGGAACCCAGAGGTGTGTCAGACCCGATCCCGGCCCTTGTTCTCTGCAGTGTGAGTGAGATGGAATTTCACAGAGATCCGTGTAGCTATAGTGTGAGGATTTTTTCTGTATCAGCAGCTCTTAACCCTTTTGGAATCATGGGTCCCTTAGATGAAAACTCCAGGCCCGCTCCTCAAACGAGTGTAGATGATTTTAGGAGGTTCACGCCTTTCCCCCTCCTCGGGTTTGAGAGCCCCACCCTCCATCGCACAGAGGCCTCATGGCAATGGGTCTTCGTTATGCAAAAGCATCATTTGGGGTTTCCTCAATGTGCACCTTCCTGGGCCCTGCCCCCAGAGTCTGATTCTTTAGGTCTGTGCTGGGAGAGGCCTCCTGGGTGATCCTGCTGTGGGTGGTCTGGGAACCACACTGTGAGAACCTCTCCCTGCAGTAACCCACTGGGGCAGAGGCCCTTGGGTGATGTAACTACTGCTTAGCCTTGGTCCCCACCCCAGGCCTCTGTGATCGTGACAGGTTACCATAAGTTCCACTTACAGTCACTTGCTAAGTATTAATCAATTATTAATCAATATTTACTGAGTGACTCTAAGTGGAAGATTGAGTGCCTCCTGTGTGCCAGCCTGGGTAGTGGGAAAAGAAGGAAATAAGAGGAAACCGGTCCCTGCAGGACCCGTGACACCACGTCTGCAGCCACACCTCTGTGAGCCAGCCGTGCGCCCAGAACCCTACGACAGCGTGTCCCTGTGACACAGGCCGCACGCTGAGGATCCCCAGGCAGGCATGGCATCACGGTTTCCTTTTGCATCATTGCCCCCTCCCTCCCTCCCATGGCTGTGTTGGGTCCCCGCCACTGCACGCAGGCCCTCTCCATCTGCGGAGAGCGCGAGCCACTCTGCACCGTGGTGCGCGGGCCTCTCATTGCAGTGGCCTCTCCTATTGCGGAGCACAGGCTCTAGGCGCGCGGGCTTCAATAGTTGTAGCGCGCGGGCTTCAATAGTTGTAGCGCGCGGGCTTCAATAGTTGTAGCGCGCGGGCTTCAATAGTTGTAGCACGTGGGCTCAGTAGTTATGGCTCGCGGGTTCTAGAGCGCAGGCTCAGTAGTTGTGGCACACAGGCTTAGTTGCTCCGCGGCATGTGGGATCTTCCCGGACCAGGGCTCAAACCCGTGTCCCCTGCATTGGCAGGCGGATTCTCAACCACTGCGCCACCAGGGAAGCCCCCATTGCTACCTTTTTAAAATGAGTTTTTAAAAATTCTGTTTTTGATTTTTTTTATCATGGTAAATTATAAATAATATTTACCATTTTTAAGTGTACTTTTCCGTGGTGTTAAGTACATTCACGTTGTGGTGCAGCCATCACTATTCATCTCCAGAACTTTCTCATCTTCCCCAAAGAAACTCTGTACTCATTAACCAGTGACCCCCAAGCCCCTTACCCCAGCCCCCAGCAACCACCATTCCACTTTCTGTCTCTGTGGATCTGACTACAGACATACGTCAGAGATATTGTGGGTTTGGTCCCAGACTACCATAGTAAAGTGAATGCTGCAATAAAACGAGTCACATGAATTGTTTTGTTTCCTAGTACATATAAAAGCTATGGTTACACTTTAGTCTATTAAATGTGCAATAGCGTTCTGTCAAAAAAAGGCACATAGACCTTAGTTAATACTTTCTCGCTAAAGAATACTAACCGTCATCTGAGCCTGCAGCGAGTTGTAGTCTTTTTGCAATAGTAACGTGAAAGGTCACTGACCGCAGGTCACCGTAACAAGTACATTAATAATGAAAAAGTTTGAAATACTGCGAGAATTACCAGAATGTGACACAGACTTGAAGTGAGCAAATGCTGTTGGAAAAATGACGTTGATAGACTTGGTAGACGCCACAGACCTTCAGTTTGTAAAACAATGCAGCATCTGCAAAGTGCAGTAAAGTGAAGCACAATAAAACGAGGTGTAAAAAAAAAAAAAAAAAAAAAAAAAACGAGGTGTGCCTGTGCTCTGGACACCTCACATAAAGGAATCATTCAGTATGGAGTCTTTTGCCACTGGCTAATTTCATTTAGCATAATGTCTTCAAGGTTCATCCATGTTGGCGCATGTGTTAAATGAGGTTTTTTTCACAGATAAGAACCTGCCCCTTTTGGCTGCTTTTGGGAAACCAGATTTGCTTTTACCAGCCATGTTTCCCCGTGGTGACAGCTGACAGAGCTGGAAAGCAGCTGTACTCCCTAGACTGTATGCTCTCCAGTTTGCCCCAGTCTGTGCCTCGGTTGTCCCCACCTGTCACCTTTGCCCATTGCTTCAATTCTGTTCCCTGCATGGGCCCTGGAAGCGTTTCCATTTATCATTTCTTTCTACTTTCTTTACCTGTCAGGGCAGGTTGGACTTCAGACCGCAGACCTCCACATCTTTGTTTGAACAGATTAGGGTAAATTGAGTCTCCCTTCATTAGGTCAGTAATTCCCGAGTTGCTGCCCTGTGCCGAGAGGTCTGCTGGGGTCGGGGGACGTGGTGGTGAGCCAGTCAGATGTCCGTGAAGGAACGGGATCCCTCCAGGCCTCACAGAACAGACCCGCGAGAGTCACGAGCCTCAGAGTTCCCCGTGTCAGAAACCACACCTTTGCTTCTCAGCCCTTTGGAGGTTCTGGAGCCAGCAGCCTGGTTTAGATCCTGGCTTGTGGCCTTTATGCTCGGGCAAGTTTCTTAGCCTGTCTGTGCCTCAGTTTCCTCTTCATAGGACCTGCTTCCTAGGATTCAGTGAGTTAGAACCAGTGCCCACCTAGAGTCGTGGCCCTGCTCAGAACACGTAGTAAATAGATGTTCCAGTCAACATCAGTGACGATTCCTGCACTTTGAGAAGCTGGTGACAGTTGTGGCCCTCCTCAGAAAGGGACGTGTGTAACTTTGAGGTGTGTGGACCCCACCGAAGCGCCTTCAGGGACCTGTGAATGAGGTTCTCCAGGGAAGGCAGGCTGGGTGCAGGCTGGCTTGGGGGTCAGGGAAGGCCTGTTGGAGGCGCTGAGCAGCGTGGATGGGGCGGGGGGAGGGCGCTGGCCGGTGACCTCGTGCTCTGCCCCCCAGCCACCCCTGGAGTCGCTGGCCACGGTGGAGGAGACGGTGGTGCGGGACAAGGCGGTGGAGTCCCTGCGGGCCATCTCGCACGAGCACTCGCCCTCCGACCTGGAGGCCCACTTCGTGCCGCTCGTGAAGCGGCTGGCGGGCGGCGACTGGTTCACCTCCCGCACGTCGGCCTGCGGCCTCTTCTCCGTCTGCTACCCCCGCGTGTCCAGTGCCGTCAAGGCGGAGCTTCGACAGTGAGTCCCCTGGCAAGACCCAGCCTCCTCTGCTTGGTCCCCTTCTCTCAAGCCTCGGCCCCCTCTAGGCCCATCTGGGGCCCAGAGGCCCCTGAGCTCTTCCAGCCCCCACTCCCCTCTGCCCACCCCTCAGAGACGTGGTGTCTGGACACAGCCGGGTGTGAACCCAGGTGCTGCCTCTTGGTCATTGAGGAAGTGGAGATAATGATGGTTCTTCCTCCCACTGGTTAGTGTGAGGATTTAAAAGAATTGCTACATATAAAATGCTTGGAACAGAGTCTGATACACAGAAGCCCTCAACAGTGATGTGTGATGCTATCTTAGGCCTGTTTCCGGTTGGCAGATAGGAGGCCTCCTCCTCCACTACCCTTCTCCCCTTTGGCTTGATACCCCAGGGAATTGCTTGCATGTAAGACTTGGCTTCCAGAAGAATCAGTGAAAATATTTTTAACTGGATTAAAATTTTCCATTAACGTGTGTTTCCCCTCCCTCTGGACTTTTGTCCATCCACCATCTTCGTGAACCATTGAGCAGCAAGCCCAGGCCCTGAGCCATCACTCCTGCCAGAATACTGGTTTACAGCTGCCTGCAGGCACTTAGAGGGCTGCATGTGCCCCCGTGCATCTCTAACTGGAGCAGTCACTGCTGGAAGGGAAAATCTTTGAGTAGCCTCAGCCCAGCACCTTAGCCAAGCAATTTTATGTGGTCATGATAATATAATCAGTACCTACCATTCACTATAGACTTACGTGCAGAAAGGCTGCTGATTGTTTCCTGCACCTTGTCTCATTTAAACCTCACAGCGACCCAGTAGGGTGGGGACTGTTACCAGCTCCATTGTGTAGGGCTGGGAAGATTCAGAGGCCGTCGCTCGCCCAGGGTCACCCAGGCACAGCCAGGAACTGCGTGACTGCAGAGTCCGTGCTCGCCCTCCGTGGTGTTGCCTGTTGCCTTGGCATCCCAGGGGCCCCTCCTCCTGAGCCCCATCCCAACCCCCAGGTACTTCCGGAACCTGTGCTCAGATGACACCCCCATGGTGCGGCGGGCCGCAGCCTCCAAGCTGGGGGAGTTCGCCAAGGTGCTGGAGCTGGACAACGTCAAGAGCGAGATCATCCCCATGTTCTCCAACCTGGCCTCTGACGAGCAGGTGGGGTCTGCGCCGCAGCGCTCTCCTCTGTCTGCCTCCCGTGGACCCTGAGTCTGACAGGGAGCCCCAGGGCTGATGGCGCCTCTGCTGCCCTCCCCTTGTTCCCGTCCTCTCCTCAGGACTCGGTGCGGCTGCTAGCGGTGGAGGCGTGTGTGAACATCGCCCAGCTCCTGCCCCAGGAGGATCTGGAGGCCCTGGTGATGCCCACCCTGCGCCAGGCTGCTGAGGACAAGTCCTGGCGCGTCCGGTACATGGTGGCCGACAAGTTCACAGAGGTACGGGAGGGGGCTGTTGGCAGCGTCTCACAGATGGGGGCACTGAGGCCTCAGGCAAAGCGGAGGGCCCACATACAGGAGCTGGGGTTTAGTGAAGCCCAGGGGAATCGTCGGGTGTTTAAGCAGTAAGGTCTCGGTAATCATCCATTTGGATCTCACTTCACTTGCCAACCCTGATTGAAGGGTTCTGAGGCCAGCTTAAGGTTCTGTGGGAGAGAACCACAGGAGCAGAGAAAGGGTAGCATGTATGTGTTCCTGACCTAATCGAACTTTATCTCCTTTTACAAAAGGGAAGACATAGTCTGTTTGCTGGGGCTGCTGTGGCAGAGTACCACAGGCTGGGTGGTACTTTATTTCCCCACCGGTTCTGGAGGCTAGAAGTCCAAAATCAAAGTGTCAGCAGGGGTGGTTTTTCTGAGACTTCGTTCCTTGGTTGTAGATGGGTGTCTTTAATTGTGTGTCTGTGTTCTCATCTCCTCCTCTTATAAGGACTTTAGTCATTTTGGATTAGGGCTCACCCTAATGACCTTATTTTACCTTATGACCTCTTTAAAGACCCTGTCTTCAAGTACAGTCACATTCTGAGGTTCCAGGGAGGTGTGGGGTGTGTTAGGACTTCAGTGTATGAATTTCAGGGGAGATACAGTCCAGCCCCATAACACAGCCCAGAGGTTAGACTGGTCAGAGTGACACCATCAGGCGGGCAGAACAGGGACAAGATGCCACGTGTCCCAGGACAGTGCTCTTTCCACAGAAGTCTCAGTTTGCTTATCCCACAAACAGGTTTATTGAGCACCAGCTCTTTGCTGGGCATTGGGGGTACGGTGAGTTCAGTACATCCCTGGCCTTCAGGGAACAGACAGCCTGAAGGGGGAGACCAGCTGAGACAGGGGGAAATGTAATGTTAAAGTGTGACAGGTGCGGGCTGGCGGGTGTCCCCCGGCCTGGAAGCACTGAGGCAGGTTCTGGAAGATGAGTGGGTGAGGGCTGGGGTAGGGACAGTGTCTGGCGTGGGCAGCGGACCCTGGGCGGTGAGGGCAAGTACGAGCAAGGACATTTGGGACTGGCTTTGGGGGGAGGGGACCCTGGAGAGATGGGCACCGGGCCCCCGGGGTCCTCACCTCTCCCCTTAGTCAGGAACTGCCCTGTCTCCCCCCAGGCCTCCAGAAGCGGCGCTCCAGCAGGACCCGTGCGCCTCTTGCCTGGTGTCATGAGATGCGGAGGGCCTAGCGTGCCTGCTTCCCGCTTGACCTTTAGTATTTCATCTTAATTACAAAAGTCACACGGGCTCTGGTAGCCGATCTTAGAGCACACAGAAATATTTAAATCAAAAAGTGAGAGCCAACGCGCATCATTAGACTGTTTTTGGATCACGTAACAGAAAGCCCAGCCCTGAACAGCCTGAACAGGAAGGAGATCCGTGGCCATTTCTAATGCAGACAACAATGCTGTGCAGCAGTTCCCTCGTGGTTTGAGGAGACACAGGCTCAGAGACGTACAGGCACTCCCCCAGGGTCACACAGGGGGCAAGTGAGAGCAAGAATTCGAGCCAGGCACTTGGACTCCAGGGCCGTGCTCGGGACCACTGCACTACCCAGCCCAACTCGGCACCATACAAGGAAACCAAGGCTCAGAGAGGCTCCGAGACTTGGCCAAGGTCACCCCCATGGCCCTGGCGTTACATCTCAGTAGTGATTCCAAGGGCTGTTTTTGCCCCATCCCTGGTGCCTTTATCTTTGATTTTGTTCTCATTCACTTAGAATACCTGCCAAGCCCTTTGACCCCCCCCTGACCTTCCCTTTCTGCAGCTCCAGAAAGCAGTGGGGCCTGAGATCACCAAGACGGACCTGGTCCCTGCCTTCCAGAACCTGATGAAAGACTGTGAGGCCGAGGTGAGGGCCGCAGCCTCCCACAAGGTCAAAGGTTGGTGCTGGCGACCAGGACACAGTAAGCGGGTGGGTGTCCGGGAGGCTGAAGGCAGAGCTAGGACATCGGGTCTTACCTCCCGCCACCTCCCTTTCCCTGCCCACAGAATTCTGTGAAAATCTCTCAGCTGACTGTCGGGAGAATGTGATCATGACGCAGATCTTGCCCTGCATCAAGGTAACGGGGAATTTGGTGGGAGGAACAGAGCAGATCTGAGCCTTCCGGAAAGAAGGGATGGAGATTGGGCCTTAGGGGCAGCCAGGTGCAAACCGAGTTCCCCGCCTTCCGGGACCAGGCGGTCTTGGGTTTGGAGCAATTAGGAGCCCTGAGTGCAGGCAAAGTCGGCTGAACGTGGAGGTGGGGAGTGCGTCCCCCTCGAAGCTCAATGGATCTCCTCACCCAGAGAGCTTTGGGATTGGGGTGAAAGCTGCTGGCAACAGGGGTCGTTGAACTCTAGGCAGGCCGGACATGTACGGACCTGCAATTCCCCGTGTACACTAAGCCTGCCCTGGATTGAGATGGCGAGAGCAGGCTGTGTCTCAGGGCTTCTTAGGAGTTGGAGTCTTCTTGGCCACTGACCCTGTGGCTCCCCCATTCCTTCTCCCTCCCAGGAGCTGGTGTCAGACGCCAACCAACACGTCAAGTCGGCCCTGGCCTCAGTCATCATGGGCCTCTCTCCCATCCTGGGCAAAGACAACACCATCGAGCACCTCCTGCCCCTCTTCCTGGCTCAGCTGAAGGATGAGGTACGGGCACCGGGAAGGCTCTGTGCTCTGGCTGTGACAGGTGGGGCAGCTGCTTTCCCGGCTTCGCCAGGATCTCCAGCAAACACCCAGGTTGCCAAGGAGTTGAATGTTTGTGGGCATGATGGACTGCACGTTAGCTTATTTGTTTATTAGGCGTTTGTTTTGCAAATTCTGTACTAGTCCTTTTTTCCTGGGCACTACGGATTCCAAGAAAAAAAAAACAAAAGAACGAGACACTTTTGGTCCTCAAGGACCTTCAGAGACTGGCAGTGGAGAGGGACAGATGGGCAGTCCCGTGATGCCCTGATCATACAGGTGCTGTGATACATTCCTGGTGATCAGAGTTCAGGCTAAGGTGCTGTAATAGAGACGCCAAAATACAGCGGCTTAAATAAGGTGGAGCATTATCTCTCTCACAACAGTCCAGAGGTGGGGTGGACCTACACTGGGGGGTTGGCCCTGCTGACCTGGGCACTCTGGGTCTGAGGTGGCTGAAGGGAGAGGGCACCGACCAGCAGCAGGCCCAGTCCTCTCAAGAGTAAGACCCCAAGGAGGGTACCCGTCCTGTCTGTTCACACCCCGTTGGCCAGAGCCAGTCACGCGACCGACCTCACCTAGCTGTTTATTTGGCTTGGAGCACAGAAGATGAGAGCGAGCACCGGGCGATGGCTGGAGAGGCCGTGGGGTGACAGCCGGGGGAGGAGTGTGGACTTGGCGCTGAGGTGGGGGAGGTGGAGCAGATCTGGGTGTTAGGAAGGAACCCTGAGACTGGTGTCGAGGACGGATGCAAGTGCTGCGGCCCGAAGAGCTGCAAGGAGCCCCGACTGGAGGCTGCTGCTGGAGTCTGGGCGAGGGGCTGCGGCTGCAGGGGTGCGGCTGGTTTCGAGAGGCAGGAGGGGCCGTGCCGGGGCCTGGGGGCTCGCAGGCTCCCCGGTGTTTGCCTTGGTGGTGACTGGGCAGATGGTGATACCACAGGCCGCTGTGGGACCTGTTAGTGTAACTTCTGTGTTCGCAGAGGCCTCACCCTGATGTACATGCACGTGCACACGAGCGTGCGCACACCACACACAGGGCACACGTATGCAGTGCTCTAGGAAGTTGAAGGGGACATTGTAACAGTTCATTTCTTCACATGTGAGTCCCCTGCTGTGCACACCCCTCCCCCAGTTATGACAGTTGAGGCTTTTATAATCATAGGATATAATGTCCTTTTAAGAAAAAATAAGTAAGCTTAAAATTAAATCATTTATGTTATTTATGTAAACAGTGTTTCATGAACATTTGCAGCAGCTGTATCTAGTGGAAGATTCAAACGAATGTAACAGAAAAAGAGTGAAACTAACAAGTTGATGAGCCCTGGGACAGTTCCTTCCCTCTCCCTGTCTCCCTGAGTATCCTTGGCTTTAGGAAGAAACACATTAATCCAGTGAAGGGGAGGGAAGTTGTGTTGGCTCTGAGAGTCTTCTTCAGCTCTTAGACTAGGTAGTAGGAAATTGGCTGTCTTTCATTCCTAAAGGAGACTCTATTATTTTTGAAAAGCGGGACTTACGTGCTTTTCTCAAAGGATTTGTTGGAGAGGCCTTTTGGGAAATCTCACTTTGGAGCCAGCAGCTGAGGCTGTCTTGTCTTTTCAGCGGTTGCCATTACTCTTCTTCATTGCTTGCTGGGTCTTAGTCCCCATGGCCACCCTTAGCTCCAGTGATTTGCCTGAACAACCTTCGGAACTCAGAAAAGCTGTTATGCTCATGGTCACTGTTGATTACAGGGAAAGGATACAGATTAATATCAGCAAAGGAAGAAGGTGCATGAGACCAGGCGCCAGTTTCCAGTTATCTTCTCCCAGTGGAGTTACGCGTAGTGCGTTTAATTCTCCCAGCCCCAGCGTGTGACAGCACGTGAGGAGACTGCCAACTAGGGAAGCCCGCCGAGCCGTGGTTTCCAGGGTTTTTGTTGGGGGTTGGTCACGTAGGCATGGAATGGAGCCGTTCGCATGGCTGACCTTAGGTTACTCTGTCTCCAGCCCCTGTAGAGGTCAAGCTGATGCCACATGGCCCAAGGTCCTCACCATAAATCACATTATTAGCGTACTCTCTCTGGCATGGCCCAAGGCCCCCAGGTAAACAAAGACCCTTTATCAGGTTGGATATTCCAGGTGCTTAGAGATCGTCTCCCAGGGGCTGGTCAAGGGCCAGTCCTTTGGAATGTGCCGAGTTTGAACAGCCTAGACCTGTCCAGTTAAGCCTTTACTGCACACTTGCTTATCTGGTTCACTGGTTCATTTCAGTGCTTGCTTCCTTACCCCACAGCTCCCAGAGGGAGACATAGAAAAAACTAACTGTGGTGTCTGCCATCCAGGAATATATGATGTTGGACAAGGAATTAATTGTGTTTATGTGCCTTTTCTTAAAAGTTGCTTCAAAGGTTTTTAGAAGCAGATGGGGGCACAGATTTCCCTGCTATCCTAAGGTAGAGCGTTCTTATGAAGTCGCTCTTGTAAGTCGAAATGGTGTAGAGCAAAGAAGCAGTTTTTTTCTCTCATAAAAGCAAAAATTCTCTTTGAGTGTCTTTTGGTTAGCAAAAGCAGGCACCAGTGTAGGTCTTTCATAAACTCAAAGTGGTGTAAAGCGAACTTTCGAAAAGTGGGGGATACCTGCATATGTGCACATGTTGTAAGTCAGAGCTCATAATATTGGTAGTCACCTAGTGGTTCAAAAATATTTCTTTATTCCTTCGTTTTTTTCTTTCAGCTGATGTATTGAGCACCTACTATGGTCCAGAAACTCTTCTGGGTACTGGAGACATAAGGATAAATGAGATGTGCTCCTTGCAGAGCTCAAAGACTAGCAGAAAGAGTAAAAGTAACAGAAATGATAAAAGTACTAAACTCCCACGTGCCAGGCCCTTTGTGGATCAGGCCGTTCAGTAGCCTCAACCACCCTTTGGGATTAGATGGCCGTTTCCGTGTCACAGATTGATACCCAGAACCGTTAAGTCCCTTGCCAGAGGGCTCCCAGCTAGCAAACGGCAGAGTTGGGATTATTATCTTGTCTGTTTTTCCCAGGGTACCATGTTTTTGCACTGTGGTTCCTGCAAATTCTTCAGAAGGACTAAACATTTTTTGTGCTGCTATGATGAGATTTGAAAAGCTGTTCCATCCATGTTGCTTGCTTTGTGTGTGCTTTTAATGTGTCCCCAGGGTGGCGAGCTGGGCTTGGGCAGTGGTAGTCTGCCCTGCAGAGATGTTTATTATACGAGGTTGGTGTGGTTGAGCTCTGCTCGCCCTGCCCTGGGCTCTGTGTGCACTGCCTTCTCTGAGAACCCTCCTCTCCTCTCCTCAGTGCCCGGAGGTGCGGCTGAACATCATCTCCAACCTGGACTGCGTGAACGAGGTGATCGGCATCCGGCAGCTGTCCCAGTCCCTGCTTCCCGCCATTGTGGAGCTGGCTGAGGACGCCAAGTGGCGAGTGCGGCTGGCCATCATTGAGTACATGCCTCTGCTGGCTGGACAGCTGGTGAGCGCGGAGGCCTGGTGCCAGGCACGCTGCCCTGGGAGGGGTGGACGGTGGACCCGGGGGCCGTGAGGACTGTCCGGGGAGTCGGAGGAAGGTACACAGGGGAAATAGGGCCTTATAAGATGGATAGAATTAAATGAGAGAGGGGAGAGAAAAAAGCCCCTCAGGTGAAGCTGAGCAGTGTCCCGGCTGCTTGGGGTGGCTGTGGTTTCCCTGCGGTTTGCTGGAAACTACCCAGTCTCCCGTGATCCCGTACTTCCTTGTCTTCTGCAGGGGGTGGAGTTCTTTGATGAGAAACTCAACTCCTTGTGCATGGCCTGGCTTGTCGATCATGGTGAGTACTTCTGGTATCTCTGGGAGGAGACTGGGGCTCCAGGAAGGGTGCAGGGGTGGATTGTCTGGGGCAGGCGGGGGGAGCGGGGGAGGCTAGAGTCACTCTCGCATGCTGTCGGTTGCTCACGTGGACCAGCTCCCTTGCTTTTTGGAGTCCCAGAGAAGTGCAGGGGTAGGAGGCGGACATAACAGGTCACCCAGCGGCTGCCTGCTACAGTCGAGAGTCCTAGGGCCACCAAGCAGACAGCCTGGCTTTCAATCCCACCTCCTGGCTGTCGAAGCTTAAGCAAGTCACTTGCCGTCTTTCAGCCCACGCTCATTCTGTGAAACATGGGACTTCTCATCCCAGTCTTTCAAGGCCGTTGTGAGAACTGCTCATTGTTTTCACTAAGAGTGGCAAAAATAAAAGTTAACATTTTTCTGTAACAGGCAGGCTCCATTCCATGTGCTAAGTACTAAATCATTTGCTTGGGCAAATCCCTTCTCAGAGCCTCAGTCTGCCCGTCTGTATCTCGGAGCTCTTGAGGAGGAGGTACTGCGTGGAAAGAAAACCCTACATTTAGCACACAGCAAGCCCTTTCTTTCTCTTGGAGTTTCTTGGTTCGTACGTGGCCCGGTACCTAGCGCTGCTCGGTAGGCGGTAGTGAGTGTGACTGCGACTCCCCACCCGAGTCAGTCCTTCACCTCTGAATCACCGCCCCCTCCCCTCATCCTTCTGCAGTCTATGCCATCCGCGAGGCGGCCACCAGCAACCTGAAGAAACTGGTGGAGAAGTTTGGGAAGGAGTGGGCCCATGCTACTATCATCCCCAAGGTCTTGGCCATGTCTGGGGACCCCAACTACCTGCACCGCATGACTACGCTCTTCTGCATCAATGTGAGCGCGCCCACCTGCCTCCGGCCTGTCCCTGAGGGATGGCGAGTACCTAGGAGAGGAGGAATGGCAGAGGGTCCTCAGGGGAGAAACCTGGCTTGGGGGTGGGGAAGTGATGGCATCTGGGGTTGCAGGGGTGAGTCCTTGGGGAACTGCAGGCCAGAGGTTGGGGCTCTCCAGTTGGAGTCACAGGGCCTCTGGGGGTGGGGACCTGCGTTGTGGGAGGCCCAGGACTAGGGAGACGTGGCCTCTCGGAACAGTGATGGCCAAACCTTTCTGAGCACCCTCTCCTTCCCCACAAAATGTGTATATATCTATTTATGATACAGTGGTTCAATGTGCAGTTTATAGAATCAGATCTGCTTTTTAATTCTAGCTCTGCCATATATTAGCTATATTTAATCACTTAAATAAACCATACACATAACTAGAAATTAAAGGGTAGGATTTCAAAACTAACATAACTAAGTGTTCTGATAATTTCTTCCCATGCCTCACTTTGGAGACCACTGCACTAAGGAAGGGATCCCAGGGGTCAGGAATCAAGTCCCATCCCAGGAGGATGAAGGGGAGTCTGAGGGTGGGGAGACGGGATGGGACAGTGTGGGCTGGGAGTTTACAGGGCAGGGAGACGGTGGTGTTAGGAGGGTGTTAGGGGAAATGGGAGCTTCCAGAGCATAAACTACCCTCAGCGTGGGCGAATCTGGGCTCAGGGCTCCCCCTGTTGCTCAGCTTCGCCCTCTGGCCTGACGCTCACCAGGGTGGCCTGGTCAGAAAGGGAGAGAGATGGGAGTTAGCCGTGAACTTTGGGTGGTCACCCTCTGCTGCCCACTGACCTCCAGGTGCTGTCCGAGGTCTGTGGGCAGGACATCACCACCAAGCACATGCTGCCCACGGTGCTGCGTATGGCTGGGGACCCCGTCGCCAATGTCCGCTTCAACGTGGCCAAGTCCCTACAGAAGATAGGGCCCATCCTGGACAACAGGTGAGGCCTGGGCCCTCCTTCACACACCAGCAGCGCTGGTTTGGGGCATCTTAATCTTTGACTTTTGAAGGTAGAGCTTAGGGTTTGAGGCCCAGCACTGCTGTTTGCTCGCTCTGTGACCTCGAGGTCTTAGTTTCTTCAAATGTAGAATGAGAATTCACATGACCTGCCTCACATAGTGGGAGGGGGTGAGAAGGTGGCAGTTCTATATAATAGCAACAAATCATTAGAAAATAAAATTAACAAATGTGTGTGTGTGTGTAATTTACAATTGCACCAAAACCATCAAATACCAAGTAATAAATTTAATGAAAGATGTGTAATACCTCTAGTGAAAACTATGAAATGTTGCTTTGAGAAATTAAAGAAGACGTACATAATATTCATGGATGGGATGGTTCCCCAGACTCAAAAGTTTAGTATAATCTCAGTTGATCTCAGCAGGTTCTTTGTTGAAAAATTGACAAGTAGATTCTGGAATTAACGTGAAAATGCAAAGATCTGGAATAAGCAAGGTGATCCTAAAGAATAACAGAGTTGGAAGACTTATCCTACCAGACACCAAGACTTAACTATGATGCCACAGTAATTAAAAAGTGAGGTGTTGGCACAATAATATTCAAATAGCTCAACGGCACAGAATTGAGGGCACAGAAACAGACCCTCGTGTATACCACAGCCGCTGCTACTGCAGTTCAGTGGGGGAAATGGATCGCTATGTCAGAATGGCTAAACTAAAAAAGCTCAGTGGCGCAAGTGTTGGTGAAGAACTCTCTGGTGTTGGTAGACGGCTGGAACTCTCATATCTTGCCGGTGGGGCTGTAAATAATAAATGGGCCTAATCATTGAAAATTGGTGGAGCTGAGTGAAGCTAATGAGACGTACACCCCGTGAGCTGGCGTGGCTTCTCCCGGGTGTGTCCTCTCCCGGGTGTGTCCTCTCCCGGGTGTATCCTCTCCCGGGTGTATATCCAAGAGAAAGGAGTGCTTGCTTCTAACAAAAGAATGTTCATGGTAGCTTTATTCATATTAGCCATGAAGTGGAAACAGTGCAAGTGCCCATCGACAGTATAGTGGATAAGTTGTGGTTTATTCATATGGTAGGAGACTGTATTTAGCAATAAAAAGACTCCTTCCTGCTGTATGCAGCAACCTAGGTGACTCTCAGAGACTCACCTGTGTGAGAAGCCAGGCCCAAGAAAACCTATCCTGGGATTCCATTCATATCAACTTCAAAAATGGAGAAAGGGGCATGTAGGTGATGGAAATGAGAATAGTGGTTATATTGGGGGGGAGGGGGAGCTCTGTGAACTGGAGGGGACATGTGACACCTGCACCTCTGACTTCTGTCTCTGTCCACGACACAGCTTCGTACCTTTAGTTTCTCTCTGAAGTCCACCTTCGTTTCCCCAAACAACTGAGTGTCGGTGCAGATGCATTTCCCTGGGCCCCTTACCTCCCTGGGCTCCTGTAGGGCCAAGTCCCTTCCTTGTGGCACTTGCCTCTCCTGTTACTCATCATCAGTTTGGTCTGTGTCTTCCTCCCAGCCCGAGCTCCACATGGGTGCGAATCAAGAGGGTTGGATTTTCCACTGTTAACACCTATCATGCAGTAGGCCTCAATAAATACGTTAAACGAATGGAAGGCATCCGATTGCCAAGGCTCAGAGACTTGTGGGTTCTGGATTCCACTTTTCCACATTGTCTGACCTCCCTGTACCTGTTCTGGGCCCCAGAGGCCTCTGTCCTGGTTTGTCAGACTTCCAACCTTCAAAGTAATTGTTTCTCTGGCCCCTGAGACTCTTAATTCACTTGTGTGTCTGTCTATGTGCACACCTTGTGCCCCCGGCCCCACCTGGCTGACCCGGTGCCCTCCTCTGCTCCTCCCAGCACACTGCAGAGCGAAGTCAAGCCCATCCTAGAGAAGCTGACCCAGGACCAGGACGTGGACGTCAAGTACTTTGCCCAAGAGGCTCTGACCGGTAAGGCATTGAGAACTCCGGGACCCCAGCGGCAGGGTGGTCTGCAAGGACGGCGCTAGGCCTGGGGGCAGCCGCTCCAGGCGGGGAGACGCAGGAGCAGCTGTGGGCAGAGGGCTGCCTGCTGTTCTGACTGCCAACTGTTGCTGTTCCCCCAGTTCTGTCTCTCGCCTGATGCTGGAAGAGGAGCCAACGCCGGCCTCTGGTGTCCACCCTCCCCCCGCAGTCCCTCCCTCAGGGAGACATCGGGGGGCCTTTGGCTGTCACTCCCTGTGCATGGTCTGACCCCAGGCCCCTCCCCCAGCACGGGTCCTCCCCTCCCCAGCCTGGGAATCCGACTTCTCACCGTCCACCTCCCGAGGGGCTGAGCGGAGCGCAAGGTGGGACAGGGCAGAGACCTTGGGAGGAAGGGGCCACTCCCGCCCACGCTGGGGGAGAGATGTGAGCATCCCAGGTCGCTGGCTCCTGCTGCTGTAATGGGGACCCCCTCCGCCATCTACTTCTCCACCTCCCTTCCTTCCCCTCGGTGGTTTTTTTTGTGTCAACTGTGTCGTTTTTATTCCTTTTTTTCCCCTTTTCACAGAGAAATAAAGGTCTAGAAATAGCTGGTCCTCTGGTCTTAGTCACTAGCATGGAGAAGAGGGCACCACCTCAGCGCCACTGTCTTGCCCTTCTCTCTGGGGAGGACCTGATTACTGGGCTCGCACAGCCCTGTGTCCTGCGAGTGAGGAGGATTCTCTGGGAAGCCGACGGGAGTGCAGCTGGCCCACGGGGTAGAGGGTCCACGAGGTGTCTCTGGCCAGCACGGTGCTGCGGTGCAGTGCAGTCTCACGGACGCTGGCTGAGTATGTGGTGGTAACAGCAGGTGCCCTGGAGCCAGACTGCGTGCATCCGGGTCCCGGTTCCTCCACTTGACGGCCGTGTGGCCTTGAGTAGGTGGCCCAGTCTTTCTGAACTCAGTGGGGGTAACAGCAGAACCAGACTGAGGGGCCGGGTGTGAAGACTCGATGAGTTAATGCACGTAAGGTGCATACTGACTCGGGGTGGGGGCATGAGAGGAGTCGGTCAGGGGGGCTGTAACTTGCTGGAGAAGCCCCTGTGGTGGGGAGGTCTCAGGATAGTCAAGGCTGTGACAGGGAGCGGGCCGGGGGCTGTGGCTGCACAGGGCCAGTTATCCCACAACATCTGTCCGCCTGTTTCTTTGCCAAGATGGACACCCTGATTTTCAGCTGGGCACAGGACTGCCTGGATTCAACGCATTTTCCCAGGGTCTCTTGAAATTTGGTGTGGCCTTGCGACTAAAATCTAGCCAGTGATATGTGAACAAAGTGGTATGTGCAGCTCTTAGGAAGTGTTCCTAAGCGGGGAGGAGATACGCTCCCGCTCCTTTCCTGCTTCCTGTGCTCTGGAATGTGGAACAGATGGCCGGATGGGAGCAGCCATCCCAGGCCAGGAAGTGATCTTAGACGTGTGGGCCCAGCAAGGCAGCAGAACAAGATAGGTGGAGCCTGGGTTCCTGATGCTGTCGAGACCCACACAAGTTACCAGTCGCCTGGGAGAGTTAAACTGTTTAAGTGACTGTTTGGGGTTTCATCGCTTGCAGGTCACCCGAGTTCTAACTGGTGCGGGGGCCAAAGAGCCCCGGAGAGAGGAGCCGCAGACGTAGTGGATGGTGGTGCGCGTAAGGTTTCACAGAGGACGTGATACCCGAGTGAGATCTGGCTCCGCAGGGTGGAGGGGAAGTTGGTGTTGGGTGGCAAGGCGCTTGCACCAGCTCAGTCCTCATGTTACTGAGTCCCTACTGTTTGTTAGACCAAATCGAACCCTGGGGGGTGAGGGTGAAAGGGACTCTGTTCCTCCTGTGATTAGCTCACCTTCATCTCCTAAGGGCAGGGCCTGTGGTTAAACGCAGTCCCCCCACCCCACCCAACGCAAATGTACCTTTCCTGGGGTATAAATATTTGAAGGGCTGAATGAGTGAAGAATTCACGAGGTGGGGAGGCAGGCAGTGTAATAATCACTTGCAGCATGATGTTGAATGTTCAAGCTTAGTCATCAACCTGCCGGTAATGGTTGGAGGAATGTTCAGATGAGTGACTATGGTGTCCCACTTAACATTTTACTGCACGACAACCCAACCCCGCAAACTTAGTGACTTCAAGCAATGAAAGGTGTCATTCCTCATAGTTCTGTGGCCTGGGCTTGGCTCAGTTGGGAGGTTCTTCTGCCCCGTGTGCTGTCTGCTGGGGCTGCAGTGTTCAAGATGACTTCTTCATTGCCAGAACCCCTGGGGTTGCTTCTGCCTTCCAGGGTAAAGCTCCAGTCTTCAGCTTGCTCCAGAATACTCTGTGCCCTGGAGTCAGCCTCATCTCTCTATGCTGTTGATGCGTCCGCACGTCAGCAGCGGAGCTGAGATGTCTCTGGACCACACGTGGTAGGACTGTTACATTGGCAGCCTCCAGTGGACCACACTCCAGGGCTCACATCTTGAGTGGTCCCCTCCCACACTGGCTCTGGGCTTGGCCACGTGACTTGTTTTGGCAAAGGAGTGACAGCCTCAGAATTGAAGTGGGGGAGACTTGAGGCTAAGAGATCCAGGAGGATTCTGGTCTAAGCTGGAGCAGGTGGAGTTGGGGAGGTGGCAGGTGATGAGGGTAACAGGAGGATTCCCAAGGAGACAGTTTGGGACTTGGTGGCACCTGCATTAGGGGAGTAAAGGGAAGGTTGCAGTCTCCTTGGCACCCAGGATTCAGATCTTCCCAGTCTCGCCACCCACCACTCCCCTGGCAAACATTCTTGGCTCCTGCAAACCCACACGTGCTTCAGCATCTCCACCCTTTTGTCTGTAACATGAACCTCTACCTGGAAAGCTTTCCCTCCTCCTCCCTCATCAGGGAAACAAGGAATTCAGTATGGAGAGTGGGGAAGTGAGACGGAGTTACCCAGGGAGCATGGAGGCGTATGTAGGGGCCAGATCCCGAGGAGCCTCTAAATAGGGTGCAGGGCTTGAACTTGGCCCTGAGGGACGGGGCCCAGTAAGACTTGGGGAGATCATTCTGGGGTCAGACAAGGCCAGGAGGCCAGGGAAGAGGCTGGGATGGTGGTCCTGGAGGCTGAGGACCTCATCTGGGCTGTGGGTGGTTGAGGACAGGGGGCAGAGAGATTGAGGAGGTGGACCTGATGCCACTTCTCCTTTTCAAACCCACAAGAAGTTACACAAGGAGCAGCCGGAAGCAGCCGGAAGGAAGGCCCGGTCTCTCTGCTGTCCTTGGCTCTCATCAGAATATCTGAAGTCTCAGCACATACCTGTCATCAGCCCTCCCGTGTGGAGGAAATCCCCGCTCCAGGCACCCCCTTCAGTTCTTCCCTGTCCAGCTGTGTTTCCCAGATGGGGGAACAGACCCAGAGTGCGTTGGGTGTGTGATGTGGGCCCTTACTGACCGACCGACCGACCAGTCCAGAACTCCACAAATCTCCCAGAAGAAAGGAAATGCCTTGATTTCCTCTTGTAGCTTGAGAGCCTCTTCAGCTCAGCAAAGAAGGAAGCTGGCCTGACAAGCTAGACGAGGAGGGACATGGCATGGCTGGCTTAGTAGCGCTACCGGAATACGGGTCCTGATCTCTTAGCCGTGATGCACGTTGTGGAAATCCTTTTTAATGAGTCGGGGCAAAACCTGATCTGACCTGAACTGCTCTAGTGACGAAACCTGACTCAGGCCGTTACGTAGAGTTTTATCCCTTTTCTATGGAATATAAAGCCCAGCAGAAATGCTCTTGTGTTTGGAATATATGGAATATACTGAATTAGTAATCAAAGAAACCATCCACAAAGAGAAGCCCAGACCCAGATGGCTTTACTGAATTCTACCAAAACATTTAAATAATTAATACCAGTTCTTCACAAACTCTTCCAAAAAATAGAAGGGGAGGAAACACTTCCCAGCTTATTTTGAGGCCAGTATTGCCCTGATACCTAAAACCAGACAAAAACACCAAATGAAAGAGATCTACTAGACCATTATCTCTTAAGAACATAGATGCAAAAATGCTCCAAAATACAACCTGAATTCAGCAACACGTTAAAAAAAATTATGCACCATGACCAAATGGAATCTATCCCAAGCATTCAAGGTTTAACATCAGAAAAATCAACGTAATACACCGTTAGTAGAGTAAAACACAAAACCACATAATCATCTCAGTTGCAGAAAAAGCATGTGACAAAATCCAACACCTTTTTGCGATAAAAACACTCAAACTAGGAATAGGGGGGAACCTCCTTAACATGATAAAAGACGTCTCCAAAACCCCACAGCTAACATAATAATTAATGGTGAAAGACTGGGTGCTTTCCACGTAAGATCAGGAACTTAAAGGCACTCTTGTCCCTTCTACTCAACATTGTACTGGAAGTTCTAGCCAGAATATTTAGTCAAGAAAAAGCAAAGGCTTGCAGATTGGAAAGGAAGAAGTAAAACTGTTTGCAGATGACATGATCTTATATATAGGAAATCCTAAGGAGTCCACTAAAAAAAAAAAAAAATGAGCTACTAAACATGTTTAGCAACATGGCAGGATACAAGATCACAAAAATCATTTGTATTATTGCAGACAATAACAAGTGTTTGGTGAGGATGTGGAGATAATTGGAACCCTCATGCACTGCCGGTGAGAATGTAAAATGGTGGACCCACTTTGGAAAACATTACCAAGCAGTTCCACTGCTAGGTATATACCCAAGAGAATTGGAAACATGGCCACATAAGAGCTTGTACACGAATGCTAACAGCATTGTTCACAAGAGCCAAAACGTGGAGCCCACTCAAGTGTCTATCAGCTGATGAATGGACAAATAAAATGGGGTGTATCCATATAATGGATACTACTTATATAAAAATGACAGAAGTACTGACATGTGCTGCAACATGGGTGAACCTGGAAAAAAAACCATTATGCTAAGCGAAAGGAGCCAGACACAAGCGGCCATATATTGTGAGCTTTCATTTACATGAAATGTCCAGATAGGCAGATCTATAGAGACAAAGTAGATAAGTGGCTGAGGTCAAGGGGTCGGGGTAGGGGGTGGTGGGCAATGGAAAGTGTCTCCTTAAAAAAAAAAAAAAGAAAGTGTCTCCTTAATGGGTATCAGGCTTCTTTTGGGGGTGATGGAATGTCCTGGAACTAGTGGAGATGGCTTCACAACTTTGTAAATATACTAAAACTCATGTAATTGTACACTATAAGAGGGTAAATTTGGTGATACATGAATTACATCTCAATGAAGAACAGTCACCACTAAGCCCTATCTGGCTACCCCGGTCTAGGTAAGTCGGTTTGTAAGAATAAAACAGAATTTTCTTCTGTCCTCTCCACAAAGTTATTTATACTCCAGTTGGCCCTCTGCACCCTTGGGTTGAGAATATTTGGGGGGGGAAAAAATTCCAGAAAGTTTCAAACACCAAAACTTGAACTCTCTGCATGCTGGCAATTATTTACATAGCATTTACATTGCATTAAGTATTATAAGTAATTTAGAGATGATTTAAAGTATATAACAGGGTGTGCGTTGGTTATGTGCAATTACTACGGCATTTTATATAAGGGGCTTGCTTGAGCATACGTGGATTTTGGTATCCATGGTGGGTTCTGGGGTTAACCCACATATACCAAGGGATGACTTTTTTTCAGGTGCTGTTTAGGACTTTCCTTATATTTGCTATCGATTTCTATCTTCTTTGCACTATAGTTAGAGAATATGTTTGATATTTTTAAAATCCTTTGATAACAGCTGAGACTGACTTACGGGGCCCGGTATATGGTCAAGTGTTGTAACTCTCTTTGTGTCATTGAGTAGAGTCAGCAGATGTGAGCAACATTCTGCAAGGTCCAAAAGACCAAGTTTATTGTTTGTGGTAGGCAGACCTGCTATTCATTTCTAAATTTAGCTTTTAACAAATTAATACTAAGAAAATTGCTCAACTCCCACTTTAATTGTAGAATTGCCTGCTCTTTCTATTAGTTTTATAAATTTCTGCTTTATGTATTTTGAAGCCATGTTTATAGAGGCATTTTAAAATGAAGACTTTATATTTTAGTGAATTCAGTCTTTTATCATTATGAGATTACTTCTTTACATCGAGCAGGACCTTTTCATGTCAAGTTTTATTTCTCTGATACTAATATAGATCCTTCAGCTTTCTTTTGATTAGTATTTGCACGGTATGCTTTTCCCATCCTTTTGTTTTCAAACTTTCTGCAGCCTTAGGTTTTATATATAGCGATCGTAAATGGCATATTTTTAGAAAATCCAGTCTGACGATCTTTGTTAACTGATATTTAGTTCCAATTATATTTAATGTACTTAACTAATATATTTGTGCCTAAATCTGCCACCTCCCTTTATGCTTTCTATTTCTTCTACTCTTCTGTTTTTCTTTTTCTCATTGCCTCTTTGTGGATTGACTTAGGATTTATTTTACCAATTCATTTCTCCCCTCTTCCTAGTTTGGAATCCACAGATTCTGTTTTTATTCTTTTAGTGGTTCCCCTAGAACAGTGTTCCCCCACCTGAGTACTGTTGATATTTTCAGCCTGATAATTTCTTGTAGGGGCTGTGCTGTAGTAAGTTTATTGGCATCCCCAGCTTCCACTAGCTAGCAGTAACACCTCCCACCTCCTCCATGGCCAGAAATGTCTCCAACATGGCATATATGCACTAGGAGGCAAAATCCCTCCCAGCTGAGACCGCTGCCCTAGAAATTAGCACACGCATAACCAACATGTCAAAGTCTAACAATCAACACCTTTATCCTCCCCGTGTTAATACAAGAACCTTAGAATTTTTTTTTTTAATTGAAGCTAGGTTTTTTTTTTTTAATTATTATTTATTTATTTATTTATTTTTGGCTGTGTTGGGTCTTCATTTCTGTGCGAGGGCTTTCTCCAGTTGCGGCAAGCGGGGGCCACTCTTCATCGCGGTGCGCGGGCCTCTCACCATCGTGGCCTCTCTTGTTGTGGAGCACAGGCTCCAGACGCGCAGGCTCAGCAGTTGTGGCTCACGGGCCCAGTTGCTCCGCGGCATGTGGGATCTTCCCAGACCAGGGCACGAACCCATGTCCCCTGCATTGGCAGGCAGATTCTCAACCACTGCGCCACCAGGGAAGCCCTAGAATCTTTTTTTTAAATAAATTTATTTTTATTTTATTTTTGGCTGCATTGGGTGTTCGTTGCTGCACGTGGGCTTTCTCTAGTTGTGGCAAGTGGGGGCTACTCTGTTGTGGAGCACGGGCTCTAGGCGCGTGGGCTTCAGTAGTTGTGGCACGTGGGCTCAGTAGTTGTGGCTCACAGGCTCTAGAGCGCAGGCTCAGTAGTTGTGGCACACGGGCTTATTTAGTTGCTCTGTGGCATGTGGGATCTTCCCGGACCAGGGCTCAATCCCATGTCCTCTGCATTGGCAGGCAGATTCTTAACCACTGCGCCACCAGGGAAGCCCAGAGCCTGCGGAATGGACCAACAGCCTTGGCGTCCCCTGGGAACTTGTTAGAAATGCAGAATGTCTGATCACAACCCAGATCTGTTTGATTTTATATTTATGGTACTTCTTTTGTCTTTTATGCTGAAAATCTTAGTTTTTAATGACATTGACATAATCATTTGTGTTATTCACATTGCAGGATATGTATATAATTATATAATACTTATAATTACATTTTAGGATATTTGGAAACATTAAATATAATTATATAAAATATATAAGTATCATAAATAGAGTATATGTTATATAATTATACATTCCGTATATCAGGAAGGCACATAAAATATTTGTAATAGTTCCAAAATGACTGACAGATTTACTAATAGTCTACTGAGTATAGCTTAACATTTCTTTATGGCTCTTTTTTTCTTTTTGTTTTTTTTGAAGAAATTTCCCGCTCATTGTGACCTGAGGTCAGTCACATGGCCCTTCTAATCCACCCACTCTCATTTGTTGAGAAGTGCCTCAGCCATGGAATACATGGAAAAGGTCACTGGCCCTGGGGGCCCATCCTCTGAATTCTCCAGTCATATCTTTTCCACCTAGAGGGTGACTTGGTTTTTATGAACTTCAAGGTGGGAGAATCAAATAAAATGATGAATGTGTGATATTAGGTGTATTGTTACGAGCAGCACTCCCATGCCACAGGCTTTGCTTGCTGTGTAAGCTGACCCTTTCTGTAAGAGCTGACATTTGCTGCTCCAAGTCCTTGATCCCGTCAGAGTGAAGAGACCGGGGTGGAGCCAGAATGAGCTACGTGGCCCTGATGTCTCGTCCCCTGCAGGCTTAAATCAGCAGTGGTGCATCACTTGTCTCCAGTGGCCTCTTCCACAACACCATTCATGAGAACCCCCCACCCCAAAGTAACATTGTCTCCCTTTTTGATGACTCCACTTCTTTGGCTGGATTTTTTTTTTTTTTTTTCTTTTAACCACCAGCTTCTCCATTCAGCCCTTCAAATACTTCGACCTAGATGACCTGGAAGTGGATGAGTTTGAGGAGCCATTTGGTACCTTTGGCTGCTTTAACTTCAATAGTCTGAGTAGAGGTCCTAGCAGAGCCCTAGAGTTACTGTGTTCTCATGAGGTCAACCTGTGGTGCATGAAATGCACGTGTTTCCTCGGAGGAGAATTACCATGGCTGCCTAAGCAGATAAGGGCCACAAGGGGGGCGCTTCGTTCCTGATGTGCAAACTGTTCACAAGAAGGACAAGATTCTAAATATTGTCATCAAGTATGGATGGAAGGAAGGCACCGGGTTCATCTTCCCAAATGGGTGATGACAGGCCTGAAAACATCTCTCAGACGTCTTTGTGCTTAAAGACAAGTTTCATGCACATTTCTGCAGGGATGCATCATTGTGGCCTAGAGTTCATCCCTGAGCCACAAGGATATGGGACCTGGATCTGTTTGTGTGTATGGGTGGGTTGTGAAGATGAAGATGATGGGGGTGTTTTCATTCACTCCCACCAGGCTGGCTGTTCTTCTCCCCCTTCATTCATTTCCTACTCATTCTATCTCAGCTGCTTTCTTACTCTCTGCTTCATTTTCACTACGGCAGCATGTGGTTACCTCATGAACACTCCCACCATTACCGGAGGATTTCTTTACACTGCAAGGAAGTCATCAAGACAGACATGTAATCTCCATAGGGAGAGTCTCCTATTTCCCATAGTGCCACTGAGGGCGAGGTGTCAGTGTCAAGTTCATTTTGTTTCCAGACAGAGTAACATCATAAGACAGACCCTGACATGTTTCTAGGCCTTACCTTCTCTTCACAGGATCCATATAAAAAAAAAAAACTCTCCAAATAGATAGCTCCACTCAGTACCCTTCCAGAATTACTTCTGTTGGACACTGATTATATTTTCTAAACTGCAACAACAACAATGCCACTGATTCTAGGAAAATGTTCCTGTCCCTGAATGTCTTTGGAGTGGTGCTGCCTTGTAAAGGGAGGGAATGGGGAGAACTTGCCCAAGTCAGGGGTCAATTTCTGTGTCCCTAGCTTGGAAGCCATTTCCATCCCGTGGCTGGAGAGATACTTGAGTGCTGCTCGAAAATATGAAAAGATTTCTTGCCCAAGCCTGCAAATAGCATGTCTTCTTTCCCTTCCAGTTTTTTAAGGCCTGCCCTCTGCTCCTTCTTCTTCTGGCCAGTGTTCAACAGTAAAATAGCTGGGGCTACTACAGACATACTCATGCGTCATTACCCTTCTCACAGAACTGTGTGCCCAGACTCTAGGTTGAGATATTAAGGGAAGGGCAGTAACCTCTCAACACTCTTCATTTGGGGCAGGGAGCTGAGCAAGGCCCACACCAGGGTTCCTAATAGCTCCCCTGCTTCCCCACACTTGGAGCTGGAAGGTCTATTTTTCCTAATACTCTAGAGTATACACACACAGGGTAGGGGGACAGCAGAATGGGAACCGCTCTTCATTTTCATTAAGGCTAAACTACAGGGTGGGGAGTAGATTCCAGCCCCTCAGCCTCCATTGGGAAAGTAAGGAGCTCTTGGGGGCAGGGGGCAGCTACTCACCGTGAAGAATACCAGGGTCACATGTTTCTCTCCATCCATCTGAAATCAGAGTCTAGCCAACTCAAACTTCTAGTTTCTGATTTTGTGACATGTGGAGCTACTTTTCTTTTACCCTCCTGGAGGCTGAGTGGGGAAAATCCAGCTCTACCAGGCCTGTAACCCCACTCACCCACAGGTATGTGATGTTTAAAACACTGAGGGAGAAGGGCTGCTTGAGCCAGATCCTGGGGTTGGGTCTTTATTAGATTTTCTCATTTGAAGAAGTCCCTGGATTTTTTTTTCCAATTTTTAAAATTGTAGCAAAATACTCATAAAATTTACCATCTTAACCATTAAAAATTGTACAGATCAGTGGTACGAAATACATCCATAATGTTGTGCAGCCATCACCACCATTCAGCTCTGTAACTCATTTCATCTTGTAAAACTGAAACTCTATACCGATTAAACAATAACTCATTTCCCCCTTTCCCTGATCCCTGGAAACCACCACTCATACTTTCTGTCTCCTATGATTTTGACTACTATAAGTATCTCACATAGTGGAATCATACAGTATGTGTCCTTTTGTGACTGGTTTATTTCACTTAGCATAATGCCCTTGTTAACCTAAAACAGCCAGTTGTTTTACCAGCAAAATGGGTTTATGCAGGAGCTGCAAAGAATTACAATTTGGGACATGCACCTGTGAGGAAACACATGTGTGAGTCCAGTAAAGCAAAGAAGAGGAAAATTTTATAGAGGAGAAAGGGCAGTTGGGAGGGGCTGTTATAAACAAAAAATCCATTGGCGGAAACTGGGAGTTCAAAGTACAGTGGTTTTTCATTGAGTTGTGACAGTCTCTCATTGGCTGAACTGTTGCTAGGCAATGAGAAAATCTTGCTTCCTCTTGCTGGTGGTAGTAAAGTAGCGTCACTTCCTGCTGGAGATGCAAGGTAACATCTCTTCCTGCTGGGATCTGTATTGAGATCCAGTGGTACGCGTGTGAGAGCTCCCCCTGCTGGTCTCCCGACACCGTCTTGGTGAGGGTTCCCTTTATTAATGTTCACATCCTCAAGGTTCATGTTGTATTATATCGCAGAATTTCCTTTCTTTTAAGACTGAATAATATTGCATATTATGTATATACCGCACTTGTCTGTTCATCTGTTGACGGACAGTTCGGTTGCTTCCATGTTTTAGCTATCAAATATCTCTTTGAGACCCTGCTTTCAATTCTTTTGTATAGGTACCCAGAAGTGGAATTGCTGCATCATATAGTAATTTTATTTTTAATTTTCTGAGGAGCTGCCATCCTGTTTTCCAGCGGCTGTGCCATCTTACATTCCTACCAACAGTGCACAGGGTTCCAGTTTCTCCACATTCTTGCCATCAAGTGTTGTTTTCTATTATTTTGATAGTAGCCATCCTAATGGCTATAAGGTAGTATTTCATTGTAGTTCTGATTTTTTGATTTGCATTCACCTAATGAATAGTGATGTTGAGCATCTTTTCATTTGCTTATTTTTCATTTGTATATCTTCTATGGAAAAATGTCTATTCACGTCCTTTGCCAATTTTTAAATTGGGTTATTTCTGGGTTTTTTGTTTTTTTTTTTTTGAGTTTTAAGAGTTCTCTCTGTATTTTGGATATTAATCTCTTATCAGGTATATGACTTGCAAATATTTTCTCCTATTCGGTGGATTGTCTTTTTACTCTGATGATTCTGTCTTTTGATGCACAAAAGCTTTTTAAATTCGGTGAAGTTCAGTTTGTGTTACCTGTGCCTTTGGTGTCATAGCCAAAGAAATCATTGCCAAGTCTAATGTCACGAACCTTTTGCCCTTTGTTTTCTTCTAAAAGTTTTATTGTCTTAGGTCTTACATTTAGGTCTTTGATCCATTTTGAGTTAATTTTTGTATGAGGTGTTAAGGGTCCAACCTCCTTCTTTTGCATGTGGATATCCAATTTTCCCAGCATCATTTGTTGAAAAGGACTGTCCTTTTCTCACGTTGCCCAGAACTTGGGTGAGAAAATTTCCACTTGTTCTAGGAAGCATTCTCCTATCCCTTAACTGGGATTCTGAAGGATCTTTGTAATTTTCTCTCTGAGAAAATCTTGTCTCTCTCGGCATCACATCCTCATCATCATGACTGTTAAGGAATGTGAAGAAATGTCTTAGATTTTACCCTACTGGCAAGGTAACAAATTATCCTGTCAACTTCATGGATGCTGTCAGAAGGCATGAGACTCTGGGGTCTGAGAAAGAAGACTTTATTATTCACGACATAGTAAACAGCAGAAGCTTCATGTTTGCCTTTGTTCTTGTCCAACTCAAGTTCCTCAGAGGTGATACAAAGAGGCCCAGGTGGATGCATCACAAGTGAGGATGTTGTCAAGGTTAAGAAATCCAGGGGCTTCCCTGGTGGCGCAGTGGTTGAGAGTCTGCCTGCCAGTGCAGGGGACACGGGTTCGAGCCCTGGTCTGGGAAGATCCCACATGCCGCGGAGCAACTAGGCCCGTGAGCCACAACTACTGAGCCTGCGCGTCTGGAGCCTGTGCTCCGCAACAAGAGAGGCCGCGATAGTGAGAGGCCCGCACACCGTGATGAAGAGTGGCCCCCGCTTGCCGCAACTAGAGAAAGCCCTCGCACAGAAACGAAGACCCAGCACAGCCAAAAATAAATAAATAAATAAATAAAGGAATTCCTTTAAAAAAAAAAATCCAAATATTTCAAAGTTGGTCCTCAAGAAACCTGCCGAAATTTTGCCTCAGAGGAAGGCACTATTTTTTATTATGTTGGTCCAGTAATTAATCTGTCCTTTTCCCTGGAGGAGGTACTGCAGACATTATCTGAAACTGATTGTTATACAAAAAAATCCTTGAAAAGATAATTTAGGACAGAAGCTGATACAAGCTGTGAAAAAACATAAGAGACCAAAAATTGTCTCTCAACATGGTGCAATTTTCCCTTTAAAACATGAGAATAATCAAAGCTCTAAACAAAAATTTCCACTGAAGATTTCTGGTACCAAGACTAACCTTGATTGTGTGGCACACTGGGGTTGTAAAGATTGAAAGAGACAAGAAAAGCCTGAATCACCAGGAGACTTGACAGAAAATCAGCTCCGAGGGTGAGGTGATGTTAAACTGGATGAGGCAATGATAGATGACAGCGAATAAAAAGAAAGGCAAACACAACATTTTCAGAATAAATGGGAATGTGTTAACTTGATGGATAAAAAGACTTAAGTCACTACTAACACATATAACAAATTATTCTGAATAGATTGCTGATGTAAAATTTAAAGGTATAAAATGATTTTTTAGAAGAAAACAAAGAACATTTTTGAGATCTTATAATAGGAAAAGACTTCTTAAACAGAACAAAAATATTGACTATAAAGGAGAACATGACAAATGATGTTGTATTGAAGTTAAGAGCTTCTACTCATCAAAAGACAACAAGATAGAAAAAGCGATAGAGAGAGAGAGCCAAGAAAGACCTCCTATTTAGTGTATATAGAGAACTTCTTAAAATTCAGTAAGAAAAGGACAGAAAACACACAAAAAATGACAAAGCAACAGACTCTTCAAGAAAAAAATACTCAGTCCTCTTGATCAAGATGGAGGAGTAAGAGGACGTGGAGCTCACCTCCCCCACAAACACATCAAAAATACATCTACTTGTTCTCAGTGGAAAGAGAGAGGTCTGTTTGTTAGGCGTCCCATTCCGAGATTTCCCTGAACGTCCCAGGCCTCCCCCACCTCCCCCGCACAGAGATGGAATGGGACACCTGGTCTGTAATACCTAGTCACTAGCTACAGCTATTGTTCCACAATTCTAGACCACATGGAGCTAATCTACCAAAGATCCCGCACACGGGATTTTACCTCCTTGGTTAGATGATTTCTTAGGTATCTTATTGTTTTCAGTTTTTATTGTTTTTAGTGCAGCTTTAGGTGGTATTACTTTCTTTATTTTACTTTTCGATAGTTTATTGCTAATGTAACTCATGAATAATTTTATTGCTTAGCTATTTTATATCCCTGTGCTATAAAGTAAATTCTCACTGGAAAGTAACTGGAAGCTGGGAGAAGGACTCCTGTACAGCCAAGGCTGTAAGAAAGATACACGTGTAATCAGGTAGGAAGGGAAGAAAAGCAATTGGGTCAGGACCTGTGTCCCACAGTGCACTTTAAACACACTGCACTCTTCAACCCCTGTGTACATTTTAACCCTCTACAGTCTCTCTCTTCCTGCACTTTATCCCCCAACCCCCATGCTCCATGAATCACCACAATCTTGTTCTTATATCCCCCTTTCCCTGTGCCCTCTTCCTTCCCACCTCACTTTATCACGCCTATTCTCAGTCATACCCCACTAACTCCAACTTTCTCATCAAACTCTCCCCCACCCTCACCTTTTGTGGCAGTGCTCAAAGACTTTTTTTTTCTAATTTTTTATTATGGTAAATAAAATATAAAATACAATTTTACAATCTTAACTCTTTTTAAGTGTACAGTTTAGTGTTTAAATATATTCATATTTTTGTCCAACCTAATTACCACTATCCATCTCCAGAACTCTTTTCATCTTGCAAAACTGAAACAGTAACTCCCCATCTCTCCTTCTGCAATACCCTACTTTTATTGCTGTGATTTTTATTGCTGTGATTTTTACTTCTATAAATATCTCATAAAAGTGGAATAGTACAGTATTTGTCTTTTTGCATAATGTCCTCAAAGTTCATCCATGTTGTGGCACATGTCTTTATTTCCTCCCCTTTAAGCCTAAGTAATATTCCATTGTAAGGATTTCCCTGGTGGTCCAGTGGTTGAGAATCTGCCTGCCAATGCAGGGGACATGGGTTCGAGCCCTGGTCTGGGAAGATCCCACATGCCACGGAGCAGCTAAGCCCATGTGCCACAACTACTGAGCCCACGTGCCACAACTACTGAAGCCCGTGCGCCTAGAGCCTGTACTCTGCAACAAGAGAAGCCACCGCAATGAGAAGCCCGTGCACCACAGCAAAGAGTGGCCCCTGCTCGCTGCAACTAGAGACAGCCCGCACGCAGCAACGAAGACCCAACGCAGCCAAAAATAAAAAAATATATAATAATTAAAAAATTAATTATTAAATAAATAAATAATATTCCATTGTATGTATATACCAGTTTATTTTTGTATATGGTGTGAGAAATTATTCCAGTTTGATAGATTTGCATGTAGCTGTCCAGTTCCCCAACACCATTTATTTATGGAAGAGGCTGTCTTTGTCCTATTGTATCTGCTTGCCTCCTTTGTCATAGATTAGTTGACCATGTAGGCATGGGTTTATTTCTGTTCTATCTATTCTGTTCCACTGATCTATGTGTCCATTGATCTTGTGCCAGTACCACACTGTTTTGATGCCTGAAGCTTTGTAGTATAGTTTGAAATCAGGGAGCATGACACCTCCAGCTTTGTTCTTCCTTCTCAAGATTATTTTGGCTATTCAGGGTCTTCTGTGTTTCCATACAAACTTTATAATTATTTGCTCTAGTCTGTGAAAAATGCCATTGGTATTTTGACAGGGATTGCATTGAACCTGTACCTTGTCTTGGGGACTATGATCATTTAATAATACTAATGCCTCCAATCCATGAATATGGTATTTCTTTCCATTTATTTGTGTTGTCTTCAATTTGTTTCATCAGGCTTATAGTTTTTAAAGTACAGGTCTTTTACCTCCTTGGTTAGATGATTTCTTAGGTATCTTATTGTTTTTAGTGAAGTTTTAGGTGGTATTACTTTCTTAATTTTACTTTTTGATAGTTTATTGCTAATGTAACTCATGAATAATTTTATTGCTTAACTATTTTATCATTAAAGTTCTTCCTTGGGCTTCCCTGGTGGCGCAGTGGTTGGGAATCCGCCTGCCAATGCAGGGGACACGGGTTCGGGCCCTGGTCTGGGAGGATCCCACATGCCGTGGAGCGGCTAGGCCCGTGAGCCACAACTGCTGAGCCTGCGCGTCTGGAGCCTGTGCTCTGCAACGGGAGAGGCCGCGACAGTGAGAGGCCCGCGCACCGCGATGAAGAGTGGCCCCCGCTCGCCGCAACTGGAGAAGGCCCTTGCAGAGAAGCGAAGACCCAGCACAGCCAAAAATAAATAAATAAAATAAATAAATTAAAAAAAAAAAAAAAAAAAGAGCCAGCCAAAAGTGGGGGTGGGGGAACATACAGGTTAAAGAAAGAGGAAGCAGAAAAGTTCATTTAAAAAAAAAAAAAAAAAAAAGTTCTTCCTATGTTTTTTACTTTTATATTACCACAAACATTTACCAAAAACTTAGGCGTCTTATTTATTTTATTTTTTATTGAAATATAGTTGATTTACAATGTTGTGTTAGTTTCTGGTGTACAGCAAAGTGAGTTAGTTTTATATATATACACACATATATATTCTTTTTCATTATAAGTTATTACAAGATATTGAATATAGTTTCCTGTGCTATATAGTATGACCTTGTTTTTTATCTGTTTTATATATAGTAGTTTGTATCTGATAACCCCAAATTCCTAATTTATTCTTCCCCCCACCTTCACCTTTGGTAACCATAAATTTGTTTTCTATGTCTGAGTCTGTTTCTATTTTGTAAATAAGTTCATTTGTATCATATTTTAGATTCCACATACAAGCGATATCATATGATATTTGTCTTTGTCTGACTTACTTCACTTAGTATGATAACCTCTAGGTCCAACCATGTTGCTGCAAATGGCATTATTTTGTTCTTTTTTATGGCTGAGTAGTATTCCATTGTGTATATATACCACATCTTCTTTATCCATTCATCAGCTGATGGATATTTAGGTTGCTTCCATGTCTTGGCTGTTGTAAATAGTGCTGCTGTAAACACTGGGGTGCATGTATCTTTTCAAATTAGGGTTTTCTCCAGATATATGCCCTGGAGTGGGATTGCTAGATCCTATGGTAACTCTATTTTTAGTTTTTTAAGGAGCCTACATACTGTCTTCCGCAGTGGCTGCACCAATTTACATTCCCACCAACAGTGTAGGAGGGTTCCCTTTTCTCCACACCCTCTCCAGCATTTATTTTTTGTGGATTTTAAAATAATGGCTATTCTATACAGTGTCAGGTGATAGCTCATTGTAGTTTGGATTTGCATGTCTCTGATAATTAGAGATTTTGTGCATCTTTTCATGTGCCTGTTGCCCATCTGTATGTCTTCTTTAGAGGAATGTCTATTTAGGTCTTCTGCCCATTTTTTGATTGGTTTTTTTATATATATATTGAGCTGTATGAGATGTTTATACCTTTTGGAAATTAAGCCCTTGTCAGTCGCATCATTTGCAAATATTTTCACCCAGTCCGTAGATTGTCTTTTCAATTTCTTATGGTTTCCTTTGCTGTGCAAATGCTTATAAGTTTGATTAGGTTCCATTTGTTTATTTTTGCTTCTATTTCTTTTGCCTTGGGAGACTGATCTAAGAAAACATTGCTACAATTTACATCAGAGAATGTTTTGCCTATGTTCTTGTCTAGGAGTTTTATGGTATCCTATCTTATATTTAAGTCTTTAAGCCATTTTGAGTTTATTTTTGTATATGGTGTGAGGGAGTTTTCTAACTTCATTGATTTACATGAGACTAATAAACAGCCTCTTTTGCATGACCTACGGAAGTCACATCCTTTAGGTGGTTTCCCAAATGAAGAGTGAAATGCTATTGTGTTGTTTACCCCAAAATTTAGCTTCCATCCTACATTGTATGTTCTATTTAAGCGGTTTTGGGGGCATTTTATATAAGCAAAATTTTTGCTCCCCTGAGCTGAAATTAGAAACTATCCATGACTGTTGTGATTTGACCATAAATTGGAGAATTAATGTATGGGGAATCAAATAGTGGCCTCCAATCTGCCCATTGCCACTTCCGTCTTTCCCAGTTCCATTCCTCCCCTCTTCTTTCGTGTATTTCCCCTCCCTCAGATACATCTTCTGTGTCTCCACCCTTGTGAGCTTAGCCATGCACCAAACTCCATTCACTCCTCAACTTCACTCAACTTTTTCAGACTCCTATATTGCATCCTCGACCTCCCTCCTGTCACTTTTTGGACATCCATTCCCATGTGATTCTAGTCTGGCCCTCCTCACCTTCCATCCCCCCTGCAAACCACATCATTTGAGCCTTTATTTTCTTACCCTGCATCTACTTCCAAGCCAAATATCTCAGCCCATTCCCCGTGTACTCTACACCCACACCATCAAGGACCCCAGCCCCAACTCTCAGGCATCCTCAACTAATTCATAAACCAAATCCACAACCCACAACCCTCTTATCCCTGACCCTTTCTTCTGGGCTCCTTGGCTCACTCATGCCCAACGTTCTCCCACCTTCCTCATTGTCATGTGACCATTTTTTTTTTCTCTTCTCTTGGTCATTGTCTTCACCAGGCTTCATGTCCTCTTTCAATTCTCTATTTCTGCCTTGGGCCACACTATATTTCCAGCATCTGCCTACCCCACACGTATTCCCCTTCCTCCTCTCACTGTCTTTTTTTTTTTTTTTTTTTGGCTGCGTTGGGTCTTTGTTGCTGCGCTCAGGCTTTCTCTAATTGCAGCGAGCGGGGGCTGCTCTTCGTTGTGGTGCGCGGTCTTCTCATTGCGGTGGCTTCTCTTGTTGCGGAGCACGGGCTCTAGGCGCGTGGCATGCAGCCTCAGTAGCTGTGGCTCGTGGGCTCCGGAGCACCGGCCCAGCAGCTGTGGCATGTGGGCCCAGCTGCTCTGCGGCATGTGGGATCCTGGACCAGGGATCAAACCCGCGTTCCCTGCATCAGCAGACAGACTCTCAACCACTGGGCCACCAGGGAAGCCCTCACTATCATTTTAATCCCTCAAAGACAATAAGTCTATTGGGAGTTTTACCAACCACTGACCTTTAACATTTTTGCCCCCAAACTCCTCATACCCTTATTTCCTTCATTCCCACGGAATCCCGCACCTCTGTTTCCCTAGAACCCGGTGTGCCTCATACCCTTCACTTTGCCGCACACTTTGCCTCATTGTACCCTCAAAACCGGCAATGCACTTTAACCACCCTGGGATTTTTCATACTCCTTTTTCTTTATCCTTCTGCCTTTTCTCTTTCCCTGTACTCTCTCCCACACTCCAGGCTTTCTTCACCGTGGTCTTATTTGTGTACCCCCTTTTCTATGCCCTCTCTCTCACACTGATCTATCACATACCCATTCACTGCCATGCCTCCAAGCACTCTACCTTTCTTACCCTCTGACCCACCTAAGGAGGTAATACGCATAGCAATTTTAAGGCTGCATATAGCAAATATTGTCTGTTGGTTGTTGCAGCATTGAAAGGATTACAAACAATGGAAAGGACCCCTTTTTCCTGCATCCAGAAGTCTGGAGATACACCTATTCTTCTGTATATGAACATGTCGTCCACAGATACACAGGGACTGTGTAAGTTAATTTTATGAAAGTGAATGCTTTCATATGAATGTGTCACGTGTGTTTATGAATATGATGCGAGTTTATATGTGCTGAGCATGTGCATGAACGTTTGTGAGTTTGCACCTGTAGTTGTGTGAGTATGTGACTTATGTATATGTATATGTATGTGAGTATATATGAGTACGTGAGTGTGAATGCACATGTGTGTTTGCTTCTGCCTGTAAGTGTTTAAATGAGTTCGTGTTTGTGTGCAGACATGGTTGACCACCAGTATGGCTCCAACTCCTGACTTGTAAATGGACAATGACTGCATCATGACTGTGCATCAAATGTGGATTTATTTGTAGGGAAAACTGAAAGATTACTTTCAACTCCTAATTTATATTTCTTAGTTATCAAAGCATCAAGTGCTCATTACTGAAAAGTAGCACAATTAATTAATTAATTAATTAATGTAGAGCACTCTGGTAACTATTTGATCCCCTTGAATTAAGTAATTGAGCATTGGTTCATCTGATATTTACAAGAATAGTAAAATCTGTCTGTTGAGCCTTCAGAACTAGGTGCTAATTTGTGAGACACTCTTTTTGAACCTTCTCATTTTTTTCTATGCATATTGTTCTGCGTCTAAGTCTAATCACTAATGGAGGTCAGTAATTGTAAAGTATATTTTCCTACAACATCTCCATATTAATTGGCATTGATTTATGCAAATGAGTCCAATTTATTGGCTTTGATTTGTGCAGACATTTTCTATAATGAGTGATTTATCATATTCTTCCTTTTACTTGTGTCTCTTTGAATATACTTCTCAGGTATTTTGTCTCATTCCATTTCTCTACCAATACTTTAACTGGTGGTTCAGTTCAGTGGTCTGAAGATTAGGAAAGTACTAGTTTTAGGATAGAGAAACACCTCGGGGAAGTGAGGAATCCAGAGGGACACACATACTTTATGCCAGTCCCTTATGTGTGTGATTTCAGCATTTCCTACTCTCCTCCTTGTGAGACCCTGTCTGCCTTCAGGGGTCATGGAAAAGAAAATGCCTCTCAAAAATACTCCAGTTGTCTCCTAAAGGGGCTAACTAGAAACTTGTAAATGATTTTGGTAATTAACAACAGAGAGAAAACTTTTCAGATCCCAAGCCTACACTCCCATTGCTGCTGCAGGTGAAATGATAATTGCAGTTCTGATGGGAGGGGTGGGGAGGACACAGAATCTCAAACCCATATATCAGGCTCTGGCTGTCTCCCTCCCACACAGGTACTGGCTATAAAGACCATCACAGGGAGCCCACTCTCCTGGCAGGAGGAAGGAGTCAGGTAAGGGCGTTCTTTTTCAGTCTGAGCGGCAGAGCCTGTAAGATAACGGCAGATCAAGATTCTGAGTAAGTGATCATATCAGAAAGGCAGTCTTCTGTGCAGTAACCTGATTCAGTGCCAACACCATGCAGGAAGGTGGAAAAATTCTGAGGCATGAACTGAGCTAGTAAAGTAACCCTACACCAACCCCTGCTGGCTCCTCGGGCAATGTAGTTTAATCCTCACTGGCAGTGATTGTTGTGCCTTAGTCCAAGTGATAACAAAACCTGGTTTTTTAAGGCGCTTAAAAATGTAGATGTAAAATCAGTTTGCTCTTCCGTCTACCTTATAGAATCATAATCATAGTCATCCTTCAGGATGACTAGAGGTGCACCAATAATAACTCCAAGTTTGCAGTAAAGAGTATGATGAATGTGCAAAAAATCACGTAATCCTGTGCAGAAAGTGTATTCAAATGGAAATGGCTTGAATGGAAAGGTTTTCTCTAACTCTGGATGTTAATGGAGACAGTAATTGTGTCTTCACTGAAAACATACAGAGTCTATTGATTATGGTCAAGTGTCTTCACTCTTTAAGTTAGGAAATGAACCGTTAAGGAACGTTCACATGATAATCATGAGTTTCAGGCAGCAGTTGTCAGTCATATATCATATTGTTTCTGCCCATTAAAAAAGTATTTTAATATCAATCCAAATATCTAGTATTTTAATTTATAAAGCGCACAAGAATACATGCCTTGCGGGTGCTAATTTGCATATATCTCTGGTATGTTAATATCATTCTCAAATCTTTATTCATTGCAAATTTTCAATTAAGTCTAGCATTAACAAATAGACAAGTGTATCATCTGAAAATAACAATGATTTAGTTTTTCCTTTTACACTATTTCATCATGCATGAATGTTTTATGTCTCAAAGTTTATGGAATTACATGTGATGATTAAACAGTTTCTGTAACATACGCTGTTATACTTGCTTTTCTGACATAAAAGCAAGAGTCTTCCTTTTTCCGTCCTAATATTGAGCCATTCTCATCTTCATGACATTACCTTGTCATGGGGCAGGTTCTGCAATATTCTACTGCCAGCAGGGCATGTACATGTATTAAGATATCTAAAGCTTCATTCATAATACACAGTGCCCTACAGAGTAAAACTTTACAAAAATGGAATCTTATTATAATGAAAGTTATAAAATAGTACCAGTCTAAAATCAAAGAACGAGCTGTGGAAACAAAACTAAATATAGATCTGGATTATTATATGAACACAGCTTTTTGGCAGAGCTGGTGGCTCAATGCACTGTCTTTACCGGTCCAGTGGATTTCAAGTTCTCACTCTGCCCTACACAGGAGATTTTGACAAATCCTTAACCTCTCTATGTGTACACTACCCTCCTCTGTATAGTTAAAGTTCCATAAGTGCCTGCCTCATAGATTTGTGAAGAATGAAGAAGTGATCACATGTAGTGCCTTCAGTGATTAATTTCACATATAAGTGCTCTTTCAATGTCATACAGTCAACCCTTTAAAAGCTGCTAGTAACAGAAAAACATGAAGTAAATGTTTCCAAGTGGGAACAAATGTTAAGTGGAGAATATTGAATTTCAGCTGACGTGATTCATGTAGCCCACACCTGATATTCCCATGCAGGACATTCTAACTCACAAGACAAGTTATCAGTGACTGTGAACTAAGAGGATGGCCAGCAGCAACTTGACAATGGACGTGATCTTCTTAATACAGACTGTGGTTGGAATCCTGGGGAATTTCTCACTTCTTTGCCATTATATCATCCTTTCCTTCACTGGCTACAGGTTAAGGTCCACAGATTTGATTCTTTTTATTTATTTTTTTAAAATTTATTTATTTATTTATTTTTGGCTGCGTTGGGTCTTTGTTGCTGCGCGCGGGCTTTCTCTAGTGGCGGCGAGCGGGGGCTACTCTTCGTTGCGGTGTGCGGGCTTCTCATTGCGGTGGCTTCTCTTGTTGCAGAGCAGGGGCTCTAGGCGTGGGGCTTCAGAAGTTGTGGCTCATGGGCTCTAGAGAGCAGGCTCAGTATTTGTGGCACGCGGGCTCAGTAGTTGTGGCGCACGGGCTTAGTTGCTCCACGGCATGTGGGATCTTCCCGGACCAGGGCTTGAACCCATGTCCCTGCATTGGCAGGTGGATTTTTTATTTTTATTTATTTATGGCTGTGTTGGGTCTTCGTTTCTGTGCGAGGGCTTTCTCTAGTTGCGGCAAGTGGGGGCCACTCTTCATCGTGGTGCGCGGGCCTCTCACTATCGCGGCCTCTCTTGTTGCGGAGCACAAGCTCCAGACGCGCAGGCTCAGTAGTTGTGGCTCACGGGCCCAGTTGCTCCGCGGCATGTGGGATCCTCCCAGACCAGGGCACGAACCCGTGTCCCCTGCATTGGCAGGCAGATCTCAACCACTGCGCCACCAGGGAAGCCTCCTACAGATTTGATTCTTAAGCACCTGATTGTAGCCAACTTCTTGGTCCTCCTCTGTAAAGGGGTCCCCCAGACAATGGCAGTCTTTGGGAGGAAACATTTCCCCAGTGATTTTGGATGCAAACTTCTTTTCTTTCTTCACGGAGTGGGGAGGGAGTGTCCACTGGTAGCATCTGCCTCTTGAGTGTCTTTCAGGCCATCACGATCAGTCCCAGGAACTCCAGGTGGGCAGAGCTTAAAGTAAAAGCTCCCAAGTACATTGTTCCCTCTATTTTCCTGTGTTGGATGCTCCAAATGCTGGTAAATGTTGTTTTTCCTATCGATATAACTGGCAAATAGAGCACAAAAACATCACAAGCAGAAAGGATTTTGGATACTGTTCTGCTGTTCATCATGATGAAACCAGACAGGCAATGTATGGAGCATTGCTATTATTCCCTGATGTTTTCTGTTTGGGGCTCACGCTCTGGGCCAGTGGCTCCGTGGTCTTCATCCTGTACAGGCGTAAGCAGCAGGTCCAACACATTTGTAGGACCAACGCCTCCCCCAGGTCCCCCCCCTTGAGTCCAGAGCTGCCAAAACCATTCTTCTCCTGGTGAGCACTGTTGTCTACTTTTATACCCTTTCCTCCATCTTTCAACTTCTTTTGTCTGTTTTTGATCATCCTAGCTGGTTCCTTGTGGACATGACTGTAATCACTGCTGCGTGCTTCCCAAGTGTCAGCCCCTTTCTGCTCATGAGCTGTGACTCCAGTGTACACAGGCTCTACTTTGCCTGGTTGAGGAATACAAAATCCCCTACTATTATGAGAAATATGTAAATTGTGTGTATTTCCACAGTGCACAGTTGCCAGTTCATTCCTTCCTTCCTTCACCCTCAGTGTCCAAAGGAAAATTTTGAACTGGAGCCTATGGAAGAACTGCTTTCGGGCTGATTCATGTTGTTGGCAGAATATGTTTCCTTTAATGACTCACTTCTGAGTATCTCCATCTAGAAAGCCAGCATTAGCAAATTGAGTCCCCCTCCTGTTTTCAATCTCTTACTTCTTTCAGTCGTAACTATTTGGCATCTGTTCTTTAAAGCTCAGGTGATTATACTCAACCCACCTTCATTAACCAGGAAAATCTATTTTAGTCAGCTAGGGCTGCTGTAGCCAAGAATACCACAGGGGAATGCTCCAAGGTGATGGAGTAGGAAAACCGTGAGCTCTCCTCTTCTCCTGGACACACCAATATTACAATTGTATACAGAGCAAGTATTGATGAGGAAGACCAGAAGCTACCAGAAAAGATCTTCTACAACTAAAGGATCCACAGTGAGACAGGTAGGAGGGTTGGAGTCTCGCTAGAGTCAAGAACCATATCCCTGGGTGCGTGACCTAGAAACAGGAGAATAATACAATTACAAAGATTCTCCCCAAGGGGTGAGCATTCTGAGCCCTACATTGGGCTGGCACACCAGGAAGATAAGCCCCCAGAACATTTAGCTTTGAAAGGCAGCAGGGCTTTCTTTCGGGAGAGCCAGAGGGATGTGGGAAATACTGGGAGGTAGAGACTCCACTCTTGTTTTGTTTTGTTTTGTTTTTGAGGTATGGTTGATCTACAATATTGTGTTTGCTTCAACTATACAGCAGAGTGACTCAGTTTTTTGTTTTTCAGAGTATATGCCACTATAGATTATTACAAGATATTGTATATGCCTGTGCTATAAAGTAAATCCTTGTTACTAATCTGTTTTATGTATAGAAGCTTGTATCTGTTAATTCCATACTCCTGATTTGTCCCTCCCTCACCCCTTTGGTAACCATAAGTTTGTTTTCTATGTCTGCGAGTCTCTTTCTGTTTTGTATTTAGATTCATTTGTATTATTTTTAGATTCCACATGTGATATCATTTGGTATTTGTCTTTCTCTGACTTACTTCACTAAGTATAATATTCTCTCAGTCCCTCCATGTTGCTGCAGATGGCAATATTTCATTCTTTTTAATGGCTGAGTATTATTCCATTGCATATACATACATGTTTTCATGTCTTGGCTATTGTACAAAGTGATGTTATGAACATTGGAGTGCATGTATCTTTTCAAATTAGAGTTTTTGTTTTTCCGGATCTATATACCCAGGAGTCGGATTGCTGGATCATATAGTAGCTCAATGTTTAGTTTTTTAGGGAACATCCATACTGTTTTCCATAGTGGCTGCACCAATTTCCATTCCCACCAACCATATACAGGTGTTCCCTTTTCTCCACACCCTCTCCAGCAATCATTATTTGTGAACTTTGTGATGATAGCCATTCTGACCAGTTTGAGGTGATACCTCATTGTGATTTGATTTTGTTTCTCTTATATTTAGTGATGTTGAGCACCTTTTCATGTGTTTGTTGGCCAGCTGTATGTCTTTTTTGGAGAAATGTCTATTTAGGTCTTGTGCCCATTTTTTGATTGGGTTGCTGTTTTTTGTATAGTGTACTATGACCTGTTTGTATATTTTGGATATTAACCCCTTATTTGTTGTAGGGTTTGCAAATATTTTCTCCCATTCTGTAGGTTGTCTTTCATTTTGTTGATGTTTTCCTTTGCTGTGCAAAAGCTTTGAAGTTTAATTAGGTCCCATTTGTTTATTTTTCCTTTTATTACTTTTGCCTTGGGATACTGATCTAAAAAAAATAATTGCTGTGATTTATGTTTGAGAATGTTTTCCTGTGTTATCTTGTAAAAGTTGACCATGTCATGACATACATAGTTCTTTAAACCATTTTGACTGTACTTGTTTAATATGATGTGAGGGAGTGTTCTAATTTCATTGATTTTTCACATAGCTGTCCAGCTTTCCCAGTACCACTTATTGAAGAGACTATCTTTTCTCCATTGTAATTTCTTGCTCCTTTGTCTTAGATTAATTGGTTGTAGGTGTGTGGATTTATTTCTGGATTCTCTATTCTGTTCCTCTGATCTATATGTCTCTTTGTGCCAATACCACACTGTTTTCATTTCTTTTGCTTTGTAATATTGTCTGAAGTCTGGAAGGTTCATGCCTCCAGCTTTGTTCTTTTTCCTCAGGATTGCTTTGACAATTCAGGGTCTTTTGTGGTTCTATATGAATTTAAGGATTATTTGTTCTAGTTTTGTGAAAAATATCATGGGTATTTTGATAGGGATTGCATTAAATCTGTAGACTGCTTGGGGTAGTATGGCCATTTTAACAAAAGTAATTCTTCCAACCCGTGAGCATGGGATACCATTCCATTTCTTTGAATCATCTTCAATTTTCTTCATCATTGTTTTTTAGTTTTCAGCACATAACATCTTTCACCTCCTTTGATAAGTTTATTCCTAGGTATTTTTTTGATGTGATTTTTTTTTTTGGATGTGATTTTAAATGGAATTTTTAACTTTCTCTTTCTGATATTTCATTGTTAGTGTAAGAAATGCAACAAATTCTGTATATTAATCTTGTATCTTCCACCTTGCTGAATTCATTTATTGGTTCTAATAGTTTTTGTGGGGAGTCTTTAGGGTTTTCTATATAGAGTATCACGTCATCTCCATGTAATGACAGTTTTACCTCTTCCCTTCCAATTTGGATACATTTTCTTTCCTTTTCCTGTCTGATTGCTGTGGCTAGGACTTCCACTACTATGTTGAATAGAAGTGGTGAGAGTGGCCATCCTTGTCTTGTTCTAGATTTTAGCAGGAAGGCTTTCAGCTTTCCACCATTGAGTATTATGTTGGTGATGGTTTTGTCATAAATGGCTTTCATTATGTTGAGATATCTTCCCTGTATACCTGCTTTGGTGAGAGTTTTTATCATGAATGGATGTTGAATTTTGTCAGATGCTTTTGCAGCATCTGTTGAGATGATCACGTGGTTTTTGTCCTTTCTTTTGTTAATCTGGTGTATCACATTGATTGATTTTGCATATGTTGAACCATCCTTGCAACACTGGAATGAATACAACTTGATCACGGTGTGTGATCCGTTTTACATATTGTTAGACCCAGTTTGCTAATATTTTGTTGAGGATTTTTGCATCTATATTCATCAAAGGTATTGACCTATTTATAATTTTCTTTTTTTAATTATTTTTGTCTGGTTTTGGTATCAGGGTGATGGTGGCCTCATAGAATGAATTTGGGAGTGTTCCCTGATCTTCAATATTTTGGGATTGTTGGAGAATAATAAGTTGTTCTTTATATCTTTGGTGGAATTCCCTAAGGAAGCCATTTGATCCTTGACTTTTGTTTTGCAGAGAGGTTTTTTTAAAATTTTAATTGCAAGTTCTACTTCACTTCTAGTGATTGGTCTGTTCAAATTATCTGTTTCTTCTTGACTCAGTTTTCACAGGCTGTATGTTTCTAGAAACTTGTTTATTTTTTCTAGGTTGTCCAATTTGTTGGCATAAAAATGTTCATAATATTCTCTTATGGTTTTTTCTATTTCTGCAGTATTGGCTGTTATTTCTCCTCTTTCATTGCTTCTTTTGTTTTTATGCATCTTCTCTCTTTCTTTCTTGGTGAGCCTGGCTAGAGGTCCATTGAATTTGTTTATATTTTAAAAAACAGCTCTTGGTTTTATTGATCATTTTCTATACTTTTTTTGATCTCTATTTTCTCTCTGGTCTTTATTATTTCCTTTGTTCTGCTGACTTTGGGTTTTGTTTGTTCTTTTTCTAACTCTTTTATGTGCTAGGTTAGGTTGTTTACTTGAGATTCTTCTTGTTTCTTGAAGAAGGCCTGTATTGCTATGAATTTCCCTCTTGCTGCATTCCTTAAATTTTTAAAGGTTATATTTTCGTTTTCATTTGTCTTGAGGTATTTTCTAATTTTATCTTTGATTTAATTGTTCACCTGTTGGTTTTTAGTAACATGTTGTTTAGTTTCCATGCATCCATTCTTGTCCCATTTTTCTTTCTGCAATTGAATCTAGTTTCATACCACTGTGGTCAGAAAAGATGCTTGTAATATTTGCTATTCTCTTAAATTTGTCGAGGCTTGTTTTGTGCCTTTGTATGTGGTTTATCCTAGAGAATGTTCCATGCATGCTTGAAAACAAAATGTGCTTTCTTTTTTTTTTATGTTTTGTCCTGTAGATATCAATTAAATCCACTTGTCTCTTGTGTCCTGTAGGATGTCTGTTGCCTTGTTGATTTTCTGTCTGGATGATCTGTCCATTAATGACAGTTGGGTATTAAAGTCTTCTACTATTATTGTATTATTGTCAATGTCTCCCTTTATGTCTGTTAGTATTTGTTTTATATAATTGGGTACTCATATATTGGGTGCATATATGTTAATGAGTGTAATATCCTTTTCTTGTATTGATCCCTTTATCAATGTATAATGCCCCTCTTTGTCTTTTGGTATAGACTTTGCTTTAAAGTCTACTTTGTCTGATATGAGTATTGATACCTCTGCTTCCTTGTCGTTTTCATTTGCATGAAATATATTTTTCCATCCCCTCATTTTCAGTCTGTGTGTGTCTTTTGCCCTGAAGTGAGTCTCTTGTAGGCAGGATATTGTAGGTTTTTTTAAAAATCCAATCTGCCACTCTATGCCGTTTGATTAGAGCATTTAGTCCACTAACACGTAAAGTAATTATTGATAAGTATGTAATTATTGCCATTTTAATCCTTGTTTTCCAGTTGTTTTTGTAGTTTTTTGTTCATTTCTTCTTTTGTTTTTCCTTGTCTGGTTTGATGATTTTCTTTTGTAGTATGCTTGAGTTCCTTTCTTTTTTGGTTTTTGTGAATCTATTGTATGTTTTTGATTTGTGGTTATCACAGAGTTCAAGTATGTTGACCCATAACTATATCTACTTACTATAAACTGATAGACATACAAGTTTAAACACATTTTGAAAGATCTAGATTTTTCTACTCCCCTCCCCCACTTTCTATGATTTTGATGTCCTATTTTACATCTTCATGCTTATCCTTTAATGTTAATTATAGTTATGATCACTTTGACAAAAATTTTTGGATTGTTTTTTAATCTATGTACTGGTTCAGTAAGTGATCTTCAATCCTTTTATATATTTGCCTTTCCTATTGTGATTTTTCCCTTTCCTGTGGATTCTTGCTTCTTTTCTTTTTAGCAAAGATCCTTCAATATTTTTTTTAGGTTTGGCTTAGTATTGCTGAATTCTATTAGTTTTTGCTTGTTTGAAAAATTATTTAACTCACCTTCTATTCTTTTTTTTTTTTTTTTTTTTTTTTCACCTTCTATTCTTAATGATAATCTTGCTGGGTAAAGAATTCTAGGTTGCAGATTTTTCCCTTTCAGCACTTTGATTATATCATGCCACTCCCTTCTGGCCTGCAAAGTTTTTGCAGAGAAATCAGCTGTATGTAAATTCCATTGTAACTGACTCTTTGTTTTACTCTCCCTGCCTTTAAAATCCTCTCTTTATCTTTAACTTTTACCATTTTAATGATGATATGTCTTGGTGTGGGGCTGTTTGGTTTCATCTTTTTGGGGACCCACTGTGCTTCCTGTACCTGAATATGTGTTTCCTTCTTTAGGTTTGTGACGTTTTCAGTCATGAGTTCTTCAAGTATGTTTTCAATCCCCTTCTTTCTCTATTCCACTCTCGATCTCCTATTATGTGTTGTTTGACATGTTTTATATTATCCCATAGATCTCATATGTTGCTTTCTTTCTTTCTTTTTTTTTTTAATGTTTGTCTGCTATTCTAGTTGGTTGTTTTCCATTATGCTATCTTCCAGGTCACTTATTGCTTCTTCTGTGTCATTTAATCTGGTATTCATTGCTTCTAGATTGGGTTTTTTATCTCAGCAGTTGAATTATCTATTTTTGATTGTTTCATCTTTATAATTTCTAGTTCCTTGTTACATGGATCTGAATTTCTATCAATAATCTTTCTCAATTTTTTTAAGCATGTTTATTAATTCCTTTTTGAACTTAGTGTCTAGTAGTCTGGTGAGCTCTGTTTTATTATTTGTCCTTTCAGAGGATTTCTCTTGGTCTTTTTAATTGGGAGTGATTTTTCTGCCTTTTCATTTTACTTAACTGTTTCTCCTAAATACACAGAGAAAGTTATCTACTGTGGTCTTGAAGGGGTGTTTTTATGTGGGAGCATCCCTGTGTAGACTGTGCGTGTCCGGTATTTTTGGTGTGAGGGCTGGTTTTGGTATTGATGCCAGCCATGTCTTTCTTCAGGGTGTGCTGGCCTTTATCCCCTTGATAGTGAATGTGGTTGGTTTTGGAGTATTTAGATCCTGTGTTGGGTGTGAGGTAGGGCTTCTTCTCTAATCCGTGTCTGTCAGTGTGCTGTGAGGGGTGGGGTCTGCTCCCCAGTTGTTGGAGTAGAAGCCCTCAGGTTCATTCTGGCTCTGTTACCCTTGAGTGGGTGCCCTGACCCAAAGGAGGTGATTGATGAAGCAAGTGAGGCCTGTGTGGTCACAGAGGACCTATGACTACCTGTATAGGGGTCTTTGTTTCTGCTCTGAAGCAGCCTAAGTTTGCAACCCTTTCTCTGTTAACGTTGTCCCAGATCTAGTGCAAGGCTGTCCTGTGGAGTAGGCTGGTACTGGGGGTTGTGGCATTGTGGATGCAAGAATTGAGGTAGCTCTGCTGCAGCCTGGGATCTGGGCTGCCTCTGTGGCAGACTTCCCCCAGGATCTGTCTGCCCCTGATCTAGTGCTAAGCTGTGGCGTGGATTGGGCAGAACTGGGTTGCTCTTGCTGGGAGACGAACTGCTGCATACTCCTGAGTAAGTTGACAGTGGCCATTGATGCCCCACCCAGACCACACCCTGGGCACTCCCAGCTATCTCTGTGTAGCTAAATGAGTCCTATCCCAGGGCCTGAGCACCTGAGATTGAGCGCTTAGTCACTACTTGCTCTTGCGGCACAGCCCCATGTGCACACTGTCCCCCAGAGCTACACCCTTCACCCGTACACACGCTGACAATGGCTTCTGTGGATCCACACAGATCACACCCCAGGCATCCTGGTCTGTCTCTGTGCATCTAGACTGAGTCTCTGCCCAGATCTCATGCCAGGCTGTGGTGTGGAGTGAGCAGGGCCAGGGATTGCACTTCTTCAGATTGGGGAGTGTAGCAAGGTAGCAGCCACCAATGCAAGACTCTCTCTACCCTGACTGTCACCAAGCCAGCACGTGTGTGCTCCTTGCAAGTAGAGTCTAGGCTTCTCCATCGCTTCTAACTGTCTCAGTGGATTTTCCAGTGGGCAAGAGGGCCTGTCTTCTCTACACAGGACCCCAAGACTGGGATGCCCAGATGGTGGTTTGACCCGCTCACTCCCCAGGGCAAGGATCTGCTCGTGCAGACTTTCTTCTCCTTACAGATTCCTCCCCGGTGTGCAGGTCCCAGCTCGATGCCTTTTTTTCCCATCCTACCAGGTTATGTGGAGATCTTTCTTGCAACTTTGGTTTTGTAGGACTTTTTCTGCCAATCTCAAGTTAGTTTTCAGTGAGAATTGCTCCACATGTAAATGTATTTTTGATGTGTTTGTTGAGGAAGGTGAGTTCTATGTCCTCCTACTGCCCCATCTTAATCCTCCCTGAGACTCCACCCTTAAAGGGCACACACAAAATATCACACACTCAGGGACTCAGGAAAGAAGCAGTAATTTGAAAGGAACCTGAGTCAGACTCACCTGCTGATTTTGGAGAATCTGCTGGAGAAGTAGGAGGCAAACGGAACTCACTCTTGGGACATAGATGTGGGCAGCACCCATTTTTGTGAGCTGTTTCTACCACATGGACACTGGTGCTAGCCTGCACCATTTGGAATCCTACCTCTAGCTTATTAGCCTCAGGACCCAGCCCCACCACCACCAACCAGCCTGTTGGCACCAGCATTGAGATGCTTTAGACCAAGCAAGTAGCTGAGCAGGGACACAGCCCCATTCACCAGCAGGCAGGCTTCCTTAAGGCTCCCTGAGCACACAGCTGCCCCTAGACATGGTCTTGTCCACCAGAGGACCCAGGACCAGCCTCACATACCAGTGGGCAGACACTAGACTCAGGCTCTTCAGGACCCTGAAGTCAGAGACCCTGGGACCCATCTCAGACCACTGGTGGGCAGGTACCAGCCCCAGGACCAACCAGGCCCCAGCCCCAGCAACCAGCAGGCAGACATCTGCTCAGAAATACCTTGGACTCCTCAGCCAGCCATACTGGAATCCAACCCCACTCACCAGCAGGCCAGCACCAGCTTTGGCACGCCCTAGAACGCACAGCCAGTAATGTCAGGAACTGGGTCCACCCACCAGCAGGTCAACACCGAATTCAGGAACCCCAGTCCCACAACCACCCACCCCAGAACCTGGCTCTGCCCACCAGTAAGCTTGCACTAGCCCCGGGACACCCCAGGGTTCTGCAGGCAACAGCTTCATAACCCAGCCCTGCCAACCAGTGGCTGTCAGCCTCTCCACAAGGCAGCACTTGGCAACAACAATACTGCGGCCTAGCCACGTCTACAAGATTGCCCACAGTAGTCAGGGTGCTACAACAGAAGGACAAAGGCATCCCCCATAGGGGGCAACCCTAGAGCATATAGCACTAATGACCAGAGGGGAATGTGGTGCTGGGACCCGTAGGACATCTAAAAAAGGCCACGTCTCCAAAGTCAGGAAACATCACCAACCTACTAGATGCACAAATAAAAACAGCAATTTAGGCAAAATGAGGTAACAGAGTAACATGTTCCAATCTAAGGAACAAGATAAAAACCCAGAAGAACTACATGAAGTGGAGATAGGCCATCTACCCAAGAAAGAGTTCAGTGTAATGGTCATAAAAATGATCAAAGAACTCAGGAGAAGAATGGATGGACACAGGGAGAAGTTTTTTTTTTTAAATAAATTTATTTATTCATTTTTGGCTGCATTGGGTCTTCGTTGCTGTACGCGGGCTTTCTCTAGTTGTGGTGAGAGGGGCTACTCTTTGTTGTGGTGCGTGGGCTTCTCATTGCAGTGGCTTCTCTTGTTGTGGAGCACAGGCTCTAGGTGCGCGGGCTTCAGTAGTTGTGACACGTGGGTTCAGTAGTTGTGGCTCACAGGCTCTAGAGCGCAGGCTCAGTAGTTGTGGTGCATGGGCTTAGTTGCTCCGCAGTATGTGGGATCTTCCCGGACCAGGGCTCAAACCCATGTCCCCTGCATTGGCAGCCGGATTCTTAACCACTGCGCCACCAGGAAAGCCCCACAGTGAGAAGTTTAACAAGGATTTAGAAGATATAAAGAAGAACCAAACAGAGATGAAGGATACAATAGCTGAAATGAGAAATACACTAGAAGGAATCAACAGTAGATTAAGTGATACAGAGGAATGAACCTGCGAGCAGGAAGTCAGAGTAGTGAAATCACTGATACCGAACAGGAAAAAGAATAAAAATAAATGAGGACTGTTTAAGAGACTTTTGGGACATGATCAATCATACTAACATTTCCATTATAGGGGTTGCAGAAGGAGAAGAGAGAGAAAGGGGCAGAGAGCATATTGAAGATATAATATCTGAAAACTATGCTAACCTGGGAAAGTAAACAGACATCCTGGTCCAGGAAGCACAGAGTCCCCAACAGGATCAACCTGAAGAGGAATGCACCAAGACACACTGTAATTAAAATGGGAAAAATAAGGGCTTCCCTGGTAGCGCAGTGGTTAAGAATCCGCCTGCCATGCTCACTTCGGCAGCACATATACTAAAATTGGAATGATACAGAGAAGATTAGCATGGCCCCTGCACGAGGATGACACGCAAATTCGTGAAGCGTTCCATATTTTTGCTTGTTTTATGTATTCCAGCTAGCAATACAAAAAATAAATTTTAATAAACTATGGTAAAAAAAAAAAAAAAAGAATCCGTCTGCCAATGCAGGGGACATGGGTTCGAGCCCTGGTTGGGGAAGATCCCACATGCTGCGGAGCAACTAAGCCCATGCACCACAACTACTGAGCCTATGCTCTAGAGCCCGCGAGCCACAACTACTGAAGCCTGCGTGCCTAGAGCCCGTGCTCTGCAACAAGAGAAGCCACAGCAATGAGAAGCCCGCGCACCGCAATGAAGAGTAGCCCCTGCTCGCCGCAACTAGACAAAGCCCGCACACAGACAAAAATAAAAATAAAATAAATAAATAAATAAATGAGGATCAGGGTCAACTAAGGGCTGGTGCCATTGTACTAGGGAAGTCATTCCTTAAAATCCATCTTACTGGTGAGTGGAGTCTAAAACTGGAGGTAGAGCCCCAGTTTTCACAGTTGGCCACTACAGGGTCCTTGCCACAGAAAACTTGGCTTTTAATGTCTCATTGTCCCCTCTGCAGACTGTTTGGTTATGCCAACAGCAGTCCTGAGCAGGTGCCTGTGGGAGGGGCATGTGGCTACGAGCAAAGCACATGGCTTTTAGGACTCAACTTCCAGGTAGCAACCCCCAGGGCTCAGGTCCGGCCACTCACAGGAGTCATGGCCAAAGCCTGTGCCCATATGCCAGAAAGTGCCATCCTGCCCCCCGAAGCATCCCACTCACCTGGTGCATTTCTTAGCCTCTACCAATAATAGAAAATGCTCATAAACTTCGAGGCTGTGCACTAGGAATATCCCATCATCATCTGCATGCAGAAGTTTTACTCAGATGTTGTACCTGACTCTAAGGATGAGGGACACAATCACAGAGGCCTACGCTAAAGGGCATTCTGAAAACAACTGGTATGCCCTCTTCAAAACTGTCAGTATTGGGGACTTCCCTGGCGGTCCAGTGGTTAAGACTCTGTGCTTCCATTGCAGGGGGCGTGGGTTCGACCCCTGGTTGGGGAACTAAGATCCTACATGCCTCGGGGCACGGCTAAAAAAAACATTATAAAAAAAAAAAACCTGTCAGTATCACTGAAGACAAAGGAGTGGCAAACCATCTAGTTTAACTTTTTTAACTTTATTTTATTTTTTAATCTACAGAAGTTATTTTTTTAATTGAAGTATAGTTGATTTACAATGTTGTGTCAATCTCTGCTGTACAGCAAAGTGACTCAGTTATACACATATAGGCATTCTTTTTTATATTCTTTTCCATTGTGGTTGAGGTTAGTAGATGCAAACTATTACATTTAGGATGGATAAACAACAAGGTCCTAGTGTATAGCACAGGGAACTACAGTCAATACCCTGTGATAAACCAGAATGCAAACAATCTAGTTTTTAAAAACTAAAGAGTCAAGACAACTAAATGCAATATTTATACCATGACTGGATCTTAGATTTATAAACACAGAAAAGACATTATTGTATCCCTGGGGGACGGGGGGAATCTGTAAATGGACCGTCTATTAAATGGACTGTCTAGTGTTAATTTTTTGTGTGTGATAGATTTATTGTGTTAGAAAGGAGAATAACCTTGATGTTAGGTGATCCAAGATCAAGTTGCTTACAGATTCTGTGTCTCTGGAGCATCCTCTTACTGGTTTTTGGACAGCCACCTTCGAGCAGTATATTTACATGGCTGGGATTTCAAGGGATGAATTTTTGTGGGGGAAACAACATTCAGTCTAAAACATAGCCCACTGATTAGTAAACTTATTTACATCTTCAAAGACTCTTTTCTCTGTGCTTCCACTGCAAGGGGTGCGGGTTCGATCCCTGGTTGAGGAGCTAAGATCCCACACGCCATACGGCAAGGCCAAAAAATAAAAACAAAGACTCTTTGCCATGTAGTGTAATATAACGAAGGTGTTAACCCCAGGGAGTGGAGATCTGCCTACCTCAATATGAGACCAGTGGATTTCTTGCAATGAAAATTTATTTTTTAAATTGTTACAGTCATGAAACTATTACCAAGGATTACTTCTTGGGATGGTTTCATAGAAAGAAAAAAAAACAGCACTTGCAAATTGATAGTTCTGCTTTGTTATGTTTTATTTCTTATATAAAGTGTGGATTATATATTAGGAATACTACAGCAAGAAAGGGACTTTCTCATCACTGTTGGGTCATCAAAGTTCTTCAAGACATAAGTAGTTGGTAGGGGTCAGGCCTCTTGCCAACACTGAATGCCAGGACCCTGTGGGCACATTTTCTACTTCGAACTCCAAGAGAAGAGAGAAATAGTGGTAGAGTGCTGTTCACTAAAATTCTATCTGTGGTCCTACAGTGTATAAAGTGTAAAGGTTTTCCGGGCATATTTTATATGACTAAGATATTTGCATCATGGGCTCAATGTAGAAACAATCCATGAGAACCTACTCTATAGCACAGGGAACTCTACTCAATACTCTGTAATGGCCTATATGGGAAAAGAATCTAAAAAAGAGTGGATATATGTATACGTATAACTGATTCACTTTGCTGTGCAGCAGAAACTAACACAGCATTGTAAATCAACTCTACTCCAATAAAAATTAATTTAAAAAAAGAAACAATCCATGAGCAAGTTCTAAGTCCAGTTTAGATGAGGGCATTTTTTGTTTGTTTTTTGTTTTTGTTTGTTTTTTGAGTTAAGATTTTTTTAAATTGAAGTGCAGTTGATTTACAATGTTGTGTTAATTGCAGGTGTACAGAGAAGTGATTCAGTTATACATATATATTTTTCTTCTTTTTCAGATTCTTTTCCCTTATAGGTTATTACAAAATATTGAGTATAGTTCCCTGTGATATACAGTAGGACCTTGCTGTTTATGTAGTTTATATATAGTCGTGTGTATATATCAATCCCAACCTCCTTATATATCCCTCCTCCCCGCTTTCCCATTGGCTAACCACTACTATCATTGTAGTAGTGATAGTGATAGTGTTCCCTGAAGTTTTATTTTCTGTGCTCACAATCTGGACCAGTGGCTCCATAACTGCCACCCTGTACAGGCACAAACAACGAGTCCAACACGTTCACAGGAATAATGTGTCTCCCAGATCCTCTGCTGAGTCCAGAGCCACCCAAAGCATTCTTGTTCTTGTGAGCACCTTTGTATCTTTTCACACCCTTTCCTCCGTCTTTCCCATTTCTTACGTTCTTTTTCATAATTCCAGTTGATGGTTCATGAAAACTGCTGCCCTAATTTCTGTGTGTTTTCCAACTGTCAGCCCCTTTCTGCTCATGACCCGTGACTCCACTATACCCACGCTCTGCTTTGTATGGATAACGAATACAAAATCTGCTACTCTTAATCAGAAATATGTACATTGTTAGTTTTGGCACAATAATCAGTTGTCTATTCACTTATCACCTGAGAATGTCGATTCAGAAACTTATGGAGAAATCAAAAGTCTTTCTTCAGTACCTGCTAGTGGGTATTGGGCTTTTCAGTGGGTTGAATGTGGCACCTACATTGCTATAGTATTAAGCAATTAAGGTGAATTAAGCCTCCACCTGATACACAGGATCCTGTAGATAGTAAACTTAATCAAATGTTGCTTGAGGCAAATGAATAGATCTGGTCCTACCTCCTGTCAGAAAAAAAGCATGGTTGACCAACTGGTGTACATATGGGAAAATTTGCCAGTAGTGAATACAGTGAAGAAATGAGTGGTAGATATTGTTGGAAGACAATTAGTTATGGATTTCTCATGTATGTGTCTGTCTTATGGACAGTTGTTGTTTTGGACTGTGTTTTCATGAATGTTTGCATAAGAAAGAGCTTTGGGGAAAAAAGAGACAGTGTCACCCTCTGGGACAGTGGACAGGTTTGTTTGCTGTACAGTTAAATAAGGATGTTTCCCTTTGGGGCAAATGGTAGGTCAGGTTCCCTTTAAAAGATTGGGTTTTTCTACACGGAGTTCCTCAGCTACGATTCAATCCCATTACATGTGCTATATCCACCAGGGCCTCGCCATATCATCCTGATTGGAATTAGGGAGGCGAGTGGAACTGATGAAGTCAGGATGTTCTTGAGACTGCTGTGCCATTAATAATAAAGTCTCTGGGGTTTTTTCTGTTGTTGTTTTTTAATAGACTTTGGTTTTTAGTGCAGACTTAGGTTAAGAGCAAAATTGAGTGGAAGGTACTGAGATTTCCCCTGTAATTCCTGCCCCCACATACACACAGCCTCCACAACTATCCAAATCCCACACCGGAGTGGTGCATTTATTAAAACTGCAGAACCTACACTGACACAAAATTATCACTCAAAGTCCATAGTTTACATTATTGTTCACTCTTAGTGTATATTCTATCAGTTTTGATGTGTAATGACATATACCCATCATTACAGTATAATACAGAGTAGGTTCACTGCCCTAAAAATCCTCTGTGATCCACCTATTCATCCTTCCTTCCCCCTAACTGTTAGCAACCGCTGATCTTTTTACTGTCTCCACAGTGTTGCCTATTCCAGAACGTCATACAGTTGGAATCATACAGTATGTAGCCTTATAGATTGGCTTCTTTCACTTAATAATATACATCTAAGGTTTTTACCTGTGTTTTCTTGGCTTGATAGCTCACTTCTTTTTAGCACTGAATAATATTCCATTGTCTGGATGTACCACAATTTATTTAACCATTCACTTACTGAAGCACATCTTGGATGCTTCCAAGTTTCAGTAACTACACATAAAGCTGCTATAAACATTTGTGTTCAGGTTTTTGCATGGACATAAGTTTTCAGCTCATTTGTGTAAATACCAAGGAATGTGATCATATGATAAGAGTACATTTAATGTTATAAGAAAATGCCAAACTGTCTTCCAAGATGGCTCTATCTACCATTTTGTGTTCCCACAGCAGTAAATGAGAGTATCTGTTGCTCAACATGCTTCCCAGCATTTGATGTTGTCATTGTTCTGGATTCTGGTCATTCCACTGGATGTGTAGTGGTATCTCATTGTTGTTTTGTTTTGCAACTCTCTCATGATACATGATGTTAATCTTATTTTCATATGCTTATGAAAATATCTGTATATCTTTTCTGGTGAAGTTTTTGTTCCTGTCTTTTTCGCATTTTCAAATCAGTTTGTTTGTTTCCTTATTGTTGAGCTTTAACAGTTCTTTGTGTATTTTGAGTAGCAGTCCTTATTAGAATTCTGTTTTACAAGTATTTTCTCCCAGTCTGTGGCTTGTCTTCTTATTCTCTTGATGTGTTTTGGAGAGCAGAAGTTTTTAATTTTAGTGAAGTCTAAATTATTCATTATTAACTGCATGGATTGTGCCTTTGGTGTTATATCTAAAAAGACATTGTGGGGACTTCCCTGGTGGTCCAGTGGGTAAGACTGCATGCTCCCAGTGCAGAGGGCCTGGGTTCGATCCCTGGTCAGGGAACATGATCCCACACGCCACAACTAAAGATTCCGCATGCCGAAAATAAGACCGGTGCAGCCAAATAAATAAATCAAATAAATATTAAAAAAAAAAAAGACATGGTGAAACCAAAGGTCATCTAGACTTTTTCCTATGTTATCGTCTAGGAATTTTATAGTTATGCACTTTACATTTACATCTATAATCCATTCTGTGTTGAATTTTGTGAAAGGAATAAGGTCTATATCTAGATTCTTTTCTTTTTTTGTGGATGTCCAATTGTTACAGCACCATTTGTTGAAAAGACTGCCTTTTCTCTGTCGTATTGCCTTTGCTTCTTTGTCAAGATCAGTTGACTCTATTTGTGTAGGTCCATTCCTGGACTCTCATTATGTTCCTCTGATCTATTTGTCTATACTTTTGCCAATACCACAATTTCTTGATTACTGTATATTTGTAGTAAGCCTTGAAGTTGAGTAGTGTCAGTCTTCTGACTTCGTTCATCTCCTTCAACGTGTTTTTGGCTATTATGGGTCTTCCGACTCTCCAATTAAACTTTAGAATCAGTTTGTTGATATCCACAGAATAATTTGCTGGCATTTTGATTTGGAATGCATTTAATCTATAAGTCAAGTTGGGAGAAGCTGTCACCTTGAAAATACTGAGTCTTTCTCTCCATGAACCTGGAATATCTCTCCATTTATTTAGTTATTTGATTTCCCTTATCAGAGTTATGTAGATTTCCTCATATAGATCTTATACATATCATATTAGGTTTATACCCAGTATGTCTTTTTTTTTAGGTGCTAGTGTAAATGTTATTGAGCTTTCAATTTCAAAGTACTCTTTATTACTGACTTACAGGAAAGCGATTGAGTTTTGTATATTAACTATCTTAGTCAGTTTGGGCTGCCATAACAAAGTACCACAGAAAGGGTGGTTTATAAACAAAAGACATTTCTCATAGTTCTAGAAGCTAAGAAGACCAAGATCAAGGTGCTGCCTGATTTGGTGTCTGGTGGGAGCCCTCTTCCTGGTTGCAGATGGCTGTCTTCTTGTATCCTCATATGGCAAAGAGTAAGAGAGCTCTCTGAAGTTTCTTTTATAAGGGCACTAATCTCATTCATGAGGGCTCCACCCTCACGACCTAATTACCTCCCAAAGGGCCCACCACCACATACCATCACATTGTGGGTTACAATTTCAACATGTGAATGGGGCAGGGGATACAAACATTCAGTCCATTGGATAATATTAACTATGTATCCTTCAATCTTGCTATAATCACTTATTAGTTCCATAAGTTGTTGTTGATTATCTTCAAGTTTCTACATAGATGTCATTTGTGAACCACGACAGTTTTATATCTTCCTTCCCAGCAAACAAAAGTCCAGGACCAGAGAGATTCACAGGGGAACTCTAGCAAACATATAAAGAACAAATGCCTATCTTTCTCAAACTATTCCCAAAACTTGAACAGAAAGGAACACCCTCAAATTCATTATACAAGGTCACCATTACCCTGTCTGATACAAAAACCAAAGAAAGACACTATAAAAAAAGAAAATTAAGGGCCAGTATCTTTGCTGAATATAGCTGCAAAAATCCTCAACAAAATGTTACCAAACTGAATCCAACAATATATACAAACGATCATACACAATGATCAAGCTGGACTTTTCCAGGGACACAAGAACAGTTCAACATTCACAAATCAACCAATGAAATATACCACGTTAACAAAAAGATAATAAAAGTCACATGACAGTCTCAGTAAATGAAGCAAAAGTATTTGACGAAATTCAACATACATTCATGATCAACACATTTGTCAAAGTGGGTATACAGGGAACATACCTTAACATAATAAAGGCCATTTATGACAAACACAGAACCAACATCATACTCAAGATGAAAAGCTGAAAGCCTTCACACTAAATTCAGGAACAAGACAAGGATGCCCACTCTTGCCACCTCTACTTAACATAGTATTGGAAGTCCTAGCCATAGCAATCAGACAAGAAAAACAAAAGCTATCCAAATTATAAGGGAAAAGATAAAACTGGCACTATTTGCAGATGACATGATACTATATGTAGAAAACCCTAAGGTCTCCACCCAAAAACTATTAGAACTGATAAATGAATTCAAAAATGTTGCAAAATACAAGGCTAATATGCAGAAATCTGTTGTATTTTTATACAGTACTAATGAAATATCACAAATATAAAGTTAAAAAAAAATCCCGTTTAAAATCAAATCAAAAAGAATAAAATACCTAGGAAAAAACTTAAGAAGGTGAAAGACCAATACTCTGAAAACTCTAAAATGTTTATGAAGGAAAGTAAAGATGATACGAAGAAAGGGAAAGATATCTCATGTTCTTGAATTGAAAAAAATTAATATTGTTAAAATGCACATACTACCCAAAGCAATCTACAGATGTAATGCAATACCTATCAAAATACCTATGATATTTTTCACATAACTAGAATGAAGACTCCTAAAATTCATATGGAGCCACACAAGACCCCAAATTGCAAAAACAATCTTGAGGAAAAAGAACAAGGCTGGAGGTATCACCCTCCCAGGCTTCAGACTATACTACAAATCTATAGTCATCAAAACAGTATGGTACTGGCACAAAAACAGACACATAGATCGATAGAACAGAATAGAGAGCCCAGAAATACACCCATTCACTTATGGTCACTTAATCTATTACAAAGGAATCAAGAATACATAATGGAGAAAAGATAGTCACTTCAACAAGTGGTGCTGGGAAAACTGGATAGTTACATGGAAAACAATGAGATTAGAACATTCCCTCACACCATATACAAAAATAAACTCAAAATGTATTAAAGACCTAAATGTAAGACCTAAAACCATAATGCAGCCATATGGAAAACAGTATGGAGGCTCTTCAAAAAACTAAAAATAAAGCTATCATGTGATCCAGCAATTCCACTCCTGGGTGTATATCCAAAAGAAAAAAAAAAAAAAACCCCCACTACTTGACAAAATACATGCACCCCAATGTTCATAGCAACACTGTTTACAGTAGCCAAGACATGGATATAACCCAAGTACCCATCAACAGAAGACTGGATTCAGAAGATGTGGAATATATGTAAACAATGGAATATTAGCCATAAAAAAAGAATGAAATTCTGCCATTTGCAGCAACATGGATGGATCTAGAGAATATTATGCTTAGTGAAATAAGTCAGAGAAAGACAAATACTGTATTATCATTATCACTTATATGTGGAATCTAAAAAATAGTATAAATGACTGTATATGCACAACAGAAACAGGCTCACACATATAGAAAACAAACTTGTGATTACTAAAGGGGAGAAGGAAGGGAAGAGGGACAAAATAGGGGCATGGGATTAAGGGATACAAACTACTACATATAAAATAGATAAGTAATGAGGATATACTATATAGCACTGGGAATTATAGCCATTATCTTGTAATAACCTAAAATGGAGTATAATCAACAAAAATACTTATTCACTATGCTGTACACCTGGAACAAATATAATACTGTAAATCAACTATACTTCAATTAAAAAGAATGGACGTCAGAGATGATTATTATGGCAATGATAATAAACGGAAGAATTGGAGATGCTTTTAAGGTAAAATAAATATTGTGTTCCCTAAATCCCAGTACTAGATTTGTGGGGTATCAAAAGGCCTCCTAGTTCCAACTTAATAGATTTCAGTTCACCATTTTGTATTGTCCCACTTCTTTCATTGAACTAAAGATATAAAAGGACTCTCATTCTTCATACCTATAGAGCATTTGCTTTGTACTTCTTATTGTCCTGGGTACATTTTCATGTTTCAAACTCAAAAACAATCTTTAATTCATATATCTTTAAAATTTTTCACTGTAGTTACACAGGGAAATGTAGATTAAATCTATAAAGTGGGTTAAAAGATGTGGAAGAAAAATATAATGGTAAGGAAAATTTTCTAAAAAAAGAAAGTTTACTAGAGTTAGAAAGAATCATATAATGCTATACTCACAAATTGAGATTTTTATAGCCTTTGAAAAACTGCTCTTCTAGTAAAATTATTTAATTATATTTATTGCCTGATGCATTGTCATGAAACTAGTGTAAAAATATCTTAGGCAATTTATCTAAACAGTATTTCAGAAGCACTTTTGACAGTTGTACTGGGTGAAGGGTCCTAGGTGTGCAGCAGGAAAGTGTATGCAGGAAGTTACTAACGTGAGAAAAACTGGTTTTTCCTAACCAAGGAATCAAGATATTTAACAGTAAATATTATGTGCTGTATAAGAGTCTTACTCCAGTTTTTGACATTTGACCATGGACAGCTTTTCTTTTTTTTTTTCTTTTTTTTGACAAAGAGAATTTAAAAATTTTTTTATTGTGACCCTCAGAAAGACATAAATTTTACATTGTGATCCAGAATAACACTTTCATATCTACACATGAGACTAAAATTAGGGTTACATGTAACAGTATTCACCTCTACTACATGCATTCTGGTATTTTCTGTTTTATTATGTTTCATGCCATTCCATCCCATTCTGTTTCTCTTTTTAAAATTATTGATCAAAACACAGTAAACATTGTTGCTTCAATTAATTAATGTTGGTATCCAGAAAACAAACTTGATGACTGTGGTGAAAGGAAGAGTAACTCAGCAATAATCATGCTTCCTCTTACTCTGTCTTCTTAAATTACACACGCTCCAGACAAGTTACTTGCTCTTGCTTATAAGACTGGTTTTATAAGAAAATCTGATGGAATCTGACTTGTCTGTTATACAGTTGTTTATTGTAAATAGAGAAAAAGGTATATGTGTGTATAACCATGTAATTGCAGTAGTTTTTAAAAAGTGCTTAAAGTTTTTGCTATTAATATGTTTGGTAGTTTTTAATGTATGATACAGTTTTAAAAAGTCCATCTTCAAAATCATATTTGTTTTTGTATAAAAAGTATCTTAAATATTTATTCCTTCAAAAACAACAAACAAACAAAAAAACCACACTAAACAAATTAGTCAACGCTCTGATCCTTAGTTTGAAGAATACAGGCTAAAGGAAAATGAACATTCACCTTCCCTGACACACAAATGTGCGTAAGCATCATACATTATTCCCTTGTAATTCATGGAAATAAGGTTTATAAATCATTGTATAAATGCCATATATTTTCAGCTACATTTTAAAGAATACAGTGTATTTGGGAGCATTTCAATTGTAGACTCCAAATAATAATTTAGAATAAATTAAAACTCAGAACCAGTGAAAAATATAAAAGCCACATGATTGCCTCACAGCAACAGCTGTTATAACTTAGGAATGAGTGATTTTCAGACCAACTGGAAGACAAGTAAATTCAACTAACTAGAACTCAGCAATGCTCCCATCATTTGATGATCACATGTAATTATTCATACATGGGACTAAAATTCAGAAACTAAACTTTAGCAGTAACTGAGGTCAACTGAAAAGTTGATTTTTCCTGGCTGTTGTTTAAATATAAGATTTTGCTTATTTTAAAAAAAGGCTATCATAAAAGAGAATATGACACAGAAAAATTAGTCATGTTAGACATAATACTAACATGTGCCTCACTCATGGCTTCCATCTAAGGTCTTGTTACTTCCAGAGCTGCCGCTGCTCACCAAGGCTTCTCTCCCTTCATTGTTAACACATGGGGTTGGCCTAAGTCCTCAGGGTGCCTTCCCACCATGACATTCTCTGTTTCTTGGTGATTCATCCAAACAAAACAAGGACAGCTATCCCACCATGATCCCTACCACCCTCAAGAAAATCTGTCCATTTCTGAAGACAAAAAACAAGAAGTGTTGTTTCTTTCTAAGTATTTAAAAATAAACCTCAAACTTCCCTTGAGCAGGAAGCCTACAAGAATATCCCTCACCTCACACCATCCATTACCGAACCTGGGGGGCTAATTCTAATACTGTTCCAGCAACACCTGGAAACTTAATAGAACTCAACTACAGCTGCCCCCCCAATGGGTTACAGTGGTGTTTGGCAAGTTTACACCAAGTATAACCACCTCTGGTGAAGAAGTCATTTCAGTTTGGGAAAAGTGAGTAATTTGGCCATTTAATTTGCATTGTTCTGGAAGTTGCCAGACTTGTCCTGCCAGGCATTAGTGTCAGAAACTTTCATCTTCCTTGGCTCTGCCTCCTCTCTCTGTGTGCAGAGCAAAACAAAGGGAGGAGGCCCCAAGGCAGTGCCATCCAGGAGCAAAAGCAAGGTCTGGGTTTTGAATGTATGAGGACTTTTGAATTATAAATGCCTTTCCATGGAAGCTTTCAACTCAAGACTTTTACTGACTTTACAAACTGGAATGAATCCAAGCTGGGGAGTACACCACTGGAAGTTCAGTGACAAGAACAGGTCTGCGATTATTCCTCCCATGAAAGATAAGTTCCCTGTGTTTCTTATTCTCTACAAACACACACAGAGGGGACATACACACATATTTTTTCCTATATTCTTACTTTGGAAAATATCACACATGTTGATAAACTTGTTTCTGTCAGTGACTTGGTACCTGATTTTAGCAAACTCCTGCACGTAAGTGAAGTCACTCTGTAACTAGGAGGTGAACTGCTTATTTAAACATTTGCTTTCCCTTATGCTTGGAAGTATATGTGCTGCCGAAGCAAGCACTGGACAGCTTTTCTTAAAGTTTTTTATTGAAGTACAGTTGAGGTACAATATTATATAAGTTACAGGTATACAACCTGGTGATTCACATTTTTTAAAGGTTATACTACATTTATAGTTGTTATAAAATACTGGCTGTATTCCCTATATTGTACAATACGTCCTTGTAGCTTATTTTATACATAGTAGTTTTAAGCTCTTAATCCCCTACCCCAATCTTGCCCCTCCCCCTTCCCTCTCCTCACTGAAACCACTGGTTTGTTTACTATATCTGTGAGTCAGTTTCATTTTTGTTATATTAACTAGCTTATTTTATTTTTTTTACATTCCACATATAAGTGCTACCATATGGTATTTGTCTTTTACTGTCTGACTCATTTCACATAGCATAATATCCTCCAGGTCCATCCATGTTGTCGCAAATGGCAAAATTACATTATTTTTTATGGCTGAGTAGTATTCCATTATATACATATACCATGCCATCTTTATCCATTCATCTGTTGATGGACCGTTAGGTTGCTTCCATATCTTGGCAAATGTAAATAATGCTGTGATGAACATTGGGGTGCACGTATCTCTTTGAATTATTGTTTTTATTTTTCTCAGATATACAGCCAGGATGGAATTGCTGAATCATACGGTAGTTCTACTTTTAGTTTTTTTGAGGAACCCCCATACTGTCTTCCAAAGTGACTGCAGCAATTTACATTTCAACAGCAGTGTATGAGGGTTTCCTTTTTCCACATCCTTGCCAACATTCGTTATTTGTGTTCTTTTTGAAGATAGACATTCTGACAAGAATGAGGTGATATCTCATTGTGGTTTTCATTTGCATTTCTCTTATGAGTAACAATGTTAAGCACCTTTTCACTTGCCTGTTGGCCATCTGTGTGTCCTCTTTAGAAAAATGTCTATGCAGGTGTTCTCCCCATTTTTTAATTGGGTTGTTTGGTTTTTTGAGGTTGAGTTTTATGAGCTGTTTATGTATTTTGGATATTAACCCCTTATTGAACATATCATTTACAAATGGTTTCTCCCATTCAGTAGGTTGTCGTTTCATTTTGTTGGTGGTTTCCTTTGCTGTGAAAAAATTTTAAGTTTTAATTCATTTGTTTATTTTTCTTTTTATTTCCTTTGCTTTAGGAGACAGGTCCAAAAAAAAAATTATTGCTGCAATTTATGTCAAAGTGTTTTCTGCCTACATTATCTTCTAAGAGTTTTATGGTTTCAGATCTTACATTAAGGTCTTTAATCCTTTTTTTTTAAAATTATTTATTTATTTATTTATTTTATTTATTTATGGTTGTGTTGGGTCTTTGTTTCTGTGCGAGGGCTTTCTCTAGTTGCGGCAAGTGGGGGCCACTCTTCATCGCGGTGCGCAGGCCTCTCACTGTCGTGGCCTCTCTTGTTGCGGAGCACAGGCTCCAGACGCACAGGCTCAGTAGTTGTGGCTCACGGGCCCAGTTGCTCCGCGGCATGTGGGATCTTCCCAGACCAGGGCTCGAACCCATGTCCCCTGCATTGGCAGGCAGACTCTAAACCACTGCGCCACCAGGGAAACCCTTTAATCCATTTTGAGTTTATTTTTGTACATCGTGTTAGAAAATGTTCTAATTTTCATTTTTGTTTTTTGTTTTGTTTTGTTTTTTGTTTTTGGCCACACCACATGGCATGTGGGATCTTAGTTCCCTGACCAGGTATCGAACCTGCGCCACCTGCATTGGAAGCACAGGGTCTTAACCACTGGACCACCAGAGAAGTCCTAAATTTTGTTCTTTTACATGTAGCTGTCCAGATTTCCCAGCACCATTTATTGAAGAGACTGTCTTTTCTCCATTATATATTCTTACTTCCTATGTTGTAGATTAACTGACCATAAATGTGTGGGTTTATTCCTGGGCTCTCTATTCTGTTCCATTGATCTTTTTGTCTGTTTTTGTGCCAGTACCACACTGTTGATTACTGTAGCTTTGTACAATAGTCTGAAGTAAGGGAGCGTGATTCCTCCTGAGCTGTTCTTCTTTCTCAAGATTGTCTTGGCTATTTGGGGTCTTTTGTGTTTCCATACAAATTTTTAAATTTGTTCTAGTTCTCTGAAAAATGTCCTTGGTATTTTGATGGGGATTGCATTGAATCTGCAGATTGCATTGAGCAGTATGTTCATTTTAACAATATTAATCCTTCCAATCCATAATCGTGGTATATCTTTCCATCTGTTTGTGTTGTCTTCAAGTTCTTTCATCAGTGACTTATAGTTTTTTTTTTAAAGATATTTTTAAAAATATTTATTTATTTACTCCAGCTGCAGTGGATCTTTTAGTTGCAGCATGTGGGATCTTTTAGTTGTGGCATGCGGGCTCATAGTTGCGGCATGTGGACACTTAGTTGCGCCATGCAAGCTCTTAGTTGCTGCATGCATGCAGGATCTAGCTCCCCAACCAGGGATCAAACCCGGGCCCCCTGCATTGGGAGCGCGGAGTCTAACCCAGTAGACCACCAGGGAAGTCCCAGTGACTTACAGTTTTAAGAGTACTTATAGTTTTAAGAGTACCTGTACTCTTTTATCCCCTTAGGTAGGTTTATTCCTAGATATTTTATTCTTTTAAAAAAAATTTTTTTTATATTGGAGTATAGTTGATTTACAGTGTTGTGTTAGTTTCAGATATACAGCAAAGTGATTCAGTTATACATATACATATAACTATTCCTTTTTCAAATTCTCTTCCTATTTAGGTATTACAGAATATTGAGTAGAGTTCCCTGTGCTATACAGTAGGTCCTTGTTCATTATCTATTTTAAATATAGTAGTATTTTGGGGAATCCCCTGGCAGTCCAGTGGTTAGGACTCCACGCTTTCACTGCCATGGGCCTGGGTTTGCTCTCTGGTCAGGGAACTAAGGTCCCCCAAGCCATGCAGCACAGCCAAAAAAAAAAAAAAAAAATATATATATATATATATATATTTATATTTATATTTATATATGTATAGTAGTATTTATTCTTTTTAATGAGATGGTAAATGGGATTGTTTCCTTAATTTCTGTTTCTGATAGTTCATTGTTAGTGTGTAAAAATGCAACAGATTTCTGTATATTAATTTTGTATCCTGCAACTTTACCAAATTCGCTGATGATCTCTAGTAGTTTTCTGGTGGCATCTTTAGGATTTTCTAAGTATAGTATCATGTCATTTGCAAACAGTGGCAGTTTTATTTCCTCCTTTCTAATTTAGATTCCTTTTCTTTCTCTTCTTCTCTGATTCCTGTGGCTAGGACTTCCAGAACTATGTTGAATAAAAATGGTGAGAGTGGACGTCCTTGTCTTGTTCCTGATCTTAGAGGAAATGCTTTCAGCTTTTCACTGTTGAATATGATGTTAGCTGTGGGTTTGTCATATATGGCCTTTATTATGTTGAGGTTTGTTCCCTCTATGCCCACTTTCTGAAGAGTTTTTATCATAAATGGATGTTGGATCCTGTCAAAATCTTTTTCTGCATCTATTGAGATGATCATATGATTTTTATTCTTCAATCTGTTAATGTGGTGTGTCACACTGATTGGTTTGCAGATGTTAAAAAACCCTTGCATCCGTGGGATAAATCCCACTTGATCAAGGTGTATGGCCCTTTTAATGTATTGTTGGATTCAGTTTGCTAATATTTTATTAAGAATTTTTGCATCTTTGTTCATCAGTGATATTGGCCTCTAATTTTCTTGGGGGTTTTTTTTGTGTGTGTGATATCTTTGTCTGGTTTTGGTATCAGGGTGATGCTGGCCTCTTAGAATGAGTTTGGGAGTGTTCATTTCCTTGCAGTTTTTTGGAATAGTTGAAGGATAGGTGTTAACTCTTCTCTGAATGTTTGATAAAATTCACCATGAAGCCATCTGGTCCTGGACTTCTGTTTATTGGGAGTTTTTAAATTACTGATTCAAGTTCATTACTGGTAATTGGTCTGCTCATATTTTCTATTTCTTCCTGGTTCAATCTTGGGAGATTGTACATTTCTAAGACTTTGTCCATTTCTTCTCAGTTTTCCATTTTATTGGCATACAGTTGTTAGTAGCAGCCTCATGATCTTTTGTATTTCTGTGGTGTTGGTTATTACTTTTCTTTTTTCATTTCTGATATTATTGATTTGGCCCCCTCCCTTATTTTCTTGATGAGTCTGGCTAAAGGTTTATCAATTTTGTTTACCTTTTCAAAGAATCAGCTCTTAGTTTCATTGATCTTTTCTATTGTTTATTTGGTCTCTATTTCATTTATTTCTGCTCTGATCTTTATGATTTCTTTCCTTCTACTAACTTTGGGTTTTGTTTATTCTTCTTTTTCTAGTTCCTTTAGGTGTAAGGTTAGGTTATTTGAAATTTTTATTTCCTGAGGTCAGCTTGTACTGCTATAAACTTCCCTCTTAGAACTGCTTTTGCTGTGTCCCATAGGTTTTGGATCATCATGTTTTTGTTTTCATTTGTCTCCAGGTATTTTTCTGGTTTCCTCTTTGATTGCTTCAATGATCCATTGGTTGTTTAGTAGCATATTGTTTAGCCTCCACGTGTTTGTGTTTTTTGCAGTTTTTTTCTTGTAGTTGATTTCTAGTCTCACAGGGCTGTGGTCAGAAAATATGCTTGATGTGATCTCAATTTTCTTAAATTTACCAAGCCTTGTTTTGTGGCCTAGCATGTGATCTATTCTGGAGAATGTTCCATGTGCACTTGAAAAGAATGTGTATTCTGCTCCTTTTGGATAGAATGTTACGTGTGTGTGTGTGTGTGTGTGTGTGTGTGTGTGTGTGTGTATATATATATATATATATATATATATATATAGAGAGAGAGAGAGAGAGAGAGAGAGAGAGAGAGAGAGAGAGAGAGTCCATCTAGTGTAATGTGTCATTTAAGGCCAGTGTTTCCTTATTGATTTTCTGTCCATTGATCTAATTGGGGTGTTAACGTCCCCTACTGTTATTGTTACTGTCTATTTCTCCCTTTATATCTGTTAGTATTTGCTTTATGTATTTAGGTGCTCCTAAGTTGGGTGCATATATATTTACAATTGGCCTCCTGTTGAGAAGGCTGGGTCCTTAGGTTGCAGGACTATGGTTTTCCTATATCTGGTGTCTGCTCCCTGGTGAATGAGGCTGGTCCGGAGACTACAGCAGACTTCCTAGAGCACAGGGTCAGGGCCCAGAGGATTCTGGTGCTGATGCCTGCCCACTGGTGGGTGGAGCTAGATCCTGGGTCCTCTGGTGGGCAGGGCCATGTCCAGAGGTGGATGTGAGCTCAGGGGGTCTTGAGGCAGCTTATCTGCTGATAGGTGGGGCAGTGTCTCTGCCCAGTTAGTTTCTTGGCTTGAGGTGTTCCAGCACTGGTACCTACAGGCTGTTGCACCAGGGCAGGGCAGGGTCTTGGGGCTAATAAGCTAGAGGGAGGATTCTACAATGGCACTTGCCAGCACCACTGTCCACATAGTAGAAGGAGCTTCCAAGAGTGGCTGCTGCCAGTGTCTGTGTCCACAGGGTGTGCTGCAGTTGCCTCCTGTCTCTCCAGGAGACTCTCCAAGATCAGCATGTAGGTCTGACCCAAGCTCCTGTCAAATTACTGCTTTTGCCCTGGGTCCCGGAGTATGTGATAATTTGTGTGTGCCATTTAAGAGTGAAGTCTCTGTTTCCCCCAGCCTTCTGGGACTCCTGAAAGCCCCACTGGCTTTCTAAGCCAAATGCTCTGAGACTTGACTATATCACGATTCTGCCCCTCCTAGCCATCTTGTTATAGTTCCTTCTTTATGTCTTTAGTGGTCTTTTCTGGCTGGTTCTGGTCTTTTTCATCAATGGTTGTTCTGTAAATAGTTGTGACTTTGGTATGCCCATGAGATGAGGTGAGCTCAAGGTTTTTCTACTCCACCATCTTGACTGATCTCAGTTCTGGAGGCTGAAAGTTCAAGATTATTCTGTCAGCATGGTCTGATTCTGGTGAGCGTCCTCTTCCAGGTTGCAGATTGCCGACTACTTCACAAATCCCTCACGGTGGAATGAGACTGACCATAGACAGCTTTTAAGCCTCAACCCCTCTCCCCATTTTTAGTACAGCTTATTGAGGTACAACTGACATACCAAAAAAAAAAGCACATATTTATTGTGTCCTCCCTATCCTCTACAATGGGGAAGCTTATAAGCCAAGGTGCCCCTTTGTTTGGTGCCCCCAGGAAAATCAGACCTCTTGCAGGACTCATAAACTCTACATAAACCTAAAACAGGTCTCCTCTCCTTGCTCTCTCAAGCCATTTTGTGCCAACTTGGGAAGCCTGCACTGCTGTATCCAAAAAGTCTAATTATGTTTAAAACATTTTCATCCTCATTTGGTGTCTAGCATTACCAGTCTTGACATCTAAACCAGATTTTGGGTTCTAGTTGTTGACCTAAAACAATAAAACAGCCAGTTATTTTACAAGCAAAGTGGGTTTATTCAGAAACAGCAAAGAAGTGCAATTCGGGACATGCAATCTATGGCAGACCACAGGCAAGTCTGGAGAAATAAAGGAGAGAAACTTTTTCATAGAAGAGAAGGGGAACTTGTGAAGGGCTGTCATAAAAAAAAAAAAAAAGTCCATTAAAGGAAACTGGAAGTTCAAAGTATAAAGGCTTCCCATTGGCTGAGTTGTGACAGTTTCTCATTGGCTGGGCTGTTGCTGGGCAAGGATAAATGATTCCTTCCTCCTGCTGGGTAGTAAAGTAGTAAAGTTTCTCCAGGTGGATGGAAGAAACTTCTCTTCCTATTGGCTTTGCAGTTGATGTCAAGTGGGAGGACATGAGAGCTCCCCCTTCTGGCCTCCCGACTCCATTTTACAAGAGATTTCTGTATTAACTTTTGGAGGGTCCATCTTATATCTGTGGGATATCCAAAAGTGCAATTAACTATTTTTGAGGGGGTGGGGTCCATATGTTCAGTTCCTAGTTGGCCTATAAATAAAACAAAATAAACCAACCTTTCCTCCTTAAGTTAGTCTGTTTGTTCTTTTTTAAAAAATTTTATTAATTTTATTTATTTATTTTTGGCTGCGTTGGGTCTTCGTTGCTGCGCGGGGGCTTTCTCTAGTTGCGGCAAGTGGGGGCTACTATTTGTTGCGGTGCACTGGCTTCTCATTGTGGTGGCTTCTCTTTGTTGCGGAGCACAGGCTCAAGGCACGTGGGCTTCAGTAGCTGTGGCTCGTGGGCTCTAGAGTGCAGGCTCAGTAGTTGTGGCACATGGGCTTAGTTGCTCCACTGCACGTGGGATCTTCCCGGACCAGGGCTCGAACCCTTGTCCCCTGCATTGGCAGGTGGATTCTTAACCACTGCACCACCAGGGAAGTCCCAAGTCTGTTCATTCTTAAGGGGAAACTTATGATCAGTGATCTTTTCAAATTACTTCAGTAAGAGCTCCAAGAATAAAATACTGTTCCTATCTTTATTCCTTAAATTTTCTACTTCCTAACACTTCATATGCTTAATATGTTATTTTTTACCTTGTGTACTGATAAATCAAGGCATTGCAAGCCATGGGTCTTATGCAGGCAAAAAACGGGGCACGTTGAAATATAATCGTATGGTGCACATTTACAAATAGTACTTCAAATGTTAAAGAGGGCAGAGTCTAAAGTTGTACTGCTATGGTATTTAAATCATATCCACATAAATACCCAAGGGGCAGAGTGTAGAAAGAATAACTCAAGGATGTTGTGAATATATATTCATAAAATTGTATGTTGTTTGATTCCATCATGCAAACAAATTGTTGCAGGTGCCTTTCAACCTTAACGTCCTAAAGATGTACTGTTAGTATTTGTTACGAAGTACCACAGTGATGTGGCATAGGCTTGATAAGATAGAAAAAAATTCATTTAGAGTTTTAAAATGATTAAATTGTATTAATGAAACATGACAACTCTAACACATTTTGAGTAAAATGGTATCAAAGTGATACAGTGGTTAAACATAAATCTTACACATGTACACTGCATTCTGGGTGTTTTGATTAAGTTCTCCTTTCTGATAATTGTTCTCTTTAGTTACTAAGAATAAGACTATATTTTCTCTCATTTTTAAAAAAATTTTATTTATTTATTTATTTATTTATTTTTGGCTGTGTTGGGTCTTCGTTTCTGTGTGAGGGCTTTCTCCAGTTGCGGCGAGCGGGGGCCACTCCCCATCACGGTGCGCGGGCCTCTCACTGTCACGGCCTCTCCCGTTGTGGAGCACAGGCTCCAAATGCGCAGGCTCAGTAGTTGTGGCTCATGGGCTTAGTTGCTCCGCGGCATGTGGGATCTTCCCAGACCAGGGCTCAAACCCGTGTCCCCTGCATTGGCAGGCAGACTCCCAACCACTGCGCCACCAGGGAAGCCCCTCTCTCATCTTTGACATCAGCTATTTTATTTGAAAAGAGAGGAGGACCATCATTTCTTCTCCATTATTTCTACCACATAAGCAGTCCCTATTAACCTATCATCCTATTCTCATGAAAATCTCAGTCTCTTAATCTTAAGGACTGCTCTGTTTCACCCTCAACGGGCAGAGCACTGGTAATCCAGTGGGTCCTCTGTTGTACCAACAAATCTGTAGAAGAGGATCTGAAATTATTATGATTTACATAATTGTTTTACATATATTTCCCAAGCTCTCACTCAAAATCACAATGTTGTTTGTTAAAATTCAGTGTCCTGTTCCTTCAGAAAACATGAATATGAATGATCCCCACCTAATACAAGTAGACCCTTTTATCTTAATGATCCCTTAGCAGAGCCCATCATGGTAACACATAAAAGCATGTGATGAAGGCATAACATCAATAAATTTTAAACTTCAGGTTGAAAAACATCAATAGTAATACAGCCTTTTCAAGAAACTTCATATAATAAAAGTATTTTTAAAAAGAGGAAATGGTACATTTCCAAAGATCTCCTTGCTCTACCAATACCCATCATTTCATAAATTTGAAATGATTTTGACTTTTAATAACTGTGAAGAACTTAACATGTGAAATTGATTAATCTAGGACTAGAGACTTAGTCTCCCTAGTATAAGTTATCTGATTATAGTCCGTTGTTTAAAATGGTTAAATGATTTACACCATTCATTACATTTCTAAGGGTTTCTCTCCAGTATGAATTCCTTGGTGAATCGTAAGGTCAGACCATTGTCTAAAGGCCTTGCCACATTCAGTACATTTGTATGACTTCTCTCCAGTATGCATTCTCTCATGACCCCAAAGGTGTGAACGTTTGATAAAAGCCTTACCACACATATTACATTTGTGTGGCTTCTCTCCAGGATGTATATTCTGATGTCTGGTGAGGCTTGAGTACTGCTTAAAGGCTTTACCACATTCATTACATTTGTAAGGTTTCTCTCCAGTATGAATTCTCTGATGAATTGTTAGGTTTGAGTTTTGACTGAAGGCCTTGCTACATACATTACATTTATATGGTTTCTCTCCAGTATGGATCCTCTGATGTCGGGTGAGGCGTGAACACCAGTTAAAGGATTTGCCACATTCATTACATTTGTAAGGTTTCTCTCTACCATGAATTCTCTGATGATCCTCCAAGCTTGAGCTCTGAATAAAAGCATTATCAGGTACATTAGACTCATGATTTTTCTTTTTGGTATGTATTTTCTGATGTCTAGTAAGGTGTACGAATTGTGTATAGGCTTTATCACACTCATTACATTTGTAAGGTTTCTCTCCAGTATGATTTCTTTTATGTTTAGTTAGGCTTGAACGCACAGTGAAGGCTTTGCCACATTCATTACATTTATAAGGTTTCTCACCGGTATGGATTCTCTGATGTTCCATAAGACTTGAACTTTGGATGAAAGCCTTACCACATTCATTACATTTGTATGGTTTTTCTCCAGTATGAATTTTCTGATGTTTTACCAGACTTGAAATGTGGATAAAAGCCTTGCCACACACAGTACATTTGTGTGGCTTTTCTCCAGGATGTACATTCTGATGTTTAGTCAGGTGTGAGCACTGCTTAAAAGCTTTGCCACATTCATTACATTTATAAGGTTTCTCACCAGTATGAATTCTTCGGTGAATCCTGAGGGTAGACCACTGCCTAAAAACCTTGCCACATTCAATACATTTGTATGGTTTCTCTCCAGTATGAATTCTCTGATGATCCCAAAGATATGAACGTTTGGTAAAACCCTTACCACATTCGTTACATTTATAAGGTTTCTCTCCAGTATGAATTCTCTCATGACGCCAAAGGTCTGAACATTTGATAAAAGCCTTACCACATTCATTACACTTGTGTGGTTTCTCTCCAGTATGAATTCTCCAATGATTTGTAAGGTGGGAATTCTGATTAAAGACCTTGTCACATATATTACATTTATATGGTTTCTCTCCAGTGTGGATTCTCTGATGTCTTGTGAGGTTTGAGAACTGTTTAAAGGCTTTACTACACTCATTACATTTGTAAGGTCTCTGCTCAGAATGAATTCTCTGATGACTAGTAAGGACTGAATGATGGATAAAAGTCTTTCCACATTCATTACATTTGTATAATTTTTCTCTAATGTTTGTTTTCTGTTGCTGTGTAAGCAATGAAGGATAAATAGGAATGAAGGAAGAAACCTTTCCATATGTGTTACAAATGTTGGTTTTGACACTAGGAGGAAATCTTTGAAGTGATGAAATTGAGGAACAAGTTTTGACAGACTTCTCAACTTGATTACATTCATAAATTTTCTCTTCAGTTTGAAATTTCTGCAATCCAGCCAGATATGACTGAAAGCTTAATCCAGTTCTATTTTCAAAATGTTCTGTATACTTGTTTCCTGCATAAACTATGTTATTTTTAATTTTTAACAAATTCTTTATAAATGACTTCCTATTTTTTAAATATTGACATGCACTTTTTCTTAAAGGAACACTTTGTTTTAAAAGTAAGTTAATCCAGGATTTGCTGTATTGTTTATCTTTTCTACCAGTGTGATTTATGTTATCTGTCATAAGCTCTCCTTTGGAATTTCTTTCTTCACATCCACACTTATTCTCAAATTCATACACAGTTCCCCAGACTTTGCTGAAGTCAAAATCCTCAATACCATGGCTTCCATGTCTTCCCAAGACCACTGGTTGGTATAATTCTCTGTTATTAATGTTTTTCTTCTTTAGTAATTCCTTGGTCATAAAACTAATGGAGATATCTGAAAGATAACCATAGTCTTTATATTAAGTAGAGTTGGAAGATGAATATTACACTAAAAGTAATACTTACATTGAAGAGATGAAAAACTTCTTAACCAAACTCTATAAATCTTTAAGAATAGAAAGTAAATAGAATCCTTTAATAAAATATACATGCATTTTAAATTATTTTAAGTGAAGCCTACTTTCAAACACACTAAAACCAAATCACTCACACTATGTAAATTTACATAATCTATGAAAGTGTATTCTTTGACTACCACACCAAAGAACACACCAATTGGCAGTAGACAAATGGTTGTCTCATATTTGAAGAGAAATAGGTATTATACAAATGCAGATTTACTACATAAATTATTGCATGCAAATAAGTGCTAACGGATAGCACCATATGAAGTAATGATAAATAATCCAAAAAAACATAATGATTAAGATAAATACATGAAAATTACAAATTGAAAAACTAAAAAGGTAATAGCAAAATCAGGAAGAATTTAATAAAATATCATTGGTGTGACAAAATATTCTGAATATCTACTCTAAAACTATCTATATTCAAGCAGAATAGGCATTATACAACATTAACAGTTGGTGAACTGCAGTCATACTCTATGCTAGATACTGAAATCCATAATCTGTAAATGACAAATTAATAAATAAAAAATTTTAATAAACCAAGATAAAACCAACAGGTAAATAGTAAGTAACCACAATTACACAAAATTACAGACTGTGGAAATCTAATGATTTCTCCCTTAAGAACAAGAAAAAGGACTTATATTCAAAGGAACACATAATATGAGAATTGGAAAATGTTGCATAACTCAAAACTCTCCCAGGGCAGAGATGCTATGCAGGGAGCACTTATCAAACATATTTAGGGACTTCCCTGGTGGTCCAGTGGTTAAGACTCTGTGCTCCCAATGCAGGGGGCATGGGTTTGATCCCTGGTTGGACTAAGATCCCACATGCTGCATGGCATGGCCAAATAAAAAGGAAAAAGAAAAAACAACCATATATAAAGGGAAATGTATTAGCTGCTGACACTTGGGGCAAGAGATTAAAGTTGGGGCAAAGAGCAGACACATTGAAAAGCCAGGTTATAGTGGTTAGGATTCGGAGCTTTCACTGCTGTGGCCCCCAGGTTCAATCCCTGGTCAGGGACTGAGATCCCACAGCCGTGCAGCATGGCCAAAAAAACCAAAAAACAAAAAACAAAAAAAAAACAAAATAAACACAGATAAGATACAGAACCACAGATAAGAAGAAATCACATATACAGAAGAATTGCATATACGGAGGACTGACTATAAATTATAAACAGTTTTCAACTGTGTGGAGGGTCAGTACCGCAAACCCCCACATCATCCAAGGGCCAACTGTATAGTAAAGGAAACAGGAAGGAATCAAAATTGTACATTAGGAAATACCTATCTAACACAAAGAAGGCAGTAATGGAAGACTTGAGGAGAAAAGATATAAGACACATGGAAAACAAACAGCTAGTGACAGAGGTCCTCCTTTATCACTAATTACAGTAAATGTAAATGGATTAAACTCCAATTAAAGGGTAGAGGGTTGCAGCAGGAATTAAAAAAATAGGCTCCAACTATACAGGCATACTTCCTTTTATTGCACTTCTCTTTATTGTGCTTCACAGATATTGCATTTTTTACAAATTGAAGGTTTCTGGCAACCCTGTGTTGAGCAAATATGCTGGCACCGTTTTTCCAACAGCATTTGCTCACTTTGTGTCTCTGTGTCACATTTTGGTGATTCTTGCAGTATCTCAGACTTTTTCATTATTATTATATTCATTTTGGTGACCTGTGATCAGTGATCTTTGATGTTATTACTGTAATTGTTTTGAGGTACCACGAACTGCACCCCATATAGACAGCTAACTTAAATCAGTAAACGAGTTGTGCTCTGATTGCTCCACTGACTGGCTATTCCCCCATCTCTCTCTCTCTCTTTCTCTCTCAGCCTCCCTATTCTCTGACACATAGCAATATTGAAATTAGGTCAAGTGTTCAAGTGAAAGGAAAAGTCACACATCTCTAAATTTAAATCAAAAGCTAGAAACAACTAAGTTTAGTGAAGAAGGCATACTGAAAGCTGAAACAGGTCAAAAGCTAAGCCTCTTGCACCAAACAGCCAAGCTGTAAACACAAAGGAAAAGTTCTTGAAGGAAATTAAAAGTGCTACTCCAGTGAACACATGAATGATAAGAAAGCAAAATAGCCATATTGCTGATGTGCCGAAAGTTTTAATGGTCTGGATAGAAGACCAAACCAGCCACAACATTCCCTTAAGCCAAAGTCTAATCCAGGGCAAGTCCCTAACTCTCTTCTAAGAAGGCTGGAAGAAGTGAGGAAGCTGCAGAAGAAAAGTCTGAAGCTAACAGAGGTTGGTTCATGAAGTTTTAGGAAAGAAGCCATCTCCGTAGCATAAAAGTGCAAGGTGAAGCAGCACGTGCTGATGTAGAAGCTGCAGCAAGTTATCGAGAAGATCTAGCTAAGATAATTAACGAAGGTGGCTACACTAAACAAATTTTCAATGTAGATAAAACAACCTTATATTGGAAGAAGATGCCATTTAGCACTTTCATAACTAGAGAGGAGAAGTCAATGCCTAGCTTCAAAGCTTCAAAGGAGAGGCTGACTCTCTTGTTAGGATCTAATACAGCTGGTGATTTTAAGTTGAAGCCAATGCTCACTTACCATTCCCCAAATCCTAGGGCCCTAAAGAATTATGTTAAATCTTCTCTGCCTGTGCTCTATAAATGGACCAACAAAGCCTGGATGACAGCACATCTGTTTACAACATGGTTTACTGAATATTTTAAGCCCAGTACTAAGACCTACTGCTCAGAAAAAAAGATTCTTTTCAAAATATTACTGCTCACAGACAATGCACCTGGTCACCCAAGAGCTCTGATGGAGATGTACAAAATTTATGTTGTTTTCATGACTGCTAACACAACATCCATTTTGCAGCCCATGGATTAAGGAGTAATTTCAACTTTCAAGTCTTATTATTCAGGAAATACATTTTGTGAGGCTATAGCTGCCATAGACAGTGATTCCTCTGATGGAGCTGGGCAAATTAAACTGAAAACCTTCTGGAAAGGAGCCACCATACTAAATGCCATTAAGAACATTCATGATTCATGGGAAGAGGCCAAAATATCAACATTTACAAGAGTTTGGGAGAAGTTGATTCCAACCCTCATGGATGACTTTGAGGGGTTCAAGACTTCAGTGGAAGTAACTACAGATGTGGCGAAAATAGCAAGAGAACCAGAAGTGGAGCCTGAAGATGTGACTGAATTGCTGCAATCTCATGATAAAACTTTAACAGATGAGGAGTTGCTTCTTATGGATGAGCAAAGAAAGTGGTTTCTTGAGATGGAATCTATTCCTGGTGAAGATGCTGTGGAGACCACTGAAATGTTAAATAAAGGATTTAGAATATTACATAAACTTAGTTGATAAAGCAGCCGCAGGGTTTGAGAGGACTGACTCCAATTCTGAAAGAAGTTCGACTGTGGGTAAAATGTTACCAAACAACATTGCTTGCTACATGAAAGGAAGAGTCAGCCGATCAGGCAAACCTCTTAGTTGTCTTATTCTAAGAAACTGCATCAACTATACTCCAATAAAAATGTTTAAAAAAAGAAAAGAAGGGCTTCCTTAGAGATGCAGTGGTTAAGAATCCGCCTGCCAATGCAGGGGACACGGGTTTGAGACCTGGTCCGGGAAGATCCCACATGCCGCGGAGCAGCTAAGCCCGTGCGCCACAACTACTGAGCCTGCGTGCCACAACTACTGAAGCCCGCACGCCTAGAGCCCGTGCTCCGCAACAAGAGAAGCCACTGCAACGAGAAGCCCGCGCACCTCAACGAAGAGTAGCCCCTGCTCGCCGCGACTAGAGAAAGCCCGCATGCAGCAACAAAGACCCAACGCAGACAAAAATAAATAAATAAATAAATAAAATTTTGAAAAAAGAAATTGCTGCAGCCACCCAACCTTTAGCAACTACCACCCTGATCAGTCAACAGCCATCAAACATCCAGGCAAGACCCTCCACCAGCAAAAGGATTATGATTCACTGAAGGCTCAGATGATCATTAGCGTTTTTTAGCAATAAAGTTTTTTTTTTTTTTTTTTTTTGGCCGTGCCACACAGCATGCAGGATCTTAGTCCCGTGAGCAGGAATTGAACCTGTGCCCCCCTGCAGTGGAATCACAGAGTCCTAATCACTGGACCACCAGGGAATTCCCTAAAGTATTTTTTAATTAAGGTATGTACATTTTTTTAGACATATTGCTATTGTACACCTAATAGACTACTGTATAATGCAAATGTAACTTTCATATGCACCAGGAAACAAAAAAATTCGTGGCTCACTTTATTGTGATATTTGTTTTATGGCAGTGGTCTAGAACCAAATCCACAATATCTCCAGGGTATGCCTATATTCTATATGTAGGAGACTCACTTTAGATACAAAGATGCAAATAGGTTAGAAATGAAAGAACAGCAAATGAATCTGTTATGGGGTGAATTGTGTCCCCGCTCAAAATTATGGGGTGAATTGTGTCCCCCCCGCAAAATTGTGGTCCTAACCCCAAATACCTCAAAATATGACTGTACTTGAAGATAGGGCTTTTTTTTTTTTTTTTTTTTTTTTTATTATTTTTATTTTTGGCTGCGTTGGGGCTTCGTTTCTGTGTGAGGGCTTTCTCCAGTTGTGGCGAGTGGGGGCCACTCCTCATCGCGGTGCGCGGGCCTCTCACTATCGCGGCCTCTCTTGTTGCGGAGCAGAGGCTCCAGACGCTCAGGCTCAGTAGTTGTGGCTCACGGGCTCAGCCGCTCCGCGGCATGTGGGATCTTCCCGGACCAGGACTCGAACCTGTGTCCCCTGCATTGGCAGGCAGATTCTCAACCACTGCGCCACCAGGGAAGCCCCGAAGATAGGGCTTTTAAAGGAGTAATTAAGGTTAAATGAGGTCAATGGAGTGGGCTCTAATCCAATGACCGGTGTCCTTATAAGAAGAGGAGATTATGACACAGACACACACAGAGGGAAGACCATATGAAGACACGGGTAGGAAAAGACAGCCAGCCACAAGCTAAAGAGAATAACCTGGGATAACACAACTCTGCTGACAACCTGATCTCAGATTTCTAGCTTCCAAAACCGTGAGAAAATACATTTCTGATGTTTAAGCCACCCAGGCTGTGCTACTTTGTTATGGCAGCCCTAGCAAACTAATACAAATTCCATGCAAATAGTAACCAAAAGAGACCTGGAGTGCTATACTATTATCAGACAAAATAAACTTTAAGTCAAAATTTTTTATGAGACAAAGAAGGACATTATTTATTTAAAAAAAGGATAACAAGGAATTACAACAAATATGAACATATACACACCTAAACAAGAGGGCCCCCAAATATATGAAGCAAACACCGACAGAATTTAAGGAAGAAATAACAGTTCTAGAATAACATTTGGAGACTTCCATTTCCCCCTTTTAATAGAGAGTACAGCCAGGCAGAAGTTCAGTAAGGACACAGAGGATTTGGGCAAGACTATAAACCAACTAGCTCTCACAGACATATATAGAACACTCCACCCAGTAAAAGCAAAATACACATTCTTCTCTAGGTGCACATGGAACATTCTCTAGGATAGACCATATATTAAACCATAAAGCAAGTCTCAATAAGTTGAAAAAGACCGAAATCATACAAAATATTTTCTCCGACCACAGTAGAATGAAAATAGAAATGATTAACTTAAGGGAAACTGGAAAGCTCACAAATATATGGAAATTTTAAAACACTCTTAAAACAACCAACGGGTCAGAGGTGATCTCACAAGGGAAATTAGAAAATACTCTAAGAAAGAAACAAAAGCACAACACACCAGAACTCAAGGTATGGTATGGTACTGCATATACTCCCGCTGAGTAAAAGCAATTTTACTGCTGGATCAAAAGACCCACACCACTTCTGTTACACATACTCCTTGATGTGTGGCAAAAGCAGAACTGAAGAAACGGCTGGAGGTCCTAAAGAGGCAGAGAGGACTTGAGATAGCCCCATGCACTCTCCTGGGGCCCCAGATGGCAATGTTTTCCCATCCCATGAGAAGGTCTCCCAAGTACTGAAATGGGAATGGAACCTGGAGAAGAACTGGGGCCAGGACTGGGGAGGCTTCAGCTCTGATCTGTGTGGACTGAAAACTGGGTATAGAATGAGACCAAAGAAGAAAGAGGACCTCTTACAACCAGCCCTCCCAGTGCCCCACAAAGAGTGTCATAGGTCATGATCAAAATTTTGCCTTGGTCTTTGCATGAGCTGGAGCAACCCTGGAGGCTGGAAGGATGAACTTTTACATGTCTGAAGAAGAAAGCAAATAGTGGAAGGGAAGAAAAATTTCCTTTGACAGCTCACAAGAAATAAACATTTGTTTTCCCATAGAACTTTCCCACTTACAGGGACTTTCCCAAACACTATTAATGGTGCGGCTTCCTCTTTGCCCTTCTGAGCTCTTACCGATGTTCACACCTTTGATACCTTCCCACCCACTTACTTTTTTCACTTCTTTCATTTTGTTCTCCACATTCTGGGGCTTTCTCCCTTGCTCCAAAATTTAAATAATATTCAGGTCAGAAAAAGAGTTTTCTGCTTATAAGAGAGGAACATAATGTGCTGTGGCTTTTCCAGAATACAATCCTAGCCCTTTGTTCTTTTGAGAGGACATTACAGATGTGTCTAAAAACATATTTCACAAATCTGTTCACTCACTGTCTAATTCTGAATGCTTAAGGAGCATCTTTTAAAAAGATAACCTAGTTGTCTTCCAAGAACTACTGAATGAAAACTACAGGGATAAGAGTGGATCCAGAATTGGAAATTTTTTAAAGTTTGCCATAAGATTTTGTTTTTACTCATCTTCTGGAGCCACTACTAATCTGATGTGTGTGACCATCTAAAGAGAGGGGAAGGTTAAACTCCAGATGCTGCATTATCCTGCGTTTCATTTCACAGTCAACACAGCTTCAATCTCAGTCAGGCAAGGCAGGGGTTCTCAAGAGACTCACTAGGGCAGATCCCAACTTCTGGAGGGACGTTATCCTCACCCAGGGAGAGCAGGTTCCTGTAGGTCTCCACCATCACGTCCCTGTACAAGGCCCTCTGAGCAGGGTCCAGGCATTCCCACTCCTCCTGAGAGAATTCTATGGCCACATCCCTGAATGTCAACAGTGCCTGAAATAAAAAACATGTTTCACTAAGAGGCCATGGGGAGAGTTCTTGTCTTCACACAAAATGTGAGTAGGAAAGAGGTGTAAGGATTGATTCAGTTGAAGTGACAGATCATTTTGAGTAATTTATATGTCCCTAATTTTATTATATTTTTCCAGCAGAGGATATCAGATCCACTGAATCACTGTAGATTTCCCATTTTGAGGACAATGGAAAAAATATACAAATGAAATTATTCAACACAGGATTGTTTACGTGGAGGAGATACATATTATGTTCTACACACTAAGTGATATTCAGTATTTGGATGAGCTAGAGTATGAGTGGTATCTTCAAGCATGACAGAGTCCACATACATGCAAAAACATAAATACAGGTCTATCCATTTAACTCAGCTATTCAGCCACCAACAAAAGTCAAGTGGAGTTTATTCCACTAATAAAAAAAAAAGTGATTCAAGATGAGGAAATTTACTAATGTTGTAGGTTAATTTAGCAGATTAAATAGAAAAAATGTTTATCACGGCAGTAGACCTTTGAAGAAATACTGGATGATTAAAATTATGCCGGCTTCCCTGGTGGCGCAGTGGTTAAGAATCTGCCTGCCAATGCAGGGGACATGGGTTCAAGCCCTGGTCCAGGAAGATCCCACATGCCATGGAGCAACTAAGCCCATGTGCCACAACTACTGAGCCCACGTGCCGCAACAAGAGAAGCCACCACAATGAGAAGCCCATGCACCGCATCAAAGAATAGCCCTCACTCACCGCAACTAGAGAAAGCCTGCGTGCCGCAAAGAAGACCCAATGCAGCCAAAAAAATAAACAAATAAATAAAATGATGCCAAGTAGGGATAAGCAACAAGGTCCTACTGTATAGCACAGGGAACTATATTCAATATCCTGTGATAAACCAGAATGGAAAAGAATATATATATATGTATAATTGAGTCACTTTGCTGTGCAGCAGAAATTAACACAACATTGTAAATCAACTATACTTCAATAAATTTTTTTAAAAATGGATATGGTAAACTACCCACCCCCAAAATTATGCCAAATAGGAAATTAAAGGAACTGTTATTAAGCAAAACTATTTCACCAGGCATCACAGTCATTGGAAGCAGTGGAGGCATTTCCACTAAAGGTAAGGCTGAGGCAAGTGGGCCAGCAGGCTCCTGCTATTCCCCACTGCGCAGGACGCCTAAGCCGGGACCAGAAGAGGGAGAAGCAAATTCCCATTAGCGATTTCACTGTGACACCTATTCATAAGACATATGTGAGGAAATTTTAAAAACTTTACTGAAGGATATAACAAAGACGCGATCCAAGACCAGAAAACCTACTTTTCGCTGGAAGATGTGGTGGCGTAAAGACCTCAGGGATTTAGAAATTCAGAGCAATTCAAAGACAAAAGGAATGTGGGATTTCAAATAAAAAGTCTGCATTGTATTTAGGAGAGAGAAAATTTTGAAGAGAAAAACAAAATGGTGGGCCTTGCCAAATTACATGTGAACCTATTGACACGCGTGAATGTGTGTGTGTGTGGGGGGTATGCACAAGTGTGGGTAATATCTGAAACTAGAATGAATGAAATAAAATAGCTGCAAGATATACACAAAAAAGCCAAATTAGAGATTTAGTTAAATCCAAATTAAAGACATAATTATAGGGCTTCCATGGTGGCGCAGTGGTTGAGAGTCTGCCTGCCAATGCAGGGGACACAGGTTCGAGCCCTGGTCTGGGAAGATCCCACATGCCGCGGAGCAACTGGGCCCGTGAGCCACAACTACTGAGCCTGCGCGTCTGGAGTCTGTGCTCCGCAACAAGAGAGGCCGCGATAGTGAGAGGCCCGCGCACCGCGATGAAGAGTGGCCCCCGCTTGCCACAACTAGAGAAAGCCCTCACACAGAAACGAGGACCCAACACAGCCATAAATAAATAAATTAATTTAATTAAAAAAAAAAAAAGAAAGCTTGCCTTCAATTAAAAAAAAAAGACATAATTATAAACAGGGACGATTAGGACTATACAGAACACAGTATTTTAAAATTATGCGAGGTGAGACCTTCTCAAGCAAGATCAGAAAGCAGAGGGCAAGAAGGAAAGATTTATGTTTCACTGCAAAGAAATGCTAAACTAAGAAGGATACCAGGGCATGTGTAAAGAATTAAACTACAAAATATAAAATAGCTTTTAAAAATATATCAAAAGAAAACTGAGCAAAAGTATGAAGATCCATGTTTTATTTCCATAAAAGAATGAACTTGACTCACAAGTAGTTGGAAATGGAAATACAAAGGATTGTCATTTTCCCCCAAATTTTCAAAATACAAAAAGAATACAGTATCAAGTTTTGCTTACATTGAGGAAAATCTCACATGTTGGTGGTGGGGAAGGAACCTTTGCAGCTTTAGGGGGGGACATCTGACAAAATCTATCAAAATATGACATGCCCCATTCTTGACCCAGTAGTCACAGGTTGCCCAGAGAAATCTTCAGACATCTGCAGAGAAGTCAGCCTGCTCCAAGGCAGCCACTGACACGTTCTTTATGTCGGCAAGAAATTGTAAAGGTCCCATGAGTCTTCATTAAGAGAAAGTTCCAGTGAAGATCAAGCTGCATCTGTGTTTAATAATGTGAAAACCACTTCTAGACACATACTGTGTGTGTTTTTAAAATTTGCAGAATGAAATATTACAACAAACATTCAATGAAGAATTTTCCCTAAAATTGCATAATGATGTGAAATGCAATCTTACAAGATCTGAGCTGAGTCTTGCCACAAAACCTGCAACAGTGGTTCCCCACTGAGACATGAGGCATGGAGATAGGGAAGGGGATGCTTTACACCCTAGTACCTAAGCTGCTGCTTTGTTGGAAGTTTGAGCACTATATATATATATATATATAGTGCAGCTTCTTTATCCTGGTTGACAGAGAGCAGACGATGCATCTAGATGGGCCCTAAGCAATCCCTGCCGCCCAATAGCACTGACACCCTGTCTCCAGTCCATGGGTGTGAAGCCCTGCCCAGGACTGCACCCAGAGGAGCCTCTTCACAAGTTCCAGGTCACTGGGTCATGGGGAGACGGGATCTAAGTGGAGATGACAGGCCCTGAGGGAAGGACCCGGGTGACTGTGACTGTACAGGTGTCAGGCAGGATACTTCAGAGTCAGATAAGATTAGTGAGTCCAGAAAAGGGCATTTCAGGAAGGACAGACGAAACAATCAACTGAGAATATGACTTTACCTGAGAAAGAGCCATTCCTGACTTCTGTTCTTTCCTCTTCCTCCTCTTCCAGATTTCTTCCTCAGGCAAAGATCAGTCTTGAGAAGTCAATCCTGAGTGTCAAGAATAGGCTGTTTAATGCTTGGAATCAACACACCCCCTTCCTGAGTCACCACCACACACACAGGGAAGACCTCAGCATGTGGAACAGACAGTCCCCTGCTGCCCACTGTCCCAGGAGGGGCTCAGGACAGTAAACTCCCACACAGAGACCAAGAGGTGAGTTTTCCCACCCTTTCCTTCAGATCTCGCTCCCCTCCTGAAGCCCCCACGTACGCTGTAGCAGGGGGTCTCGGGGATGGATGGACCCTCCCCTTGGTCACAGACCAGCCCTGATCAAACTCCACTCAGAACAGAGCCCCCTCACCTCTCTGGATCATGGGCTGATCTCAGCTTCATACATGGAGGACCCAGAGCCTTGGTGCTCAAAGCTGGATACAGGTCGGAATCACCGGAGGCACTTTAAACATTATGGAGGTTCCATTCCACATGACTCTTTGAAGGGAAATCTCTGGTCAGGAGGCACAAAAGATGTATCTGCAAAATGCCGCAGCAATCTACTGTGACGCCAGAGTTCAGCACCGCTCAGAGGAGGCAAGCCCAGCCCGCCTCCCACCTTGTGGCTCTGCTGTCTCCTGGGGCCTTGCTGTCATGCACATCCAGCCAGGGGAAGGGGACGGGGAAGGGAAGCAGCAGAGAAACATGCAGAGCAGGCGATATGCACCGCAAGTAGGGGTGAGGGCGTGGCTGGAATGTGATTAGGGGGGCGGGGGAGGAGGGAGAAGCCAGAGAAGGTGCCAGTGAGAGGTGATGGCAGAACAAAGACCTGAGGAAAGAAGGGATTTTGCCACCTGCAAGTGAAGGGTCAGAGGCTTCTAGGCAGAGGGACACCATGGGAAGGCCCTGAAGTGGTAGTGTCCTGGTCCCGGAAAGGGCCAGCAGGCCTGTGCGGCTTCAGTAGAGTGAGTGAGGGGGGGACAAGTAGGAGAAAAGATCAGAAGGGTATTAGAGGTACAAATGAACTTATTTGCAAAACAGAAATAGACCCACAGACACAGAAAACAAATTTATGACTACCGAAGGGGAGAGGGGTGAGGGATAAATTAGGAGGTTGGGATTAACATATACACACTACTATGTATCAAACAGATAACCAACAACGACCTACTGTATAGCACAGGAAACTATACTCAATATCCTGTAATAATCTATAAGGGAAAACAATCTGAAAAAGAATATATATAATATGGATATAATATACAACTGAATCACTGTGCTGTACACCTGAAACTAACACAACATTGTAAATCAACTATACTTCAATTATATATATATATATATATATATATATATTTTAAAGGGTATTAAAGGAAGCAGATAAGAAAGGGCTGTGGTCTTCAAACCTTTTTCCCCATACCCCAGGAGATTTTAGAACCATGTATTATTCCCTTATCGATTTTAACTAAACATCTATTTTTAATTTTTTTTTTTGTCATTAGTTAAAACACTAGCGAGTAAAGCAATGTATTTTTTTAAAACATGCTGAGATGCTCACGTAAGCCCCAGGACCTAAGTACAGGGTCGCCCTATACTGAGACGTGGAGGACGGCAAGAGAACATATCTGGGAGGGTTCGGGGGGGTCATTTTTGGACATATTAAGGTGAAGATGCCAGTTGGCTGTCCCAGCAGAGATGCTGAGGTGACAGCTGGATAAGCTGGGTACAGGACTGCGGTTTCAGGGGAGAGGTCTGGGTGGAGACGTGAAAGGAGACATCAGTGTTTAAAGTTATGACATGAGATAGAAACAGTGGGTGCAGACAGAGAAAAGAAATTCAAGGACTAAGGCCAGAGATACTCCCACAGTCAGGGACCAGGGAGGTCGGAGAAAGAGGCACAGGAAACTGAGAAGTGAACATGGAGAAGAAAATTAAAACAGACGGCTGGTAGCTAGCTAAATTTATTTTCTAAAAACAGTGTGATGTGAAAGCCAAGAAAAAAGTGCTTCCAGAAGACGGAGTGCAACAAGTTTTTGAAAGGACAAGATGATGACTGAGAATATACCACTAGATTTAGAAATACGTTTAGATAAGCAAAGTATCAGTGGAACAGTGGGTGTGAAAGCTGGACTGAATGGGTTTCAAATGAGAATTGGAAGCAAGAATTGAAGCAGTGAAATAAACAACTTTTTACTTGTTTATTTTGTTCTGAAATGGAGAGTAAGAAAGGGCACTTACTAGAGTGGGAAACGTAGCTAATTGAAGATTTTTTGTTTTAAGGATGGGCAAATGTAGTAAAGGGCTCTTTTTTGCTGTTTCTTTTTAAGATGGGACAATATCACCATCTGTATATGCTGAACAAAATAACTGCCCAGAGATACAAACTGATGACACAGTGGCAGTGGCCGAAGGATGCCGTCCTGTCCTGACTTACAGGTCCTCCAGGTTTGTGCCCAGAGATCCACCCCTAGCGAGCCCCCCCCCAATGAAAACCCCCATCACCTGACCCCAGTCCCGCCCCACACTCCTACAGGCTCCCAGTGGGCACCCCACAATGTTACAGGACAGAATCCCCTACTGATCTGCACACTCTGCCATGGCATCCCACACCACGTTCCAAACGTCGGTAGCTTTTGTTCTGGCAGGAAGACACCCACCAACCCAGGATCCCATATATTCCTTCTTGGAGACCTTGCCCTAAAGTCAGGCACTGCCATAATGTCATAATGCAAGAGTAATGTCTCCAACGATCCACATATTCCGACGAGACTCCAGTATCTTCCAGTGGAAACCTTCAAAATGTCATCTGTATCCCACAGAACCCACGTGACACCTTCAGTAATGCTTGGTCAGTAATGATGAGATTCCCCCATCCAAAATGGTCTGTGAAAATTTTCCCTTTAACCCCTTATGGGTCGATGAACTTCACACTCCTAAGAGACCCCACAGAAGTTACTATGTAGAGTAAACCTCCTGAATCCACCCCCTCAGGATCCAGACACGAGCTTCCTCACAGCCAGGAGTTTGGCTGCTGATGGCTCACAGCTCAACACCCCGCCTCCCCTTGAAAACTGGGCTCAGCCACAGGGAGCTGCCGCCCCCAAATCACGGCACCTCATTGGACAGCCAGTGTCCAATGTCTGATCAGTGCACGATAGAAAAGCCTATTCCTTCCCTCGAATTGGACCAACTCCGGAGGGTCACCTCACCTCCAGAGCTCCCAGCTATAAAGTCGTACAGTGGAGTCTGGATTTTCGTCCTGAGGGCAATGAGAAGGCATTGAAGGGATTAATGCCAGGGAATTTCCTCCCTGCTCTGTTTCTCCCTCTGCTCTCCCTGTCACCTCTTGCCCCTCTTTCTGTCCCAGCACCACGTGTCTCTGGTGTCCATGGCCTGAACTCTTTGATTCCCTCCCCGCTCTCTCAGTTTGATATACCGGCCCCTTGCTGCTCCCACTTCTACCCCATCAAGTTCCCTCTCGTCCAATTTGCTTCCCTTTGTCTTTCTGGAGGTGCCTTTTTATCTAGGTTTCTTCCTCTGGTTCACTCTTTTGCTCTTACTGTATCTCCACATCCACCTGCCCCATCCTCCATTTCACCCTCTCTTTTTCACTATTACTTTCTCTCTCAGTCTTTCTCATTCTCTCTCTCGGACTCTGCTCCATCCCCTGCCCTGTACATTCACAGGTACGGAAGAGAGAGAAAGATGTCCCTTGCCCACGAAGTGCATTTTCCAGTGGGGCTTCGGGAATGTAAACACACCACGACAAGCGCAGACAGTGGGATGCGTTTTGTCCAGAACAAACACAAAGAGTGTCACCGAACGGGTGCATGTCACCTGTTCCAGTGCGTGGGGCAGAGATCTCCAAGGCGGCGAGTGCAAAGTGGATGACTAGGGAGAGGAGGGGCCGGGCCGACTCCCGAGGTCGCGTAGATGGGGAGGGTGTCAGGAGAGGGGTGATGTCTGTACGACCCCAAGGCCAAGGAGAAGATGTGGCCTCCGGGTCTGCACGACCATCTCTGCCCGGGAAGGGTCGAATGGGAGGACGAGAATCCACCTCCGGAGTGAGGACTAGAAACAGCGCGTCTGAGAGGGAGAGGGGATCCGAGCCTGCGGAAGTCACTGAAGGGTTCTGAGCAGGAAAGCGACGCGGCAAGCGGTGTCTACCTGGACCTAGGGCGGAAAGGCCAGGGCGGAGACCTAGAACGTCTCACGGTGCTGCCGGGACTTACCAGGCGCGGAACGAGCGGATGAAGGGGTTTTAACGTACGTGACAACCCCTGAACCTCGGGTGTGGCGGATCGGGGGCCTGGGGGCGTCCCAAAGACCCGGGTTGAACCAGAAAAGCCGAGGACTGTGCCCCTCTCTCCGCTTCCGGGTTTGCAGGCAACTGCGCGTGCGCGACCGTGCAGCAGGCGGGGCCGAGGAGGGGTGGGGCGTGGTGAGGGGCGGGGCGTGGGCAGTAGCCTGGACTGAGCAGAAAGCCAGGGGCGGGGCCGACGTGGGGCGGGGCCTGGAGGGAGCAGGGTCTGGACCTCCGCCCCGCTCCCAGACCTTTGGAGAAGTGGTTTTCTGCCCAGCATTACCTGAACTTATGCTTTTGAATTCTTTGAATCCGTTTGGTGTCCTGTGGACCCAGCCGCTTCCTCGCTATTTTTTTTTTTAAATCATGGGCATGTATTACTTTTTTTTTTTAAGTAATCTAATATTTTATTTATTTATTTTTGGCTGGGTTGGGTCTTTGTTGCTGCGAGCGGGGGCTACTCTTCATTGCGGTGCGTGGGCTTCTCACTGCGATGGCTTTTCTTGTTGCAGAGCACGGGCTCTAGAGCGTGCGGGCTTCAGTAGTTGTGGCATAGGGGCTCAGTAGTTGTGGCTTGCGGGCTATAGAACGCAGGCTCAGTAGTTGTGGCGCACGGGCTTAGTTGCTCCGCGGCATGTGGGATATTCCCGGAGCAGGGCTCAAACCCACGTCCCCTGCGTTGGCAGGCGGATTCTTAACCACTGCGCCACCAGGGAGGTCCCTTCCTCGCTATTTTAAGTTAATGTTTCAAACAGTTGAAGGTAAAAGATTAGAGTTGTGAGGACGACTTAAATTACAAGCTGAGATGTTTTCCTCTTAAGTTGAAAATGGTTTGAGTCAAAGCTTTTTGCCAGCGGGTGGTGTTGGGTAACATAATTTAAAATGAAGGGCTTCCTTCCTCAGGTTTCCGGAAACTGGAAATTCTGAGTACCAGTTCCGGGTAAGCAGCAGCAGAAGCCACCCTAAATTAAGTTCTCCTCTAAGCAGTTCTGAGAAGGGAGGACCTGAGGATGGGGAGAGGACCAGAGAGGTTCCAGAGGCAAATTCCGTATCTAAGAAGTTATTTTAGAGGGTTTCTGAGGATTCTGTTAGGGCCAGAGACCCCAGCTAGGCAGAGGAGATCGCCTCCTGGGTGCAGCTTCTGCAGGCAGCTGAGCTTTGTGTGCACAACTGTGTTAGGCCAGAAGTGTGAAGTAGAAACCTAGGAAGTTTGTGGGGGGAGCAGCTCTAGCTAGGGCCTGTGGGCGCCTTGTACGCTTATGCAGTGCAGGGTAAATCTGTGTGGCCAGCCCTGGTGCTGTTCCGGAGACACACGGATTGTAGGACGCGCTGGATTCAGGCCCCGAGGGGCTGCCGGCTTTCCTGTGTGTCCATGCCAGAGGGTTTAGGCAGGAAAGAAGAGGCAGAAAGGGTGAGGGTGGGGGACAGGAGATCAAATACAGCGCGGGATGGTGGTAGGACTGGTTTGTGCTACAGATTTACGTCCGGACCGGGCTGAACCCTGCAGCTTCTTCCCGTGGGCTTGGGTCAGATTGCATTCTGGTTGGGTGATCAGAGCCCTGAGTCGATAGAGGGACCAAGTTGTTGCTGCAAGTTTGGATCCTGGGTAAGGGGTACTAAGACAAGACTTCTGAGCAGAGGTATACAATCTGGGCAGAACCTACAGCAGCGCAGGCGCCTTGGGGAATGACTCCAGGGGGCGGAGTCTGGTCCCACGAGGGGCGGGGCTACATAAAGTTCCTGGACGCATGTGCGGGTGTATGTGCCAGATGCCCTTTGGGGGCTTGGTGGCCCAAGGAAGTCCCTTCCTAAGTTCCTTGGAGAAGCTACGGCCCAAAGACCTGTGCCCAGGTGAGATCCTGCCTTCTCCCAGTGACTTTGTTTTTTTTTGGTGTTTTTTTTTAAAGAGTAACTTTTTTTTTTTTTTTAATTTATTTTTGGCTGTGTTGGGTCTTCGTTTCTGTGCGAGGGCTTTCTCTGGTTGTGGCAAAAGGGGGCCACTCTTCATCACGGTGCACGGGCCTCTCACTATCGCGGCCTCTCTTGTTGCGGAGCACAGGCTCCAGTCGCGCAGGCTCAGTAGTTGTGGTTCACGGGCCTAGTTCCTCCGCGGCATGTGGGATCTTCCCAGACCAGGGTTCGAAGCCGTGTCCCCTGCATTGGCAGGCAGATTCTCAACCCCTGCGCCACCAGGGAAGCCCCTGTTTTTTTATATTGCTTGTAATCTAATCGTGACCATAAAGTTCATGATGCTGTCTTCAGATTTTTTTCCCCCATGATCAGCAGAAAAATGACAAAGGGAAAAAATATTTTTCTTATTATAGTTCCTAGGTTTATTTTATTTTATTTTATTGAAGTATAGTTGATTTACAGTGTTGTGTTAATTTCTTCTGTACAGCAAAGTGACTCAGATATATGTGTTGTGTATATATATATATTCTTTTTCATATTCTTTTCCATTATGGTTTATCACAGGACATTGAACATAGTTCCCTGTGCTATACAGTAGGACCTTATTGTTTATCCATCCTATATATAATAGTTTGCATTTGCTAATCCCAAACTCCCGATACTTCCCTCCCCCACCCAGCCCCTAGGTTCTTGTTCAACTTAACAGTCACAGAGACCTCTGACTTTGGTGATTTAGAGCCATGTCTTCCAACAGATAATGATGTCTTTCCTTTCTATTTATTTTATTGAAGTATAGTTGATTTACAATGTTGTGTTATAACAGACAATGATGTCTTACGTGTGATAGTGTGAAATCATAGAAAACACATTTACTGGTCTCTGCCCTTGGTTCCTGGCACAGAGCCCTTGAAACTCTTGAAATTTCCTAAGTGATAAAAGAGTACTAGGAGCATCTTTAGTTCTAATATTTGGTCTTTGATTCCTGCCATAGAGCTCCAAAATCCTTTAGAATTTCCCGGGTGATAGGAATCTCTTTTGTTCTAATGAGACAAATCTTGGTGGGTTCCTAGACGGAAGCTGGTCACCAGAAAGACCAATCTATGATTAGAAGGTGGGAACTTTCCATACCTCCCTCACCTCCTGCCCCCATTCTCCACAGAGAGGAGGGCTGAAAATGGAGTTAATGATCCATCATGCCTATGTGATGAAGCCACCATAAAAATCCCCAAAGTATGGGGTTCTGAGAGCTTCTTGGCTGGTGAACACGTGGAGGTGCTGGGAGGGAGGGACACCCAGAAAGTGTATGGAAGCACCAAGTCCCTTTCCACATACCTTGCTCCATGCATTCTTCCATTTAGCTGTACCCGAGTTATATCCTTTTATAATAAGCCAGCAATCTAGCAAGTAAACTATTTTCCTGAGTTCTGTGAACCACTCTAGCAAATTAATTGAACTAGAGGAGGGGGTCATAGGAGCCTTCGATTTATACCTGGTCAGCCAGAAACACAGATGACAATCTGGACTTGTAATTGGCCTCTGCAGTGGAGGAGGGGCAGTCTTGTAGGACTGAGCCCTTAACCTGTGGGATCCAACGCTATCTCCAGGTAGATAGCGTCAAAATTGAGTTGAATTGTAGGACACCCAGCTGGTGTCAGAGGATTGTTTGGTGGGGAAAACACTATGTTAGAAGTGTCAGGGACTTCCCTGGTGGCGCAGTGGTTAAGAACCTACTTGCCAATGCAGGGGACACGGGTTCGAGCCCTGGTCTGGGAAAATCCCACATGCCGCGGAGCAACTAAGCCCATGCGCCACAACTACTGAGCCTGCGCTCTAGAGCCCGCGAGCCACAACTATTGAAGCCCGCGTGCCTAGAGCTTGTGCTCCGCAACAAGAGAAGCCACCGCAGTGAGAAGCCTGCGCACCAAAACGAAGAGTAGCCCCCCACTTGCCACAACCAGAGAAAGCCCGTGGGCAGCAACGAAGACCCAATGCAGCCAAAAATAAATAAATAAATAATAAATAAATAAATTTCTAAAAAAGTGTCAGAAGTATTGTGTGTGAATAAAAGAGAAACACAGGAATGTGTTTTTCCAATCAGACAGGGACACAACAAGAACACAATGAAGACACAGGACCCTTCGATGCTATTCAAAGGGCATATAGACCAAAGTTCTTGGGCAAATTTGTTATTATTATCATTAGTTTAAAGTTTCTAATGTTCTGTTGTTCAGATATAGCATGTGTACTTATTATTTCTGGAATTTTACTTGGTGTCAGTGTTGAATTTGTTGAATTAATATGTGGTGACACTGTTGAACTTTTCTCCAAGTGTATAATTTTGGAAAATGGCTAAGGTTAAAGAACCACTCACCCCCACCCACCTGTAGGAAACAGCTTACTGCAAAGGACTACCCTTCCCCATTTGACTTCAGTAAGACTCATGAGAGTCCCCTTGTTTACCTAGGAACGAGGCAGATACAGACCCTTCAAATCACCATTCTTTGTCTCATCAGTATTTACTGAATTGTTTGTCCCCACTGATCAATAGGAACTAAAGAAAACCAAACTATGTAAGTCCAAAAAATGCCACTTCAGCATGTCGATTATTTTGAATTAAATGCACTTAAGAACAGCCAGTGAAAGAAAGACATTCTGACCGTCCATTGTCTTCCTGAAAGCAGGATCTCCCATGTAAAATGTGCCCTCCTCGTACCAGGAGGAAGAAAGACATTCTTATCACCAGAGACAGGAAATTTGGGGCCAAGAAATCTGTACAAACAAATCTTGTTAAACGAATCCGTATCTTTCTATTTTCTTCTTTACCGCTTACTGCCCCTAGCCCAAACCCTTTGTTTTGTCAATTCTTCACAAATTGATTGTTTTTTGTCTAAAAGGTATAAAAGCTTCCTGCTGTGGTCACTTCTTTGGGTCTTCACTCTTGTGAAGGATCCCACGTAGAGTGAGAATTTAATAAAACTTTTATGTGTTTCTCCTGTTAATCTGTCTTATAGCAGTTTAATTCTTAGGCCAGAGATCCAAAGATGGTAAAGGAGAATTTTTCCTCCCCTACAGAACAATGCTTGTTAATAGGATTTAGTCAAACTTTACTTAAGATCCTCTCCTCTCCCCAGTGCCCTGAATTTTGGATCACTTTTGAGCACTGTGAACAACCCTTCCATGACAACAGCCCAAGAGTAGGCAACTTCAGGGTAAAACATTCCCAGATCAATTACAGGTAATGCAGCATCCTCATCTATTCTCACCTGTTTTTTTGTTTTGTTTTGTTTTGTTTTGGCCTTACCGCGTGGCTTGTAGATCTTAGTTCCCTGACTAGGGATCGAGCGGGCGCCCCCTGCAGTGGAAGCGTGGAGTCTTAACCACTGGACCGCCAGGTAAGTCCCACTCTCACCTGTTTTTTGTTTTTTTGTTTTTCTAGCCTTGTTTATCCTTCCTTATAAAGAAAAGCTCTTGTCTGTCTGGCTTTTGAGACTTTTGCAGATCATAAGTTTGGAGCATTCTCTCTAGTACATCCTTTCAAACAAAACCTCTCCTTATCTAAGTTCAAATTTGTTTTCTTTTTGGCAGTGGTAACTATTTTAGTTGTTTCATCTGTGCTAGAAAATGTATATTCTCTATTTTTATGTCACAGGGTTTAATATTATAGTCGTATTGAAACCAGGCACCTGAGATTGGGACTTGAACCCACGTGCCAGGACTCGAACCCGGCTAAAACCCACAGTCTTCCAACTGAGATCCCACAGAATTCAGTGAGAAAGAACTCAGTGTGAGACAAAGTGATGGGTAAGAAGTGGATTTATTTAGAGAGAAGCACCTTCCACAGACAGCGTGTGGGCCATCTCAGAAGGCGAGAAAAGGCACCAGGGTACGTATGGGGTTGTCAGTTTTTATAGGGGTGGGTAATTTCATAGGCTAATGAGTGGGAGGAGTATTCCAGCTATTTTGGGAAGAGGCGGGGATTTCCAGCAATTAGGCCACCACCCACTTTCTGATCCTTATGGTGGGGCTTGGAACTGTCATGGCGCCTGTGGGTGTGTCATTTAGCTTGCTGATGTGAATGTATACTGAGGTTCAAGGTCTAGTGGAAGTAGGCTTGTCCACCGTCTTGGACCCATTTGGTTCTAATCAGTTTATGTCATGTCCTCGGGCTGTGTCATTCTTTCAAACGTTGTTCCCTGCCTCCTTCCCTCCTGTTTCAATATAATAATAATATAATAATTAAACAAGGTTTAATATTGTAATCATATAATAATCAACATATAATCATTAGGTCAAAATAGTTCCTTGTGGGAATTCCCTGGTGGTCCAGTGGTTAGGACTCCGTGCTTTCACTGCATGAGTTCGATCCCTGGTCGGGGATCCCACAAGCTGCTCAGCGTGGCCAAAAATAAAAACAAACAAACAACAACAACAAAAACTTAGTTCCTTATGTTTTTCTTTCTTTCTTTCTTTCTTTTTTGGCTGTGCTGTGCAGCTTGCAGGATCTCAGTTCCCCAACCGGGGATTGAACCTGGGCCACTCAGTGAAAGCCTGGAATCCTAACCACTAGGCCACCAGGGAACTCCCTTCATATTTTTTTTAAAATTTATTTTATTTATTTATTTATGGCTTTGTTGGGTCTTCGTTTCTGTGCGAGGGCTTTCTCTAGTTGTGGCAAGCGGGGGCCACTCTTCCTCACGGTGCGTGGGCCTCTCACTATCGCGGCCTCTCTTGTTGTGGAGCACAGGCTCCAGACGCGCAGGCTCAGCAATTGTGGCTCACGGGCCTAGTCACTCCGCGGCATGTGGGATCTTCCCAGACCAGGGCTCGAACCCGTGTCCCCTGCATTGGCAGGCAGACTCTCAACCACTGTGCCACCAGGGAAGCCCCTCCCTTCATATTTTTAAATCTTTAATAATTGGCATCTGTGTTTTGATATGACAAGATGTTGGGGCCCAGGGTGGGCCACCCCAAAATGTGCCTCAATGGTGTATTGATTATTTTGAATTAAAGCTACTTAAGAAACGGCCAATGCAAGGGGGACACTTTGACCCGCCTTTTCTATCTCCTGAAACCAGGAAATAAATCTTTCATGTGAAAGGTTCATTCCATGCATCTGGAGGTAGGACAACCCTTATGGCCAGAGATGGCAAATTCGGGCGAGATGCCTGTATAAACCTTACTACTTCTTTAATTTACTACCCCAAGCTCAAATTCTGTTTAGATTCTTCACTAATTGAGCACCCAAAGCCTAAGTTTCTTTGTCCTGCCAATTCCTCGCAAATCTTTTTTCTTTGTCTAAAAAGTATAAAAGCTGCCTGCTTTGGCCCCTTCTTAGGTCCCTATGAAACCTCCATGTGCTCGAGTTAAAATTTATTTCTTTTTCTCCTGTTGTTACCTAACCAAACTTGGGTCTGCTCACCTGAGCACAGCTGCCAATCTACTGACCAATCTACTGACACCAGGATGTGGTGAAGGAAAATGCGGCATTTATTGTAAAGGCACCAATACAAAGAGGACGGAATTCTCATGCTCAGAATCCTCAAACTCCCTGATGGTTTTGGGGGAGAAGTTTTTATAGGCAGAATTTGGGGTGATGGCTGCAGGGTGTGTGACTTTCTTCTAATTGGTTGGTGGTGAGATAACAGGGTTGGTGCTCTAGGAATCCTGTGCTCAGCCTGAAGTTACCATCCTCCACCTGGGTGGGGGCCTTAGTTCCTGCACAAGAACTCAAAGATATTATTATATATGTTCCTTGAGGAGGAGCCAGGACCCTGCCCCAAGGCTGCACTATTGTTTCTTTTTCTTTTTTTTTTTAAAACAAATTTATTTATTTATTATTTTTGGCTGCGTTGGGTCTGTGTTGCTGCGCGTGGGCTTTCTCTAGTTGCGGCGAGCGGGGGCTACTCTTCGTTGTGGTGCGCCGGCTTTTTGTTGCGGTGGCGTCTCTTGTTGTGGAGCACGGGCTCTAGGCGCGCAGGCTTCAGTAGTTGTGGCTCGTGGGCTCTAGAGCGCAGGCTCAGTAGTTGTGGCACACGGGCTTAGTTGCTCCACGGCCTGTGGGATCTTCCCGGACCAGGGCTTGAACCTGTGTCCCCTGTGTTGGCAGTCGGATTCTTAACCACTGCGCCACCAGGGAAGCCCTGCACTATTGTTTCTTGACTGCTCCTCCCTGTTTCTGCATTCCCTCCCTTCCCTAATTAGCAACTGTTTGAATCTGCCCTTTGGAACTCAGGGAAGGTCAAGGAGGCTGAATGATGACTATTTTCTACAAACAAGAACCAGGGACACAGAAAGGACGTGTACCCAGGAGGGCCCCATAGGGTCCTGCTCCACTTTAACTCCACATCAGTTCCCCAGACCACAGTGTTGCTTCAGCCTCACTAGCAGGACTCCAACATGCTCACAAAAATAGTTTTTGATTTAAGCCGTTTTCAACTGCGAAGAGGAAGACATCTTAGGTTCCAACATATGTGGCCCGCACAACTGTAGCTTTTACCTTAAAACTGTGGGAGATAGTGTTACCAAACTCAAGTTCGTGTGCCCGATGCACAGGGAGGCCAAACTGAAACGTCAGGGTTTGGAGGAGAGAAAGTTTTACCGCAGTGCCAAGCAAGGAGAAAGGGTGGCTAATGTGCAAAAAAAAACAACTCCCCAGTGGTTTTCAGGGAGAAGTTTTTAATAGGCAAAATTTGGAGTGAGGGCTGCAGGGTGTGTGACTTTCTTCTGATTGGTTGGTAGTGAGGTAACAGGGCGGGGTCCAGGAATCTTGCGCTTAGCCTTAAGTTACCATCCTCCACCTGAGTGGGGCCTGAGTTCCTGCAGAACTCAAAAATATTGTTATATATATATTCCTTCAGAAGGAACCAGGATCCTGCTTTAATCTCTGCAGTATTATTTCTTGATTGCTCCTGCTTTGCTTCTGCATTCCCTTACTTCTCTGATTAGCAACTATGTGAATCTGCCTTTTGGTACTGAGGGAAGGTCTAGGAGGCTGAAGCCTATTTACGATAAACAAGAAGGGGGACATAGAGAGGATCTGTATCCGGTAGGGCCCGACAGTGTCCTGCTCTGTTTCAGCAGTAACTTAAAGTAAGCAGGAAGCAACAGGGCTACACAGAAGAAACAGGAAAGCACTTCCAAACCCTGAAAACTCAGAGGCACTGAAAGCGAAACCCTGGCCCCGCCCCTGCTTTGGGCCCGCCCAAGCCCGGCCTCTTTTACGTCTCTACGTTCCCGCCCAGCCCAGGCCCCGCCTCCAAGTTGCCCCGCCTCTTCCCTTGGCGCTCATGCGCAGTTTCCTGCAGACCCCGGAAGCGGTTACCGCGGAGCGAAGGTCGCCCTACGGGATCGTGAGTTTCATCTTTCTTGTTTAAACCTGCGCTTTGCGTTACCCCGTCTTCCATACCTGGGTCTGAGGGTCTATCAGGATCTTAAAATCCTGGCACTCCTCCTCCACCCAAAGTAAATGCAGACGTCGCCAGTGAGAGGGGGGAGGGGGTGGGGGTGGGGAGGTGCCGCTTCTCTTTCTTTTTGAAATGCGCGAGCTGAATCCCTGCCTTGCGCACCCCTCAGACTCGCCCTCTCGGCCCCTGGAGGGCAGCACCAACTGCCCCGCTGCAGAAGAGGCCGCGTCCTCTTTATGGTCCTGGGATTCTGGAGAGTCCGCCCCGGTTCCTAAACACACCCACTTCCCTTCACTTCGCACACTCCTCAGCCGGGTCTTTCCGCTCCCCAGGCCTCCCCTTGTTAGTCACCGCCTCTTCTCACCTTACGTTGGGGGAAGAGGCTAAAAAAGGGCCTGTCTTGAGTCACCCAGAGTTTTTCTGTCCCGAATTCTACCCCACTGGATAATGTGCTCTATTAATGTGGAATTAATAGGCGGGCATCTAATCCCATCTGTTGACTGAAAAAAAAAAAAAAACACCACCTAGAAGGTGAGAATTATGTTTTATTTGGCAGACAGATCTGAGGACTTAAGCCCAGAAGACAGCCTCTCAGATCGCTCTGAGGGACCGCTCCCAAGAGGTAAGGGAGGAGCCAGGGTATATAGGAGTTTTGCAACAAAAACCAGGTAGTGAGAACATCAAAAGATTAGTTAATTTAAGAAAACCAGACATCTCCAGTTAATGAATTTAGTGCTTTTCTGTGTATGGGAAGATGCGAGTCTGGGCTCACTGAAATCATTCCTTTGGTACGCACCTTAGTTATCTAGGGCCGGCATCCTGCTTTTCTCCACCCTGAATCCCCTTAGGGAGTACAGTCGGGGTGGCTGCGGTGGCTCTTGGCTTGATGGCTGCAACGTCCTTTGTTTAATGGTATGGCAGGAGGCATTCTTCATCCACACATCCCATTCCTGGGTGAACGAGGCACAGACCCACTGAGAGAATGAGGAAAATGAGAAAAGAGGAATGAGGGAGAACCATAAATAGATGGCAAAGTGAAGGATAGATGGATGAACTTGCAAAGAGACAGAGTTACTGCCCTAAAAAATAGAACAGCCAATTATTTTATCAGCAGAATGGGTTTATTAAGGAATTGCAATACATGACAGGCAGACGGTAGCAAAACACCATAGGCAAGTCCAACAAGTCAAGGAGAGGAATGTTGCTTTATAGAGAAAAAGGAGGAAGTTGGGAGTGGTTGTTTTGAACAAAAGTCCCTTGGAGGGAAGCGGAGAGTTTGGAGTTCACGAGGCGTTTCCCATTGGCTGGGTTTGTTGCTGGGCGGCTAGGAGAATAATTCTTGTTTGAGATCTGTAATTGATGTCTTCCTGTTGGCGTTTGTAATTGACTTCTAGTGGTAGTGCCTGAGGGCTTTCCCTTAAAGCCTCCAGATTGATGAGGTTTTCCTTATTCTGTTTCACAGAGTGAAAGAACAAGCTGAGAAAGTAGGGGGGGGCGGAGAAAAGAAGATACAGACTATTTAGAGTGTGTGTGGAGGGTCCTCTAGGGAGATGAAGGGGAGCAAAATAGGGAGAGGAGGCCCTTGATCAGCAAGACGAGCGCGGATAATAAAGGGGGACGCGGGGCATTTTACCCAGAGTGGGGAAAAAGGATAAAAGAGTTGGGCAGACAGCAACTTTGAGCTGGTACAGAAAGAAGGGGCAACGGGGGACAAGAGAAGCAGAGCAAGCCGGGGGTGCCAGAGGGTGGGGACGTGTCGGGTGTAACAGGAAAAGAGTGAACATAACAGAGAGCAAAGATGGGGGAAAAGAAAGAGGCAGAAATACATGAAGATTTGAGACTATCCAGGGAGACTGGGTAGAAAGCAACAAGAGGGGAAACAAGTTGCCAAAATGGAGTAGAACAGGTGTGAGAGGAGGAATAAGACAGAGAAGGGGAGAAACGACAGGACAGGGGAGGAGACCAAAATGAGCAGAAACCTAAGAGGGAAACACAGAACAGCCAACAGAAATAATGGGAGAGGGAAACAGGTAGCTGTGAAGAGAAGGAGCCAGATGAGTGGTGAGTTGATTGGATGTGGGTGATGAAGTGGCGAGATATATTTATTTGTGACTTCTAATATAGTGCATTGAAAATGTGGTTAAAATATGCATGAAAATGACATTTGCAAAACTCCTTTCTAAAAGGCTTGTGCATTTTGTAATTATTTGTATCAGAAGATAACTTCCATTTGCAGTTGACGGAGCAGTGATTTGACTCGGTTGTGGGTCACCCTCTTCCCTTTTCCTAGCATGGGGTAGAGGGTCAGGGAGATGAGAAGGAGGGCAAGAAATGACTGTCACTATGTGGTGCCCTTTGTTTATTTGTTTTTGGCTGCACCTCGCAGCTTTCGGGATCTTAGTTCCCCGACCAGGGATCAAACCCATGCCCCCTGCAGTGAAAGCGCAGAGTCCCAACCACTGGACCGCCAGGGAATTCCCTACATGGTGCCTTTTTATTTTATTTTTGTATTTTAAAGCTTTTATTTAATTTTTTTATTTTTGGCCGCACCACACAGCATGTGGGATATTATTTCCCCAACCGAGGATCGAACCCGTGCCCCCAGCATTGGAAGCGTGGAGTCTTAACCACTGGACCACCAGGGAAGTCCCCATGGTGCCTTTTTAAAGGAACATTAAAAGTGCTGTTTTTCATAATGGATTTACTTTTTTCTTACTAATTCCTTTACAGTTAATACATTGCTTTTTTTGAAGCTTGAAAGAAATCTTTGTTTATTCAGTTTACACTTTTCTATAAATAATTTTTAACTTCTGACATAAGCTCTGGCGGCCTTCTATAAGCAGCTCATGGCATTCTTTTCAAAATATGACATACTTTCATTTTTAAAAAATTTGACTACATAATTCATTAGATTTTTTTTTCCTTCAATTTTTACACTATTTCCCTTTTAAATTGTGTCCAGTACAGACTGAGGCCTGCAGGCTCTCTGCTCTTTGTCGGAAACATTCTTTGGACTCTAGTAAATAAGTTTAGCTTCTTCCAATGTATACTTTGGTAAGGGTGTCAATGATCTTTTGTCTTAACAGTCTAAACCTAGTTTAACCTGCTACCGTAAAATTCCATTTTTTAAATTTTTATGTGACCTATTAAAATAGTGAGCTGTGAGCTACCAAGTAGATGTTTCCCTCAAGTCCCGCTTGTCCGCTCTCTGCAAATGTTGAAGGATGGTCTGGATTGACCTGGAACCTTCTTCCAACAGAGCCCAGCAGTTCATGATGGAGAAATTTGCTCAGAGCTTATTTCTGTAGGTGACCCTCTAGCAGTGCTGTCAGCAGCAATTGCTATGTTCAGAATTATGTACTTTATAAATGTTTTACTGTGATCTTTCTGGAAAAGAGGAGTTCATTGCTTGAGATCAATGTGATCAAACCTTGAAATAGAAGTTGCCTTTGCTCAGGCATGTGAAAGATGGTCCTGGAATTTTTTTTTTTAAGATTTTCGGATGTGGACCATTTTTAAAGTCTTTATTGAATTTGTTACAATATTGGTTCTGTTTTATGATTTGGTTTTTTGGCCGCGAAGCATGTGGGATCCCGACTTCCCGACCAGGGATCGAACCTGCACCCCCTGCGTTGGAAGGTGAACTCTTAACCACTGGACCGCCAGGGAAGTCCCAGAATTTTTTTTTTTAATTTAAATTTATTTATTTATTTATTTATGGCTGCGTTGCGTCCTCATTGCTGCGCGCGGGCTTTCTCTAGTTACGTGAGTGGGGGCTACTCTAAGTTGCAGTGCTCTGGCTTTTCATTGCAGTGGCTTCTCTTGTTGTGGAGCACGGGCTCTAGAGCGCAGGCTCAGTAGTTGTGGCTCGCGGGCTCTAGAACACACGCTCAGTAGCTGTGGCACACGGGCTTAGTTGCTCCGTGGCATGTGCGATCCTCCCAGACCAGCGCCTGAACCCGTGTCCGCTGCATTGTCAGGCAGATTCTCAACCACTGCGCCACCAGGGAAGTCCCAGTCCCGGAATTTTTAAGGGAGATTGATAAGGCTAAACTCTGCCCACTGGCCCCTCCAGGCCACCTTCTCACAATTCAGTTCCGTCTGGTTCTGCTTACTCAGCTCAGACCTTCTCAGGGTAACTTGATGAAATGACCCCCTCTCCGGGGCCCCGTGAGCCCACCTCAACGAGGAGATGATGGGCTAAAGCAGCAGCTCTGAATCTGAGTGATACCAACCCCTGAAATGGTTAGTAAGATTCACCGTGTGTCTGCCTGTGGCAGTTCTTGGATGGAGTGCCCAGTCGCCATGAGAATTTTTTTAATGGGTCCTAATCCTCCAAAACGAGGGCGGAGGGGGGAAGGTTGGAAGCAGGGGCACGGGCTCAGACAGCGAGACCATCTGTCGAGGGCTTATCCCTGTCTTAGAGTTATCAGGGGTAAGTCTGTAGGTAAATCATGCCACTACCTGGCATTGAATCCTCCATTAGCTCTCCTCATCATCAGGACAAAATCCCGACTCCTCCCTGTGGCTGCTCAGCCCTGTGTCCTCCTCAGGGCCCCGCCAGGGTCTCCAGCCTCATCCTGGGCGCTGACCCTGTTCTCACGGTTCATTCTGCTGCAGTCACATTTGCCGTTTCTCTGGTCCCAGACACCAAAACCTTTTCTGTCTTAAGTCCCTGCTCTTACCCTGTGTCCCTAAATCGTCCTGGCTCTGGCCCTTTCTCCTCCTTTAGGTCTAGGCTTAGAGATGTGTCGCCACCCCTCCAGGCCATTCATGTGAGGTTCCCTTCACCAGTCAATATCTGTCACGTTAACGCTGGTTTTATTGTCTCCAGATCGGTCACTCATAACAGAAATGCTCTTCTCTGTTGATTATTTTCAGTTGTTCCCGTTTCCCCTGCGTTGGAGGGCCCAGAGTCTATCTTGCTTACAGAACAGCTGCCGCCTCTTACGTTGGGGTTGGGCTTCGACGCTCGGGCTGTGGGTTGGGCTGAGTACTCCTCAGCATAGATCAAGAGGCAGGGATGAGGATGGGTGCCATGTTGCTTCTGGAAATTTCAACACCAGTTAATCTAAACCTCCTGTGCTTCCTTATTTTACTCAAAAAGGAGCAAATCCCTGAGTACCTGGTGCCCTCACCCAGTGTGCTGAGGTGTCCCCACGTTCGGCCTGCTGTGTCATTGTCTTACTTTAACCCCCAGGGCTTCCAGACTGTGCGTGTCACCAGGGACCAGTTACCATCTTGGGCAGGAGCTTTGCCTTCCACCAGCTCACCTTCTCAGAGTCAGGGACGCTAATTTCCCTTCAGCAAAGGTGGGGAGAAGGTCAGGAATCTAAGGGGACATGAAAGAGGCACCCGCTTAAGAGGTAGGGACTCTTGTAAGTTGCTGTGAGTGGGAGAAGACGAGACAATGGTAGCCTCTTCGAAGAGATCTGGGGCTTGTCTCTCTCTCTGTGACGTCCTCAGTGAACTCACTACAGCCAATTTTCAGCTGTGGGTTTTTGGGGGTTTTTTTTGGCCACACCCCTCGGCTTGTGGGATATTAGTTCTCGACCGACCAGGCAGCGAACCTGGACCCTCGGCAGTGAGAGCTCGGAGCCCTAACCACTGGACCACCAGGGAATTCCCTCAACAGTTTTTAAACCGGAATGCGTGTTGTCCCCGGTTGCGGGCAGGTGTTCCCAGCAGGGCTCACTTCTTGGCCTCCATACTGAAGGCCCAGTGTCCTTCTGTTTGCAGTTTGCATGCAGTATTGCACTGTCTGTGTCCAGAGGTCCCTGTGATTTTCAGTCCAGTTTGCTCGTGTGGAGGCGGAGTAGAAAAGGGGGGAAGCGGAGGGGAGTCCGTAGGCCTCTACAGAAGGGCCGTGGAAGCTAGAGTGGGCCTCTCGATAAGCCCAATGAATAGTGTGTGCATCTGTCCGAAGTGTGTTTGCGGGATTAAAGGGGTGTGTGGAAGCGTTGGCAAGGTAGTCTAAGATCTGCGAAGAGCACGTGGAAATGGGTTAATGGGTAGTTACGGGGCCGCGTTTTGGGGTGCCACTGTCTTAGGTCAGGTTCACTGGGACACAGATGCCAAGACTGAGATTTGCATATGTGGGTTTAACGGGGAAACTCATGGGCACGCTTGAGGAATGACGGAAGTGGGATTCGGCCGAGAGAAACGATATCCCGCAACGTTAGAACCAAGGCCTGTGCTGAGCCCACAGGGAGCTGTGGGTGCAGGAGGACGGGTGCCTTGGTCCTGAGGGGCTGGATCTAGCGGGCGCCCCCCAACACCCACTCCACACGGTGACTTCCGTGGGGTTTGCAGGAATCACTGCCCAACCCAGAGGATTTATAGGGAACGTCTCAGAGCATATTTGGGGGGTACCTTTGGTATCTGGGGTTATTTTGAGTCGCAAGGCTAAAAGGTTTCAGACGCATTTTGGAAGACTCACGTGAGAATTCGGAGTGTTTCTGGAAGATGTTGGCGTCTCAGTGGGGCATGTGCATCCTTGTAGACATCTCTTTTTCTTTGGTAGATTTTGGTCGTGCCAGTGTTTGGGGTGGAGTCATTATGAATGAAGACATGATGTCTTGTTTCAGTAGGTCCTTGGGTGTCTCTCTATGTGTTATTCCGTTGTGAGTTCATGAGTTATTGGGGCTTGTGGGATTTCATAGCAGGAGCGGGGTTCATCACGGAGTATCTGGGGAGGCTGTGAGACCCCATGGGAGTTTGTAAGAGCGTCTGATTCCAGAAGGGCAACAGCTCAGCTGGCAGATGGTTTCCATTAGGGAGAACTTACTGGGAGTGGGTAGGCAAAACACGAAAAGAGAGCTTACAAGGGGGCCATGATGCAGGGAAAGATCTGTGAAAAATCAGAGGGCAGCGACACCCCAGCGAAACACCTGCAGCAGAAAGGCTCCTCCTTGGGACTCTTTTTGGTTTTTTTTTTGAACTATAGTTGATTTATAGTTGTGTTAGTTTCAGGTATACAGCATAGTGATTCAGTTTTATACATATATATATAGAATATATGTATAAGAATATATATATATATATATATATATATATATATATACTTTTTCAGATTCTTTTCCCTTATAGGTTACTATAAAATATAGAGTATAGTTCCCTGTACTATATAGTGGGTCCTTATTGGTCACATGTTTTATATGCAGTAGTCAATATTTTAATCCCAAACTCCTAATTTATCCCTCCCCCCTCCTCTCCCCTTCAGTAACCATAAGTTTGTTTTCTGTGTGGGTCTATTTGTTTTGTAAATCAGTTCATTTGTATATTTTTCTTTTTTTTTTAGATTCCACATATAATCGATTTCTTTTTTTTTTTAGATTCCGCATATAACCGATATGATATTTGTCTTTCTCTGTCTGGCTTTACTTCACTTAGTATGAGGATCTCTAGGTCTAGGTCACACTCTCCTTGAAAAGATACAGCCTAGCTTCCTTGCTGCTGGGCCAGTGGGGATTACTCTCTGCTGGTCACACGTACCACCACCCACCCAGCCACGCAGCGTCACCGTGCGCCTGGGGGAGCACAGAGGCCAGATGTTCCAAACTCACTCTGCAACAAGGATATACCTTCAGCGAGGGGGAGCGCGAGGTCCTGGGTAGGCAGCTGGGGAGAGGATGGGGAGTGCTGGCTTTCGGGGGCAACAGCCCTGGTAGTGGCAGGGAGACTCGGGAATTGGACAAGGGGAAGCTCTGTTCATCCTCACGGGGGGACCCTCTCTTCAGCAGTGACTAGTATAGAACAGGGTGAGCCGGTGGGCTCATATTCAGAGAAAGGGTATCTTCTTTCCGACCAACACACTTGCCCTCAGCGCACCCTTCTCCCTCTCCCTTTGCTCTCTTCTCTAGAACAGCGAAGGTGATGCTTCCGCAGGTGAGTGACCTGAGGTTGGAAACATGGTTTGTCTATTTGTGCCTCTCCTGTGTCCCCTCCCTTCAGGCCTTCCGCCTTCCTCTCTAATGTTCTGTTCAGACACACACACTTCCTGCTGTCCAACCGTCAGTTTGCACAATCCCAAGACCCTGGCATTGGGGGCTGTGACCATTTAAGCCAATGTCATAGCAAAGAGAGAATTTACACACCAGGATCCTTCCTCCATTGCGGAGTCTGGGCAGCCAGGGGGCCTCTTCTCTTTCTGCCGAGCAGAGCCTCTTTCTTTGCTAACGTGCATCTCTCCTCTCCTCCTGTGGCAGCCACCTGTGGATCAGCTCACTGCGATCCTGGCGGAACTTGCACTTGCCCTTGCCACCTTTTGAGAGGGAGGAGAGTGATCTGAGTGAAGGACTCTCAACTTGACCGCCCTCCCTCTCTGCTCCTGGTCAGCTCCCCCCTCACTTGTGATGAAGGCTAATCAGGCCCCCAGAATGAAGGCCACGCCAGAGGGCATACAGGTAGCACTTGGTGTGTCTGACCTGGCAGTTGTGCCCCAGTTGCCAGCCCCACTCACAGTCTCCAGACAGTATGGCATCCTTCCTCCACTGCATCTTCAGTTTGCCTATCTCAGCAATTGTTTTGGTCGTTTGTTGTTGTCGTTTTTGTACTGTTTTTTTTGTTTGTGTTTTTTTATTGATGTATAGTTGATTAACAATGTAACAATGTTGTGTTAGTTTCAGGTGTACAGCAAAGTGATTCAGTTATTCATATATATATATATATATATATATATATATATATATTCTCTTTCAGATTCTTTTCTGTTATAGAAAAGAATAACTCTATTCACTATCTTGTACAAGATAGTGAATAGAGTTCCCTGTGCTATACAGTACGTCCTTGTTGGTTATCTATTTTAGACATAGTAGTGTGTATGTGTTAACCCCAGTGTTTTGGTCATTTGTAATGGTGGTATTGTCCATCTTAAACACCCTCCCCAAAGTTTTTATTCACTCCTTTCTTCCGTCTTTAAAACAAGACATTCTCTATTAACTACATTTCCCTCTCTAGTAAGTACCCCTTTTCAGTGCTCCGTTTCAGAGCACAAGGCCCTAAAAACTTGTTTATATTCTTCAGTTCTTCACTTGAACCTCATCCAATTAAGCTTTCGCATCCTCCGTGTCACTGACACTTTCTTCTTCAGAGTCACTGATGACCTCCTCGTTTCTTTTTTTTTTTTAAATTTATTTTATTGAAGTGTAGTTGATTTACAATGTTGTGTTAATTTCTGCTGTAGAGCAAAGTGATTCATTTTTATATATATATATATATATATATATATATATATATATATATACACACATATATATACTTTTTCATGTTCTTTTCTGTTATGGTTTAATACAGGATATTGAATATAGTTCCCCTTGGCAACCACCAGTCTGTTCTCCATGATTCTGTTTCTGTTCTGTAGATAAGTTTGTGTCGTATTTTATTTATTTATTTATTTATTTATAACTTATTTATTTATTTTTGGCTGCATTGGGTCTTTGTTGCTGCGTGCGGGCTTTCTCTGGTTGCAGTGAACGGGGGCCACTCTTCATCGCAGTGCACGGGCTTCTCATTGCGGTGGCTTCTCTTGTTGCGGAGCACGGGCTCTAGGCACACGGGCTCAGTTGTTGTGGCTCGTGAGCTCTAGAGCGCAGGCTCAGTAGTTGTGGTGCACGGACTTATTTGCTCCACGGCATGTGAGATCTTCCCGGACCAGGGCTCGAACCCGTGTCCCCTGCATTGGCAGGCGGATTCTTTTTTTTTTTTTTTTTTAATATAAATTTATTTATTTATTTTTGGCTGTGTTGGGTCTTCGTTGCTGTGCACGGGCTTTCTCTAGTTCTGGTAAGTGGGTGGCTACTCTTCGTTGTGGTGCGCAGGCTTCTCATTGCGGTGGCTTCTCTTGTTGCGGAGCACAGGCCCTGGGCGCACAGGCTCAGTAGTTGTGGCGCACGGGCTTAGCTGCTCCGCTGCATGTGAGATCTTCCCGGACCAGGGCTCGAGCCCATGTCCCCTGCATTGGCAGGTGGATTCTTAACCACTGCGCCACCAGGGAAGCCCCTTGTGTCATATTTTAGATCCCACATATAAGTGATATCATATATTGTCTTTCTCTGACTTACTTCACTCAGCATGACAATCTCTAGGTCCATCCCTGTTACCGCAAATGGCGGTATTTCATTTTTTTTTATGGCTGAGTAGTATTCCATTGTGTGTGTGTGTGTGTGTGTGTGTGTGTGTGTGTACACACCATATCTTCTTTATCCATTCATCTGTCAATGAACACTTAGATTGTTTTCATGTCTTGGTTACTGTGAATAATACTGCTATGAACATAGAGGTGCATGTATCTTTTTTTTTTTTAATATTTTTTAATAATTAATTAATTAATTAATTTATGGCTGTGTTGGGTCTTCATTGCTGTGTGAGGGCTTTCTCTAGTTGCAGCAAGTGGGGGCCACTCTTCATCGTGGTGCGCGGGCCTCTCACTGTCGCGGCCTCTCTTGTTGCGGAGCACAGGCTCCAGACGCGCAGGCTCAGTAGTTGTGGCTCACGGGCCCAGTTGCTCCGCGGCATGTGAGATCTTCCCAGACCAGGGCTCGAACCCGTGTCCCCTGCATTGGCAGGCAGATTCTCAACCACTGCGCCACCAGGGAAGCCCCAGCATGTATCTTTTTGACTTGTAGTTTTGTCTGGATATATGCCCAGAAGTGGGATTGCTGGATCATATGACAACTCTATTTTTTAGTTTTTGAGGAACCTCCGTACTGTTTTCTATAGTAGCTGCACCAGTTTACATTCCCACCAACAGTGTATGACCTCGTTTCTAAATCCAGTATTTAACTTCCTGCGCACTTTGCTTTTCCTGTCAGCAGCAGGTGGCACAGGTCCTCTCTCCCTCTTCCTTGAAACACTTTTTTTCCATGGTTTTGAGGACGTCCCACTAACCTTTATAAGCCTGTCTACCTATTTGTTTTATTTTCTTCTCCCCTCCCTGTTCACTTCTTAGTTCCCTCTGCTGAATTCCTCACCTCCCTGGTCTCTGAATGTGGGTGCATCCCAAGGCTGAGTCCTGGAACCTCTTCTCTGTCTATACCCGCTGCCTTTCCTCATCATCTCGCCATATGGCTTTCAGCACCACCTACGTGTCTTGCAATTTATCCTCTCCATCCAGACTTCTGCCTTAAACTGTCAGTCCTGTGTCCAGCTGTCTCCTCGACATCTCTGCTGGGGACGTCTAACAGGCATCTCCAGCTTAATTTGTTCGAAACTGGTCTTAACATCCCCCAGCCCTGTTCCCCCTGCCGTCCTCCACATCTCAGTTAGGGGCGACCCTGTGAATATCTCGGCATGATCTGAAGTATGTATTACATTCTTTGTAAGTGTTTTAATGTATAAGATAAAAGAAATATTAGATGTTTACTTAAAGTGAGAGGAACAATACATAGTTTCTAAAATTCTTTTGAGAGATGGGAGAAACGTGTTTGGAGACCAAGGCCCTTCCTCATCAGCTTCCCGCCGTGCCTCTCGGACTTCCCTCCCGCCCGCCTCCTCCTCCTCACCCTGCTCCAGCCACCCAGCCCTCTTTCCCTCTCCAGGGATGAAGTCTGTACTCTCAGGGCCCTCACGGGGGTGTCTCTCTGCCTAGAACTATCGGGCTCAGGAGACGCAGGTGGCAAACACGCTTCCTCCCCCAGGCCTTTGGTCTGATGTCAGCGTCTGAGTGGAGCCTTCTCTGACCACCCCCCTCCCATTTAACATGCCAGCCACACCCTCCCCCCCACCTCTGGTCCATGATGCGTGCTTGACGTGTTTTCTTCTGCCCCTTCCCCTTCCACGGCTGGGTCCTGGTGACAGCAGTTCACCACGGGTTGAAAAGAGACAGAAAGAAGGTGGGAGACGGGCTCGGCTTGCCCCCTCTGAGCGGTGCTCAGCCCCGGCTTCACGTTAGATGGATGAGGCATTTTGCACATACGTGTTTTGTACCCTTCCCCCATCAAAGAGTGTCCTCAGATTTAGTTGGGTGGGGCATAGCCCCAGAAGTGTTTTAAAGTGCCCCCAGATGATCCTGGTCTGTGTCCTGCGCTGAGCGCCAGGGCTCTGTATCTTCCATTCCTGAGGCTGAGATTAGCCTCTGGGGGAGGCAAGGGGGCTCTGCTCTGCGTGGGGATGGACCAGGGCTGGTCTGTGACTTGCAGGGGGTCGTCGGGTCCAGCTGAGGTGCCCGCTGCTGCTGTGTACGTGAGGGCCTCACCAGGAGGGGAGCCTGATCTGAAGGAAAGGGTGGGGAAACTCCTGTGTTGGACTCTGTGTGGGAGTTTACTGTCCTGAGCCCCTCCTGGGACAGTGGGCAGCAGGGGACTGTCTGTTCTACATGCTGAGGTCTTCCCTGTGTGTGTGGTGGTGACTCAGGAAGGGGGAGTGTTGATTCCAAGCATTCAACAGCATCTTTTCCACTTTCAAGGTCGACTTCAAAGACTCATATTGCCTGAGGAAGAAGCCCGGAAGACGAGGAAGAGGAAAGAAAGAGGAGTCTGGAATGGCTCTTTCTCAGGTAAAGTCATATTGTCAGTTGATTTCTCTGACCTTCCTGAAATGCCCTTCTTTGGACTCGCCGATCTTGTCTGACTCTGAAGTATCCCGCCTGACACCTGTACCGTCACAGTCACCCGGGTCCTTCCCTCAGGGCCTGTCATCTCCACTTAGATTCTGTCTCATGATGACCCAGTGACGTGGAACTTGAAGAAGCTCCATTGTGGTCATCAAGAGACAACTCTTATTTCAGTAAATTTAAGTGTGTATATGTGTCTGCATGAGTGCTTGGATGCACAAGCCCGTGGTTTTTATAAAATACATACCGTTATTTCTAAATAAGTTAGGTATGGGATTCCCTGGCGGTCCAGTGGTTAAGACTCTGCGCTTCCACTGCGGGGGGCACAGGTTCAGTCCCTGGTCGGGGAACTAAGATCCCACAAGCTGCGTGGCGCAGCCAAAAAAATTAAAAATAAATAAATAAATAAGTAAGTTATATATTATTTAGTTGTTGAAATTATATCTTAAGTATTTTTCATTGTGTTAAATTTTTTCTACACTATGACATTAATGAGTTAAATAGTTATAAAACGAGTAACATGTATGTGCGTGTGTGTGCATGTCTGCATGATGACATTTTATGTAGTTCTAGGTTGTTAGCCTTGAACTTGTTTCAAGTTTCCTCAGGGAACCCTCTGTCAATGTACCTTTGATGCTTTTATATGACTTAAATTCTTTACGTTTAAATGCAGAATCTAAACACCTGGGTTTATATGTTTGTTCTACCATCTTTAGCAGTTTGACCTGAGGCAAATTTCTTAGAATGTCTGTGACACAGCTGTCTCTACCTTAAGATGGATGGGACCAGATCTTTTTTTTTTTTTTTTAATTTAAAAAAATTGTTTTAAATTTTATATTGGAGTATAGTTGATTAACAATGTTGTGTTAGTTTCAAGTGTACAGCAAAGTGATTCAGTTATACATACACAGGTATCTGTTCTTTTTCAAATTCTTTTCCCATTTAGGTGATTACAGAGTATTGGGCAGGGTTGCTTGTGCTATACAGTAGGTTCTTGTTGGTTATCTATTTTATTTTATTTTTAATTTTTTTAAATTTATGTATTTATTTATTTATTTTTGGCTGCGTTGGGTCTTTGTTGCTGTGCATGGGCTTTTCTCTAGTTGCAGCGAGTGCGGACTACTCTTCTTTGTGGTGCGCGGGCTTCTCGTTGCGGAGCACGGGCTCTTAGGCGCACGGGCTCAGTAGTTGTGGCTCACAGGCTTAGTTGTTCCGCGGCATGTGGGATCTTCCCGGACCAGGGCTTGAACCCGTGTCCCCTGCATTGGCAGGTGGATTCTTAACCACTGCACCACCAGGGAAGGCCCTGGTTATCTATTTTAAACATAGCACTGTGTGCATTGTCAATCCCAAACTCCCAATTTATCCCTCCCCCCTCTCCGACCAGATCTTTTTGTTATGTTTTTTTAAATTTTACTTATTTATATATTTTTAAAATAATTTTTATTGGAGTATAGTTGATTTACAATGTTGTGTTAGTTTCAGGTGTGCAGCAAAGTGAATCAGTTATACATATACGTATATCCATTCTTTTTCAGATTCTTTTCCCGTATAGGTTATTACAGACTACTGAGTAAAGTTCCCTGTGCTATACAGTAGGTCCTTGTTGTTTATCTATTTTATATACAGTAGTGTGTGTATGTTAATCCCAAACTGCTAATTTATCCCCACCCCCACCCCACCTTTCCCCTTGGTAACCTTAAGTTTGTTTTCTATGTCTGTGAGTCTGTTTCTGTTTTGTTTATTTATTTATTTTAATATTTTAATTTTATTGGAATATAGTTGATTTACAATGTTGTGTTACTTTCAGGTGTGCAGAAAAGTGAATCAGTTATACATATATCCACTCTTTTTTAGATTCTTTTCAAATCTTTTTTTTTTAAGTTTTTTAAATTAATTTTTATTGAAGTAGAGTTGGTTTACAATGTTGTGTTAGTTTCTACTGTACAGCAAAATGAATCAGCTGTACATATACATATATCCCCTCTTTTTTGGATTTCCTTCCCATTTAGGCCACCACAGTGCATTAAGTAGAGTTTCCTGTGCTATACAGTATGTTCTCATTAGTTATCTATTTTATATGTAGTATCAGTAGTGTATATGTGTTAATCCCAATCTCCCAATTCTTCACACTCTCCCCCTTTTCCCCCTTGGTATCCATACATTTGTTTTCTACATCTGTGTCCCTATTTCTGCTTTGCAAATAAGATCATCTATACCATTTTTCTAGATTCCACATATATACGTTAATATATGATACTTGTTTTTCTCTTTCTGACTTACTTCACGCTGTATGACAGTCTCTAGGTCCATCCATGTCTCTACAAGTGACCCAATTTCGTTCCTTTTTATGGCTGAGTAATATCCCATTGTATATATGTACCACATCTTCTTTATCCATTCCTCTGCCGATGGACATTTAGGTTGCTTCCATGACCTGGCTATTGTAAATAGTGCTGCTGTGAACATTGGGGTGCATGTGTCTTTTTGAATTATGGTTTTCTCAGGGTATATGCCCAGTAGTGGAATCGCTGGGTCAGATATTTTTAAATTTGGTATTATGTTATTATACAAGTTAGTACATGCAGAGTATTTAGAGGAATGCATAGCACATGAGAAGTGTTCAAACACTTTTTGAGATTACTGTTGCTGTCATCACAGTTTCTTTAAAGCTACTGTAGACATTGTCATCTTTGAAGATGTCATTCCTGCTCTTGTTCCTCTAGACATTGAATATTACTTGGTGTGAGGAGCGTATCTCACATTTCTATACAGATCATCCTGTGTTGATTGTGTGTATGTGTTTCTTGTATTGTCCACAAAAATGGGAAATCCACACTGATTTAGAAGCTATCATAACCTCTTATGGAAAAGTATAATAAACCAAAATTAGGGACACATAACTTGCTCAAAAATACCGTAAGTGGATCTGTAACAATACTCACTTCAGTCAAATCGATCCTTTCCCCTCTCTCTCCTCTTCTCATTTTGTGTGAAAATAAGGACTCTCCTCATGGCCTGTTGGTGAAATGTGTTTTCATTTCAGGCACAGTTGACATTCAAGGATGTGGCCATAGAATTCTCTCAGGAGGAGTGGGAATGCCTGGACCCTGGTCAGAGGGCCTTGTACAGGGACGTGATGTTGGAGACCTACAGGAACCTGCTCTCCCTGGGTGAGGATAACTTCCCTCCAGAAGTCGGGACCTGTCCTTGGGTATCTTTGCATTTTCCTTTGTGTGTCTCTTGGGAACCCCTACACTGCCTGCCTGAGATCAAAGCCCTGTTGACTCAGAAATGAAAAGCTTCATAATGTAGCATGAGGACTTTGAACTTGTCCTTTCTTCGTATGATCTTCCCATTTCATGATAAAGGGTGATTCCAGAGCTTAAAAATCCTTAAAATCTTATGGCAAACTTAAAATATCCAGTTCCCTCTTTTCTACCCCTGTGCTTTTGATTCAGTAGTTCTTGGAAGAGAGCTAGATGTCTGCATATTATACTACGCTCTGTGCGTTCAGAAGGAGACAATCAGTGGGTGAATTTTTGAAATTGTTTGTTTAGCTTTATTGAGGTATAGTTGTCAAATAAAATTGTAATATATTTAAAGCGTACAACGCAATGATTTGATATACATATACATTGTGAAAGGATTCCCATCAAGTTAATTAACATACGTTACCTCACATACTTACTTTTTTTTTTTTCTTGGGGAGAACACTTAAGTTCTACTCTCGTAGCACATTTCAGTTTTATAGTATTATCCACTATAGTCATCACGTTTTACATGAAATTTTCAGACCTTATTCATCTTATGACGGAAATTGTGTGCCCTTTTATCAACCTCTCCCCATTTCCATAACCCCCAACCCCAGGCAGCAGTTATTCTACTCTGTGTTTCTAGACCTGGTTTCTTCCCTCATCATTGTACTCCCTCCCATTGATTGACTGATTGATGGCTGCGCCGGGTCTTAGTTGCGGCATGCGGGCTCCTTAGTTGCGGCATGCATGCGGGATCTACTTCCCTGACCAGGGATCGAACCCAGGCCCCCTGCATTGGGAGCGCAGAGTCTTACCCACTGGACCACCAGGGAAGTCCCTGCACTCCCTCCCTTTTAGATCTCTTCCTTTTTGCCCCATGTCCTATAGTTAAGAATGGGACAATATTATGCTACTTGCTAAGTCAGTTTCTCTTTTTTCCTAAGTCAACATTTTAAGTGTCCGAATACATTTATCTTCCCACAGATTGGCAAGTACAAACACTGCCCACATGCCATTACTCCCTAGCCTCTACGCTTTTTAACTTTTTTTTTATTCTCTTTTTTTTTTAATTGAAGTGTACTTGATTTACAATGTTGTGTTCATTTCTGCTGTTCAGCAGAGTGATTCAGTTATACATATATATACATTCTTTTTCACATTGTTTTCCATTATGGTTTACCCCAGGTTATTGAATATAGTTCCCTTGCTTATTTTTCAAAACACATTGTTTGTTTTCTTAGTTTTGAGAGTTCTTTGTATAACCTGGACACAAGTCCATGATGAGATATCTATCATGCAAATATTTTCCCCTAGTCTGTAGCTGGTGTTTTCATTTTCTTAACAGTGTCTTTTTAAAAAAACTTTTTAAAAATTGAAGTATAGTTGGGAATTCCCTGAAGGTCCAGTGGTTAGGACTCTGCACTCTCAATGCTGAGGGCCCAGGTTCAATCCCTGGTCGGGGAACTAAGATCCCGCAAGCCGCTTGGCCAAAAACATTGAAGTATAGTTTATTTACAGTGTTGTGTTAATTTCTGCTGTACAGCAAAGTGATTCAGTTATACATATATATATATCCTTTTTTATATTCTTTTCCATTATGATTTATCACACAATATTGAATATAGTTCCCTGTGCTGTACAGTAGGACTTTGTTGTCTATTCATTCTGTATATAGTAGTTTGCATCTGCTAATCCCAAACTCCCAATCCATATCTCCCCCACTCACCCTCCCTCTTGGCAACCACATGTCTGTTCTCTATGTCTGTGAGTCTGTTTCTGTTTCATTTGTGCCTTTTTTTTTTTTTTTTTTGCCATGTGGCTTGCAGGATCTTAGTTCCCCAACCAGGGATTGAACCCTCACCCTCGGCAGTGAAAGCACAGAGTCCTAACCACTGGACCGCCAGGGAAGTCCCATGCGCCATATTTTATATTCCACATATGAGTGATAGCACATGGTATTTGTCTTTCTCTTTCAAAAAGTCAGTGGTCTTAATGTAAATTTCAGTTCTCGTTTTGTGTTGGTTCTGGAACAGAAGCCCTTGCTTTTTTTTTTCTTCAGAAGGATTTGTTGAGAATTTCACAAACAATAGTTTTGTGTAATGGTGGTTACTTATTATTTATACCCTGATTTTATCATAGGTTACTAGAATGTTTTATTTACTAATTTTCTTTCTTTTTTAATTGAAGTATAGTTGATTTACAATGTTGTGTTAATTACTGCTGTCCAGCAGAGTTATGCCTACACATATATACATTCTTTTCCATCATGTTTTATCACTGTTTGCTAATTTTAATTATGACTTATAGATGATGGCTTTTCAGTGGGTATCATGCAGTATAACTGACTCACATCACTGGTTAGTGTTGCAGAATGGCCATTCTGAGTAAATATAGTTCTACGACTTTTATAACTGGTATTCAGAGAATTACTGTATTTTTATAACATCGTTTTATTAAACTTCATTTCCACTTCTAAATTGCCATTTATTTATATTACTCATTAGTTAAATTTGTTATGGCTTATTTACCATTAGAGTACTGTGCTTTAGCATTTATTGGTGCACAATCGATATGCAGTAGATATGTGTAATATCTTTATCTCTTCAAATCTGAAACCGCCATATGTTTTCTGTGAAGTGGTATGTGCTTTGGGGTCATGGTACAAAAATACCCCTTCTTTCAGGGCTAACATGGGTACACTGTGGGTGTTTCAGCCAGTGATTTTTTAAAGTAGGCTTCCCTAAAATTAATTTGAAATACATGTAATCACCCTTTCTCTCTTTTTTTTTTTTTCCTAATTTATTCATTTTTGGCTGCGTTGGGTCTTCGTTGCTGCACGTGGGCTTTCTCTAGTTGCGGTGAGCGGGGGCTACTCTTCGTTGCGGCGCGCGGGCTTCTCATTGTGGTGGCTTCTCTTGTTGTGGAGCATGGGCTCTAGGCACGCGGGCTTCAGTAGTTGTGGCACATGGGCTCAGTAGTTGTGGCTTGTGGGCTCTAGAATTCGGGCTCAGTAGTTGTGGTGCATGGGCTTAGTTGCTCTGTGGCATGTGGGATCTTCCCGAACCAGGGATCGAACCGTGTCCCCTGCATTGGCAGGCAGCTTCCTAACCACTGCGCCACCAGGGAAGTCCCACCCTTTCTTTATAAAAGAATCTCATTCCCTTTGTGTTCCTAAAAACTGAAGATCATGGTTGCAACATTTCTTAACTGTTCAAAATATGTAGTACTTCTGGTATAATATTATGTTCTTCAATATGAAATATTTCTTTCCAAACTGTAATTAATAGGAGACATACGATTCTTTATGTCTTGTAGATACCTCTCTTAAATGTGTGATCAAGGAATCAGCACCAAAAGAGAACAGTCATACAGGGGAAATGTTGCAAACAGTGTTGTTGGAAAGACACGAAAGCTGTGAGACTGAGGACTATGGCTATAGGGAAATCCAGAGAAATATGCGTGACTTTGAGTACCAGTGGAGAAGTGACAAAAGAAATTACAGAGGAGTGCCTGTCACCCATAAAAAACATCTCACTGGTAGAAGAGATCAACATGGTAGAAGAGATGAAGGAAACAAGCCTATTGAAAACAGGCTCGGACTAAGCTTTCAGTCACATCTGGCTGAACTGCAGCTATTTCCAACTGAAGGGCAATTTTATGAGTATCATCAAGTTGAGAAGTCTAACAACAGTGGTTCCTCATTTTCAATACTTCAGAGAATTCTTCCGAGTGTCCAAACCAACATTTTTAATGAATATGGGAATGATTTCTGGCATTCTTCATTACTCACACAAGACCAGAAAGCATACATTAGGGAAAAACCTTACAAATGTGATGAGTATGACAAAGCAGTTAATCATGACTCACAACTCACTAACCATCAGGTAATCCACACAGGTGTGAAACCTTACAAATGTAATGTATGCGGCAAAGCCTTTAATCAGAGCTCACATCTCACTAGACATCAAAGAATCCACACGAAAGGGAAACATCACAAGTGTGAGGAATGTGGTAAGGGCTTCAGTTACAGTTCACACCTCGTACGTCATCGCAGAATTCATACCGGAGAGAAACCCTACCAGTGTGGCGAGTGTGACAAAGCCTTCAGTGTGTATTCAAGTCTTATTTATCATCAGGTCGTCCATACTAGAGAGAAACCTTACAAATGTAATGAGTGTGGCAAAGTCTTTAGTCAGAGTTCAAGCCTTACTAATCATCGCAGGATTCATACTGGAGAGAAACCGTACAAATGTAATAAATGTGGCAAAGCCTTTAATCAGAGCTCCCACCTCACTCGACATCAGGTCATGCACACTGGAGAGAAACCCTACAAATGTAGTGAGTGTGGGAAAGTCTTCACTCAAAACTCAAGCCTCGTCAGTCATCGGAGAATTCATACTGGGGAGAAGCCGTACAAATGTAACGAGTGCGGCAAAGCATTTGGTGTGTATTCAAGTCTTACTTACCATCAGGTCACCCATACTAGAGAGAAACCTTACAAATGTAACGAGTGTGGCAAGGTCTTCAGTCAGAGTTCAAGCCTTCCTAGTCATCGCCGGATTCATACCGGAGAGAAACCTTACAAATGTAATCAGTGCGGCAAATCCTTTATTCATTGCTCAAACTTCAACAGACATAAGAAAATCCACACTGGAGAGAAACCTTACCAATGCAGTGAGTGTGGCAAGGTCTTCACTCAAAACTCAAGCCTCGTAAGTCATCGGAGAATTCATGCTAGAGAGTAACCTGACCAATGTAACGAGTGTGGCAAAATAATACAAGTTCAAGCATGGATTGACACTAGAGAGTCCACACTAAAGAGAAATTACATCAGGGTAACATATAGGACAGAGGACTTGTACAGACTTCGCAACTGACTAGACATCAGAATATACATCTTTGATGAAGCCACAAGAACATAATGTGTGTATAAAGGCTCTTATCCGTAGATCAAAACTACAGAACATCGCAAGATTCCTACTGGAGAGCAGCCTTACACATGTAATGAATGTGGGAAGGCTTTTTATTAAACGTTCATGGCTTTGATGTCATGAGAGGATTTATACCTGAGAGAAACCAGGGAAATTTACTGAATGTGGAAAGGCCTTTAAGCAAGTGTCCCCTCAGGATTCACCAAAGAATTCATAATGGAAAGAAACCTTACAAACGTAATGAATATTTAAAATTTCTTCAAGACTTTTCACAACAGAATCCACATGAGAGCATTCACATGAGGAATAACTAAGTCTCAAGTTTAGTCTGAAATATTGCATACTGCAGAATAAAATTACAAGTCAAAATATGTTAAAACTTAGGTAGATATATAGATAGATCCTGAGGATGTTATCCTATGGTTTCTTTTCTAAATCTCTTATAGTTTAAAGTAGTATGGTTTTACATTTCACATTTAAAGCTATGACCAACTTTGAGCTAATATTTGTACAGGTGTGAAGTTTTGGTGGAGATTATTTCATTTTTTTTTCCTAGTATGGAAGATCAGTTGATATGGTATAATTTTTTCAGATTCTTGCTTCATTCAGTTTTCTTGGTACCTTTGTCAAAACTCAGTTGGAAGTAATTGTGTGGGGCTGTTTCTGGGTTCTCTGTTTTGTTCCATCATTCTGTATGTCTCACTCCACAAATATCAGTCTTGATTACTTTTTATCTTATTAGAAGTTTTTAATTGAATGAGTGATTCCAACCAATTTATTCTTCTTCAGATATTTTAGCTATTCTAGTTCCTTTGCCTTTCCATATAAGTTTTAGAAAAATCTTGTTTGTGCCTACAAAATATCTTGATAGAAAATGCATTAAGCCTATGAGTTTGCGATCATTTGACATCATTTCTATGTTACGCCTTCCAATAAATGGCTGTAGTATGTCTATTTATTTGTCTGATCTTTGGTTTCTTTCACCAGTATTTTATGGATTTCAGCATCAAAATCTCGTCAACGTTTTGTTTGATTAACACATTTCTACTTTTTCTTTTTTGAATAATCGGACATGTTATTTTTAACTTGTTTCCATGTGTTAATTGCTACTATATAGAAATACAATAGATTTTTGAATGTTGATCTTTTATCCTCAGAACTTACTAGTCTCACTTATTCTAGAGGTTTTCGTAGATTCCTTGGACTTGGACTTGTCTGTATATATCATTTCATTAGTTTCCTAATGCGGCTTGTTGACGAAAATTCAATTATCTATCAAGAAGAAAAAAAAGGGGGAATTTTATTCACGCCAAATTGAGGGCTATAATCCAGGAAGCAGATTCTCAGAAAGCTCTGAGAACTGTTCCAGCTGTTAGCGTTCAAGGTACAGTCATACACATTTTCGAGACAAAGGATCGTGCATCAAAATGACATACTGATATTTTACATAAAGTTCACCAAGGATACGTAGTCCAGGTAAGTACATACAACGCGAGCAGCAAGTCACCATGACCCCCTACAGAGTTGGGAAAGAACGCTATTCTTTTAAGAAGTTAAATTGCTAGTGTCAAAAGAAAGGAAAAAAATTTGACCTTTCCGGTTGGTTGGGCAGGCACTCCCAGTTTGAGGAGTTGTGGTTAATGTGTAATGCAGATGCACGCTGCACATCTGGGAGGGAGGAGGCCCGAACAGAGAATTTTATGTTAATTTTTTTCTTGTCTTGCCTTAAAATATACATTTTATTTCATCAGGCGGTAAGAAATTACCACAAACTAGGTGGATTAAAACAATAAAATTTATTCTCTTTCAGTTCAGGTCAGACGTCTAAAATGGGTATGTTAACAGAACCGTAACCCTGACATTCCAGGGAGGAACTTATTTCCTTGCACTTTGCAAATTCTGCAGACTGCTTATATGCTTTGTCACTTCATCCATCGTCAAAGTCAGCCAGGTACCATCTTAATATCTTTTTATCTCCGTCCTGCTTCCACCACAGTAGCAGCTTCTCTGTGACTAAGTCCAACTGCATCCTTCTTATTCAACCCCTTCTGATTATACCATGTTTATCGGATAATCCAGGATAATCTCTCATCTCAAGATCCTTAACACTTGAAGGTTACAGGGGTGGGGATGTGGCTATCCTTTGGTGGCGGGAGGTGATTATTCAACCCACCACCACAACGATACCTCCTGCTGATGGATACACTAGTATATCCTCTTTCTGATGTTTATCACTTCTATTTCCTTTTATTCCCTTATTTCATTGGCTGTAACTTCTAATTGCATGTTGGCTAACAGTGGTAAGAGCGGACGTCCTTGTCTTATCCCCAGTCTCTGTGGGGGAAGCATTCAGTCTTTCACCATTAAGAATGATGTTTGTTGTAAGGTAAGCTTTCTTAGGTGTTCTTTATTGAGTTGAGGAAATTTCCCTCTATTCCTGTTTCTCTCAAAGCTCAAACTGAGTGTTGAATATTGTCAAATGCTTTTTCTGCATCAATTGATAGGATGCTATGATTTTTCCACTGTAATCTGTTGCTACTGTGATTTATGTTGATTGTTTTTTAAACATTAAAACAGCCTTGCATCCCTCAAGTGAACCCCTTTTGGTCATCGTGTACAGTTCTTTCTGTATATTGTTTGTTTAAAATATTTATTTATTTGGCTGTACCAGGTCTTAGTTGTGGCACACGGGATCTTTAGTTGCAGCATGTGGGATCTAGTGTCCTGACCAGGGATCGAACCTGGGTCCCCTGAATTGGGAGTTTGGAGTCTTAGCCACTGGACCACCAGGGGAGTCCCTCTTTCTATATATTGCTAATTTCTATCACTAATATTTTGTAAGAATTTTTGCATATTTTTTATGTGGGATTTAGTTAGTAGTTACTGCTTTCTTCAAATGTCTTTATTTTTGTTACCATGGTAATAGTAGTCTTAGAAATTGAGTTTAAAATATTCATGGTCTATTTTCTGGAAGAAATTGTATATTTCTTCATGAAATGCTGTTATTCTTCTTCATACATTTGATAGAATTGCCTAGTGTCACCAGTTGAGTCTAGCAATAAGTTTGGGAGGGGCACTTTTTTTGAGGTAAGAACACGTAACATGAGTACTACCATGTACCGTATTGTTAGCTATAAGTAGTATGCCATATCGTAGATCTCCAGAACTTATCTTGTGTAACTGAAACTTTGTACCCTTTGAACACCATCTCCCCATTTCCCTCTCCCGCTAACCCCTGGCAACCAACATGCTACTCTAATTCTATGAGTTTGACTATTTTAGGTTCCACATAAAAGTGAGATCATACAGTATTTTTCTCCATCGGTCTTGTTTCACTTAGCATAGAGTCCTCCAGGGCTATCCATGTTGTTGAACAATAACAGGATTTCCTTCTTTGTTAAGACTGAATAAGATTGCATTGTATGTTTATAAAACATTTTCTTTATCCATTCTTGTGTTGATGCTCATTTAATTTGTTTCTATACATTGATTACTGTGAATAATGCTGCAATGAACATAGGAGTACTGGTACTTCTGTGAGATCCTGATTTTATTTCCTTTGGATATATAACCAGCAGTGGGATTGCTGGGTCATATGGTAGTTCTATTTATAATTTTTGGAGAACCCACCATACTGTTTTCTATAGTGGCTGTACCACTGTTCCCTTTTCTCAAACATCCTTGGCAACATTTGTTATCATTTGTCTCTTTAAGAATTATCCTAGGGACTTCCTGGTGGTGCAGTGGTTAAGAATCCGCCTGCCAATGCAGGGGACATGGGTTTGAGCCCTGGTCTGGGAAGATCCCACGTGCCACAGAGCAACTAAGCCTGTGCACCACAACTACTGAGCCTGCACTCTAGAGCCCGCGAGCCACAACTACTGAGCCCACGTGCCACAACTACTGAAGCCCGTGTGCCTAGAGCCCTCGCTCCACATCAAGAGAAGCTACCGCAATGAGGAGCTCACACACCACAACGAAGAGTAGCCCCCGCTCTCTGCAACTAGAGAAAGCCCGCGTGCAACAACGAAGACCCAATGCAGCCAAAAATAAATAAATAAATATATAAATAAATTTATTTATTTAAAAAAATAAATAATAAGCATTCTAACAAGTATGAAATGATATAGCATGGTGGCTTTGATTTGCTTTTCCCTGATTAGTGATGTTGGGTAACTTTTCATATACCTGCTGACCATTTGTATGTCTTCTTTTGAGAAATGTCTGTTTAGGTCCTTTGCCCATTTTTTAATTGGATTATTTGGGGGGTTTTGCTATTGAGTTGAGTTCCTTACATATTTTGGATATTAACCCCCTATCAAATACATGGTTTGCAAATATTTTCTCCCATTCTGTAGATTGCCTTTTCACTCTTTTTTTATTATTATTTTAAAAAATATTTATTTATTTATTTGGCTGCACCGGGTCTTAGTTGTGGCATGCAGGATCTAGTTCCCTGACCACGTATCGAACCTGGGCCTCCTTTAGGAGCATTAGGAGCGTGGAGTCTTAGCCACTGGACCACCAGGGAAGTCCCTGCCTTTTCACTCTTTTTTTTAAAATAAATTTATTTATTTTATTTATTTGGCTGCGTTGGGTCTTTGTTGCTGCATACAGGCTTTCTCTATCTGTGGTGAGCGGGGGCTACTCTTTGTTGCGCTACGTGGGCTTCTCATTGTGGTGGCTTCTCTTGTTGCAGAGCACAGGCTCTAGGTGTGTGGGCTTCAGTAGTTGTGGCACACAGGCTCAGTAGTTGTGGCACACAGGCTCAGTAGTTGTGGCACACGGGCTCAGTAGTTGTGGCTCGTGGGCTCTAGAGCGCAGGCTCAGTAGTTGTGGTGCATGGGCTTAGTTGCTCTGCAACATGTGGGATCTTCCCAGACCAGGGTTGGAAACCGTGTCTCCTGCATTGGCAGGTGGATTCTTAACCACTGCGCCACTAGGGAAGTCCCTGCCTTTTCACTCTTGATTGATTGTTTTGCTGTGCAGAAACTTTTTAGTTTGATGTGGTCACATTTGTCTAATTAGCTTTGGTGTCAAATTAAAAAAAAAATATTCCACAGGCCGTTGTCAAGAAGCTTTTCCCCTGTTTTCTTCTAGGGGTCTTACAGTTTCAGGTCTGACACTTAAGTATTTAATTCATTTTGATTTGATTTTTTTTTTTTTGCTGTGCCCTGCAGCATTTGGGATCTTAATTCCCTGACCAGGGATTGAACCCGTGCCCCCTGCAATGGAAGTGCAGAGTCTTAACCACTGGCCCTCCAGGGAAGTCCCGTAAGATCTTTTTTGATGATCAGTGATAGGGTGAGCTGTTTCACTTACAGCACTTCTGACAACAAACGTATGGGGGTTTTCCCCACACCAAGCAATTCTCCAGCTCTTCGGACACCAGCTGGGTGTCCTACAATTGAATTTTGATACCAACTACTTGGAGTAAGTACAGACTCCAAAGAATTAAGGACTCAGTTGCACAACCTTTACCCCCACTTCAGATGCCAATCACAGGTCCTAGGCCTCCCATGCTTCTGACCTACTGGCTGTAAATGGCTGCAAATTCTACTATACTCTTGAGTAGAAGTGATATTCAGAGATCAATTCTCGATTTATTCCTGACCTAAACAGAAATGCTTGTTAACATTTTTTTTTTAACATCTTTCTTGGAGTATAATTGCTTTACAATGGTGTGTTAGTTTCTGGTTTATAACAAGTGAATCAGCTATACATATACATATATCCCCATGTCTCCTCCCTCTTGCGTCTCCCTCCCACCCTCCCTATCCCATCCCTCTAGGTGGTCACAAAGCACCCAGCTGATCTCCCTGTGCTATGCGGCTGCTTCCCACTAGCTAGCTACTTCACATTTGGTAGTGTATATAAGTCCATAACACTCTCAACATTTGACCATCAATATAGAGTTCTATATTCATTGTTGATGGATACTATAGATCAGATTAATTTTCCTCCTGATCCTATATGCTGGGTGTATGTTTATTTTATTTCACTTTATTTTAAATTTTATTGAAGTATAGTTGATTTACAATGTTGTGTTGTAGATTTCTATAAATGTAACTGAGTGTTGAAGTGTTTCAAGTGCTTCTCTGAAGCTATTGGCATAATGGAAGTCAGTGTTCTCATGGTTCACACCACAGCAGGCTGTGTAGTACCGCACATATTAAAATATCATGTATTACTAGAATAACATATATCAGTCACATTGTGTATTTTAATGATCCATTTTGCATCAAACTTCAGAAGTCAAACTGCTTTTTTTTTGATGTCTTAACATGAGGGATATAATAGCAGTATTACACATTTTCTTATCTTCTGTATTGAAAAAAGTTTGTAAATGAAGAGAACTGCCAGTACCTTGCAAATGTGGGAAATTTTCCTGTAAAGCAATCAGTCTTGTTGAATATTTCAAAGTTTTGAAGTTATTTATGTTTCTCTCATTTCTAATTCTTCTTAATTCAGTTTTAGTGATCTATATTTGTAGAAATCATTCTTCTCAATTTTCAAATTAATTAATATAAAGTTGTTCTTAGTAATCTCTACAGGTTTTGAAAATCTCTATCAATAGTCATCTACTATGATTAGTATTGTTCAAGTGTGTCTTTGCACATTTTATTTTATTTTATTATTTTTTAAAATAAATTTATTTACTTTTGGCTGCGTTGGGTCTTCATTGCTGCACATGGGCTTTCTCTAGTTGCAGTGAGCAGGGGCTACTCTTCCTTGCGGTGTGCGGGCTTCTCATTGCGGTGGCTTCTCTTGTTGTGGAGCATGGGCTCTAGGTGTGCAGGCTTTGGTAGTTGTGGCACGTGGGCTCAGTAGTTGTGGTGCACAGGCTCAGTAGTTGTGGTACATGGACTTAGTTGCTCCGCGGCATGTGGGATCTTCCCGGACCAGGGTTCGAACCCATGTCCCCTGCATTGGCAGGAGGATTCTTAACCACTGCGCCACCAGGGAAGCCTTTTGCACATTTTAAAGCTAATATTTCAAAAGAACATTTTGTTATATTTAATATAATTTTCATTTTTGCCTTTTGTTGGGTTTACAGTATACCTTTCTTTAAAAATTCTTGAATTGGACCCGTAGGACATGGATTGTCCAGTGAACTTCTAATATGTGAATTTGCAGCTATCTTATTTCCTCTAAATAATTTTTTTCATTAAATAAATATCACAAGGTTGACACAAGAATTTTCTTATCTTTTCATATACATAAATTCTAATTATCTAAACAAATAGTGACTCTTTAAGGTTTTCAATATTTTAAAATTTCTGAATGTACAGTTTTCCAAGTGGTATTATTTGATGATAAAATATTATCTGTCTTATTAAAAATTTTTTTTAGTGTTTGAAACTTTGTGGTCTAACAACTGCTGAAAAATGTTCTTTATATATATATTTTTTGACACAAGTTTGAATATATTGTCCATTTGTTGAAACTCCTTTAAATTTTTTGGATTCTCAAATCTAGCAATCACAAATAAGGGTATATTCTAATCTTTCTGTGTGATTGAGGGATTGTCCATTTCCCCCACTTTTTGATTTTCCTGTTTTGTTCCCTTGGATCTTTTCCTAAGGAAAAATCCACATAAACAAAAAGTTTATTCACCCACACCCTCCTCCTCTGCTATTCTAGAAATGTGAAGATTCCACCATACATATATTTCCTCAGTAGAGGACATGGGAGTCCGAACTGACACCTGTCTTCCCTCAAACTAATTGAGATATCACTTAATGCAAAATATTTCAGCCTCTAAATATCCCAGTACCCAGTTGATAGTTTTACTTGTCGATTTCCCATCTTAAAAACATTCTACAATGAGATACCACCTCACATCCATTAGGATGGCTACTATTATTTAAAAAACAACAGAAAATAACAAATGTTGGCAGGGAGGTAGTGAAACTGTAAACCTTATCCACTGTTGGTTGGATTGTGAAATGGTGCAGCTAATTTGGAAAACACATGGTTCCTCAAAAAGTTAAACCTAGAATTAACATATGATCCAAAAATTCTACTTCTGGGTATATACCCCAAAGAACTAAGAGAAGACTCAAAGAGAAATTTGTACAGGCATGTTCAGAGCAACATTATTTACAATAGCCAAAAGGTGGACGCAACCAAATGTCCACTGACACACAAAGAGAAACATGATGTGGTCAACGATAAAATATTATTCAGCCTTAAAAAGGATAGTCTGACATATGCTACAACATGGATGAACCTTGAGGACATTATGCTAAGTGAAATAAGCCAATTGCAAAAGGACAAATACTGTCTGATTCCACTTATATGAGGTATCTAGACCAGTCAAATTTGTAGAGACAGAAAGTAGAATGGTGGTTGCCTTACCTTCATCATTCAGCTGATTTTTGCCAGAAAATACAGAAAAAACATATGGCAATCTCTCCCCATCCAAAAACAACTCAAATAGCAAGGTCTCCTCTTAGGCTTTGAGGTAAAAACACATGCTGGACCTGCAGTGTTATACAGTGTCTGACACCTTATTCCCTCTTCCAGATCCATCCTAGGTATGTGAATAATCAAAACCAAAGGCTCTTTCTTTCCATAAAGTCTTCTCACATTTCACTGCCTCCTGAATTCTAGGGACATTTTGATTTATTAGATTGAAATATACATACTCAGAGAAACTTTCTATTTTCTCCAAATAATACAGGTCACACTTTTTACAAATTCCTAGACTCAAGTATTATATTGAAACAGCTCATGAAAATGAAATTACATTGCATTTTGCTTAGTAAATAGCTGGTTCAGTGTCTTCCCCAATATATTTTATTTTGGTTTTTTTTTGTGTTAATTAGACCTTTTCATTTTTGCTTTTTTTAAATTTAATTTTTATTTTATATTGGAGTATAGTTGATTTACAATGTTGTGTTAGTTTCAAGTGTACAGCAAAGTGATTCAGTTATACATATATCCATTCTTTTTCAGATTCTTTTCCCATATAGGTTATTACAGAATATTGAGTAGAGTTCCCTGTGCTGTACAGTAGGTCTTTGTTGATTATTTTATGTACAGTAGTGTGTGTATGTTAATCCCAACCTCCTAATTTATCCCCACCCCACCCCACCCACATTTCCCCTTTGGTAACCATAAGTTTGTTTTTGAAGTCTGTGAGTCTGTTTCTGTTTTGTAAATAAGTTCACTTGTATCATTTTTTTTTTTTAGATTCCACATATAGGTGCTATCATATGATATTTGTCTTTCTCTGGCTTACTTCACTTAGTGTGATCATCTCTAGGGCCATCCATGTTGCTGCAAACATCATTATCTCATTCTTTTTTATGCCTGAGTAATATTCCATTGTTTATCTATGTACCACATCTTTATCCATTCCTCTGTCAATGGACATTTAGGTTGTTTCCATGGATATTGTAAATAGTGCTGCAATGAACAGTGGGATGCATGTATCTTTTCAAATGATGGTTTTCTCCAGATATATGCCCAGGAGTGGGATTGCTGGATCATATGGTAGTTCTCTTTTTAGTTTTTTAAGGAACCTCTATATTGTTCTCCATAGTGGTTGTACCAACAAAATTTTTTAAAAAAATAAATTTATTTATTTATTTTTGGCTGCATTGGGTCTTTGTTGCTGCACACGGGCTTTTCTCTAGTTGTGGCGAGCGGGGGCTACTCTTTGTTGCGGTGCGCGGGCTTCTCACTGCGGTGGCTTCTCTTGTTGCGGAGCACGGGCTCTAGGCGTACGGGCTTCAGTAGTTGTGGCTCGTGGGCTCAGTAGTTGTGGCTCGCGGGCTCTAGAGCGCAGGCTCAGTAGTTGTGGCGCACGGGCTTAGTTGCTCCGCGGCATGTGGGATCTTCCCGGACCAGGGCTCGAACCCGTGTCCCCTGCATTGGCAGGCGGATTCTTAACCACCGCGCCACCAGGGAAGCCCCCACCAATGCATTTCGAATTCTGAAGACAGCCTGTTGCTCAGCACTCTCTGTGATGTGACTGGTCATCGTAGTGCTGAACACAGCAAACGCTGAATGAGTAAAGGACTTTATATTGTGAATACAAGTAGAAAATTTAGAGTTTTCTGACCAGATTAGGGACTTGGGTATTCCTTCTGCAGTCGGTAGAGCAGGGCCTGGGTACATCGGTGCCTGGACTCATGAGAAGAAAAGGGGCTGACAGTGGGGAAACGTGAATGCATTAGTGCAGAGATGTTAATCGGCCACCAACTGGGATTATTGAAAATCACCATATAAGTTGCAAAAAATGGGGCAGAGGATGCAGAAAGAAAGAAAGGTGCTCACCAAGGCAAGGATTCTTTGGGAAGCTCTGGTCTCAGGAAAGGATCTGGTTGAATGGTTGGTCCTGTGAATGTGTCAGACTGGCTGGTTGTGTCTGTACAGAATGAAAACCATGTATCCACTGGCCAAGATCATGAGTCCAAAAGACAAAATACTAGGAGGGCTTAAAAAAGCTGCCAGTAGTGTGGATGTTATTTTGTCAAGCATAGTACTAGAGCAGTATCCCAAATCTTTTTGCTTTGTAATGTTCGTGTTGCTCCATTTACCAGACACACGTGAAAACAACTATATTTACAAGCAAGTGCAAAATCCATCACAGGTAAATAAAGAAGCCAGTGTACTTGGGAGACTTTACTTTAAGATTTGTCCATGTGGAGTTTCTGGGGCTGATCGTGATGGCCTGTAAGATACTTAAGAGACAGGTGGTGCTGAAGGACACAGCCGTGGCCACGCTGCGAACATAGGAAACAAGTTTGCATCCGAAGTCACTGAGGAAATGTTTCAACCCAAAGGCTGCCATTGTGTGGGGAAGTCCTTTAGAAAGGAGTACCAAGGTATTGGCAAAAATCAGGTGCCTGAGAATCAAATCTAGGGATTTTAACCTGTATCCCTTGAGGTGAATGATGACATTCTGATAAAGAAAATGGAAATTCCCTAGGATTCCAACTACAAGTCTGTGATAAGGAGATAACCCCTGTTGCCAAATCCCTGGAGGCCTTTGGCCACCTCCCAGATACTGAGATTCATATTCAGAGTAAGATGGCACTGCAGGAATATGTGAGTTTTATGTTACTGGTGACATGGCAATTGAAATTCACTATTCTTCATTCAGAAACACTCCTATTTTCCATTAGCAAGTGGTTGCATAAGTGATATTGTTTTGTATGTAACAACACTGAATCTTCAACTCTGAGATAAGTACTGTTGTTGTCATTTTCCAGACGAGGCGACCCTAAGTACAGATTATAAGAACCATCCCAACTTGCATCCCCCTATGTGGCAGCGTCAGAAACTGCATCTGTGTTTTCTAGCTGCAGACAAGCCTCTTCACCAGGATCCTGCATGAAGAAAGGTAGTCAGTTTTACTCTTCACGTCCTCAACATCTGTATTTTTTTTTTTTTACTGATGTCCTTTGCCATACTTAAGTGGTTTTATCTTCATTAATAATTGTGATGTGGCAATTTTATAATTATGTCTATAAGTTTATTTTATAGACTAGTGTTACCTATGAATAAATCTTTAAAATGCAAATAAGATGATAATGCACCAACTACCATAAAATCCTATAAGAAAGATCATCCCAGACCAAGTGTTGGGTTTATAGGGGCAATAATGGCTTGATGTGATGATGGTAACAGAGATGCATTTGTCCTTATCCCAAGAACAAGCATAAAATGAGAGCAACCACCAGACTCTTTGTACTATAATATGATGGGCTAATCTCTGGGCTTTGAAACACATGAGACAAAACACTGTAAAACAGAGATTAAACTATTATTGATTACATAGGATATAATTGGTTAACAATGAAGGAGGATTAAATGAAACTCTGTGAGGAACAATATAATAATTACTGAAATAGACTCAAATACAAGTATTCCAAATGATATCCAGAAGTCATGGAAACAAGTGCAATGAACAAATTTAAATATTAGATTTGGTGTGAGCCTGGGGTTGACATTAAAATATTTATTCTTAACAGAGAAATATCAGAAGATACATCTGAAGCTGCAAACTGTCAAGTCCCAGATCGTTTGCTCTGAAACCCACAAACATAATGCTAATTGTTTTCTGAAATGGTCATTGCCTAATTTCTTTTTTTGGGGGGGGTGGGGGTGGGAGGGTGTGATCTCTTCTTTTATTGTTTTTCCAAATTCCTGAGCAAAAATTCCCAAGGAAGACAGCTAAAGTGGGTAATGAATATTTGCTGATGCCTTTCACTTGCTCTAAGAGCAAAGGGGGAAAAAAATCCACGCGGGACTGAGTTTATCTTCGTGACCCAGACAAGGCCCTTAGATAGGTCTCCAGAAAACCCAGAGGGGAGAGCTCTGTGGCCGCCTCCTTGAAACCAGGGGAGGAGCCCGAAGGCGGGACGACAGAGGTCTGTGAGTAGTGAACTGAATGAACTAAGACACCAAGGAACTGAACTAGGACTCTCCCTTCCTCTGGAAACCTGACTCTGACAGGTAGCGATCCTTAGCGCTCCTTCCAGGAGTGGGGGGCGGTCGGGCCCGTTAACCAAGCGATAAGGTGCTTTGAAATCCCCTGTGAATTGCTGGCTAGAAAACAAATGGGTCTGCGTAGGAGCAACTAGTCCCTGTTGGGAAAGCACTTTGCAGAATCTCGGCGGGAGAGAGGGGAGGGGAGGGGTAGGGAGAGGAGGAGAGAGCCGGGTAGCCACAGTGAAGGGAGCTTGTGCCCTGGGAGGGGAGGCGAGGGGAGGGGAAAGAGAGAGAGGAGGGACAAGGGGAGGAGAGGAGGGAAGGGGAGGGAGGGGAGAGGGGACAGGAGAGGAGGGATGGAGGAAGGGAGGGAGGGGACAGGAGCGGAGAGGAGGGGAAAGAGGAGGGGGGAGGGCAGGAGCGATGGGGAGGGGGGGTGGGCTTAAAGGCCGGACTCTCTCTTGCGGCCCAGCCTGACCAGGCCAGGGAGGAAGAAAGCAGATAAAAGGCGTGCACCACCCCTGCCAGTGGCTATTGGCTGAAGGGCCCCCTAAGCCCCGCATCCCCCAGGCAGCCCAAGGCTGCCTGCACCTGCCCGGTCTGTGCCTAATTTCAAGAGGGATAATAGTTTCACCATAATCAGAGCACAGGTTTTTTTTGTTTTTTGTTTTGTTTTTGTTTGTTTGTTTTTAAACCCACGTGGAGATAAAATTACAGCATCCATTTTAAACAATATGTCCAGCTTAAGAGGGAAAAGGAAGATATTTATATTGTGGTATCAAAGAAAAATTAATCAGTAGTCAATGTAAGAAAGAAATGGAAAATTTTATACCAGTCAAATTGAGGATTATAACCCAGGAGCCAGTCCCCCAGGGAGCTCTGAAAACTTCTGAGAGTCAGGGCGGAGGCCAGTATATATGTGGATTTGGGGAAGGGGATACATGTAACCAAGCACACATCTTGGTAGAAGGTTTCTGCTGGTCAAAGGGAACAGACATCTTAGTGGTTGTTAATGGTTTCAGTGCTTTTCTAAGTATGGGAAGATGAAAGAATTCAGGTTCTTAAAAAAATTTCTCCTGAAAATATCTAACATTCTGAAGGCTGGTTCTGCCAGTTTTCCCAGAGCAGAGAGTGCCTCATCCTGATCTCTGCCTGGAATTCCTGTCAGGGCGGCTGTAGGTCAGTGACTGCGGTGGCTTATGTCTTGATTCTTGTAGAACTGGATGGTGGGCAATATTCTTTCTTTTTTTAAAAAATTATTTATTTATTTTATTTTTGGCTGCGTTGGGTCTTTGTTGCTGTGTGCAGGCTTTCTCTAGTTGCGGTGAGCGGGGGCTACTCTTCATTGTGGTGCGCGGGCTTCTCATTGCGGTGGCTTCTCTTGTTGCAGAGCACGGGCTCTAGGCGTGTGGGCTTCAGTAGTTGTGGCTCGTAGGCTCAGTAGTTGTGGCTCGAGGGCTCTAGAGTGCAGGCTCAGTTGTGGCGCACAGGCTCAGTACTTGTGGCTCGCAGTCTCTAGAGCACACAATAGTTGTGGTGCTCGGGCTTAGTTGCTCTGCAGCATGTGGGATCTTCCCGGACCAGGGCTCGAACTCGTGTCCCTTGCATTGGCAGGCGGATTCTTAACCACTGCGCCACCAGGGAAGTCCCACATACAGCTTTCTTTCCCAAGTCACGGAAAACAACAGACCTTTTTTCGCATAATTAATCAAGAAAAGGTTATTCTCACCAGCTTACTTCTTCAGCAGGGCTCAGCTGGTGATAGAGGAGATGCCTGGATAATTTAGTTACATAAGTATGACATTTTCATTACTGCTTATATTGTCTAATCATGAACATAAAATCCATGATGCTGTCCGAAGATTTTTTTTTCATGATCACCAGAGAAATGGCAAAATGAAAAATATTTTTCTTAATATAAACTCTGGGTTCTTGTTCAATTTAACAGCAACCGGGACCTCTGACTTGATTTAGAGGAACATCTTTCAACACGTAATGATGTCTCTAGGATGTGACAGGATGAGACACAACACAGCCACAAATGAACATGCAGAGCCCTTCAACGTCGTTCAAAGGCATGTACACTGAGGTTCCTGGGCAAGTTTGTTGTTGTCGCCATAATTATTATTTGTTTAGCTTTTTTTAAAAAATATTTATTTATTTTGGCTGCACCGGGTCTTAGTTGCAGCATGAGGGATCTAGTTCCCCCACCAGGTATCGAACCCCGGGCTCCCTGCATTGGAAGCTCGGAGTCTTAACCACTGGACAGCCAGGAACTCCAGGAAGTCCCTAGTTTAGCATTTCTAATGTTCCATTTTTCAACTATAACATGTGTATTTATCATTTTTGACTTTTGCTTGGTGTTACAGTTTGTGGTGACAAGGTTGAAGCTTCCTTAACCCTGTCCTTGTGGAAAAGAGCAAAGGTTAAAGAATTCTTCCACTTGACATTCCAGGAAACGGCTTACTGCCAAGACCCACCCTTCTGCATATCACTGCATGAAGACTCACCCTCGGCCCCTTGTTTACCTGGGAAAAAGCCAGAGACAGACCCTCCAAATTCCCAACGATTGCTCAATTATTTGGCCCCGCCCGCCGCGCCCGGGGCCCCGCCCGCCGCGACCCGAGGCCCCGCCTCACCCTCCCAGGCAAGGTCCCCACGGAGACCCGTCTTCTCTCCACGACCCGCCCCCTGACCGTCTCGCCCCGCCCAGGCCCCGCCCCCAGACCGCTCCGCCTTTTCGCTCCGCGCGCGCGCAGTTGCACACAGACTCGGAAGCGGAGAGCGTGGAGAGGAAGGCTCGGTGCCAAGCGTGAGTTTCTGTCTTTGTAGTTTAAACTTGCGCCTCGCAGTCTCCTTTCCTCTGTACCCGGGGTCTGAGGGTCGCTACCGACCATAAATAAATCAGACGTCGCTGTGAGAGGCAGAGGGGCGCTTCCCTTTCGGTTTAAACTGTGAAGCCGGTCCCTGCCTTCGGTCCACTTAGACACCGCCTTTCACCCCTCTTTCCTGCTTAAAACCCTTTACTGACCTCACTGACCCCTCTGCCCTTTCCACACCACATAAAATTCTCTTCCGCGAGGTGGATTTATTCGCTCAGCGGCCCCCAAGCTTCGCCCTTTTCGGCCCCTGTGAGCAGCTCCAGGCCAGGCCGCGTCCTCTCCCCGGTCCTGGGGTTCTGGAGAGCCCGCCCCTCTCCTGAGACCCCCTCTCAACCCCTCTCTCCTCAAGTCCTTCTCAGGCCGGTCCTTCTGCTCCGCAGGCCTCCCCTTCGTAGTGACCCTTCCCCTGACCCGTGTTGGGGGAGGTGACCTGGGCCAGCCATGTGACACCCATGGTTCTTCCGTCTCAAATTACATTCCACTGAAAATGTGCTCTTGCTGGTGGGGGACATCTTATTCAGTCGCCATCCCTGCAAATACGTGGGCCAGAGGGATCAGGAGAAGCAGAGACAGAGAGCGACTCAGAGAAATAGAAAATTGAGGAGAAAAGAAGGAGGGAGAACCGATGGCAACGTAGAGGATTGGTAAGGAACTTGCGAAGAGACAGCAGCATTAAGGAGAGTAAGCCTTGAAGGTAGCAGGTGGGTAAAAGAGAGCAGTTTAGAGAAAAGCGAGATCTCCAGGGAGATGAAGGTGAGCAAAATAGGAGAGGGGCCCTCGATCAGAGGTAGCAGCTGGGCAACGATGGTGAAGCACTTCAGATAGTGTAAGCGAGAGGATGAAAGAGTTGGAGCCGTGGTGGTGTTGGGACAGAAAGAGAAGAGGGAAGACCTGGAGAGCAGGGAGGAAATCAGCCCCTGGGGATGCCAGAGAGTGTGGACTAGGGGAATGTAACAGGGGTAGAAGGGAAGGAGAGCAGAGAGGAAGCTAGGATGGGAGAGAAACAGGCAGAAATACATGGAGATTCAGGACAGTCAGGTTGGGAAGAAAGAGCTACAGAGAGGTAATGAGTTGCAGAGTGGGACAGGACACGTGTGAGAGAAGAAACAGGGCAGAAACAGGAGGAGGGTAGAGGGGAACAAAAGGACAGAGAGAGAGGGAGAGAGGGAAAAAAAGAATAGGGAGATAAATAGAATGAGAGGGAAACCCACAGTAGTGACGAAATAGGAGTGACCTGGACCCAGATGAGTTGGTTGGATATGAATTGATTGGATATGAATGATTCAATTGTGATATATTGAATCGTGGCTTTATAGTCTAATAAATTTAAAAGCTGTTTAATTTATATAGATGAGGAGGAGAACTGCAGAATTCCACTCTATAAGGCTTGTGCGTTTTATATTTATTTTTATCAGAAGAAAACTTCCATTTGCAATCCTTCAACCAGGGGCCGGTGACTTGACTCAGTCAGTTGTGGGTCACCCCCTTCCCTTTTCCTGGCGTGGGGTAGGAAGTGTGTGTGTGTGTGTGTGTGTGTGTGTTTGGAGCAAGAAAAAATTGTTACTTCATGGTGCCTATTTAAAGGGACATTAAAATTCCTCCTTTTTCTTTTTTTGTAATGGGGATTTCTTTTTTCATTGTTCTTTTTGTAGCTTGAGCATAACCTTATTCATTCAATGTCTACTTTCCTATAAATAATAACCTCTGAAATTGCTTTGGTGGGCATCCTATAATCAATTCATGTCATTTTCTAAATATATATGCTTAATATTTTTTGACTTTGACCCCAGAATTGTGTAGGTTTTTTTTAAAAAAAATTACTAATTGTTTCCCTTTTAAATTTGTTTCTGGTTTAGAGAAAGCCTGTGTGCTTTCTCCTCTTTATCTTATATATTAGAAATATTCTTTGGTAACTAGTAAAGAATTTTAGACTATTTCAGTGAGTACTGAGTAAAGATGTCAGTGATCTTTTATCTTAATAGTTGAAACCTGACTTAACCTAGTTAGTCTAATATTCATTTTTCTTTGCTTTTATGTGATCTATTAAAATAGCCATGAGCTACTAAGCAGAGATTCCCCTCGAGTCATTCTTGTCCACTCTCTGGAAAAGTTGAAGGATGGGCTGGATTGACTTGGAACCTTTTACCAACAGAGCCTATCTATCTGCGATAAAGAAAAGTGCTCAACAAAACAAAACAGAAAAGCTTCAATAAACATGAAATTAAAAAAAAAAAAATTTGGGCTTCCCTGGTGGCGCAGTGGTTGAGAATCTGCCTGCCAATGCAGGGGACACAGGTTCGAGCCCTGGTCTGGGAAGATCCCACATGCCGCGGAGCAACTGGGCCCGTGAGCCACAATTACTGAGCCTGCACGTCTGGAGCCTGTGCTCCGCAACGAGAGGCCACAATAGTGAGAGGCCCGCGCAGCACGATGAAGCGTGGCCCCCAATCGCCACAACTAGAGAAAGCCCTCGCACAGAGACGAAGACCCAGCACAGCCAAAAATAAAATTAAAAAAAAAAAAAATTTGCTCAGAGCTTCTTTCACAGCTGACCCTTTTTCAGTGTTTTCCTCACCAGTAGCTATGTTTCTGCAATTATGTATTTTTAAACTGTTTTGCTGTGATTTTCTGGAAAAGAAGAATTAAATGCTCAGTATCAGTGTGATCAGACCTTGAAAGAGAAGTTTCCTTTGAAACTTCTTGAAAGAGACATTTCCTTTGCTCAGGCACATGAAAGATGGTCCCGGTGTTTTAAGTGGGAACGTTGTTAAGGACAAACTCTGCCCACTGGCCCTTCAAGCGACCTTTTCAGAATTCAGTTCCACCTGCTTCTGTTCACTCAACTCAGACCTTCTCAGAAGTGTCTCCCGTCTGGGCCTCAGGGAGCCCGCTTGTAACATGGAGATGAGAGACTAGACCGGAAACTCTGAGGCTGCGCAACGCTGACCCCTGAAATGATTGGCCAGATTGGGCGTGTGTCTGTGTGTGGCAGTTCTTCTTGGAGGGAGTGCCCGCTTGTAATTAGAACATTAAGTGGGTCCCAGGCCTCCCAAAATGAAAAACTAAAAGAAAAACAGTAGGATGGAGGCAGGAACATAGGCTCCAAGTCAGAGAGACCATCATCAGGTATCTTCCATGAATAAGGATAAATGGGAAGGGAGGGTTTGTCACTTCTGGCACTCAGACCTCCACTGGCTTCCATACGTCTTCAGGGCAAAATCCCGACTCCTCGCGGTGGCTACACAGCTCTGTGTCGTCCTCAGGGCCCTGCCGTTGTCTCCAGCCTCATCCTTTTCTCGTGGTTCACTCTGCCCCGGTCACATTCAGCTTTTCTCTGTCCCAAACACCAACACCTTTTCTATCTCAGATCTTACTTCCTGCTTCACCCTTTGTCCCTAAATCGTCTCTGCTCTGGCCCTTTCTCCTCCTTCAGGTCTCGGCCAGAGATATCTCCCCATCTTCTCCAGCCAATCATCTCGATTTCCCTTCACCAGTCATTCTCTGTCTCATTACCCAGGTTTTATTGCTTCCACATCAAGCTCCTCTATAAGAAATGCTCTTCTCCCTTGATTATTTTGGGTCTTTTTTCCCTCCATTGGAGGGTGCATTGTCTCCATCTTCTTCCCAGGACACCTGCAGCACTTTACTCTGGGGGTGTTTAGATGCTGGGGACTGGGTTGGGCAGAGTACTCCTCAGGGAAAGCCAAGGGGCTGGGACACATGATGAGGTTAGTTCCCATATTTGTTCTGGAAATTTCAACTGTAACTGAACTAAAGTGTCACTGCTGTGTCACTGCTCCACTATAGCCCCCAGGTCTTCCAAATTCTGCACATCGAGGGGCTAGCTGCCATCTTGGACAGGAGCCTTGCCTTCCAGCAGTTCAGTTGCTCAGCGTCAGGGATACTGATTACACTTTGGTAAGGATGGGGAGAAGCTTAGGAGCCTGTGGGGTGGGCATGAGGGAGGCCCCCCCTTAAAAAGCTAGGGTACCTTGCAGTTTGCTGTGAGTGGGGAGGACAGGAGACAATGAGATCTGGGCCGTCTCTCTGTTTCTCTTTCTCTCTCTCTCTCTCTGTGACTTCCTTATCAAACACAATCCAGCCAATCCTCAAATGTCTTTAAAACTAGATTCCATAATGTCCCCAGTTGCTGGCAAGTTTTCCCAGGAGGGTCAACTTCTTGATCTCCATACTGAACGCCCAGCGTCCTTCCGTTTGCAGCTCTGTCCACGCCAATTGCGACGCCTGTGCTCATAGGTCCCTGTGCCTTTTAGCCCTGTTTGTTCATGCATGTGTGGAGATGTCAAGAAATGGGAAAAAGTGGAGGGAAGCCTTTAAGTGTCTGCAGGAGTGATATGGCAGCAAGTATGGGCCTCTAGATGAACCCAGTGAACGGTGTGTGCACCTGTCCCATGCGTGGTTTTGGGTTCAAGGGGTGTGTGGAACTGTTGAAAAGGGATGTCTCAGTTCTGGCTGGAGCACCTGGAAGTGGATTCATGGGTAGGTGTGGGGCTGCATGGATTGGATTTGGGTGCCATAATGTCTTTTTTCAGGTTCTCTGGGACACAGATGCTGAGATTGAGATTTTCATGCATGGGTTTAATTTGGAAGCTCATGATCACGCCTGAAGAGGAATAAGGAAGTGGAATTAGGAGCAGGAATGTTATCCTGTAGTGATGTTAGAACCCTGGCCTGAGCAGAGCCCACAGGGAGCTCTGGGTGCAGGAGGACGGGTGCCTTGGTCCTGGGGGGGGTGGATCCAGGAGGTGCCCCCCAGCATCCACTCCACACAGTGAGCTTTGTGGGGTCTTTTGGGAGGGCAGAAATCATCGTGCAACCCATAGAGTAGTTACAGGGAACACCTCAGAGATCATTTTTTGTCTTACCTTTGGTATTTTGGGGTATTTGGGGTTGCAACAAAGAAAGTTTCAGATGCATTTTGAAAGATGCAAAAGAGAATTTGGAGTGTTTCCTGGGGAGATGTTGAGGTCTCATTGGGGCATGTGCATCATTGGACAAATCTCTCTCTCTTTTTTAAAATAATTAATTAATTAATTAATTTTTATTTTTTTTTGGCTGCGTTGGGTCTTCGTTGCTGCGTGCAGGCTATCTCTAGTTGCGGCGAATGGGGGCTACTCTTTGTTGTGGTGCGCTGGCTTCTCCTTGCGGTGGCTTCTGTTGTTGCAGAGCACGGGCTCTAGGAGTGCTGGCTTCAGTAGCTGCGGCACGCGGGCTCAGCAGTTGTGGCGCATGGGCTTAGTTGCTCCGCGGCACGTGGGATCTTCCTGGACCAGGGATCAAACCCGCGTCCCCTGCATGGGCAGGCGGATTCCTAACCACTTTGCCACCAGGGAAGTCCCAAATCTCTCTTTTATATACATTAAAAAAAAAATATTCTTCTCCATTATGGTTTGTCATAGGATATTGAGTATAGTTCCCTGTGCTATACAGTAGGACCTTGTTGTTTGTCCATCCTGTATATAAAAGCTTACATCTGCTAACCCCAACCTCCCACTCCATCCCTCGCCCAATCCCCTCCCCCTTGGCAACCGCAAGTCTGTTCTCTGTGTCCATGATTCTGTTTCATAGATAGGTTCATTTGTGTCATATTTTAGATTCCACATGTAAGTGATATCATATGGTATTTGTCTTTCTCTTTCTGACTTATTTAACTTAGTATGATAATCTCTAGTTACATCCATGTTGCTGCAAATGGCATTAGTTCTTTTTTATGGCTGAGTAGTATTCTATAGTGTATATGTACTACATCTTCTTTATCCATTCATCTGTCAATGAACATTTAGGTTGTTTCCATGTCTTGGCTGTTGTTAATAGTGCTGCAATGAACATAGGGGTGCATGTTTTTGTTTTTTTTTTTGAATTAGAATTTTGTCTGGATATATGCCCAGGAGTGGGATTGCTGGATCATATGGTAATTCTATTTTTAGTTTTCTGAGGAACCTCCACACTGTTTTCCACAGTGGCTGCACTGACTTACATTCCCACCAACAGTGTAGGAAGTTTCCCTTTTCTCCACACCGTCTGCAGCATTTGTTATTTGTAGACTTTTTTTTTTTTAATGATATGCCTATTTATAAATTTATTTATTTATTTATTTATTTATGGTTGTGTTGGGTCTTCATTGCAGTCCGCGGGCTTCTCGTTGTGGTGGCTTCTCTTGCTGCAGAGCACGGGCTCTAGGCGTGCGGGCTTCAGTAGTTGTGGTGCTCGGGCTTAGTTGCTCCGCGGCATATGGGATCTTCCCAGACCTGCAGGGCTTGAACCTGCGTCCCCTGCATTGGCAGGCGGATTCTTAACCACTGCGCCACCAGGGAAGCCCTGTAGACTTTTTAATGATGGCTGTTCTGACTGGTGTGAGGTGGTACCTCATTGCAGTTTTGGATAAATCTCTCTTTTATTAGTAGATTTTGGAGGTGACAGTGCTTGGGCTGGGGTCACTGTGAATGAAAATATGGTGTCAAGCCTAGTGGTTTTTGGACGTCTTCATGAGTATCAGTCCATCGTGAATGCCTGAGTCATCGGGGCTTGGAATGTTTTGTGGGATTGCATAGCAGAAGGGGATCGTTACGCAGTCTCTGGGGAGTGTGTCAGACCCCATGGAAGTCTGTCGATTTGAGTCAAGGGGGGAAACAATGGGTCTTAAGACTCATATGGCAGAAAGTTTTCATTAGGGAGGGCTTACCAGGGGTGGATACAACTTGAGAAGGGCTAGAGGTGTCCTTAACTTGTGGAAAGATTGTTCAGACAATCAAGGGTAATCAACAACACAGAGACCTGCAGTACAGTGGCTCATCCTTGGAAAGGTGCAGCTGCTGCTGTCTTCCTGCCAGGCCAGTGGTGGTTAGTCTACTATCTCTCCCTTCCTGTCCCAGAACACACACACACACACACACACACACACACACACACACACACACACACACACTCTCTCTCTCTCTCTCTCTCTCTCTCTCTCTCTCTCTCTCCAGTCAAAAGGAAGCTGGGGAGGGGAGGGGCAAGGTGTTTTAAACTAACTGTGGAACAAGTATATTTCTACAAGGTGGAAGGCCACTACGTTCTGGGAAGGGAATTTGGAGACAGGATGGGGAGCGGTGTTTGGGGATTTAGAGCCCTAGTAACAGCAGGAAAGCTCAGGAAGTAGAAGAAGGAAAAGCTCTGTTCATACTCACCCGGTGACCCAGTGCCCAGCACTTAGCAGAACAGAAGGGGGTGAGCTAGTGGGGCCACGTTTAGAGAAAGGATCTAGTCTTCCTACCCAGCACACACTCACCCTACATACACTCGTCTTCACTGTCTTCTCTAGGATGGCAGTGATGGTGGTTTCCCAAGTAGGAGACTTGAGGAAGAGAAGTGGTTTGTCTGACCCTTGCCTGCGTTTCCTCCCTCAGGTCTTCCAGCCTCCCCTCTGCTGTTCTGTCAGACACCAGCTTCCTGCTCTGCTTCTGCTGTTGCTTTGCACAATCCCAGCCAACCCCATCAAGTCAGGATTTCAGGCTGTGATTTTTTTAAGCTAATGTCATTGCAGAGTGAGAAACCTTAGATTCCAAGAACTCTTCTCCATGTTAGGGTCTAGGCAGCCAAGAGGCTTCTGCTTTTTCTATTGATTTTGTTTTATTTAATTTAATTAATTTATTTATTTATTTGGCCACACTGTGCGGCTTGTGGGATCTTCATTCCCCAACCAGGGATTGAACCCAGGCCCACGGCAGTGAAAGCATTGAGTCCTAACCACTGGACCACCGGAGAATTCCCAATTGTAGCCTTTCTGTTGCCCAGATCGGTCTGGTCGGCCGCAGGCGGCTACCCCTTGGATGAGCTCACTGTGCTTCTAGTTGAACCACGCTTGTCCTTTGCACCTTTTGAGGGCAAGGAGCATTGTCTGCATGGAGGACCCTTGGCTCTCCCCGCCTCTGCTGTTCCTGGTCAGCTCCCTCCTCACTCTTTCCAGGGCAGATGACCCCTGCACCCATCTGTCCCACAAAGTGAAGACTATGGCAGAGCGGGTACTAGTGTAATTTTGTGTCCTTCTTATTCATTTATTCACTACATGTGGAGTGTATACCATATTCCAGGCTTTTTGTCTTGGTCTACACTGGGGATAAAAAATGGTGCACTAATGGAATATACTCTTCTACCTCATGCGGATTGTTATTTTTAATTTTTATTGGGGTATAATTGATTTACAATGTTGTGTTAGTTTCAGGTGTACAGCAAAGTGAATCTGTTATACAAATACATATATCCACTCTTTTTTAGATTCCTTTCCCATATAGGCCATTACAGAGTATTGAGTAGAGTTCCCTGTGCTATACAGTAGGTCCTTATTAGTTATCTATTTTATATATAGTAATGTGTCTGTGTCAATCCCAGTCTTCAAATTTATCCCTCCCCCCGCCTTACCCTCCGGTAACCATAAGTTTATTTTCTACATTTGTAACTCTGTTTTGGTTGTGTAGATAAGTTCATTTGTAGCCTATTTTTGGATTCCACATATAAGTGATATCATATGGTATTTGTCTTTCTCTGTCTGACTTCACTCAGTATGAGAATCTCTAGGTCCATCCATGTTGCTGCAAATGGCATTATTTTATTCTTTTTTATGGCTGAGTAATATTCCGAAGTTCATGCGGGTTATTTTTAAATGATGGAGACAGTGAATTAATTCCCTGGTGGTCCAGTGGTTAAGACTCCGAGCTTCCACTGCTGGGGGCACGGGTTCAGTCCCTCATCGGGGACCTAACATCCCGCATGCCACGTGGTGCAGCCAAACAAACAAACAAAAAAAGATGGAGACAAGCACACCCTGTCACTTCCTCACAGCCGTGCAAGTCAGATGCCGCAAAGCAAAGGACGGGTGCGCACTCATTCTCCTGTGACCCTCCACGTCCTTGCCTTCCCTGGCATCCCCACCACACCCAGCTGTGCCGCCTCTGCTGTCCCCGTGGGGCTCATCACCGCTGGGGAAAAGCGCACCCCCAGACTGACCGGTCTCACTTCAGGTTCCCGGCTCTGCTCCCTCACATTCCCTGTGTCTGCTCCCTACCTTTCCTTTACAGGCCCTCATCAGCCCAGTTCATCCGCTCCCATCTTTCCTCTCAGAGACCCTGCTTCTTCTTCATGGAGCCCCTGGAGCGAAGGGAAGAGACCTCCTCTAACTGGCTGACCCATCTGCCTCAGGGCCTGTGTTCTCTCCTCAGTACCGACTGTGAAGTCTGTCCCTGCTCCTGGCTGCGGCTGACCCTGAAATTGTACCACAGTTCCCAGCCCCACTCTCAGGGTCAGGACGGTGTGGCATCATGTGGGTTTTTTTTTTTTTAATAAATACATAAATAAATAAATAAACAAATAAATTTATTTAGGCTGCATTGGGTCTTTGTTGCTGCACGCGGGCTTCCTCTAGTTGTAGCGAGCGGGGGCTACTCTTCGTTGCGGTGCGTGGGCTTCTCATTGTGGTGGCTTCTCTTGTTGCGGAGCTCGGGCTCTAGGTGCATAGGTTCAGTAGTTGTGGCACGTGGGCTCAGTAGTTGTGGCTCGCGGGCTCTAGAGCGCAGGCTCAGTAGTTGTGGCACACGGGCTTAGTTGCTCCACGGCATGTGGGATCTTCCCGGACCAGGGCTCGAACCCGTGTCCCCTGCATTGGCAGGCGGATTCTTAACCACTGCGCCACCAAGGAAGTCCCGCATGATGTGTTTTTACTTCTTGGAAGTTACTTTGATCAGTATACAAACATGGTGGCATTGTCTATCTTAAACACTTACAAAGATGCACACACACATGCACCCCACAGCTTGTTTTTTTTTTTTTAAGATTTTTTTTTTGATGTGGACCACTTTCAAAGTCATTATTGAATTTGGTACGATATTTGGTTTGGCTTCTGTTTTATGTTTTTTGGCTGCAAAACAGGTGGGATCTTAGCTCCCCAACCAGGGATCAAACCCACATCCCCTGCATTGGAAGGTGAAGTCTTAGCCACTGGACCACCAGGGAAGTCCCTCCCACAACTTTTTATACACTCTGTTCTTTCATCTTTAAAATAAAACGTTCTCGGGCTTCCCTGGTGGTGCAGTGGTTGAGAGTCTGCCTGCCATTGCAGGGGACGCTGGTTCGAGCCCTGGTCTGGGAAGATCCCACATGCCACGGAGCAACTGGGCCCGTGTGCCACAACTACTGAGCCTGCGCGACTGGAGCCTGTGCTCCGCAACAAGAGAGGCCGCGATAGTGAGAAGCCCGCGCACCGCGATGAAGAGTGGCCCCTGCTTGCCGCAACTAGAGAAAGCCCTCGCACAGAAACGAAGACCCAACACAGCCAAAAATAAAAATAAATAAATTAATAAATTTTAAAAAAAGAAAGAAAGAAAAAGAGAGAGATGTACATTCCATAGGCAGGATGTGGTTGTCTCAGAAGGTGAAAGTGGCTCCAGGCTGTGAGGGTGATGAATTTTTATGGGCTGGGGTAATTTCATGCACTAACAAGTGAGAAGATTATTCCAGCTATTTGGGGGAAGAGGCAGAAGTTGATCTGGGTAATTATTTCACAGTATATGCGTGTGTCAGCTATCACATTGTACGTCTTAAATGTACACAATATTTATTTGTCAGTTATACCTCGATAAAGCTGGAAAAGAAGAAGGTGCAAGGTGTGCCAGGCTTGCCCCCTCTGAGGGGTGCTCATCCAGGCCGCACATGACAGCGATGAGGCATTTTGCAAATACCTTTGTTACCTGACCAGAGATTCCGCTTCACAAAGTCTGTGCGGGGCCCAGCCTCAGTGATACTTAAGGTGCCCTGGTGTATCCCTCACTGAGCATCGTGACTCTGAGTCCCCCCGTTCCTGAGGGCTGAGATCTGGGCTGAGGCTGAGGGGCTCTGCTCTGCGTGTGGGTGGATCAGGGCTGGTCTGTGACCTGAAGGGGGTCGTCGGGTCCAGCTGAGGTGCCCGCTGCTGCTGTGTACGTGAGGGCCTCACCAGGAGGGGAACCTGATCTGAAGGAAAGGGTGGGAAACTTCACCTATTGGTCTCTGTGTAGGAGTTTACTGTCCTGAGCCCCTCCTGGGACAGTGGGTGGCAGAGGACTGTCTGTTCCACATGCTGAGGTCTTCCCTGTGTGTGTGGCTGTGACTCAGGAAGGGGGTGTGTTGATTCTGAGCATTAAACAGCATCTTTTCCACTTTAAAGATCGACCTCTAAAGACTCATATTTTCTGAGGAAGAAACTCGGAAGAGGAGGGAGAGGAAAGAAAAGGAGTCAGAAATGGCTCTTTCTCAGGTAAAGTGATGTTCTTGGTTGATTGTTCTGTTTCTTCTTCCTTCTTTGCATTTGCTAATCTCTGAATCTAGAGTAGCCTTAGATTCCATCTGTGACACAGTTTTCTACTCTGTAAAATGGAAACATCTTTTTCTAATGAGCTATTACATTGATAACAAGTTAATTCAGGTAAAGCGTTTAGAGTAACACGTAACGTATAGGAAGTGTTCAGAAACTTGTAGCCATTGCTGTTATCGTCATCACAGTTTTTAGATTCCGACCTTTCTTTAACACTTCTGTATAGACGACCCAGTGTTGAGTTTTTATTTGTGTATTTCATGTATCATACAGAAAAATGAGAAATCCACATTGATTTGGAGGCTATCATAATCTCCTATGGAAAAGCATAAGAAATTAGAGAGGCATAATGTGCCCCAAATACCTTTACGTGCATCTGTCAGAATACATACTTCAACTGAATCGATCCTTACCCCTCTCTCTTCTTCTCATTTTGTATGCAGATAAGAACTCTCCTCATGGCCCCATGGTGAAAATGTGTTTTCATTTCAGGAACGGTTGGCCTTCGAGGATGTGGCCATCGAGTTCTCTCAGGAGGAGTGGGAATGCCTGGACCCTGCTCAGAGGGCCTTGTACAGGGACGTGATGGTGGAGACCTACAGGAACCTGCTCTCCCTGGGTGAGGATAACTTCCCTCTGAAGTTGGGATCCGTCCTTGGGTATCTTTGCATTTTCCCTCATGTGCCTCTTGGGAGCCCCTGCCTTGCTTGACTGAGATCAAAGTCCTGTTGACTCAGACATGAAAAGTGTCATAATGTGGCATGAGGACTTTGAACTTGCCTTTCTTCATGTGATCTGCCCATGTTATGATACATCAAGGGTGGTTCCAGAGCTTAAATAGGCATAAAGCCTTATAGCGAACTTAGAATATCCACTTCCCTCTCTGCTACCCCTGTGTTTTTGATTCAGTAGTCCTTGAAAGAGAGCTGGATGTCTGTATATTACACTGTTCCTTATGCATTCAGGAGGGGGCAAGCAGTGGATGAATTTGTGAAATATTTTCCTAGACCCATCTGTAATGTCCTCACACATTAGCTGAACAAAGAGCTGGGATTCTGGAAATGACACAGCACATGATCTTCCTTTCTTGCAATTAGCAGTAATTACTGTTTCTGATCTGATTATTATTATCTCCATTTTAGTGTAAGGGAAAGAGCGCTGGACTCTGGAGAGTGAAGTGAAAATAGTGAAAAAAAACCAAAGGGGTGGAAAATTATCAAAAATGTGGACACAGGTCAGATCTCAGATGGACAGAGGGGAGGCCACACCATTAACAGTTTTGGGGAAACTCTCCCCAAGTGGGAGAGTTCTATGGGACTACAGAAGTTTTTTTTATTATTTGAGTTCTCAGAGGAAATTTTTCTTCTCCCCAACTTATCACTCTGTCTGTCAACATGTAAAATGTATTCTTTCACCCTCCAGTGGGGCTGCAGCTCCTACAGAGACAAAGGCAAAATTTTTCTCATGATCTACACTCTGCCATCTGGCCCCTGTGAACTCTTTGGTCCCTGACTTTGAGGAGCATGGGACGGGATGTTTTACAGAGGTTTGTCTCCCCTTCTGAACTTGATTTCATTGGTTGCTCAGTTCTTAGCCCATATAGGTAAGAACTGACACCGCTGTAGTGGTAACATGTGGACCTATCCCAGTTCCATCTCCATTTGCTGTACTTGGGAGACCTAATCAGAAGATGAGAAAACACTGGCTGCTCTTTGATTCCGTCTGTCACCCCAGAACCTGCATGGAGCTGTCTCAAGCCCCGTCTGCCTGTTTAGATCCCTCAGACCTTCTTTTTGTTCCTTTTTTGCCACACAGCTTGGGGGTGTGTAGTGGGACGTGCGTTGGATCATCTGTGATTGTTACTTAAGAAAACTGTAAAGACAGTGGGCAGAGTGGTCCTCTTTTTGATCCCAAATCCCACATGGGGTTTATATGTCAGTCTTTCAGGCTCTTAGCTTTGTGTCTGTGGGTAGAACACACAGTCCTATGTCAAGATCCTACAGTATCTGACCCCCATATCTTATATTTTTCTCATTCTTCCACTGCTCTATCTGATCTGGGAATGTAAACTCTTCCCTGATTTCATACTGTGTTAAATTTGCATGATTTTGCCTCTGAAGCTTGCTTTTGAAATACACATTCCTGGGATCTGAGATTTCATCCTCTGTTTTTTTGCTGTGATAATCCACTTTTGGAGGATAGACAGACTCTTGGGACTCTCCTATGGGGTGGGTTTATTTGGTGACAGAAAACTCTTGATGGAGAACACTTTGAGTAGTATGTTGCAATGTTATCCTGCTACATACAGAAGCACCACTTGAAGCCACTCAGTAGAGTGGTCAGCATGTCCCAGGATACTGAGATGGAAGGTACACAAGAGCCTGACTGATAAGTGTTTCCAGTTTTCTGGTCTTTGAGGACTGTCAGTGGAGCATCTCTCGAGGGCACCATGACAGCGTTGATCACATGTACTGGTGATCATGCCATCTGAGCCACACTAAATAATACAGGAATTTCTCCTGGGAACAACATTGTCCAAGTTCATATCCTCGTATTTCTGAGGCTGTTGACTAAACTATCGTCCATACCACATTTTTCGTCCCCTGTAAGTGCCATTGTTCATCCTTCCTCAACACATATTATTTTGAAGCATCTTAATGACTGAGCTTACGAAGCTGGACGATGATACGCCTAGTGTTCTTTGTTTTATATTTGCAGTGTGTGGCAGGGTTGAATTGGGGAATGAACATTCTTTTATATATTTTACACTGTTTCCTTCTTTAGTGATGGTGATACGGCTCATCAGCAGTTTCCCTAAATCCTACCCTTCGTCCAGAATATTTTGAAAAGATAGTCTTTTTAAACAAATTTTACTGAAGTATAGTTGATTTACAAAGTCATGTTAATTTCTGCTGTACAGCAGAGTGATTCAGTTATACATATCTATTCTTTTTTGTTGTTGTTGTGGACCATTTTTAAAGTCTTCATTGAATTTGTTACAATATTGCTTCTGTTTTATGTTTTGGTTTTTTGGCCACGAGGTATGTGGGATCTTAGTTCCCTGACCAGGGATCGAACCCGCACCTCCTGCATTGGAAGGTGAAGTCTTAACCACTGGACCGCCAGGGAAGTTCCTACATATCTATTCTTTTTCATATTCTTTTCCATATAGTTTATTATAAGATACTGAATATAGTTCCCTGTGCTATACAGTAGGATCTTGTTGTTTATCCATCCTATATAAACATAGTAGTTTCCATTTGCTAATCCCAAACTCCCAATTTGTCCCCTCCCACCCACCCACCCACCCTTGGCAACCACAAGTCTGTTCTCTATGTCTGTGAGTCTGTTTCTGTTTCATAGATATGTTCATTTGTGCTGTATTTTAGATTCCACATATAAGTGATATCATATGGTATTTGTCTTTCTCTTTCTGACTTACTTTGCTTAGTATGAGAATCTCTAGGTCCATTCATGTTGCTGCAAATGGCATTATTTCATTCTTTCTTATGGCTTTTTATAGTATTCTATTTGTATATATGTACCACATCTTTATCCATTCATCTGTCGATGGACATTTAGGTTGTTTTCATGTCTTGGCTATTGTAAATAGTGCTACTATTTATAATAGGGGTGCATGTATCTTGAAAAGATAGTCTTTTTAATTTATTTTTTTAAATTTATTTTTATTTTTATTTATTTATTTTGGCCACACCGGGCAGCATGCGGGATCTCAGTTCCCTGACCAGGGATTGAACCTGGGCCACAGCAGTGACAGTGCTGAGTCCTAACCACTAGACCACCAGGGAACTCCACCATCACACTCCTGTTTCTCTTACTTTCTGTGTAAATTGGGGTTATGTACATAAACCCTCTAAGTCTACCTCCCTTATTTGAAAAATAATGGTAGTTTACCTCAGGCTTTTAAAACAAGTAAGTACTGTCAGATGGCTTATAATATTGCACGTTTATGGAAAGACTCATGAGTTACTGTTATTTAATTAGATATATCAACTTTCTCTCATGTTTGTTATGCGATATCCCTTTGCATTATATTTTGTAATTTTTTATTTTGCAACTTGTTCTCAACAATGTTGTCTCTGACCTTAGATCATAGATTTTTAAAGCACACACTTCATATTACATATATTTTGGGGACAATGAACTGGAGAATTAAAGGGCATTGCATAGAGAGGGAATTGCTCTGCTTGGCTGTTATATAACGGCAGTCATGAAATCATGTGACTTCTGACTTCTTTCTTCAGTTCTTATTCTTTATAATGCCATATATTTTCCTGACCTGATATTTTAGGAGTCAGTTATCTCAACATATTTTACAGTTTTCATATTGTGTGTTCTTTCTGGAGTAAAAGTCTTTTCTTTATTCTTAAGGGGGAGTGTTTAGCGTTCCATAGAATATATTCTATAACATGGTTACTTATTACTGCTCGTTTTATCATGGGTTACTAGAATAGTGCATTTATTAATCTTTTTAAAAAATATTTATTTATTTATTTATTTATTTGGCTGCATCGGGTCTTTGTTGCGGCACATGGGATTTTCGTTGCGGTGTTTGTTGTGGCGTGTGGGCTTCTCTCTAGTTGTGGCATGCAGGTTTTTCTCTTCTCTAGCTGTGGAGTGGGCTCCAGAGCACGTGGGTTCTGTAGTTTGCGGCATGTGGGCTCTAGTTGAGGCGCGTGAGCTCAGTAGTTGTGGCACGTGGGCTTAGTTGCCCCGTGGCATGTGAGATCTCAGTTCCCTGACCAGGGATCGAACCTGCATCCCCTGCATTGGAAGGCGATTTCTTTACCACTGGACCACCAGGGAAGTCCCTTTTTATTAATTTTTATTGTGACTTACAATTGATGGTCTTTCAGAATGTATTATGCAATATAATTGACATGTACTTGTTAATGTTATAAAATGCCTATTCTTCATGGGTACTGATACTTTTATAATAGGTATTTAGAAAAATATTTCATTTTTTAAACATTGTTTTATTAAATTCTTTTTCTCAGTGCTGTATTTGTTTTGCAGTTCTAAACTGCCATTTATTTACGTTTTTTGTTGGATAAGCTTGATTTGGATTATTTACCATTACAATATATTGTCTATTTTTTGTCATTTATTTATGTATTGATAGAATAAGTATGTACTGTATGCAGATTAGGTATAATTAGTATGCAGAAAATATGTCTGACATATTTCTCCTCAGTTACAGTCAGTTGGTATGTGCTTTGGGGTTTTGGTCATGGGATTAGCCGTTTTTTGAGAGCTAAACATAAGTTTGCACAATGTGAGTGTTTTTATCATAGATTGCTTGAAATGAGGCTACCCTAAAATTAATTTTAATTACATGTGATCACACTTTCTTTATTAAAGAATCCTGTTTCTTTAATGTTTCTCAAAATGTGAAGATCATGGTTGGGAAGTTTCTTAACTACATTCAGTGTGTTATTTTTGGTATAATGTTATGTTTTCTACATAAAATATTTATTCATGAATCGTAATTAATAAGAAACCTATGGTATTTTGTATCTTGTAGATATCTCTCCCACACATGTTATCAAGAAATTACAACCAAAGGAGAACACTAATTCAAGAGATATATTCCAGACAGTGATTTTGGGAAGACATGAAAGCCATGAAGTCAAAGGTTTTTACTTAAGGGAAATCCGAGAAAATATGCATCACTTTGAGTGTCAGTGGAGAGATGATGAGAGAAATTACAAAGGAATGCCTGTAACCCATAATGAAAACCTCACTGATAGAAAAGATCAACATGGTAGAAGTGATGCAGGAAACAAGCCTATTGAAAATAAGCTTGCATTAAGCTTTCAGGATGAACTGCAGATATTTCACACTGAAAGGAAAATTTATGAATGTAATCAAGTTGAGAAGTTCATCAACAATAGTTCCTCAATTTCAGCTCTCCAAAGAATTACTCCTAGTGTCGGAACCAACACTTCTAATATGTATGGGAATGATTTTATCCATCCTTCAATACTGACACAAGACCATAAAGCACACAGGGAAAAACCTTACAAATGTAATGAGTGTGGCAGAACCTTTAGTATGTGGTCAAGCCTCACGAACCATCAAGTAATCCATACTGGAGAGAAACCTTACCAACGTAATGAATGTGACAAGGCTTTTTTCCATAGTTCTAAACTTGTAAAACATCAAAGAATTCATAGTGGAGAGAAACCACACAAACGTAATGAATGTGGTAAAGCTTTTATCCAAAGTTCAAGCCTGGCTGACCATCAGAAAAGTCATGCTGGAGAGAAACCATACAAGTGTGATGAATGTGGCAAAGCCTTTATTGTGCATTCAAGCCTAATCAACCATCAGGTAGTCCACACTGGAGGGAAACCTTACCCATGTAATGAATGTGGGAAGACTTTCCTCAAACGTTCAAACCTTAGGCTTCATGAGAGAATTCATACTGGAGAGAAGCCATACAGGTGTATTGAATGTGGCAAGGCCTTTAGGCAATGGTCTGACATCAGGATTCACCAAAGAATTCATGCTGGAGAGAAGCCTTTCAAATGTAATGAGTGCGGCAAAGCCTTTACTCAGGGCTCACACCTCACTAGACATCAGGTAATCCATACAGGAGAGAAACCATATAAATGCGATGTATGTGACAAGGTCTTCAGTCAGAATTCACACCTTGCAAGTCATCGGAGAATTCATACTGGGGAAAAACCATACAAATGTAATGAGTGTGGGAAAGCCTTTATTGTTCGTTCAAGCCTAACTTACCATGAGGTAATTCATACTGGAGAGAAATCTTACAAATGTAATGAATGTGGCAAGGCTTTTATCAAGAGTTCACATCTTAGGCATCATGAGAGGATTCATACTGGAGAGAAGCCATACAGGTGTATTGAATGTGGCAAGACTTTTCAGCAATGGTCTGACATCACTACTCACCAAAGAATTCATGCTGGAGAGAAGCCTTTCAAATGTAGTGAGTGCGGCAAAGCTTTTACTCAGGGTTCACACCTCACTACACATCAGATAATCCATACTGGAGAGAAACCATATAAATGCAATGTATGTGGTAAGCTCTTCAGTCAAAATTCACACCTAGCAAGTCATCGGAGAATTCATACTGGAGAGAAACCATACAAATGTAATGAGTGTGGCAAAGTCTTCAGTCAAAATTCACACCTTGTAAATCACCAGAGAATTCATACTGGAGAGAGACCTTACAAATGTAATGAGTGTGGCAAATCCTTTAGTGTGCCTTCAAACCTCAGTAAACACCAGGTGATCCATACTGGAGAGAGACCTTACAAATGTAATGAATGTGGCAAGGCTTTTAGCAGGCGTTCACACCTTAGGCTTCATGAGAAGATTCATACTGGAGAGAAATCATACAAATGTATTGAGTGTGGCAAAGCCTTTAGACAGTGATCCTACCTCAGGATTCACCAAAGAATTCATTCTGGAGAGAAACCTTACAAATGCTGTGATTGTGGCAAAGCTTTTACTCGGGGCTCACACCTCTCCAGTCATCAGAAAATCCATACTGGACAGAACCTTACAGATGTACTGAGTGTTGCAAGGCTTTTAGGTATTGCCTTAAACTCAGGGTTCACCAAATAGTCCATACTTAACAAATGCAATGAATGTGGCAATTTTCAACTTACTGCACACTTTTCACCAAGTAACAGGATCTATATTCTGGAGTGAAACCATACAAGTGTAGTGTGTGTGATAAGGATATTTTATCCAAATATCAAACGTTGGGGAACATATTGGATGGACACCTTTAAAATGCAATAAACATGGCAAAGGCTTTCACTTGAGTTAAGTATTAGGCAACAGCAGAGTCCCAAAGATCAAAACTATGGAGCATCAGAGGATTTATGTTGGAGAGCAACCTTACAAATGTAATGAATGTTGTAAGGCTTCTTCAGATGTGCATGCCTTTGGCATAATGAGAGAATTTATGCAGGACAGAAAATATACAGATATACTTAACATGGAAATACCTTTAAGAAACAGTGTGTCCTTAGGATTCACCAAACAATTCATATTGGGGAGAATCTGTATAAAAGTAGTTGGTAAATTTCTTCACCACTTCTCACAACAGACCGCACTTCAAGGAACCATACTAGGAATACCTAAGTCTTCAGTTTTCTGAGATTAGCCTGAGATAATTGTACAGTGCAGAATAATTAAAAATCAAAATCTGTTAAAACTCAACGACATGATGTTTATCACAGGAGCAAGGACTCATGCGGAAATGGCCCATTCAGTGTATAAAATATTTAAATATTTGAGTTTTCTTGAAAGAGTACATTGCTATTCATGACTTTCAACCTGAAGGTTGAAGTCTGTTCAACTTATGCCTTCATTACAGTCGTTTCATGATGGTCTCTGGGAAGAAATCAATAAGGTGAAGGGGCTGACTTTATTAGGTGTGGTTCATTGACATCCATGTTCCCTGGAAAAATAAGAACAGAAAATTATCAAATTCAGTAGTGTGTGAATTAGCATTAGGGAAGGGCAGAGAATACTGTAAAACTGTGACATGACTCATTGTGCTTATTATGTTCAGGGTGCCCTTCTGTAGATAGGCCAGTGTGGGTTATAGGAAAGAATGTTCTATCAACTGACCATGAACAGAGCAGATTGGACATTAAAGGACTTGGGCTTTTCATGGGAGGAGAGTTACAGGTTATTAGGTACTGATTATGTGGTAGAAATAATGCAGGTGAAATGGTGGTCATTTTCTCCATTGACTGGCAATAGTTGTTGTGCATCAGTGATTAATGAAAAATTAGCCTTATTCTTGGAAATTGAAGAGAGAGCAGTTATCTTGAAAGGAAAATGTAATCAAAAGGACCAGAAAAGTATGTGCATGTGTATGATTCATATTTAGCTGCTGCCATTATATTTTGCTACTGTTTTATTCAGAATGTATCGTAAGTCTCGTGCTTTAATAAAATTTTTATCGTTTTTTTCCATAACTCTGAATGGATCATGTTTCTTCCACCAACACAGTTTTATCCCACTTCGGTACTTCATAACGGAAACGAACAATGCACCATAGGCTCTCAAGGTTGAAAGAATCTGTAACAATTTCTTTCCATGATGGATTCAAAGAACATAGAGTTTGGGGATTATATATTCATAATTTGCATTTGAGTTATTCTCTCCGCACTCTGTCCATAGCAGTGCAATTATAGACTCTGGCCCCCTAAAACCTACCCCCCTGTTCATGAATGTGCGCCATGTAATGTTTCCTGATGTCCTCTTTTGTGCCCAAATAAAGCCCATAGTATGCACCTTGATTTACCTGAAGTGAAAATAGCAATAACAAACATATGAAAAAATTAGGAAATAAAAAACTAAAAAGGTTAAAAGTAATCTCTTTTTGAGCTTGGAGCACTCTAAAATAATTTAGAATGAACACTATGTAATAGGAACTTTTCTTGTTTCATAAACTAGAAATTTCACATATTCACTCCCCAACATTTTTGTTCTTGTTCATTTGCAGTTGCAGTCGTCCACTGGAACAGGATGGAACCACACCCAAAGTTTGGTTTGGATGTTGAGACAGATGAGGCCGTATGCTAAAGTGTTACGAGAATGTTTGTTACCTTCTGAAACTTCTAGGGGGAGCAGAGTAGACTCCCAAGCTGTTTAAAAAATAGCTTGACAAAACGGAATGGTGACTGGCTTGGTCTGTTAAGGTGATTACTGGATGAGGATGAGGGGAGGGTACCTGCTTATGGTGAACTTCCAGTTGGTATCAAAAGAATGAGCCCTTAGCTTTTTTTATCAGCCTGCCCAGATAGGCAGCATAGGAAGAGGTTGTTTTGAAACTCTCAAGGTGTCAGTAGTCAGACATCAAAAAAATGCAGTCAGACTGTTTAACGAAACATTGAATGTTTACTCCTGACACTTCTGATTTCTTGGTTGGGAAAGACCACACTTTAGTTCATGCTATGAATTTATTACACTCCTTTTCCTGCTGTACACATAGGTTCCATTGTGCAATATGGTTGTTGAAGATGCTAGTAAATTACTATTTAGATAAATTGCCTAAGATATTTTTACACTAGCCTAATGAACATTAATGTTTGGAAATATTTATTGGGTAATAAATACTAAATAATTTTAATAGAAGATCAGCTTTCCATAGGATGTTAAAATGTTGATTTCAAATTATAGTATTAAGTAATATGCTGCATGATTCATTGTCAGCTATAGTAAAATTCCTTTTTTTAAAAAAATTTAATTTTGGCTGCGTTGGGTCTTCGTTGCTGCATGTGGGCTTTCTCTAGTTGCGGCAAGCGGGGTCTACTCTTCGTTGCGGTGCGTGGGCTTCTCATTGCAGTGGCTTCTCTTGTTGCGGAGCACGGGCTCTAGGTGCGCGGGCTTCAGTAGTTGTGGCACATGGGCTCAGTAGTTGTGGCTCGCGGGCTCTAGAGCACAGGCTCAGTAGTTGTGGCACACGGGCTTAGTTGCTCCGCAGCATGTGGGATCTTCCCGGACCAGGGCTCGAACCCATGTCCCCTGCATTGGCAGGTGGATTCTTAACCACTGTGCTACCAGGGAAGTCCTCTTTTGTTTTTTTAGTACAATTTTTCCTCAGGATTATTTTTTCCATCCACATTTTGTGACCCAGATTTAATGTTTAATTTACATTTTTTCCCTGTCTTACACCAAGGAATACATAAATCAATGGATTATTTTGAGACTTTTGTAACATGAAAATGCACATAAGACAATGTCAGGTACATAGTAGGTGTACTATGAAGAAAGACTTCCTTTAGGACTTTAGTTCAATCAGTTAATACACATAGAAATATTTAGAAATAATGCAAAATTGATGATAATTTTGGTGAAAGTAAATTCCAGTGTCTTCTCAAGACCTTATATTTTACCGGCTGCTTTGTTATCCACATCTGACACAGCTTTCAGAAATAGAGAACAAAGAAAAGAGAGAAAATATAATTTTTAAATAAAAGTCAACTACCTAATTACCCTCAAATGAACATATAGTAATTTGAAGTTACATTATGTTTAGGAATTATTGACTGAAGTATATTATGATGTAAACAACTTTTTCTCAAAGGTATTTGAAGGTAATTCACCAGTGTGGAACAGAAAAACTGTTTTAAAGAAGAATGCAGGGACTTCCCTGGTGGTCCAGTGGCTAAGACTCGGGGCTTCCAGTGCAGGGGGCGCGGGTTCATCCCTGGTCGGGGAACTGAGATCCCACATGCTGCCTGTGTGCAGCCAAAAAGAAGGCAGTTCTCATTAAAAGGAAATTTTTTCTTTTCTCTTTTTATTGTATCTATATGAGATGATGGAGTTATCATTTCGCAATATATGTAAGTCAGACCATTCTGCTGTACGCCTTAAACTCGATCTATGTCAGTTATATCTCAAAATTGGGGGAGGGAGGTGCTGGTTTTAAAAAGTCAAAACACTTCAGCAAAAAATAAAATGCAATGTATAACAATGTTTTAAAACGTATTGTTGGGATTTCCCTGGTGGTGTAGTGGTTAAGAATCCGCCTGCCAACAGAGGGGACACGGGTTCGATCCGTGGTCGGGGAAGATCCCACATGCCGCGGATCAACTAAGCCTGTGCGCCACAACTACTGAGCCTGCGTGCTGCAACTACTGAAGCCTGTGCGCCTAGAGCCTGTGCTCCGCAACAAGAGAAGCCACCGGAATGAGAAGCCCGCGCACCGCAAAGAAGAGTAGTCCCCTCTCGCTGCAACTAGAGAAAGCCCGTGCACAGCAACGAAGACCCAAAGCTGCCAAAAGTGAATTTATTTTAAAAAAATAATAAAATGTGTTACTCATTTTTTTGCCGCACCGGGCGGCTTGTAGGATCCTAGTTCCCCCACCAGGATCAAACCCCGGCCCTCGGCAGTGAGAAGGTAGAGTCCTAGCCACTGGACTGCCAGGAAATTCCCAAAATGCATTGCTCTTTTTAAAGCAATGGTTAGTGTGCTAAATTATCAAATGCCTTAGTCCTCCAGTCTCAGACCCCAGGTCTTGTCCCTATGAGTCTGCAACTGAGCAGTGCTGAGTTTGGCCTCCTGAGTGAGTGGGGAATAGACAGAAAAACCTGTACTGTACGGTGTCAGTATGAAATGGCCCATTCTACCCAGGGAGAGTTTTGTATTTTACATTCTAGTCTGTAATGCAGAGAGAACTCTACTTCTTGTTTACTTAAACTGCTTAAATTTAATTGCAGGAAATGTTCCTGGATCCAACCACCTTCTCACATCAAACTCCCAAGACCCGAGTTCCCAGACCGCTGAATTGCTTCAGCCTCACTAGCAGGACTTGTAGCCACCCGCTGGCAAAAACAGCTTTTGACTTAAACCGTTTTCAACTTGTCAAGAGGAAAAGATCTCAGTTTCCGACGTAAGTGTTTCACACAACTGTAAGCTTTTGCCTTAAAACCGTTGCAGACAGTAACTTGAAGCAGAGAGGAACTCTGCTGCACAAAGGAACAAAAGACATTTGAGCATTTCTGAACCCGAAAAAGACGTCTTCAGAGCCAGGTGGGTGGCGTGCAGGCCCCGCCCCCTGACCGATCTCTCCGGGTCCCTGCGCAGACTCGGGCTCTCCACGCCCCGCCCCTCACCGCTAGCGCCCCGCCCAGGCCCCCCCCCCATCCTGGAAGCCCCGCCTCTAACCCCGCGGGCGCAGTTTCTTACGGAACCAGAAGCAGGGGGCAGGGAGTGGAGGTCACACGGCAGGGCGTTTCTGTTTTCTAGTGTAAATCTGTGCTGCGCGGCTCCCCCATACTCCATCCTCAGGGTCTCGGTGTCACTACGGATCTTAAATCCCCGCACCTGCGCTTGCGCCACAGTAAACCCAGACGTCGCCGTTACAGGTCGGCTGTGTTTTCCTTTGGGTTTGAAATTGCTCTGAGGCTGGTCCCTGCCTTTAGATTTTCGACCTTCGGTTCCCGTAGACACCGCCTTTAGGGTCGTTTTCCTCCATAAAACCCTTTACTCCCTCCCCCTCCATGTAACGTCCCCTTCCACGAGGTGGATTCGCGCCCCCCAGCCTCGCCCCCTCGGCCCCTGGAGGGCAGCGCCGGCCGCCCCGCTCCCGGACAGGCCGCGTCCTCTCCCCGGTCCTGGGGTTCTGCAGAGCCCGCCCCTCTCCTGAGACCCCCTCCCTCCCTCCCCGCCCCTCTGTCCTCGCGTCTCCTCAGGCCGGTCCTTCGGCTCCCCCGGCCTCCCCTTCCTGGTCAGCCCTTCCACTCACCCCGCATAGGTGACCTGGGCCAGCCGTGTGACACCCAGTGTTCCTCTGTCTCAAATTCCACCGGATGGAAAATGCTCTCTGGCGGTGGGCGGCTATCTTATTCAGTCTCCATCCCTGTAAATACGTGGGCGAGGGGCATCAGGAGAAGCAGAGACGGAAAGCGACTGAGAGAGAAATAGAAAAACTGAGATGAGAAAAGAATGAGGGAGAACCGATGGAAACATAGACAATGGGCCGATGGACTTGGAAACAGCAACTTGAAAGACGGTAACCTGTGAAAGCAGGTGAATAAAACAAGTTTATAGAAGTGGGATCTGCAGGGAGATAGACGAAGGTGAGCAAAATAGGGAGAGGGGCTGTAAATCAGCGGTAGGAGAGAGGGCCCAATGGTGAGGCACTTCACACAGAGAGTGGGCGAAGAGGATAAGAGTTGGAACCTTGGTCTACAGAGCAACCTGGTGTTGGGAGAGAAAGAGGAAAACTACTGATTGAAGGGGCTGAGAAAGAAAGCGAGCAGGAAGGAAGCACAGCCACTTGGGGTGCCAGAGAGTTGGGAGGAAGGGCGTGTAACAGGGACAGAAGGGGTGTAACGGGCCGGGCAGAGAGGGAGCAGAGGTGGGGGAAGAGAGAGGCTGAAATACATGGAGGTTTAGGGCAGTCAGAGAGGTTGGAGAGAAGGAGCATCGAGAGGGGGAACAGGTCACAGAGTGGGGGTGGGACAGGTGTGAGGGAGGAAATGGAGAGGAGGGCAGGAACAGCAGGAGAGCGGAGGGGAAGAGAATGAGAGACAGAGACCGAGATGAACTAGGGAGACAGGTAAACAAGGAAATGGAAACAGAGTAGTGCAGGTAGAGGCGAGAAACTGGGTCCAGATGGGCGGTGAGTTGTTTGCATATGAATGATTATGTTGTGATACGCTGATTTGTAGCTTTAGAATCTAATGAATTTAAAATTTATTTGCTTAAATTAGACAGATGAGGTTGAGAACTGCCAAAACGGAAAGGTTCGAGTATTTTGTAATTACTTGTATGAGAAGATAACTTCCATTTGCAGTTCCTGTTCGGCCAAGGCGCAGTGACTTGACCCAGACAGTTGTAGGTCACCCCCTTCCATTTTCCTGGCATGAGGTAGAGGTGGGTGGGTGAATGGTGGGGAGAGAAGTGGGACAGGAAAGACTGACTCTGTCACTACACAGTGCCTTTTTTTTTATTATTAATTAATTAACTTATTTATGGCTGTGTTGGGTCTTCGTTTCTGCACGAGGGCTTTCTCTAGTTGCGGCAAGTGGGGGCCACTCTTCATCGCGGTGCGCGGGCCTCTCACTATCGCGGCCTCTCTTGTTGCGGAGCACAGGCTCCAGACGCGCAGGCTCAGTAGTTGTGGCTCACGGGCTTAGTTGCTCCATGGCATGTGGCATCTTCCCAGACCAGGGCTCGAACCCGTGTCCCCTGCGTTGGCAGGCAGATTCTCAACCACTGCACCACCAGGGAAGCCCCACAGTGCCTTTTTAAAGGAACATTAAACGTGGGGTGTTTTTGGTAATGCTTTTACTTTTTTCTTTCTCCTTTCTTTACATTTAGTTCTTTTTGTAGTTTGAGATAAAAATTAGTTCATTCAATATCTACTTTCCTGTAAATAATTATTCACTTCTGAAATAAGATTTGGTGGTCTCCTATAATTAATTCACGTCATTCTTTTCTAAATATGCTCTATTCTCAAAATTTTTTTTCACTTTGCCCCAGAATTCTTTACATGAAAAAAATTTTAACAAGCTGATTCTCTTTGCTTGTTTTAATTTATTTGAGGCCTGTTTGCTGTCTCCTCTTTATGTTGTATCTTGGAAATGTATTTTGGTAACTAGTAAGTAATTTTAGACTATTTTGATGACTACTTGGTAAGGATGTCAATGATCTTTTATATTAACAGTCACAACCTAATTTAACCAGATATTTCATTTTCTTCTCTTTTATGTGATCTGGTAAAATAGTGATCTATGAGATGATATGATGAAGTTTCCCTCAGGTCCCTCTTGTCTGTTCTCTGCAAATGATGAAGCATGGGTTGGATTGACTTGGAACCTTCTTCCAACAGAGCCCCTCTATTGATTGATTGATTGCTGCGTGGCTTGTGGGATCTTAGTTCCCTGACCAGGGATCAAACCCGGGCCCACAGCAGTGAGAGTGCAGAGTCCTAAGCACAGGACCACCAGGGAATTCCCACAGCCAATTCCCACAGCCGCTCTATTCATGATGAAGAAGTTTGCTCACAGCTTATTTGTAAGCTGTCCCCTTACAGTGTTTTCCGCGCCAGTAGCTATGTTTTTGCAAAATTATTTTACTGTGATTTTTCTGCAAAGAATTACATGCTTAGTATCGTTGTGATCAGACCTTGAAAGAGAAGTTTCCTTTGCTCAGGAACAAGAAAGATGGTCCTGGTGTTAAATGGGACAGGCGATGAGGACAAACTCTGCCCACTGGGCCATCAGCCTCCCACTTCAGAATTCAAGTACAACCGCTTCTGTTCACTCAACTCAGACCTTCTCAGAAATGTCTCCCGTCTGGGCCTCAGGGAGCCCGCTTGTAACATGGAGATGAGAGACTAGACCGGAAACTCTGAGACTGAGCAACGCTGACCCCTGAAATGATTGGCCAGATTGGGCGTGTGTCTGTGTGTGGCGGTTCTTCATGGAGGGAGTGTCCGCTTGTAATTAGAATATTAAGTGGGTCCCAGGCCTCCCAAAATGAAAAACTAAAAAAAAAAAAACAGTAGGATGGAGGCAGGAACATAGGCTCCAAGTCAGAGAGACCATCATCAGGTGTCTTCCCATGAATAAGGATAAATGGGAAGGGAGGGTTTGTCACTTCTGGCACTCAGACCTCCACTGGCTTCCATACGTCTTCAGGGCAAAATCCCGACTCCTCACGGTGGCTACACAGCTCTGTGTCGTCCTCAGGGCCCTGCTCCAGCCTCATCCTGGGAGCTTAACCTTTTCTCATGGTTCTCTCTGCCCTGGTCACGTTTACTTTTTCTTCATTCACAAACACCAAAACCTTTTCTGTCTTGGCTCTTAGTTCCCGCTCTTACCTTTTGTCATTAAATCACCATGGCTCTTGCCCTTTCTGTTCCTTCAGGTCTAGGCCAGAGATATCTCCCCATCCCCTCCTGACAATCTCTGTTACATTAACCAGGTTTTATTGCCTCTATATTAATCGCCCTCATCAGAAATGCCCTTCTCCATTGATTATTTGGAGTCTTTCCCAGTTTCCCTTCTTTGTAGGGTGCACCATATTCCTTCTCTTCTCAGGATGATGGCCTCATCTCACTGTGGGGATGTGTTTAGATGCTGGGGCTGTGGATTGGGCTGAATAATCCTCAGGGGAGACCAAGGGAAAGGGTGGGTGATGAGGATGTTTCCCTTGTTTGTTCTGGAGATTTCAACTCTCAATTCATCCTTATCCCATTTGGCTACTTAATTGCTCAAAAGCAAAAAGATGTAGGGAGTCCTAAAAAGCCCTATGGAACTGGTGCCCTCATGCAGTGTCTTGAGTTGTCCCCATGTTTAGTCTGTTGTGTCACTCATCTGCTATAGCCCCCAGGTCTTCTAAGCTCTATACATCCAGCGACCAGTTGCCATCTTGGACAGGAGCTTTGCCTTCCAGCAATTAATCTACTCAGAGTGGGGGATCGTGATTTCACTGTGGTAAGAGTGGCCAGGAGATCAGTAACCTAAGGGGGCATGGAGGAGGCCACCCCTTAAGAGTTAGGGTATCTTCCAATTAGATGTGAGTGGGGAGAACAGGAGGCAGTGAGATTGGGCGCTCTCTCTCTTTGGGACTTCTTCACTGAACTCAATCCCACCAAACCTCAAGGGCCTTTAAAGCTCGACTCTGTGATGTCCCCAGTGGCTGGCAGGTTTTCCCAGGAGGGCCATCTTCTTGATCTGCATACTGAATGCCCATTGGCCTTTGGCCGGCAGCTCGTGTGCATTTCTGTTGTGATGCGGTGCCCGGTGGTCCCTGTGCTTTTTAGCCCTGTTGCTCAGTCATGCATGGGGGAGAGGTAGAAAAACGGGGAAAAGTGGAGGGGAGCCCGTAGGGGGCTGCAGGAGGGATATGGCAGCAAGGGTGGGCCTCTAGATGAGCCCAGTGAGTGGTGTGTATGTGTCCCAAGCGTAGTTGTGGGATCACGGGGTGTGTGGATCTGTTGAAAAGGCATGTCTCGGGAATTCCCTGGCTGTCCAGTGGTTGGGACTCCACACTCTCACTGCCGAGGGCCGGGGTTCGATCCCTGGGGTTCAATCCCTGGTCTGGGAACTAAAATCCCACAAGCCATGCGGTGCGGCCAAAAAAGAAAAGGAAAGAGAAGGGATGTCTCAGTCCTGGCTGGAGGACCTGGAAGTGGGGCCATGGCTAATTGTAGGCTGCATGGAATGGTGGGAGGGGCCATAGTGCCTTAGCTCAGTTTCCCTGGGACACAGATACTGTGACTGAGATTTGCATGCGTGGTTTTAATTGGAGAACTCGTGGGCACACCTGAAGAGGAATGAAGGAAGTAGCATTAGGAAAAAGAATGTCATCCTTCAGTGTCCTTAGAACCAAGGCCTGAGCTGAGCCCACAGGGAGCTCTGGGTGCAGGAGGATGAATGCACTGGTCCTGGGGGGGTGGATCCAGAAGGTTCCCCACAACATCCACTCCACAAAGTGAATTTTGTGGGGTTTTTTGGGAGGGCAAGAATCATTATGCAACTCGTGGAATAATTATAGGGAAAACCCCAGAGGTCACTTTGTGGGTTACGTTTGGTATTTTCTGTTATTTTGGATTGCTAGTGAAGAAAGCTTCAGATGCATTTGGAAGGTAAAGAAAAGATAACTTCCAAGTGTTTCCTTGGAAGATGTTGAAGTCTCATTAGGGCACGTGCATCAGCATATGCATCTGTCTTTTATTATTAGATTTTGTAGGTGGCGGTGTCTGGGCTGGCTGGGGTCACTGAATGAAAAGAAGACGTCTTGGGTCTAGTTGGTGCTTGGGTGTCTTCATGTGTATTATTCCATCATGAATGCATGAGTCATTAGGGCTTGGAATCTTTTTTGGGGATTGCAGAGCAGGATGGGTGGATTATTACTGGATGTCTGGGGAGTGTGCTGGACCAGATGAAAGTTTGTAAGTTTCTTTCAGCCTAGAAGGGAAATGGTTGGTCCTAAGCTTTGATGGCAGAAGGACTTCATTAGGGAGGGGCCATAAAATCTTAGGATATAGGGAAAGATTATTCCAAGAATCAGAGGGCCATCAACACCACAGCAACCTGCAGTACAAAGGCTTATTTTGGAGATGATGCAACTGCTGCTTTCTTGCTGCCAATGCAGTGAGGTTACTCTACTGTTCTCTCCATGTCTTTCCAAAACGTGTGTGTGCGTGCACATGCGTGCCCACACACACGCGCGCATACCGATAAAGGGTAACTCGTGAACTGTTTGTGGGAATGTAAGTTGTACAGCTTTATGGAAAACAGTATGGAGGTTCCTCAAAAATTAAAAATAGAACAGGCATACGATCTAGCAATCCCACTTCTTTTTTTTTTTTTAATATTTATTTATTTATTTGGCTGCATCAGGTCTTAGTTGAGGCATGCAGGATCTTTTGTTGTGGCGTCTGGGCTTCTCTCTAGTTGTGGTGCATGGGCTCCAGAGCGCGTGGGCTCTGTAGTTGTGGCGCATGGGCTTAGTTGCCCTGTGGCATGTGGGATCTTAGTTCCTCCACCAGGGATTGAACCTGCGCCCCCTGCATTGGAAGGCAGATTCTTAACCACTGGACCACCAGGGAAGTCCCCAATCCCACTTCTGATGGTGTATACAAAGGAAGCAAAATCAGTATTTTGAAGGAGTTACCTGCACTCTTATGAGCAATACTACATTATTCACAACAGCCAAGATGTGGAAACAACCTAAATGTCTGTTGACAGATGAGTAGGTAATGAAAACATGATATATGTATATATGAGATAGGCTGGGATCTGGAGCCCTTTGCTGCAGTGCTTGCACCTGGATACAAAGAAACTATAAGGGACTAAAAATAACTGCACACATGTGCAGTCTAGGCAATAGTGAACAATAAGATACAAGAAGGCCACAGACCAGCTGCTATTTCTGAGGTGCCGAAGCAAAAGCAGGGTACGGTGCATGATCCCTGCACACAGCACCACCAAGGGGGTGGGCAGGCTACTTAAGCGGACCCGCCGATCTTCTCCTACTCCGCCCCTACCGTCACCCCATTTAAAGGACTGGCTCGGTGCCCATCCCCATGCCCCCCGTCTTGGGGAGCGAGCAAGGGCACCTACTTCTTGTTTTCACTCCCTCTTACTGCAGCATGAGTCCCAGTAAAGCCTTACCTGAATTTCTCCTACGGCCTCCTACCAGTTTCTATTGATTAAAGAGCCCAAGGACCCAGGTTGGTCACATACACACACACACATATATATATGTAATGACATATTATTCAGCCATAAAAACGAAGGAGAGTTTTGCCACTTAGGACAATATGGATGAACGTAGAAAACATTATGCTAAGTGAATTAAGCCAGACAGAGAAAGACAAGTATTGTATGATCTAGCTTATATGTGGAATCTAAAAAAAAGTCAAACCCATAGTACCAGATAGTAGAATGGTGGCTATCTGGGGCTGGGAGGTGTGGAACATGGGGAGATGTTGGTCAAAAGGTACAGACTTTCAGTTGTAAAATGAGGACGTTCTAAGGAGCTGATGTGCAGCATGCTGACTATAATTAGTCATACTGTGTTACTATATACTTGAAATTTGTGAAGAGAGTAAAGCTTTTTTTTCTTTTTTTAAAAAAATAAATTTACTTTATTTTTGGCTGCGTTGGGCCTTCATTGCTTTGTGTGGGCTTTCTCTAGTTGTGGTGAGCAACTACTCTTTGTTGTGGTGCGCGGGCTTCTCATTGCAGTGGCTTCTCTTGTTGTGGAGCACAGGCTCTAGGCACGCGGGCTTCAGTAGTTGTGGCACGCGGGCTCAGTAGTTGTGGCACGCGGGCTCTAGAGTGCAGGCTCAATAGTTGTGGTGCACAGGCTTAGTTGCTCCGCGGCATGTGGGAGCTTCCCGGACCAGGGCTCGAACCTGTGTCCCCTGCATCGGCAGGCAGGTGCTTAACCACTGCGCCACCAGGGAAGCCCTACATTACATCTTGTATGTTGTTATTTTGCACTTTTTCCCAAGAACATTGTCTCTGACTCTAGTTAATAAATTTTCAAAGCATTTTCCTTTACAAATATGTTGGGGCCAATGAACTGGGTAATTTGAGGTTACTGTATAGATAGGGAATTGCTGTATTGAGTGGCTGTTATGTAAGTAGAGAATATTTCATTTATTAATTTTTTTTTGATTTACAGGTGATGGTCTTTCAGTGTATATTATGCAATGTAACTGACATGAACCATTTTTTTTTATATTGGTCTTTAATTTCTATTAAGACAGATATTACGTCTACCTTGTCTATAGTTGTGTTTTTCATGGATTTAATTAATTAATTAATTAATTAATTTATGGCTGTGTTGGGTCTTCGTTTCTGTGCGAGGGCTTTCTCTAGTTGCGGCAAGCGGGGGCCACTCTTCATCGCGGTGCGCGGGCCTCTCACTATCGCGGCCTCTCTTGTTGTGGAGCACAGGCTCCAGAAGCGCAGGCTCAGTAGTTGTGGCTCACGGGCCCAGTTGCTCCGCGGCATGTGGGATCTTCCCAGACCAGGGCTCGAACCCGTGTCCCCTGCATTAGCAGGCAGATTCTCAACCACTGCGCCACCAGGGAAGCCCCGTGAAAGATTTTTTTTAAAAAAATTTATTTATTTTTGGCTGTGTTGGGTGTTCGTTGCTGCATGCGGGCTTTCTCCAGTTGCGGCGCGCAGGCTTCTCATTGCAGTGACTTCTCTTTGTTGTGGAGCACAGGCTCTAGGCGTGCGGGCTTCAGTAGTTGTGGCATGCAGGCTCAATAGTTGCAGCTCGTGGGCTCTAGAGCACAGGCTCAGTAGTTGTGGCTCACGGGCTTAGTTGCTCCACGGAATGTGGGATCCTCCCGGACCAGGGCTCGAACCCGTGTCCCCTGCATTGACAGGAGGATTCTTAGCCACTGAGCCACCAGGGAAGTCCAAACTATTTGTTAATGTCATAAAATGCCTATTCTTCTATCTACTGGTAGATTTATAACAGTTATTTAGAAAAGTATTTTGTTTTTTAAAAAATTGTTTTAGGGAATTCCCTGGCAGTCCAGTGGTTAGGATTCAGCGCTTTCACTGCCATGGGCCCCGGGTTCAGTCCCTAGTCAGGATTGAAAAAAAAAAATTGTTTTAGATGAATTCTTTATTCTCTCAATGATATATTTGTCGTACAATTCTAAACTGCCTTTTTTTTTTTTTACATTAGATAGCTTCTTTTGGATTATTTACCATTACAATATATTGTCTGTTCTTTAGCATTTAATTATGTATAATAAGTATGCCTAAAGTGTGTATAATATAATACTTTTTCTCCTCAATTATGAGACGGCAGTGTGCTTACTGCCAATTAGAATGTGCTTTGGGGTTGTGGTGGGAAAATACCCTTTGTTTGAGAGCTAACATAAGTTTGCACAACATGAATGTTTTTCTCATAGTGCGTTTGAAACTAAGCTACTCTAAAATCAATTTGAATTACATGTGATCACTCTTTCTTTTTTTTTTTTTTATAAATCTTGATTTTTAAAAAATAAATTTATTTATTTATTTATTTATTTTTGGGTGTGTTGGGTGTTCGTTTCTGTGCGAGGGCTTTCTCTAGTTGCGGCAAGCGGGGGCCACTCGTCATCGCGGTGCGCAGGCCTCTCACTATCGCGGCCTCTCTTGTTGCGGAGCACAGGCTCCAGACGCGCAGGCTCAGTAGTTGTGGCTCACGGGCCTAGTCACTCCGCGGCATGTGGGATCTTCACAGACCAGGGCTCGAACCTGTGTCCCCTGCATTGGCAGGCAGACTCTCAACCACTGTGCCACCAGGGAAGCCCCTGATCACTCTTTCTTTATTGAAGAGTTCTATTCTTTTAGCGTTCCTTAAATTTTGAAGATCATCATTGAGAAGATTCATGATTCTCTTCAGGATGGGTATTATTCCTTGTGTAGTATCATGTTTTCAACATGAAACAATTTATTTATGAATTGTAATTAATAGGATACCTATGGTTCTTTATATCTTGTAGATATGTCTCATATACATATAATCAAGAAATTACAACCAAAAGCAAACAGTGATAAAGGAGTATTTCAAACAGTGATGGTGGGAAGCCCTGAAAGCCATGAAATCAAAGGCTTTTACCTCAGGGAAATCCAGGAATATATGCATGATTTTGAGTGTCAGTGGAGAGATAATGAAGGAAATTACAAAGGAATGTCTATAAACCATAACGAAAATCTCACTGTTGGAAGAGATCAACATAGTAGAAGCGATGCAGGAAATAAGCCTATTGAAAATAGGCATGGATCAAGCTTTCAAGATGAACTGCAGATACTTCAAACTGAAGGGAAAATTTTTGAATGTAATCAGGCTGTGAGGACTGTCAACAGTATTGCCTCAGTTTCACCACTTCGAAGAACTCCTAGTGGCTGCACCAGCATTTCTAATATACATGAGAATGATCCTTCGGTACTGACACAAGACCAAGAAGCACACAGGGAAAAACCTTACAAGTGTAATGAGTGTGACGTAACCTTTCTTCAGGGCTCAGACCTCAGTAGACATCAAGGAATCCATACAGGAGGAAAACCATATAAATGTGGTGTGCGTGGCAGGGCCTTCAGTCAGAGGACTCACTCTGCACATCATTGGAGCATTCACACTAGAGCGAAACCTTACACATGTAATGAGTGTGGTAAAGTGTATAGTCTGTTGGACCCTCAGAAAAGTCAAGCTGGAGGAAAGCCACACAAATGTGGGTGTCATGGCAAAGCTTCGGTTCTGTGTTCAGACCTGGTTAACCAACCATCAGGTAATTAATCCCGAATTGGAACCTTACCAGCGTAGTGAATGTCGCAAGCGTTTGGAAAGCGTTTACACCTTACGAAGCGTGAGCGAGCTCATACAGGAGAGAAGCCGTACAAGTGCAATGCGTGTGGCAGATGCGTCAGGGTGCATTCAGGCCTAAAAAGACATCAGGTGATGCATACTCGCGGGAGACCTTACAAATGTAATAAATGTGGTGAGGCTTTTGTCAGGCCTTTACATCTTAGGCTTCATAAGAAAATTCATGCTAGATAGAAGCTGTATAAATGTAATGAGTGTGTCAAGGCTTTTAGACAATTGTCTGAACTCAGGATTCAGTAAAGTGTTCATTCTGGAGAGAATGCTTACAAGTGACATGAGTGTGTAAAACCTTTACTCAGGGCTCACATCTCACCAGTCATCAGATAATCCATACTGGAGAGACCCTTAAAAGTGTACAGAATGTGGCTAGGCTTTTAGGTACTGTCTTAAACTCAGGGTTTACCAAATATACTTACAAATGCTATGAATATGGCAGTTTTAAAAATTATTGCTCACTCTTTAAGTGTAAGAATATATATCCTGGAGACAAACCACACACATATAATGTTTGTGGGAAGGATTTTACCCAAACATCAAAGGTTGGGAAACATAGTGGAGCGATCCCTTACAAATGCAATGGGAGTGGCAAAAGTTTCACCTTGAGTTGAAGTATTAGGCAACAAGAGTCCATATTGAAGAGAAGTCCTGGAAATGTGTGGGCAGGCACTTTCCCCAGGCTTCAGAGTGCACTAGACTTCAGAATATACGTCTTTCAGAGAAACCACACAAGAGTAATGTGCATGCTAAAGCTTTAACCCAGAGATCAGAACTGTGGAACAGGAGAGGATTTATATTGGAGAGCAAGCTTTCAAAGGTAATGAATGTTGCAAAGTTTTTCATCAAATATTCACACCTTGGGTGTAATGAGGTAATTCATGCAGATTCAGAAACTGTACACATGTACTGAATGTGGAAACACCTTTAAGAGAACAGTATGTCCTGAAGATTCACCAAAAAATTCATACTGGGGAGAAATGTAACGAATTTGGTAAATTTTGAGACCAATTCTTACAATAGGCCACACATCAGACAGTTCATATTAGGAATAAATAAGTCTTTAGTTCTCCAATATTAACTTACAATATTATATACTGCAGAATAGTTATATTAAATATGTTGGAACTTATGATGTGTATAACACAGGATCAAGGACGTGTGGAAATGGCCCATTATCTTCAGTGTATCAAGTAATTATTTATTTGAGTTTTCTTGAGAAGGCGACATTACTATTTATGACTTTTCTGCAGAAGTTTGAAATCTTTTTATTGTAAAGCTTTCTTGCAGGCCTTTCATGATGGTCTCTGCAAAGAAATCAGTAAGATGAAGGGGCCGACTTCATTAGGTGTGGTTCCTTCATATCCATCTTTCTTGGGAAAACAGGAACACTGAATTATTACATTCAGTAATAATTGCTGTGAATTAGCATCAGCATAGGGCAGAGAATACTGTAAAACTGTGACATGACTCATCGTGCTTATTACGTTCAGGCTGCCCTTCCGTAGACAGGCCACTGGGGGTTATACCGCAGCGCTCCCCAACCTTTTTGGCACCAAGGACCCGTTTCGTGGAAGACAGTTTTTCCACGGATGGTTCAGGCGGTAATGCGAGCAATGGCGAGGGGCAGATGAAGCTTCGCTCGCCCGCCTACCACTCACCTCCTGCAGTGCGGCCCAGTTCATAACAGGTACCGGTACCAGTCTGCAGCCCAGGGGTTAGGGACCCCTGGGTTATAGGAAACAGTGCTCTACTATCTGACTGTGAAGAGAGAGCAGTTATCTTGAGAGTGGAATTTAATCAATAGAAATCAAACCGTATGTATATGTGTATGATTCACATTTAACTGCTGCCATTGCCATTTGCTACTGTTTTATTCAGAATGAATCACATGTCTCCTGTTTTGATTAATAAAATTTAATCACTTTTGTCATAACCCTGGATGAATCATGTTCCTCCCACCAACACAGTTTTATCCCACGTCAGTACTTTGTACTAGAAGCTAACAGTGCACCATTAGGCTCTTAGGGTTGAAAGAATCTATGACAGTTCCTTTCCGTGGTGGAATCAAAGAACATGCAGTTTGGGGATTACATTCTCCTAATTTGCACTTGAGTTAACTCCTCCACACTCTGCTTTAGAATATTCACCTGGCTGTAATAAAAATACCATAGCAGTGCATTTTCAGACTCTGATATTAAAGTACAAAAATTGGGGAATTCCGTGGCAGTCCAGTGGTTAGGACTCTGCACTTCCACTGCAGGGGGCATGGGTTCGATCCCTGGTCGAGGAGTTAAGATCCTACAAACCACGCGGCACGGTCCCCTCCCCCCTCCAAAAAAAAGCATGAAAATTGAACTAAGTAAATTTAAAGATCTAATTGACTTTATTGAATGATTCATGAATCAGGCAGCATTCCATCTAGTTAATAAAGAGGTGCCCAAAGGAGCTGTACAAAATGGAAGGCTTTTGTAGGCAGAAACTGGATGGCACAAGAAAGTTATTAGCCGAAAGAAAAGAGAAAGAAAGGTTGTCTCAGGTAAGATCCATTTGGAGGTTGGAGGGAGTTCAGCAAGGGTCCTAACCCTGCAGATTACCTCACTAGTGTTGATCTGGAAATTCCAGAGCCATTGGCTCAAGGTCACGTTTCTTAGAGGGCTGAAACTACAATTAAGTGTTGCTTTGCTCTCCTGGGGGCAGTGACTACCTAGAGCCTGTTGTCTCTTTTTATCGCCGCCTAAACCTTGCCGTGCATTGGTGAATGCGCACCGCATGAATACATTTCTTCTCGTCCTTTTTTGTATCCCTTGATTTACAGCTTGATTTACATGAAGAGAAAATAAGAATATAGTAAGCATATGAAAAGTATTAGGAAATAAAAGAAAATTTCACAAATAAGGATAAAAAAAAAATAATACAATCCCTTTTTTGTGCTTGGAGCACTCAGTAAAGTAACTTGAAAAGATCAGTGTTCATGAATTTTCTCTTATTTGATAGATAACCAGAAATTTTTTATATTCACTCCCCAAACTTTTTTGTCGTTGCTAATTTGTACTTCTGGTCATTTACTGGAATAGGATGGAATCCCACCCGAAGTTTGGTTTGGATATTGAGACTGATATTAAACACTGGAGTGTTACCAGAATGTTTGTTAGTTTACATAGTGACGAACAGGGACTGGTGACTGGCTTGGTGTGTTATGGTGGGAACTGTGTGGTTCCGGGGGCAGGGTACCTGCTTATGGTTTGAACTTCCAGCTGGTATCAAAGGAGGGAGAATTCAGGCTTTTTTATCAGCTTGCCCAGATCGGCAAACTAGGGAGAGGTTGATGGTGAGGCTTAAAAGCTGGGAAATTACAGTAAGTCCCCTACATAAGAACCTTCGAGTTGCAGACTTTCAAAGATACGAATGTGCCCCCGTATGCCAGCTGTTGTACTGTACTACTGTACTTTTCAACGTACTGTACTGTAAGATTAAAAATGTTTTCTTTTTGTATTTGTTTTTTATGTATTATTTGTGTGAAAAGTATTATAAACCTATTACAGTACGATATAGCTGATTGTGTTAGTTGGATACCTAGGCTAACTTTGTTGGGCTTACAAACAAATTGGACTTACAAACGCGCTCTTGGAATAGAACTCGTTCGTATGCAGGGGACTTACTGTATTGGGAAAGACCCCACTTTTCTTTTCTTTTTTATACAGCAGGTTCTTATTAGTTATCCATTTTATACACATCAGTGTATACATGTCAATCCCAATCGCCCAATTCATCACACCCCCACCCCCACCCCACCCCCCGCCGCTTTCCCCCCTTGGTGTCCATACATTTGTTCTCTACATCTGTGTCTCAATTTCTGCCCTGAAAACCGGTTCATCTGTACCATTTTTCTAGGTTCCACATATATGCTTTAATATATGATATTTGTTTTTCTCTTTCTGACTTACTTCACTCTGTATGACAGTCTCTAGATCCATCCACGTCTCAACAAATGACCCAATTTCGTTCCTTTTTATGGCTGAGTAATATTCCATTGTATATATGTGCCACATCTTCTTTATCCATTCGTCTGTTGATGGGCATTTAGGTTGCTTCCATGACCTGGCTATTGTAAATAGAGCTGCAATGAACATTGGGGTGCATGTGTCTGTTTGAATTGTGGTTTTCTCTGGGTATATGCCCAGTAGTGGGATTTCTGGATCATATGGTAATTCTATTTTTAGTTTTTTAAGGAACCTCCATACTGTTCTCCATAGCGGCTGTATCAGTTTACATTACCACCAACAGTGCAAGAGGTTTCCCTTTTCTCCACACCCTCTCCAGCATTTGTTGTTTGTAGATTTTCTGATGAAGCCCATTCTAACTGGTGTGAGGTGATACCTCATTGTAGTTTTGATTTGCATTTCTCTAATAATTAGTGATGTTGAGCATCTTTTCATATGCTTCTTGGCCATCTGTATATCTTCTTTGGAGAAATGTCTATTTAGGTCTTCTGCCCATTTTTGGATTGGGTTGTTTGTTTTTTTAATATCGAGCTGCATGAGCTGTTTATATATTTTGGAGATTAATCCTTTGTCCGTTGATTCGTTTGCAAGTATTTTCTCCCATTCTGAGGGCTGTCTTTTCGTCTTGTTTATGGTTTCCTTTGCTGTGCAAAAGCTTTTAAGTTTCATTAGGTCCCATTTGTTTATTTTTGTTCTTGTTTCCATTACTCTAGGAGGTGGATCAAAACAGATCTTGCTGTGATTTATGTCAAAGAGTGTTCTTCCTATGTTTCCCTCTAAGAGTTTTATAGTGTCCGGTCTTACATTGAGGTCTCTAATCCATTTTGAGTTTATTTTTGTGTATGGTGTTAGGGAGTGTTCTAATTTCATTCTTTTACATGTAGCTGTCCAGTTTTCCCAGCACCACTTACTGAAGAGACTGTCTTTTCTCCATTGTATATCCTTGCCTCCTTTGCCATAGATTAGTTGACCATAGGTGCATGGGTTTACCTCTGGGCTTTCTATCTTGTTCCATTGATCTATGTTTCTGTTTTTGTGCCAGTACCATATTGTCTTGCTTACTGTAGCTTTGTAGTATGGTCCGAAGTCAGGGAGTCTGATTCCTCCAGCTCCATTTTTTTCCCTCAAGACTGCTTTGGCTATTCAGGATCTTTTGTGTCTCCATACAAATTTTAAGATTTTTTGGTTCTAGTTCCGTAAAAAATGCCATTGGTAATTTGATAGGGATAGCATTGAATCTGTAGATTGCTTTGGGTAGTGTAGTCATTTTCACAATATTGATTCTTCTAATCCAAGAACATGGTATATCTCTCCATCTGTTGGTATCATCTTTAATTTCTTTCATCAGTGTCTTATAGTTTTGTGCATACAGGTCTTTCGTCTCCCTAGGTAGGTTTATTCCTAGGTATTTTATTATTTTTGTTGCAATGGTAAATGGGAGTGTTTCCTTAATTTCTCTTTCAGATATTTCATCATTAGTGTATAGGAATGCAAGAGATTTCTGTGCATTAATTTTGTATCCTGCAACTTTACCAGATTCATTGATTAGCTCTAGTAGTTTTCTGGTGGCATCTTTAGGATTCTCTATGTATAGTATCATGTCATCTGCAAACAGTGACAGTTTTACTTCTTCTTTTCCAATTTGTATTCCTTTTATTTCTTTTTCTTCTCTGATTGCTGAGGCTAGGACTTCCAAAACTATGTTGAATAATAGCGGTGAGAGTGGACATCCTTGTCTTTTTCCTGATCTTAGAGGAAATGCTTTCAGTTTTTCACCGTTAAGAATGATGTTTGCTGTGGGTTTATCATATATGGCCTTTATTATGTTGAGGTAGGTTCCCTCTATGCCCACTTTCTGGAGAGTTTTTATCATAAATGGGTGTTGAATTTTGTCAAAAGCTTTTCCTGCATCTATTGAGATGATCATATGGTTTTTATTCTTCAGTTTGTTAATATGGTGTATCACATTGATTGATTTACATATATTGAAGAATCCTTGCATCCCTGGGATAAATCCCACTTGATCATGGTGTGTGATCCTTTTAATGTGTTGTTGGATTCTGTGTGGATTCTATTTGGATTCTTTAGGCCAATATTTTATTACATTCCTTTTCCTACTGCACACATAAGTTAGATTGTATTATCTGGTTGTTGAAAATGCTTGTGAAAATACTATTTGGATAAATTGCTAAGATGTTTTTACACTAGTTTAATGAAAATTAATGTTTGGACATGTTTACCAATAATAAACATTACTAAGCAAGTTTACAAAGCAATATCCCAAAGAATGTTAGTGTTGATTTCACATATTGGTATTAAGCAATATGTTACATGGTTCATTTACAACTGTAGTAAAATTTGTTTCTTTTTTTAATATAATTCTTTCTTATAATTATTTTTTTCTTCCACACAATGTGACCCAGATTGTATATTTAATTTACATTTTCCCCCTTTTACACCAAGGGATATATATATCATTGTGTTGTTTTGACACTTTTGAGACATGAAAATGCACATAAGGCAATGACAGGTGCAAAGCAGGTGCTCTGTAAACATGAAGAAAGAGAGTTCCTTTAAGCCTTTAACTGGAGTGGCAAAACGGTGAACTGAATCTTTAATGTGGGACCTGGCTACGGTCAGGTGCTTGAAAATCAAGTGTTAACAATCACACAGTGAAGTAAATGAAAATACAATGATGAATAAGATACGAAGTCTCCAAGATTCCAACTATAGTTTGTGACAAGGAGATAATCTCCATTGGCAAATGCCTCGAGGCTATTCTGCCCTTTCCCAGTGATGTATTCACATTCAGAGCTTGTATTCACATTCAGGTCTTGCAGGGAAAATGAGATTTGTGCTACTTTTACCACGGCAACTGACACCCAATATCCTCCAGTTAGAATTTGTTCCCATTCCAATATAATAAGTATATTTCCTTTAATAAATGATATTAATTTTGATATCTTTTATATCATATTTTAAGAGTCACTGTTATTAACGCTTTACATATGATAACTGCTGGAATCTTCAACTCTCTTATAAGTACTGATGTTATTCTTATTTCACAGATGAAGGAAGTTAGGACAGAGGCAAATTTGAAAGCTCATTTAATCCCATCCCAACAAGTGGCTGAATCTGGATTTGAGTCCATGTTGTCTGGTTGTAAAGACGTCTCTTAACCATGATGCTACACTAACAAGGCAAATTATTTCTATCCTTCAACTATTCAACATCTGTATTTAATTTTGTGAGTATCTCTTGACTTTTTTTTATGGGTTATCTTTATATATAATTATGGTTGTGGGGACTTTCTGTTCTGTCTGTACTTTTATTTCATAGGCCAATATTACCAATGAGTGAATAGTTAAATAAGATGTAAATACACTGATACCCACATAACCCTACAAGGAAGATTATCCAAGATGAAGTTGTATTTATTGAGGCAAGAATGGTTCACTATTAGGATGGATACAGAAGACCCATTTCCCTTGAGTCAGGAACAAGGGTGGAGAGATTCTAACTGTGGAAATAATTGCCCAAGATTGTGGCTAGCTGAGGAGTAGAACAAAACCATGAGGAAGAGATCAAACATTTTAGGACAGAGATTATTATTATTATTATTATTATTATTTAATTTATTTATTTAACTTTTTTTTTTTTATTCTAATTTTTGGCTGCGTTGGGTCTTCATTGCTGCGCACGGACTTTCTCTAGTTGTGGTGAGCAGGGGCTACTCTTCATTGCAGTGTGCAGGCTTCTTATTGAAGTGGCTTCTCTTGTTGCATGGGCTCTAGGCATGCGGGCTTCAGTAGTTGCGGCATGCGGGCTTAGTAGTTGTGGCTCGCGGGCTCTAGAGCGCAGGCTCAGTAGTTGTGGTGCACGGGCTTAGTTGCTCCACGGCATGTGGGATCTTCCTGGACCAGGGCTTGAACCCGTGTCCCCTGCATTGGCAGGCTGATTCTTAACCACTGTGCCACCAGGGAAGTCCCAGAGATTTTTTTTTTTTTAATTTTTCTTGTAATTCTTTTTTTTTTTTTAATTATTATTTATTTATTTATTTATGGCTGTGTTGGGTCTTCATTTATGTGCGAGGGCTTCCTCTAGTTGTGGCAAGTGGGGGCCACTCTTCATCGCGGTGCACGGGCCTCTCACTATCGCGGCCTCTCTTGTTGCGGAGCACAGGCTCCAGACGCGCAGGCTCGGTAATTGTGGCTCACGGGCGCAGTTGCTCCGCGGCATGTGGGATCTTCCCAGACCAGGGCTCGAACCCGTGTCCCCCGCATTGGCAGGCAGATTCTCAACCACTGCGCCACCAGGGAAGCCCCCCAGAGATTATTTTTGATTACAGATCATATAATTATTAGTGGAAGGCTGCTAAGAGAAATTGAATTGGAAATAATGTAATAATTATTGAAATAGACTTAAAAGACATGTAAAATTACACATATTTCTTTTTTTTTTTATTGGAGTCTAGTTGCTTCACAATATTGTGTTAGTTTCTAATGTACAGCAAAGTGAATCAGCTATACGTATACATATTTCCCCTCTTTTTTTGGATTTCCTTCTCATTTAGGTTACCACAGAGCATTGAGTAGAGTTCCCTGTGCTATACAGTAGGTTCTCAATAGCTGTCTGTTCTATACATAGTGTCAATAGTGTATATATGTCAATCTCAATCTCCCAGTTCATCCACCCCCCACACACATATTTCTTCTACTTTTTCTTTTTTGAGCACTCATACATGTTATTGTAGTTTTAATTTCAGTTTCCATGTGTAAATTGCTAGCATGTAGAAGTGCGGTAGATTGTTGTATGTTGTTCTTACGTACTGACACATTGCAAATTTTATTTTTCTAGAGATTTATGTAGATCACCTTGACTTTCTACATATATTATTTCTTTAAGTTTTCCTATTGCTGCTGTAACAAATTACCAAAAATTGAGTGGCTTAAACCAACAACATTTATTCTTTTTACAGTTCTGGAGGCCGGAAGCGTAAGATGGATCCAAAGCCCTGTGCTCCTTCTGGATACTTGAGGTTAGAATTCATTCCCTCGGGGTTCCAGAGGCCACTTAGATCCTTTGCCTCATGGTCCTCTTCTGCCATCTTCAAAGGCAGCAAGGTAGCCTCTTAAAATCTCTTCATCTCTGTCCCTCTGCTTCTGTCACATCACCAGCTTCTACATGAGTCTAATTCCACCGTACCCTGCATATAAGGACCCTTGGGATTATAACACATTTTACCAGATCATCCAGGATAATCTCCCATGTCATGATCTTAAGTAGATCACATTTGCAAACTCCCTTTAGACATTTAAAGTAACACTCAATATGTTATAGCTATGAGGATGTGGATATTTGGGGGGTGCATTATTCAGCCTACCACAGCCATAATGTCTTCTGTAAGTGGGTACACTATTTTAATCTTCTTTTTCTCTCCCTATTACTTTTACTTACTCTTCCCTTATTTCACTGGCTACGCCTTCTAATACAGTGTCAATAGCAGTAGTGAGAGTGGACATCTTTGCCTGGTTCCTAATCTCTGGGGAAAAGCATTCAGTTTTTCACCATTAAGTTTGATGTTTACTGTATGTTTTTCGTAGGTGTTCTTTATTGAGTTGAGGGAAGTTCCCTCTCTTCCTAGTTTTCTGAAGTTTATATAATAATAAATGGGCATTGGATTTTATGAAGTGCTTTTGCTGCATCTATTGATAGAGCCCCTGAATTTTCTTCTTCATCCTGTTAACAGTGTGGATGACATTGGTTGGAAGTTAACAGCCTTCTATCCCTCAGATAAACACCATTTGGTCATGGTGTATAGTTCTTTCTGTGTACTGTTGATTTCTATTGCTAATATTTTGTTAGGAACTTTTACATCTACATGTGCGATTCAGTTGGTAGTTATCTTTCTTCTTCCTTATTTATTTATTTATTTATTTCTAATGTCTGTGTCTAGTTTTAGCATCATGGTAATAACTGGCCTCATAAATTGAGTTGGGAAGTATTCCCTCCACTTCTATTTTCTGAAAGAAATTGTATATAATTGCTATTTATTCTTCTTTATACGTTTGATAGAATTGTCTAGTGTCACTGTTGTGATCTTGTTAATACTTGTTAAGTAGAGCCCCCAAGTGTTGGATGTTGAGCCCCTACTCAACAAAAGACTGCAAGGGAAAACAAAATGCAGACGTTTATTATAGGTCCTGAGGCACACACCTCCTGGGCCACGTGAGGAGGTCCAGGCAGGGAGCAGGGTGCAGTCAAGGAGCACGGGGCAGGACCTAGGGCACATGCCTTTATTAGGCTCCATGGATGGAGTGATTTTGGGTTCTGGGGCTAAGGTCAGATAGGTCAATTCAAACCCAAAAGAACAGGGTTTTGGTAAACTTCAGGGGTGGGGGGGTCTTATCTAAAGGGAAACAAGGGGAAGACCCTGGGTAATCGGGGACAATGCTTATCACAAGGGCAGCTGGGGGAGTCATATCAGGAACTTACATTTACTGTGACCCTTGGGCTGTTATCTAGGACATGCCCTCAAGGGAGGGGCTGGTGTCAGTTCAAGACCCGTGCAGGCCACTTGGCCACAGAAAATAAATGCCAAGGCAGCAGTATTACCAAGTAGTTTAGCTAAACACTCAACAGTCACTGTGCTTGCCGATTTATTTTGGGGGGGAGGGGAGATTTTAAAATTATAAATTCACTTCGTAATTCAAAATATTTATTCAAATGATATGCTTCCCATTGGTGATGTGTGGTAGGTTGTATGTTTAAAAGAATATTTCATCTTAGTTGTCAAGTGTATGTGTGTGGAGCATTTGTAGTAGTCCCTTACTATCCTTTTGATGTCTGTAAATTGTAGTTTGTTTTTTTTTTTATAAATTTATTTATTTATTTATTGGCTGCGTTGGGTCTTCGTTACTGTGAGCGGGCTTTCTCTAGTTGCGGCGAGCGGGGGCTACTCTTTGTTGCGGTGTGCGGGTTTCTCATTATCGTGGCTTCTCTTTGTTGGGGAGCACGGGCTCTTAGGCGCGCGGGCTGCAGTAGTTTTGGCACGTGGGCTCAGGAGTTGTGGCTCGCGTGCTCTAGAGCTCAGGCTCAGTAGTTGTGGCACACGGGCTTAGTTGCTGGACGGCATGTGGGATCTTCCCGGACCAGAGCTCGAACCCGTGTTCCCTGAATTGGCAGGCGGATTCTTAACCACTGCGCCACCAGGGAAGTCCCTGTAGTATTTTTTTTTTAAAGTTGGTTTTTTTTTTGATATGGACCATTTTTAAAAAATTAATTAATTAATTAATGTGGCTGCGTCAGGTCTTAGTTGTGGATCTTTCATTGTGGTGTGCAGGCTCTTCGTTGTGGCGAGCAGGCTTCGCTCTAGTTGTGGAGCACGCTAGAGCGCGTGCGCTCAGTAGTTGCCCCGTGGCATGTGAGATCTTAGTCCCCCCAACCAGGGATCGAACCTGTGTCCCCTGAACTGGGAGACGAAGTCTTAACCACTGGACCACCAGGGAAGCCCCTCTGTAGTGTTAACCAAACATTCAACTGAATAAACTTTAAAGATCTAATTGGCTTCATTGATTGATACATGAATCGGGCAGCGTCCCGTACAGCGAGGTGAGGGGAGCTGTAAAGGGCTACAGAAAAGGAGAGATTTTTTTAAAGGCGAGGCAAGAAGTCATAAACAAAAAAGATAACTTCAGGCTTAGGTCACTCACCTGTGGTGGACAGAAGGGGTCTGTGTGGCAGAGGACCTCATGTTCCTTTGGAGAATGGAGAGGGCCCACGTGACACATGACCTCACTGGTGCAGACCAGAAAATTCCTGACTGACCTGTTAAGACAGCATTTCTGGGGGAGGTTGAAGCTTCAATTAAGTTATCAAGCCCCGGTTTTTGGGTTTTTTTTTGGCCACACCACGTGGCATTCAGGATCTTAGTTCCCCCACCAGGGATCGAACCTGTGCCCCCTGCAGTGGAAGTGCAGAGTCTTAACCACTGGACCGCCAGGGAAGTCCCTCAAGCCCCAGTTTAGTGGTGTGGCCTAGCATGAGTGATTCGATTTTGGCCTGTGGTTTTCTTTTTAACAGTGGTAATGTTCCCTGTTTCATTTGATATTAGTTATTTGTGTTTCTCCTATTTTCCTTCTTTTTTAAAAAAAAAAAATTTTATTTATTTATTTGGCTGCGCCGGGTCTTAGTTGCGGCACACGGGATCTTCCTTGTGGCATGCAGGATTTTTTAGTTGCAGCATGAGGGCTCTTAGTTGCGGCGTGCATGTGGGATCTAGTTCCCTGACCAGGGATCGAACCCGGACCCCCTGCCTTGGGAGTCTGGAGTCTTAACCACCGGACCACCAGGGAAGTCCCTCTCCTATTTTCTTTGGTAGTTTTGATAGTGGGTTTTCAGTTTTATTTTTTTCAATTAACCCGATAATCTTTGGGACTGTAAATATGCATGCGAAGGGAGTAACCGGAGCAAGCAGCTCATTGCGCAAGGAAGGCAACATTTCCAATAGTCTGTTAGATGTAACTAGGTGAAGCCAAGAGCAACGAAATACAAACCACTGGATGTCCATTCTCAGGAGAAGAGCTGGATTCAAGAAAAGGGTCATTTGTCATTCCTGCCCCCACAGAACAGGGCCCCACTGCATCTGCCCAGCAGAACTGCACATTTGCTGTGGACCCGAGACTACTGGGTACCTCTTTTCTTTTCTTCTTCTAAATGAGAGTGTTTATTGAGATTTTATTTCTCTGTTCCACCATAATGTGTTATGAGTGAGGAGAGCTCCACATGGGGCTCTGAATTCAGAGGAATCTCATGAGATTATTATGAAATTCTCATTTGTGATTGAACTCATGTCTAGGTAGAAATGTATTTTCTTTCCTCTGGGACTGGGGTAAATATATTTTGTGTGAACAAAGGACAGACAAATTATTTCTGATAGAAGTGGCACTAACATATATTGTAATATTATTTCCAATCATTTATCACCATCCTGTGAGATCATACATGTCTGCCCTTTGATATCAAACTTGGCCACTTGACTTAGGCAACCAACCCTTCCTTCCCTTTGAGAGGACTGCACTTCCCTGCCCATTTTATGCAAGCTTGGCTTTGTGAGTTCCTGGTGTGAGTAGAATGGTATGTTTCAACTTTAAATGGAAGCTTTCAAAAGCTTTGTTTGCTTTTTTGAACCTTCTCTTTCTGCTGCAAGAATGGTAGATCCCAGATACACTGGAATTTTACCCTGAATCCCAGAACCAAGTTAGAGAAACAAGCAAGAGGTGAATAATGATAGATATCATATGAGCAAGAAATAAATGTTTGTTGTTATAAGCCAGTAAGAATTCAGGGATATTTGTTACCACAGGAAAACTTGTAGAAAGCTGACTGGTACACTTTCAATGACCTTTTTTTTTTCCTTACCCACCTTAACCACCCAAGGTTTAGGTTACAGATGGGAGTTCATTATTCCCAGTAATTGTTCCACCTTTGAAATCTTGATTTCAAAATTCCCTTCCTAAATATTACCCTCATTCCTTCCATCATATATTCACTGTTTGCATTAGAATATCCATTTAATTTTAATTCATCTAGAAATATATTACCTTTCATTGTCTAACTACCCTTAATGGATTGTGTGTTCTCAGTTTTAACATGTTTAACTGGTTTATCATGTCAGATATTTGTAACAACCTCAAGAAACTTGCCCTCTTTCACTGTGATGCCTTCACCTGCCTAAACAAGCCTCAGAACTGGATGAGCTCAGTTAAGACTTAAGTCCCATTACAAGCAGGAAGTTCACACTGAGGGCCAAAAAGCCCAAGCAAACAAAAAAAATGAAAGAGTCTTTAGGCTTTTAGGTGTTTTGTTAAATTGCTATCCCTTCTCCAAGGGTGCTCTTTTTAATTTCTCCAGCTATAGTAGCAAATTATAAATTTGATACATTCTGTTTTCATTTTTATTCAATTCAGAATACATTCTAATTTCCTTTCTAATTTCTTCTCTGTCCCAGGGTTGGTCACAAGTCGGTCATTATATTTCAGGTATTTGATTTTCCAGATATTTTTGTTAATGATTTCTGTTTTAATTCCATTGTGGTCATAGAGATATTTTGTATAGGATTCTTTTAAAGTTTATCCAGACTTGTTTCATGGGCCAGGATGCGGTTTGTCTTGGTAAAGTACTACGTGCACTTTGAAAGACTGCTTAAAATTCTCGTTAGCTGGATTGTTCTTATAAAGGAAAAACTCAGTTTCCTTCCTTCTGTGGAGAGAAAGATCCAGTCCATCCTACTGTGTGTTTCTTTTCTCTGTGTTTCCTTTATGCTCACACTATTACTACCTTCACTCTGAACACATCACTTCTCACACTTTTGGTCACCAAATGTGGAAGTTTTTCCCCACAACAAGCAATTCTCTGCAACACCAACTAGGTGTTTTTCACTTAAACTCAATTCTGACACTATCTACCTGGAGAGAGCATCACACCCCATAGATTAGGGCTCAGCCCACAACACCGCCCCAGCCCCCGCCCGACACACTTCAGACCCCAGTCACAGGTCCAGGTCATCACCTTTGCTTCAGACCAAGTAGCTATAGATGGTGGATTCCAACAAGCCCCTCCTGGGATCAGTTAATTTGCTAGAGCTGCTCACAAAACTCAGGGAAACACATTCACCAGTTTACTAAAGGATATGATAAAGGATACAGTTGAAGAGACACATAGGTTGAGATCTGGGAGGTACCCCAGCGCAGGTGCTTTTGTCTTCATGGCGTTGGGGTGCATCTACCTCCCCATGTGGATGTGTTCGCCAGTCCGCAGCTCTCTGAACCTCCTACTGTCAGGATTTTATGGAGGCTTTCTCGTGTAGGTATAATGAATTTTTAGGGGTAGGGCTGAAAATTCCAAGCTTCCAATCATGGCTTGGTCTTTCTGCTGACCCAGCTCCCCTTGTAGGATGGAGCCACCCAGAGTCACCTCAATAGAACAAAAGATGCTCTTGGTGCTCTTATCGCTTAGAGAATTACAAGGGTTTTAGGAGCTCTGTGCAGGAACCAGGGCCAGAGATCAATATATATATTTTCTATTATCTCACAGTTCTATAAATCTCCATTTCATTGATTAATGGTATTGTTAGAATCTTCCAGGAACTTACCGATTTTCTGTCTGTTCTTCTACTGTTATTGACAGAGGAAGCATGGAAATCGCTGACCATAAGTGTGGGTTTATTTATTTCTCCTTGCAATCTTGTCAGTTTTTTCCGAGGGTTTTGAAGTTCTGCTGCTGGGTGCATAGTTTTTATGATTGTCATGTCATTCTGATGAACTTAATCCCTTTATGATTATGAACTAGATTTCATTATCCCTGGTCTTATTATTTGCTCCTTAATCTACTTTGATCTTGCAATAGCCACTCTATTTTGAATAGTGTTGATATGGTTTATCTTTTTTTCCATGCTTTTATTTTGTGTCCTTTAATTTTCAGAGTGCATTTCTTGTGGGAAACATAATGTCATCTCTCTTTTAAAAATCTAGTTGACAATGTCTGCCTTTCAATTGGGGTCTTTAGGCCATTTGGTTTGAAAGAGATAATTATATAGTTAGATATAAATTATTATGCTATTGGTTTTATATTGTCTGCTTTGTATTTTCCACTATTTCCCCTCTTTTTCCGTCTTCTTTAAAATAACTGAATTTTTTTATGGGTTTGTTTAAACTCCTTTTTCGGTTCCTCACTGTTAGCTGTAACTATATTTAAGTGTTTGCTCTAGGGGTTTTACTAGACAGCTTACCACAGTCTACATTCAAGGACTTTCACACTACTTTCTATAGAGCATCCGACCCTTACACACGTATACTTCCATTTCTCCAGTCCTGCGCTTTGTGTGATCATTATCATAGATTTTACTTTGACATGTACTATAAACCCAAACTAGATGGTTAAGTTTTTTAAACAATTATATTTTAAAGAAACTTAAAAATAAGAAAGGCATGACTTATGTATCTACCCGTGTAGTTTCTGTCTCTGGTGCCCTTCATTCCTTTGTGTAGGTCATGGCTCGGCAACCTACAGAACAGGAGCCAAATACAGCCTACCATCTGTTTTTAAATGCTGTATCAATGTAATTAGAATACACTTATGTTTAGGTGCTATGGATCTAATAAGGGCAGGGTAGAATAGTTGTAACAGAATCAGTACGGCTTACAAAGAATAAAATATTTGCTGCCTGCCCCTTTCCAAAAAAGTTTGCTGACTTCTCATGGAGTGTCACATTTTGATTTCGTATCTCAATTACTATAAAATTTGGGACGTAACGGATACGGAAAAGTCAATCTGGTCCTCAGGTATTAGGCAGTGGTGACACAGGAATTACTCTTTTTTAAAAAAAATTATTTTATTGAAGTATAGTTGATTTATAATGTTAATTTCTGCTGTATGGCAAAGTGATTCAGTTATACATATATATATATATTCTTTTTCATATTCTTTTCCGTTATGGTTTATCACAGGGTATTGAATATAGTTCCCTGTGCTACACAGTAGGACCTTGTTGTTTATCCAACCTATATATAATAGTTTGCATCTACTAACCCTCCGCAACTACAAGTCTGTTCTCTATGTCTGTGAGTCTGTTTCTGTTTTGTAGATAGGTTCATTTGTGTCATATTTTAGATTCCACATATAAGTGATAGCATATGGTATTTGTCTTTCTGACTAACTTAGTATGATGATCGGTAGGTCGATCCATGTTGTTGCGACACAGGATCGCTCTTACTTGGAAAAGTAAAACTGGAAATAATTGGCAGTCAGTAGGTCTTGTACTCGTTCAGGGGAAATACAAGTGATATGAGATTGTGTTGCGATTTGATTCGAACGTACAATGTCTTATTATACGTTAAAATATTTTGATGACATTGACGCTGAAGGTACAACTGAGGCTTAAAAGCGCCCACTCACTTTACTTGTCATGCACTCATAAGTGGAACTAGCAACATACCCCTACATAGCTACAGGGGTCGATACAGGAAAAGTGTGTATATAACTAGTCCTGGGATCAAATCTCTCAGGCAATTTTGACAAATAATATTAACTATCTTTCCATTAATTCATTGTACTGCCCCATCCCCATGTCTTCTCGGCAATACTGAAGATGCTATAAAGATGTCTGTGTGTCCTTCAAACAGGTAATCATGATTTTGGATCCATTACTTATATCTTAAGCTCTATAGGGAATTATATCATTTTTAAAACGAAGACTCAACATGCAGAAGTATACACAGCCTATTTATATAGGGTGGCTTTTTAAGTCCTGAAAAATAAAAAAAAAATTCTAACTACAGGAAGTCCCAAATTTTAAATGTCTCCAATAGAAAATTAATATCACACCTCACCAAGCCACACAATAATTATGGCTATTCCTCAATCATTGTAAATATGTTCCCATCCTGGCAATTTTCTCCTTCTGTTTCCTTCACCGAATTGCCCTTCCCCATTTGTATTTGTATGACACACTCAGGGCCACTGCAGTGACCAATGAGCTTGATCCTTGTAGAACTGGAATGGCAGGGCAACATTTTTGTCCTTACCGGTGTTAGTATGAAATAGCCCATCCTAAGGTTTCTGTGTTTCACATAGTTTGTAATCCCTACACAGACAAATCCAGCTCTTGTTTCCTTAAACTGCTTAAATTAACTCTAATTGCAGGAATGTTCCTGGGTCCAAACATCACCCCACATCAAGCCCCCACCGAGACTTCAGTTCCCAGACCTCTGAATTGCTGCAGCCTCACCAGCAGGACTCGTGTTCAGTTGACTTAAACAGTTTTCAACTTGTTAAGAGGAAAACATCTTAGTTTCCAACATAAGTATCCCACACTACTTTAAGCTTTGACCTTAAAACTGTTACAAACAGTTAAACCAAGGAGGAAGCGATGGTACAACACAAGACCCTCAAGCATTTCTAAACCCAGACAAGATCAAACGGAGGAACGTGCAGCGCCCGCCCCGCCCTCTCACGGTCCAAGCGCTGGCCTGGGCCCCGCGCCCCGCCCCTCGCCGTGGCGTTCTGCCCAGGCCCCGCCCCTCGCCGTGGCGCTCAGCTCAGGCCCCGCCCCTCCCCGTGGCGCTCTGCTCAGGCCCCGCCCCCAGCCGCCTCTGGCGTCCCTACTCCACGGTCGCGTAGTTTGCAGCAGATCCCGAAGCAGAGAACGCGGAGCTGTGGTCGCGGTGGGCAGTGTGAGTTAACCGTTTTTTTCTAGTTAAACCTGCGCCTGGTGGTCCCCTCTCCGTATCCGAGGTCTGGGGTCGCTACGGACCTTAAAATACCCGCTCCCGCTCCTCCACCCCAAGTTAATTCAGTTGTGGCCGTGAGAGGCCTGGGGTCTGATTTCCCTTCGGTGTAAAATCCAGAGGTAATACATATAATGCACGAAATACGTAGTAACTTGTAGAAAAAAGAAGTCATTTTAATACCGACATGGTACTTAATTTTGTAAATGTCCCGTAACAAATGTTCGGGACATAATTTAAGTAGAATTTCAGCTTTGGGTGCTGATAGTGGAGCTTCTTCCTTGAGTCTTAGGTCTATTTTTCTCCTTTTCTGGTTTACAAGACCAGGATAATAAATATACTACAAAGACTCTTCATTTTAGGAGATTATTTTCAATGATGCTAGTTACTGGTATTAGAGCTAGAATTTAAAAGAAACAAAATGGATGCTTGTTGTTCGATAATAACGGGTGCTCTAGGGTTTGTCCTCCAATTCAGGTGTCGATAGGTCTGCTACTAGTACTCAAAATAGGCATTGGCTGAGGGGTTGGAATGTTATGCTTCGTTGTTTCAATGTATGGAGTACTGGGTAAATGCTGGGATTAAGACTGAAAAAATTAGAGCTAGTACTATAAGTTTATTGGGAATTGATCGTAGAATTGCGTACGCGAATAAGAAGTATCATTCTGGCTTGATACGTGGTGGTGTATTAAGGGGATTTGCTGGGATGTAGTTGTCTGGGTCTCCTAGCAGTTCAGATGAGAATAATACTAAGATTAGAATCAGTGATCAGACACCTAGGATGTCTTTGTATAGTAGGGGTGAAATGGGATTTTGTCTATGTCATATGAGATTCTTGTGGGGTTATTAGAGCCCATTTCTGGAAGGAATAATAAGTGAACAATTGCTAGTGCTGCAATGAGGAGGGTAAAATGGAAGGCAAAGAATTGTGTTAGAGTTGCTTTGTCTACTGAAAAACCACCTCAGATTCGTTCCACAAGGCTTGTGCCGATATAGGGAATTGCTGAGAGAAGACTGGTAATAACTGTTGCTCCTCAGAACGCTGTTTGTCCTCAAGGTAAGACATAGCCTATGAATGCTGTGGCTATACCTGTAAATAGTAAAATGATTCCAGTATTTCATGTTTCAGAAAAGGTATAGGATCTGCAGTATAAGCCTCGTCCTCCATGAATGAATTGGCAAATAAAAAACATGGAAGCTCCATTTGCATGTAGATATCAGATGATTCTAGTTTACATCTTGGTAGATGTGTTACTCATGAAAATGCAGTTACTATATCTGATGTATAATGTAATGTATTGCTAGGAATAAGCCTGTCAAGATGTGTAGAACTAAACAAATGCCTAATAGAGAACCAAAGGTCCATCATGATGAGATGTTTGATGCAGCTGGAAGATCAATGACTGCATTGTTGCTAATTTTTATTAGTGGGTGTGATTTTCAGATGTTGGTCATTAGTGTTCTTATAGTTGAAATACAACGATGATTATTCATGTCATTGGCTGTGGTTAGATTCCATGTAAGAATAATGGTAACATACATTGTATTTAAGTACTATTTTTATAATTAGTTTTGTGGGGTTTTCTTCGAAACCTTCACCTATTTGTGGTGGACTTGGGTTGATTGTGGGTGGTGGTGTTGGTTGTGGAATTGTGTTGAATTTTGGTGGTTCGCTTTTGGGTTTAATGGTGTTTTTAATTTCGTTAGGGGGAATGTTAGTAGTATTTGGTTATACAACAGCTGTGGCTACTGAGCAATATCCTGAAATTTGAGTTTCTAATAAAACAGTTTTAGGTATATTTCTTTTGGGATTAATGATAGAATTTACAATAGAAAATTGATAAAGTGATAGAATTTTCTGTGCTTTAAAGGACAAGGAAGTAGAAATTGTATTTGTTCAATGGACTGGGGGACTGAGTAATTTATGATTCAGGTGATTCTGGATTTTTTAGTGAGGAGGCTATAGATATTGCGGCGTTGTATAGTTATGGTAGTTGATTCAAGGTAATTGTTACTGGTTGGTCATTGCTTATAGTTATTATAGAGGTCACTCATGGTAATTAAATGCTATTATGCTTAGGGTAAGGATAATGAGGAATGAAAGGAAGTATAGTTTGATTAGGCCTTTTTGGTCTGATACAAGTGTAGAAAATTTTATTTGAATAAGAGAAGTGGGTTTTGGTAAGATATTTTCTAGTCAAATTAAATCCAGTAGGGAAGGTGCTGATTTTTTGCTTGCTGAAAGTGGTGTGTAATAGTGGGAAAATATCCTAAGAGTTTGGAGATTTTGAAGAAGTTTGAGGGATAATTAAGTTTTAAATTTTATGCAGCAAGGTTGATTTCAGGTGCTAGAATAAAGCCTAGGATGGTTACGGCAAGGGCAGTTGGTTTCAAGTAAGGAGGCACAGTTAATTGTGGGATTGTTGTTGGGGGAATGCTGTTGGAGATAAGAAATCCAGAGAAACTGCTTCTAGCTAATAGATGTGTGATAGAGTTGATTAGGAGTGGGTAGTCTTCATTAATTAAAATTAATTGGACAAGCAAGGTTGTCCTCGGAGTGGGAGGAAAATAGCGAGTGCTATGGACAGCTGTGAGGGATGTGGCGACGGGGGTTATTGAGAGAGCTCAGGTGTTGGTATACAGCGTGTTAGCGGATTCGATAATAAGATCTTTAGGATAGAAACCTGTGAGGAGTGGTATCCTGTTAACGTGAGACTTCCAGTAATGAGGGCTGTTGTGGTGAAAGGCATTGCTTTACATAGGCCTCCTGTTTTTCGAATGTCTTATCTATCATTTAGACTGTGAATAATCGATCCAGAACACATGAACAGTATAACCTTGAAACAGGCGTGTGTGCAAATATGGAGAAATGCTAGATGAGGCTGGTTAATGCCGACTGTTACTATTATAAGGCCTAGTTGACTCGAAGTGGAGAAAGCAACATTTTTTGTAATGTCGTTTTGGGTAAGAGCACATATTGCTGTAAATAATGTGGTGATAGCTCCTAAACATAATGTTATTGTTTGGATAAATGTATTATTTTCTATTAAAGGGTAAAAGCGGGTAAGTAGGAAGATGCCATCTACAGCTATTGTGCTCGAGTGGAGTAGGGCTGAGACGGCACTAGGACCCTCTGTTGCTGAGGGAAGTCGTGGGCGGAGGCCAGTTTGGGCGGGTTTTCCAGTTGCGGCTAATGCAAGTCCTGTCGGGTAGATTTGGGTGATTTAGGTTAAGTGTAAAGATTTGTTGAATAGAGATCATGCTGTTGATACAATGAATCCAGTGTCTCCAGTGCATTGTATAAAATTGTTTGAAGAGCAGCTGTATTTGCATCTGCTCTGTCACGTCGTCACCCAGTAAGTAGAAAAGACAAAATTCTGACTCCTTCCCATCCAGTGAAAAGTTGGAGAAGATTGTTAGTGGGCACACGAATTAGTATTGTGGGAATTCCCTGGCGGTCCAGTGGTTAGGACTCCGTGCTTTCACTGCCGAGGGCCTGGGTTCCATCCCTGGTCGGGGAAAAGAATTAGTATTGTGATAAGAAACAGGAGTAAATATTTTTAAAATTGATTAATATTAGGACCTGAGTGCATGTATCATATTGAAAATTCTATAATAGATCATGTGACAAATTAGTGCTACTAGCACAAACATTGAGAAATAATCTATTGTGAAGCTAAGTGATAATTTTAAGGTTTGGATTGTGATTCAGTGTCAGTTTGAGATAATTATTTCTTGTCCTGTAAGAATAAATGTCATTGTTGGAATCAGGCTGGTGATAAAAGCATACGAGGTAGTGGTTTTCACATGGGATGGATATATATTACTTTTGCAAATGTTGGAGTTTGTTGTTGTAATCGGCATTGTCAGTATGAATAGTGTGACTAGTGTAAAGGAGGTAAGTTATTATTTTTACTTGGAGTTGCACCAGTTTTTTGGTTCCTAAGACCAGTGGATGGATAACTACTGTCCTTTAGAAGCTTGAAAAAGCCATCCTGTTAGGTATGGACGCGTGAATTAGCAGTTCTTGCATACTTTTTTGGTAAATAAGATTTAGTCTTCTGTTACTGGATTCACAATCTAGTGTTTTGTTCTTTTATAAATTTAAACTATACTTACAGTATAAGGTCCTGAAATGATTTGGGGATTTAATGATAGGAGTAAGAGCGGTAACGGGTGGAGAGTTACAATGTGTAAACGATGGCTTAATATTATTGATATGATGCGTGTATCTGCCTCCTTCAGCTTTTCGGTCTCCGGTCCACGTAGACATCGCCTTTAGGGTCGTTTTCCTCCATAAAACCCTTTACGACCTCCCCCGCCCCCCCATGTAATGTCCTCTTCCGCGAGGTGAATGCGCACCTCCAGCCTTGGCCCCTGGACGGCAGGCCGGTGGCCCTGAAGAGGTCTCTCCCCGGTCCTGGGGTTCTGCAGAGCCCGTCCCTCTCCGGAGACCCCCTCCCCCCCTCCCCGCCCCTCTGTCCTCGCCTCCTCCTCAGGCCGGTCCTTCGGCTCCCCCGGCCTCCCCTTCCTGGTCAGCCCTTCCCCTCACCCCGCGAAGGGGGACTTGACCTGGGCCAGGCGTGTGACATCCAGTGTTCTTCCTTCCTAGATTCCACCCGCTGGAAAATGTGTAGTCAGCGGAAAAGTAATCAATAGTCAATCTAAGAAAGAAGTGGAAAATTTATCTTTGCCGACCTGAGGATCATAACCCAGGAGACAGTCCTTAGAGAGCCGCGAGAACTGTGCTGAGAGGGAAGGGGCGAGGCTGGTGGATGGCCGACGTCGGCGAGGGGTACAGGCCGCCAGGCGCACATCTTGGTAGGAGCTCACTGCCGTTCTTGAGGAACACACAGCTTAGTTAATGGTTTTAGTGCTTTGCTAACTACGGTAAGATGTAAGAACCCAGGTTCATAAAAATTTTCCCTGAAAATGCCTGACTGTCTGTGGGCCGGTTCTGCCAGTTTTCCCAGAGCAGGGAGTGCCGCCTCCTGCCCTCTGCCCTGAATTCCTGTCAGGGCGGCTGCAGGTCAGTGACCGCGGTGGCTAATGTCTTGAATCTTGTAGAACTGGATGATGGGCAACATTCTGTATTTTACAGTCCGTTCCCTTTCGGTCTTAATTTCATCCAACATTTGGGAGGCATTTCGTGATCAGTCTGTCCCACGGTGCTAGGAATGCTCATTCCCAGGTCCAGTGAGCAGCCTGGTCTTCTAAGGTTCACCAACCCATTGCTCTCTAGGCGTTTCAGGAGTAGGGTCTTGTTTTTTTTTTTTTTTTTTGGCTGCGTGGCATGTGGGATCTTAGTTCCCCAACCAGGGATCGAACACACGCCCCCTGCATTGGGAGCTCGGAGTCTTAACCACTGGACTGCCAGGGAAGTCCCAGCAATGCTCCTTTTTAAATGGATGATTCATTTTCTCAGTTTTTCCTGTTGATTGTGGTCTCCAGGATGAATGTAGCTTCCAATTAATTTGCAGTGCTTTAGACACTTGGGTTTTGTGCAAGACAAAAGCAGACCTGTTATCACTTTGAAGGGTGTTAGGCAGTCCACATCAGGGGATAATTTCCTTGAGGGCGTTAACCACTTCAGAGGCTTTTTCTCTGTCTGGGTGGGATATACCTCCACCCATCCTGAAAAAGCGTCCACAAACACAAGCAGATACCTGAAATTTCCTGTGGCTCGAGGCATTCTGATGCTGCAGAAATGTGTCTTGGGAGGCTCCCGGGAGCTCTGGTTCTTTACGTCTCAGCACAGAAAGAATTCAGTGAGAGGCAAAGTGATAGATAAGGATGTTGGTGAGGCTTGTGGGCGGGCGAGAGGGTGCCGCCCCGAGAACTTAGCTACAGTTTTATATAATCAAGGGAAAACTCCTGCATATCCAGAGGGGCAGTTTTCTTGTCCCTACGTGGTCAAGCCGGGACTGTCATGGAGCAACGGAAATGAGCGAAAAGGTGGTAACATATACTAAAATACGATAAGTCATCTCAGGTTTCAGCATAATGTCACCTTTTCCTTATATTTTGTTTTTAGTGTGCGCAGAGGAGTGTCCTAGGGGTCATCAGCTTACTGAGCTCACTGGGCAGATGTGGGTCTCGTGCCACCATTGTTTTATTGTTCGGGGGCGTGTCTCAGGCTTCTGTTGCATGGTTTTATTGCTAAGCAAGCCTGCCCTCTTGAGTGATCATTAACTTGCAGGGGTCTCCCATACTTCTTTCTTTTATGATTCCCTAGTGGGATTAACTATTTAATCACCTACTTTGTCCCTCTACTCTGTCCCTATCATTTGTTTACCCTTTTATGCCTAAAATGGAGGTAAGGAGCGAGGTGAGATGGGACCTAGGCCTGCCTGGAAGGAATAAAGCGCCTGGCGGGCTGTCCGCGCTCGTTGGGAGAACGGCAAGTCACTGTCACTCTGGTCAGCACCATCCTTTAGCCCTCTTGGATGTTAAGCGTCAGGGGATGAGTCTACAAAAGACGTAAATAGAGCAGTAAGCATTCGAAGAGTCATCAAAAGCGACTGTAACCGTAAGTTTGAAGATGCAAACCATTTTTCCCAAACAGTTTCCAAATCTGGAAGAAGATCACTTAACGCCTCAATCTGTTTGTTTTTAGCTAGGCCTGGAACCTCAACGTTTTGTACTTCAGGCTCTGTTGAGTCTTTTATCTCAGTTATAGATTTAATCTGTTGTTTTTTGTTAATATCATTTGGTGATAAGGGTGGCTTCCTTGTCCCTCGAGAGACAGGGTGGCCCCTAATTTAGTTAGTAAGTCCCTTGCATTAAAGAGAGAGGACAATCAGGCACAAACGGAAAGCAATGTAGAAATGACCGGCCATTGCTGTTGCACAAAAGGGGTTCTGGGAAAGTGTGCCCCTGTCTCTTTCCCGACACTCCCATTGCGTATTTCTTATGCTTGTTAAGGCTTCTAATCCTTTGGGTTAAGACTGAAAGGGTTGCACCGGCGTCTATGAGAAATTCTATCATGGCCCACCACTTAGTGACCACCCAGGGCTCGACACTAGTGATGTACACGGTATCTGTAGGCAGAGCCACTTTCGGCCTCGAGCCCCCTCAGTGTTCTGATTGTGAGACCACCAGAGGCCCCCATCACTCTCTGGCATCTGGGGCACTCCTTCCTCCAGTGCCCTGGCTGTTTGTAAAGGGCGCGTGCCACAGGCCTTCCTCCAGTGTCCCTTTGGTCCACACAGGGCACACTGGTCCTGTCTGGGTACCCCTGGGCCTTGTGGTCCACCACAGCCAGATTGGCCCGTAAGGCCGGCCTCCCCTTCGGTGGGCTCTGAGTGGACAAAGCCACTACCATCATTTGGGCCTTTTGTATATATTTCTCTGGGTGCATTCAGCCTTTTTGGCCATATCCCTAATATTGAAAACTGAATAAGCCATTTGGAGCAAATCACTCATAGGGGTCTGAGGGCCAGCAGGTGCTTTTTGAATCTTGCGCCTGATGTCTGGGGCAGACTGGGCTATGAAATGTATAGCCAAAAGGGCCTGTGCCTTGGGGAAGGAGGGATCCACAGTTATATACTTTTTTAAATCTTCTATTAACTTTTCTTGAAATACTATCAGATTTCCATTTGACCCCTGTTGGACTTCTTTCACTTTTCCATAATTGACAGGTTTCACTGTAAATTTTTTCATAGCCTCTACTGAACAATCATACGGTCTCATCTGTCCCTATCAGTGGAATTTACCTGATAATGCATCGTGCATCTGCCTCAGGGACAGCGTTGTTCCCCACCCGGTGTACTGCCTGGCCCTCTTGGGCTCTGGCTGCCAATATTAAACACTGTTTTTCCTCTGGGGTGCAGCACGGGATAGTAAAGTCTGCAAATCCCCCCAAGTGAGATCAAAAGATCGCATTAACCGGGTAAACTCCTTCGTGAAAAGTTCAGGGTCCTCAGAAAAACTTGCCAATTTATCTTCTGCCAGACTTAGATCAGACATTGAGCAAGGCACACGGACTTCTATTTTTCCTTGATTTCCATCAGGAACTTTCTCTCTGAGGCAGAACGGTAGGGGCAGTTGGTTGGTAACTTATGCCACTGCGGGTGCTAGTTGGTCCAAGACTGGGCCCCTTGGGGTACAGAGAAGGAGCTCCTGAATATGGTGGGGGCCTCTCTCTCCTCACCCTTGGGTGTACTTTCCCCTGGGATAAGGGCCTCAGCTGCAGCAGGGGCTCCTGCCTGTGAGATGGCCCTTACTGGAGCAGCCACTTCCATGGCTATAGCGCCTTCCACCAGAGCAATAGTTAGCTATCCAGAAGTTTCCTTCCCTTGTCAAAATCCACCGTGCAATTTAATCAAGATTTGTACTTACTACTTTAGATGTATCCCTTCCAAAGTAGTCTCCCAACCTGGTGTTAATGGCCAAGAAACTGTCCCAAAGGAATAGTACAGAAGGTGTCCCCAGTGGTGTTCACAGTGAGTGGGAACTGGTCTGACTGTAAATTGGAAATAAAGGGTCAGCACCTGTAAGGGTCGTAGGGAGGGGAAGACCGACATCAGGGCACTCCTCTGTTGGGCACTTCTAGTAATTGGGGGAAAAGTACCTTAAGTCTTGGAAGTTGATGCCGTTCAGTTTCCTTGTGCATGACCTGCTTAAGAATACCTGTTAAGAGGCCTTTTATCTAGGATGGACACAGTCCTTTAAATGATGCTTTTTCTAGTATGTATAATCTCCTGGTTATAGATTATGGGCATCTAATCTTCATCCAGAGATAGATTACAGTGATCAGCTTCAGAAACAAGCTTAGAATATCTTAACTCAATTAAGCTTTAGAATAATATAGCAACAAAGAGCTATTTGAAAAGTGAGTGTTAAGACAGTAGATACTGACCTCAATTAGCAAAACTAAAATTTAATATGTTGAAACATAATTTTTTCTTTTCTAAATAACCCTCAGTTTTACCAAATATAGCCAAAATAAGATTAATTTGTTTGTAAAATAAGTCTGGTTAATTAATAACATAGGCTTGTATTATAATTTGTCCAGTAAAGTGGTTGCCTTGATCACTAAAATTTACGGAAACTATACCCAAGTGAAAAACACGTTTTTAAAGCATTCTTTTTTCCACTGTGAGGGCATCAGCCTTGTAGCCAAGAAAGGGTTTAAACCATTAAATAAAAAATGGGGGTTTGCCAGGGATCCGGGAAGAGCCAAGTGGCTGTCTTGGATTTCCCATAGCCTAAACCATTAAATAAAAAATGGGGTTTGCCAGGGATCCGGGAAGAGCCAAGTGGCTGTCTTGGATTTCCCATAGCCTAAACCATTAAATAAAAAATGGGGTTTGCCAGGGATCCGGGAAGAGCCAAGTGGCTGTCTTGGATTTCCCATAGCCCTGACTGTTCAATTTGCAGCTATTATTTACCCATTTAATTTCTCTCATTTAGGAGCAGACTATGGCCATGCTACAAGGACATCAGGACGGCAAAAGTCTGACAATGAGGGGTTAATTTTCTTGCTGACAGATTTTACAACAAAAATAGTATGAACTTAGTGACTTTCAGCAAACCCAGGTACAATAAAAATACTGTACTTAATGTTGATGACTAAAGACATGTCTATTAATTAACAAACTTTAATAACAACAAACTTTAATACCAGATATTAATTTAATATTAAATATTTCTCAGGTCATGTGAACCTGAAATCCATTTAGCTTAGTTTCTCTTATATTCAGAAATGTTTAATTTGTAAGCACTTACTTTTTTTTTTTAAGCCAATTAAATTGAGCTCCTTTACAAATTAACCTTAGCAATACTATCTAAACACAAGACCACGTAAGACACACATCTATCCAGACAGACAGAGATCTCATAGGTTCATTTTAAAACTTGTTCATAAGACAGGCATTGCAATACAAAACTTATCAGTTTATAAATAACACTTGGAACAGTTAAGTTTACAGACTTGAGTATAACAGGGACAGACCTAGAATGTACGTGTCCTTCCGGGTCCCTAAACATCCGTAGCATCTCCCTGTGGCCAGCCGTGCTGACTGCCAGCATTCCTCTGGTTCCGTGTCTCTAAACATCCAGAGCATTGTTCCTCTGGTCTGTACCTGCATCTCTCATCGGAGTCCTGAAGCATTCGGGGTTGACCAGCCGCCTAAAAGGGGGCACACACTGGGGGAGTGTCCTCCCCAGTCCTCCTGGCACCCACGGCCCCTCTAGGACCCGACCCCCCTCCTTCTCATCTTACCACTGCCCCTTTGTGGTCGCCAGCCGAAACCACTGAAACGTGTCTTGGGGGGCTCTGAGGAGCTCATTCTTCAGCGAGAGGCAAAGTGATTTATTAGACTAGGACGCCTGTGAGGCTTGCGGGTGGGCGAGAGGGTGCCGCTCCGAGAACTTAGTGGGCTCCTGTTTTATAATCAAAGGAAAAGTGGGGAGGGGGAGAGGACCACCTTCTTCCTCATTCTTGAGTAGACGTCAAGCTTCCATCATCAGCTCCGCCTCCACATCGGGTGGGGGATTTTTCTTGTCCCTGCAGAGTCAAACTGGGACTGTCATGGAGCAACGGAAATGAGGAGAAAAGGTGGTAACGTATATACTAAAATATGATAAACCATCTCAGGTTTCAGCATAATGTCACCTCTTCCTTATATACTTGTTTTTAGTGTGTGCAGAGGAGCGTGTCTAGGAATCATCAACTTACTGAGCTCACTGGGCAGATGTGGGTCTCATGCCACCACTGTTTTATTGTTCGGGGGCGTGTCTCAGGCTTCTGTTGCATGGTTTTGTGGTTAAGCGAACCTGCTTTCTTGAGTGACCGTTAACTTACAGGGGTCTCTCATGCTTTTTTCTTTACTTGCAGTCCCCTAGTGGGATTAACTATTCAATCGCCTACTTTGTCCCTTTACTCTGTCCCTATCAACTTGAGTAAAGTCTATTTGCCAGTCCTTGGTGGCTCGTGGAGTCCTCTGTGTTGGGTCCCCATCTGGGGAGATCTGACAGCAGTATTTGGGTTATTTTTAGCACAAATCATGCAATTTTGAGTGACTCCCTGGATGGCCCTTTGTAGGTTAGGCCCCATTATATATTTCTGAATCCATCGTAAGGTGGCATCTCTCCCGTGGTGGGTACTGTTACTAATGTGCTGCAGCACGGTGTCCACGAGTGCCTCAGAATCAAGTCAGTTCCATGTGCACTACATTCCTAGCCAGGCGAGGTGTGATCAAGAGTGAATCCCCACTCTTCGGCCCTCTCCTTGTCCTTTCCTGAATATTCCGGCTGGTATTTTGACAAGTCAGTCTGCGGGAGAAGTGACCCTATGATGGCTTGGTAATCGCCTGCCTTTGCTACTTTCTTTGCAGCTTGGTCAGCTAACCGGTTGCCTTTTGTTATATGAGTCTCACCCGTCTGGTGGCCTGGGCAGTGCTTTAGGGCCACTTGTGAGGGCTTGTGGACTGCTTCTAACAGTGACAAGATTTCAGAAGCATGTTTTATGTCTTTATTGTTTGAAGTGAGGAGCCCCCCTTTTCTTTCCAGATCGCGCCGTGAGCATGCACCACGGAGAACGCATAGCGAGAGTCTGTGTATATATTTCCTCGCTTGCCTTCAGGGAGTAGTAGGGCTCTTGTCAGAGTAATGATTTCTGCCTTCTGAGCTGAGCTCCCTGGGGGCAGGGCTTTTGCTTCAGCAATCCTTTCAAGGGTTACCACCACATACCCAGCACGTCAACTACCTCGGTCCATGATGCTGCTTCTAACTGTGAACAGTTCCGTACCTGCCTCAGCCAGGAGCTGTCCGTTCCATCTGGTCTGCTAGAGTACGCCAGCTCCACGACGTGCAGGCAGCTGTGCTCTGGGGATTGTGCAGCAGCGGTCGGGAGCAGTGGTGGCTGGCTTTAGGGCTGCTGTGACCGGAAATGTTACACTGGGATTGTCTAAGAGAATGGCCTGGTACTTTCCCATTCTCCCAGAAGGCAGCCAGTAGCCCCCCTTTTTGTTCCAGTAAAGAAAAGGACATGGTGAGAGACACACACAGTGGTGGGTTGCCCAGGGTAAACCGCTCAGCTTCCAGAAGTCTGTGGCAAGGAGTTGCTACAGCTCAAAGGCAAGGTGGCCATCCCTTAACAGTGTGTTCTAGTTGTCTTGAGAATTAGGCAACAGGTCAAAGGATATTCCCCAGAGTTTGAATTAACACCCCAAGATTTGTCTGTCATGGATATATATACTCTGAAAGGTTTCTTTCAGTCTGGTTGTCCCAAAGCCGGAGCTGAGACTAACTTTGTTTTTATTGTTTCGAAGGCTGTTTGGCACTCTTTAGTCCAAGTAAGGGGCTCAAAATCATGGCCCTTTAAAGCCTCATAGAGGGGCTTTACTCTGAGCCTATAGTTCGGGATCCAGATCCGATGGAATCCTGCCATTCCCAGAAACGCCCTCAGTTATCTGCAACTCTTGGGTGTTCCCAAGCCTGCAGTTGTTTTCTATCAGGCAAAAGACCCTGCTGCCCTTGGGAAAGGATAAAACCCAGCTACGCTTACATACTTGAGCCTTTTTCTGGGAGACCTTACATTCACAGTTGGCCAAATTGTTCAGGGTTCTGATGGTATTTTGTAGACACTTATCATTTGTAGGGCTTGCTATGAGCAAATGGTCCACATTTTGGAGGAAGAGTCCTTCATCCAATATTAAGTTTCTAAGGTCCCTAGCCAACATTTCCCCAAACCAGGTAGGGGAATCCTTAAATCCTTGAGGCAGGACCGTCCAACAATACTGTTGGACTACCTGTCTTTCTGGGTCCTGCCATTCTAAAGCAAACAGCTGCTGTGATTCTTCTGCAACAGGAATGCAGAAAAAAAGCATCCTTCAAGTCAAAAACAGAACCAGCTGTTTGCTCCTGGAATAGCTGTGAGCAGGGTGTATGGATTAAGTACCACAGGGTGCAAATCTTGGATTTTTTCATTAATAGCCCTCAAGTCTGGGACAAAGAGATACTCTGTTGAGTTTGGCTGTTTGACTAGGAGGATAGGGATTTTATATGGGGACCTGCAAGGTTTAACCTGATTAAACCAACTTTTTGAGAACTGGCTAAATTCCCTTTGGGCCTCTTGGCTCAGAGGGTATTGTTGTAGATTAGGTGTCCCAGCGCATCCCTTTGTTTTTGCCACGCTGTGCGGCTTGCGGGATCGGGATCTTAGTTCCCTGACCAGAAATCGAACCCGGTCTACCGCAATGAAAGCGCTGAGTCCTAACCAGTGGACCACCAGGAAATTCCCTCCAGAGTCTTTTTTTTTTTTTTAATTAATTAATTTTTGGCTGTGTTGGGTCTTCGTTTCTGTGCGAGGGCTTTCTCTAGTTGTGGCGAGCGGGGGCCACTCTTCATCGCGGTGCGCGGGCCTCTCACCATCGCGGCCTCTCCCATTGCGGAGCACAGGCTCCAGACGCGCAGGCTCAGTAGTTGTGGCTCACAGGCTTAGTTGCTCCGCGGCATGTGGGATCTTCCCAGACCAGGGCTCGAACCCGTGTCTCCTGCACTGGCAGGCGGATTCCTAACCACTGCGCCACCAGGGAAGCCCCCAGAGTCCCTTTTTTTTTTTCTTTTTTTTTTCCTCTTTTTTTTCAGAGTCCCTTTTTGACATGATTTGTATTGGCCATGCATTTTTGGCCTTCCCTGGGGTGCCATCGACCCACACTTCTGCCTTAACCTTTTCACAGACTTGGAGCGGGGGGAATGGGGGTGGAGTGGGTGACAGCTCAGCCTCCTTTTCTGGGGCGTCCGTGAGCGCCATCTTTAGGCTTACAGTGTGCTCCCGTGGGACCCTGATGTCAGGCTGTTCTGGCGAAAAAGTTGTTTGAGTGCTTAATTTACAAAAGAGGGACGGATTGGACATGCCGGCATATATAAGAAACTGTGTTTCAGGGTGAGGTCCCCTAATTAGCATTCTAGAGGTTATAAGAAAGAAGGATTTTGTCCTTCTCCAGAAACGCCTGTGACTGGGATGGATTGAGATGTTTTCTGTGCCACCGTGCTGTTTACCACAGAGTATGTTGCACCCGTATCTATCAGAAAGTCAATCAGCTTGTCCGCCACTGTCAGAGTTCCCCGGGGCTCCTGTGGGGCATCTTCAGAGCGTTGCTCTGTCTCTACCATAGGAGAGGCTCCCGTCTTTCTTTTGTTGTTTTCCTTCTTGTTCCTTAGCCGAGCGCTGTCTTTTTTCCAATGCCCTCCCTCCTTACAGTAAGCACATTGTTCCCTCCCCAACGGGGCTCACCTCTCTCCAGGCTACTCGCCTTCCGGGAATCCAGTGCCGCCACCAGATAAGTGGTGTTAAGTCTTGCAAAGAGCTCCTTTCGTTGTTCCCCGTTGTTGAACACTTTAAAAACAACATCTACCAATGGAGAAGGGTTCATTCCAAATGCACCATCTAACTTTGTAATCTTCTTCTTATATCTGGGGCGCTTTGCCCAATGAAGGTCACATTTACCATTCTCGATTTTGGGGGGCCTCAGGGTCTGCATCAGTGTAGCGCCTATAAGCTTAATAAATTCTTTCTAGAAACTCTGATGGATCCTCATTGGGTTTTTGGTGTATCTCTTGAATTTTGTTTAAGCTCTTTTGCCTAGCTACTCCCTGTCAAAGACCCGCTGGGATACACTTCCTGTAACGCTCTACGTGCGGCGTATCTCCGTTATTAGGTTCCCCGTCAGGCTCAGGAGGAACTGCCAGATTTGCTTCTGGAGTTCCACCTGGGTCCGCTAGATGGCGCTGGTGCACTTCCTCTATAGTCTTGTCAGTGACCATCCTCCTTTCATCCCCAGTAAGCATCATATTCATAAGAGTGTGAATGTCCCCCCAAGAGGGATAGTGAGTGACAAAGATAGACGTGAAAAGTTCAGTCATGTGGAGATATGTAGGTTATGGTTTTTCCAGTTAAATAAATCAAACTGAGAATGGATTGTGCATCCATAGAAACCCAGCTGATTGGCCATCTGCCTTAAGGCCTCCTACGGGGTATCGGTGCAAGGGAAATTGCCTGCTCCAGAAGTGGCGCCCAGTGCAAACTGGATGCTCTGTCGCATCTTAGATGGTGACACCAAACCAGGTCCCTGTGCCCCAGAGGTTAACATAGAAACATCTAATTGGTCCCCATAAGTAGGGGAAACAGGAGGTGGTGAAAGGAATGAATATGTTGGTGGCATGGGGGCAGTCGGAACAACCACTGGTGCAGCCTGCTTGGCCAGTGTTTTGAAATAACGTGTTCTCAGTCTCATTTTCTCCCTCCCCCTCTTGTAGAACAGATTTTCCCCTGGTTTTCCTTTCAGACCACTGTACCATAAGGCGGCAGTTGTCTGACTTCTTTCCCTCATGATGCAATAGCGTAAATGCTTCTACATATGCAATCTCATCATTTTTACCTGCTCTATTCTAATTGCAAGGTTGTATAAGTGAGCCATTCAGGGCCCATTGCTCTCCTGATCCTAACATATACTGGGGCCACACACTATACAATAGAATAGCATCTCTTTTTAGTCATAGGCTCACAGCTATATTTTGCCCATTCATTTAAGATACGCCCCAAAGGGCTTTCCTTAGGGACAGATATATTTATAAGTTCAAGAGCAACAAAACACAAAAGGCACAAACAAATTCCATCGTGAATGAACGCAAAACAAAAGCAAACAAATTGGTTCACAGAGTTCCAATAAAAAATTCCCCTCTCCAACAGGGTACCCCAGTCAAATGCAAAACAAATTGGCTTTTCCCTTACAGGAAAAGCCCAAATTGAGAGGGCAGTTATGTTCCCAGTTGTACACGTCAGACATTCCTACTGTCTGGAGCCCGTTGATTCCATCGGTATGGAGCTACCAGATGTCGATTCCTTGCTCCCACTGCCAAGTGCTGGGGCAGCTGGTGCCGCTTCAGGGGATTTTGAAGGGAAGATCCTCAGGACAAGTGGTCCTGTCAGCTGCTAGGGCCTTACCCGAAAATTCCCCACCGGGGCTGACCACAGGCAGCAAGTCTCCCGGCCGGCTCCGCCAAAATCGATGAGTCCAAGGTCGTTCTGCTCGCTGCATGACAGGCCGGTAACTGAGAGGCGAGTTGCTGGCGCACGGCATAGCGACTTTTCATTCGGAAAAGAACATGGCGGACCAGTGTCTCCACGAGCCGTCTTCCCCCAGTCAGATTTCGGGCTCCTTTTATACAGAGGAGGGGTGCTGCGTGGCTGGTTGTTGCAGACTCGGTGACCGCGCTGGCCAAGGGGGCGAGTGGGCAAACGGGGGCTGGACTGCGGCCCCAGGGCCACTGCCACACTGCGCCGGCAACGCCCCGCACGCGCCCTGCCCCTGATGCAACAGCAGCCAAAGCCTCTCTCTGCATGGTGTGTCTCCCCAGCCTGTTGTGGTCCAGGAAATGGTCCTCTCTTGTTGCTTCTTCCCATATTTAGAGTTATACAATTCAAATCATCGGTCTTATAAGACTGTGTATTTGGTCACTTGTTTCAAGTCGCCTAGTCATCATTTTTACCGGAGGCTCAGTCACACACTTGGCAATGCAAGGAACAATCTTGTAAAATAGGCAGAGCACAAGTAGTATAGTAACATTAATAAGGTCATAAGTAAGTATTTAAAAGAACTTCTATTAGGTGCGACCCAGTATCTCCCCAGGTCTGTTGAACAGTCTGTTCTGCACCAACTGTTATCTTTAAGGGAAATGATATATTGTTGTTGTACATAAAGTTCACTAAGGTATCTAGACATACAGGGTGAGTGCTGCGTCATTACTGATGAAGGAGAAGGAAACAGCATGTCCTAGGACGTGTGTGAGCCCCCGGGGCCGACTGCCAAGTGAGTGTCCTTGGCTTCATGCAGGAAAGATTTCGAGAGCGAGCCATAGTAAAGTGAAAGCAAGTTGATTCAAAGAGATGCACATGCTGTAGGCAGAACACGGGCCTTCTCAGAAATTGAGAGTGGCGCTGGGATGTGGGGTTGGTTAGTTTTTATGGGCTGGGTAATCTCATATACTAATGAGTGAGAGGAATAGTTAACTACTTTAGGGAAGGGGCAGGATTTCTGGGGATTGGGCCACTGCCCACTTTTTGGGCTTTTATGGGCAGCCTGGGAACTGTCATGGCGCCTGTGGGCGCGTCGTTTGGCATATGCTAATGTCACCCTGAGAGGGAAAGGAGGCTCAAGGTCCACTGGAAGTCGAATCTTCTGCCATTTTGGGCCTAGTTGGTTCTAACCAGTTTTTGTCATATCCTGTTTTTCTCAATGCTTTTGTCCCCCTTTTCATTCTTTTAATGGTTGTGCCCCGCCACCTTCCTTCCTGTTTCACTGTGACCCGTTAGAGGATTGAGGATGTTACATGGCTGTGGCCAGAGGGATAAAAATTGATTTTCATGGTTGAGAAGATATTTCTGCCATTGGGGAGGTCTGGTTTACACAATGCACACCAGAGGGGAGGGAGGAGGCCGAAATAGGCAGTGAAAAAAATTTACGTTTAAATTTTTCCTGTCTTGCCTTAAACTGTGAGTTTTTATCTCATCAGTGTTTTCCCAGGAAGCAGGCATCTTACTCCATCCCACATCCTCTGACTGTGGGCAAGGGGACCAGGGGAGACAGAGAGGGACTGAGAGGGGAAAAGAAGAGTGGGCAAGATCAGAGGGCAGTGTAGAGGCTGGGTGAGTGTCTTGCAAAGAGATGGTAAGAATGAAAGAAAAAGCAGTGAAAGTAGCAGATGGGTAAAATAGAGTGTATAGAAAACCGGGATCTCCAGGGAGATGAAGGTGAAGGGATTAAGGCAGAATACGAGAGGAGCCCTTGATCAGTGGTAACAGCATCGTCCACAGTGGTGAGGCATTTCCCATGGAGAGTTGGGGGAGGGGATACAAGAGTTGAACCCATGTCCTACAGAGAAGCTTGATGCTGGGAGGGGAAAAGAAGAGGAGAAACGAGGAGAGCAGAGGAAGAGAGCGAGCAGGAAGGAAGCACAGCCACCAGGGGGCGCCGGAGAGTGGGCAGGGAGAATAACAGAGACGGAAGGGGTGTAACCAGAGGGCAGAGAGGGAGCAGAGATGGGGGAAGAAAGAGGCAGAAATGCATAGAGATGTAGGGTCATCAGAAAGGTCGGGGAGAAAGAGCATCAATAGGGGACACAAGGTGCAGAGTGGGGCGGGACAGGAGTGAGAAAATAGGAGGGGAGAAACAGCAGGAGAGTAGAGGGGAACAGAAAGACAGAGACATAGAAAGCAATAGGGAGACGGATAAACAGAATGAAATGGAAACGCAGAGCAGTGCAGGTGGAGACCTGGAGGTGATCACACTGTAATAGAGCACAGCAGTGGGCAGCCCTTAGCACAGGGCCCTTGGCGCACGCTGTGCCCCCCACCCCCGTTACCAGGCAACGGTTACCAGGAGACCACTGAAGGGATGGTTGGAGTGGCCTCAGAGCTCCCATTCAGCCATTGGTCGGCGCCACCGTGAGCCCCTCCCTCAAGCGACCAACTGTCAATGAGTGACATTTAGTGGACCCATTCAGCCAAATGTCCGCAGAGTGGTGGTGGTCAGGCGGAGAGTGAAGTAAGAGAGGGATCCCGGCCTTCTCCCCTCCGCTTCTCCTTGGGCCGGCAGGGGAGCTGGGAGGCCGAGGGAACAGGCTGGGGGTGTGTCTTGCAGGGCTCCAGAGCCCTCGCCAAGGCCGCCCACTGCCCGGGCCCTGAGGCAGCGGTGACCCTCTCCCCGCCTCTGCGACCTAATGGCAGTGGCAGTCTGCGGGACCTGGCCCCTTGCCGTTGGGCGGCCAGAGGAGCCAGCGGGCCAGTTGGGTCCTGGGTGCCTGGCCCTGAGGGAGCTGCCAACTGAGATCATCATCTTCCGCCAGGCCTGGGCACTGGCGGTAGGCCCCAAACCTGGTTCTGGATGAATGCTCTGGGGCAGGGTAACTGGCCCCCCTGCAGGGACCCCCTTCTCTTAGCCAGGCCTGGACCTCGGAGGGTGAAAGGTGTGCCTTGGCACCTTCCCCTTTCTTGTCAGGACAGAGAGTAACATTTGTTTGGTGGAGGTTTACAGGAACATCTTTACCTGCCCATGACCTGACCTCAGGTACAAAGGATCTGCCACCAAGAAGTCTGCAACAACTAACCACACCCCTCCCTCACTGTTCCTATAAGAGGGCTTTGCTGGAAGTTTTCAGAGAGTTTGGAGTTTTTAAGGCATGAGCCACCCATCTCCTTGCATGGCCCTGCAGCAAACCTTTCTGTTCCAAACCCCAACGTTTTGGTATTGTTCGGCCTCACTGTGCGTCAGGCACAGGGACTTGCATTTTGGTAACAATACCAAGTGGAGTAAATCAGACAGAGATAGACACATATGATATCACTTATATGTGGAATCTAAAAAAATGGTACGGATGAACTTATTGACAAAGCAGAACTAGACTCACAGACATTGAAAACAAACATGGTTCCCAAAGGTGGAAGGAGGGGGAGAGATAAATTAGGAGTTTGGGATTTACAAATACACACTACTACATATAGAATAATTAAACAAGGATCTACTGTATAGCACAGGGAACTATATTCAGTATCTTATAATAACCTATAATGGAAAATAATCTGAAAAAGAAAATATAGGGACTTCCCTGTTGGTGCAGTGGTTAAGAATCTGCCTGCCAATGCAGGGGACACGGGTTCGAGCCCTGGTCCAGAAAGATCCCACATGCTCCGGAGCAGCTAGGCCTGTGCACCACAACTACTGAGCCTGCGCTTTAGAGCCCGTGCTCCGCAACAAGAGAAGCCACTGCAATGAGAAGCCCATGCACTGCAACGAACACCCAATGCAGCCATAAATAAATGAATGAATGAATAAAATATATATTCAATATATATATACTTCAGTTAAAAAAGGGATAAGCTACACTTTGATCTTCAAAGATGTCATGCACTGAACAAAAAAAAAAGTGTAGGAACTTACTTGTTGGTCTCTGTGTGGGAGTTTACTGTCCTGAGCCCCTCCTGGGACAGTGGGCAGCAGGGGACTGTCTGTTCCGCATGCTGAGGTCTTCCCTGTGTGTGTGGTGGTGACTCAGGAAGGGGGAGTGTTGATTCCAAGCATTCAACAGCATCTTTCCAACTTTCAAGATCGACCTCTAAAGACTCTACTGCCTGAGGAAGAAGCCCGGAAGAGGAGGAAGGGAAAAGAAAAGGAGTCAGAAATGGCTCTTTCTCAGGTAAAGTCATATTGTCAGTTGATGTTTCTGTCTGTCCTTCCTGAAATGCCCTTCTTTGGACTCGCTGATCTTGTCTGACTCTGAAGTATCCTGCCTGACACCTGTACCGTCACAGTCACCCGGGTCCTTCCCTCAGGGCCTGTCATCTCCACTTAGATCCCGTCTCCCCATGACCCAGTGACCTGGAACTTGTGAAGAGGCTCCACTGGGCCTAGTCCTGGGCAGGACTTCACACCCATGGACTGGAGACGGGGTGTCAGTGCTGTTGGGCAGCAGGGATTGTTGAGAGGCCCCATCTGGATGCACTGTCTGCTCTCTGTAAACCAGGATAAAGAAGCTGCACATGCAGGTCAGGTATTAATATGCACTTACGCTGGTAAATTGTAGGAAACAAACTAATTACAGCAAATACGTTCTGACTTTTCAGGCTGCATTAGAAGCGAAATAGGTGTGTCACTGATTTAAAAATTGTAATGATTGGGAATGGAATGGAAAGTTCAGAGATACATCAGTGATAGAGGGTGTTTCATTCTATTATTGATTTTAAACTTTGAAATCAACCTAAATCTCTGACACATGGAGATTCTTAACCCATTTTCATCATCTCCAATCCTTGGAGGTTACCTTTTCACTGTGTTGGTTGCCTCCTCTGACACACAGAAGTTTCTCATTCTGATGCAGGTAAGGTTCCAGCTTTATACTTTTGCCGGTAGATACCCAGTTTCCCAGCACCGTTTGTTACTGAGACTGTCCTTTTTCTATTGTGTGGTATTGGCACCTTTGAAAATGCGTTTTACATATATGCAAAATTAATCTGAGCGTTCTGTACTGTTACATTACATATCTGTGTTTATGCCAGTACCACACCATCTTGATTATTTCATGGTATGTTTTGCGCATTGACTTTTGGTATCCTGCAACTTTTCTAGAGGTTTTTTAAATTTTTATTTATTTATTTAATTTTTGGGTGCATTGAGTCTTCGTTGCTGCACGCAGGCTTTCTCTAGTTGCAGCGAGCAGGGGCTACTCTGTTGTGGTGCGCGGGCTTCTCATTGTGGTGGCTTCTCTTGTTGCGGAGCATTGGCACTAGGGCGCGCAGGCTCAGTAATTGTGGCTCATGGGCTTAGTGGCTCCGCGGCATGTGGGATCCTCCCAGACCAGGGCTCGAACCCGTGTCCCCTGCATTGGCAGGTGGATTCTCAACCACTGCGCCACCAGGGAAGCCCTAGAGTTGTTTCTTGATGTAGCAGTTTCCTTGTGGAATCTTTACTGTTTTTACATATGAAAGTTATCATCGGACTTCCCTGGTGGTGTAGTGGTTAAGAATCCGCCTGCCAATGCAGGGGACACGGGTTCGAGCCCTGGTCCGGGAAGATCCCACATGCTGCAGAGCCACTAAGCCCGTGTGCCACAACTACTGAGCCCGCGTGCCACAACTACTGAAGCCCGCGCGCCTAGAGCCCAGGTTCCGCAACAAGAGGAGCCACCACAACGAGAAGCCCGCACACTGCAATGAAGAGCAGCACCCGTTCACCGCAACTAGAGAAAGCCCGTGTGCAGCAACGAGGCCACAATGCAGACATAAATAAATAAATTTATTAAAAAAAAAAAGTTATCATCTATGAAAAAAGATAATTTTACTTTTTTCAATTTGGGTATCTTTCTTTTTCTTGTCTAATTTCTCTGGTGAGGGCTTTCTGTACTTTGCTGGACAGTAGTGCAGAGAGTGTGTATCCTTGCCTTCTTCCTGATCTGAGAAGGAAAGCTTTCTAGTTGAGTGTTTATATCTCTCTTTTTTTCTTTTTGGCCTTGCGTTGGGATATTAGTTCCCTGACCAGCGACTGAACCTGGGCCATGACAGTGAAAGTGCCGAGTCCTAACCACTGGACTGCCAGGGAATTCCCAGAGTTTTTATATCTTGAAACATACTTGAATTTTGTGAAATGCATTTTTCTGCATCAACTGAGATGATCATGTGTTTTCTTCCTTTATTCTGTTAATGTGGTGTATCACATTAATCGATTTTTTTTATAGTAATAAAGTCCACTTGGTCATGATGTAAAATCATTTTCACGTGTTGCTGATTTTGGTTTGGTACTATTTTGTTGAGGATTTTTGCTTCAGTATTCATGAGGGCTATTGGTTTGTAGTTTTCTGTGCTTCGTGTGTCTTTCTCTGGGCTTGGTATAGAGTCACGCAGGCTCCACAGAATGAGTTTGCCAGTGTTCCCTCTGCGGCTCTTCGGAAGCTTTTTATCAGGATTAGAGGTGATTCTGCTGTAAAGGTTTGGTAGAATTAGGCAGTGAAGCGATCTGGTCTTGGCTTTTTCCTTGTTCGAGATTTCTGATTACTGCTTGAACCTCTCTAGTTATAATTCTTTTCATTTTTTTTATTAAAGATAAGAGCTTAGTAGGTTGTATGTTTCATGAATTTACCTGTATCTTCTAGATTATGTAATTTGTAAGCATTATCGTTCACAGGACCCCTTACAGTTTTAAAAAACATTTCTGTGAGAGCAGAAATCTCTCCTCTTTCATGTTTTTAGTTCTCTGAATCTTTTTTTTTCTTACTCTAGCCAAGGTTTTGTAAATTTAATTTTTTCAAAACACTAACTCATAGTTTTTACTTTTATATTGACTTTTATATTCATTATCGTACATTTATCTCTGGTCTAATCTTTATTTACCTCTTTCCTTTCATTAAATTTTAGTTTATTCTTCTCTACTTACTTGAATAGTAAAAAGATTTCTGATTTGACTTCCCTGTTAGTACAGCTTTCACTACATTTTATAAATTTTTGTATGTTTTCATTTTCATCCAGATATTTAAAAAATTCCTTTGTGATTTCTTCTTTGACCCAATGGTTATTTATGAATACGTTGTTTTATTTCCACATTTTGGGGATTTTTCTGTTTTCATTCTGCTGTTTATTTCTAATTTCATTGCTTTGTAGTTTGAGAAAATGCATTATGCTCTCAGTCTTCTTAAAATTAAGATTTCTTTTATGTCCTAACATGCGGTCTCTCATGGAGAATGTTTTGTTCTTGGGAAGTGTGTGTTTTCTCCTGTTGTTGGGTAGAGTGATTTGCACATGTCTGTTAGGTCCAGTCAGTCTATAGTGTTGTTCAAGTCCTCTGTTTCCTTATTGATGTTCTCTTTGGTTCCACCCATCGAAAAAACTGGGATGTTAAAGTCTCATACGATTATTGTGCTGCTATTTCTGTCAATGTTTCCTTCATTTTTGGAGGGAGCTCTAATGTTAGATGTATATCTTCTTGGTGAATTGATCTTTTTAACAGTATATACTGTCCTTCATCTCTTGTATCAGCTTTTGTCTTTATATTGTCTGACATTGTGTAGTCACCCCGGGTCTCTTTAGGATGGAATGTCTTTTTCCACCCTTTCACTCTTGGCCTTTCCATGGCTGTAGATTTGTGATTGTTAATAGTTCCAGCTCTCTGACACACTTGCACACTGTACAGTGGTGAAAGGCAGGAGCCCTGGCCAGCACCCTTCACTGCAACTTCAGAGGGAATGCATCCAGTGTTTTCTTCTGATTATGATGTTTGTTTGGTGAAATGTTCTTGCTTCATAACAATATATTTTTTTCTATATTCCTTTTTGTCATGATTTTTAATTCTCCAGGAAGTTTTTATTATTGTGATAAGTCTTTTTCTTATTAATGTGTAACAGTAATTTAACATATTAACTTCTAATTTTGAGTCAATGTTTTTTGTAAGTGGAATACACAAACTCTGTTTTGCATTTGTTAATACCTAGCTGTTTTAATTTTGGTGGATAAAACTGTATTTATATTTTTGAATATTGGTATTGTACAGAGATAGGAGTGAAAGTTTTATATTTTTCTCTGTATGTTTGTACCATTTTTCTTTTACTAGACCAGTATAAAAATAATGTTGACAAACTAAATTAAGTGCAGGTAATTCTTGTTCAAAAATGCTGAAATAAACGTGGATGAAAATGGTAATGGAAAATGTTATCCAAAAATATGTCACTAGACAACTCCTATCTTTTGTTTTTTCTTTGGCCAAGCCAAGCATCTTGTGGGATCTTAGTTCCCCGACCAGGGATTGAACCTGGGGCCACAACAGTGAAACCACCTCCCTGGGCCCACAAGTTCCTATAAAGCCCCAATGTATAAGGGGACAGTGGCCTTAGGTGGGGAGACCTCATGTAACCCCAGCTTGAAAAAGTGAGTCTGAATCTAGTTCAGATGCTCTAAGTCCTCCAGAAAGAGCAGTTTAATAAAAGGCTTTGGGTTACACTTTCAGAAGATAATATATAGAGAGAGCTGGATATTCCACTTAATCAATAAACATTAGTTAAAAATCAGGAACAACTGAAAACTGTTCAGTGAGATAGACAAAAAACAAAAAGCTTACTTTTTTGGAAGCTTATCATTGTTTTCAGCCTGTCCTCCCAATTTGCTGAGGCCCAAGGCATCTTGAGATGAGTTTTATGTCTCTGACATACCAGCTAGGAGGAAGCAGAGTGGTCGAAATATTGAGAGAAAATCAACATGGCCAAGTTAGATGTTTCTGTAACAGGTGGAGTATCTGCAGAGAGAGTGAAGAAAATTGTAAAGGCGAACTTTCTGACCAGACAACGAACACACAAAAATGCTCGAGGCAGTAAGGCCTGGACGTCTAGGGGAGGTTGAGCGACTCAAGGCAGACGATCGTTGCCCGCCCTGTTCTCTGGGTCGTGTGTGGACCCACAGAGAAAATGGAAGCGTCCTTAGCGTCTGCTCCTGGAGAGCACCCAGCTCATGGGTGTGACAGGAACCACGTGGGATGATGGCGGGGGATGGCCACACAGACAGTGCACACGGAGCCAATTCACTATATTTTGTCTTTGATTATGTCTGGTTCCCTTGACAACACTGACACACCTACTGTCACTCACTCCACAAACATCTCGTTGCAATTTCGTGTTCATTTCCTCAGATACGATGAGGTCTTCTCTGGCCGTGTACAGACCTTCCTCCCGCTCTGCCACGTGAGTACAGAGGGGCTGCCAGGCGCCCAGCTCCTTCATCTGGCTCTGCTCGCTTGACTGCTTGTCTGAGATTTCCCGGAGCTCGGGCACTTCAGCCAGGTCTTCCTCGTGAGAACCATCAGAAGATCCCTAACGGGGGAAAGAATCCTTAAACGGTCTTGTGTGGTGAGGGACAAAATAAAGCACTTCCAGGAAATCGCTAAGATCCAAACTGCCTTCTGCACGCTGCGGGCTCACATGACTGTCACGGCCGCTCAGGTCTAAGCGGTGTGTTGGCCACAGGTTCCCAACAGACCTGCACAGACTGGACAGGTGAGGTGAGAGGGAGACAAGGACTTGCCTTTCCATTCGTGCTCGGCGTGTTTCCTTGCTCGTGGTTTATGTCAAGCACCCCCGTCTGTTAATGTCTTCTTCTGGTTTTTCTGCTCCTTAAGAATCATTAGCTACGGGCCTTTCCTGGTGCTCCAGTGGATAACACTCGGCACTCCCAATGCAGGGGGCCCGGGTTTGATCCCTGGGGACTAGATCCCACATGCTGCGTGCTGCGTGTGGCCAGTCAATCAAGTTAGAGAAATTCCCCCTCAAATGTACCAAAATTACATTAAGTCTCATCATAAATTTCAAGCAAGGTATGAGAACCCTGAACTGGTCAACCCCAGTCCGCTTGGTGGGAAGATGTCGAAATGTGTTTAAAAGCAGGCAGAGCGGATCATCTTTTGAGTTTAAAGACAGTAACCGGAGCCCAATCATGACCAGAAGCAAATGTTAACCCAGTAAGAACCCCACTAACCCTGGTGGTGGTCCTTTCCGCTTTCAGTTCAGTGATTTCTTTTTCTTTTTCAAGGAGCTGCGCTCTGCGTGTGTTTAGTTCTTCAGTTCTTAACTGCTGCAAAATCCTGGAAAACAGTCAAATAAATAGAAATAGAAAAGAGAGTGAGAGACCCTCAAGACTGACTCCGGTCAAGCCTCTCCAGTCTTCACACAAAGGCACCTCCCGCCTTTGTGGGAAGACCCCTCTGACCCTCTAGAGAAAGGGGGTCCACCCAAGACCCCCCGGACCACCATAACTCAGACCAGCCTTCACCCCTCCACCCCTGACCCCGGCATGCACACGGATCGGGGTGAGAAGGGAACGCAACCCCACCTTCTCAAGATCCAGGGAAGTCCCAGATGTTTTCCTGAACGTAATTCCTAACGCTAAAGTGGATAAAGATATATATATATATATATATTTTTTTTTTTTTAATATTTATTTATTTGGCTGCGCCAGGTCTTAGTCGCAGCACGGGGGATCTCCATTGCGGCATGGACATGACCAATGGCGCCCTCTTTGTAAAGGGGCCTTCAGGGACGCTGTGCTAGCGCACCTTCTCTGCCCGAGCAGCCGTTTAAGATGAAGCTGAAGCCTCTTGTTAGATTCTGAAGGAAACTTGTCAGCAATGTCTGATAAGCATTTATTACATTTTCCATTCATTTTTCCTCTCTGCCTTGCCTAAAATAGGAAAAACAAGAACTTCTAAACTTCAGGAACAAGTATGGCCATTATTTAACAGCGCCAAGCAGCGACGACGTTGAACGGCCTGTGCCCTGGCTCCCTAGGCCGTCAGCTGTCAGTGAGCCCGGAAGGGACTCAGCACTCTGAACCACACCCAGCTGCCGGACTCGAAGTGCATCTGAGATGCAGACACGTTCAGTGTACAGATCCAGGGCTGCTGTATACATTACAGCAGTGGGCTGGCGTAGACTTCGGCTAAACGTGTGTAGTAATGATAGTAACTACGAGCCCAGCTCAATTCACCTCTTTACAGATTTCTAAACAATTTAGAGATTTAAGTACCTGATTACGTTGCATTTCTTGTAACTGATTTTTTTGCCTAAAATGGGAAAAACAAAACTCAGACTTCAAGAACAAGTATGGTGTTTTAAAAGCGCCAAGGAGGGGCTTCCCTGGTGGCGCAGTGGTTGAGAGTCCGCCTGCCAATGCAGAGGACACAGGTTCGAGCCCTGGTCTGGGAAGATCCCACATGCCGCGGAGCAACTAGGCCCGTGAGCCACAACTGCTGAGCCTGCGCGTCTGGAGACTGTGCTCCGCAACAAGAGAGGCCGCGATGGTGAGAGGCCCGCGCACCGCGATGAAGAGTGGCCCCCGCTTGCCACAACTAGAGAAAGCCCTCGCGCAGAAACGAAGACCCAACACAGCCAAAATAAATAAATAAACCTTATAAAGAAAAAAAAAAAAACGCCAAGGAGCGACGAAGGGCGTGGCCTGTGGCCTCGCTTGTAGGCTGTCGCCTCCCACTGCCATCTCTAGTGGACTCTGCACCATCACCAGAGCTGACTCACAGGTACAGAGAAGGGCAGGGACATCGTTCGTTAGAAGGTCCCTCCCCACTGCTGTTCAGCAAAGGACCCAGGGGGCCTCAGGAGTGTCACCAGCCATTAACTGTCAGGTGGACTCAGTGAGCAGATTTACATGCAGAAACAAGCGTATTTTAAAGGGCATCAGCTTATATACATACACATTGGTGGAAGAATTTCCCAGTGTGTAAACCGAAGATTGAGTCTGGATTAAGCCGCTTGTGGGCTCTTTGTCGTGGCACGCATGTGGGATCTAGTTCCCTGACCAGGGGTCAAACCCGACCCCAGTGACGTCCCTGGCTCTGCTCTCTTGACTGCTCGTCCAGGATTTCCTGGAGCTCGATCACTTTAGCCAGGTCTTCCTCGTGGCTTAGGGAACAATCGGAAAGAATCCTTAAACAGCCTTGTTTGGTGAGGGACGAAATAAGGCACTTCCGGGAAATCGATAAGGTCAAAACTGCCTTCTGCACGCTGTGGGCTCACACACTCTCATGGCCGCTCAAGAGGGTCAAAGAGGGGTCAGAAATCACTGCCTCAGCCCAGTGAGTCCACCACCCACCACAAGAACGGGACCACCAGAAATCAATTCCCTCCCAAAGTGAGGGCAAAACGGGAAACGGGTAAGGCTGGGAGGCAAAGTGGGAGACGTTAAACCCCTGTGGAATGCAAACTACACGGTACTCATACTTTAAAATGGTTTCTAAGTGGCGTATTGCTCTTAAAAGTTTCTAACCAGTAAAAAATGTAAATCACATTGGAAGTTGTTATGGTGAACATCGTTACGCATAAGTTTCCTCCAGATAAGAACCATTTCCTTAGCAGAGATAAAACGGCTCCTGTCAAAATATGAGCATTTTTGAGGATCTTTATACACAGGGCAGAACTGGTTCTCCAGAAGAGCTAGTTACCGAATTACTTAGCAGTTGCTAGCGCTAAGAGCTAGCCAGCAGAAGACAGGCCAAGAAGAAAGGCCTCCTTCTCTGAGAGAACAGCATATTTACAAAGAAGCTACAGGAAAACAAAACATCCCAGGTGAGGAACCCAGCATGGCTGGGGCAGGACAGAGAGGCCACTGGGGTCAGCCCCTCCTTGAGTCAACCTGATGGAAGAAGAGGGTCCCGATCTCACCAGTGGACCTCAGACTCGGCCTCCAAGACACAGGAAAGGCACCTCCTACAGGGCCTGGAGACTAGGAGGACGAGGCAAAGCTGTCTCCTGGGTTTCTGACCACCTGACTAGGTACAAAACTGTACCAATCTCAGGGGCAGCAATAGATGCGAGGAAAAGACAGTTTGGGCCCATGCTGAATTCAAAAGGCCCGAAGTCCACCCAAATGGAGGTGTGCCAGGCGAGGATGTGTGAGCTCCAGCAGGAGAGCGGGGAGGACAGAGGGTCCTGGAAACGCAAGGAGAGCTGCCACGCCGAGGCCTCGCGTGCACACGCCCGGCATCGGCCGCTGCTTCTGCAGCAGTTCTATCCACGCGCTGAATTTTCTCAAACAACTCACGGAGTCTTTCATTCTGTTTCTCTCTGCACAGAGAGATCGTGGGCCACCTAACCCTTCCTACATAGTGAGTAGACAGTGCCTGACACAGAACAGGCGCTCGGTGAATATCTGAAGATGTTAGGGTATATACGTTATACACGTAAGCAGTATGTACACTTAATTAAAGTATTACATACATTGCTCCGGGCTTCATAAGATGCGTGACGTTGAGGGGGTTAAAATTTTTACCCTAAGAGCTCAACCCACGTACGCCGAGCGACTCCTCCGCCAGTGGTTTCTACCAATCCCTCTTGCCCCGCCCCCACCGTCCTCCACGCAGCGTCCGCACGACCTGCTGCCACGTCCGACCAGGCGTCAATCCTTCCGCACCGAGGCCACAACGCCCTGGGCCCGCAGCCGTACTTACCAGACGAAACAAACCCCGCCGCTTCGCCAGGCCCCGTCTGACGGGCCGCAGCCCCGCCGCCCTCACCTCCCTGCACTCTTCGCTGTGCTCCTGGGGCCGGGGGCGCCCGCCCCGCTTCCGTGACTTGAGCCCAGGCCAAGTTCTTCCTCGCCGTGGCCTTGGCCCTGCGTCGCGGCGCCGGAAAAGCGCCCCCAGGTGGCCCCTTCCACCACCCACCCTCGGGGACGGGTGCAGCGCCTCTGGCTGCCGCTTCACTGCCGGGCACCTCACCACCTCCACTGTCACCGCGACCGCCTCTCGAGAAGAAATGGCGCCATGGCTCCGCCTCCGCCTCCGCCACTGTCTCCCGGGAGCCCGGAACCCGGAACCGACCCGGTCACAAGGGGCTCCATGGAGACGGGAGGGCTCGGCTCAGGCCGCCATCAACCGGACAGAGATGGGGTGCGGGGGGACGACGACTTCCAAGAAGACGGCAGGATGAGTGTGCGGGGAAGAGGGCATCCGCGCCCCGCGCCTCCACCCCCCGCTCAAACACTGCTTGGAAAGGATACTGTTTGAAAGTAGCGCTTGAAGAGGGACTTCCCTGCTGGTCCCGTGGTAAACAATCCGCCCGAGGATGCTGGGGGCGCGGCTTGGATCCCTGGTCCGGGAGCTAAGATCCCACATGCGGTGGGAAAACTAATCCCGCGCGCCACAACTACTGCGCTCGCACGCCACAACTAGAGAAGAGAAAACCCACGTGCGGCAACTAGAGAGAAGCCCGCACACCTCAACGAAAGAGCCCGCATGCCTCAAGATCCCACGTGCCACAACTAAGACCCAACTCAGCCATACAGATAAAACAAGTTAATTTTTTAAAAATTGAACAAAATTTTTAACAATAAATTAACACAAAGCTACTGAAGAGTATTAACTGTTTCAGAAACCAAAAACACTAGAACTAAGAGGGGTTTTGCCACCTCCTCCTCCTAAAAACGCCGCCAGTGAGGCTATTGGAAGGGCACCACCTAAACTCAAAGGCATCCCTAGAATCGACCCTGGGTGAGGAGTCACTGAGCTTATTTTACCTCACTCTGATTCTGAGGTCAGTTCCCCTGACTCAGCTCAGCAAGTGCTGGATCCGGCCTTGTTAAGGGCACTGAAAATGAACCCACAGTGGAGTGCTGGACCCTGCTGTGAACTCAGCCGTACTCGAGACAGGCTGGGGACTCTTCACGCCAGAGCCTCTCGACCTCGGCTGTGCCGTGGGTGCCGCGTAGATGTTCAGGAGCACCCCTGCCCTGAGCTGTGACAGCCACGGCCCCTCAGACCCCGCCAGGTGTCACCCCTTCCTCTGTCCCCACGTCATCCCCCATCCCCCCTCACCTTCCTGGCTGGGCTGCGCTTCCACCCTCCTTGCTCCCTGATCCCCCGGCACAGGCTCCACTGCTCCTGGCTGCACCCAAACCTCTGCTGTGACAACCAACACTCCTGACACAGGCAGACTAAGTTGTGATTTTAGGACCTTAGGGTCCTGAACACCTTAGGGTGTTTGGAGTCCTATATCCACCCATCTCAGGAATTAGCAGACTCTGGGAGAGACAGAGGCACAATTTGGGGTCCCGCCCACAATTCAGCCTGAACACATTCTCTTTTCTCGGCTTTATACACTGGAGTTCTCTGAGATGTCTTTTTCAAATCTCAACTGTTGCTTTCAAAAAGACTAAAATCACTGCACTCAGCTTTAAGAATAAAATCTTCATTTTCACCTTTAAAATGAAACTGGAGGGAAGACTAAAAACAGTCATTTTTTTTTAAGCACTTAAAGAGAAAACCCACATGGGATCAGTTCACAGAATAAAGGTCACATAACCCCTCCCACCTCCTCAGCCACCGCCCGTCATCACAAAGCCCGCCCTGGGCTAGCACAGGGCAAGGGGACGAGGGGAGACCAGTGCGGGCCTGGGACAACGGCACAGCGGCCACGAGAGCAGCCGGAGCACAGGTCCTCTGTCTCTGGGCAGAGTGGGCCGCTCGCTCCATCTTCTTTCCAAGTTCAAGTGGCCAAGCATGGGCAACCTGGGGATTCTGACTAGAAACGGAATAGTGGGGACTGAGCAAGGACCAGTGGTTCTTGCTTTCTCCCATATCAAATAAAGATGATCAGTATATTTATGATGACTATTACGTATTGCTTCAGAGGGAGGGAACACCAGTTTTTCCCCACTTCCAGTTCTATACGTGAGCAGCCTGTAGGTCAGCCCACCAAGAACTAGAAAAGCTAAATATGTTTTTAAAGGATGTCTGAAGGCGTCAAAGAGGTACTGAGGCATCTGCAACCGAAGGGTCCAAGATTCCAAACAAAAGGGAAACCCAGTGAGGGAGCCGGAGACTGAGAGGGCCGCTCCTTCACTCGGGGCATCTGACTCTGGGAAGAAAATGCAGTGAAAAGTCAAGCAGAGAGCACTGGCTAACAGAGCTCTGGACAGTTCCATGGGGCTGGGAAGACAGAAATTCGAGTGCAGGCCTGACAAGTCAGCCAGGACTTCAGGGACCAAGCTCCCCAAGAAAAGGAAGGCATAGAAAATGAGCCCAACACTCTGTAGAAACTGGCTGAGCAGCTGAGTTGCAGTAACCTCATGGTGCTCAGGAGACAAAAACTGGGCTTCAGGACCTGCCAAGAAGGAGGGGCCCTGGGAAGCACCCCAGGCTTCCAGATGGAGACCCTGGAAGGCTCCACCCTGGGGTGGGGGGGGAAGGTGGGTGAAGGCAGCTGAGACTGAGGCTTACAAGGACTCCCAGCCTCCAGTCACTCATTCCCTGAGTAAACTGAGAGCCTGTCCGTACTCTGGGTCTGCGTCAGAGGAAACTCTGAAGGAAGAGAGCATCAGCCAGAACCTCTACGGTTTTTCATATATAATACCAGCACTCAACTAAAATAACAAAAACGATGTCACAACAAATAGGACCAAGAGACAAAAAGAACAGAAATAGAAACAGATGCAGAGGGGATCCATATACTCCAGTTATCAGATGCAAACTTCACTTGTTCAAAAATATATACCAGACATTTATGCATGTGAATACGTGACTTCCATGTGCAGATGCATTTCTCCTGGTTTATGGAGGGTGACAGGGGGCGTTGTTGAAACTTAGGATCTATAGCGTACTCGTGAGAAGCACGGGTGATAACCTCGATTTGTGCCTGCCATCTGAAGTGTGTTGAGAGGGATGTCAGTCCTCTGAGACCTATAGGGCCTCATGCAATCCCAGTGCAGACACTGTCTCAGCTGAGTTGAATTGTGGGATACCCAGCTGGTGTCCCAGGAATTACTTGTGAGAAAAATCCCCACACACTGGTGACCAAAAGTGTCAAAAGCGTTCTACATGAGGGTGTTGTGGTGTGCATTTTTAAGTATGAAGTATTTGGTGATCCCTGAGTTTAAGGCACAACCAAGAAGCTTTGCTAAATTCAGTACACCTGTAATGCTCTGACGGGTGCGGAGTTCCTGATTATTGGTGAGACGTGATCCACGAGGATAGGTTTTTCACATTCATGGCAATTTGTGAGGATTCTTTCCAGAATGAGTTCATCTTCTAAAGGCCTGACTATACTAAATACATTTATCTGGCTTCTACCCAGCATAAATTTTCTCACGAAGCCTAAGCTATCAAGCCATGCTAAAAGCATCGCCAACTTCATTATAGTTTTAAGGGCTCTCACTAGCATGAATCCTCTGATGCTAAGTTAGGCTAGAAGGCACACTGAAGAATCTGCCACACTCATTGCATTTGTACGGTTTCTGTCCGGTATGAACTCCCCGTTGATCGGCAAGGTATGAATTTCGGCTAAAGGCTCTGCCACATACATCACATTTATACAATTTCTTTCCTGTCTGAATTTTCTGATGCCTACTGACGTTTGAGCTGTCATTAAATTTGTAACTTCTCCTTCCAGCATGAATATTCCAAGCTGTGAGTTTTGACCAAAGATTTTACCACATACTTCACATTTATATAATTTGGCTCCTGGGTGGATTATCTGATGTCTTCCAAGACTGGTGCTATCATTAAAGGTTTTGCCACACGTTACATTTGTACCACGACTCTCTGTGAATTTTCTAATGATGTACAAGCTGTGAATTTCGAACAAAGAATTTGTCACATACATCACATTTATATAATTTCTCTCTTGTACGGATTATCTGATGTGCAGTGAGGAGTGAGTCCTTAAGAAAGGTTTTCCTACACTCATTACATTTGTAAGATCTTTCGATGTGGTCTTGTGTCATCACTGAAGGAGGCATGAAATCATTGCCATATGTATTTGAAACGTTGGTTTGGACACTAGGAGGAAATCTTTGAAGTGGAGTAAATGAGGAACTACTGTTGACAGACCTCTCAACTTCATTACATTCAGATATTATCCCATCAGTAAGAAATATCTGCAGTTTATCCAAAATGTTAAATCCAAGCCTATTTCCAATGGGCTTGATTCCTGCATCCCTTCTACCATGTTGATCTCTTCCATCAGTGAGATTTCCATTATGGGTCATAGACATTCCTTTGTAACTTCTTTCATCATCTATCTAATGACAGATAATTTTGTGTATTTTCCTGGATTTCCCCGAGGTGAAAATGATTATAGGAACAGTTCTGTCATTATTACCAGTTTAAAGAGTTGGGAGGAAGATCAACATGAAGATTTTTCTGTCAGTGCCCTTCCGACCTGCAGCTTTATCAAGCTGACCGTTCCATCGCTGACTTGCACCAAGCCGTCTCGGAGTCAACCTAGTTATGGAAACGTGTTCTTCGCAGAATCCCAGTTCTGGTAGTTCAAGCTGGCCCATCACAGATGCCTCTCCATCTCTACAGGCAGAGAGTTAAAAGCAGGAGAACTGGCAGGTTTCCACAGGAGGGAAGTCCATGGAAAAGAGTGAAAATTGGGGAGTGAGGAGAGAAAACCCACGGTGTCCTCCGCAAGGCTGTGGGCAGTGACCCGTGAGCACAGGGAGCCCTCGCTGGTCACCTGTCCTGTCGCCAAGGAAGGCCGCCCTCGTAGGGAGCAGCTATTGGATGCCTGCTGTGTGCCTGGTGCTCTGTTCCCCTGGCAGAACAGCTGAACCCACGGAAGGTGTCCTTAGGGGCAGATGGTGGAGCGGGCACTTGTGTCTGGTGGGGCACTGACCCCGAGGCTGGGTACCCCTCTCCTGAGGATGTGGTGGGCTGAGTGCTGGGAGGGATGCGTCTCCAGGTTCCCGAGCCAGTGACCAGGGGCTTTGGCTGCACACGTCCCCACCAGGTCCCAGGGCCCCGTCAGCGCACAATCACGAGGCCCTCACCTCTGGGGATTCGACCTCTTTTCCACCCTGCTTCATTATCCAGAACACTCGCTATTTGACTGCATGTCTTTTGAATGAATGTGACCTACAGTTGAGAAACACTGTGATGACAGTTTAATCACTGGGAACATGAATTACAAGAATGATATTTACATACCAATTAACACTAAACAGACTGTTGTCTCATAATTGAGAAGAAAAATATATATTATACTATAGGTGTATTCTGAATACTTACTGTAAATAAATAAATGCAAAAGAACAGATGACATAGGATAAAAAAGATGTGGCACATATATACAATGGACTATTACTCAGCCATAAAAAGAAACGAAACTGAGTTATCTGTAGTGAGGTGGACGGACCTAGAGTCTGTCATACAGAGTGAAGTAAGTCAGAAAGAGAAAAACAAATACCATATGCTAACACATATATATGGAATCTAAAAAAAAAAAAAAAAAGGTTCTGATGAACCTAGGGGCAGGACAGGAATAAAGACGCAGACATGGAGAATGGACTTGAGGACACGGGGAGGGGGAAGGGTAAGCTGGGACGAAGTGAGAGTAGCATTGACATATATACACTGCCAAGTGTAAAATAGATAGCTAGTGGGAAGCAGCTGCATAGCACAGGGAAATCAGCTCAGTGCTTTGTGTTCACCTAGAGGGGTGGGATAGGGAGGGTGGGAGGGAGACGCAAGAGGGAGGAGATATGGGGACATATGTATATGTATAGCTGATTCACTTTGTTATACAGCAGAAACTAACACAACACTGTAAAGCAGTTATACTCCAATAAAGATGTTAAAGAAAAAATAAAGAACAGATGACATAAATTGTAATGCTAAATAAGCCAAAACAAGCTTATCCAATCTAACTAATTGGCTGTTTAGAATTGTAAAACAAATATAGAGAAATGAAGAATTTGATAAAACAATTTTTAAGAAAACAATATAGTTTTCTAAGTATCTGCTGTAAAACTACGTACCCATAAAGAAAAGGCATTTTTTTTATAACTTTAACAAGTAGTATGTGTCAGTTGTTTTGCATAAGACACGCTGAAAGACCATCATCTGTAAATTCCACTTATAAATTAATACATAAAATATTAATTTTCTCCAGTTCTCTGACAGCCAGTAAGTAGACCAATCCCTACCTATGCAGTACCCTTAATTATCTAGCTTAATGGTTACCAAAATACATGGAATAAACAGCACATTGTATATTCATTAACTGGGATCAGATACAATGTTGTTGAGAACGAAGTACAAACGAAAAGCAAACAGGATATAATGCAGACAAAGGTGTATCATGAAAACCATGACAGAATACTAACATACCTTTTTCTAAAAAAGTAACTTTTGAGTATTTACTACAAAACATGCAATATTCTAAGCCATCTAACAGCACTAAACTGTTTTAAAAGGCTTGAGGTAAATTAACACGATTTTTCAAATCAGGGTAGGAGATGCACAGGTTTATGTACATTAACCCAACTGACACACAAAGTGGTGCAAGAACCAGGACCTACAGACTGAGAAAACTTCAATGTGACCAGCCATTGGCCAAAACTTATTCTTAAACAGGACAGATTACAAAATAATACAACGGGGCTTCCCTGGTGGCACAGTGGTTGAGAATCTGCCTGCCAATGCAGGGGACACGGGTTCAAGCCCTGGTTTGGGAAGATCCCACATGCCACACAGCAACTTAGGCTCATGAGCCACAGTTACTGAGCCTGCGTGTCTGGAGCCTGTGCTCCGCAACGAGAGGCCGTGATAGCGAGAGGCCTGCGCACCGCGATGAAGAGTGGCCCCCACTTGCTGCAACTAGAGAAAGCCCTCGCACAGAAACGAAGACTCAACGCAACCAAAAATAAAAATAATAATAATAAAAAAACTACAAAATAATACAACGAATACCAGGAGTTTAGACAGAAAACATCAAGGGAGATGCAAGAAGTGAGCTGTGTAACTAAGCTATTCAGCCATCCCTCCTGGAAGTGGTTTCTGAGTCATCACGGCTGCACGACTGTCCAGATAAAGTTGTTCAATGGATAAAGAGGGATCATTTCTATAATGTAACATGGTAGGTGGAGGCATGGGTGAAAAAGTGCTCTGGAGATGGGGGTGATCAACAGAACAAATTAAATATGCAAATAAATGTTTCCATTCACATCGAGGTTCCATTTGAGGAGTGATCAGGAATGAAAAAGGGCATAAGCAGAGCACAGAGTGTATGCATACGTGGGAGCACAGCTTGTGATTGCATATCTGTGTGAAAATAAGTGTACGATGGCAACTAAAATACTAATTTTAAAAGAAAACAAGAATTGGTTTAGGAATTAACATGATACCATCCCATTTTTAATTGTGGAAATTATACTATGGATATGAAACAGAAACGAAAAAGATCTAAAAAGGGAGAGAGTGTGATGTTGTAGGGAGAAAGCAGGATTACACATGTGCTCTATAATGTGTCACACTGATTATACCACAAGTACCACAAGTTCCACTGTCATGTTTATATCCAAGAAAAACATACAGGACTTTGGCACAGTGGTTAAGAATACGCCTGCCAATGCAGAGGGCACGGGTTCCATCGCTGGTCCGGGAAGATCCCACATGCCGCGGAGCCACAACTACTGAGCCCGTGCGCCTAGAGCCCATACTCTGCAACAAGAGAAGCCACCGCAATGAGAAGCCCATGCACTGCAACGAACAGTAACCCCCGTTTGCCGCAACTGGAGAAAGCCCAAGTGCAGCAACAAAGACCCAATGAAGCAAAAAAAAAAAAAAAAAAAAAAAAAAAACAACAAAAAAACATAATATTCCAGGAGATTGTGCAAGAATGTTCTTGGCAGAAACCAGAAGGAAAAAACCAAAAAAGGGCGATCATAGGCGATGGATGAGTTTCTTCTGTACCCAAACAGAGATACAAAAAAATCAAATCAATAGTAAAGAAGAGTAAGAGACCATGATTTTGAAACTGAGTCCCCCCTAAATCTGAGTTCTTCTGTCGAGTTTGAGTAACCTGTCTGTCCAGCATTTTCCCATTCTTATCCAATACCTATTCCCCTCAAGATTGATGAATGTCAAAGAAAAGGCAGGATTGATATCAAAGGGAACCTGGGGGGCCTTCCAGGTTACAAAAACCTTTCTGTGTCCCCTGTTTCCTGTTTATAGAAGAAGCCTTTAGTTTCCTAGACCTTCCCTGAGATCCAAAGAGCAGATTCAAGCAGTTACCAATTAGGGGAAGGAGGGAATGCAGAAACAAAGGAAAAGCAAGCCGAACATGTATCTTTTCCACGATTGGTAGCTTAAACTGATACTTTGATTTATAACCCCCAACTGTGGCTTCAACAAGTTGCCCCAAGAAGCCTTAAAAATTGATGACACCCAGAGGGTCAATTGAGAACTGGAATTCTTAACGCATCACATTTGGCTCTAGGTAAATAATAAAAGTCACAACTATTGCTTTTACTCTCTTCCTGAAAGAAGTTAAAGAATCACAAGACCGTGATTTAGAAACTTGTTTTGCAGGCACGTACAGAATAATCACAAAGGAAGTCACAATGTGGTGCCAAAGAGTCTGCACAGCTGAGATCTTATAGGAAAGCTGGGATCACAGACACTCCCCTCCCCTCCCTCCTTTTGCCTTTAAAATCTTATACACAGGTATAAGAGTATGCTGAAAACTGTCCTTCCACGCAGTCTTTCTTCAGAGCTTTCACCATCCTCAATGGTGAAAGAATGGAAGCTTTTCCTCGAAGATCACGAACAAGACAAGCATACCTGCTATTTCTAAAAACATATAATTGGAAGTCCTACCAAGAACACATAGGCATAAAATGAGATAACAGATATCCCAATAGCAACAGGAAGCAAAATCATCTCTGTACACAGGTAACATGATCTAATAGGTAGAAAACCCTGAAGATTCTGAAATTTAAAAAAAAAAAAAAAACAACCTTCTAGAAATAATGAAAGAGTTCAAAAACCTTACAAGATTTAAAATCATCATGCAAAACTCAATTGGGTTTCTAAAAATTAAAAATGATCAAAACAGAAATTGAGAAAACAATTCCATTTATAAGAGAATCAAAAAATATTTAGACATGACATTATAAAAGAAGGGAAAGATTTGTACACTGCAAACTATAGACTGCTGAAAATTTTACAGAAGACAAAAATAAATGGAAACATACCCCATGTTCATGGATTGAAAGTCAATATTGTCAAGATGTCAGTACTACCCAAAGTGATTAACAGATTCAAAGTATTCATTCCCTAGTGAAATCCCAACAGGGTTTTCCTGAAAAAACAAATCCATTCTGTGATTCCTATGGAATGTCAAAAGACAATGAATAGTAAAAACAAGTTTGAAAAGAACAGTGAGAGGTCTCACATTTCCTTGTTTCAAAACTTATTCCAAACCTACACTAATCGAAACTGTGTGGTACTGTCATAAAGGCAGACAGAGACTTTAGGAAAAAACTCTTCTGTGATAGCAGCCAAGATGGTGAAGTAGAAGGATCCTAAACTCACCCCTTCTCACGAGCACGCCAAAATCACAACTAACTGCAGTATAACCACTGATGAAAGACTGGAACCTACCAGGAAAGCTCTTTAACAAGTAAAGACATAAAGAAGGAACCACAATGAGATGGGTAGGAAGGGCAGACTCACGATATACTCAAACGCCATATCTCCTGGGTGGGTGACCCAAAAACTAGAGAATAATTATATTACAGACGTTCTCACACAGGAGTGAGAGTTGTAAGCCCCACATCAAGCCCCCTAGCCCAGAGGTCCGGCACTGGGATGAGGAGCCCCCAGAACATTTACCTTTGAAGGCCAGTGGGGCTTGATTGCAGGAGCTCAGAGTAATGGGGAAAATAGAGATTTCACTCTTAACAGACACACACAAAATCTCACATACACGGAGATGAAGGGCAAAAGCAATAATCTGATAGAAGCCTGCGCAAGAACTGCCCCTGCCTGCTATCTTGGAGGATCTCCTGGGAAGGTGGGGGGAGGCGTTGGCTCACCCTGGGGACATAGACAATGATGGCAGTAACATCGGGGAGCATTCATCTGCATGACCTCTCCTGGAGGCTGACTTCTTGGCACCAAGACCTCGCCCCACCCAAGAACCTGTAGGTCTGGCGCTGGGGCGCCTCAGGCAAAACAACAAACTGGCAGGGGATACAGCCCCACCAATCAGCCAATGGGCTGCCTAAAGGCTTCCTGAGCCCACTGCCACCTCTCTACATGCCCTTAGACATACCCCGGCCTGCCAAAGGGCCAAGACCCAGGTCCAACCAACAGTGGGCAGGGAGAAGCCTCTAGACCAGCCTCACCCATCAGGGTGCAGACACCAGAAGCAAGAAAACTACAGTCGCACAGCCTGCAAAATGAATCCACAAATACAGGCCAGACACTACCCCGGGACCAGCTGGGCTCTGACCTTGGGTGATGAAAGGGACACATAGGACACCTCCTACAGAGGGCCACTTTTCCAACGTTGAGAAATGTAACTAACCTACCACATACATAAAAATATAAATAGCAATTTAGACAAAATGAGGTACCCGAGGAATATGTTTCAGGTGGAGGAATAAGACAAAACCCCAGAAGAAGAACTAAGTGACGTGGAGATAGGAAATCTGGCTGAAAAAATGTTCAGAGTAATGATCAAAAAGAACTCGGGAGGAGAATGGATGCACAGCCTGAGAAATGAGAAGTACTTAACAAAGACTTTGAAAATATAAACAACAACCAAACAGAACTGGAGAATACAGTAACTGAAATGAAAAATACACTAGAAAGAATAACAGGCCTAATGAGGCAGAAGAATGGATCGGTGAGCTGGAAGACAGAGCAGTGGAAATCACCACTGCTGAAGAGAAAAAATAGAAGAAGGAGGACATCTGAAGAGACTTCTGGGACAACAACAAGTGCACTAATATTTGTATTATACAGGTCCCAGAAGGAGAAGAGAGGAAGGGCCGTAGAAAATATTTGCAGAGATAATAGCTGAAAACCACCCTAACCTGGGAAAGGAAACAGTCACCCAAGTTCAGGAAGTGCCAAGAGTCCCATATGCATATAAAGACTTCATAGAAAGCACAAACCAAAAATCTATCATAGATACAAATTCAAAATGCACATGAAAATATGCTCAACATCATGTGCTTTCCCACTTTTTACAGCTCCTTGGAGCACCTCTGTTTCCTAGGTGGAATGCTGCCCAATGTTATCAATCATTCAATAAAGCCAATTAGATCTTTAAATTTATTTAAATTTGATTCAGTTTTTGCACATTAATGGAAGTCAGTCTGAAATGCACTGCTATGGGATTTGCATTATAGCCATCTGAATATTCTGGAATAGAGTGTAGAGAGTACAAATTATGAGTATGTAACCCCCAAATTGTATGTTTCGTTCCATATTGGAAAGAAATTGTTACAGATTCTTTCAAACCTGAGAGCCTAACGGTGCATTCTTACCTGCTGTTTACAAAGCACCGAGACGAGATAAAACTGTGTTGATGGAATAAACATGATTCATCCAGGGTTATGACAAAAGTGATTATATTTTATTAATTAAAACAGGAGACCCATGATACATTCAGAATGTAATTCTATGAATACAACAGTAGCAAATGATAATAGCAGCAGTTAAATGGGAATCATACACAAACACGTATTATTCTGGTTCTGATTAAATTTGATGCTCAAAATAATTGCTCTCTCTTCAATTTCCAAAAATAAGACTAACTTTTCTTTAATCACACATACAACAGTTACTGCCATCCAACGGAGGAAGTGACCAACTTTTCCTGTGCATCGTTCCTACCACATAATCAGTCCCTAATAACCCGTCACTCTCCTCCCATGAAAAGCCCAGTGCCTTAATGTCTTGCCTGCTCTCGTGCAGGTCAGTTGGTAGAGCATTCTGTCCTGTAACCCACTGTGAACAGAAGGGCGCCCTGAACATAATGAGCATGATGATTCACGTCCTAGTTTTACATTATTCTCTGCCCCTCCCTGACACTAATTCACACACTGTTGAATTTGATAATTCAGGATTCATGTTTTTCCAGGGAACACGGATGTGAATGAACCACACCTAATGAAGTTGGCCCCCTCATCTTACTGATTCCTTCCCAGAGACCATCATGAAAGGCCTGTAATGAATGCATGAAATCAACATATTAACAAGGCCAAGCTCTTAGGGCTCACCACACAACAGGCCAATAAACTGAGAGACTAGTTGTTGGGGCAAGCAATAGTGGCTTTATTCAGAAAGCCAGCAGACCCAGAAGATGGTGGACTACTGTCCCAAAGAATTGTCTTCCCTGAGTTAGAATTCGGGCTTCTTTCATACTAAAAGAGGAGGGAGTAAAGTCCTGGTTCCAATCAGATTCCTGAGGGGATGTTTTAATTTCTTCTTTCTTGAAGCCATTCACAGGGGAGGCTGGACAGAAGGTTTCCCATGATGAGGTAAACAAAGGTATTTTAGTTTAATGCACATTACACGGGAATCAGGTTTCCCAAAGAGAGCCCATTATGTGTAATTTAAGCTTATAGGCAATATCCCTTTAGTGATTCACTTGTAGCAAAAGCAATAGAATACAAATGTTAAAGTAAAAGGAAAAGGTCCAATATAGAGACAGACTTGTTCTTCCCTGTTACTTCAAACTTTAGGTTGAAAAGCATAAATAGTAAGTAGCCTTTTCAAGAAAACTCAAATAATTAAATTTTAATATACTGAAGATAATCGGTTATTTTCACATGGGTCCTTTTTCCTCTCATATACACACCATGTCAGAAGTTTCAACATGTTGTGACTTGTAATGATTCTGCAGTATGTAATATCTCAAGTTAACCTCAGAGAACTAAAGATTTATTTATTCCTAGTATGCATTCTCTGATGCAGGGGACACGGGTTCGATCCCTGGTCAGAGAACTAAGACTCTGATGGTCTGTTGTAAGAATTACATTTGTAAGGACTGTCCCAAATATTAGTTCTTTGGTAAACCCCAAGGATGTACTGTTTCATGAAGTTTCTCCGTGTGTATACTTTGTAACCTGTAAGAATTCTGTCATTACACTAAAGGTGTGGATACTTGATGTAAAAATTTACAACATCCATTACATCGGAAAGCTTGCTCGCCAGCATAAATCCTCTGTATTTCAGTTTTGATCTTCAAGTACAGTCCTCAGGACACGTATTGCTTGTGTGGTTTCTCTCAAAAATGTGTACTCTGAAGCTTAGTGCATTGTAAGGCCTGGAGAAAGCCTCTATTCATACATCTCCATAGCTTCTCTTCAATATGGACTTTCTGCAATTGCCAAGTACTTGAACTCAAGGTAAAGGTTTTGCCTCAACCAGTGTATCTGGGAGGTATGGCGCCAGTATGTTCCTATCTTGTGACTTCTGGGTAAGATCCTTGCCACACACATTACATTTCTGTGGGTTTTACTCAGGATAAATATTCTGATATCTAGTGATGAGTGAGCAATAATTTAACTTTTGACATATTCGTTGCATTTTAAAACGTGGAGTATTTGGTGATCACTGAGTTTAAGGCACAATCTAAAAGCATTCAAAATTTAGTACATTTGTAACGTTCTGAAGAGTGCAGATTACCCGAATGTTGGTGAGATGTGAGCAGTGAGAATAGGTTTTTCACATTCATGGCATTGGTGAGGAATCTTCCTAGATTGAATTCATTTTCTAAAGGCCTGACTATACTAAATACATTTATCTGGCTTCTATCCAGTATGAATTTTCTCGTGAAGCCTAAGATGTGAAGGCCTCCTAAAGCACTGCCACCTTCATTGTATTTTTTTTTTAAGATTTATTTATTATTTATTTATTTATTTTTGGCGTGTCGGGTCTTAGTTGTGGCGCGCGGGATCCTCACTGAGGCATGCAGGATCTTTCACTGTAGTGCGCAGGCTTCTCTCTAGTTGTGGTGTGCGGGTTTTCTCTTCTCTGGTTGTGGCGCACAGGCTCCAGGATGCATGGGCTCTGTAGTTGTGGCACGTGGGTTCCAGAGTGCGTGGGCTCTGTAGTTTGCAGCACGCAGGCTCTAGTTGAGACACGCAAGCTCGGTAGTTGTGGCGCACAGGCTTAGTAGCCCCACGGCACGTGAGATCTTAGTTCTCTGACCAGGGATCGAACCCGTGTCCCCTGCATTGTGAGGCAGATTCTTTACCACTGGACCACCAAGGAAGTCCCCTTCATTATATTTTTAAGTGCTCTAACCAGTATGGATCCTCTGATGGTAAGTTTGGCTTGAAAGCACACTGAAGACTTTGCCACACTCACTACATTTGTAAGGTTTCTCTCTAGTATGAATTCTCTGATGGTAAGTGAGGTTCAATGCAAAAAAGCTTTGCCACACTGATATTTGTATGATTTCTCCATAGTATGAATTCTCTGAACAACGGTTAGGTGTGAATTTTGAAGACCTTCCCACATGTATCACACTTACATAGTTTCTCTCAGGTATGGGTTTTCTGATGTGTAGTGAGGGTTGAGACCTGAGTAAAGGCTTTCCCACACTCAAAACATTTGAAAGGTTTCTCTATATGTACTCTCCGATGACTTGTAAGGTGTGAATTTCGACTGAAGAACTTGCCACACTCATTACATTTGAAAGGTTTCTCTCCAGTATGAATTCTCCAATGAAGTCGAAGATGTGATTTTTGACTAAAGACCTTTCCACACTCATCACATTTGTAAGGTTTCTCACCAGTATGAATTCTCTGATGACTTAAAAGGATTGCCTTCTCACTAAAGGCCTTGCCACACTCATTGCATTTGTAAGGTTTCTCTCCAGTATGAAATCTCTTATGACTTATGAAATGTGAATGCTGACTAAAGAGCTTCCCACACTCATTACATTTATAAGGTTTCTCTCCAGTATGAATCCTCCGATGACCAGCAAGGTGTGCATTTCGGCTAAAGACTTTGCCACACATATCACATTTATATAATTTCTTTCCTGTATGAATTTTCTGATGTCTACTGAGGTTTGAGCTGTCAGTAAAGGTTTTGCCACACTCATTACACTGGTAACTTCTCTTTCCAGCATGAATATTACGATGACGTACAAGGTATGAATTTTGACCAAAGACTTTACCACATACGTCACATTTATGTAAGTTTGCTTCTGGGTGGATTATCTGATGTCTGGCAAGGGTGGAGCCATCATTAAAGGTTTTGCCACACTCATTACATTTGTAACATTTCTCTCCAGGATGAATTTTCCGATGATGTGCAAGCTGTGAACTTCGACCAAAGAATTTGTCACATATGTCACATTTATCTAATTTCTCTCCTGTGTGGATGGTCTGATGTTTAATGAGGTGTGAGCCCTTAAGAAAGGCTTTCCCACACTCATTACATTTGCAAGGTCTTTCCCTGTGTGCTTTAAGGTTTTGTGTCATCACTGAAGGATGCATAAAATCATTCCCATATATATTAGAAACATTGGTTTGGACACTAGGAGAAATTCTTTGAAGTGGTGAAAATAAGAAACTACTGTTGATAGACCTCTCAACTACATCACATTCAGAAATTATCCCATCAGTTTGAAATATCTGCAGTTTATCCTGAAAGTTTAAGCCCAGCCTATTTCCACAGGGCTTGATTCCTGCACCCCTTCTACCATGTCGATCTCTCCCATCAGTGAGATTTTTGTTGCAGATTACAGGCATTCCTTTGTAATTTCTTTCATCATCTCTCCACTGACACTCAAAGTCATACATATTTTCCTGGATTTCCCAGAGGTGAAAATGTTTGATTTTACAGCTTTCAGGTCTTCCCAACATCGGTGTTTGGAATACTTCTCCTTTATCACTGTTCACTTTGGGTTGTAATTGCTTGGTCACATGTATAGGGAAGATATCTACAAGATATAAAGAACCATAGGTATCCCATTCACAATAATTCAACAATATATGTCTCATGTTGAATACATGATATTACACCAAATGTAATACTTATACCAAAGATAGGTATGAAATGCCCCAACCATGACCTTAAATTTTTGGAAACACTAAAGGAATAGAATTATGTACTTAAGAAAGCATGTAACATAAATCCAAATATACTTTAAGGCAGCCTAGTTTTAAACACCATATGACAAAAACACTCACACTGGACAAACTTATGTCGGGTCTCAAAGAAAGAGTATTTGTCTACTATCACCTCTACGAACATACCAACCAACAGTAAACATACTGCTGTCTCATAATTGAGGAGAAAAATATACTATCGATGTATTCTGCATACTTACTGTACATAAATAAACTTTTTTAAGTAGACAATATATTGTACCGGGAAATAATCCAAAACAAAAGTTATCCAATTAATAATATAATTAGCTGTTTAGAACTGTGAAACAAATATAACAGAGAAAATGAAGAGTTTGATAAAACAATTTTTAAGAAACAATGTATTTTTCTAAATCTTTGCTATAGAACTATGTACCCAAAAAGAAAAGGCATTTTACAACATTAACAAGTAGTACCTGTCAGTTGTATTGCATAATACATGCTAAAAGACCATCATCTGTAAATGACATAAATTAAGACATAAAATATTCTCCAGTTATCTAATGGCCAGTAACAGAGCAATCCCTACCTATGCAGTATCCTTAATTATCTGGTTTAATGGTTCCAAAATACTAGAAACAAAAAGTGAGCACTTTGTGTATTTACTGACTAGGGTCAGACACAACGTTGTTGAAAAAAATGCAAATGAAAACCATACAAGATATAATGCAGATAAAGTCATATCATAAAGAACATGAATTTTATTAGCAGAAATCAGAAAGAAAAACCAGGAAAAATCCATCTAAAGACGAATGAATTTCTTCTGTACATACATGCAGATACAAAGAAACTGAATCAACCCACCAGTAGAGTAGGGGACCGTAATTTTCAAAAGTTAAGTTGCCTTAAATCTGAGTTCTCCTGCTAAGTCTGATTAACCTCTCTATCGAAAATTTTATTCTGTTTCTTCTTCCACACATGTTCATCTCAAGATTGAGGAGTACCAAAGAAAAGGGGGGATTGAAACTGAACAGGAATCTGCAGGGCCTTCCTGGTTACAAAAGCCTTTCTGAGTCTCCCATTTCCTGTTTGTTAAAAAAAAAAGGCTTTAGTCTCCTAGACCATTCCTGAGTTCAAAAAGTCAGATTCAAGCAGTTACTAATTAGGGGAATGAGAGAATACAGAAACAAAGGAAAAGCAAGTCCAATCTAATCACTTCCATGATTGGTAGCTTAAATTGGTACCTTGATTTATGACCCCAAACTGGGCTTCAACCAGTTATCCCAAGAGGACTGAAAAACTGATGACACCAGAGGGTCAACTGAGAATTGAAATTCTTAACCAGTCACATTTGGCTCTAAGTAAATAATAAAATGCCTGAACTATTGCTTTTCCTGTCTCCTAGAAGGAAGTTAAGGGATCACAAGACTCTGATTTAGGAACTGTTTTGCAGGAACATACAGAATAATCAGAAAGGAAATCACAACTTGATTCTCAAAAGTCTGCAGCTGACATCTTATGGGAAAGCTGGGATTACAGACACTCCCCTCCCCTCTCTCCCTTATCATTTAAAAATCTTACACCCTGGCCAGCCAGGAAGATGGATTTGAGGCAAGGCCAGGTCTCCCAAGTTTCTGGTTGGCACCTCCTCAACTAATACACATTTCTCTGCTTCTAACTCCAATGAGAAATGGGCATATGAATTTGGATTCGACATCATGTGTGATGTATGTTCTTTATTAGGAAAAGGTAGAAGACTATGCTGGAAAATATCCTGCAATGGAGCAGTTACACAGAGCTATCATCATACTCAATGGTGAACGAATGAAAGCTTTTCCTTTAAGATCAGGAACAAGACAAGGATACCTGCTCTCAATATTTCTAAAAACATATTACTGGAAGTCCCAGGAAGAACACAGAGGCAGAAAATTGGGTAACAGATATCCCAATAGCAAAAGAGAGTGAAATCATCTCTGTATACAACTGACATGATCTAATATGTAGAAAACCGTGAATATTCTGCAGAAAAAACCTGCTAAAATTTTTAGAGCTCTAAAAAATGACAAGATGTAAAATCAACATGCAAAATTCAGTTGGGTTTGTAAACATTAAAAATGAACAACCAAAAAAGAACATGAGAAAAATATTCCAGTTACAAGAGAATCAAAAAAAAAAAAAAAGTTAGATGCAACATTATACAAGAAGGTAAAGATATGTATATTGCAAACTAAAGACTGCTGAAAATTTTAGAAAAGACAAAAATAAATGCAAAGACATCCCAAACTCATGGATTGGAAGTCAATATTGACATGATGTCAATACTACCCAAAGTGATCATTATATTCAAATCATTCCCTAGTGAAATCCCAGTAGTGTTTTCCTGAAGAAACAGATACATCCATCCTGTGATTAATATGGAGTCTCAGGAGAAAACAAATAGCAAAAACGATCCTGAAAAGAACAAACTTGTTGTATCACACTTCTTTATTTCAAAACTTATTCCACAGATACACTAATCAAAACAGTGTGGTACTGGCATATAGACAGAGAGACTGCTGGAACAGAACAGAGACTTCCAAAAAAAACCTCTTGTGGGATAGCGGCTAAGATGGCAGAGAAGAACCCTAAATTCCCCTCCTTTCACAAGCACACCAAAATCACAACTGACTGAAGAGCAACCACTGAACTAGAACCTACCAGGAAAGATCTTTAACAGCTAATGAAAGAACCACAACTAGATAGAAGGAGGGGCAGATTGGCCATATAATCAAATCGCATGCCCCCTGGGTGGGCAGCCCACAAACTGGAGAATAATTATATTACAGATGTTCTCCCACAGGAGTGAGAGTTCTGAGCTCCACGTGAGGCAGCTCAGCCCAGGGGTCCAGCCGCAGGAAGCGGAGTCCTTAGAGCATGTGGCTTAGAAGGCCAGCGGGACTTGACTGCAGCTCCACAGGATTGGGGGAAATGGAGACTTCACTCTTAAAGGGCGCACAAAAGAATCTCACATGCACCGGGACAAAGGGCAAAAGCAGTAATATCATGGGAGCATGGACCAGAGCTACCTGCTGGTCTTAGAGTATCTCCAGGGCTACTTCCCATGCCCCTAGACACCAGAGGGCCCTACCCACCAGAGGCAAAGGCCCAGCACCACCCACCGGTGAGCAGGCACCTGGCCTCCCACAAGGAAGTCTGCACGAGCCTCTAGACCAGCTTCACTCACCAGGGGGCAGACACTAGAAGCAAGAAAACTATAGTCTCTGCAGCCTGTAGACCAAGTCTGCAAACGCAGGCCACATACTACCTGGGGACCAGATAGCCCCTGGTCCATAGGTGACGAGAGGGGAGTGCACTGCCTGAATGCACAGGACGTCTCCTACAGAGGCCACTTCTCCAAGGTTGAGAAATGTAACTAACCTACCACATACATAAAATACAAATGGCAATTTAGACAAAATGAGGCGACAGAGGAGAATATGTTTCAGATAAAGGAACAAAACAGAAACCCAGAAGAAGAACCAAGTGTCGTGGAGACAGGCAAACTACTCAAGAAAGAGTTCAGAGTAATAATCATAAAGACGATCAAAGAATTTGGTAGGAGAAAGGATGCACAATGTGAGAAATGAGAAGGTTTTTTTTTTGTTTTTTTTTTTACTTTTTTTTGGGGGGGGGTTTATTTTATTTATTTATTTATTTATTTATGGCTGTGTTGGGTCTTCGTTTCTGTGCGAGGGCTTTCTCTAGTTGTGGCAAGTGGGGGCCACTCTTCATCGCGGTGCACGGACCTCTCACTATCGCGGCCTCTCTTGTTGCGGAGCACAGGCTCCAGACGCACAGGCTCAGTAACTGTGGCTCACGGGCCCAGTTTCTCCGCGGCATGTGGGATCTTCCCAGACCAGGGCTCGAACCCGTGTCCCCTGCATTGGCAGGCAGATTCTCAACCACTGCGCCACCAGGGAAGCCCCCAGAAGTTTTTAACAAAGACTTAGAAATTATAAATAACAATGAAACAGAATTGAAGAATACAATAACTGAAATGAAAAATATGACAAATTAATAATAGACGAAATGAGGCAGAATAATGGATCAGTGAGCTGGAAAACAGAGTAGGGGAAATCACTGCCACCAAAGGGGAAAAAAGAAAAGAATAAAAAGAAATGAGATCAGTTTAAGAGACCACTGGGACAAGAGCAAGTGTGCTAATATTCGCAATACAGGGTTCCCAGAAGGAGAAGAGAGAAAGGGCTTGAGAAAATATTTGAAGAGATAATAGCTGAAAACTTCTCTAACCTGGGAAGGGAAACACCAAGACACATTCTGATTAAAACAACAAAAACTAAAGATAAAGAGAGAATATTACAAGCAACAAGGGAAAGCAATTAAAAACATACAAGAGAACTCCCATAAGGCTATTACACGATTTTTCATCAGAAACTCTGCAAGCCAGAAGGCAGTGGCGCAATATACTTAAAGTGATGAAAGAGAAAAACCTGCAACCAAGAGTAGTCTACCCAGCAAAGTTCTCCTTCAGATTGATGGAGAAATCAAAAGCTTTATAGACAAGAAAAAGCTGAAAGAATTCAACAACACCAAACCAAATTTACAACAAATGCTAAAGGAACTTCTCCAGTGGGAAAAGACCACAACAAGACTTTCTTGACTACAAACAAGAAAATCACAAAATGGAAAAGCTCACTGGTAAAGGCAAACATACAATAAAGGCAGAAAATCATCCACACACAAAGCTAGCAGGTAGGTTAAAAGACAAAAGTAGTAAAACCATCTGTATCCACAATGAGCAGTTAAGAGATATACAAAACAATGATGTAAAATATAATATCAAAAACAGTAATCATGCGGAGAGGAGAGTACAAATGCAGGGTATCTAAACTGCATTTGAGATTAGCAACTTAAAACAAGCACATAAACATAAGTACTAGTATACAAAAACCTCATGGTAACCGAGAAACAAAAATCTCTAATACATATACATACAAAAAAGAAAAAGAAATCCAACCATAACATTAATGATACTCATCAAACCACAAAAAAAGAGAACAAAAGAAGAAAGGGGGACAAAAAGACCTACAAAAACAAATCCAAAACAATTAATGAAATGGAAATAGAAACATACATATCAATAATTATCTTAAATGTAAATGAACTACATGCTGCAACCAAAAGATACAGACTGGATGAATGGATGCAAACATAGGACCTGTACATATGCTGCCTGCAAGAGACTCACTTCAGATGCAAAGACATATACAGACTGAAAGTGAAGGGGTGGTAAAAGGTATTCCATGCAAATGGAAATAAAAAGGAAGCTTGAGAAGCAACACTTATATCAGACAAAATAGACTTGAAAAAGAAAAAAGACTGTTAAAAGAGACAAAGAAGGCCACAAGAAAATGATCACAGGATCAATCCAAAAAGAAGACATAACAATTCCAAATATGTATCCACCCCAACTAAGGAACACCTCAATATATAAGGCAAATGTTAACAGACATAAAAGGAGAAATGGACAGCAACACAATAATAGTGGGGGACTTTAACACCTACTTATATCAATGGGCAGATCATCCAGACAGAAAATCCATCAGGAAACACAGGCCTTAAATGACACATTAGAGCAGATGGACTTAATTGATATTTATAGAGCATTCCACCTGAAAGCAGCAGAATACACATTCTTTTCAAGTGCACATGGGTCATTCTACAAGACAGACCACATGCTGGGTCACAAAGCAATCCTCGGTAAATGTAAGAAAACTGGAATCGTATCAAGCATCTAGGCTAGCCAATCAACTAAAAAAAAAAAAAAACCCACAAAACCAAAAAACAAAAAAGCTGCAAAAAACACAAAGATGTGGAAGCTAAAGAATATGCTACTACACAACCAGTGGATCACTGAAGAAATCAAAGAGGAAATTAAAAAAAAAAACAAAGCTAGAGACAAATGAAAATGAAAACAGTATGACCCAAAACCTATGGGACACAGTAAAAACAGTTCTAAGAGTGAAGTTTATAGCAAAACAAGCTAAACTTAGGATTCAAGAACAATCTCAAATAAACAACCTAACTTTATGCCTAAAGGAACTAGAAAAAGAACAAAACCCCAAAGAAAGATACAAAGATCAGAGCAGAAATAAATGAAATAGAGACCAAAAACAAAAAAAGAAAAAAGATCTATGAAACTAAAACCTGGTTCTTTGAAAAGATAAAAAACATTGATAGAGAAGTCTCAGAAAACGGCGGAGGAATAAGATGCGGAGATCACCTTCTTCCCCACAGATACATCAAAAACATATCTACATGTGGAACAACTCCTACAGAACACCTACTGAACACTGGCAGAAGACCTCAGACTTCCAAAAAGGCAAGAAAATCTCCATGTAACTGGGTAGGGCAAAAGAAAAAAGGAAAAAAAAAAGAGACAAAGGAATCAGGACAGGACCCACGCCTCTGCGAGGGCACTGTGAAGGAGGAAATGTTTCTGCACACTAGGAAGCCCCCTCACTGGCAGAGACAAGGGGGAGCTTTGGAGCCTCAGAGGAGAGCGCAGCAACAGGGTGCGGAGAGCAAAGCAGAGAGAATCCCGCACAGAGGATCGGTGTCAACCAGCACTCCCCAGCCTGAGACGCTTGCCCGCCTGCCGGGGCGAGTGGGGGCTGGGTGCTGAGGCTCGGGCTTCAGAGGTCAGACCCCAGGGAGAGAGGATTGGGGGTTAGCTGTGAGAAGACAGCCTGAGGGAGTCCGGAAAGAAACCTGGGCCTGCCAGATAGACAAGGGGCCACTGTTGCAGGGTGCACGAGGAGAGGGGCACACCCGCCCTAGCAGCTTCTTTCTCCACGCGCTCACAGACAGCAAGGCACAGCCTACACCAGTTCTAGGGCCGGGCGAGAGCTGTGCCTGCTATCTTGGACACCAGAGGTGGGCGTGACGGCTACTGCTGCCACCGCTGCCACCAAGGGTCCTGTGAGCAAGCTCAGGTCACTGCCCACTCCTTCCCAGGAGCCAGTGCAGCCCGCCACTGCCAACGGTCCAGCGATCTGGGGCCAACTTCCTGGGGAGAGCGAACGGCACACCTCAGGCTGTTGCAAATTCCCACTAGTCCCTGCCGCCAAAGGCACTCCCCGCACATCCCAACTGGGACTGCTGTATCCCTCCCCCTCCCTGGCCTGGGTGAGCAAGTGAGCCCTAATCAGCCACTGCTTTCACTCCCTCTTGCCTGGGTGGGGAAGAGACTCCTGAGGGTGGCCCAAATGCAGAGGCAGAGCCAAAACGAAAGCTGAACTCCTGGGGCAGTGCGACCAAAGAAGAGAAAGGGAAATTTCTCCACGCAGCCACAAGAGCAGCAGATTAAATCCCTTCAATCGGCCTGGTAAACCCTCCATCTGTGCAATATCTGAATAGACAACGAGTGTTCCCACAATTGAGGCTGTGGACTTTGGGGGCAAGTACCCGCAGGAGTTGGGCCAGGTCAGAGTATAAGCTGGCCCCACAGTGCCCACAGCAGGTCCCGACACCTACCAAGAGTTCGATTTCTGCTTTTGATTTGTATTTAGTTTTTTGTTTTGGTAGCTTAGTTTTTAGTGTTTGTTTTCATTTTGGGGTTCGTTTATTTGTTTGGCTGCTCTCTTCTTTTTTGTTATCTCTCTCTCTTGTGTGTGTGTGTGTGTGTGTGTGTGTGTGTGTGTGTGTGTATGTATGATTCTTTGTGTGTTTTTGTTTGGTTTGTTTTTAACATTTGTCTTGGGGTTTTGCTTGTTTGTTTTCTTTTTCGTTTGTTTGTTTTCGTCTGTGTGTGTGTTTCTTTGTGTGTGTCTGTTTTCTTTCTTTCTTTCTTTCTTTTCCTTTTCTTCCACACCGTGCAGCTTGCAGGATCTTGGTGCTCCGGACAGGGGTCGGGCCTGAGCCTCTGAGGTGGGAGAGCCTAGTCCAGGACGCTGGACGACCAGAGAACTCGCGGCCTCAGGGAATATTAATTGGCAAGAGCTCTCCCAGAGGTCTCCATCTCAACACCAAGACCTGGCTCCACCCAACGGCAGGCAGGCTCCCGTGCTGGAGGCCTCGTGCCAAACAACTAGCGAGACAGGAGCACAACCCCACCCATTGGCAGAGAGGCTGCCTAAAGTCGTACTAAGCTCAGAAACACCACGAAAAGAGCCACCGGACGTGGCCCTGCCCATCAGAGGGACAAGATCCAGCTGCACCCACCAGAACGGAGACCAGTCCCCTCCACCAGGAAGCCTACACAAGCCACTGGACCAACCTCACCCACTGCGGGCAGACACCAGAAGTAAGAGGAACTACGACCCTGCAGCCTGCGGATAGGAGGCCCCAAACACAGTAAATTAAACAAAATGAGAAGACAGAGAAATACGCTGCAGATGAAGGAGCAAGGTAAAAACCTACAAGACCAAACAAATGAAGAGGAAATAGGGAGTCTACCTGAAAAAGAATTCAGAGTAATGATAGTAAAGATGATCTAAAATCTCAGCAGGGCTTCCCTGGTGGTGCAGTGGTTGAGAATCTGCCTGCCAATGCAGGGGACACGGGTTCGAGCCCTGGTCTGGGAGGATCCCACATGCCGCGGAGCAACTGGGCCCGCGAGCCACAACTACTGAGCCTGCGCGTTTGGAGCCTGTGCTCCGCAACAAGAGAGGCCGCAATAGTGAGAGGCCCGTGCACCGTGATGAGGAGCGGCCCCCGCTTGCCACAACTAGAGAAAGCCCTCGCACAGAAACGAAGACCCAACACAACCAAAAATAAGTAAATTTATAAAAAAAATAATAATAAAATCTCAGAAATAGAATAAAATACAAGAAATGTTTAACAAGGACATAGAAGAACTAAAGAACAAACCAACAGTGATAAGCAACACAACAATTGAAATTAAAAATACTCTAGAAGGAATCAACAGCAGAATAACTGAGGCAGAAGAACGGATAAGTGATCTGGAAGATACAATGGTGGAAATAACTGCCACAGAGCAGAATAAAGAAAAAAGAATGAAAAGAATTGAGGACAGTCTCAGAAATCTCTGGAACAACATTAAATGCACCAACATTCGAATTATAGGTGTCCCAGAAGAGAAAGAGAAAGGGTCTGAGAAAATATTTGAAGAGATTATAGTCGAAAACTTCGCTAAACATGGGAAAGGAAATAGCCAATCAAGTCCAGGAAGTGCAGAGAGTGCCATACAGGATAAACCAAAGGAGAAACACAGCAAAACACATATTAATCAAACTATCAAAAATTAAAAACAAGGAAAAAATATTTAAAGCAACAAGGGAAAAGCAATAAACAACATACAAGGGAATCCCCATAAGATTATCAGATGATCTTTCAGCAGAAACTGCAGGCCAGAAGGGAGTGGCAGGATATATTTAAAGTGATGAAAGGGAAAGACCTACAACCAAGATTATCCTACCCAGCAAGGATCTCATTCAGATTCAATGGAGAAATCAAAAGCTTTACAGACAAACAAAGGCTAAGAGAATTCAGCATCACCAAACCAGCTCTACAACAAATGCTAAAGGAACTTATCTAAGCAGGAAACACAAAAGAAGAAAAAGACCTACGAAAACAAACCCCCAAAAATTAAGAAAATGGTAATAGGAACATACATATCAATAATTACCCTAAATGTGAATGGGTTAAATGCTCCAACCAAAAGACAGACTGGCTGAATGGATACAAAAACAAGACCCATATATATGCTGCCTACAAGAGACCCACTTCAGACCTAGGGACACATACAGACTGAAAGTGAGGGGATGGAAAAAGATGTTCCATAAAAATGGGAATCAAAAGAAAGCTGGAGTAACAATACTGATATCAGATAAAATAGACTTTAAAATAAAGACTGTTACAAGAGATAAGGAAGGACACTATATAATGATCAAGGGATCAATCCAAGGAAACATAACAATTGTAAATATTTATGCACCCAACATAAGAGCACCTCAATACATAAGGCAAATGCTAACAGCCAAAAAAGGGGAAATTGACAGTAACACAATAGTGGGGGACTTTAACACCCCACTTACACCAAAGGACAGATCATCCAGACAGAAAATAAACAAGGAAACACAAGCTTTAAATGGCACAACAGACCAGATAGATTTAATTGATATTTATAGAACATTCCACCCAAAAGCAGAAGGATACACTTTCTTCTCAAGTGCATATGAAACATTCTCCAGGACACATCACATCTTGGGTAACAAATCAAGCCCTGGTAAATTTAAGAAAACTGAAATCATATCAAGCATCCTTTCCAACCACAACACTATGAGATTAGAAATAAATTACAGGGGAAAAAACTGTAAAAAACATAAAACACATGAAGGCTAAAAATTACACTACTAAATAACCAAGAGATCAGTAAAGAAACCAAAGAGAAAATCAAAAAATACCTAGAGACAAATGACAATGAAAACACATGATGATCCAAAACCTATGGGATGCAGCAAAAGCAGTTCTAAGAGTGAAGTTTACAGCAATACAATTCTACCTGAAGAAACAAGAAAAACCTCAAATAAACAATCTAAACTAACAGCTAAAGGAACTAGAGAAAGATGAACAATAAAACCCCAAAGTTAGTAGAAGGAAATCAATCATAAAGATAAAAGCAGAAATAAATGAAACAGAAACAATAGCAAAGATCAATAAAACTAAAAGCTGGTTCTTGGAGAAGATAAACAAAATTGATAAACCTTTAGCCAAGCTCATCAAGAAAAAGAGGGAGAGGACTCAAATCAATAAAATTAGAAATGAAAAAGGAAAAGTTACAAAGGACACTGCAGAAATACAAAGGATCATAAGGGACTACTATAAGCAACTATATGCCAATAAAGTGGACGACCTGAAAGAAATGGACAAATTCTTAAAAAGGTATAACCTTCCAAGACTGAACCAGGAAGAAAGAGAAAATATGAAGAGACCAATCACAAGTAATGAAATTGATACTGTGATTAAAAATCTTCCAACAAACAAAAGTACAGGATCAGATGGCTTCACAGGTGAGTTCTACCAAACACTTAGAGAAGAGCTAACACCCATCCTCAAATTCTGCCAAAAAACTGAAGAGGAAGGAACTCTTCCAAACTCATTCTGCGAGGCCACCATCACCCTGATACCCAAATCAGACAAAGATATCACGAAAAAAGAAAATTACAGACCAATATTACTGATGAATACAGACACAAAAATCCTCAACAAACTACTAGCAAACAGAATCCAACAACACATTAAAAGATTCATACACCACAATCAAGTGGGATTTACCCCAGGGATGCAAGGATTCTTCAGTGTAAGCAAATCAACCAATGTGATACACCATATCAACAAATTGAATGAAAACCATATGATCATTTGAATAGATGCAGAAAAAGCTTTTAACAAAATTCCACACCGATTTATGATAAAAACTCTCCAGAAAGTGGGCACAGAGGGAACCTACCTCAACATAATAAAGGCCACGTATGACAAACACACAGCTAACATCACTCTCAACGGTGAAAAACTGAAAGCATTTCCTCGAAGATCAGGAACAAGACAAGGAGGTCCACTCTCACAACTACTATTCAACACAGTTTTGGAATTCCTAGCCACAGCAAACGGAAAAGAAAAAGAAACAAAAGGAAAATAAAATTGGAAAAGAAGAAGTAAAATTGTCACTGTTTGCAGATGACATGATACTATAGACAGAGAATCCTAAAGATGCCACCAGAAAACTACTAGAGCTAATCAATGAATTTGGTAAAGTTGCAGGATACAAAATTAATGCACAGAAATCTCTTGCACTCCTATACACGAACAACGAAAGACCAGAAAGAGAAATTAAGGAAACAATACCGTTCACTACTGCAACAAAAAAAAATAAAATACCTAGGAATAAACCTACCTAAGGAGGTAAAAGACCTGTACTCAGAAAACTATAAAACACTGATGAAAGAAATCAAAGACGACACAAACAGTTGGAGAGATTATACCATGTTCTTGGATTCGAAGAATCAATACTGTGAAAATGACTATACTACCCAAAGCAATCTACAGATTCAATGCAATTCTTATCAAATTACCAATGGCATTTTTCACAGAACTAGAACAAAAAATCTTAAAAATCTGTATAGAGACACAAAAGACCCCAAATAGCCAAAGCAATCTTGAGAAAAAAAAAACAGAGCTGGAGGAATCAGGCTCCCTGACTTCAGGCTATACTACAAAGTCACAGGCATCAGAACAGTGTGGTACTGGCCCAAAAGCAGACACATACATCTATGAAACAGAATAGAGAGCCCCAAAATAAACCCATGTACATATGGCCAATTAATCTACAACAGAGGCAAGAATATACAATGGTGACAGTACCTTCAATAAGTGGTGCTGGGAAAACTGGACAGCTACATATAGAAGAATGAAATTAGAAAACTCCCTAACAACATACACAAAAATAAACTCAAAATGGATTAAAGACCTAAATGTAAGACCACACACTATAAAACTCTTAGAGGAAAACATAGAAAGAACACTCTTTGACATAAATCACAGCAAGATCTTTTTTGACCCACCTTCTAGAGTAATGGAAATAAAAACAAAAATAAACAAATGGGACCTACTGAAACTGAAAAGCTTCAGCACAACAAAGGAAACCATAAACAAAAAAGGAAACCATAAATAAGACAAAAAGACAACCCTCAGAATGGGAGAAAATAATTGCAAACGAATTAATGGACAAAAGATTAATCTCCAAAATATACAAACAGTTCATGCAGCTCAATATCAAAAAAACAAACCCAATCAAAATATGGGCAGAAGGACTTCCCTGGTGGCACAGTGGTTGGGAGTCCGCCTGCCAATGCAGGGGACGCGGGTTCTAGCCCTGGCCTGGGAGGATCCCACATGCCGCGAAGCGGCTGGGCCTGTGTGCCACAGCTGCTGAGCCTGCGCTCTAGAGCCCACGAGCCACAACTACTGAAGCCCATGTGCCACAACTGCTGAGGCCCGTGCACCTAGAGCCTGTGCTCCGCAACAAGAGAAGCCACTGCAATTAGAGGCCCGTGCACAGCAATGAAGAGTGGCCCCCGCTCGCTGCAACTAGAGAAAGCCCGTGCGCAGCAACAAAGACCCAACGCAGCCAAAAATAAATAAATAAATAAATAAATTTATTTTAAAAAAAAATATGGGCAGAAGACCTAAACAGACATTTCTCCAAAGAAGACATACAGATGGCCAAGAGGCACATGAACATGCTCAACATCACTAATGATTAGAGAAATGCAAATCAAAACTACAATGAAGCATCACCTCACACAAGTCAGAATGGCCATTATCAAAAAATTTACAAACAATAAATGCTAGAGAGGGTGTGGAGACAAGGGAACCCTCTTTCACTGTTCGTGGGAATGTAAATTGATACAGCCACTATGGAGAACTGTATGGAGGTTCCTTAAAAAACTAAAAATAGAATTACCATAAGACCCAGCAATCCCACTACTGGGCATATACCCAGAGAAAACCATAACTCAAAGACACATTCACCCCAATGTTCATTGCAGCACTATTTAGAATAGCCAGGTCCTGGAAGCAACCTAAATGCCTATTGACAGACCAACAGATAAAGAAGATGTAGTACATATACACAGTGGAATATTACTCAGCCATAAAAGAATGAAATTGGGTCATTTGTAGAGGCGTGGTTGGACCTAGACACTGTCATACAGAGTGAAGTAAGTCAGAGAAAAACAAATACCATATATTAACGCATATAGGTAGAATCTAGAAAAATGGTACAGATCAACCCGTTTGCAAAGCAGAAATAGAGACAAAGACGTAGAGAACGAACGTATGGATACCAAGGGGGAAAGCGGGGTCGGGTAGGATGAATTGGGAGATTGGGATTGTCATATATACACTATTGATACTATGTATAAAATAGATAGCTAATGAGAACGTACTGTATAGCACAGGGAACTCTACTCAGTGCTCTGTGGTGACCTAAATGGGAAGGAAATCTGAAAAAGAGGGGTTATATGTATATGTAGAGTTGATTCACTTTGCTGTACAGTAGAAACTAACACAACATTGTAAAGCAACTATACTCCAACAAAAATTAATTTAAAAAAAACTAATAAGTGAAATGGTAATTACAGGGAAATTTGCTGCTTTAAATGCTTATATTGGGAAAGAAGAAAGTATCTTTTAACATGCTATTTTATACTAATATGTATAAAATAGATAACTAATGAGAACCTAATGTACAGCACAGGGAACTCTACTTCACTTAGCTGTACAGTAGAAACTAACACATTGTAAAACAACTATACCCCAATAAAAAAAAGAAAAGAATATTGAAAAACCTTTAGCCAGAGTCATCAATAAAAAAGGGAGAGGGCGCAAATCAATAAAACCAGAAATCAAAATGGAGAAGTTACAATGGACACCACAGAAATACAAAGAATCAAAAGAGACTACTCCAAGAAACTATACTCCAATAAAATGGACAACCTAGAAGAAATGGGTTAGAAAGGTACAATCTCCTAAAATTGAACCACGAAGAAACAGAAAATATGAACAGACCAATCACAAGTACTGAAATTGAAACTGTGATTAAAAATCTTCCAACAAACAAAAGTCCAGGACCAGATGGCTTCACAGGTGAATTCTCCCATTCTAATATTTAGACAAGAGCTAACACTCATTCTTCTGAAACTATTATAAAAAATAGCTTTGGAGAGGAAGGAACACTTCCAATGAACTCATTCTGTGAGGCCATAATAACCCTGACACCAAAGCCAGAAAAAGATATTCCAAAAAAAGAAAATTACAAGTCAATACCACATATATGCAAAAACCCACGACAAAATACTAGCAAACCAAATCCAACAAAAGAATCATAAACCATGATCAAGTGGGATTTATTCCAAGGATGCAAGATTTTCAATATCTGCAAGTCAATCAGTATGATACACCACATTAACAAACTGAAGACTAAAATCCATATGAACATCTCAATAGTTGCAGAAAAAGCCTCTCACAAAATTCAGCACCCATTTATGATAAAAACCCTTCAGAAAGTCAGCACAGATGGAAACTACCTCAACATAATAAAGACCATATATGACAAACACACAACTAACATCATACTCAACAATGAAAAGCTGAAAGAATTTCCTCTAAGATCAGGAACAAGACAAGGATGTCCACTCTCACCACTTTTATTCAACATACATTTGGAAGCCCTAGCCACTGCAATCAGAAAACAAAAAGAAATAAAAGGAATCCAGATAGGAAAAGAAGTAAAACTATCACTGTATGCAGATGACATGATGCTACACGTAGAAAATCCTAAAGATGCCACCAGATAACTACTAGACCTCATCAATGAACAGGGTAAAGTTGCTGGATAAATATAAAAAATAATAAATATACAAAAATCTGTTGCATTTCTAAATACTAACAACGAAATATCAGAAAGTGAAATTAAGGAAACAATCGCATTTACCATCTCATCACAAAGAAAAACACTCTGAGAAATAAGCCTACCTAAGGAGGCAAAACAACTGTACTTGTAAAACTATATGATGCTGATGAAAGATATCAAAGATGACACAAACAGATGAAAATATATACCATGTTCTTGGATTGGAATAAGCAACACTGTTAAAATGACCATATTACCCAAGGCAATCTACATATTCAATGCAATCCTTATCAAATTAACAATGGCATTTTCACAGAACGAGAACAAAACATTTTTAAAATTTGCATGAAAACACAAAAGACACCAAATATCTAAAACAATCTCGAAAAAGAAGAATGGAGCTGGAGGAATCACACTCCCTGACTTCAGACAATACTACAAACCTACAGTCATCAAAACAGTATGGTACTGGCAAAAACAGAAACACAGATCAATGGAACAGAATAGAAAGCCCAGAAATAAACTCACTCACTTATAGTCAATTATTCTATGACAAAGTAGGAAAGAATATACAATGGAGAAAAGACAGTCTCTTTAGTAAGTGGTGCTAGGATAACTGGGCAGCTACATGGAAAAGAAGGAAATTAGAACATTCTCTAACACCACATACAAAAATAAACTCAAAATGTATTAAACACCTAAATGTAAGACCAGATACTATAAAACTCCTAGAGGAAAACAAAGGCAGAACACTCTTTGATATAAATCACAGCAATATTTTTTTGGATCTGTCTCCTAGAGACACGGAAATAAAAGCAAAAATAAACAAATGGGACCTAATTAAACTTAAAAGCTACTGCAAAGCAAAGGAAACCATAAAAAGAACGAAAATACAACCTATGGACTAGAAGAGTATATTTGCAAATGATGCTACCAAAAAGGGATCTATTTCCAAAATATACAAAATTCATATAGCTTAGTATCAAAAAAACCATACAACCCAATCAAAAAATTAGCAGAAGACCTAAATAGATATTTCTCCAAAGAAGACATAAAGATGGCCAACAGCCACATGAAAAGATGCTCAACGTCACTAATTATTAGATAAATGCAAATCAAAACCACAAAATGGTTATCACCTCACACTGGTCAGAATGACCACCATCAAAAAGTCTACAAATAGGGGACTTCCCTGGTGGTCCAGGGGGTAAGGCTCCACGCTGCCAATGCAGGGGGCCCGGGTTCAATCCCTGGTCGGGGAACTAGATCCCATATGCATGTCGCAACTGAGAGTCAACATGCAGCAACTAAGAAGTCCGCATGCCCCAACTAAATATTCTGCGTGCCACAACTAAGATCCAGCGTGGCCAAAAAAAAAAAAAGTCTACAAACAATAAATGCTTGAGAGGGTGTGGGGAAAAGAGAACCCTCACCACACTGTTGGAAGGAATGTAAATTGGTGTAGCCATTTTGGAGAACAGTATGGAGGTTCCAATCCTGGTCATATATCCGGAAAAGATGAAAACTCTAATTTGAAAAGATATATGCACCCCAATGTTTACAGCAACACTATTTACACTAGCCAGGACATGGAAGCAACCTAAATTTTCACTGACAGATGAAGGGATAAAGAAGATGTGGCACATATATACAGTGGAATATTACTCAGTCATAAAAAACAATGAAATAATGCCTTTTGCAGCAACATGGATGGACCTGTGAAGTCAGACAAAGAAAGACATATATGATATTACTTATATGTGGAACCTAAAAAAGTGATACAAATGAACTTATTTACAAAACAGAAATAGACTCACAGACATAGAAAACAAACTTATGGTTACCAAAGGGGAAAGTGCAGGATGCGGGGGGGGTGGGGGGAAGAGGAGAGAGATAAATTAGGAGTCTGGGATTAACATATACACACTACTATATATAAAAGAGATAAACAACAAGGACCTACTGTATAGCTCAGGGAACTATATTAAATATCTTGTAAATTGCTGTACACCTGAAATTAACACAACATTGTAAATTAACCATACTTTAAAAAAAAAATAAAACCTCTTGTGTAGATGTTTAAACGATGTTTCACAAAGGTGTAAAGACCACTTTATGGGGGAAGGCAGTCTATGGAACAAAAGGTGTTGACAGGACTTCCCTGGTGGCGCAGTGGTTAAGAATCCACCTGCCAATGCAGGGGACACGGGTTCGAGCCCTGGTCCGGGAAGATCCCACATGCCACGGAGCAACTAAGCCCGTGTGCCATAACTACTGGGCCTGCACTCTAGAGCCCATGAGCCACAACTACTAAGCCCATGTGTCACAACTACTGAAGTCCAGGTGCCACAACTACTAAGCACATGTGCTGCAACTACTGAGCCCAGGCGCCTAGAGCTGGTGCTCCGCAACAAGAGAAGCCACCACAATGAAAAGCCTGCGCAACGCAACAGAGTAGACCCCGCTCACCACAACTAGAGAAAGCCCACGTGCAGCAACGAAGACCCAACGCAGCCAAAAAAAATTAATTAATTAAAAATAAATAAATTTTTTTAAAAAGGTGTTGCCAAAACTGGATACCTACTAACAAAAGTATTTACTTGGACCATTATCTTACACTACAAACAAAAATTAACTCAAAATGGTTCAAAGACCTAAACCTAAGTCCCAAGTGTATTAAACTCCTAGAAGTAAACATACAGAAAAAGTTTCTTGACATTGGACCCACAAATGATTTATCAGGTATAACACCAAAAGCACAGGCTACAAAATAAAAACAGATAAATTGAACTATATCAAAAATATAGGGGCTTCCCTGGTGGCGCAGTGGTTGAGAATCTGCCTGCTAATGCAGGGGACACAGGTTCGAGCCCTGGTCTGGGAAGATCCCACATGCCGAGGAGTGACTAAGCCCATGTGCCACAACTACTGAGCCTGCGCTTCTGGAGCCTGTGCTCCGCAACAAGAGAGGCCACGATAGTGAGAGGCCCGCACACCGCGATGAAGAGTGGCCCCTGCTCGCCACAACTAGAGAAAGCCCCCGCACAGAAACGAAGACCCAACACAGCCAAGAAATAAATAAATAAATAATAATTTAAAAAAAAAAAAAAAAAATATATATATATAAACTACGGTGCATTAAAGCTCAGTGAAAAGACAACCAACAATAAAAGAGAAAACATTTCTAAATCACATATCTGATAATAGATGAGTATGAAGAATATATAAAGATTCTAAGAGGGACTGATCACCAAGTCCACCACAGGGACCCTTCCCCAATCAACCATCCCATGCATTGCAAATATAAAACAAAAACCCCAAGAGTAACATAGAAATTTGAACCTAATGATAAAATAAAAAATCCTTTATAATGCATAGAAATGTACAAAATGAAAGTACCAGTGTCTTAAACACATGATCATTCATCACTGAAGGTATCCCTCCACTTCATAAGCTCTCTCATTAAGACGCCTCAAAATTCGCTGTTGAGGTAGAATGAACAATGGCACAGGCGATGAAAAATGTGGCATCAACAACAGTTTAGCCAACAGCCTCACAGATACGAGAATGTGAGCTTTGACAAAGTTGTCCTGGGATAAATTCCTATACCAATTTAAAGAGGCTAAAATGTATGGTCACTGAGACACATGAATAACACGGTCACAGTGCCCTTGAGACAGGCTTTTGTGACAGTGCCCAAAGCCAGAAAAAAACCCGGTCAGACTCTTGTGATACTTTCTATCTCATATCCTAGAACATGCTGACCACTCTACTGAGTAGCTTCAAGTGGTGATTTTGTACAGAGCAAGAAAATACTACAACATATGAGGAATAGTGTCTCGATCAAAATTTTCTGTTACCCAGTAAACACATTGCATAGAGACTCCACAAGAGGTTGTCAGATAAACATAGGTGGATTATCACAGCAAGGAAACCAGGTAAAATTTCAGACCTTCGGAATATACTTCAAAGAAATTTAAGAGGTAAAATCACACAAAGTAAGGAGAAGGTAAAATTAGGAACAGTCGACATTCCCAGACTAGGTAGAGCAGTACAAGAGTAAAAATAATACAACGTGTATGAGTCAGACATTATAGGATCTTGAGATGGGACCATGTACTCAACCCACAGATGCCACGCTAAGAGCCTGAAAGGTTCACATATGCTCCCCTTGTAGGATTTGGGATCAAAAAGAGGATCTCTCCGTCCACTGTCCTTACACTTTTCCTAAGTAACAATCACAGAAGATCCAATCCACCTGCCTGTCCCACACACTCCTAAACAAAAGAAACAGCCCTTCTGAGATACCCATCTTTGTTTACACTTTTGATATACTCCCACACAATGTATTCTTGGCTATTTTTCACATTTCTCCCCACTGCCCAGGGCTCTTTCTCTTGCTCCAATGTGGAGATAATATTCAGATCAGAAGAAGAAATTCTGGGACTTCCCTGGCGGCCCACTGGTTAAGACTCCATGCTTCCAATGCAGAGGGCATGGGTTCAATCCCTACTCGGGGAACTGAGATCCCACAAGCCACAAGGTGTGGCCAAAAATTTTTTAAAAAAAGAAATAGAAATTCTGGTTTATCAGGACAAAGAAATGTGAAGTGCTGTGGTTTTCCTAAAATCCCAGTTCTTTGTTCAGCTGAGGAGTGAGGACATTACAGATGCGTCAGGAAAAATATTTCACAAAATCATCCACCACCTCCCTTCTACACAGGGAACGGTGTAATATGCAGACATCAAGCTCTCTTCCTGCAGAAACTGAGTCAAAAGCCAAAAGGCAGAAAATGGGAAATTGGTATTTTTTAAAGTTTGCCATTGAGCTTTGTACGTAATTAAGCTCTGGGACAACCACTGATGTAACATGAAACAGGCAGAGCATCTGAAGAAAGGGTCAGGTTAAACTCATGATGCCGCATCACGGGTGAGTCAACAGGGCTTTCAAAGATTATCAGGGCCTCCCAAGAGGCACACAAGGGAAAATGCAAATATACGCAAGGGCAGATCCCAACTTCTAGAGGGAAGTTATCCTCACCCAGGGAGAGCAGGTTCCTGCAGGTCTCCACCATCACGTCCCTGTACAAGGCCCTCTGACCAGGGTCCAGGCATTCCCACTCCTCCTCAGTGAACTCGATGGCCACATCCTCAAAGGTCAACCGTTCCTGAAATGAAACCACATTTCACCAATGGGCCATGAAGAGTTCTCATCTTCACACAAATGGAAAAGAGGAGTAAGGGGTAAGGACTGATTCAATTAAAGTATGTGTTCTACCAGATCCATTTAGAGGTATCTGGAAAAATTATGTATCTCTAATCTTAATTTCTTATGCTTTTTCATAAGACCTTATGAGATCCTCCAATTAATATGGATTTTTCATCACTGTCGAAAATCTATGAAACGCCTGTAAGTAAAACTCAACACTGTGTTGTCTATGCAGAAGTGTGAGGTATTACGTTCTACACACTGAGTGAGATTCAGTATATAGATGAGACAACAAAGTTCACAGTGCTTTGAACGAAAGGTCAAAATCTTCAACTATGATGATGGTAACAACGACTAAAAGTGTTTGAACACTTCCCATTGCTCTAAGTTACAGTAATGTTACTCTAAACGTTACTCTAAATAAGTATTTTTACAGGCAAGACCTTGTTATCAACGTAACAGCTCATTAAAGAAAGATCTGTCCTCATCTTACAGAGGACAAAAACTGCCACAGACACTCTGAGAAACTCGACTCAGATCAAGGAGGCAAGAAGTGTTACAACAAGCACTTGAACTCAGAGGGCTGTGCTCAGCAACTGAAGCTTAAGAATCAAACAGTTAAGTAGTACAGAAAGCATTAAAAGTACATTGACAGAGGGTTCCCTGGGAAAACGTGAAAGAAGTCCAAGGTGAATGACATGGAGTGGCATGAAAGGTCATTATAGATGTGGACGCACAAGCACATACACATAAATTGTTAGTAATCTTACTATTACTTAAACCATTAACAGGATTGCATAGAAAAATTCAAGGCAATGGAATATACTGACGACAATTTCAACTGAAAAAAGATATAATATATAGTTTTAAAATCATGATGTCTTTTATCTAAACCAGACTTGCACTATGCACATACATATCTATAAAAAATAACTGAGAGAAAAATCTCTTGACAGAATTTTGGACAATTTTTTATCGTCCTTTTATTCACGTGTATTTCAGCATCTTTCAGACAATGAAAATGTATCCACTGTACTCAATTTAGTTTGTCAACATGATTCTGTAGTAGGCTACTAAAAGAAAAATGGTACGAGCATTTAAAAAAAATAGAATACTTGAACTCAAATCTCAATAAGATAACCATACTCAAAAATATAGGGCTTCCCTGGTGGCACAGTGGTTGAGAATCTGCCTGCCAATGCAGGGGACACGGGTTCGAGCCCTGGTCTGGGAAGATCCCACATGCTGCGGAGCAACTAGGCCCGTGAGCCACAATTACTGAGCCTGTGCGTCTGGAGCCTGTGCTCCACAACAAGGGAGGCCGCGATACTGAGAGGACCGTGCACCGTGATGAAAAGTGGCCCCCACTTGCTGCAACTAGAGAAAGCCCTCGCACAGAAACGAAGACCCAACACAGCCATAAATAAATAAATTAATTAAATAAATATATATATATATATAAATACAATTTTATCCATTTAAATTTACATAGCTAGGCATTAACAAAAGCCAAAGAATTTCTGTGTTTTTGCCACTAATAAAACATTGATTTCAAATTAGAAAATTTATTAGTATTATACATTATTTCCACAGGTTATGGAAAAAAATTATCATAATAGTAAAGTTAAAAACTTCCTGGACAATTAAAAATCATGAAAAAAAGGATATGGAAAAAAATAAATTCTGATTAAGCAAGAACATTTCAAGAAACATCATGAACAGATGGAAACACTCGATGCATTCCCTCTGGAGTTACAGTGGAGTGAAGGGGGCTGGCAAAGGCGCCTGCCGTTCACCACTGTACAGTGTGCCTGAGCAGGGACCAACCACTAAAGGAAGTAACAGGGGGAAAACAGAGGGCAAAAGACACAGTGTGAGAGGCTTGGAACTGCTAGTGTTCACAAATCTAAGGACACGGAAAGGTGAAAAGTGAAAGGATGGAAAAAGATATTCCATCCTAAAGAGAACAGGAGAGAATACATTATATCAGACAAAATAAACTGAAGAAAAACAAGTGACATGAGACAAAAAAACATTATATAATGACAAATGGGTCAATTTACCAAAAAGACGTAGCAAGTAAAACTATATATACATCTAACATTAGATATCTCAGAAAAATGAAGCAAACATTAAAGGAAAGGAAGAGAGAAATAGACAGCAGCACAGGAATAGTATGAGACTTCAATGCCCCAGCTAAACTTACGGATGGAACCAAAAAGAAGATCAATAAGGAAACTATAGACCTTATTGGTTATTAGACATAACAGATCCATGACCCAACAACAGCAGAAAACACATGCGTCTCAAGAACACGTAAAACATTCTCCATGAGAGACCACATGTTAGGCCAAAACACAAATCTTAACAATTTTAAGAGACTGATATAATAAAAGTAAACAACAATGAAATAAACAGAAGAAAATTCCCCCAAATGTGGAAATTAAACAACTCACTCTTAAACCACTAACGGGTCTAAGAAGAAATCACAAGGGAATTTTTAAATGTATGGATGAAAAGGAAAATGCAACCTACCAAAATTTATAACACACAATGAAGGTTGTACTAAAAGGAAATTCTAAACTGCTAAATGCTTACAGTAAAAAAGAGAAAAGATCTCAAATCAGAAATTTATTTTTACACCTCTAGGAAGCAGAAAAACAAAAACAAACTAAACCCAAGTTTAGCAGAAGGAAAGAGGTAAATAAGAAAAACAAAACCAGGGACTTCCCCAGTGGGGCAATGGTTAAGAATTCGCCTGCCAATTCAGGGGACACGGGTTCGAGCCCTTGTCTGGGAAGATCCTACATGCTGCAGAGCAACTAAGCCTGTGCGCCACAACTACTTAGCCTGTGTGCCACAACTACTGAAGCCCACATGCCTAGAGCCCAAGCTCTGCAACAAGAAAAGCCACCACAATGAGAAGCCGGCGCTCCGCAACGAAGACCCAACAACGAAGACCCAATGCAGCCAAAAATAAATAAATTAATATATTTTTTAAAAAAACAGAAAGATTAGACCAGAGATAAATAAAATAGAAAATAGAAAAATATAAAAATGAACAAACCAAGAGTTGGTGTTTTGAAAAAACTGAATGGGAAAACCCGTAGCTAGACTAAGGAAAAAAGAAAAAAAGATTCAAATAATTAAGAACAGATATGAAAAAGAAATGATTGCAAGTGATATCAAAGACAGTTTTTAAAGGAACTACTATGAACAATAATGCCTGCAAATTACAGAATCTAAAAGATACAGGTAAATTCTTAGAAACATACAACCTACTAAACTTGATTAATCATTATGAAATAAAAAATTAGGAGATTGGTTCAAGATGGCAGAGTAGAAGGACGTGCTCTCACTCCCTCTTGCGAGAGCACGGGAATCACAACTAACTGCTGAACAATCATCGACAGGAACACACTGGAACTCACCAAAAAAGATACCCCACATCTAAAGACAAAGGAGAAGCCGCAATGAGACAGTAGGAGGGGCGCAATCACAATAAAATCAAATCCCATAACTGCTGGGTGGGTGACTCACAAACTGGAGAACACTTATACCACAGAAGTCCACCCTCTGGAGTGAAGGTTCTGCGCCCCACATCAGGCTTCCCAACCTGGGGGTCCGGCAACGGGAGGAGGAATTCCTAGAGAATCAGACTTTGAAGCCTAGCGGGATTTGATTGCAGGAGTTTGACAGGACTGGGGAAAACAGAGACTCCACTCTTGGAGGGCACACACAAAGCAGTGTGCACACTGGGACCCAGGGAAAGGAGCAGTGACCCCACAGAGACTGAACCAGACCTACCTGCTAGTGTTGTGGAGGGTCTCCTGCAGAGGCGGGAGGTGGCTGTGTCTCACAGTGAGGACAAGGACACTGGCAGCAGAAGTTCTGGGAAGTACTCCTTGGCATGAGCCCTCCCAGAGTCTGCCATTAGCCCCACCAAAGAGTCCGGGTAGGCTCCAGTGTTGGGTCGCCTCAGGCCAAACAACCAACAGGGAGGGAACCCAGCCCCACCCATCAGCAGACAAACAGATTAAAGTTTTACTGAGCTCTGCCCACCAGAGCAACACCCAGCTCTACCCACCACCAGTCCCTCCCATCAGGAAGCTTGCACAAGCCTCTTAGACAGCCTCATCCACCAGAGGGCAGCCTGCAGAAGCTAGAAGAACTACAATCCTGCAGCCTGTGGAACAAAAGCCACATTCACAGAAAGACAGACAAGATGAAAAGACAGAGGGCAATGTACCAGATGAAAGAACAAGATAAAATCCCAGAAAAACAACTAAATGAAGTGAAGGTAGGCAACCTTCCAGAAAAAGAATTCAGAATAATGATAGTTAAGATGATCCAGGACCTCGGAAAAAGAAAGGAGGCAAAGATCGAGAACATGCAAGAAATGTTTAACAAAGACCTAGAGGAATTAAAGAACAAACAAACAGAAATGAACAATACAATAACTGAAATGAAAAATATATTAGAATGAATCAATAGCAGAATAACTGAGGCAGAAGAACAGAGAAGTGACCTGCAAGACAGAATGGTGAAATTCACTGCTGCAGAACAGAATAAAGCAAAAAGAATGAAAAGCAATGAAGACAGCCTAAGAAACCTCTGGGAAAACATTAAACACAACAACATTCACATTACAGGGGTCCCAGAAGGAGAAGAGAGAGAGAAAGGACCCGAGAAAATATTTGAAGAGATTATAGTCGAAAACTTCCCTAACATGGGAAAGGAAATAGCCACCCAAGTCCAGGAAGCACAGAGAGTCCCATACAGGATAAACCCAAGGAGAAACATGCCAAGACACACAGTAATCAAATTGGCAAAAATTAAAGGCAAAGAAAAATTATTGAAAGCAGCAAGGCCAAAACAACAAATAACATACAAGGGAACTCCCAGAAGGTTAACAGCTGATTTCTCAGCAGAAATTCTACAAGCCAGAAGTCAGAGGCATGACATATTTAAAGTGATGAAAGGGAAGTACCTACAACTAAGATTACTCTACCCGGCAAGGATCTCATTCAGATTCGATGGAGAAATCAAAAGCTTTACAGACAAGCAAAACCTAAGAGAATTCAGCACCACCAAACCAACTCTACAACAAATGCTAAAGGAACTTCTCTAAGTGGGAAACACAAGAGAAGAAAAAGACCTACAAAAACAAACCCAAAACAATTAAGAAAATGGTAACAGGAACATACATATTGATAATTACCTTAAATGTGAATGGATTAAATGCAAAATTAAACCAAAATACACAGGCTCACTGAATAGATACAAAAACAAGACCCACATATATGCTGTCTACAAGAGACCCACTTGAGACCTAGGCACACATACAGACTGAAAGTGAAGGGATGGAAAAAGATATTCCATGCAAATGGAAATCAAAAGAAAGCTGGAGTAGGAATACTCATATCAGACAAAATAGACTTTAAAATAAAGAATGTTACAAGAGACAAGGAAGGACACTACATAATGATCAAGGGATCAATCCAAGAAGATATAACAATTATAACTCTATATGCACCCAACATAGGAGCACCTCAATACATAAGGCAACTGCTAACAGCTATAAAAGAGGAAATCGACAGTAACACAGTAATAGTGGGGGACTTTTAACACCTCACTTACACCAATGGACAGATCATCCAAACAGAAAATTAATAAGGAAACACAAGCTTTAAATGACACAATAGACCAGAGAGATTTAATTGATATTTATAGGACATTCCATCCAAAAACAGCAAATTACACTTTCTTCTCAAGTGTGCACGGAACATTCTCCAGGATAGATCACATCTTGGGTCACAAATCAAGCCTCAATAAATTTAAGAAAACTGAAATCGTATCAAGCATCTTTGCTGACCATAACATTATGAGATTAGAAATCAATTACAGGGAAAAAAACGTAAATAACACAAACACATGGAGGCTAAACAATACATTACTAAATAACCAAGAGATCACTGAAGAAATCAAAGAGGAAATCAAAAAATACCTAGAGACAAATGACAATGAAAACATGACGATCCAAAACCTATGGGATGCAGTAAAAGCAGTTTAAAAGGGAAGTTTACGGCAATACAATCCTACATCAGGAAACAACAAACATCTCAAATAAACAATCTAACTTTACACCTATAGGAACTAGAGAAAGAAGAACAAACAAAACCCAAAGTTACTAGAAGGAAAGAAATCATAAAGATCAGAACAGAAATAAATGAAATAGAAACAAAGAAAACAATAGCAAAGATCAATAAAACTAAAAGCTGGTTCTTTGATAAACAAAATTGAAAACCATTAGCCAGACTCATCAAGAAAAAGAGGGAGAGGACTCAAAATCAATAAAATTAGAAATGAAAAAGGAGAAGTTACAACAAACACCGCAGAAATACAAAGCATCCTAAGAGACTACTACAAGCAACTCTATGCCAATAAAATGGACAACCTGGAAGAAATGGACAAATTCTTAGAAAGGTATAACCTTCCAAGACTGAACCAGGAAGAAATAGAAAATATGAACAGACCAATCACAAGTAATGAAATTGAAACTGTGATTAAAAATATTCCAACAAACAAAAGTCCAGGACCAGATGGCTTCACAGGTGAATTCTATCAATCATTTAGAGAAGAGCTAACACCCATCCTTCTCAAACTCTTCCAAAAATTGCAGAGGAAGGAACACTCCCAAACTCATTCTATGAGGCCACCATCACCCTGATACCAAAACCAAACAAAGATACTACAAAAAAAGAAAATTACAGACCAATATCACTGATGAATATACATGCAAAAATCCTCAACAAAATACTAGCAAACAGAATCCAGCAACACATTAAAAGGATCATACACCACGATCAAGTGGGATTTATCCCAGGGATGCAAGGATTCTTCAATATATGCAAATCAATCAATATGATACACCATATTAACAAATTGAAGAATAAAAACCATATGATCATCTCAATAGATGCAGAAAAAGCTTTTGACAAAATTCAACACCCATTTATGATAAAAACTCTTCAGAAAGTGGGCATAGAGGAACCTACCTCAACATAATAGAGGCCATATACAACAAACCCACAGCAAACATCATTCTCAATGGTGAAAAACTGAAAGCATTTCCTCTAAGATCAGAAAAAAGACAAGGATGTCCACTCTCACCGCTACTATTCAACATAGTTTTGGAACTCCTAGCCTCGGCAATTAGAGAAGAAAAAGAAATAAAAGGAATACAAATTGGAAAAGAAGAAGTAAAACTGTCATTGTTTGCAGATGACATGATACTATACATAGAGAATCCTAAAAGTGCCACCAGGAAACTACTAGAGCTAATCAATGAATTTGGTAAAGTTGCAGGATACAAAATTAGTGCACAGAAATCTCTTGCATTCCTATACACTAATGATGAAAAATCTGAAAGAGAAATTCAGGAAACACTCCCATTTACCACTGCAACAAAAAGAATAAAATACCTAGGAATAAACCTACCTAGGGAGACAAAAGACCTGTATGCACAAAACTATAAGACACTGATGAAAGAAATTAAAGATGATACCAACAGATGGAGAGATATACCATGTTCTTCGATTGGAAGAATCAATATTGTGAAAATGACTATACTACCCAAAGCAACCTACAGATTCAATGCAATCCCTATCAAATTACCAATGGCATTTTTTACAGAACTAGAACCAAAAAATCTTAAAATTTGTATGGAGACACAAAAGACCCCGAATAGCCAAAGCAGTCTTGAGGGAAAAAAATGAAGCTGGAGGAATCAGACTCCCTGACTTCAGGCTATACTACAAAGCTACAGTAATCAAGACAATATGGTACTGGCACAAAAACAGAAACATAGATCAATGGAACAAGATAGAAAGCCCAGAGGTAAACCCACGCACCTATGGTCAACTGATCTATGACAAAGGAGGCAAGGATATACAATGGAGAAAAGACAGTCTCTTCAATAAGTGGTGCTGGGAAAACTGGACAGCTACATATAAAAGAATGAAATTAGAACACTCCCTAACACCATACACAAAAATAAACTCAAAATGGATTCGAGACCTAAATGTAAGACCCGACACTATAAAACTCTTAGAGGAAAACATAGGAAGAACACTCTTTGACATAAATCACAGCAAGATCTTTTTTGATCCACCTCCTAGAGTAATGGAAATAAAAACAAAAATAAACAAATGGGACCTAATGAAACTTAAAAGCTTTTGCACAGCAAAGGAAACCATAAACAAGACAAAAAGACAACCCTCAGAATGGGAGAAAATATTTGCAAACGAATCAATGGACAAAGGATTAATCTCCAAGATATATAAACAGCTCATGTAGCTCAATATTCAAAAAACAAACAATCCAATCCAAAAATGGGCAGAAGACCTAAATAGACATTTCTCCTGAGAAGACATACAGATGGCCACGAAGCACATGAAAAGCTGCTCAACATCACTAATTAGTAGAGAAATGCAAATCAAAACTACAATGAGGTATCACCTCACACCAGTTAGAATGGGCAACATCAGAAAATCTACAAATAACAAATGCTGGAGAGGGTGTGGAGAAAAGGGAACCCTCTTGCACTGTTGGTGGGAATGTAAATTGATACAGCCACTATGGAGAACAGTATGGAGGTTCCTTGAAAAACTAAAAATAGAATTACCATATGACCCAGCAATCCCACTACTGGGCATATACCCAGAGAAAACCACAATTCAAAAAGACACACGCACCACAATGTTCACTGCAGCACTATTTACAATAGCCAGGTAATGGAAGCAACCTAAATGTGCATCGACAGACGAATGGATAAAGAAGATGTGGTATATATATACAATGGAATATTACTCAGCCATAAAAAGGAACGAAATTGGGTCATTGGTTGAGACGTGGATGGATCTAGAGACTGTCATACAGAGTGAAGTAAGTCAGAAAGAGAAAAATATTGTATATTAACGCATATATGTGGAACCTAGAAAAATGGTACAGAAAAATGGTTTGCAGGACAGAAATTGAGACACAGATATAGAGAACAAACGTATGGACACCAAGGGAGGAAAGTGGCGGGGGAGGTGGTGGTGGTGTGATGAAATGGGAGATTGGGATTGACATATATACACTAATATGTATAAAATGGATAACTAATAAGAACCTGCTGTATAAAAAAATAAAATTCAAAAGAAAAAGAAAAAAGAAATAAAAAATTTGAACCGAATTATAACTAGAGAAATTTAAAAAGTAATCAAAAACCTCAAACAAAGAAAAACCCAGGGGGGCTTCCCTGGGGGTGAAGTGGGTAAGAATCCACCTGCCAATGCAGGGGACACGGGTTCGAACCCTGGTCCGGGAAGATCCCACATGCTGTGGAGCAACTAAGCCCATGTGCCACAACTACTGAGCCTGTGATCTAGAGCACGCGAGCCACAGCTACTGAGCCTGCACTCTAGAGCCCGCAAGCCACAACTACTGAGCTCGTGTGCCACAACTACTGAAGCCCGTGGGCCTAGAGCCCATGCTCCACAACGAGAAGCCACCACAATGAGAAGCCCGTGCACCGCAACAAAGAGTAGCCCCCACTCGCCACAACTAGACAAAGCCCACGCCCAGCAATGAAAACCCAACACAGCCAAAAATAAATAAATAAATAATAATTTAAAAGAACAAAAACAAAAAAACCCCAAGAAAAACCCAGGACCAAATTCTATCAAATATTTACAAAATAATTACCACTAATCCTGCTAAAAATGTTACAGAGTTGAAGAGGGAACTCTTGCAAATTCATTCTATGGAGCAGCATGATTCTGATACCAATCCCAGACAAAAACACAACAAGAAAGGAAAACTAGAAACCAATACCCCTGATGAATACTGATGCAAAATCCTTAACAACATACTAGCAAAATAACTTAACACCACATTAAAAAGATCTGACATCTTGACCAAGTGGATTTTATTCATATAAGGCAAAGAGGAGTCAACATACAAAAATCAATTAATGTGGTACACACATTAACAGATTAAAGGAAAAAAACACACAGGACCATCTCAACTGATGCAGAAAAAAGCATTTGACAAAATTCAACAACCTTTCAAGATAAAACACTCAACAAACCAGAAAGAGTAAATTCTCTCAACATAATAAACGCCATTTATGAAAAAAGCACAGCTCACAACATTCTCAATGGGGACAGACTGAAAGCTTGTCCTCTGAGAAAAGGAAAAAGGCAAGTATGCACACTCTCTGCACTACTGCTCAACAAAGTACTGGAACTCCTCGCCAGAGCAATTAGATAAGAAAAAGAAATCTAAGTTATCCAAATTGAAAAAGTAAACTTACCTTCTTTCCTAGATGACAAGGTTTTATATGTAAAAATCATAAAGATTCCACAAGAAACCTGCTATATCAAGAGTCTTAGAAAAGTTGTCGCATACAAACTCCAAATGCAAAAATCAGTTGCATTTCTATACACAATGAACAATGTCAAAAGAAAACTAGAAAACAATCTTATTTACTATAGCATTAGAAAGGGACGACATATTTAGGAATACATTAGCCAACATGGTGAAAGACTTGTACACTGAAAACTACTAACCATTGCTAAAAGAAATACAAAAAGATACAAATAAATAGAAAGACAACCTGTACTCATGGGCTGGAAGACTTAATACTCTTAAAATATCCAAGCTACACAAAGTGTTCTACAGATTCAATGGACCCATTATCAAAATTTCCATAGCAATCTTTGCAGAAATAGAGGAAAAAAAAAAATGCTAAAAGTCATAGGGCAGTTCTAGAAACCACAAATAGCCAAAAGTCTCTTGAACAAGAAGGAAGGTGGAAGCCTCCCTTTTTATTTCAAAACATATTGAGAAGTAATCAAGATGGTGTGGTACCGGTATAAACACAGATACATAAACCAAATGAACAGAACACAATACTCAGAAATAATCCTTTGCATATATGTAAAATGTATTCACAAGGGTGCCAAGATACAGAGAGGGGAAAGGAGAGTATCAATAACAATGGTGCTGAGAAAATAGATACCTACTAGGAAAAGAATGAAGCTGGAATCTTGCCCGTATCAGAAGTAAAAACTTCTGTCTGTCAAAGGATACAATCCACAGAGTGAAAAGACAACCTCTGAGGAATGGAGGTGATGAAAGTAATTTAAAGAATTTCCAACTGCCAGAGATTTAGGTTGATTTTATAGTTTAAATTTGATGATAAACTAAAAAACCCTCTACCACTGATGTCTATTTTTGAACTTTCCATTCTATGACCAATCATTAAGATTTAAGGAGAGTGACTCACATTTTTAGCTTGAATCGCCTTAGAAAAAGTCAGAACAAACTGCCCCAATTGGTCTGATTTTCAGATTTTATCAGGTACTGTGCATATTAATACCTGACCTCCAAGTGCAGCTTCTGTAACCTGGTTGACAGAGAGTGGACAGTGCATCCGGATGGGGCCCCTCAACAATCCCTGCTGCCCAAGAGCACTGACACCACGTCTCCAATCCATGGGTGTGAAATCTAAGTGGAGACGACAGACCCTGAGGGAGGGCCCTGGGTGAGTGTGAATGTACAGGTGTCAGGCAGGATACTTCAGAGAAGATTAGCGAGTCCAAAAAAGGCATTTCAGAAAAAACAGACTGAGAATCAATCAAAAATATGACTTTACCTGAGAAAGAGCCATTTCTGACTCCTTTTCTTTCCTCTCCCTCCTCTTCCGGGCTTCTTCCTCAGACAACATGAGTCTTTAGAGGTTGACCCTGAAAGTTGAAAACAGGCTGTTTAATGCTTAGAATCGACACACCCCCTTCCTGAGTCACCACCACACACACAGGGAAGACCTCAGCATGTGGAACAGACAGTCCCCTGCTGCCCACTGTCCCAGGAGGGGCTCAGGACAGTAAACTCCCACACAGAGACCAACACGGGAGTTTCCCACCCTTTCCTTCAGATCAGGCTCCCCTCCTGGTGAGGCCCTCACGTACACAGCAGCAGTGGGCACCTCAGCTGGACCCGACGACCCCCTTCAGGTCACAGACCAGCCCTGATCCATCCCCACGCAGAGCAGAGCCCCTCAGCCTCAGCCCAGACCTCAGCCCTCAGGAACGGGGGGACCCGGAGTCACGATGCTCAGTGAGGGATCCAGATTGGAATCACCTGGGGCACCTTAAATATGATTGAGGTTGGGCCCTACACTGACTACATGAAGAGGAATCCCTGGTCAGAGGGTACAAAACATGTCTATGCATAAAGTCTCATCGATCTAATGGGAAGCCTGGGTTGAGCAGCGCTCAGAGGAGGCAAGCCCAGCACAGCCCCCACTTTCTTATTCTTTCCCAGCTTTACTGAGGTATAACTGACTAACGAAAATGGTGTAAATGTAAGGTATACAGAGTGATCCTCTGACAGATGTGTATACTGTGAATAATTATCACTATCAAGTAAGTCACACTTCCATCAACTAACAATTACCATTTTGTGTGTGTGTGTTGTGAGGACACTTAATTGTTTCTCTGTGAGCAAATTTCAAGTATACAGAAACAGTACAGGCAGCATGCAGTACACGAGATCCCCAGAACTTATTCATTTTACAACTGAAAATCCGTATGCTTTGACAGACGTCGCCCCATTTTCCCTATCACCCAGCTCCTGGTAACAGCCTTTCTACTCTATGGCTCTATGACTTTGATAATTCTAGTTTCCATGTACAATACCTGTCCTTTGTCAGGCTTATTTCACTTAGCATAATGTTCTCTAGGTTCATTCATTTTGTCATAAATGCAGGATCCTTGATTTTTCATATTTATATACAGTGAATAACATTTCATTATACATATTATATACATACTATACAATATACAGTATATGTTTAGATACCACGATTTTGTTACCCATTCTTTTGTCAACAGACATTTTGGTTGTTTCTGTTCCTTGGCTACTGCAAAAACCGTAATACTCATGAGACTGCAGATGTGTCCCTGAAAGCACTGATTTCCTTTCCTTTGGATACCTGCCAGAAGAGGGTTTGATAGATTGTGTGCCTGTTCTATGTTTAATTTATTAAGGAACCTCCACATTGTTTTCCAGCGTAGCGGTACCATTTACACACCCACCAACAGCACACAAAGGTTCCCTGTTCTCTGTATCGTGCCTGTGTGTGTGCATATTTTGGGAGGGACAGGAGTGGGTAATAGAGTACCCAGCACTGGCCTGGCAGCGAGAAAGTTGCAGCTGCATCTTCCCAAGGATGAGCCCCCAGACTGCAGATCACTGCAGTGTTGCTGCCCTCTGACTCTTGCAATCATCTTTCCCAACAACACGAGACTTTATGACTCTTCTCAAGTTGGGCCCACAGACCCATACCTAGCAGGACCTCCCTACTGAAAACATTCTGCAGTCTTAAGCTTAGTACTCATAACTTCCAGTCTGGACTCAAACAAACTTACAAACTCTCATGGGGTCCAACACAGTGTCCAGAGAGCCCATAATGATCCCCTCATCCTGTTACACAATGACAGGAAACATTTCAAGCCCTAATAACTCATGCATGGGGGATAATACAGAAGAGGACACCCAAGGACCCACTAGACACAAGGCACCGTATTTTCATTTACAGTGACCCAGGCAAAACACTGAAATCTCCAAAAACTACTAAAAAGAGAGATATTTCCAAGGATGCACATGCCCCAGTGAGACCCCAACATCTTCCAAGGCAACACTCCAGATTCTCTTTGCATCTTTCCAAATGCATATGAAACTTTCTTCACTTGCAACACCAAATACTCAAAGATACCAAAGTTAACGCAAAAGATGATCTCTGAGATTTTCCCTATATTACTCTATTGGTGGCACGATGATGCTTGCCCTCCTAAAAGAGCCAACAAAAGTCAGTGTGTGGAGTGGGTGCTGGAGGGCACCCTCTAGATCCAGCCCCTGAAGACCAAGGCACCCATCCTCCTGCACCCAGAGCTCCCTGTGGGCTCTGCTCAGGCCAGGGTTCTAACAGTGGAGGATAACATTTCTCTCAGCCGAATTCCACTTTCTTCACTCCTGCTCACGTACGATCATGAGTTATCACATCAAGCCCATGCAGGCAACGTCAGCCTCAGCACTGATGTCCCAGGGAACCTGAGCTAAGACACTAGGGCACCTCAAACCATTCCATGCAGGTTCTCCAACAAACCCACTTCCAGGTTCTCCAGCCTGAACTGAGACATTCCTTTCCAACAGATCCACACAGCCCTCGATCCCGTAACTACACTTGGGACAGGGGCACACAACATTCACTGGGCTCATCTTGATGCCCCCACTGGCTGCCATATCCCTCCTGCAGCCCCCTACAGGCTCTCCTCTGCCTTCCCCATTTTTCTACCTCTTCTCCATACATGACTGACTAAACGCGAATAAAAGGCACAGGGACTTCTCGGCAAAGGGATCAAAACAGGAATGCACACAAGCTGCCACCCAAAGGAGACTGGGCATTCAGTGTGAAAATCAAGAAGCTGGCCCTCTGGGCTTCCCTGGTGGCGCAGTGGCTGGGAGTCCGCCTGCCAATGCAAGGGACACAGGTTTGAGCCCTGGTCCAGGAAGATCCCACATGCCGTGGAGCAACTGAGCCCATGCGCCACAACTACTGAGCCTGCGCACCACAACTACCAAAGCCCGCATGCCTAGAGCCCGTGGTCCGCAACAGGAGAGGCCACCGCAATGAGAAGCCCGCACACCGCAATGAAGGGTAGCCCCTGCTTGCCGCAATTAGAGAAAGCCCGTGCGCAGCAACAAAGACCCAATACAGCCAAAAATAAATAAATAAAATAAATAAAGTTATTTAAAAAAACAGAAAAAAGAAAAAAAAAAAAAAAGAAACTGGCCCTCCTGGGAAAGTCTGCCACCACCTGGGGACATTATGGAGTCCGGGTACAAAGGCATCTGAGGTCAGGGAGGATGTCTCAAAGAGAGGGTCCCCGGGCCTCAGTTTCCTGTTGTCCCCACTCACACCTACTTGGAAGATGTTCTAGCTCTTTGAGGGCTGCCTCCTTCATGCCCCGTTAGGTTCTCCTTCTGCCCCCCCTTAGCGCAGTGACACCGCTACCGCTGACTCTGAGCAGCTGACCTGCTGGAAGGCAAAGCTCCTGTGCAAGGTGGCGCCTGGCGCCTGGATGGGCACAGCCTGGAACACTGGGGGCTACAGCAGGGCAGTGACACAGCACACTAAACACGGGGACACCTCAGGACACTGCATGAGGACATCCATGGGCTTTTCAGGACTTCCTGTATTTTGGGGCTCTTCTTTTGAGTAATTTAGTAGCCACATGGGGTAAAGATCAATTACAGCTGAAATGCCCAGAATGCAGGAACCATCCTCATCACCTGCCCTGTTCTCTTGGTCTCCCTTGAGGATTATCCAGCCCAACCCACAGTCCTAACATCTAAAGACATCTCCAATATCAGGTACTGCAGCCATCCCGGGAAGAAGAGGAACACTGTGAGCCCTTAAATAAAGGGTAACCAGGAAAGACTCAGAATAATCAATGGAGAAAGGCTTTCAGATGAGAGTGATTGACTTTAAAGGCAATAAAACCTGGTTAAAATGACAGAGATTGTCAAGGCAGGATGGGGAGCCCTCTCTGAGCCTAGACCTGAAGGGGGACAAAGGGCCTGAGCCACGGTGATTTAATAACAAAAGGTAAGAGCGGAAACTAACATCTGAGACAGATGGTGTTTGGAAACAGAGAAAAGGTGAATGTGACCAGAGCAGAGTGAACCATGAGAAAAGCTCCCAGGATGAGGCTGGGGATACCAGCAGGGCCCTGAGGATGACACAGGGCTGAGTAGCCACAGTGAGGAGTCGGGATTTTGTCTTGAGGACAAATGGAAGCCAGTGGAGGTCTGAGTGTCAGAAAGTGACAAAATCTCCCTTGAGATCTATCCTTAGTCATGGAAGACACCTGATGATACTCTTGCTGACTCTGAGCCTAGCTTCCTGCCTCCATCCTACTGTTTTTCTTTTAGTTTTTCATTTTGGGAGGTCTGGGATCCATTTAAAATTCTAATTACCAGTGGGCACTCCCTCCAAACCAGAACTGCCACACACAGACACACGCCCAATCTGGCCAATCATTTCAGGGCTCAGAGTTACCCAGGCTGAGAGTTTCTGGTCTAGTCTCTCACCTCCATGTTACAAGTGGGCTCCCTGAGGCCCAGATGGGAGACATTTATGACAAAGTCTGAGCTGAGTGAACAGAACCGGGTGTGACTGAATTCTGAAAAGGTCACCTGATGGGCAAGTGGGCACAGTTTGTCTTTATCAACTGTCCCATTTAACACCAGGACCATCTTTCATGTGCCTGAACAAAGGAAACTTCTCTTTCAAGGTTCGATCACACTGATACCAAGCAGGTAATTCTTCTTTATCAGAAGATTGCAGTAAAATATTTTAAAAACACAGAATTGCAAATATATATCCACTGGTGCAGAAAACATTGTAAGGGATCAGCTTAGAAATAAGATCTGAGCAATCCTTTTCATCGTGAATAGAGGGACACTGTTGGAAGAAGGTTCCAAGTCAATCCCACCCATCCTTCCTCATTTGCACAGAAGAGCCAAAAGGGACCTGAGGGAAACATCTTCATATCACCTCATAGCTCACTATTTTCACCGATCACAGAAAACAGAAAAAAAGGAACATTAGACTAACTGGTTAAACTAGGTTTTGACTGTTACTGTAAAAGATCATTGACATCTTTGCCAAGTACTCCTCAAAATAGTCTAAAGTTATTTCTACTTACCAAAGAAAATTTCAAATATATTAGACGAAGAGAAGAAAGCACTCAGGCGAGGAATGAATCTGAAACAAATTTTAAAAAGAAATAATGTGTGTATTCGTTTTAATCTAAAATTCTGGAATCAAAGTTTTAAAACAAAAACTGAGGGTATATCACATTTGGAAAAGAATGACATGACTAGAATACTGGAGACTAAAAAAGCTTATTTCAGAAGTTAAAAATGATTTATAGGAAAGAAGAAATTGAATGAACTAAGATTTATTCCAAGCTACAAAAAGAACCATATGTAAAGAAAGAAAAAAGAAAAATGTAAATCCATTAAAAAAAACAATGTTGCCTTAAAAAGCCACCACATAGTGACCGTCAGTCATTTCTTGCCCCACTTCTCCTCTCCCCTGACTTCTACCCCATGTCAGGAAAAGGTATGGGGGTGACAACTGAGTGAATCAAGTCACTACCTGCTGGCTCAGCAGGGTTTGCAAATGGAAGTTATCTTCTGATACAAATAACAACAAAAGGCACAAGCCTTATTGACAGGAGTTTTGCAATTCTCATCCTCACCTGTATAATTTTAAATGTATTAGATTCTAAAGACACGAATCAATATCATCACAACTTAATCATCCACATCCAAACAACTCACCATCCACCTGGATCCAGTTTACCCTCTCTACTTTTACTAGGTGTTTCCATTTCATTCTGTTCACCTGTCTCCCTATTTCATCTTGGTCTCTGTCTCTTCTTATTCCCCTCTGCACTCCTGCTGTTTCTCCCCTTATTTCTTCCCTCACACCTGTCCTGCCCCACTCTGCAACTTATTCCCCTTCGAGATGCTCTTTCTCTCCAACCTTTCTGATCTCGTCAAAAATCTGTAGGTATTTCTGCCTCTTGTTTGCCTCATCTCTGCCCTCCGGGTTACACTCCTTCTCTCCCTGTTACTCTCCCTTCCTCCCCACTCGCTGGCACCCCAGGTGGCTGTTCTTTCTTCCTCTGCTCTTGTCACCCTTTGGCTTCTTTCTCTGCCAGCACCATGACGCACTGAAGTCCATGGTTCCACGTCTTATCCTCTCCACATCTGACCTATCTCACCACCATTCGCCTCCCCCTCCTCCAGGGCAGCTCTCCCTATGTTGTTTTCCAATCCCTGGAGATCTGGCTTTTTCATTTACTTCTCTATTTTATTCACCTGCTACTTTCAAGGCTTAATCTCTTTCATTTTACTACCTCTTTGCAAGTCCCTCAGCCACCCTCTACGTTCCCATCGGTTCTCCCTCATGCTTTTCTCCTTCGCAGTTTTAATCTTTCTCTCTCAGTCGCTCAGTTTCTGCTTCTCCTGATGCCCCCCGCCCATTTACTGGGCTGGAGACTGAATGAGATGCCCGCGAACCGGAAGAGCACATTTTTCAATAGAGCTGAATACGACACGGAACAACACTAGGTGTCACACGTCCGGCCCAGGTCACCTCCCCCAACGCGGGGTGAGGGGAAGGGCTGACCAGGAAGGGGAGGCCAGAGAAGCAGAAGGACCGGCCTGAGGAGGAGGCGAGGACAGAGGGGCTGGGAGGGAGGGAGGGGGTCTCCGGAGAGGGGCGGGCTCTGCAGAACCCCAGGACCGGGGAGAGGACGCGGCCTGTCCGGGAGCGGGACGGCCGGCGCTGCCCTCCAGGGGCCGAGAGGGCGAGGCTGGGGGGCGCGAATCCACCTCGCGGAAGAGGGCTTTACAGGGGGAGGGCGGAGGTAGTAAAGGGTTTTAAACAGGAAAATGTCGCCAAAGACGGTGTCTAAGTGGACCGAAGGCTGAAAAAGCCAAGGGAACGGACCAGCCTCAGAAAAAATTAAAACCCAAACGAAAAGATACCCGACCTGCAACTGCAACGTCTGGATTTACTCTGGGACGGCTGCGGCGGGGGGTGGGGGTGAGGGGGCGCTGCACAAATTTACACTGGAAAGAAACTTACGCTCCGCTCCGCGACCTTGGCTCCGCACTCTCCGCTCTCCGCGTCCCTAGGAAAGAGCTCCGGGCCTCAGAGACAGGGCTTCCGGGGCGGGGCCTGCGCGGAGCGCCAGCGGCGAGGGGCGGGGCGAGGAGAGCGCCCAGGTCTGCGCACTGAGCGCGGGAGGGAGGGGCAGGGAGCAGGGCGGGGTTGGTGCGCCTGTTACCTTGACTGCGTTCCTTTAAGTTACTGGCTGTAACAGTTTTCACGTAAAAGCTTACGGCTGTGTGGGCCAGTTATGTCGGAAGCCAAGATATTTCCTCTTAAGACTAAAAGGGTTTAATAAAAACCTATTTCTCACAGCAGGTTGTTCTGACGTCCTGCTAGTGAGGCTGAAGCAATTTACTGGTCTGGGAACTTGGGTCTCCCGGAGCGGAGAGGGAGGGGTTGACGTGGGCCATTAGTTGGATCCAGGAACACTTCCTAAATTGGAATTAATTTAAGCAGCTTTAAGAAATAAGAACGGGGGGCTTCCCTGGGCTTCCCTGGGCTTCCCTGGTGGCGCAGTGGTTGAGAATCCGCCTGCCAATGCAGGGGACACGGGTTCGAGCCCTGGTCCGGGAAGATCCCACATGCCGCGGAGCAACTAGGCCCGTGAGCCACAACTACTGAGCCTGCGCTCTGCAACAAGAGAGGCCGCGATAGTGAGAGGCCCGCGCACCGCGATGAAGAGTGGCCCCCACTTGCCGCAACTAGAGAAAGCCCTCACACAGAAACGAAGACCCAACACAGCCATAAATAAATAAATATTAAAAAAAAAAACAAAAAAAAACTCCCCCTGGGCAGAAATGGGCTATTTCATACTGACACCCTACAAAACTGCTTTTCTTTTTCTATTGCCCATTCACGCAGAAGGGCAAACTCAACATAGTGCTTGAGTTCCACAAACTCAGGGACAGTACCTGGAGGTCTGAGATGGAAGACTAAGACATTTGATCATTTAGGTCACTAAAAATTGCCTTAAAAACAGCAATACATTTTTTTTAAATTGTTATAAACTGCATTATTCTTTCTTTTATCCAATGTGTTTTAATTATTTGCCTTTCTAAAACCAACTCTAAACAGTGACATATGAGAGTTGTATAAGCAACACTATACAGTGACAAACATCACTGAATAAGTTTAAGCTGTAGAGCATAAGTAACTGACATATACTGTGAAATGATTATCACAATAAGTTTAGTTAGCATCCAGAATTTCATATAGATAACACAAAAAGAGAAAGCAAAATAGAAGGAAAAACTTCTTTTTCTTTTGATAAGAACTGCATTATTGTTTAAAAAACTTACTCTATTCCACACTTGGGAGAATTACTTTTAAGTATCTTTCCCAAAAACTTTTAATGAAATTCTACTTAAATACATAATAACACAATGTAATTTCAAATTGATTATATGTTCATTATGCACATTAGAATTTTTCACTTTTTATTTCCAAATTATAATATATTTTAGTTTTTTATTTTCTATTTCTTAAAGTTTTGTCAAGGGTGGGTAACAAAGCCTGAAAAATAACAGTCTTCAGAAGACACTGGGATTTATTTCCATTTAAAGAATAATTAAGTTGCAATATTTCTAACCGCATTTAGTAGGGAGGTATATTCTCTTTAATTTGAACCCTAAAGAAAGTAAAACTAGATTACCAAATATACAGTAACTTCATTTCGACCCCCAATATTTTTAAGGCAGTATCTGTTAGATAACATCTACTAGAAACTATGCTTTATCACATCCCTATATGTGAAACATTTCAACCAGAGAGACATGGGAATCCATTGAAATAGGATGATGTTTACATAGGGAAATTAGCATACTTAAAGTATTTTCAGGTAAAATGAGCAGACAGTCCTGGTGTATAACGCACAGTAAGTTTAATTATCATGCATCATCTCATATAGATAAAATGGAGAAATCAAAATAGGAGAAAAAACCTTTTCTTTGATGAGAACTGCATTATTCATTTTTTTAAAGGTTTTTTTCTTAATGTGGACCATTTTTAAAGTCTTTATTCAATTTGTTACAATACTGCTTCTGTTTTATGTTTTGGTTTTTTGGCCCCAAGGCATGTGGGATCATAGCTCCCCATCGAATCTGCAAGCCCCTGCACTGGAAGGTGAAGTCTTAACCACTGGGCCGCCAGGGAAGTCCCCGTTATTCTTTAAAATACTTACTCTATGCCACACCTGTGATGAATTACCTTGTGAACATATATGGTGACTAAAAAATTCCTTTAAAAAAAAAAAGCAAAATAAAAAGATCTTAGAAGAACAAAATACGCTTAAGCTAGTAGAAGGTAGGAAAAAGGATTAGAGACAAATGAAATGTAGAATAAAACCAGAGAAAATGACAACAGTGCAACACTGTTATTTGAAAAGGATAACAAAACTGACAAATCCTTATCCAGATTAACAACAAAGGGAAGATTCAAATGACTGAATCAGAAATCAAAGAGGGGACATTATAGCAGATTACAAGTGATTCTTCAGAAATTTTTTTAAAAATTTAGAAGAAAATATTTAGACAATTCTATGCCTAAATATCAGATAACCTAGAAGAAATGGATAAATCCATACAGAACACAACCTACCAAGACAGAATTATAAAGAAATTAAAAATCTGAACAAGACTATAACTTTTAAGGAGATTGAACCAGTATTCAAAAACCATTCAGCAGAGGAAAGCAAGAGAGCTTCACTGCAAAATTCAACCCAACATTTATAAACAATTAAGACCAACCTTCCAAGGACTTCCCTAGTGGTGCAATGGCTAAGAATCTGCCTGCCAATGGAGACATGGTTCGATCCTGGTCCAGGAAGATCCCACATGCCACGGAGCAAGTAAGCCCGTGCACCACAACTACTGAAGCCTGCACACCGCAACTACTGAGCCCACAAGCTCTAGGGCCCATGTGCCACAACTATTGAGCCCACATGCTGCAATGAGAAGCCCACACACCGCAACAAAGAGTAGCCCCCGCTTACCACAACTAGAGGAAGCCCGTGCGCAGCAACGAAGACTCAACGCAGCCAAAAATAAATAAATAAATATTTTTAAAAAATCAACACATTTAAAAAGACTATCATGACTAACGGGAATATATTCTTTTTTTTCTGTATTTTTAAAAAATTTATTTGGTTGAAGTATACTTGATTTACAATGTTCTGTTAATTTCTGTTGTATAGCAAAGTGATTCACTTATACATACAATACATATATTCTTTTCATATTATTTTCCATTATGGTTATTAAGGATATTGAATATCATTCCCTGTGTTATATAATACACCAATGGAACAGAATGCTGCAAAATAATCCTTTCCATCGTGTGAAGTGTTTTGACAAGGGTACCAAGACTACACAAAGAGGAAAGGACAGTCTCACTAACAAATGGTGCTGGGAAACTAGATATCTACCAGCAAAAGAAGGAAGCTGGAACCTTACCTGCATCAAATGCAGAAATTCGGTGTGCCAAATGATACCATCAACAGAGTGAAAAGGCAACCTCTGAGGGATGGAGGTGACGAAAGTCATTTAAAGAACACCCACGTGTCAGAGATTTAGGTTGATTTCATAGGTGAAGACCAATGATGGAATAAAATACCTTCTAGCCCTGAGGTCTCTTTCTGAACTTTCCATTCCACTCCTGACCACTGAGATTTTGAAGTCAGTGACTCACTCATTTAGCTTCAATGCATTATAATAAGCCTGAACATATTTCCTCTAATACGTCTTTTCCAGAATTTACCAGGCATTCTTGCATATGAATACATAACTTCCAAGTGCAGATTCTTTACTTCTGATTTACAGAGGGTGACAGAGGGGGTTGTTGAAACTTATGATCTTACAGCCTATTGGTCAGAAGCACGGGTGATAACGTACATTTGTGCTGCCATCTGAGGTGTGTTGAGAGGGATGGCAGTCCTGTGAGATCTGTAGGATCTCATGCGGTCTCAGTACAGCCAGTGTCAGAACTGAGTTGAATTGTAGGATACACAGTTGGTGTCCCAGGAATTGCTTGTTGTGCAGAAAACTCCTCACACATTGGTGACCAAAAGTGTCAGAAGTGTTCTATGTGAGGGTGTTGTGGTGTGAGACATAGGAGACACAGAGGAAAGAAACACACAGTAGGAAGAAATGGATTTTTCCCTCCACAGGAGGAAGAAAATCAAGTTTTTCCTTTGTAAGAACACCCAACATAAGGAGATAATTTTTCAAGATCTTCCAAGTACTTTATCAAGACAAACCATATTCTTGGCCATCAAACAAGTCTTGATAAATTATAAGAAATCAAGTTATACAAAATATTTCTATGACCACAATGGAAAAAACAGAAATCAATAACCAAAAAATATCTGGAAAAACAAATATATGGAAAATAATGACCTACTAATGAACAAGGCTGGAACAAGGAAGAAATTACAAAGGCAATTAGCATGTATTCTCAACTGAATGAAAATGAAAACAGAACATATGAAATTTACAACTGACCAAGTACTTCAGGAAAAATTAAAAACTTGAAAATGGATAGCAATTTATTAAAACATCTGAAAACCTAAGGGCTCTTTCTTTTTTGTTTGTTTGTTTGCTAGGGTTTTGGTTATTTTGGTTATTAATGTGAACTTCCTGCTTGGCATGGGAGTTAAGTCCATAACTGAGTTCATCCAGTTCTGAGGCTTACATAGGCAGGGGAAGGCAGGACCAGGTAAAAGGGCAAGTCTTGAGGTTATTTACAAACATTTGATTATGATACACCACTTTGAAATGTTATAACTGAGAACACATAGGCCATTGAGGGTAGTTGGACTACAAAAAGTAATATATTTCTAGATAAAATAAAAATGAATGGCTATTCTAATGGGAAGAGAAAACAGAAATTGGAAGGTATGAGGGTAATTATTTAGGAAAAGAATTCTTGACATCAAGATGTCAAAGGTGAAACAATTCCTGGAGATAATACGTTATTACCTGTAACCTTGACTTTGGGAGGTTAAGGTGGGGATGAAAAAACAAAAGGTCATTGAAAGTGTACCAGTCAGCTTTCTAAAAGTTTTGCTGTGGTGACAAATATTCCTGAATTCTCACTGGATTATAACAACAAATATGTATTGCTTCCTCATATGACCTCCATCATTATTCACCTCTTGCTTATTTCTATAATTCAGTTCTGTCATTAAGGGTAAAATTTCAGTGTACCCAAGAACATTCTTGCAGTAGAGAGGAAACGGGGTTATATGGAACAAAGACTTTGAAAGCTTCCATGTAAAGTTGAAACATGCCATTCTTTTTTTTTTTTTTAATATCTTTATTGGAGTAAAATTGCTTTACAATGGTATGTTAGTTTCTGCTGTATAACAAAGTGAATCAGCTATACATATACATATATCCCCATATCCCCTCCCTCTTGCATTTCCCTCCCACCCTGCCTATCCCACCCCTCTAGGTGAACACAAAGCACCTAGCTGATCTCCCTGTGCTTTGTGGCTGCTTCCCACTAGCTATCTATTTTACATTTGGTAGTGTATATATGTCCATGACACTCTCTCACCCTGTCACATCTCACCCCTCCCCCTCCCCATATCATCAAGTCCATTCTCTAGTAGGTCTGTGTCTTTATTCCCATCTTGCCACTAGGTTCTTCATGGCCTTTTCTTTTTCCTTAGATTCCATATATATGTGTTAGCATACTGTATTTGTTTTTCTCTTTCTGACTTACTTCACTCTGTATGACAGACTCTAACTCCATCCACCTCATTACAAATACCTCCATTTCATTTCTTTTTATGGCTGAGTAATATTCCATTCTATATATGTGCCACATTTCTTTATCTATTCATCTGTCGATGGACACTTAGGTTGCTTCCATGTCCTGGCTATTGTAAATAGAACTGCAACGAACATTGTGGTACATGACTCTTTTTGAATTATGGTTTTCTCAGGGTATATGCCCAGTAGTGGGATTGCTGGGTTACATGGTAGTTTTATTTTTAGTTTTTTAAGGAACCTCCATACTGTTCTCCATAGTGGCTGTTATCAATTTACATTCCTACCAACAGTGCAAGCGGGTTCCCTTGTCTCCACACCCTCTCCAGCATTTATTGTTTGTAGATTTTTTGATGATGGCCATTCTGACTGGTGTGAGGTGATACCTCATTGTAGTTTTGATTTGCATTTCTCTAATGATTAGTGATGTTGAGCATCATTTCATGTGTTTGCTGGCAATCTGCATATCTTCTTTGGAGAAATGTCTATTTAGGTCTTCTGCCCATTTTTGGATTGGGTTGTTTGTTTTTTTGATATTGAGCTGCATGAGCTGCTTGTATATTTTGGAGATTAATCCTTTGTCAGTTGTTTGTAAATATTTTCTCCCATTCTGAGGGTTGTCATCTCATCCTGTTTATGGTTTCCTTTGCTGTGCAAAGCTTTTAAGTTTCATTAGGTCCCATTTGTTTATTTTTGTTTTTATTTCCATTTCTCTAGGAGATGGGTCAAAAAGGATATTGCTGTGATTTATGTCACAGAGTGTTCTGCCTATGTTTTCCTCTAAGAGTTTGATAGTGTCTGGCCTTACATTTAGGTCTTTAATCCATTTTGAGTTTATTTTTGTGTATGGTGTTCTAATTTCATTCTTTACATGTAGCTGTCCAGTTTTCCCAGCACCACTTAAAAACATGCCATTCTATTCACACCAAATGGGCCAAGGAACTCAAATGACCAAGCTTGCATAAAATAGGGAGGGAAGAGCAATCCTCTCAAAGGGATGGAAGGTTTGCCTATGTCAACTGGCCAAGCTTGATATCAAAGGGCAGACATGCATGATCTCACAGGAGGGTGATAAATGATTGGAAATAATATTGCAATATGTGATTAGTACAGCTTCATCAGAAAGAAGTCCCTAGCCACAGCAATTGGACAAGAAAAATAAAAGGAATCCAAATAGGGAAGAAGCAATACTGTCACTGTTGGCAGATGACATAATACTATACATAGAAAATCCTAAAGATGCCACCAGAAAAGTACTAGAGCTCACCAATGAACAGGGTAAAGTAGCAGGGTACAAAATTAATATACAGAAATCTGTTGCATTTGAATACAGTAAAACCAAAATATCAGAAAGTGAAATTAAGGAAACAATCCCATTTACCATCGCACTAAAAAGAATAAAATACCTAAGAATAAACCTACCTAAGGAAAAGACCTGTATTCAGAAAATTATAAGATACTGATGAAAGAAATCAAAGATGACACAAACAGATAGAAAGATATACCGAATCCTTCTCCTAGAGTAATGGAAACAGAAGCAAAAATAAACAAATGGGACCTAATGAAACTTAAAAGCTTTTGCAAAGCAAAGGAAACCATAAACAAAATGAAAGAACAACCTACAGAATGGGAGAAAATATTTGCAAATGAGACAACCAACAACGGATTAATTTCCAAAATATACAATTGCTTATATAGCTCAATATCAAAAAACCAAACAACCCAATCAAAAAATGGGCAGAAGACTTGAATAAACATCTCTCCAAAGAAGACATACACATGGCCAAAAGGCACATGAAATGATGCTCAACATCACTAATTATTAGAGAAATGCAAATAAAAACTACAAGGTACCATCTCACCCCGGTCAGAATAGCTATCATTAAAACGTCTACAAATAATAAATGCTGGAGAGGGTGTGGAGAAACAGGAACCCTTGTACACTGTTGGTGGGAATGTAAATTGGTGCAGCCACTTCGAAGAACAGTATTGAGATTCCTTAAAAAACTAAAAATAGAGTTACCATATGATCCAGCAATCCCACTCCTGTGCATATATCTAGAAAAATGAAAACTCTACTTCAAAAAGACATATATATTCCAATGTGCATCACGACACTATTTACAGTAGCCAAGACACAAAAGCAACCTAAATGTCCATCAACAGATGAATGGATAAAGAAGATGTGGTATATACATGTATACAATGTGATATTACTCAGCCATAAAAGACAATGAGAGAATGCCATTTGCAGCAACGTGGATGGACCTAGAGATTATCATACTAAGTGAAGTAAGTCACATGGAGAAAGACAAATATTACATGATACCACTTATATGTGGAGTCTGAAATAATGATACAAGTGAACTTATTTATAAAACGGAAACAGACTTAGAGACAGTAAAAACAAACTTATGGTTACCAAAGGGGAAACGAGGGGAGGGATAAATTAGGAATGTGAGATTAACATATACACACTCTATATATAAAATAGATAATCGACAAGGAACTATTGTGTAGCACAGGGAACAATATTCAATATCTCGTAATAAACTATAACGGGAAAGAATCAGAAAAAAATATACATATAAGTGAATCACTTTGTGGTACACCTGAAACATGGTAAATCAACTATACTTCAATAAAAAAATAAATAAAAGAAAGTTGTCTTTACTTTGTTCACACACAAAATACCTTCACCTTAGTTCCAACTGAAACGAAAACAAAAAAATGTCAATACGAATACAACTTCCATCATCAGTGAGGATCTCATAATGGTCTCATGAGATCCCTCTTGCTTGGAAAACAGCTTGTTCATTCATAATGTCAGGTCTTGATTGTAATATTACATCAAGAGAAGCTGAAAACAAAATGCCAGACTACTATCTTTTCTGTTACTGAAAGGATATCCAGGGGAGATCACACTACTCCCAGAAACATTTGCAAAAATCTGGACACAGCTTTTAGTGTCACAACTGGGGTAGTGCTTCTGGTGTCTAGTGTGTACAGTCCAGTGATGTTGGTAAACATCCTACAATGCACGGAACAGCTTCACACAACAAAGATTTATCTCACTCACAATGTCAACAGAATCAAAAAGTTATCACGTAAACATGAACTGAAAGGAAAGAGGAGTGTCTTCTTAACAGCAGATAAAATAAAGTTCAAAGAAAATAAAATTACCAAGGGTAATAGCAAATGACATAATGAAAAAAGGGCCAATCTACCATGAAGACCACACAATCCTAAGTGTATACGCACAAAAGAACAGCAGCAAAATCTGTGAAGCAACAACTCATAGAACTGAAAGGATCAATACACAAATCCACAATTATACCTTGAGATTTTGATCCATCTCTCTCAGTAACTGATAGAACAAGGACAAAGAAAATCACTTTACATGGATGAACTCCATACCACCATCAAAGCATGGGATAGAATCAAGAATTTTAGGACAACATTAAAAAACAGCAGATTACACATTATTTTCAAAAATATGTCAGGATACATAAATCACAGCAATATCTTTTTGGATGCATCCCCGGTAGCCAACTCCCACATTGAGGTTTGTCTTAGAACAGGCTGGTTGACATGAAATCTCATAGGCATTCTTCCAATTACATCTCAGTCAAAATCCTGAGGATGATTCGTAGCTCTCATCCCTATGACCTGGCACCTGTGATCAGTACCCAATCCATCCCAAAGACTCATCAACTGAGCAACTGAGCTATCATCACGGCTGTAGCTTCATGGTCAGAACTTGAACGTTTTCATAGAAAGGAGTCAATTTCATCCATAAAGATGATGGAAGACTGTGGCTTAATGGCAAGGGAGAAAACAGCAGCAGCTAGTTTCTGAGATTCTCCATACCACTTACTGGTCAGTGTTGAAGGCTGAAGGTTAAGAAAACAACCACCTGCTTTTTTGGCTGTAGCCTTGGTAATCAATGTTCTACCACAGCATGGAGGCGCATAGAGAAAAACACCTTTTGGAGGCTGCAGAAGCTTGGAATTTTCAAACAAATGTTTCTTTTTGATAGGTAAGATGACTGTATCTTTCAGATCCGTAATGACATCATTTAAACCTCCTATATCACTCCAAGTAACATACGTGTTCAGACGGTCTAGTTGATGAGCAGCAATACCCATTTCATATTCTGAAAGCTTCACATTTTTCACTCCAATTGGCTTCATTAATTTTTCTGCCTGTTTCAGAGCTTTTGCTTTCTGATTGGATCAATTGCATCCATCATCCATTCGATTGTAAAGTATGTTATTGCATCAAATATCAACAAACAGAAAATTAAACCAACACCATTCCGACTCAGGGGACGAGAAAAGGCTTCAGCATGTTCCATCTAGATTGTTAACAGTCGCATAAAGAACAGGCAATTGTTAACACCACCATCCTCTGCGAAAGGGTGCCTAAGCTTGAAGAACCACATCCATTTTTGCACCAGGTCGTACCAGTGCCTGTGCAACAATCAGACCTGGCTCATTCTGGCCACCTTCACCTAGGACCGTGGTTCTGAGGTCACCCAGGACAACCCCATGTCCCTGCAGCAAGCTGGCTACCTAAACTTTCCCTGGAAATGGCCTAACTCATAGGGGCAGCACTAACAGAGACCTAAGGGCCTAGGCCAGGTGCACACCAAGGTGAGGACTGGGACGCCCTTGGAGGTTAATCCAATGGATACCAAGGGCTGCGGGAAGCTGGGGGTTGGCACTAAGGTGGGGTGTGAGAGAAAAGGGAGGTAACCTTTCGAGCTTGGCTTCCCAGATCCAATCTGGTCCGCAAAGGACCTCAGCCGGACCCTTCACCCCTCCCACAAAGCCCTGTGGGAACCCGCGACTCACGCCCTCACAGATACCTCACTTTTTAAAAAATTTTTTTATTTATTTATTTTTGGCTGCGTTGGGTTTTCATTGCAGTGCACGGACTTCTCATTGCTGTGGCTTCTCTTGTTGTGGAGCACAGGCTCCAGGTGCGCAGGCTTCAGTAGTTGTGGCGTGCGGGCTCAGTAGTTGTGGCTTGCAGGCTCTAGATCACAGGCTCAGTAGTTGTGGTGCACGGGCTTAGTTGCTCCGCGGCATGTGGGATCATCCCAGACCAGGGCTTGAACCCGTGTCCCTTGCACTGGCAGGTGGATTCTTAACCACTAGGCCACCAGGGAAGCCCAATACCTCACTCTTGAAAGGCCCACATACAGAAACAAAAGGCAAAAACAGTAATAGAATAGAAGCATGGGCCAGACCTACCTGCTGGTCTTACATGGTCTACTAGGGAGGCGTCTGTGGCTCACACTGGGGACATAAACACTGGTGGCAGACATCTCGGGGAGCATTCATCTGCATGAGCTCTCCAGGAGGCTGACATGTCAGCACCAAGACCCAGCACCATCCAACAGCCTGGAGGCTCCAGTGCTGGGACTGCTCAGGCTAAACAAGAAACTGGGTGGGGACACAGCCCCAACCATAGCCGACAGGTTGCCTAAAGGAATCCTGAGCCCACAGCCATCTCTACACATGCATCTACACCTGGCCCTGCCCACCAGAGGGCCAAGACCCAGCTCCACCCACCAGTGGGCAAGCACAAGCCTCGAGACCAGCCTCACCCACCATGGGGCACACACGAGAAGCAAAAAAACTGAAGCCCTGCAGTCTACAGACAGAACCTGCAAACGCAGGCCAGACACAACCCTGGGACCAGCTGGCCCCTGACCCTTGGCTTACAAGAGGGGAGTGCACTGCTGGGACGCAAAGGATGTCGCCTGAAGTGGGCGACACTTTCTCATCTCTCCAAGGATGAGAAGCGCAGCTAACCTACCACATACATAAAAATACAAATAGCAATGTAGACAGAATGAGGCGACAGAGGATTATGGTTCAGACAAAGGAAGAAGATAAAACCCCAGAAGAACTTAGTTACATGAAGATATGCTATCTACCAAAGGAAGAGCTCAGAGTAATGACCATAAAGATGATCAAAGACGTCAGAAGGAGAATAGATGCACAGAGCAAGAAATGAAAAGTTTTTAACAAAGACTTAGAAAGTATAACAACCCAACAGAGCTGAAGAATACAACAACTGAAATGTAAAGAAAAAAACAAAAAACTAGAAGGAATCAACAGTAGACTAAATGAGGCAGAAGAATGGTCAGTGAGCTGGAAGACAGAGTAGTAGAAATCACCACCCCCGAACAGAAAAAAGAAAAAAGAATGAAAAGAAAGGAGGACAGCTTATGAGACCTCTGGGACAACAGCAAGTGTGCCAATATTCACATTATAGGGGATCCAGAAGGAGAAGAGAGAGAGAGGGCCTGAGAAAATACCTGAAGAGACAATAACCGAAAAATTCCCTGACAAGGGAAAAGAAAGAGTCACCTAAGTAGAGGAAGTGCAGAGTCCTATATTCATATAAAAACTTCATAGTAAGCACAAACCAAAAATCTGTCATAGATACACATTCAGAAAGCACCTGAGGGCTTCCCTGGTGGCACAGTGGTTAAGAGTCTGCCTGCCAAGGTATGGGACAGGGGTTCGAGCCCTGGTCCAGGAAGATCCCACATGCCACGGAGCAACGAAGCCCATGTGCCACAACTACTGAAGCTCACGCGCCTAGAGCCCGTGCTCCACAACAAGAGAAGCCACCGCAATGAGAAGACCGCACACCGCAACAAAGAGTAGCCCTCACTCACCACAACTAGAGAAAGCCCGCGTGCAGCAACAAAGACCCAACACAGCCAAAAATAAAATAAACTAAAAAAAAAAAAAAGAAAGCCTGAAAATATGCTCAACATCATGGGCTTTTCCACTTTGTACAGCTCCATGGAGCACCTCTTTATTTACTAGGTGCGATGCTGTCCAATTCATGAAGCATTCAATAAAGCCAATTAGATCTTTCCGTTTCCTTGGTTGAACTGTTGTACACTAATTGAAGTCAAGAGTCTGAAAGGCACTGCTATACGATTTGCATTATAGTCATCTGAATATTCTGCAATAGAGTATGGAGAGAATAACTCAAGTACAAATTACGAGTAATCTCCAACTTGTATGTTGTTTGATCCTATATTGGAAAGATTGTTATAGATGCTTTCACCCCTGAGATACTAACGGTGCATTGCTAGCTTCTGCTATAAAGTACCGAGACGGAATAAAACTGTTGGAAAAAGGAATAACATACATCCAGTGTTGTGACAAAGTTGATTATTTTATTAGTTAAAACAGGAGACTAATGATACATTCTGAATAAAACAGCAGCAAAACGTAATAGCAAGAGTTAAGTGTGAATCACATACATACACACACTATTCTGAATATTTTCATTAAATGTTCCTCTCCAGAATATTTCTCTCTTCAATTTCCAACAATAAGACTAATTTTCCTTTACACATAGATATATAAAACTACTATTGCCACTCAATGGAGAAAGTGACCAAGTTTACCCCTGCATTATTGCTACTGGATAAACAGTCCCCAGTAACCTGTCACTCTCCTCTCAGGTAAAACAAAGCCCAGGGACTTCCCTGGCGATCCAGTGGTTAAGGCGCCTGCTACCAGTGCTTCCACTGGAAGGGGCACAGGTTCCATTCCTGGCTGGGGAACTAAGATCCCCCATGCTGTGTGGCAAGGCCCAAAAATTTAAAAACTAAAAACAAAAACAAATAAAACCCAGTCCCTTGATGTCCTTCCTGCCTTGTTCATGGTCAGTTGGTAAAGCATTCTGCACTATAACACACAGTGGTCTATGTATGAAAGGGCACCCTGAATATAATAATCATGATGAGTCAAGTCACAGTCTTACACTATTCTCTGGCCCTCCCTGACGCTAATTCACACACTATTGAACTTAATAATTCAGGGGACTTGTTTTTCCAGGGAACATGGATGCGAATGAACCACAACTAATGAAGTTGGCCCCTTCATCTTATTGATTCCTTCCCAGAGACTGTCATCAAGGTCTGTAATGAAGGCATAAGATCACCATGTTTCCAATGCGAAGCTCTTACTGCTTGCTGCAGGCCAATACATCAAGAGACTAGTTCTTGGGACAAGGAATGACAACTTTATTCAGAAAACCAGCAGACTGAGAAGACAGTCAACAACTGTCCCAAAGAATCATCTTCCCTGAGTCAGAATTCAGGCTTCTTTGACACTAAAAGGGGAGAGAGTAAAGTCCTGCTTCAGGTCAGACTCCCGTGAAATAAAATTTATACTTTATGGCAAGACAAGAAAAATTTACATAAATTCTTCTCTGCCTTTTGGCTTCCTCTCTGCCCCCACTGTGCATTGTGTATTTGCCTGATACATCAACCAAACCTGACCCATCAGCAGGAATAAATACTCAACCATAAAGACACATTCTCCTAGCATCAACAAGGCAACACCTGGGCTTCCCTGGTGGCGCAGTGGTTGAGAATCTGCCTGCCAATGCAGGGGACGCGGGTTCGAGCCCTGGTCTGGGAAGATCCCACATGCCACGGAGCAACTGGGCCCGTGAGCCACAACTACTGAGCCTGCGCGCCTGGAGCCTGTGCTCTGCAACAAGAGAGGCCGCAATAGTGAGAGGCCCGCGCACCGCGATGAAGAGTGGTCCCCGCTCGCCACAACTAGAGAAAGCCCTCACACAGAAACGAAGACCCAACACAGCCAAATAAATAAATAAATAAATAAATTTATAAAATAAAACAAGTCAACTCCTTAAAAGATAACATTCCTTCTTGACCTTGTAAAGGTTCACATGACCCACCACGATGAGGCTTAGACCTGGATTATGTGAACTGTCAAAAATATGTCATTTGATGTATAGCTGTCTGTCTCACAAAAATTATATAACTGTGCTTTGATTTCTAACAGGCAGAACAGTTCTCAGAGCTTTCTGAGATGCTCTTCCCAGGATACAATCCTCTACTTTGGCTCAAATAAAATTTTCCATTTTTTTCTTAGACGCACGGATTTATTTTTTGGTGACACTCTGGAAGGGGTATGTTAATTTCTTCCTTCCTGAAGCCATTCACAGGTGGGCCTGGTCAGGACGCTTCCTGGGAGCTGAACAAAGGTATTTTACATTAACACTCATTACAAGTGTGGCAGTGTACCCAGAGATGACCCACTATATATAATTCAAGCTTACAGGCAACATCCCTTTAGTGACTGACTTCTACCAAAAGCAATAGAATACAAAGGTTAAAGTAAAAGAAACAAGTCCAATATGGAATCCGATTTCTTCTTCTCTATTACTTCATTCTCTTTTTTTTTTGTTTTTTGCCACACCGTGCAGCATTTGAGATCTTAGTTCCCCGAGCAGGGATCAAACCCACACCTGCTGCATTGGAAGCACGGAGTCTTAACCACTGGCCCGCTAGGGAAGTCCCTGTTCTTCCCTGTTACTTCAAACTTCAGATTGAAAGGCACAAATAGTAATGTATGCTTTTCAAGAAAAATCAAATTGAATATTTTACACACTGAAGACAATGGGCCATTTCCATACATGTCCTTCTTCCTCAAATATACACATCATGTCATAAGTTTTAACAGCTGGTGACTTGTCATGGTTCTGCTGTATGTAATATCTCAAAGCGGTAAAGATTTATTCCTATTATGCATTCTCTAGTGTATGATCTGTTGTAAGAATTGCTCAAAATATTCACCAGATGCCTTATATATTTTTTTTTTTTACAAGGCCTCCCTTTTATTTTTTATTTTTTTATTTTTTAAATTAATTAATTTATTTATTTATTTTTGGCTGTGTTGGGTCTTCGTTTCTGTGCGAGGGCTTTCTCCAGTTGTGGCAAGTGGGGGCCACTCTTCATCGCGGTGCGCGGGCCTCTCACTATCGCGGCCTCTCTTGTTGCAGAGCACAGGCTCCAGGCACGCAGGCTCGGTAATTGTGGCTCACGGGCCCAGCCGCTCCGCGGCATGTGGGATCTTCCCAGACCAGGGCTCGAACCCGTGTCCCCTGCATTGGCAGGCAGACTCTTAACCACTGAGCCACCAGGGAAAACCTGCCTTACATTTTTAAGAATTCTCCCAAATATGTGTTCTTGGGTGAACCATACAGACACACTATTTCAAAGAGCTTCCATGTGTATACATTTTGACCTGTATGAATGTTCTCAACACCAAAGGTGTGCATACTTGATGTAAAAATTTACAACATCCATTACATTTGAAAGTTCGCTCTTCAACATAAATTCTCATTGTTCTACATTTTTGATCTTCAAAAATGAGACTTAGCAAACCATATTGCTTTGTGTGGTTTCTCTCCAGTATGTATTCTGCAATGAACTCAAAGATGTGATTTTCGACTAAAGGCCTTGCCTCATTCATTACATTTGTAAGGTTCCTCTTCAGTATGAACTCTCTGATGACTTAAAAGGTTTCCCTTTACACTGAAGGCCTTGCCACACTCATTACATTTGAAAGGTTTCTCTCCAGTATGAATTCTCTTATGAACTGCAAGGTTTGATTTCCGACTAAACACCTTGTCACATTCATTACATTTGTATGGTTTCTCTCCAGTATGAATTCTCCAATGAGCTCGAAGGTGTGATTTTTGACAAAAGGCCTTGCCACATTCATTACATTTGAAAGGTTTCACTACAATATGTACTGTCTGATGAATTCTAAGGTGTGTATTTTGATGACTTGTAAGGTGTGAATTTCTACTGAAAAGCTTGCCACGCTCATTACATTTGAAAGGTTTCTCTCCAGTATGTATTCTCCAATGAAGTCAAAGATGTGATTTTCGACAAAAGGCCTTTCCACACTCATCACATCTGTAAGGTTTCTCTCCAGTATGAACTCTCTCACGCCTTAAAAGGGCTCCCTTTACACTAAAGGCCTTGCCACACTCATTACATTTGAAAGCTTTCTCTACAATATGTACTCCCTGATGACTTATATGAATTTCGACTAAAGAACTTGCCACATTCATTACATTTGAAAGGTTTCTCTCTAGTATGAATTCTCCAATGAATTCGAAGATGTGACTTTTGTCGAAAGGCCTTACCACATTCATTACATTTGTAAGGTTTTTCTCCACTATGAATTCTCTGATAACTTAAAAGTGTTCCCTTTACACTAAAGGCCTTGCCACACTCATTGCATCTGAAAGCTTTCTCTACGTTATGTACTCTCTGATGACCTGTAAGATGTGAATTTTGATGACTTGTAAGGTGTGATTTTAGACTGAAGAACTTGCCACACTCATTACATTTGAAAGGTTTCTCTCCAGTATGTATTCGCTAATGAACTTGAAGATATGGTTTTTGACTAAAGGCCTTACCACATTCATTACATTCGTAAGGTTTCTCTCCAGTATGAACTCTCTGAAGACTTTCAAGGGTTCCATACTGACTAAAAACCTTGCCACAGTCATTACACTGATACGGTTTCTCTCCAGTATGAACCCTCCGATGAGCAGCAAGGTGTGAGTTTTGGCTAAAGAGTTTGCCACATACATCACATTTATATACACTTTTTCCTGTATGAATGTTCTGATGTCTCCTGAGGTATGAGCTATTAAAGTTTTGCCACACTCATTACATTTGTAAGGCTGCTCCACAGTATGAATTCTCTGATGGGTTGTGAACTTTGAATTATGACTAAAGACTCTGCCACATACCTCACATTTATGTAATTTCTCTCTTGTGTGGATGATCTGATGTCTAATGAGGTGAGATCCCTGAAGAAAGGTTTAGTCACACTCATTACATTTGTAAGGCTGCTCCACAGTATGAAATTCTCTGATGGGTTGCAAGCTTTGCATTATGACTAAAGACTCTGCCACATACCTCACATTTATGTAATTTCTCTCTTGTGTGGATGATCTGATGTCTAATGAGGTGTGATCCCTGAAGAAAGGTTTTGCCACACTCATTACATTTGTGAGGTCTTTCCCTGAGTGCTTTCTGATCTTGTGTCTGTATTGAAAGATGGTGAAAATGAGGAACTACTGTTGCTAGATCTCTCAACTTCATTACATTCATAAAATATCCCATCAGTTTTAAATATCTGCAGTTTCTCTTGAACATTTAATCCAAGCCTATTTCCAATCGGTTTGATTCCGACATCCCTTTTACCATGTCGACACATGATATTCCAGGAGATTGCACAAGAATGTTCTTAGCAAAAATCAGAAGAAAAAAAAACAGGAAAAGGCCATCTAAAGGAGAAGAATGAGTTTCTTCTGTACACACATGTGCAGATACAAAGAAACTAAATAAACAGTCCAGTAGAGTAGGAGGCCATGATTGTAAAAGTGAGTCTCCCTAAATCTGTGTTCCCCTGCTGAGTTTGATTAACCTCTCTATCCAAAATTTTATTCCATTTCTTGTCTTCCCACACCTGTTCCCCTCAAGACTGAGCAGTATCAAAGAAAACGGGGGATTGAAACAAACAGGACCCAGCAGGGCCCTCCTAGATACAAAGGCCTTTCCAAGTGCCGTGATTCCTCTTGGTAGAAAAAGGCTTTGGTCTCCTGGATCTTCCCTGAGTTCCAAAGAGCAGATTCAAGCAGATACTCATTAGGGGAAGGAGGGAATGCAGAAAGAAAGGAAAAGCAAGCCCAACATAATCTTTCCCATGACTGGTAACTTAAACTGATACCTTGATCTATGAGCCCAAACTGTGGCTTCAACCAGCTGCCCCAAGAGGACTGAAAAAATTGATGACAGTCAGAGGGCCAAGTGAGAAGTAAAATTCTTAAGCCATCACATCAGTTCCAAGTAAATAATAAAATGTCACAACTATTGCTTTTGCTTTCTCCCAGAAGGAAGTTAAGGGATCAGAAGACTGTGATTAGGAGTTTGCTTTGCAGGAACCTACAGAATAATCAGGAAGATGGCACAACATGGTGCCCAAAGTCTGCAGCTGAGATCTTACAGGGAAGCTGGGATCACAGACACTCCCCTCCCCTCTCTCCTTTTCTCTCCAAAAATCTTACACCCTGGCCAACCCGCAAGATGCATTTGAGGCAAGCTTAGGTCTACCATCTTCCGGGCTGGCGCCTCTTTGATTAATAAACCTTTCTCTGCTCCAAACTCCAACGTTTCAGTTTGTTTGACCTCACTGAGCACACAAACTTGGGTTCAACCTCATTATGTTTGAATATGTTCTCTGTTCAGAAAAGGTAGAGGACTATGATGAAAGCCATGCTTCAATGGAGTAGCTCCTCAGAGCTCTCATCATACTTAATGGTGAAAGAATGAAAGCTTTTCCTCTAAGATCCGGAACAAGACGAGGATACCTGCTCTCAGTATTTCTAAAAACATAATACCCGAAGTCCTAGAAAGAACACAGACGCAGAAAAAAGAGATAATAGGGATCCCAATAGCGAAAGGAAGCAAAATTATCTCTGACATTATATAACATGTAGAAAACCCTGAAGATTCTGTAAAAAAAAAAAAAAACTGCTAGAAATAATGAAAGACTGCAATAAACTTACAAGACACCAAGTCAACATGCAAAAATCAATTCGGTTTCTAAACCTTAAAAATGTACAATCAAAACAGAAATTGAGAAAACAATGCCATTTACAATAACATCAAATAATAAAATAAAATACTTAGACATAATGTTATACATGACAGGAAAGATTTGTACACTGCCAATTAAAAAGACTGCTGAAGGACTTCCCTGGTGGTCCAGTGGCTAAGGAGCTGCGCTTCCAATGCAGGGGGCCCGGGGTTCATCTCTAGTCAGGGAACTAGACCCCACATGCCGCAACTAAGAGTTCATATGCCGCAGCTAAAGATTCCTGCAACTAAAAGATCCTGCATGCTGCAACTAAAGATCCCTAGTGGTGCAACTAAGACCTGGCGCAGCCGAATAATTAAATAAATATTAAAAAAAAAAAAAAAGACCGCTGCAAAAGCTTATAAAAGACACAAATAAATGCAAAGGTATCTCAAGTCCATAGACTGAAGTCAATACTGTCCAGATGTCAATACTACACAAACTGGTCAACACATCAAATTATCCCCTAGTGAAATCCCAATAGCTTTTTCCCAAAGAAACAGAAAAATCCATCCGATGATTCATATGGAATCTCCAGAGACCCTGAATAACAAAAATAAGCTTGAAAAAAAACAAAATTGAAGGTCTCACACTTACTTCAAAACTTCTTCCAAAGCTAAACTTACCAAAACAATGTGGTACTGGCATCAAGATAGATAGAGGGATCCTTGAAACAGAACAGAGACATCAGAAAAAAAAACTTGTGTATATGCTAAACTGATGTTCCACAGGGTGTCAGGACCATTCAGTGGGAGAAGGGCAGTCTACTGAACAAAAGGTGTTGAGAAAACTGGAAACCCACTAACAAAAGTATTTAGTTGCACCACTATCTTACACGACAGAAAAAAATTAACTCAAGATGGTTCAAAAAGCTAAACCTAACTCTCAAGTGTATGAAACTACTAGAAGTAATCATACAAGGAATGTTTCTTGACATTGGATTCACCAAGGACTTATCAGATAACACCAAAAAACACAGGCCACGAAAGAAAAACAGATAAATTGGACTATATCCAAATTATAAAATACTGTGAATTAAAGCATGCTCTAAGTGAAAAGACTATGGTATAAGAGAAAATATTTGCAAATTATATATTTGATAACAGATTAACATCTAGAATACATAAAGAACTCTAAAAGGGACTGGTCAATTCTACCATGGTGGGAGGGGGCCTTCCCCAATCAACCAACCCACACATTGCAAACATAAAAACAAAAACACGAAGATTAACACAAAATATATGAACTTGATAATAAATAGAAATAAGAATCATGTATAATGCATATGAATATACAAAATGAAAGTACCACTGTCTTAAAGAAAACAAATGGTGCTTCATCACTGAAGGTATCATTCCACTTCATAAGCTCCCTCATTAAGATTCTTCAAAATTAGCTGCTGAGGTAAATGAACAATGGCACACAGGCAATGAAAAATGTGGCATCAACAACAGATTAGTTCATATTTAACATCCTGGGATAAATTTCTACACCATTTACAGAGACTAAAATGTATGATCGCTGGTATATGTGAACAACATTGTCATAGTGCCCTTGAGACAGGCTTTTGTGACAGTCCCCAAAGCCAGAAAAAAACCTGGAAAGACTTATCAGACAGGCTCTCGTGATACTTTCTACCTCGTGTCCCAAAACGTGCTGACCACTCCAATGAGTAGCTTCAAGTGGTGACTATGAACGGAGGAGGAAAATATTACAACATATGAGGGAAAGTGTCTCCATTAAATATTTTCTGGTAACCAGTAAACACACTCCATAGAGAATCCACCACAAGTTCCCTATAACACATGGGTACATTATCAGAGCAAAGAAACCGGATAAAATTTCAGACCTTAGGACTATACTGCAAAGGAATTTAAGAGATAAAATCATACAAACTAAGCAGAATGTAAAATCAGGAAGAGTCAACATTCCAAGACTAAGGAGAGCATTACAGGAGCAAAAAAACTGCAACATGTGTGGGTCAGACACTAAAAGATCTTGAGATGGGACCATGTGCTCAACCCACAGATGCCAAGCTAAGAGCCTGACAGATTCACCACTGGTCTCCTTGTAGCATTTAGGATCAAAAAGAGGATCTCTGCATCTACTGTCCTTACAGTTTTCCTAAGTACAAGCACAAAAGATCCAATCCACCTAGCTGTTCCACACACCCCTGAACAGAAGAAACGGCTGAGGGATCTAAACCAGCAGAGAGGACCTGAGACAGCTAGGGCAGGTGCTGAGGGGCCACGTGGAATACAGAGCAGCCAGTTTTTCCACATCTTCTGATTACTTCTTCCAAGTACAGAAACTCTGATCAAACCAGGATGGGCTCAGGGGTGGGACTCCAGAGGCATCAGCTCTGATCTATGTGGACTAAGAACTGAGCATCCAGGGGAATCAAGACCAGAAGGAGACATGAAGGGGCAAGAGACCCCGATCAAACAGCCCTCATCATCCTCCTCAAAGTCAAGCAAAAACCAGTCCACAAAAGCCTGATGATGAGTGTTGTGGATCAGGATAAAGACCTTGCCTTTGTCTCTGTAGGAGCTGCAGCACCACTGCAGGGTAAAAGAAAACATTTTACAGGATGAAGGACAGGGTGATAACTCCAGGAGATGAAAAATATCCTCTGAGACTTTTTCAATAAATGAACTTCTGTATTCCGAAAAAAAACTCTCCACCGTGAGAAAAGTTTCCCAAACACTATTAATGTTGTGGCTTCCTCTCTGCCCTTATGAGATCCCATCTGCGTTCACACTTTTCACACATTCCCACCCATTTGGATTTTGGGTATTTTCACATCACTCACCACAATCCAGGGCTCTTTCTCTTGCTCCAAAAGGGAGATAATATTCAGATCAAAAACAGAAATTCCTGATTCGGAACAAAAAATGTAAAGTGCTACGGTTTTCCGAAAATCACAGCTCTTTCTTCAACTAAGGAGTGAGGACATTACAGGTGGGTCAGGAAAAATATTACACGAATTCATCCACTGCCTCCTTCTCAATGCATCGGGAACAGTATATAATATGCAGATATTGAGCTCTCTTCCTAGAAACACTAAGTCAAAAGCCAAAAGGTAGAAAATGGGAAATTGGGTATTTGTTTAAAGTTTGCCATTGAGCTTTATACATAATTAAGCTCTGGAACAACTCCTGATGTAACATGAAATGGACAGATCATCCAAAGAAAGGGTCAGTTTAAACGCATGATGGCATTTCATGTCTGAATCCACAGGCTATTCAGATAAAAGGAAACAGGGCCTCCCAAGAGGCACAGAGGGGAAGATGCAAAGGCAAATCCCAGCTGTGGAGGGAAGTTATCCTCACCCAGGGAGAGCAGGTTCCTGTAGGTCTCCACCATCACGTCCCTGTACAAGGCCCTCTGAGCAGGGTCCAAGCATTCCCACTCCTCCTGAGAGAATGTGATGGCCACATCCTCAAAAGTCAACCGTTCCTGAAATGAAAATATATTTTCACCAAGGGGCCATGAGGAGAGTTCATATCTTCATACAAAAGGAAAAGAGGAGTAAGGGGTAAGGACTGACTTGGTTGAAGTATATGTGCTACCAGGTCCATGTAGAAGTATTGGGAGACATTATGTGTCTCTAATTTTAACTTTGTATGCTTTTTCATAAGAGATTATGATATCTTCCAATTACTAAGGGTTTTTCATCTTTGTGGAAAATCCATGAAACACTTATAAATAAAACTCAACAATGGGTTGTCTATCCAGACGCGTTTGATATTATGTTCTACACAGTAACTGAAAGTCAATATCTTGATGAGTTGCAGTCTGAGTGGCGTCTTGAGAGAGACAAAGTCCACAGTGGCTCTAGAGAAAAGTCAAAATCTTCAATTATGATGATGACAACAACAATGATTAAAAGTTTGGGAATACTTCTTTTCTTTTTTAATTAATTTATTTTATTTATTTGCCTGCGTCGGGTCTTAGTTGCGGCAAGTGGGATCTCTGTTGTGGCACGCGGGATCTTTCGTTGCGGTGCGTGGGCTCTTCGTGGCAGCGCACGGGATTCTCTCTAGTTGTGGCGCAGGGGCTCAGCTGTCTTGCGGCATGGGGGATCTTAGTTCCCCAACCTGGGATCGAACCCGCATCCCTTGCATTGGAAGGCGGATTCTTAAGCACTGGACCACCAGGAAAGTCCCTGGAATACTTCTTATTGCTCTAAATTACTGTAT